>NC_090963.1:10861642-12099612 GCF_040807025.1 Struthio camelus
CATCCACACGGCTCTCCCACAAGCACTCACATCTTCCTTTCCCTCACCTCCTACAACTTACCACTGCCCTCCTCACACTTTCGGACTGGAGCAGCCACTCTCCTCCAAAGCCTGCCTAACATGCACAGGCCCACACAGGGAGCACCATTGCCTCTACCCTTTTGGCCCTGACATCCACACGGCTCTACCACAACCACTCCAATCCTCCTTCCCCTCACCTCCTACAACTTACCACTGCCCTCCTCACACTTTCTGACTGGAGCAGCCACTCTTCTCCAAAGCCTGCATAACATGTGCAGGCCCACCCGGGGAGCACCATTGCCTCCACCTTTTTGACCCTGACATCCACACGGCTCTCCCACAACCACTCCAATCCTCCTTCCCCTCACCTCCTACAACCTACGACAGCCCTCCTCACACTTTCGGACTGGAGCAGCCACTCTCCTCCAAGGCCTGCCTAACATGTGCAGGCCCACATGGGGAGCACCATGGCGTCCACCCTTTTGGCCCTGACATGCCTACGGCTGTCCCACAAGCACTCACGCCCTCCTTTCCCTCACCTCCTACAACTTACAACTGCCCTCCTCACACTTCCTGACTGGAGCAGCCGCTCTCCTCCAAAGCCTGCCTAGCATGTACAGGCCCACATAGGGAGCACCATTGCGTCCACCCTTTTGGCCCTGACATGCCTACGGCTCTCCCACAAGCACTCCAATCCTCCTTCCCCTCACCTCCTACAACCTACGACAGCCCTCCTCACACTTTCGGACTGGAGCAGCCACTCTCCTCCTAAGCCTGCCTAACATGTGCACGCCCACATGGGGAGCACCATGGCGTCCACCCTTTTGGCCCTGACATGCCTACGGCTCTACTACAAGCACTCACGTCTTCCTTTCCCTCAGCTCCTACAACTTACGACTGCCCTCCTCACACTTCCTGACTCGAGCAGCCGCTCTCCTCCAAAGCCTGCCTAGCATGTACAGGCCCACACGGGGAGCACCATTGCCTCCACCCTTTTGGCCCTGACATCCACACCGCTCTCCCACAAGCACTCCCCTCTTCCTTTCCCTCACCTCCTACAACTTACCACTGCCCTCCTCACAATTTCCCATTAGAGCAGCCAATCTCCTCCTAAGCCTGCCTAGCATGCACAGGCCCATACGGGGAGCACCATGACGTCCACCCTTTGAGCCCTGACATGCCTACGGCTCTCCCACAAGCACTCCAATTCTCCTTCCCCTCACCTCCTACAACCTACGACAGCCCTCCTCACACTTTCGGGCTGGAGCAGCCACTCTCCTGCAAAGCCGGCCTAACATGTGCAGGCCCACCCGGGGAGCACCATTGCCTCCACCCTTTTGGCCCTCACATACCTACGGCTCTCCCACAAGCACTCCAATGCTCCTTCCCCTCACCTCCTACAACTTACCACTGCCCTCCTCACACTTTCGGACTGGAGACGCCACTCTCCTCCAACGCCTGCCTAACATGTGCAGGCTCACACGGGGATCACCATGACGTCCACCCTTTTGGGCCTGACATGCCTATAGCTCTCCCACAAGCACTCAGGTCCTCCTTTCCCTCACCTCCTACAACTTACCACTGCCCTCCTCACACTTTCCCATTACAGCAGCCACTCTCCTCCAAGGCCTGCCTAACATGTACAGGTCCACACGGGCAGCACCATTGCCTCCACCCTTTTGGCCCTGACATGCCTACGGCTCTCCCACAAGCACTCCAATGCTCCTTCCCCTCACCTCCTACAACCTTCGACAGCCCTCCTCACACTTTCGGACTGGAGCAGCCACTCTATTCCTAAGCCTGCCTAACATGTGCAGGCCCACATGGGGAGCACCATGGCGTCCACCCTTTTGGCCCTCACATGCCTACGGCTCTCCTACAAGCACTCACGCCCTCCTTTCCCTACCCTACTCCAACTTATGACTGCCCTCCTCACACTTCCTGACTGGAGCAGCCGCTCTCCTCCAAAGCCTGCCTAGCATGTACAGGTCAACATGGGGAGCACCATTGCCTCCACCCTTTTGGCCCTGACATCCACACCGCTCTCCCACAAGCACTCACGTCTTCCTTTCCCTCATCTACCACTTACCACTGCCTTCCTCACACTTTCCCATTAGAGCAACCAATCTCCTCCAACGCCTGCCTGGCATGCACAGGCCCACACGGCGAACACCATTGCCTCCACCCTTTTGGTCCTGACATCCACACGGCTCTCCCACAACCACTCACATCCTCCTTTCCCTCACCTCCTCCAAGTTACCACTGCCCTACTAACACTTTCGGACTGGAGACGCCACTCTCCTCCAAAGCCTGCCTAACATGTACAGGCCCACACGGGGAGCACCATTGCCTCCACCCTTTCAGCCCTGACATGCACACGGCTCTCCCACAACCACTCCCGCCCTCCTTTCCCTACCCTACTCCAACTTGTGACAGTCCCCCTCACAATTTCGGAATTGAGTAGCCACTCTCCTCCAACGCCTGCCTAAAATGTGCAGGCCCACAAGAGGAGCACCATTTCCTCCACCCTTTTGGCCCTGACATCCACACGGCTCTCCCCAAGCACTCCCGTCTTCCTCTCCCTCACCTCCTACAACTTACCACTGCCCTCCTCACACTTTCGGACTGGAGACGCCACTCTCCTCCAAAGCCTGCCTAACATGTACAGACCCACACGGGGAGCACCATTGCCTCCACCCTTTTGGCCCTGACATGCCTACGGCTCTCCCACAAGCACTCCAATCCTCCTTCCCCTCACCTCCTACAACCTACGACAGCCCTCCTCACACTTTCGGACTGGAGCAGCCACTCTCCTCCTAAGCCTGCCTAACATGTGCAGGCCCACATGGGGAGCACCATTGCCTCCACCCTTTTGGCCCTCACATGCCTACGGCTCTCCTACAAGCACTCACGCCCTCCTTCCCCTACCCTACTCCAACTTATGACTGCCCTCCTCACACTTTCGGACTGGAGCAGCCGCTCTCCTCCAACGCCTGCCTAACATGTACAGGCCCACACGGGGAGCACCATTGCCTCCACCCTTTTGGCCCTGACATCCACACCGCTCTCCCACAAGCACTCCCCTCTTCCTTTCCCTCACCTCCTACAACTTACCACTGCCCTCCTCACAATTTCCCATTAGAGCAGCAAATCTCCTCCAACGTCTGCCTAGCATGCACAGGCCCACACGGGGAGCACCATTGCCTCCACCCTTTTGGCCCTGACATCCACACCGCTCTCCCACAAGCACTCCCCTCTTCCTTTCCCTCACCTCCTACAACTTACCACTGCCCTCCTCACACTTTCGGACTGGAGCAGCCACTCTCCTCCTAAGCCTGCCTAACATGTACAGACCCACACGGGGAGCACCATTGCCTCCACCTTTTTGGCCCTGACATCCACACGGCTCTCCCACAACCACTCCAATCCTCCTTCCCCTCACCTCCTACAACCTACGACAGCCCTCCTCACACTTTCGGACTGGAGCAGCCACTCTCCTCCTAAGCCTGCCTAACATGTTCAGGCCCACATGGGGAGCACCATGGCGTCCACCCTTTTGGCCCTGACATCCACACGGCTCTCCCACAAGCACTCACGCCCTCCTTTCCCTACCCTACTCCAACTTACCACTGCCCTCCTCACACTTTCTGACTGGAGCAGCCAATCTCCTCCAACGCCTGCCGAGAATGCACAGGCCCACACGGGAACACCATTGCCTCCACCCTTTTGGCCCTGACATCCACACGGCTCTCCAACAACCACTCACATCCTCCTTTCCCTCACCTCCTACAACTTACCACTGCCCTCCTCACACTTTCGGACTGGAGACGCCACTCTCCTCCAAAGCCTGCCTAACATGTACAGACACACACGGGGAGCACCATTGCCTCCACCCTTTTGGCCCTGACATCCACACCGCACTCCCACAACCACTCCAATCCTCCTTCCCCTCACCTCCTACAACCTACGACAGCCCTTCTCACACTTTCGGACTGGAGCAGCCACTCTCCTCCTAAGCCTGCCTAACATGTGGAGGCCCACACGGGGAGCACCATTGCCTCCACCCTTTTGGCCCTCACATGCCTACGGCTCTCCCACAAGCACTCACGCCCTCCTTTCCCTACCCTACTCCAACTTACGACTGCCCTCCTCACACTTTCGGACTGGAGCAGCCACTCTCCTCCAAAGCCTGCCTAACATGTGCAGGCCCACACGGGGAGCACCATGGCATCCACCCTTTTGGCCCTGACATCCACACGGCTCTCCCACAAGCACTCACGTCTTCCTTTCCCTCATCTCCTACAACTTACCACTGCCCTCCTCACACTTTCGGACTGGAGCAGCCACTCTCCTCCTAAGCCTGCCTAACATGTACAGGCCCACACGGGGAGCACCATTGCCTCCACCCTTTCAGCCCTGACATGCACACGGGTCTCCCACATTCACTCACGCCCTCCTTTCCCTACCCTACTCCAACTTGTGACAGTCCCCCTCAAAATTTCGGACTTGAGTAGCCACTCTCCTCCAACGCCTGCCTAACATGTACAGGCCCACAAGAGGAGCACCATTTCCTCCACTCTTTTGGCCCTGACATCCACACCGCTCTCCCACAAGCACTCCCCTCTTCCTTTCCCTCACCTCCTACAACTTACCACTGCCCTCCTCACACTTTCTGACTGGAGCAGCCACTCTCCTCCAACGCCTGCCTAACATGTACAGGCCCACACTGGGAGCATCATTGCCTCCACCCTTTTGGCCCTGACATCCACACGGCTCTCCCACAAGCACGCCCGAATTCCTTTCCCTCACCTCCTACAACTTACCACTGCCCTCCTCACACTTTCTGACTGGAGCAGCCACTCTCCTCCAACGCCTGCCTAACATGTACAGGCCCACATGGGGAGCACCATGGCGTCCACCCTTTTGGCCCTGACATCCAAACGGCTCTCCCACAAGCACTCACGCCCTCCTTTCCCTACCCTACTCCAACTTACCACTGCCCTCCTCACACTTTCTGACTGGAGCAGCCAATCTCCTCCAACGCCTGCCGAGAATGCACAGGCCCACACGGGAACACCATTGCCTCCACCCTTTTGGCCCTGACATCCACACGGCTCTCCAACAACCACTCACATCCTCCTTTCCCTCACCTCCTACAACTTACCACTGCCCTCCTCACACTTTCGGACTGGAGACGCCACTCTCCTCCAAAGCCTGCCTAACATGTACAGACACACACGGGGAGCACCATTGCCTCCACCCTTTTGGCCCTGACATCCACACGGCTCTCCCACAACCACTCCAATCCTCCTTCCCCTCACCTCCTACAACCTACGACAGCCCTTCTCACACTTTCGGACTGGAGCAGCCACTCTCCTCCTAAGCCTGCCTAACATGTGCAGGCCCACACGGGGAGCACCATTGCCTCCACCCTTTTGGCCCTCACATGCCTACGGCTCTCCCACAAGCACTCACGCCCTCCTTTCCCTACCCTACTCCAACTTACGACTGCCCTCCTCACACTTTCTGACTGGAGCAGCCGCTCTCCTCCAAAGCCTGCCTAGCATGTACAGGCCCACACGGGGAGCACCATTGCCTCCACCCTTTTGGCCCTGACATGCCTACGGCTCTCCCACAAGCACTCCAATGCTCCTTCCCCTCACCTCCTACAACTTACCACTGCCCTCCTCACACTTTCGGACTGGAGCAGCCACTCTCCTCCAAAGCCTGCCTAACATGTGCAGGCCCACACGGGGAGCACCATGGCATCGACCCTTTTGGCCCTCACATGCCTACGGCTCTACTACAAGCACTCACGTCTTCCTTTCCCTCACCTCCTACAACTTACCACTGCCCTCCTCACACTTCCTGACTCGAGCAGCCGCTCTCCTCCAAAGCCTGCCTAGCATGTACAGGCCCGCACGGGGAGCACCATTGCCTCCACCCTTTTGGCCCTGACATCCACACGGCTCTCCCACAACCACTCACGTCTTCCTTTCCCTCATCTCCTACAACTTACCACTGCCCTCCTCACACTTTCGGACTGGAGCAGCCACTCTCCTCCTAAGCCTGCCTAACATGTACAGGCCCACACGGGGAGCACCATTGCCTCCACCCTTTCAGCCCTGACATGCACACGGGTCTCCGACATTCACTCACGCCCTCCTTTCCCTACCCTACTCCAACTTGTAACAGTCCCCCTCAAAATTTCGGACTTGAGTAGCCACTCTCCTCCAACGCCTGCCTAACATGTACAGGCCCACAAGAGGAGCACCATTTCCTCCACTCTTTTGGCCCTGACATCCACACCGCTCTCCCACAAGCACTCCCCTCTTCCTTTCCCTCACCTCCTACAACTTACCACTGCCCTCCTCACACTTTCTGACTGGAGCAGCCACTCTCCTCCAACGCCTGCCTAACATGTACAGGCCCACACTGGGAGCATCATTGCCTCCACCCTTTTGGCCCTGACATCCACACGGCTCTCCCACAAGCACTCCCGAATTCCTTTCCCTCACCTCCTAAAACTTACCACTGCCCTCCTCACACTTTCGGAGTGGAGACGCCACTCTCCTCCAACGCCTGCCTAACATGTACAGGCCCACACGGGGAGCATCATTGCGTCCACCCTTTTAGCCCTGACATGCACACGGCTCTCCCACAACCACACCCGCCCTCCTTTCCCTACCCTACTCCAACTTGTGACAGTCCCCCTCAAAATTTCGGAATTGAGTAGCCACTCTCCTCCAACGCCTGCCTAACATGTGCAGGCCCACAAGAGGAGCACCATTTCCTCCACCCTTTTGGCCCTGACATCCACACGGCTCTCCCACTAGCACTCACGTCCTCCTTTCCTTCACCTCCTACAACTTACCACTGCCCTCCTCACACTTTCTGACTGCAGCAGCCACTCTCCTCCAAAGCCTGCCTAACATGTACAGACCCACACGGGGAGCACCATTGCCTCCACCTTTTTGGCCCTGATATCCACACGGCTCTCCCACAAGCACTCCAATCCTCCTTCCCCTCACCTCCTACAACCTACGACAGCCCTCCTCACACTTTCGGACTGGAGCAGCCACTCTCCTCCTAAGCCTGCCTAACATGTGCAGGCCCACATGGGGAGCACCATGGCCTCCACCCTTTTGGTCCTGACATCCACACGGCTCTCCCACAAGCACTCACGCCCTCCTTTCCCTACCCTACTCCAACTTACCACTGCCCTCCTCACACTTTCTGACTGGAGCAGCCAATCTCCTCCAACGCCTGCCGAGAATGCACAGGCCCACACGGGAACACCATTTCCTCCACCCTTTTGGCCCTGACATCCACACGGCTCTCCCACAAGCACTCACGCCCTCCTTTCCCTCACCTCCTACAACTTACCACTGCCCTCCTCACACTTTCGGACTGGAGACGCCACTCTCCTCCAAAGCCTGCCTAACATGTACAGACACACACGGGGAGCACCATTGCCTCCACCCTTTTGGCCCTGACATGCCTACGGCTCTCCCACAAGCACTCCAATGCTCCTTCCCCTCACCTCCTACAACCTACGACAGCCCTTCTCACACTTTCGGACTGGAACAGCCACTCTCCTCCTAAGCCTGCCTAAAATGTGCAGGCCCACACGGGGAGCACCATTGCCTCCACCCTTTTGGCCCTCACATGCCTACGGCTCTCCCACAAGCACTCACGCCCTCCTTTCCCTCACCTCCTACAACTTACCACTGCCCTCCTCACACTTTCGGACTGGAGCAGCCACTCTATTCCTAAGCCTGCCTAACATGTACAGACCCACACGGGGAGCACCATTGCCTCCACCTTTTTGGCCCTGACATCCACACGGCTGTCCCACAAGCACTCAGGTCCTCCTTTCCCTCACCTCCTACAACTTACCACTGCCCTCCTCACACTTTCCCATTACAGCAGCCAATCTCCTCCAACGCCTGCCTAACAACAACAGGTCCACACGGGCAGCACCATTGCCTCCACCCTTTTGGCCCTGACATGCCTACGGCTCTCCCACAAGCACTCCAATGCTCCTTCCCCTCACCTCCTACAACTTACCACTGCCCTCCTCACACTTTCGGACTGCAGCAGCCACTCTCCTCCAAAGCCTACCTAAAAACAACAGGTCCACACGGGGAGCACCATTGACTCCACCCTTTTGGCCCTGACATCCACACCGCTCTCCCACAAGCACTCCCCTCTTTATTTCCCTCACCTCCTGCAACTTACCACTGCCCTCCTCACACTTTCTGACTGCAGCAGCCACTCTATTCCAACGCCTGCCTAACATGTACAGGCCCACATTGGTAGCATCATTGCCTCCACCCTTTTGGCCCTGACATGCACACGGCTCTCCCACAAGCACTCACATCTTCCTTTCCCTCACCTTCTAAAACTTACCACTGCCCTCCTCACACTTTCTGACTGGAGCAGCCACTCTCCTCCAAAGCCTGCCTAACACGTACAGGCCCACACGGGGAGCACCATTGCCTCCACCCTTTTGGCCCTGACATGCCTACGGCTCTCCCACAAGCACTCACGCCCTCCTTTCCCTCACCTCCTACAACTTACCACTGCCCTCCTCACACTTTCTGACTGGAGCAGCCACTCTCCTCCAAAGCCTGCCTAACATGCACAGGCCCACACAGGGAGCACCATTGCCTCTACCCTTTTGGCCCTGACATCCACACGGCTCTCCCACAAGCACTCCAATCCTCCTTCCCCTCACCTCCTACAACTTACCACTGCCCTCCTCACACTTTCTGACTAGAGCAGCCACTCTCCTCCAAAGCCTGCCTAACATGTGCAGGCCCACACGGGGAGCACCATTGCCTCCACCCTTTTGGCCCTGACATCCACACGGCTCTCTCACCAGCACTCCAATCCTCCTTCCCCTCACCTCCTACAACCTACGACAGCCCTCCTCACACTTTCGGACTGGAGCAGCCACTCTATTCCTAAGCCTGCCTAACATGTGCAGGCCCACATGGGGAGCACCATGGCGTCCACCCTTTTGGCCCTGACATGCCTACGGTTCTCCCACAAGCACTCACGCCCTCCTTTCCCTCTCCTCCTACAACTTACCACTGCCCTCCTCACACTTCCTGACTGGAGCAGCCGCTCTCCTCCAAAGCCTGCCTAGCATGTACAGGCCCACATGGGGAGCACCATTGCGTCCACCCTTTTGGCCCTGACATGCCTACGGTTCTCCCACAAGCACTCCAATGCTCCTTGCCCTCACCTCCTACAACCTACGACAGCCCTCCTTACACTTTCGGACTGGAGCAGCCACTCTCCTCCTAAGCCTGCCTAACATGTGCAGGCCCACATGGGGAGTACCATGGCGTCCACCCTTTTGGCCCTGACATCGACACGGCTCTCCTACAAGCACTCACGTCTTCCTTTCCCTCACCTCCTACAACTTACCACTGCCCTCCTCACACTTCCTGACTGGAGCAGCCGCTCTCCTGCAAAGCCTGCCTAGCATGTACAGGCCCACACGGGGAGCACCATTGCCTCCACCCTTTTGGCCCTGACATCCACACCGCTCTCCCACAAGCACTCCCCTCTTCCTTTCCCTCACCTCCTACAACTTACCACTGCCCTCCTCACAATTTCCCATTAGAGCAGCCAATCTCCTTCAACGCGTGCCTAACAACAACAGGTCCACACGGGGAGCACCATTGCCTCCACCCTTTTGGCCCTGACATCCACACGGCTCTCCCACAAGCACTCCAATGCTCCTATCCCTCACCTCCTACAACCTTCGACAGCCCTCCTCACACTTTCGGACTGGAGCAGCCACTCTCCTCCTAAGCCTGCCTAACATGTGCAGGCCCACATGGGGAGCACCATGGCCTCCACCCTTTTGGCCCTCACATGCCTACGGCTCTCCCACAAGCACTCACGCCCTCCTTTCCCTACCCTACTCCAACTTATGACTGCCCTCCTCACACTTTCTGACTGGAGCAGCCACTCTCCTCCAAGGCCTGCCTAACAGGTACAGGACCACACGGGGAGCACCATGAAGTCCACCCTTTTGGCCCTGACATGCCTACGGCTCTCCCACAAGCACTCAGGTCCTCCTTTCCCTCACCTCCTACAACTTACCACTGCCCTCCTCACACTTTCCCATTACAGCAGCCACTCTCCTCCAAGGCCTGCCTAACAACAACAGGTCCACACGGGCAACACCATTGCCTCCACCCTTTTGGCCCTGACATGCCTACGGCTCTCCCACAAGCACTCCAATGCTCCTTCCCCTCACCTCCTACAACCTTCGACAGCCCTCCTCACACTTTCGGACTGGAGCAGCCACTCTCCTCCTAAGCCTGCCTAACATGTGCAGGCCCACACGGGGAGCACCATTGCCTCCACCCTTTTGGCCCTCACATGCCTACGGCTCTCCCACAAGCACTCACGCCCTCCTTTCCCTACCCTACTCCAACTTATGACTGCCCTCCTCACACTTTCTGACTGGAGCAGCCACTCTCCTCGAAGGCCTGCCTAACAGGTACAGGACCACACGGGGAGCACCGTGAAGTCCACCCTTTTGGCCCTGACATCCACACGGCTCTCCCACAAGCACTCAGGTCCTCCTTTCCCTCACCTCCTACAACTTACCACTGCCCTCCTCACACTTTCCCATTGCAGCAGCCACTCTCCTCCAAGGCCTGCCTAACAACAACAGGTCCACACGGGCAACACCATTGCCTCCACCCTTTTGGCCCTGACATGCCTACAGCTCTCCCACAAGCACTCCAATGCTCCTTCCCCTCACCTCCTACAACCTTCGACAGCCCTCCTCACACTTTCGGACTGGAGCAGCCACTCTCCTCCTAAGCCTGCCTAACATGTGCAGGCCCACATGGGGAGCACCATGGCGTCCACCCTTTTGGCCCTCACATGCCTACGGCTCTCCTACAAGCACTCACGCCCTCCTTTCCCTACCCTACTCCAACTTATGACTGCCCTCCTCACACTTCCTGACTGGAGCAGCCGCTCTCCTCCAAAGCCTGCCTAGGACGTACAGGTCCACATGGGGAGCACCATTGCCTCCACCCTTTTGGCCCTGACATCCACACCGCTCTCCCACAAGCACTCACGTCTTCCTTTCCCTCATCTCCTACAACTTACCACTGCCTTCCTCACACTTTCCCATTAGAGCAACCAATCTCCTCCAACGCCTGCCTGGCATGCACAGGCCCACACGGCGAACACCATTGCCTCCACCCTTTTGGGCCTGACATCCACACGGCTCTCCCACAACCACTCACATCCTCCTTTCCCTCACCTCCTACAACTTACCACTGCCCTCCTCACACTTTCGGACTGGAGACGCCACTCTCCTCCAAAGCCTGCCTAACATGTACAGGCCCACAGGGGAGCACCATTGCCTCCACCCTTTCAGCCCTGACATGCACACGGCTCTCCCACAACCACACCCGCCCTCCTTTCCCTACCCTACTCCAACTTGTGACAGTCCCCCTCACAATTTCGGACTTGAGTAGCCACTCTCCTCCAACGCCTGCCTAAAATGTGCAGGCCCACAAGAGGAGCACCATTTCCTCCACCCTTTTGGCCCTGACATCCACACGGCTCTCCCACAAGCACTCACGTCCTCCTTTCCTTCACCGCCTACAACTTACCACTGCCCTCCTCACAATTTCCCATTAGAACAGCCACTCTCCTCCAACGCCTGCCTAGCATGCACAGGCCCACACGGGGAGCACCATGACGTCCACCCTTTTAGGCCTGACATGCCTACGGCTCTCCCCAAGCACTCCCGTCTTCCTCTCCCTCACCTCCTACAACTTACCACTGCCCTCCTCACACTTTCTGACTGGAGCAGCCACTCTCCTCCAAAGCCTGCCTAACATGTACAGACCCACACGGGGAGCACCATTGCCTCCACCCTTTTGGCCCTGACATGCCTACGGCTTTCCCACAAGCACTCCAATGCTCCTTCCCCTCACCTCCTACAACCTAGGACAGCCCTCCTCACACTTTCGGACTGGAGCAGCCACTCTCCTCCTAAGCCTGCCTAACATGTGCAGGCCCACATGGGGAGCACCATGGCGTCCACCCTTTTGGCCCTCACATGCCTACGGCTCTCCTACAAGCACTCACGCCCTCCTTCCCCTACCCTACTCCAACTTATGACTGCCCTCCTCACACTTCCTGACTGGAGCAGCCGCTCTCCTCCAACGCCTGCCTAACATGTACAGGCCCACACGGGGAGCACCATTGCGTCCACCCTTTTGGCCCTGACATCCACACCGCTCTCCCACAAGCACTCCCCTCTTCCTTTCCCTCACCTCCTGCAACTTACCACTGCCCTCCTCACAATTTCCCATTAGAGCAGCAAATGTCCTCCAACGCCTGCCTAGCATGAACAGGCCCACACGGGGAGCACCATTGCCTCCACCCTTTTGGCCCTGACATCCACACCGCTCTCCCACAAGCACTCCCGTCTTCCTTTTCCTCACCTCCTACAACTTACCACTGCCCTCCTCACACTTTCGGACTGGAGCAGCCACTCTCCTCCAACGCCTGCCTAACATGTACAGGCCCACATTGGGAGCATCATTGCCTCCACCCTTTTGGCCCTGTCATCCACACGGCTCTCCCACAACCGCTCACATCCTCCTTTCCCTCACCTCCTACAACTTACCACTGCCCTCCTCACACTTTCTGACTGCAGCAGCCACTCTCCTCCAAAGCCTGCCTAACACGTACAGGCCCCCACGGGGAGCACCATTGCCTCCACCCTTTTGGCCCTGACATCCACACGGCTCTCCCACAAGCAGTCCCGTCTTCCTTTCCCTCACCGCCTACAACTTACCACTGCCCTCCTCACACTTTCGGACTGCAGCAGCCACTCTCCTCCAAAGCCTGCCTAACATGCACAGGGCGACACGGGGAGCACCATGGCCTCCACCCTTTTGGCCCTGACATCCACACGGCTCTCCCACAACCACTCACATCCTCCTTCCCCTCACCTCCTACAACTTACCACTGCCCTCCTCACACTTTCTGACTGGAGCAGCCAATCTCCTCCAACGCCTGCCTAGCATGTACAGGCCCACACGGGGAGCACCATTGCCTCCACCCTTTTGGCCCTGACATCCACACGGCTCTCCCACAACTACTCACATCCTCCTTTCCCTCACCTCCTACAACTTACCACTGCCCTCCTCACACTTCCTGACTGGAGCAGCCGCTCTCCTCCAAAGCCTGCCTAGCATGTACAGGCCCACACGGGGAGCACCATTGCCTCCACCCTTTTGGCCCTGACATCCACACCGCTCTCCCACAAGCACTCCCCTCTTCCTTTCCCTCACCTCCTACAACTTACCACTGCCCTCCTCACAATTTCCCATTACAGCAGCCACTCTCCTCCAACGCCTGCCTAACAACAACAGGTCCACACGGGGAGCACCATTGCCTCCACCCTTTTGGCCCTGACATGCCTACGGCTCTCCCACAAGCACTCCAATGCTCCTTCCCCTCACCTCCTACAACCTACGACAGCCCTCCTCACACTTTCAGACTGGAGCAGCCACTCTCCTCCTAAGCCTGCCTAACATGTGCAGGCCCACATGGGGAGCACCATGGCCTCCACCCTTTTGGCCCTCACATGTCTACGGCTCTCCCACAAGCACTCACGCCCTCCTTTCCCTACCCTACTCCAATTTATGACTGCCCTCCTCACACTTTCTGACTGGAGCAGCCACTCTCCTCCAAGGCCTGCCTAACAGGTACAGGACCACACGGGGAGCACCATGAAGTCCACCCTTTTGGCCCTGACATGCCTACGGCTCTCCCACAAGCACTCAGGTCCTCCTTTCCCTCACCTCCTACAACTTACCACTGCCCTCCTCACACTTTCCCATTACAGCAGCCACTCTCCTCCAAGGCCTGCCTAACAACAACAGGTCCACACGGGCAACACCATTGCCTCCACCCTTTTGGCCCTGACATGCCTACGGCTCTCCCACAAGCACTCCAATCCTCCTTCCCCTCACCTCCTACAACCTTCGACAGCCCTCCTCACACTTTCGGACTGGAGCAGCCACTCTATTCCTAAGCCTGCCTAACATGTGCAGGCCCACATGGGGAGCACCATGGCGTCCACCCTTTTGGCCCTCACATGCCTACGGCTCTCCTACAAGCACTCACGCCCTCCTTTCCCTACCCTACTCCAACTTATGACTGCCCTCCTCACACTTCCTGACTGGAGCAGCCGCTCTCCTCCAAAGCCTGCCTAGCACGTACAGGTCCACATGGGGAGCACCATTGCCTCCACCCTTTTGGCCCTGACATCCAAACGGCTCTCCCACAAGCACTCACATCCTCCTTTCCCTCACCTCCTCCAAGTTACCACTGCCCTCCTCACACTTTCCCATTAGAGCAGCCACTCTCCTCCAAAGCCTGCCTAGCATGCACAGGCCCACCCGGGGAGCACCATTGCCTCCACCCTTTTGGCCCTGACATCCACACGGCTCTCCCACAAGCACTCCCGTCTTCCTTTCCCTCACCTCCTACAACTTACCACTGCCCTCCTCAAACTTTCGGACTGGAGCAGCCACTCTCCTCCAAAGCCTGCCTAACATGTACAGGCCCACACGGGGAGCATCATTGCCTCCACCCTTTTAGCCCTGACATGCACACGGCTCTCCCACAACCACTCCCGCCCTCCTTTCCCTACCCTACTCCAACTTGTGACAGTCCCCCTCACAATTTCGGACTTGAGTAGCCACTCTCCTCCAACGCCTGCCTAACATGTGCAGGCCCACAAGAGGAGCACCATTTCCTCCACCCTTTTGGCCCTGACATCCACACGGCTCTCCCACAAGCACTCACGTCCTCCTTTCCTTCACCGCCTACAACTTACCACTGCCCTCCTCACAATTTCCCATTAGAACAGCCAATCTCCTCCAACGCCTGCCTAGCATGCACAGGCCCACACGGGGAGCACCATGACGTCCACCCTTTTGGCCCTGACATGCCTACGGCTCTCCCCAAGCACTCCCGTCTTCCTCTCCCTCACCTCCTACAACTTACCACTGCCCTCCTCACACTTTCTGACTGGAGCAGCCACTCTCCTCCAAAGCCTGCCTAACATGTACAGACCCACACGGGGAGCACCATTGCCTCCACCCTTTTGGCCCTGACATGCCTACGGCTTTCCCACAAGCACTCCAATGCTCCTTCCCCTCACCTCCTACAACCTACGACAGCCCTCCTCACACTTTCGGACTGGAGCAGCCACTCTCCTCCTAAGCCTGCCTAACATGTGCAGGCCCACATGGGGAGCACCATGGCGTCCACCCTTTTGGCCCTGACATGCCTACGGCTCTCCTACAAGCACTCACGCCCTCCTTCACCTACCCTACTCCAACTTATGACTGCCCTCCTCACACTTCCTGACTGGAGCAGCCACTCTCCTCCAACGCCTGCCTAAAATGTACAGACCCACACGGGGAGCACCATTACGTCCACCCTTTTGGCCCTGACATCCACACCGCTCTCCCACAAGCACTCCCCTCTTCCTTTCCCTCACCTCCTACAACTTACCACTGCCCTCCTCACAATTTCCCATTAGAGCAGCAAATCTCCTCCAACGCCTGCCTAGCATGAACAGGCCCACACGGGGAGCACCATTGCCTCCACCCTTTTGGCCCTGACATCCACACCGCTCTCCCACAAGCACTCCCCTCTTCCTTTCCCTCACCTCCTACAACTTACCACTGCCCTCCTCACACTTTCTGACTGCAGCAGCCACTCTCCTCCAACGCCTGCCTAACATGTACAGGCCCACATTGGGAGCATCATTGCCTCCACCCTTTTGGCCCTGTCATCCACACGGCTCTCCCACAACTGCTCACATCCTTTCCCTCACCTCCTACAACTTACCACTGCTCTCCTCACACTTTCTGACTGGAGCAGCCACTCTCCTCCAAAGCCTGCCTAACACGTACAGGCCCCCACGGGGAGCACCATTGCCTCCACCCTTTTGGCCCTGACATGCCTACGGCTCTCGCACAAGCAGTCCCGTCTTCCTTTCCCTCACCGCCTACAACTTACCACTGCCCTCCTCACACTTTCTGACTGCAGCAGCCACTCTCCTCCAAAGCCTGCCTAACATGCACAGGGCGACACGGGGAGCACCATGGCCTCCACCCTTTTGGCCCTGACATCCACACGGCTCTCCCACAACCACTCACATCCTCCTTCCCCTCACCTCCTACAACTTACCACTGCCCTCCTCACACTTTCTGACTGGAATAGCCAATCTCCTCCAACGCCTGCCTAGCATGTACAGGCCCACACGGGGAGCACCATTGCCTCCACCCTTTTGGCCCTGTCATCCACACGGCTCTCCCACAACCACTCACATCCTCCTTTCCCTCACCTCCTACAACTTACCACTGCCCTCCTCACACTTTCGGACTGGAGACGCCACTCTCCTCCAAAGCCTGCCTAACATGTACAGACACACACGGGGAGCACCATTGCCTCCACCTTTTTGGCCCTGACATCCACACCGCTCTCCCACAAGCACTCCAATGCTCCTTCCCCTCACCTCCTACAACCTACGACAGCCCTTCTCACACTTTCTGACTGGAGCAGCCACTCTCCTCCTAAGCCTGCCTAACATGTGCAGGCCCACACGGGGAGCACCATTGCCTCCACCCTTTTGGCCCTCACATGCCTACGGCTCTCCCACAAGCACTCACGCCCTCCTTTCCCTACCCTACTCCAACTTATGACTGCCCTCCTCACGATTTCGGACTGGAGCAGCCGCTCTCCTCCAAAGCCTGCCTAGCATGTACAGGACCACACGGGGAGCACCATGACGTCCACCCTTTTGGCCCTGACATGCCTACGGCTCTCCCACAACCACTCCAATCCTCCTTCCCCTCACCTCCTACAACCTACGACAGCCCTCCTCACACTTTCGGACTGGAGCAGCCACTCTCCTCCAAAGCCTGCCTAACATGTGCAGGCTCACATGGGGAGCACCATGGCGTCCACCCTTTTGGCCCTCACATGCCTACGGCTCTCCTACAAGCACTCACGTCTTCCTTTCCCTCACCTTCTAAAACTTACCACTGCCCTCCTCACACTTCCTGACTGGAGCAGCCGCTCTCCTCCAAAGCCTGCCTAGCATGTACAGGCCCACCCAGGGAACACCATTGCGTCCACCCTTTTGGCCCTGACATCCACACGGCTCTCCCACAAGCACTCACGTCTTCCTTTCCCTCATCTCCTATAACTTACCACTGCCCTCCTCACACTTCCTGACTGGAGCAGCCGCTCTGCTCCAAAGCCTGCCTAACATGTACAGGCCCACACGGGGAGCACCATTGCGTCCACCCTTTTGGCCCTGACATGCCTACGGCTCTCCCACAAGCACTCCAATCCTCCTTCCCCTCACCTCCTACAACCTACGATAGCCCTCCTCACACTTTCGGACTGGAGCAGCCACTCTCCTCCTAAGCCTGCCTAACATGTGCAGGCCCACATGGGGAGCACCATGGCGTCCACCCTTTTGGCCCTCACATGACTACGGCTCTCCTACAAGCACTCCAATCCTCCTTCCCCTACCCTACTCCAACTTATGACTGCCCTCCTCACACTTTCGGACTGGAGCAGCCGCTCTCCTCCAACGCCTGCCTAACATGTACAGGCCCACACGGGGAGCACCATTGCCTCCACCCTTTTGGCCCTGACATCCACACCGCTCTCCCACAAGCACTCCCCTCTTCCTTTCCCTCACCTCCTACAACTTACCACTGCCCTCCTCACAATTTCCCATTAGAGCAGCAAATCTCCTCCAACGCCTGCCTAGCATGCACAGGCCCACACGGGGAGCACCATTGCCTCCACCCTTTTGGCCCTGACATCCACACCGCTCTCCCACAAGCACTCCCCTCTTCCTTTCCCTCACCTCCTACAACTTACCACTGCCCTCCTAACACTTTTGGACTGGAGCAGCCACTCTCCTCCCACGCCTGCCTAACATGTACAGGCCCACAGGGGGAGCACCATTGCCTCCACCCTTTTGGCCCTGACATCCACACGGCTCTCCCACAAGCACTCACGCCCTCCTTTCCCTACCCTACTCCAACTTACCACTGCCCTCCTCACACTTTCTGACTGGAGCAGCCAATCTCCTCCAACGCCTGCCGAGAATGCACAGGCCCACCCGGGGAACACCATTGCCTCCACCCTTTTGGCCCTGTCATCCACACGGCTCTCCCACAACCACTCACATCCTCCTTTCCCTCACCTCCTACAACTTACCACTGCCCTCCTCACACTTTCGGACTGGAGACGCCACTCTCCTCCAAAGCCTGCCTAACATGTACAGACACACACGGGGAGCACCATTGCCTCCACCTTTTTGGCCCTGACATGCCTACGGCTCTCCCACAAGCACTCCAATCCTCCTTCCCCTCACCTCCTACAACCTACGACAGCCCTTCTCACACTTTCGGACTGGAGCAGCCACTCTCCTCCAACGCCTGCCTAACATGTGCAGGCCCACACGGGGAGCACCATTGCCTCCACCCTTTTGGCCCTGACATGCCTACGGTTCTCCCACAAGCACTCACGCCCTCCTTTCCCTACCCTACTCCAACTTATGACAGCCCTCCTCACACTTTCGGACTGGAGCAGCCGCTCTCCCCCAAAGCCTGCCTAGCATGTACAGGCCCACATGGGGAGCACCATTGCGTCCACCCTTTTGGCCCTGACATGCCTACGGCTCTCCCACAAGCACTCCAATGCTCCTTCCCCTCACCTCCTACAACCTACGACAGCCCTCCTCACACTTTCGGACTGGAGCAGCCACTCTCCTCCAAAGCCTGCCTAACATGTGCAGGCCCACATGGGGAGCACCATGGCCTCCACCCTTTTGGCCCTCACATGCCTACGGCTCTCCCACAAGCACTCACGCCCTCCTTTCCCTACCCTACTCCACCTTATGACTGCCCTCCTCACACTTTCGGACTGGAGCAGCCACTCTCCTCCAACGCCTGCCTAACATGTACAGGCCCACACGGGGAGCACCATGACGTCCACCCTTTTGGCCCTGACATGCCTACGGCTCTCCCACAAGCACTCAGGTCCTCCTTTCCCTCACCTCCTACAACTTACCACTGCCCTCCTCACACTTTCCCATTACAGCAGCCAATCTCCTCCAACGCCTGCCTAACAACAACAGGTCCACACGGGCAGCACCATTGCCTCCACCCTTTTGGCCCTGACATGCCTACGGCTCTCCCACAAGCACTCCAATCCTCCTTCCCCTCACCTCCTACAACCTACGACAGCCCTCCTCACACTTTCGGACTGGAGCAGCCACTCTCCTCCAAAGCCTGCCTAAAAACAACAGGTCCACACGGGGAGCACCATTGCCTCCACCCTTTTGGCCCTGACATCCACACGGCTCTCCCACAACCACTCACATTCTCCTTTCCCTCACCTCCTAAAACTTACCACTGCCCTCCTCACACTTTCTGACTGGAGCAGCCACTCTCCTCCAACGCCTGCCTAACATGTACAGGCCCACATTGGGAGCCTCATTGCGTCCACCCTTTTGGCCTTGAAATCCACACGGCTCTCCCACAAGCACTCCCGTCTTCCTTTCCCTCATCTCCTACAACTTACCACTGCCCTCCTCACACTTTCGGACTGGAGCAGCTACTCTCCTCCAAAGCCTGCCTAACACGTACAGGCCCACACGGGGAGCACCATTGCCTCCACCCTTTTGGCCCTGACATCCACACGGCTCTCCCACAAGCACTCCAATGCTCCTTCCCCTCACCTCCTACAACTTACCACTGCCCTCCTCACACTTTCTGCCTGCAGCAGCCACTCTCCTCCAAAGCCTGCCTAACATGCACAGGGCCACACGGGGAGCACCATGGCCTCCACCCTTTTGGCCCTGACATCCACACGGCTCTCCCACAACCACTCACATCCTCCTTCCCCTCACCTCCTACAACTTACCACTGCCCTCCTCACACTTTCGGACTGGAGCAGCCACTCTCCTCCAAAGCCTGCCTAACATGTGCAGGCCCACCCGGGGAGCACCATTGCGTCCACCCTTTTGGCCCTGACATCCACACGGCTCTCCCACAAGCACTCCAATGCTCCTTCCCCTCACCTCCTACAACCTACGACAGCCCTCCTCACACTTTCGGACTGGAGCAGCCACTCTCCTCCTAAGCCTGCCTAACATGTGCAGGCCCACATGGGGAGCACCATGGCGTCCACCCTTTTGGCCCTCACATGCCTACGGCTCTCCTACAAGCACTCATGCCCTTCCTTCCCTACCCTACTCCAACTTACAACTGCCCCCCTCACACTTCCTGACTGGAGCAGCCGCTCTCCTCCAAAGCCTGCCTAGCATGTACAGGCCCACACGGGGAGCACCATTGCCTCCACCCTTTTGGCCCTGACATGCCTAAGCTCTCCCACAAGCACTCCAATGCTCCTTTCCCTCACCTCCTACAACTTACCACTGCCCTCCTCACACTTTAGGACTGGAGCAGCCACTCTCCTCCAAAGCCTGCCTAACATGTGCAGGCCCACACGGGGAGCACCATGGCATCCACCCTTTTGGCCCTGACATGCCTACGGTTCTCCCACAAGCACTCCAATACTCCTTGCCCTCACCTCCTACAACCTACGACAGCCCTCCTCACACTTTCGGACTGGAGCAGCCACTGTATTCCTAAGCCTGCCTAACATGTGCAGGCCCACATGGGGAGCACCATGGCCTCCACCCTTTTGGCCCTGACATACCTACGGCTCTACTACAAGCACTCACGTCTTCCTTTCCCTCAGCTGCTACAACTTACCACTGCCCTCCTCACACTTCCTGACTCGAGCAGCCGCTCTCCTCCAAAGCCTGCCTAGCATGTACAGGCCCACACGGGGAGCACCATTGCCTCCACCCTTTTGGCCCTGACATCCACACCGCTCTCCCACAAGCACTCACGTCCTCCTTCCCCTCACCTCCTACAACTTACCACTGCCCTCCTCACAATTTCCCATTAGAGCAGCCAATCTCCTCCAACGCCTGCCTACCATGCACAGACCCACACGGGGAGCACCATGACGTCCACCCTTTGAGCCCTGACATGCCTACGGCTCTCCCACAAGCACTCCAATTCTCCTTCCCCTCACTTCCTACAACCTACGACAGCCCTCCTCACACTTTCGGGCTGGAGCAGCCAATCTTCTCCCAAGCCTGCCTAGCATGTACAGGCCCACCCGGGGAGCACCATTGCCTCCACCCTTTTGGCCCTGACATGCCTACGGCTCTCCCACAAGCACTCCAATCCTCCTTCCCCTCACCTCCTACAACTTACCACTGCCCTCCTCACACTTTCCCATTAGAGCAGCCAATCTCCTCCAACGCCTGCCTAGCATGTACAGGCCCACACGGGGAGCACCATTGCCTCCACCCTTTTGGCCCTGACATCCACACGGCTCTCCCAGAAGCACTCCCCTCTTTATTTCCCTCACCTCCTACAACCTACGACAGCCCTCCTCACACTTTCTGACTGGAGCAGCCACTCTCCTCCAACGCCTGCCTAACATGTACAGGCCCACATTGGGAGCATCATTGCCTCCACCCTTTTGGCCCTGACATCCACACGGCTCTCCCACAAGCACTCCCGTCTTCCTTTCCATCACCTTCTAAAACTTACCACTGCTCTCCTCACACTTTCTGACTGGAGCAGATACTCTCCTCCAAAGCCTGCCTAACATGTGCAGGCCCACACGGGGAGCACCATTGCCTCCACCCTTTTGGCCCTGACATGCCTACGGATCTCCCACAAGCACTCACGTCTTCCTTTCCCTCACCTCCTACAACTTACCACTGCCCTCCTCACACTTTCTGACTGCAGCAGCCACTCTCCTCCAAAGCCTGCCTAACATGCACAGGCCCACATGGGGAGCACCATTGCCTCCACCCTTTTGGCTCTGACATCCACACGGCTCTCCCACAACCACTCCCCTCTTCCTTTCCCTCATCTCCTACAACTTACCACTGCCTTCCTCACACTTTCCCATTAGAGCAGCCAATCTCCTCCAACGCCTGCCTAGCATGCACAGGCCCACACGGGGAGCACCATTGCCTCCACCCTTTTGGCCCTGTCATCCACACGGCTCTCCCACAAACACTCACATCTTCCTTTCCCTCACCTCCTACAACTTACCACTGCCCTCCTCACACTTTCTGACTGCAGCAGCCACTCTCCTCCAAAGCCTGCCTAACATGTACAGGCCCACAGGGGGAGCACCATTGCCTCCACCCTTTCAGCCCTGACATGCACACGGCTCTCCCACATTCACTCCCGCCCTCCTTTCCCTACCCTACTCCAACTTGTGAGAGTCCCCCTCTAAATTTCGGACTTGAGTAGCCACTCTCCTCCAACGCCTGCCTAACATGTGCAGGCCCACAAGAGGAGCACCATTGCCGCCACCCTTTTGGCCCTGACATCCACACGGCTCTCCCACAAGCACTCCCCTCTTCCTTTCCCTCACCTCCTAAAACTTACCACTGCCCTCCTCACACTTTCGGACTGGAGACGCCACTCTATTCCTAAGCCTGCCTAACATGTGCAGGCCCACATGGGGAGCAACATGGCGTCCGCCCTTTTGGCCCTGACATGCCTACGGCTCTCCCACAAGCACTCCAATGCTCCTTCCCCTCACCTCCTACAACCTACGACAGCCCTCCTCACACTTTCGGACTGGAGCAGCCACTCTCCTCCAAAGCCTGCCTAACATGTGCAGGCTCACATGGGGAGCACCATGACCTCCACCCTTTTGGCCCTCACATGCCTACGGCTCTACTACAAGCACTCACGTCTTCCTTTCCCTCACCTCCTACAACTTACCACTGCCCTCCTCACACTTCCTGACTCGAGCAGCCGCTCTCCTCCAAAGCCTGCCTAGCATGCACAGGCCCACACGGGGAGCACCATTGCCTCCACCCTTTTGGCCCTGACATCCACACGGCTCTCCCACAAGCACTCCAATCCTCCTTCCCCTCACCTCCTACAACTTACCACTGCCCTCCTCACACTTTCGGACTGGAGCAGCCACTCTCCTCCAAAGCCTGCCTAACATGTACAGGCCCACACGGGGAGCACCATTGCCTCCACCCTTTCAGCCCTGACATGCACACGGGGCTCCCACATTCACTCCCGCCCTGCTTTCCCTACACTACTCCAACTTGTGACAGTCCCCCTCACAATTTCGGACTTGAGCAGCCGCTCTCCTCCAACGCCTGCCTAACATGTGCAGGCCCACAAGAGGAGCACCATTTCCTCCACCCTTTAGGCCCTGACATCCACACCGCTCTCCCACAAGCACTCACGTCCTCCTTTCCTTCACCTCCTACAACTTACCACTGCCCTCCTCACACTTTCGGACTGGAGCAGCCACTCTCCTCCAAAGCCTGCCTAACATGTACAGACCCACACGGGGAGCACCATTGCCTCCACCTTTTTGGCCCTGACATCCACACGGCTCTCCCACAAGCACTCCAATGCTCCTTCCCCTCACCTCCTACAACCTACGACAGCCCTCCTCACACTTTCGGACTGGAGCAGCCACTCTCCTCCTAAGCCTGCCTAACATGTTCAGGCCCACATGGGGAGCACCATGGCGTCCACCCTTTTGGCCCTGACATCCACACGGCTCTCCCACAAGCACTCACGCCCTCCTTTCCCTACCCTACTCCAACTTACCACTGCCCTCCTCACACTTTCTGACTGGAGCAGCCAATCTCCTCCAACGCATACCTAGCATGCACAGGCCCACACGGGAACACCATTGCCTCCACCCTTTTGGCCCTGTCATCCACACGGCTCTCCCACAAGCACTCACATCCTCCTTTCCCGCACCTCCTACAACTTACCACTGCCCTCCTCACACTTTCGGACTGGAGACGCCACTCTCCTCCAAAGCCTGCCTAACATGTACAGACACACACGGGGAGCACCATTGCCTCCACCTTTTTGGCCCTGACATGCCTACGGCTCTCCCACAAGCACTCCAATGTTCCTTCCCCTGACCTCCTACAACCTACGACAGCCCTTCTCACACTTTCGGACTGGAGCAGCCACGCTCCTCCTAAGCCTGCCTAAAATGTGCAGGCCCACACGGGGAGCACCATTGCCTCCACCCTTTTGGCCCTCACATGCCTACGGCTCTCCCACAAGCACTCACGCCCTCCTTTCCCTACCCTACTCCAACTTATGACTGCCCTCCTCACACTTTCTGACTGGAGGAGTCGCTCTCCTCCAAAGCCTGCCTAGCATGTACAGGTCCACACGGGGAGCACCATGGCCTCCACCTTTTTGGCCCTGACATGCCTACGGCTCTCCCACAAGCACTCCAATCCTCCTTCCCCTCACCTCCTACAACCTACGACAGCCCTCCTCACACTTTCGGACTGGAGCAGCCACTCTCCTCCAAAGCCTGCCTAACATATGCAGGCTCACATGGGGAGCACCATGGCGTCCACCCTTTTGGCCCTGACATCCACACGGCTCTCCCACAAGCACTCCCGTCTTCCTTTCCATCACCTTCTAAAACTTACCACTGCCCTCCTCACACTTTCGGACTGGAGCAGCCACTCTATTCCTAAGCCTGCCTAACATGTGCAGGCCCACACGGGGAGCACCATTGCCTCCACCCTTTTGGCCCTGACATGCCTACGGTTCTCCCACAAGCACTCCAATCCTCCTTCCCCTCACCTCCTACAACCTACAACAGCCCTCCTCACACTTTCGGACTGGAGCAGCCACTCTCCTCCTAAGCCTGCCTAACATGCACAGGCCCACACGGGGAGCACCATGGCGTCCACCCTTTTGGCCCTCAAATGCCTACGGCTCTCCCACAAGCACTCACGTCTTCCTTTCCCTCACCTCCTACAACTTACCACTGCCCTCCTCACACTTTCGGACTGGAGCAGCCGCTCTCCTCCAAAGCCTGCCTAGCATGTAAGGCCCCCATGGGGAGCACCATTGCCTTCACCCTTTTGGCTCTGACATCCACACGGCTCTCCCACAACCACTCCCCTCTTCCTTTCCCTCATCTCCTACAACTTACCACTGCCTTCCTCACACTTTCCCATTAGAGCAGCCAATCTCCTCCAACGCCTGCCTAGCATGCACAGGCCCACACGGGGAGCACCATTGCCTCCACCCTTTTGGCCCTGTCATCCACACGGCTCTCCCACAAACACTCACATCCTCCTTTCCCTCACCTCCTACAACTTACCACTGCCCTCCTCACACTTTCTGACTGGAGCAGCCACTCTCCTCCAAAGCCTGCCTAACATGTACAGGCCCACAGGGGGAGCACCATTGCCTCCACCCTTTCAGCCCTGACATGCACACGGCTCTCCCACATTCACTCCCGCCCTCCTTTCCCTACCCTACTCCAACTTGTGACAGTCCCCCTCTAAATTTCGGACTTGAGTAGCCACTCTCCTCCAACGCCTGCCTAACATGTGCAGGCCCACAAGAGGAGCACCATTGCCGCCACCCTTTTGGCCCTGACATCCACACGGCTCTCCCACAAGCACTCCCCTCTTCCTTTCCCTCACCTCCTAAAACTTACCACTGCCCTCCTCACACTTTCGGACTGGAGACGCCACTCTATTCCTAAGCCTGCCTAACATGTGCAGGCCCACATGGGGAGCAACATGGCGTCCGCCCTTTTGGCCCTGACATGCCTACGGCTCTCCCACAAGCACTCCAATGCTCCTTCCCCTCACCTCCTACAACCTACGACAGCCCTTCTCACACTTTCGGACTGGAGCAGCCACTCTCCTCCTAAGCCTGCCTAACATGTGCAGGCCCACACGGGGAGCACCATTGCCTCCACCCTTTTGGCCCTCACATGCCTACGGTTCTCCCACAAGCACTCACGCCCTCCTTTCCCTACCCTACTCCAACTTATGACAGCCCTCCTCACACTTTCGGACTGGAGCAGCCGCTCTCCTCCAAAGCCTGCCTAACATGTGCAGGCCCACATGGGGAGCACCATGGCGTCCACCCTTTTGGCCCTCACATGCCTACGGCTCTACTACAAGCACTCACGTCTTCCTTTCCCTCACCTCCTACAACTTACCACTGCCCTCCTCACACTTCCTGACTCGAGCAGCCGCTCTCCTCCAAAGCCTGCCTAGCATGTACAGGCCCACACGGGGAGCACCATTGCCTCCACCCTTTTGGCCCTGACATCCACACGGCTCTCCCACAAGCACTCACGTCTTCCTTTCCCTCATCTCCTACAACTTACCACTGCCTTCCTCACACTTTCTGACTGGAGCAGCCACTCTCCTCCAAAGCCTGCCTAACATGTACAGGCCCACACGGGGAGCACCATTGCCTCCACCCTTTCAGCCCTGACATGCACACGGGGCTCCCACATTCACTCCCGCCCTGCTTTCCCTACACTACTCCAACTTGTGACAGTCCCCCTCACAATTTCGGACTGGAGCAGCCGCTCTCCTCCAACGCCTGCCTAACATGTGCAGGCCCACAAGAGGAGCACCATTTCCTCCACCCTTTTGGCCCTGACATCCACACCGCTCTCCCACAAGCACTCACGTCCTCTTTCCTTCACCTCCTACAACTTACCACTGCCCTCCTCACACTTTCGGACTGGAGCAGCCACTCTCCTCCAAAGCCTGCCTAACATGTACAGACCCACACGGGGAGCACCATTGCCTCCACCTTTTTGGCCCTGACATCCACACGGCTCTCCCACAACTACTCACATCCTCCTTCCCTTCACCTCCTACAACCTACGACAGCCCTCCTCACACTTGCGGACTGGAGCAGCCACTCTCCTCCTAAGCCTGCCTAACATGTGCAGGCCCACATGGGGAGCACCATGGCGTCCACCCTTTTGGCCCTGACATCCACACGGCTCTCCCACAAGCACTCACGCCCTCCTTTCCCTACCCTACTCCAACTTACCACTGCCCTCCTCACACTTTCTGACTGGAGCAGCCAATCTCCTCCAACGCCTGCCTAGAATGCACAGGCCCACACGGGAACACCATTGCCTCCACCCTTTTGGCCCTGTCATCCACACGGCTCTCCCACAAGCACTCACATCCTCCTTTCCCGCACCTCCTACAACTTACCACTGCCCTCCTCACACTTTCGGACTGGAGACGCCACTCTCCTCCAAAGCCTGCCTAACATGTACAGACACACACGGGGAGCACCATTGCCTCCACCTTTTTGGCCCTGACATGCCTACGGCTCTCCCACAAGCACTCCAATGCTCCTTCTCCTGACCTCCTACAACCTACGACAGCCCTTCTCACACTTTCGGACTGGAGCAGCCACGCTCCTCCTAAGCCTGCCTAACATTTGCAGGCCCACACGGGGAGCACCATTGCCTCCACCCTTTTGGCCCTCACATGCCTACGGCTCTCCCACAAGCACTCACGCCCTCCTTTCCCTACCCTACTCCAACTTATGACTTCCCTCCTCACACTTTCTGACTGGAGGAGCCGCTCTCCTCCAAAGCCTGCCTAGCATGTACAGGCCCACACGGGGAGCACCATTGCGTCCACCCTTTTGGCCCTGACATGCCTACGGCTCTCCCACAAGCACTCCAATGCTCCTTCCCCTCACCTCCTACAACCTACAACAGCCCTCCTCACACTTTCGGACTGGAGCAGCCACTCTCCTCCAAAGCCTGCCTAACATGTGCAGGCTCACATGGGGAGCACCATGGCGTCCACCCTTTTGGCCCTGACATCCACACGGCTCTCCTACAAGCACTCACGTCTTCCTTTCCCTCACCTCCTACAACTTACCACTGCCCTCCTCACACTTCCTGACTGGAGCAGCCGCTCTCCTCCAAAGCCTGCCTAGCATGTACAGGCCCACACGGGGAGCACCATTGCCTCCACCCTTTTGGCCCTGACATCCACACGGCTCTCCCACAACCACTCACGTCTTCCTTTCCCTCACCTCCTACAACTTACCACTGCCCTCCTCACACTTTCGGACTGGAGCAGCCACTCTCCTCCAAAGCCTGCCTAACATGTACAGGCCCACACGGGGAGCACCATTGCCTCCACCCTTTCAGCCCTGACATGCACACGGCTCTCCCACATTCACTCCCGCCCTCCTTTGCCTACCCTACTCCAACTTGTGACAGTCCCCCTCACAATTTCGGACTGGAGCAGCCACTCTCCTCCAACGCCTGCCTAACATGTGCAGGCCCACCCGGGGAGCACCATGACGTCCACCCTTTTGGCCCTCACATGCCTACGGCTCTCCCACAAGCACTCACGCCCTCCTTTCCCTACCCTACTCCAAATTATGACTGCCCTCCTCTCACTTTCGGACTGGACCAGCCGCTCTCCTCCAACGCCTGCCTTACATGTACAGGCCCACACGGGGAGCACCATGACGTCCACCCTTTTGGCCCTGACATGCCTACGGCTCTCCCACAAGCACTCAGGTCCTCCTTTCCCTCACCTCCTACAACTTACCACTGCCCTCCTCACACTTTCCCATTACAGCAGCCAATCTCCTCCAACGCCTCCCTAACAACAACAGGTCCACACGGGCAGCACCATTTCCTCCACCCTTTTGCCCCTCACATGCCTACGGCTCTCCCACAAGCACTCCAATCCTCCTTCCCCTCACCTCCTACAACCTACGACAGCCCTCCTCACTCTTTCGGACTGGAGCAGCCACTCTCCTCCAAAGCCTGCCTAAAAACAACAGGTCCACACGGGGAGCACCATTGCCTCCACCCTTTTGGCCCTGACATCCACACGGCCCTCCCACAACCACTCACATTCTCCTTTCCCTCACCTCCTACAACTTACCACTGCCCTCCTCACACTTTCGGACTGGAGCAGCCACTCTCCTCCAACGCCTGCCTAACATGTACAGGCCCACATTGGGAGCATCATTGCGTCCACCCTTTTGGCCCTGACATGCCTACGGCTCTCCCACAAGCACTCCCGTCTTCCTTTCCCTCACCTCCTACAACTTACCACTGCCCTCCTCACACTTTCTGAGTGCAGCAGCCACTCTCCTCCAAAGCCTGCCTAACATGCACAGGCCCACACGGGGAGCACCATTGCCTCTACCCTTTTGGCCCTGACATCCACACGGCTCTCCCACAAGCACTCCAATCCTCCTTCCCCTCACCTCCTAAAACTTACCACTGCTCTCCTCACACTTTCGGACTGGAGCAGACACTCTCCTCCAAAGCCTGCCTAACATATGCAGGCTCACATGGGGAGCACCATGGCGTCCACCCTTTTGGCCCTCACATGCCTATGGCTCTCCTACAAGCACTCACGTCTTCCTTTCCCTCACCTCCTACAACTTACCACTGCCCTCCTCACACTTCCTGAATGGAGCAGCCGCTCTCCTCCAACGCCTGCCTAGCATGTACAGGCCCACACGGGGAGCACCATTGCCTCCACCCTTTTGGCCCTGACATCCACACGGCTCTCCCACAACCACTCACGTCTTCCTTTCCCTCATCTCCTACAACTTACCACTGCCCTCCTCACACTTTCGGACTGGAGCAGCCACTCTCCTCCTAAGCCTGCCTAACATGCACAGGCCCACACGGGGAGCACCATTGCCTCCACCCTTTCAGCCCTGACATGCACACGGCTCTCCCACATTCACTCCCGCCCTCCTTTGCCTACCCTACTCCAACTTGTGACAGTCCCCCTCAAAATTTCGGACTGGAGCAGCCACTCTCCTCCTAAGCCTGCCTAACATGTGCAGGCCCACATGGGGAGCACCATGGCGTCCACCCTTTTGCCCCTCACATGCCTACGGCTCTCCCACAAGCACTCACGCCCTCCTTTCCCTACCCTACTCCAACTTATGACTGCCCTCCTCACACTTTCGGACTGGACCAGCCACTCTCCTCCAAGGCCTGCCTAACATGTACAGGACCACACGGGGAGCACCATGACGTCCACCCTTTTGGGCCTGACATGCCTACGGCTCTCCCACAAGCACTCAGGTCCTCCTTTCCCTCACCTCCTACAACTTACCACTGCCCTCCTCACACTTTCCCATTACAGCAGCCAATCTCCTCCAACGCCTGCCTAACAACAACAGGTCCACACGGGCAGCACCATTGCCTCCACCCTTTTGGCCCTGACTTGCACACGGCTCTCCCACAAGCACTCACGCCCTCCTTTCCCTACCCTACTCCAACTTATGACAGCACTCCTCACACTTTCTGACTGGAGCAGCCACTCTCCTCCAAAGCCTGCCTAGCATGTACAGGCCCACACGGGGAGCACCATTGCCTCCACCCTTTTTGGCCCTGACATCCACACGGCTCTCCCACAACCACTCACGTCTTCCTTTCCCTCATCTCCTACAACTTACCACTGCCCTCCTCACACTTTCGGACTGGAGCAGCCACTCTCCTCCAAAGCCTGCCTAACATGTGCAGGCCCACATGGGGAGCACCATGGCCTCCACCCTTTTGGCCCTCATATGCCTACGGCTCTCCCACAAGCACTCACGCCCTCCTTTCCCTACCCTACTCCAACTTATGACTGCCCTCCTCACACTTTCGGACTGGACCAGCCACTCTCCTCGAAGGCCTGCCTAACATGTACAGGACCACACGGGGAGCACCATGACGTCCACCCTTTTGGCCCTGACATGCCTACGGCTCTCCCACAAGCACTCCAATCCTCCTTCCCCTCACCTCCTACAACCTACGACAGCCCTCCTCACACTTTCGGACTGGAGCAGCCACTCTCCTCCAAAGCCTGCCTAAAAACAACAGGTCCACACGGGGAGCACCATTGCCTCCACCCTTTTGGCCCTGACATCCACACGGCTCTCCCACAACCACTCACATTCTCCTTTCCCTCACCTCCTACAACTTACCACTGCCCTCCTCACACTTTCTGACTGGAGCAGCCACTCTCCTCCAACGCCTGCCTAACATGTACAGGCCCACATTGGGAGCATCATTCCGTCCACCCTTTTGGCCCTGACATCCACACGGCTCTCCCACAAGCACTCCCGTCTTCCTTTCCCTCATCTCCTACAACTTACCACTGCCCTCCTCACACTTTCGGACTGGAGCAGCCACTCTCCTCCAAAGCCTGCCTAACACGTACAGGCCCCCACGGGGAGCACCATTGCCTCCACCATTTTGGCCCTGACATCCACACGGCTCTCCCACAAGCACTCCCCTCTTCCTTTCCCTCACCTCCTACAACTTACCACTGCCCTCCTCACACTTTCTGACTGCAGCAGCCACTCTCCTCCAAAGCCTGCCTAACATGCACAGGCCCACACGGGGAGCACCATTGCCTCTACCCTTTTGGCCCTGACATCCACACGGCTCTCCCACAAGCACTCCAATCCTCCTTCCCCTCACCTCCTACAACTTACCACTGCCCTCCTCACACTTTCTGACTGGAGCAGCCACTCTCCTCCAAAGCCTGCCTAACATGTGCAGGCCCACACGGGGAGCACCATTGCCTCCACCCTTTTGGCCCTGACATCCACACGGCTCTCCCACAAGCACTCCAATGCTCCTTCCCCTCACCTCCTACAACCTACGACAGCCCTCCTCACTCTTTCGGACTGGAGCAGCCACTCTCCTCCAAAGCCTGCCTAAAAACAACAGGTCCACACGGGGAGCACCATTGCCTCCACCCTTTTGGCCCTGACATCCACACGGCCCTCCCACAACCACTCACATTCTCCTTTCCCTCACCTCCTACAACTTACCACTGCCCTCCTCACACTTCCTGACTGGAGCAGCCACTCTCCTCCAACGCCTGCCTAACATGTACAGGCCCACATTGGGAGCATCATTGCGTCCACCCTTTTGGCCCTGACATGCCTACGGCTCTCCCACAAGCACTCCCGTCTTCCTTTCCCTCACCTCCTACAACTTACCACTGCCCTCCTCACACTTTCTGAGTGCAGCAGCCACTCTCCTCCAAAGCCTGCCTAACATGCACAGGCCCACACGGGGAGCACCATTGCCTCTACCCTTTTGGCCCTGACATCCACACGGCTCTCCCACAAGCACTCCAATCCTCCTTCCCCTCACCTCCTAAAACTTACCACTGCTCTCCTCACACTTTCGGACTGGAGCAGACACTCTCCTCCAAAGCCTGCCTAACATATGCAGGCTCACATGGGGAGCACCATGGCGTCCACCCTTTTGGCCCTCACATGCCTATGGCTCTCCTACAAGCACTCACGTCTTCCTTTCCCTCACCTCCTACAACTTACCACTGCCCTCCTCACACTTCCTGAATGGAGCAGCCGCTCTCCTCCAACGCCTGCCTAGCATGTACAGGCCCACACGGGGAGCACCATTGCCTCCACCCTTTTGGCCCTGACATCCACACGGCTCTCCCACAACCACTCACGTCTTCCTTTCCCTCATCTCCTACAACTTACCACTGCCCTCCTCACACTTTCGGACTGGAGCAGCCACTCTCCTCCTAAGCCTGCCTAACATGCACAGGCCCACACGGGGAGCACCATTGCCTCCACCCTTTCAGCCCTGACATGCACACGGCTCTCCCACATTCACTCCCGCCCTCCTTTGCCTACCCTACTCCAACTTGTGACAGTCCCCCTCAAAATTTCGGACTGGAGCAGCCACTCTCCTCCTAAGCCTGCCTAACATGTGCAGGCCCACATGGGGAGCACCATGGCGTCCACCCTTTTGCCCCTCACATGCCTACGGCTCTCCCACAAGCACTCACGCCCTCCTTTCCCTACCCTACTCCAACTTATGACTGCCCTCCTCACACTTTCGGACTGGACCAGCCACTCTCCTCCAAGGCCTGCCTAACATGTACAGGACCACACGGGGAGCACCATGACGTCCACCCTTTTGGGCCTGACATGCCTACGGCTCTCCCACAAGCACTCAGGTCCTCCTTTCCCTCACCTCCTACAACTTACCACTGCCCTCCTCACACTTTCCCATTACAGCAGCCAATCTCCTCCAACGCCTGCCTAACAACAACAGGTCCACACGGGCAGCACCATTGCCTCCACCCTTTTGGCCCTGACTTGCACACGGCTCTCCCACAAGCACTCACGCCCTCCTTTCCCTACCCTACTCCAACTTATGACAGCACTCCTCACACTTTCTGACTGGAGCAGCCACTCTCCTCCAAAGCCTGCCTAGCATGTACAGGCCCACACGGGGAGCACCATTGCCTCCACCCTTTTTGGCCCTGACATCCACACGGCTCTCCCACAACCACTCACGTCTTCCTTTCCCTCATCTCCTACAACTTACCACTGCCCTCCTCACACTTTCGGACTGGAGCAGCCACTCTCCTCCAAAGCCTGCCTAACATGTGCAGGCCCACATGGGGAGCACCATGGCCTCCACCCTTTTGGCCCTCATATGCCTACGGCTCTCCCACAAGCACTCACGCCCTCCTTTCCCTACCCTACTCCAACTTATGACTGCCCTCCTCACACTTTCGGACTGGACCAGCCACTCTCCTCCAAGGCCTGCCTAACATGTACAGGACCACACGGGGAGCACCATGACGTCCACCCTTTTGGCCCTGACATGCCTACGGCTCTCCCACAAGCACTCCAATCCTCCTTCCCCTCACCTCCTACAACCTACGACAGCCCTCCTCACACTTTCGGACTGGAGCAGCCACTCTCCTCCAAAGCCTGCCTAAAAACAACAGGTCCACACGGGGAGCACCATTGCCTCCACCCTTTTGGCCCTGACATCCACACGGCTCTCCCACAACCACTCACATTCTCCTTTCCCTCACCTCCTACAACTTACCACTGCCCTCCTCACACTTTCTGACTGGAGCAGCCACTCTCCTCCAACGCCTGCCTAACATGTACAGGCCCACATTGGGAGCATCATTCCGTCCACCCTTTTGGCCCTGACATCCACACGGCTCTCCCACAAGCACTCCCGTCTTCCTTTCCCTCATCTCCTACAACTTACCACTGCCCTCCTCACACTTTCGGACTGGAGCAGCCACTCTCCTCCAAAGCCTGCCTAACACGTACAGGCCCCCACGGGGAGCACCATTGCCTCCACCATTTTGGCCCTGACATCCACACGGCTCTCCCACAAGCACTCCCCTCTTCCTTTCCCTCACCTCCTACAACTTACCACTGCCCTCCTCACACTTTCTGACTGCAGCAGCCACTCTCCTCCAAAGCCTGCCTAACATGCACAGGCCCACACGGGGAGCACCATTGCCTCTACCCTTTTGGCCCTGACATCCACACGGCTCTCCCACAAGCACTCCAATCCTCCTTCCCCTCACCTCCTACAACTTACCACTGCCCTCCTCACACTTTCTGACTGCAGCAGCCACTCTCCTCCAAAGCCTGCCTAACATGTGCAGGCCCACACGGGGAGCACCATTGCCTCCACCCTTTTGGCCCTGACATCCACACGGCTCTCCCACAAGCACTCCAATGCTCCTTCCCCTCACCTCCTACAACCTACGACAGCCCTCCTCACACTTTCGGACTGGAGCAGCCACTCTATTCCTAAGCCTGCCTAACATGTGCAGGCCCACATGGGGAGCACCATGGAGTCCACCCTTTTGGCCCTGACATGCCTACGGCTCTCCTACAAGCACTCACGCCCTCCTTTCCCTACCCTACTCCAACTTATGACTGCCCTCCTCACCATTTCTGACTGGAGCAGCCACTCTATTCCTAAGCCTGCCTAACATGTGCAGGCCCACACGGGGAGCACCATTGCCTCCACCCTTTTGGCCCTGACATGCCTACGGCTCTCCCACAAGCACTCCAATGCTCCTTCCCCTCACCGCCTACAACTTACCACTGCCCTCCCCACACTTTCGGACTGGAGCAGCCACTCTCCTCCAAAGCCTGCCTAACATGTGCAGGCCCACACGGGGAGCACCATGGCATCCACCCTTTTGGCCCTGACATGCCTACGGTTCTCCCACAAGCACTCCAATGCTCCTTCCCCTCACCTCCTACAACCTACGACAGCCCTCCTCACACTTTCGGACTGGAGCAGCCACTCTCCTCCAAAGCCTGCCTAACATGTACAGGCCCACACGGGGAGCACCATTGCCTCCACCCTTTCAGCCCTGACATGCACACGGCTCTCCCACATTCACTCCCGCCCTCCTTTGCCTACCCTACTCCAACTTGTGACAGTCCCCCTCAAAATTTCGGACTGGAGCAGCCACTCTCCTCCAACGCCTGCCTAACATGTGCAGGCCCACAAGAGGAGCACCATTTCCTCCACCCTTTTGGCCCAGACATGCCTACGGCTCTCCCACAAGCACTCACGCCCTCCTTTCCCTACCCTACTCCAACTTACCACTGCCCTCCTCACACTTTCTGACTGGAGCAGCCAATCTCCTCCAACGCCTGCCTAGAATGCACAGGCCCACACGGGAACACCATTGCCTCCACCCTTTTGGCCCTGTCATCCACACGGCTCTCCCACAAGCACTCACATCCTCCTTTCCCGCACCTCCTACAACTTACCACTGCCCTCCTCACACTTTCGGACTGGAGACGCCACTCTCCTCCAAAGCCTGCCTAACATGTACAGACACACACGGGGAGCACCATTGCCTCCACCTTTTTGGCCCTGACATGCCTACGGCTCTCCCACAAGCACTCCAATGCTCCTTCTCCTGACCTCCTACAACCTACGACAGCCCTTCTCACACTTTCGGACTGGAGCAGCCACGCTCCTCCTAAGCCTGCCTAACATTTGCAGGCCCACACGGGGAGCACCATTGCCTCCACCCTTTTGGCCCTCACATGCCTACGGCTCTCCCACAAGCACTCACGCCCTCCTTTCCCTACCCTACTCCAACTTATGACTTCCCTCCTCACACTTTCTGACTGGAGGAGCCGCTCTCCTCCAAAGCCTGCCTAGCATGTACAGGCCCACACGGGGAGCACCATTGCGTCCACCCTTTTGGCCCTGACATGCCTACGGCTCTCCCACAAGCACTCCAATGCTCCTTCCCCTCACCTCCTAAAACCTACAACAGCCCTCCTCACACTTTCGGACTGGAGCAGCCACTCTCCTCCAAAGCCTGCCTAACATGTGCAGGCTCACATGGGGAGCACCATGGCGTCCACCCTTTTGGCCCTGACATCCACACGGCTCTCCTACAAGCACTCACGTCTTCCTTTCCCTCACCTCCTACAACTTACCACTGCCCTCCTCACACTTCCTGACTGGAGCAGCCGCTCTCCTCCAAAGCCTGCCTAGCATGTACAGGCCCACACGGGGAGCACCATTGCCTCCACCCTTTTGGCCCTGACATCCACACGGCTCTCCCACAACCACTCACGTCTTCCTTTCCCTCACCTCCTACAACTTACCACTGCCCTCCTCACACTTTCGGACTGGAGCAGCCACTCTCCTCCAAAGCCTGCCTAACATGTACAGGCCCACACGGGGAGCACCATTGCCTCCACCCTTTCAGCCCTGACATGCACACGGCTCTCCCACATTCACTCCCGCCCTCCTTTGCCTACCCTACTCCAACTTGTGACAGTCCCCCTCACAATTTCGGACTGGAGCAGCCACTCTCCTCCAACGCCTGCCTAACATGTGCAGGCCCACCCGGGGAGCACCATGACGTCCACCCTTTTGGCCCTCACATGCCTACGGCTCTCCCACAAGCACTCACGCCCTCCTTTCCCTACCCTACTCCAAATTATGACTGCCCTCCTCTCACTTTCGGACTGGACCAGCCGCTCTCCTCCAACGCCTGCCTTACATGTACAGGCCCACACGGGGAGCACCATGACGTCCACCCTTTTGGCCCTGACATGCCTACGGCTCTCCCACAAGCACTCAGGTCCTCCTTTCCCTCACCTCCTACAACTTACCACTGCCCTCCTCACACTTTCCCATTACAGCAGCCAATCTCCTCCAACGCCTCCCTAACAACAACAGGTCCACACGGGCAGCACCATTTCCTCCACCCTTTTGCCCCTCACATGCCTACGGCTCTCCCACAAGCACTCCAATCCTCCTTCCCCTCACCTCCTACAACCTACGACAGCCCTCCTCACTCTTTCGGACTGGAGCAGCCACTCTCCTCCAAAGCCTGCCTAAAAACAACAGGTCCACACGGGGAGCACCATTGCCTCCACCCTTTTGGCCCTGACATCCACACGGCTCTCCCACAACCACTCACATTCTCCTTTCCCTCACCTCCTACAACTTACCACTGCCCTCCTCACACTTTCTGACTGGAGCAGCCACTCTCCTCCAACGCCTGCCTAACATGTACAGGCCCACATTGGGAGCATCATTGCGTCCACCCTTTTGGCCCTGACATGCCTACGGCTCTCCCACAAGCACTCCCGTCTTCCTTTCCCTCACCTCCTACAACTTACCACTGCCCTCCTCACACTTTCGGAGTGCAGCAGCCACTCTCCTCCAAAGCCTGCCTAACATGCACAGGCCCACACGGGGAGCACCATTGCCTCTACCCTTTTGGCCCTGACATCCACACGGCTCTCCCACAAGCACTCCAATCCTCCTTCCCCTCACCTCCTAAAACTTACCACTGCTCTCCTCACACTTTCGGACTGGAGCAGACACTCTCCTCCAAAGCCTGCCTAACATATGCAGGCTCACATGGGGAGCACCATGGCGTCCACCCTTTTGGCCCTCACATGCCTATGGCTCTCCTACAAGCACTCACGTCTTCCTTTCCCTCACCTCCTACAACTTACCACTGCCCTCCTCACACTTCCTGAATGGAGCAGCCGCTCTCCTCCAACGCCTGCCTAGCATGTACAGGCCCACACGGGGAGCACCATTGCCTCCACCCTTTTGGCCCTGACATCCACACGGCTCTCCCACAACCACTCACGTCTTCCTTTCCCTCATCTCCTACAACTTACCACTGCCCTCCTCACACTTTCGGACTGGAGCAGCCACTCTCCTCCTAAGCCTGCCTAACATGCACAGGCCCACACGGGGAGCACCATTGCCTCCACCCTTTCAGCCCTGACATGCACACGGCTCTCCCACATTCACTCCCGCCCTCCTTTGCCTACCCTACTCCAACTTGTGACAGTCCCCCTCAAAATTTCGGACTGGAGCAGCCACTCTCCTCCTAAGCCTGCCTAACATGTGCAGGCCCACATGGGGAGCACCATGGCGTCCACCCTTTTGGCCCTCACATGCCTACGGCTCTCCCACAAGCACTCACGCCCTCCTTTCCCTACCCTACTCCAACTTATGACTGCCCTCCTCACACTTTCGGACTGGACCAGCGACTCTCCTCCAAGGCCTGCCTAACATGTACAGGACCACACGGGGAGCACCATGACGTCCACCCTTTTGGCCCTGACATGCCTACGGCTCTCCCACAACCACTCACGTCTTCCTTTCCCTCATCTCCTACAACTTACCACTGCCCTCCTCACACTTTCGGACTGGAGACGCCACTCTCCTCCAAAGCCTGCCTAACATGTACAGGCCCACACGGGGAGCACCATTGCCTCCACCCTTTCAGCCCTGACATGCACACGGCTCTCCCACATTCACTCCCGCCCTCCTTTGCCTACCCTACTCCAACTTGTGACAGTCCCCCTCAAAATTTCGGACTTGAGTAGCCACTCTCCTCCAACGCCTGCCTAACATGTGCAGGCCCACAAGAGGAGCACCATTTCCTCCACCCTTTTGGCCCTGACATCCACACGGCTCTCCCACAAGCACTCACGTCTTCCTTTCCCTCACCTCCTACAACTTACCACTGCCCTCCTCACAATTTCGGACTGGAGCAGCCACTCTCCTCCTAAGCCTGCCTAACATGTGCAGGCCCACATGGGGAGCACCATGGCCTCCACCCTTTTGGCCCTCATATGCCTACGGCTCTCCCACAAGCACTCACGCCCTCCTTTCCCTACCCTACTCCAACTTATGACTGCCCTCCTCACACTTTCGGACTGGACCAGCCACTCTCCTCCAAGGCCTGCCTAACATGTACAGGACCACACGGGGAGCACCATTTCCTCCACCCTTTTGGCCCTGACATCCACACGGCTCTCCCACAAGCACTCACGTCTTCCTTTCCCTCATCTCCTACAACTTACCACTGCCCTCCTCACACTTTCGGACTGGAGCAGCCACTCTCCTCCAAAGCCTGCCTAACACGTACAGGCCCCCACGGGGAGCACCATTGCCTCCACCATTTTGGCCCTGACATCCACACGGCTCTCCCACAAGCACTCCCCTCTTCCTTTCCCTCACCTCCTACAACTTACCACTTCCCTCCTCACACTTTCTGACTGCAGCAGCCACTCTCCTCCAAAGCCTGCCTAACATGCACAGGCCCACACGGGGAGCACCATTGCCTCTACCCTTTTGGCCCTGACATCCACACGGCTCTCCCACAAGCACTCCAATCCTCCTTCCCCTCACCTCCTACAACTTACCACTGCCCTCCTCACACTTTCTGACTGCAGCAGCCACTCTCCTCCAAAGCCTGCCTAACATGTGCAGGCCCACAAGATGAGCACCATTGCCTCCACCCTTTTGGCCCTGACATCCACACGGCTCTCCCACAAGCACTCCAATGCTCCTTCCCCTCACCTCCTACAACCTACGACAGCCCTCCTCACACTTTCGGACTGGAGCAGCCACTCTATTCCTAAGCCTGCCTAACATGTGCAGGCCCACATGGGGAGCACCATGGAGTCCACCCTTTTGGCCCTGACATGCCTACGGCTCTCCTACAAGCACTCACGCCCTCCTTTCCCTACCCTACTCCAACTTATGACTGCCCTCCTCACCATTTCTGACTGGAGCAGCCACTCTATTCCTAAGCCTGCCTAACATGTGCAGGCCCACACGGGGAGCACCATTGCCTCCACCCTTTTGGCCCTGACATGCCTACGGCTCTCCCACAAGCACTCCAATGCTCCTTCCCCTCACCGCCTACAACTTACCACTGCCCTCCCCACACTTTCGGACTGGAGCAGCCACTCTCCTCCAAAGCCTGCCTAACATGTGCAGGCCCACACGGGGAGCACCATGGCATCCACCCTTTTGGCCCTGACATGCCTACGGTTCTCCCACAAGCACTCCAATGCTCCTTCCCCTCACCTCCTACAACCTACGACAGCCCTCCTCACACTTTCGGACTGGAGCAGCCACTCTCCTCCAAAGCCTGCCTAACATGTACAGGCCCACACGGGGAGCACCATTGCCTCCACCCTTTCAGCCCTGACATGCACACGGCTCTCCCACATTCACTCCCGCCCTCCTTTGCCTACCCTACTCCAACTTGTGACAGTCCCCCTCAAAATTTCGGACTGGAGCAGCCACTCTCCTCCTAAGCCTGCCTAACATGTGCAGGCCCACAAGAGGAGCACCATTTCCTCCACCCTTTTGGCCCTGACATCCACACGGCTCTCCCACAACCACTCCCGAATTCCTTTCCCTCACCTCCTACAACTTACCACTGCCCTCCTCACACTTTCGGACTGGAGCAGCCACTCTCCTCCAAAGCCTGCCTAACATGTACAGGCCCACACGGGGAGCACCATTGCCTCCACCCTTTCAGCCCTGACATGCACACGGCTGTCCCACAAGCACTCACGCCCTCCTTTCCCTACCCTACTCCAACTTGTGACAGTCCCCCTCAAAATTTCGGAATTGAGTAGCCACTCTCCTCCAACGCCTGCCTAACATGTGCAGGCCCACAAGAGGAGCACCATTTCCTCCACCCTTTTGGCCCTGACATCCACACCGCTCTCCCACAAGCACTCACGTCCTCCTTTCCTTCACCTCCTACAACTTACCACTGCCCTCCTCACACTTTCTGACTGGAGCAGCCACTCTCCTCCAAAGCCTGCCTAACATGCACAGACACACACGGGGAGCACCATTGCCTCCACCTTTTTGGCCCTGACATGCCTACGGCTCTCCCACAAGCACTCCAATGCTCCTTCCCCTCACCTCCTACAACCTACGACAGCCCTCCTCACACTTTCGGACTGGAGCAGCCACTCTCCTCCTAAGCCTGCCTAACATGTGCAGGCCCACATGGGGAGCACCATGGCCTCCACCCTTTTGGCCCTGACATCCACACCGCTCTCCCACAAGCACTCACGCCCTCCTTTCCCTACCCTACTCCAACTTACCACTGCCCTCCTCACACTTTCTGACTGGAGCAGCCAATCTCCTCCAAGGCCTGCCTAGAATGCACAGGCCCACACGGGAACACCATTGCCTCCACCCTTTTGGCCCTGTCATCCACACGGCTCTCCCACAAGCACTCACATCCTCCTTTCCCGCACCTCCTACAACTTACCACTGCCCTCCTCACACTTTCGGACTGGAGCAGCCACTCTCCTCCAAAGCCTGCCTAACATATGCAGGCTCACATGGGGAGCACCATGGCGTCCACCCTTTTGGCCCTCACATGCCTACAGCTCTCCTACAAGCACTCACGTCTTCCTTTCCCTCACCTCCTACAACTTACCACTGCCCTCCTCACACTTCCTGACTGGAGCAACCGCTCTCCTCCAAAGCCTGCCTTGCATGTACAGGCCCACACGGGGAGCACCATTGCCTCCACCCTTTTGGCCCTGACATCCACACGGCTCTCCCACAAGCACTCACGTCTTCCTTTCCCTCATCTCCTACAACTTACCACTGCCCTCCTCACACTTTCGGACTGGAGACGCCACTCTCCTCCAAAGCCTGCCTAACACGTACAGGCCCACACGGGGAGCACCATTGCCTCCACCCTTTCAGCCCTGACATGCACACGGCTCTCCCACATTCACTCCCGCCCTCCTTTCCCTACCCTACTCCAACTTGTGACAGCACTACTCACACTTTCGGACTGGAGCAGCCACTCTCCTCCTAAGCCTGCCTAACATGTGCAGGCCCACATGGGGAGCACCATGGCGTCCACCCTTTTGCCCCTCACATGCCTACGGCTCTCCCACAAGCACTCACGCCCTCCTTTCCCTACCCTACTCCAACTTATGACTGCCCTCCTCACACTTTCGCACTGGACCAGCCACTGTCCTCCAAGGCCTGCCTAACATGTACAGGACCACACGGGGAGCACCATGACGTCCACCCTTTTGGCCCTGACATGCCTACGGCTCTCCCAAAAGCACTCAGGTCCTCCTTTCCCTCACCTCCTACAACTTACCACTGCCCTCCTCACACTTTCCCATTACAGCAGCCAATCTCCTCCAACGCCTGCCTAACAACAACAGGTCCACACGGGCAGCACCATTGCCTCCACCCTTTTGGCCCTGACATCCACACGGCTCTCCCACAAGCACTCACGCCCTCCTTTCCCTACCCTACTCCAACTTATGACTGCCCTCCTCACACTTTCTGACTGGAGCAGCCACTCTCCTCCAACGCCTGCCTAAAATGTACAGACCCACACGGGGAGCACCATTGCCTTCACCCTTTTGGCCCTGACATGCCTACGGCTCTCCCACAAGCACTCCAATGCTCCTTCCCCTCACCTCCTACAACCTACGACAGCCCTCCTCACACTTTCGGACTGGAGCAGCCACTCTATTCCTAAGCCTGCCTAACATGTTCAGGCCCACATGGGGAGCACCATGGCGTCCACCCTTTTGGCCCTCACATGCCTACAGCTCTCCTACAAGCACTCACGCCCTCCTTTCCCTACCCTACTCCAACTTATGACTGCCCTCCTCACACTTCCTGACTGGAGCAGCCACTCTCCTCCAAAGCCTGCCTAACATGTGCAGGCCCACACGGGGAGCACCATTGCATCCACCCTTTTGGCCCTGACATCCACACGGCTCTCCCACAACCACTCACGTCTTCCTTTCCCTCACCTCCTACAACTTACCACTGCCCTCCTCACACTTTCGGACTGGAGACGCCACTCTCCTCCAAAGCCTGCCTAACACGTACAGGCCCACACGGGGAGCACCATTGCCTCCACCCTTTCAGCCCTGACATGCACACGGCTCTCCCACATTCACTCCCGCCCTCCTTTCCCAACCGTACTCCAACTTGTGACAGCACTCCTCACACTTTCGGACTGGAGCAGCCACTCTCCTCCTAAGCCTGCCTAACATGTGCAGGCCCACATGGGGAGCACCATGGCATCCACCCTTTTGCCCCTCACATGCCTACGGCTCTCCCACAAGCACTCACGCCCTCCTTTCCCTACCCTACTCCAACTTATGACTGCCCTCCTCACACTTTCGGACTGGACCAGCCACTCTCCTCCAAGGCCTGCCTAACATGTACAGGACCACACGGGGAACACCATGGCGTCCACCCTTTTGGCCCTGACATGCCTACGGCTCTCCCACAAGCACTCAGGTCCTCCTTTCCCTCACCTCCTACAACTTACCACTGCCCTCCTCACACTTTCCCATTACAGCAGCCAATCTCCTCCAACGCCTGCCTAACAACAACAGGTCCACACGGGGAGCACCATTGCCTCCACCCTTTTGGCCCTGACATCCACACGGCTCTCCCACAAGCACTCACGCCCTCCTTTCCCTACCCTACTCCAACTTATGACTGCCCTCCTCACACTTTCTGACTGGAGCAGACACTCTCCTCCAACGCCTGCCTAACATGTACAGACCCACACGGGGAGCACCATTGCCTCCACCCTTTTGGCCCTGACATCCACACGGCTCTCCCACAAGCACTCCAATGCTCCTTGCCCTCACCTCCTACAACGTACGACAGCCCTCCTCACACTTTCGGACTGGAGCAGCCACTCTATTCCTAAGCCTGCCTAACATGTGCAGGCCCACACGGGGAGCACCATGGCCTCCACCCTTTTGGCCCTGACATCCACACCGCTCTCCCACAAGCACTCCCCTCTTCCTTTCCCTCACCTCCTACAACTTACCACTGCCCTCCTCACACTTTCTGACTGCAGCAGCCACTCTCCTCCAAAGCCTGCCTAGCATGTACAGGCCCACACGGGGAGCACCATTGCCTCCACCCTTTTGGCCCTGACATCCACACCGCTCTCCCACAAGCACTCACGTCCTCCTTCCCCTCACCTCCTACAACTTACCACTGCCCTCCTCACAATTTCCCATTAGAGCAGCCAATCTCCTCCAACGCCTGCCTAGCATGCACAGGCCCATACGGGGAGCACCATGACGTGCACCCTTTTAGCCCTGACATGCCTACGGCTCTCCCACAAGCACTCCAATTCTCCTTCCCCTCACCTCCTACAACCTACGACAGCCCTGCTCACACTTTCGGGCTGGAGCAGCCAATCTTCTCCCAAGCCTGCCTAACATGTGCAGGCCCACACGGGGATCACCATGACGTCCACCCTTTTGGGCCTGACATGCCTACGGCTCTCCCACAAGCACTCACGTCTTCCTTTCCCTCATCTCCTACAACTTACCACTGCCCTCCTCACACTTTCTGACTGGAGCAGCCACTCTCCTCCAAAGCTTGCCTAACATGTACAGGCCCACACGAGGAGCACCATTGCCTCCAACCTTTCAGCCCTGACATGCACACGGCTCTCCCACATTCACTCCCGCCCTCCTTTCCCTACCCTACTCCAACTTGTGACAGTCCCCCTCAAAATTTCGGACTGGAGCAGCCACTCTCCTCCTAAGCCTGCCTAACATGTGCAGGCCCACATGGGGAGCACCATGGCGTCCACCCTTTTGGCCCTCACATGCCTACGGCTCTCCCACAAGCACTCACGCCCTCCTTTCCCTACCCTACTCCAACTTATGACTGCCCTCCTCACACTTTCTGACTGGACCAGCGACTCTCCTCCAAGGCCTGCCTAACATGTACAGGACCACACGGGGAGCACCATGACGTCCACCCTTTTGGCCCTGACATGCCTACGGCTCTCCCACAAGCACTCCAATCCTCCTTCCCCTCACCTCCTACAACTTACCACTGCCCTCCTCACACTTTCCCATTACAGCAGCCAATCTCCTCCAACGCCTGCCTAACAACAACAGGTCCACACGTGCAGCACCATTACCTCCACCCTTTTGGCCCTGACATGCCTACGGCTCTCCCACAAGCACTCCAATCCTCCTTCCCCTCACCTCCTACAACCTACGACAGCCCTCCTCACACTTTCGGACTGGAGCAGCCACTCTCCTCCAAAGCCTGCCTAAAAAAAACAGGTCCACACGGGGAGCACCATTGCCTCCACCCTTTTGGCCCTGACATCCACACGGCTCTCCCACAACCACTCACATTCTCCTTTCCCTCACCTCCTACAACTTACCACTGCCCTCCTCACACTTTCTGACTGGAGCAGCCACTCTCCTCCAACGCCTGCCTAACATGTACAGGCCCACATTGGGAGCATCATTCCGTCCACCCTTTTGGCCCTGACATCCACACGGCTCTCCCACAAGCACTCCCGTCTTCCTTTCCCTCATCTCCTACAACTTACCACTGCCCTCCTCACACTTCCTGACTGGAGCAGCCGCTCTCCTGCAAAGCCTGCCTAGCATGTACAGGCCCACACGGGGAGCACCATTGCCTCCACCCTTTTGGCCCTGACATCCACACAGCTCTCCCACAAGCACTCACGTCCTCCTTCCCCTCATCTCCTACAACTTACCACTGCCCTCCTCACAATTTCCCATTAGAGCAGCCAATCTCCTCCAACGCCTGCCTAACATGTGCAGGCCCACATGGGGAGCACCATTGCCTCCACCCTTTTGGCCCTGACATGCCTACGGCTCTCCCACAATCACTCCTGTCTTCCTTTCCCTCACCTCCTACAACTTACCACTGCCCTCCTCACACTTTCGGACTGGAGCAGCCACTCTCCTCCAAAGCCTGCCTAACATGTACAGGCCCACACGGGGAGCACCATTGCCTCCACCCTTTCAGCCCTGACATGCACACGGCTCTCCCACATTCACTCCCGCCCTCCTTTGCCTACCCTACTCCAACTTGTGACAGTCCCCCTCACAATTTCGGACTGGAGCAGCCACTCTCCTCCTAAGCCTGCCTAACATGTGCAGGCCCACATGGGGAGCACCATGGCGTCCACCCTTTTGGCCCTCACATGCCTACGGCTCTCCCACAAGCACTCACGCCCTCCTTTCCCTACCCTACTCCAACTTATGACTGCCCTCCTCACACTTTCGGACTGGACCAGCCACTCTCCTCCAAGGCCTGCCTAACATGTACAGGACCACACGGGGAGCACCATGACGTCCACCCTTTTGGCCCTGACATGCCTACGGCTCTCCCACAAGCACTCAGGTCCTCCTTTCCCTCACCTCCTACAACTTACCACTGCCCTCCTCACACTTTCCCATTACAGCAGCCAATCTCCTCCAACGCCTCCCTAACAACAACAGGTCCACACGGGCAGCACCATTACCTCCACCCTTTTGGCCCTGACATGCCTACGGCTCTCCCACAAGCACTCCAATCCTCCTTCCCCTCACCTCCTACAACCTACGACAGCCCTCCTCACACTTTCGGACTGGAGCAGCCACTCTCCTCCAAAGCCTGCCTAAAAACAACAGGTCCACACGGGGAGCACCATTGCCTCCACCCTTTTGGCCCTGACATCCACACGGCTCTCCCACAACCACTCACATTCTCCTTTCCCTCACCTCCTGCAACTTACCACTGCCCTCCTCACACTTTCGAACTGGAGCAGCCACTCTCCTCCAACGCCTGCCTAACATGTACAGGCCCACATTGGGAGAATCATTCCGTCCACCCTTTTGGCCCTGACATCCACACGGCTCTCCCACAAGCACTCCCGTCTTCCTTTCCCTCATCTCCTACAACTTACCACTGCCCTCCTCACACTTTCGGACTGGAGCAGCCACTCTCCTCCAAAGCCTGCCTAACACGTACAGGCCCACACGGGGAGCACCATTGCCTCCACCCTTTTGGCCCTGACATCCACACGGCTCTCCCACAAGCACTCCCGTCTTCCTTTCCCTCACCTCCTACAACTTACCACTGCCCTCCTCACACTTTCTGACTGGAGCAGCCACTCTCCTCCTAAGCCTGCCTAAAATGCACAGGCCGACACGGTGAGCACCATTGCCTCTACCCTTTTGGCCCTGACATCCACACGGCTCTCCCACAAGCACTCCAATCCTCCTTCCCCTCACCTCCTACAACTTACCACTGCCCTCCTCAAACTTTCTGACTGCAGCAGCCACTCTCCTCCAAAGCCTGCCTAACATGTGCAGGCCCACCCGGGGAGCACCATTGCCTCCACCCTTTTGGCCCTGACATCCACACGGCTCTCCCACAAGCACTCCAATGCTCCTTCCCCTCACCTCTTACAACCTACGACAGCCCTCCTCACACTTTCGGACTGGAGCAGCCACTCTCCTGCAAAGCCTGCCTAACATGTGCAGGCCCACATGGGGAGCACCATGGCCTCCACCCTTTTGGCCCTCACATGCCTACGGCTCTCCCACAAGCACTCACGCCCTCCTTTCCCTACCCTACTCCAACTTATGACTGCCCTCCTCACACTTTCTGACTGGACCAGCGACTCTCCTCCAAGGCCTGCCTAACATGTACAGGACCACACGGGGAGCACCATGACGTCCACCCTTTTGGCCCTGACATGCCTACGGTTCTCCCACAAGCACTCCAATGCTCCTTGCCCTCACCTCCTACAACTTACGACAGCCCTCCTCACACTTTCGGACTGGAGCAGCCACTCTATTCCTAAGCCTGCCTAACATGTACAGGCCCACATGGGGAGCACCATGGCCTCCACCCTTTTGGCCCTGACATCCACACGGCTCTCCTACAAGCACTCACGTCTTCCTTTCCCTCACCTCCTACAACTTACCACTGCCCTCCTCACACTTCCTGACTGGAGCAGCCGCTCTCCTGCAAAGCCTGCCTAGCATGTACAGGCCCACACGGGGAGCACCATTGCCTCCACCCTTTTGGCCCTGACATCCACACCGCTCTCCCACAAGCACTCACGTCCTCCTTCCCCTCATCTCCTACAACTTACCACTGCCCTCCTCACAATTTCCCATTAGAGCAGCCAATCTCCTCCAACGCCTGCCTAACATGTGCAGGCCCACAGGGGGAGCACCATTGCCTCCACCCTTTTGGCCCTGACATGCCTACGGCTCTCCCACAAGCACTCCTGTCTTCCTTTCCCTCACCTCCTACAACTTACCACTGCCCTCCTCACACTTTCGGACTTGAGCAGCCACTCTCCTCCAACGCCTGCCTAACATGTGCAGGCCCACACGGGGATCACCATGACGTCCACCCTTTTGGGCCTGACATCCCTATGGCTCTCCCACAAGCACTCAGGTCCTCCTTTCCCTCACGTCCTACAACTTACAACTGCCCTCCTCACACTTTCCCATTACAGCAGCCAATCTCCTCCAACGCCTGCCTAACAACAACAGGTCCACACGGGGAGCACCATTGCCTCCACCCTTTTGGCCCTGACATCCACACGGCTCTCCTACAAGCACTCACGCCCTCCTTTCCCTACCCTACTCCAACTTATGACTGCCCTCCTCACACTTTCTGACTGGAGCAGCCACTCTCCTCCAACGCCTGCCTAAAATGCACAGACCCACACGGGGAGCACCATTACCTCCACCCTTTTGGCCCTGACATGCCTGCGGCTCTCCCACATTCACTCCCGTCTTCCTTTCCCTCACCGCCTACAACTTACCACTGCCCTCCTCACAATTTCCCATTAGAGCAGCGAATCTCCTCCAACGTCTGCCTAGCATGCACAGGCCCTCACGGGGAGCACCATTGCCTCCACCCTTTTGGCCCTGACTTGCACACGGCTCTCCCACAAGCACTCCCGCCCTCCTTTCCCTACCCTACTCCAACTTGTGACAGTCCCCCCTCACACTTTCTGACTGGAGTAGCCACTCTCCTGCAACGCCTGCCTAGCATGCACAGGACCACACGGGGAGCACCATGACGTCCACCCTTTTAGCCCTGACATGCCTACGGCTCTCCTACAAGCACTCACGTCTTCCTCTCCCTCACCTCCTACAACTTACCACTGCCCTCCTCACACTTTCGGACTGGAGCAGCCACTCTCCTCCAAAGCCTGCCTAAGATGTGCAGGCCCACCCGGGGAGCACCATGGCGTCCACCCTTTTGGCCCTGACATGCCTACGGCTCTCCCACAAGCACTCCAATGCTCCTTCCCCTCACCTCCTACAACTTACCACTGCCCTCCTCACAGTTTCTGACTGGAGCAGCCACTCTCCTCCAAAGCCTGCCTAACATGTGCAGGCCCACACGGGGAGCACCATGGCGTCCACCCTTTTGGCCCTGACATGCCTACGGCTCTCCCACAAGCACTCCAATGCTCCTTCCCCTCACCTCCTACAACCTACGACAGCCCTCCTCACACTTTCGGACTGGAGCAGCCACTCTATTCCTAAGCCTGCCTAACATGTACAGGCCCACACGGGGAGCACCATGACGTCCACTCTTTTGGCCCTGACATGCCTATGGCTCTCCCACAAGCACTCAGGTCCTCCTTTCCCTCACCTCCTACAACTTACCACTGCCCTCCTCACACTTTCCCATTACAGCAGCCAATCTCCTCCAACGCCTGCCTAACAACAACAGGTCCACACGGGCAGCACCATTGCCTCCACCCTTTTGGCCCTCACATGCCTACGGCTCTCCCACAAGCACTCCAATCCTCCTTCCCCTCACCTCCTACAACTTACCACTGCCCTCCTCACACTTTCTGACTGCAGCAGCCAATCTCCTCCAACGTCTGCCTAGCATGCACAGGCCCATACGGGGAGCACCATGACGTGCACCCTTTTAGCCCTGACATGCCTACGGCTCTCCCACAAGCACTCCAATTCTCCTTCCCCTCACCTCCTACAACCTACGACAGCCCTCCTCACACTTTCGGGATTGAGCAGCCAATCTTCTCCCAAGCCTGCCTAACATGTGCAGGCCCACACGGGGATCACCATGACGTCCACCCTTTTGGGCCTGACATGCCTACGGCTCTCCCACAAGCACTCACGTCTTCCTTTCCCTCATCTCCTACAACTTACCACTGCCCTCCTCACACTTTCTGACTGGAGCAGCCACTCTCCTCCAAAGCCTGCCTAACATGTACAGGCCCACACGAGGAGCACCATTGCCTCCACCCTTTCAGCCCTGACATGCACACGGCTCTCCCACATTCACTCCCGCCCTCCTTTCCCTACCCTACTCCAACTTGTGACAGTCCCCCTCAAAATTTCGGACTGGAGCAGCCACTCTCCTCCTAAGCCTGCCTAACATGTGCAGGCCCACATGGGGAGCACCATGGCGTCCACCCTTTTGGCCCTGACATGCCTACGGCTCTCCCACAAGCACTCACGCCCTCCTTTCCCTACCCTACTCCAACTTATGACTGCCCTCCTCACACTTTCGGACTGGACCAGCCACACTCCTCCAAGGCCTGCCTAACATGTACAGGACCACACGGGGAGCACCATGACGTCCACCCTTTTGGCCCTGACATGCCTACGGCTCTCCCACAAGCACTCAGGTCCTCCTTTCCCTCACCTCCTACAACTTACCACTGCCCTCCTCACACTTTCCCATTACAGCAGCCAATCTCCTCCAACGCCTGCCTAACAACAACAGGTCCACACGGGCAGCACCATTACCTCCACCCTTTTGGCCCTGACATGCCTACGGCTCTCCCACAAGCACTCCAATCCTCCTTCCCCTCACCTCCTACAACCTACGACAGCCCTCCTCACACTTTCGGACTGGAGCAGCCACTCTCCTCCAAAGCCTGCCTAAAAACAACAGGTCCACACGAGGAGCACCATTGCCTCCACCCTTTTGGCCCTGACATCCACACGGCTCTCCCACAACCACTCACATTCTCCTTTCCCTCACCTCCTACAACTTACCACTGCCCTCCTCACACTTTCTGACTGGAGCAGCCACTCTCCTCCAACGCCTGCCTAACATGTACAGGCCCACATTGGGAGCATCATTCCGTCCACCCTTTTGGCCCTGACATCCACACGGCTCTCCCACAAGCACTCCCGTCTTCCTTTCCCTCATCTCCTACAACTTACCACTGCCCTCCTCACACTTTCGGACTGCAGCAGCCACTCTCCTCCAAAGCCTGCCTAACACGTACAGGACCACACGGGGAGCACCATTGCCTCCACCCTTTTGGCCCTGACATCCACACGGCTCTCCCACAAGCACTCCCGTCTTCCTTTCCCTCACCTCCTACAACTTACCACTGCCCTCCTCACACTTTCTGCCTGGAGCAGCCACTCTCCTCGTAAGCCTGCCTAACATGCCCAGGCCCACACGGGGAGCACCATTGCCTCTACCCTTTTGGCCCTGACATCCACACGGCTCTCCCACAAGCACTCCAATCCTCCTTCCCCTCACCTCCTACAACTTACCACTGCCCTCCTCAAACCTTCTGACTGCAGCAGCCACTCTCCTCCAAAGCCTGCCTAACATGTGCAGGCCCACAGGGTGAGCACCATTGCGTCCAACCTTTTGGCCCTGACATCCACACGGCTCTCCCACAAGCACTCCAATGCTCCTTCCCCTCACCTCCTACAACCTACGACAGCCCTCCTCACACTTTCGGACTGGAGCAGCCACTCTATTCCTAAGCCTGCCTAACATGTGCAGGCCCACATGGGGAGCACCATGGCCTCCACCCTTTTGGCCCTCACATGCCTACGGCTCTCCCACAAGCACTCACGCCCTCCTTTCCCTACCTTACTCCAACTTATGACTGCCCTCCTCACACTTCCTGACTGGAGCAGCCACTCTCCTCCAAAGCCTGCCTAACATGTGCAGGCCCACACGGGGAGCACCATTGCATCCACCCTTTTGGCTCTGACATGCCTACGGTTCTCCCACAAGCACTCCAATCCTCCTTCCCCTCACCTCCTACAACCTACGACAGCCCTCCTCACACTTTCGGACTCGAGCAGCCACTCTATTCCTAAGCCTGCCTAACATGTGCAGGCCCACATGGGGAGCACCATGGCCTCCACCCTTTTGGCCCTGACATGCCTACGGGTCTCCCACAAGCACTCCTGTCTTCCTTTCCCTCACCTCCTACAACTTACCACTGCCCTCCTCACACTTTCGGACTTGAGCAGCCACTCTCCTCCAACGCCTGCCTAACATGTGCAGGCCCACACGGGGATCACCATGACGTCCACCCTTTTGGCCCTGACATCCCTATGGCTCTCCCACAAGCACTCAGGTCCTCCTTTCCCTCACGTCGTACAACTTACAACTGCCCTCCTCACACTTTCCCATTACAGCAGCCAATCTCCTCCAACGCCTGCCTAACAACAACAGGTCCACACGGGGAGCACCATTGCCTCCACCCTTTTGGCCCTGACATCCACACGGCTCTCCTACAAGCACTCACGCCCTCCTTTCCCTACCCTACTCCAACTTATGACTGCCCTCCTCACACTTTCTGACTGGAGCAGACACTCTCCTCCAACGCCTGCCTAAAATGCACAGACCCACACGGGGAGCACCATTACCTCCACCCTTTTGGCCCTGACATGCCTGCGGCTCTCCCACATTCACTCCCGTCTTCCTTTCCCTCACCGCCTACAACTTACCACTGCCCTCCTCACAATTTCCCATTAGAGCAGCCAATCTCCTCCAACGTCTGCCTAGCATGCACAGGCCCTCACGGGGAGCACCATTGCCTCCACCCTTTTGGCCCTGACTTGCACACGGCTCTCCCACAAGCACTCCCGCCCTCCTTTCCCTACCCTACTCCAACTTGTGACAGTCCCCCCTCACACTTTCTGACTGGAGTAGCCACTCTCCTGCAACGCCTGCCTAGCATGCACAGGACCACACGGGGAGCACCATGACGTCCACCCTTTTAGCCCTGACATGCCTACGGCTCTCCTACAAGCACTCACGTCTTCCTCTCCCTCACCTCCTACAACTTACCACTGCCCTCCTCACACTTTCGGACTGGAGCAGCCACTCTCCTCCAAAGCCTGCCTAAGATGTGCAGGCCCACCCGGGGAGCACCATGGCGTCCACCCTTTTGGCCCTGACATGCCTACGGCTCTCCCACAAGCACTCCAATGCTCCTTCCCCTCACCTCCTACAACTTACCACTGCCCTCCTCACAGTTTCTGACTGGAGCAGCCACTCTCCTCCAAAGCCTGCCTAACATGTGCAGGCCCACACGGGGAGCACCATTGCCTCCACCCTTTTGGCCCTGACATGCCTACGGCTCTCCCACAAGCACTCCAATGCTCCTTCCCCTCACCTCCTACAACCTACGACAGCCCTCCTCACACTTTCGGACTGGAGCAGCCACTCTATTCCTAAGCCTGCCTAACATGTACAGGCCCACACGGGGAGCACCATGACGTCCACCCTTTTGGCCCTGACATGCCTATGGCTCTCCCACAAGCACTCAGGTCCTCCTTTCCCTCACCTCCTACAACTTACCACTGCCATCCTCACACTTTCCCATTACAGCAGCCAATCTCCTCCAACGCCTGCCTAACAACAACAGGTCCACACGGGCAGCACCATTGCCTCCACCCTTTTGGCCCTCACATGCCTACGGCTCTCCCACAAGCACTCCAATCCTCCTTCCCCTCACCTCCTACAACTTACCACTGCCCTCCTCACACTTTCTGACTGCAGCAGCCAATCTCCTCCAACGTCTGCCTAGCATGCACAGGCCCATACGGGGAGCACCATGACGTGCACCCTTTTAGCCCTGACATGCCTACGGCTCTCCCACAAGCACTCCAATTCTCCTTCCCCTCACCTCCTACAACCTACGACAGCCCTCCTCACACTTTCGGGCTTGAGCAGCCAATCTTCTCCCAAGCCTGCCTAACATGTGCAGGCCCACACGGGGATCACCATGACGTCCACCCTTTTGGGCCTGACATGCCTACGGCTCTCCCACAAGCACTCACGTCTTCCTTTCCCTCATCTCCTACAACTTACCACTGCCCTCCTCACACTTTCTGACTGGAGCAGCCACTCTCCTCCAAAGCCTGCCTAACATGTACAGGCCCACACGAGGAGCACCATTGCCTCCACCCTTTCAGCCCTGACATGCACACGGCTCTCCCACATTCACTCCCGCCCTCCTTTCCCTACCCTACTCCAACTTGTGACAGTCCCCCTCAAAATTTCGGACTGGAGCAGCCACTCTCCTCCTAAGCCTGCCTAACATGTGCAGGCCCACATGGGGAGCACCATGGCGTCCACCCTTTTGGCCCTGACATGCCTACGGCTCTCCCACAAGCACTCACGCCCTCCTTTCCCTACCCTACTCCAACTTATGACTGCCCTCCTCACACTTTCGGACTGGACCAGCCACTCTCCTCCAAGGCCTGCCTAACATGTACAGGACCACACGGGGAGCACCATGACGTCCACCCTTTTGGCCCTGACATGCCTACGGCTCTCCCACAAGCACTCAGGTCCTCCTTTCCCTCACCTCCTACAACTTACCACTGCCCTCCTCACACTTTCCCATTACAGCAGCCAATCTCCTCCAACGCCTGCCTAACAACAACAGGTCCACACGTGCAGCACCATTACCTCCACCCTTTTGGCCCTGACATGCCTACGGCTCTCCCACAAGCACTCCAATCCTCCTTCCCCTCACCTCCTACAACCTACGACAGCCCTCCTCACACTTTCGGACTGGAGCAGCCACTCTCCTCCAAAGCCTGCCTAAAAACAACAGGTCCACACGAGGAGCACCATTGCCTCCACCCTTTTGGCCCTGACATCTACACGGCTCTCCCACAACCACTCACATTCTCCTTTCCCTCACCTCCTACAACTTACCACTGCCCTCCTCACAGTTTCTGACTGGAGCAGCCACTCTCCTCCAACGCCTGCCTAACATGTACAGGCCCACATTGGGAGCATCATTCCGTCCACCCTTTTGGCCCTGACATCCACACGGCTCTCCCACAAGCACTCCCGTCTTCCTTTCCCTCATCTCCTACAACTTACCACTGCCCTCCTCACACTTTCGGACTGGAGCAGCCACTCTCCTCCAAAGCCTGCCTAACACGTACAGGCCCACACGGGGAGCACCATTGCCTCCACCCTTTTGGCCCTGACATCCACACGGCTCTCCCACAAGCACTCCCGTCTTCCTTTCCCTCACCTCCTACAACTTACCACTGCCCTCCTCACACTTTCTGACTGCAGCAGCCACTCTCCTCGTAAGCCTGCCTAACATGCCCAGGCCCACACGGGGAGCACCATTGCCTCTACCCTTTTGGCCCTGACATCCAAACGGCTCTCCCACAAGCACTCCAATCCTCCTTCCCCTCACCTCCTACAACTTACCACTGCCCTCCTCAAACTTTCTGACTGCAGCAGCCACTCTCCTCCAAAGCCTGCCTAACATGTGCAGGCCCACAGGGTGAGCACCATTGCGTCCAACCTTTTGGCCCTGACATCCACACGGCTCTCCCACAAGCACTCCAATGCTCCTTCCCCTCACCTCCTACAACCTACGACAGCCCTCCTCACACTTTCGGACTGGAGCAGCCACTCTATTCCTAAGCCTGCCTAACATGTGCAGGCCCACATGGGGAGCACCATGGCCTCCACCCTTTTGGCCCTCACATGCCTACGGCTCTCCCACAAGCACTCACGCCCTCCTTTCCCTACCTTACTCCAACTTATCACTGCCCTCCTCACACTTCCTGACTGGAGCAGCCACTCTCCTCCAAAGCCTGCCTAACATGTGCAGGCCCACACGGGGAGCACCATTGCATCCACCCTTTTGGCTCTGACATGCCTACGGTTCTCCCACAAGCACTCCAATCCTCCTTCCCCTCACCTCCTACAACCTACGACAGCCCTCCTCACACTTTCGGACTGGAGCAGCCACTCTATTCCTAAGCCTGCCTAACATGTGCAGGCCCACATGGGGAGCACCATGGCCTCCACCCTTTTGGCCCTGACATCCACACGGCTCTCCTACAAGCACTCACGTCTTCCTTTCCCTCACCTCCTACAACTTACCACTGCCCTCCTCACACTTCCTGACTGGAGCAGCCGCTCTCCTGCAAAGCCTGCCTAGCATGTACAGGCCCACACGGGGAGCACCATTGCCTCCACCCTTTTGGCCCTGACATCCACACAGCTCTCCCACAAGCACTCACGTCCTCCTTCCCCTCATCTCCTACAACTTACCACTGCCCTCCTCACAATTTCCCATTAGAGCAGCCAATCTCCTCCAACGCCTGCCTAACATGTGCAGGCCCACATGGGGAGCACCATTGCCTCCACCCTTTTGGCCCTGACATGCCTACGGCTCTCCCACAATCACTCCTGTCTTCCTTTCCCTCACCTCCTACAACTTACCACTGCCCTCCTCACACTTTCTGACTGGAGCAGCCACTCTCCTCCAAAGCCTGCCTAACATGTACAGGCCCGCACGGGGAGCACCATTGCCTCCACCCTTTCAGCCCTGACATGCACACGGCTCTCCCACATTCACTCCCGCCCTCCTTTCCCTACCCTACTCCAACTTGTGACAGTCCCCCTCAAAATTTCGGACTGGAGCAGCCACTCTCCTCCTAAGCCTGCCTAACATGTGCAGGCCCACATGGGGAGCACCATGGCGTCCACCCTTTTGGCCCTCACATGCCTACGGCTCTCCCACAAGCACTCACGCCCTCCTTTCCCTACCCTACTCCAACTTATGACTGCCCTCCTCACACTTTCGGACTGGACCAGCCACTCTCCTCCAAGGCCTGCCTAACATGTACAGGACCACACGGGGAGCACCATGACGTCCACCCTTTTGGCCCTGACATGCCTACGGCTCTCCCACAAGCACTCAGGTCCTCCTTTCCCTCACCTCCTACAACTTACCACTGCCCTCCTCACACTTTCCCATTACAGCAGCCAATCTCCTCCAACGCCTCCCTAACAACAACAGGTCCACACGGGCAGCACCATTACCTCCACCCTTTTGGCCCTGACATGCCTACGGCTCTCCCACAAGCACTCCAATCCTCCTTCCCCTCACCTCCTACAACCTACGACAGCCCTCCTCACACTTTCGGACTGGAGCAGCCACTCTCCTCCAAAACCTGCCTAAAAACAACAGGTCCACACGGGGAGCACCATTGCCTCCACCCTTTTGGCCCTGACATCCACACGGCTCTCCCACAACCACTCACATTCTCCTTTCCCTCACCTCCTACAACTTACCACTGCCCTCCTCACACTTTCGAACTGGAGCAGCCACTCTCCTCCAACGCCTGCCTAACATGTACAGGCCCACATTGGGAGCATCATTCCGTCCACCCTTTTGGCCCTGACATCCACACGGCTCTCCCACAAGCACTCCCGTCTTCCTTTCCCTCACCTCCTACAACTTACCACTGCCCTCCTCACACTTTCGGACTGGAGCAGCCACTCTCCTCCAAAGCCTGCCTAACACGTACAGGCCCACACGGGGAGCACCATTGCCTCCACCCTTTTGGCCCTGACATCCACACGGCTCTCCCACAAGCACTCCCGTCTTCCTTTCCCTCACCTCCTACAACTTACCACTGCCCTCCTCACACTTTCTGACTGGAGCAGCCACTCTCCTCCTAAGCCTGCCTAACATGCACAGGCCCACACGGGGAGCACCATTGCCTCTACCCTTTTGGCCCTGACATCCACACGGCTCTCCCACAAGCACTCCAATGCTCCTTCCCCTCACCTCCTACAACCTACGACAGCCCTCCTCACACTTTCGGACTGGAGCAGCCACTCTCCTCCTAAGCCTGCCTAACATGTGCAGGCCCACAGGGGGAGCACCATTGCCTCCACCCTTTTGGCCCTCACATGCCTACGGCTCTCCCACAAGCACTCACGCCCTCCTTTCCCTACCCTACTCCAACTTATGACTGCCCTCCTCACACTTTCTGACTGGACCAGCGACTCTCCTCCAAGGCCTGCCTAACATGTGCAGGCCCACAGGGGGAGCACCATTGCCTCCACCCTTTTGGCCCTGACATGCCTACGGCTCTCCCACAAGCACTCATGTCTTCCTTTCCCTCACCTCCTACAACTTACCACTGCCCTCCTCACACTTTCGGACTTGAGCAGCCACTCTCCTCCAACGCCTGCCTAACATGTGCAGGCCCACACGGGGAGCACCATGACGTCCACCCTTTTGGGCCTGACATCCCTATGGCTCTCCCACAAGCACTCAGGTCCTCCTTTCCCTCACGTCCTACAACTTACAACTGCCCTCCTCACACTTTCCCATTACAGCAGCCAATCTCCTCCAACGCCTGCCTAACAACAACAGGTCCACACGGGGAGCACCATTGCCTCCACCCTTTTGGCCCTGACATCCACACGGCTCTCCCACAACCACTCCAATCCTCCTTCCCCTCACCTCCTACAACCTACGACAGCCCTCCTCACACTTTCTGACTGGAGCAGACACTCTCCTCCAACGCCTGCCTAAAATGCACAGACCCACACGGGGAGCACCATTACCTCCACCCTTTTGGCCCTGACATGCCTGCGGCTCTCCCACATTCACTCCCGTCTTCCTTTCCCTCACCGCCTACAACTTACCACTGCCCTCCTCACAATTTCCCATTAGAGCAGCCAATCTCCTCCAACGTCTGCATAGCATGCACAGGCCCTCACGGGGAGCACCATTGCCTCCACCCTTTTGGCCCTGACTTGCACACGGCTCTCCCACAAGCACTCCCGCCCTCCTTTCCCTACCCTACTCCAACTTGTGACAGTCCCCCCTCACACTTTCTGACTGGAGTAGCCACTCTCCTGCAACGCCTGCCTAGCATGCACAGGACCACACGGGGAGCACCATGACGTCCACCCTTTTAGCCCTGACATGCCTACGGCTCTCCTACAAGCACTCACGTCTTCCTCTCCCTCACCTCCTACAACTTACCACTGCCCTCCTCACACTTTCGGACTGGAGCAGCCACTCTCCTCCAAAGCCTGCCTAACATGTGCAGGCCCACACGGGGAGCACCATTGCCTCCACCCTTTTGGCCCTGTCATCCACACGGCTCTCCCACAAGCACTCCAATGCTCCTTCCCCTCACCTCCTACAACCTACGACAGCCCTCCTCACACTTTCGGACTGGAGCAGCCACTCTATTCCTAAGCCTGCCTAACATGTACAGGCCCACACGGGGAGCACCATGACGTCCACCCTTTTGGCCCTGACATGCCTATGGCTCTCCCACAAGCACTCAGGTCCTCCTTTCCCTCACCTCCTACAACTTACCACTGCCCTCCTCACACTTTCCCATTACAGCAGCCAATCTCCTCCAACGCCTGCCTAACAACAAGAGGTCCACACGGGCAGCACCATTGCCTCCACCCTTTTGGCCCTGACATCCACACGGCTCTCCCACAAGCACTCACGCCCTCCTTTCCCTACCCTACTCCAACTTATGACTGCCCTCCTCACACTTTCTGACTGGAGCAGACACTCTCCTCCAACGCCTGCCTAAAATGTACAGACCCACACGGGGAGCACCATTGCCTCCACCCTTTTGGCCCTGACATCCACACGGCTCTCCCAGAAGCACTCCCCTCTTTATTTCCCTCACCTCCTACAACTTACAACTGCCCTCCTCAAACTTTCGGACTGGAGCAGCCACTCTCCTCCAAAGCCTGCCTAACATGTACAGGCCCACATTGGGAGCATCATTGCCTCCACCCTTTTGGCCCTGACATCCACACGGCTCTCCCACAAGCACTCCCGTCTTCCTTTCCATCACCTTCTAAAACTTACCACTGCCCTCCTCACACTTTCGGACTGGAGCAGCCACTCTCCTCCAAAGCCTGCCTAAGATGTGCAGGCCCACCCGGGTAGCACCATGGCGTCCACCCTTTTGGCCCTGACATGCCTACGGCTCTCCCACAAGCACTCCAATGCTCCTTCCCCTCACCTCCTACAACTTACCACTGCCCTCCTCACAGTTTCTGACTGGAGCAGCCACTCTCCTCCAAAGCCTGCCTAACATGTGCAGGCCCACACGGGGAGCACCATTGCCTCCACCCTTTTGGCCCTGACATCCACACGGCTCTCCCACAAGCACTCCAATGCTCCTTCCCCTCACCTCCTACAACCTACGACAGCCCTCCTCACACTTTCGGACTGGAGCAGCCACTCTATTCCTAAGCCTGCCTAACATGTGCAGGGCCACATGGGGAGCACCATGACGTCCACCCTTTTGGCCCTGACATGCCTATGGCTCTCCCACAAGCACTCAGGTCCTCCTTTCCCTCACCTCCTACAACTTACCACTGCCATCCTCACACTTTCCCATTACAGCAGCCAATCTCCTCCAACGCCTGCCTAACAACAACAGGTCCACACGGGCAGCACCATTGCCTCCACCCTTTTGGCCCTCACATGCCTACGGCTCTCCCACAAGCACTCCAATCCTCCTTCCCCTCACCTCCTACAACTTACCACTGCCCTCCTCACACTTTCTGACTGCAGCAGCCAATCTCCTCCAACGTCTGCCTAGCATGCACAGGCCCATACGGGGAGCACCATGACGTGCACCCTTTTAGCCCTGACATGCCTACGGCTCTCCCACAAGCACTCCAATTCTCCTTCCCCTCACCTCCTACAACCTACGACAGCCCTCCTCACACTTTCGGGCTTGAGCAGCCAATCTTCTCCCAAGCCTGCCTAACATGTGCAGGCCCACACGGGGATCACCATGACGTCCACCCTTTTGGGCCTGACATGCCTACGGCTCTCCCACAAGCACTCACGTCTTCCTTTCCCTCATCTCCTACAACTTACCACTGCCCTCCTCACACTTTCTGACTGGAGCAGCCACTCTCCTCCAAAGCCTGCCTAACATGTACAGGCCCACACGGGGAGCACCATTGCCTCCACCCTTTCAGCCCTGACATGCACACGGCTCTCCCACATTCACTCCCGCCCTCCTTTCCCTACCCTACTCCAACTTGTGACAGTCCCCCTCAAAATTTCGGACTGGAGCAGCCACTCTCCTCCTAAGCCTGCCTAACATGTGCAGGCCCACATGGGGAGCACCATGGCGTCCACCCTTTTGGCCCTGACATGCCTACGGCTCTCCCACAAGCACTCACGCCCTCCTTTCCCTACCCTACTCCAACTTATGACTGCCCTCCTCACACTTTCGGACTGGACCAGCCACTCTCCTCCAAGGCCTGCCTAACATGTACAGGACCACACGGGGAGCACCATGACGTCCACCCTTTTGGCCCTGACATGCCTACGGCTCTCCCACAAGCACTCAGGTCCTCCTTTCCCTCACCTCCTACAACTTACCACTGCCCTCCTCACACTTTCCCATTACAGCAGCCAATCTCCTCCAACGCCTGCCTAACAACAACAGGTCCACACGTGCAGCACCATTACCTCCACCCTTTTGGCCCTGACATGCCTACGGCTCTCCCACAAGCACTCCAATCCTCCTTCCCCTCACCTCCTACAACCTACGACAGCCCTCCTCACACTTTCGGACTGGAGCAGCCACTCTCCTCCAAAGCCTGCCTAAAAACAACAGGTCCACACGAGGAGCACCATTGCCTCCACCCTTTTGGCCCTGACATCTACACGGCTCTCCCACAACCACTCACATTCTCCTTTCCCTCACCTCCTACAACTTACCACTGCCCTCCTCACACTTTCGGACTGGAGCAGCCACTCTCCTCCAAAGCCTGCCTAACACGTACAGGCCCACACGGGGAGCACCATTGCCTCCACCCTTTTGGCCCTGACATCCACACGGCTCTCCCACAAGCACTCCCGTCTTCCTTTCCCTCACCTCCTACAACTTACCACTGCCCTCCTCACACTTTCTGACTGCAGCAGCCACTCTCCTCGTAAGCCTGCCTAACATGCCCAGGCCCACACGGGGAGCACCATTGCCTCTACCCTTTTGGCCCTGACATCCACACGGCTCTCCCACAAGCACTCCAATCCTCCTTCCCCTCACCTCCTACAACTTACCACTGCCCTCCTCAAACTTTCTGACTGCAGCAGCCACTCTCCTCCAAAGCCTGCCTAACATGTGCAGGCCCACAGGGTGAGCACCATTGCGTCCAACCTTTTGGCCCTGACATCCACACGGCTCTCCCACAAGCACTCCAATGCTCCTTCCCCTCACCTCCTACAACCTACGACAGCCCTCCTCACACTTTCGGACTGGAGCAGCCACTCTATTCCTAAGCCTGCCTAACATGTGCAGGCCCACATGGGGAGCACCATGGCCTCCACCCTTTTGGCCCTCACATGCCTACGGCTCTCCCACAAGCACTCACGCCCTCCTTTCCCTACCTTACTCCAACTTATGACTGCCCTCCTCACACTTCCTGACTGGAGCAGCCACTCTCCTCCAAAGCCTGCCTAACATGTGCAGGCCCACACGGGGAGCACCATTGCATCCACCCTTTTGGCTCTGACATGCCTACGGTTCTCCCACAAGCACTCCAATCCTCCTTCCCCTCACCTCCTACAACCTACGACAGCCCTCCTCACACTTTCGGACTGGAGCAGCCACTCTATTCCTAAGCCTGCCTAACATGTGCAGGCCCACATGGGGAGCACCATGGCCTCCACCCTTTTGGCCCTGACATCCACACGGCTCTCCTACAAGCACTCACGTCTTCCTTTCCCTCACCTCCTACAACTTACCACTGCCCTCCTCACACTTCCTGACTGGAGCAGCCGCTCTCCTGCAAAGCCTGCCTAGCATGTACAGGCCCACACGGGGAGCACCATTGCCTCCACCCTTTTGGCCCTGACATCCACACAGCTCTCCCACAAGCACTCACGTCCTCCTTCCCCTCATCTCCTACAACTTACCACTGCCCTCATCACAATTTCCCATTAGAGCAGCCAATCTCCTCCAACGCCTGCCTAACATGTGCAGGCCCACATGGGGAGCACCATTGCCTCCACCCTTTTGGCCCTGACATGCCTACGGCTCTCCCACAAGCACTCCTGTCTTCCTTTCCCTCACCTCCTACAACTTACCACTGCCCTCCTCACACTTTCTGACTGGAGCAGCCACTCTCCTCCAAAGCCTGCCTAACATGTACAGGCCCGCACGGGGAGCACCATTGCCTCCACCCTTTCAGCCCTGACATCCACACGGCTCTCCCACATTCACTCCCGCCCTCCTTTCCCTACCCTACTCCAACTTGTGACAGTCCCCCTCAAAATTTCGGACTGGAGCAGCCACTCTCCTCCTAAGCCTGCCTAACATGTGCAGGCCCACATGGGGAGCACCATGGCGTCCACCCTTTTGGCCCTCACATGCCTACGGCTCTCCCACAAGCACTCACGCCCTCCTTTCCCTACCCTACTCCAACTTATGACTGCCCTCCTCACACTTTCGGACTGGACCAGCCACTCTCCTCCAAGGCCTGCCTAACATGTACAGGACCACACGGGGAGCACCATGACGTCCACCCTTTTGGCCCTGACATGCCTACGGCTCTCCCACAAGCACTCAGGTCCTCCTTTCCCTCACCTCCTACAACTTACCACTGCCCTCCTCACACTTTCCCATTACAGCAGCCAATCTCCTCCAACGCCTCCCTAACAACAACAGGTCCACACGGGCAGCACCATTACCTCCACCCTTTTGGCCCTGACATGCCTACGGCTCTCCCACAAGCACTCCAATCCTCCTTCCCCTCACCTCCTACAACCTACGACAGCCCTCCTCACACTTTCGGACTGGAGCAGCCACTCTCCTCCAAAACCTGCCTAAAAACAACAGGTCCACACGGGGAGCACCATTGCCTCCACCCTTTTGGCCCTGACATCCACACGGCTCTCCCACAACCACTCACATTCTCCTTTCCCTCACCTCCTACAACTTACCACTGCCCTCCTCACACTTTCGAACTGGAGCAGCCACTCTCCTCCAACGCCTGCCTAACATGTACAGGCCCACATTGGGAGCATCATTCCGTCCACCCTTTTGGCCCTGACATCCACACGGCTCTCCCACAAGCACTCCCGTCTTCCTTTCCCTCACCTCCTACAACTTACCACTGCCCTCCTCACACTTTCGGACTGGAGCAGCCACTCTCCTCCAAAGCCTGCCTAACACGTACAGGCCCACACGGGGAGCACCATTGCCTCCACCCTTTTGGCCCTGACATCCACACGGCTCTCCCACAAGCACTCCCGTCTTCCTTTCCCTCACCTCCTACAACTTACCACTGCCCTCCTCACACTTTCGGACTGGAGCAGCCACTCTCCTCCTAAGCCTGCCTAACATGCACAGGCCCACACGGGGAGCACCATTGCCTCCACCCTTTTGGCCCTGACATGCCTGCGGCTCTCCCACAAGCACTCCAATGCTCCTTCCCCTCACCTCCTACAACCTACGACAGCCCTCCTCACACTTTCGGACTGGAGCAGCCACTCTATTCCTAAGCCTGCCTAACATGTGCAGGCCCACATGGGGAGCACCATTGCCTCCACCCTTTTGGCCCTGACATCCACACGGCTCTCCCACAAGCACTCCAATGCTCCTTCCCCTCACCTCCTACAACCTACGACAGCCCTCCTCACACTTTCGGACTGGAGCAGCCACTCTATTCCTAAGCCTGCCTAACATGTGCAGGCCCACATGGGGAGCACCATGGCCTCCACCCTTTTGGCCCTCACATGCCTACGGCTCTCCCACAAGCACTCACGCCCTCCTTTCCCTACCTTACTCCAACTTATCACTGCCCTCCTCACACTTCCTGACTGGAGCAGCCACTCTCCTCCAAAGCCTGCCTAACATGTGCAGGCCCACACGGGGAGCACCATTGCATCCACCCTTTTGGCTCTGACATGCCTACGGTTCTCCCACAAGCACTCCAATCCTCCTTCCCCTCACCTCCTACAACCTACGACAGCCCTCCTCACACTTTCGGACTGCTGCAGCCACTCTATTCCTAAGCCTGCCTAACATGTGCAGGCCCACATGGGGAGCACCATGGCCTCCACCCTTTTGGCCCTGACATCCACACGGCTCTCCTACAAGCACTCACGTCTTCCTTTCCCTCACCTCCTACAACTTACCACTGCCCTCCTCACACTTTCGGACTGGAGCAGCCGCTCTCCTGCAAAGCCTGCCTAGCATGTACAGGCCCACACGGGGAGCACCATTGCCTCCACCCTTTTGGCCCTGACATCCACACAGCTCTCCCACAAGCACTCACGTCCTCCTTCCCCTCATCTCCTACAACTTACCACTGCCCTCCTCACAATTTCCCATTAGAGCAGCCAATCTCCTCCAACGCCTGCCTAACATGTGCAGGCCCACATGGGGAGCACCATTGCCTCCACCCTTTTGGCCCTGACATGCCTACGGCTCTCCCACAATCACTCCTGTCTTCCTTTCCCTCACCTCCTACAACTTACCACTGCCCTCCTCACACTTTCTGACTGGAGCAGCCACTCTCCTCCAAAGCCTGCCTAACATGTACAGGCCCGCACGGGGAGCACCATTGCCTCCACCCTTTCAGCCCTGACATGCACACGGCTCTCCCACATTCACTCCCGCCCTCCTTTCCCTACCCTACTCCAACTTGTGACAGTCCCCCTCAAAATTTCGGACTGGAGCAGCCACTCTCCTCCTAAGCCTGCCTAACATGTGCAGGCCCACATGGGGAGCACCATGGCGTCCACCCTTTTGGCCCTCACATGCCTACGGCTCTCCCACAAGCACTCACGCCCTCCTTTCCCTACCCTACTCCAACTTATGACTGCCCTCCTCACACTTTCGGACTGGACCAGCCACTCTCCTCCAAGGCCTGCCTAACATGTACAGGACCACACGGGGAGCACCATGACGTCCACCCTTTTGGCCCTGACATGCCTACGGCTCTCCCACAAGCACTCAGGTCCTCCTTTCCCTCACCTCCTACAACTTACCACTGCCCTCCTCACACTTTCCCATTACAGCAGCCAATCTCCTCCAACGCCTCCCTAACAACAACAGGTCCACACGGGCAGCACCATTACCTCCACCCTTTTGGCCCTGACATCCACACGGCTCTCCCACAAGCACTCCAATCCTCCTTCCCCTCACCTCCTACAACCTACGACAGCCCTCCTCACACTTTCGGACTGGAGCAGCCACTCTCCTCCAAAGCCTGCCTAAAAACAACAGGTCCACACGGGGAGCACCATTGCCTCCACCCTTTTGGCCCTGACATCCACACGGCTCTCCCACAACCACTCACATTCTCCTTTCCCTCACCTCCTACAACTTACCACTGCCCTCCTCACACTTTCGAACTGGAGCAGCCACTCTCCTCCAACGCCTGCCTAACATGTACAGGCCCACATTGGGAGCATCATTCCGTCCACCCTTTTGGCCCTGACATCCACACGGCTCTCCCACAAGCACTCCCGTCTTCCTTTCCCTCACCTCCTACAACTTACCACTGCCCTCCTCACACTTTCGGACTGGAGCAGCCACTCTCCTCCAAAGCCTGCCTAACACGTACAGGCCCACACGGGGAGCACCATTGCCTCCACCCTTTTGGCCCTGACATCCACACGGCTCTCCCACAAGCACTCCCGTCTTCCTTTCCCTCACCTCCTACAACTTACCACTGCCCTCCTCACACTTTCGGACTGCAGCAGCCACTCTCCTCCTAAGCCTGCCTAACATGCACAGGCCCACACGGGGAGCACCATTGCCTCTACCCTTTTGGCCCTGACATCCACACGGCTCTCCCACAAGCACTCCAATGCTCCTTCCCCTCACCTCCTACAACCTACGACAGCCCTCCTCACACTTTCGGACTGGAGCAGCCACTCTCCTCCTAAGCCTGCCTAACATGTGCAGGCCCACAGGGGGAGCACCATTGCCTCCACCCTTTTGGCCCTCACATGCCTACGGCTCTCCCACAAGCACTCACGCCCTCCTTTCCCTACCCTACTCCAACTTATGACTGCCCTCCTCACACTTTCTGACTGGACCAGCGACTCTCCTCCAAGGCCTGCCTAACATGTGCAGGCCCACAGGGGGAGCACCATTGCCTCCACCCTTTTGGCCCTGACATGCCTACGGCTCTCCCACAAGCACTCATGTCTTCCTTTCCCTCACCTCCTACAACTTACCACTGCCCTCCTCACACTTTCGGACTTGAGCAGCCACTCTCCTCCAACGCCTGCCTAACATGTGCAGGCCCACACGGGGAGCACCATGACGTCCACCCTTTTGGGCCTGACATCCCTATGGCTCTCCCACAAGCACTCAGGTCCTCCTTTCCCTCACGTCCTACAACTTACAACTGCCCTCCTCACACTTTCCCATTACAGCAGCCAATCTCCTCCAACGCCTGCCTAACAACAACAGGTCCACACGGGGAGCACCATTGCCTCCACCCTTTTGGCCCTGACATCCACACGGCTCTCCCACAACCACTCCAATCCTCCTTCCCCTCACCTCCTACAACCTACGACAGCCCTCCTCACACTTTCTGACTGGAGCAGAAACTCTCCTCCAACGCCTGCCTAAAATGCACAGACCCACACGGGGAGCACCATTACCTCCACCCTTTTGGCCCTGACATGCCTGCGGCTCTCCCACATTCACTCCCGTCTTCCTTTCCCTCACCGCCTACAACTTACCACTGCCCTCCTCACAATTTCCCATTAGAGCAGCCAATCTCCTCCAACGTCTGCATAGCATGCACAGGCCCTCACGGGGAGCACCATTGCCTCCACCCTTTTGGCCCTGACTTGCACACGGCTCTCCCACAAGCACTCCCGCCCTCCTTTCCCTACCCTACTCCAACTTGTGACAGTCCCCCCTCACACTTTCTGACTGGAGTAGCCACTCTCCTGCAACGCCTGCCTAGCATGCACAGGACCACACGGGGAGCACCATGACGTCCACCCTTTTAGCCCTGACATGCCTACGGCTCTCCTACAAGCACTCACGTCTTCCTCTCCCTCACCTCCTACAACTTACCACTGCCCTCCTCACACTTTCGGACTGGAGCAGCCACTCTCCTCCAAAGCCTGCCTAACATGTGCAGGCCCACACGGGGAGCACCATTGCCTCCACCCTTTTGGCCCTGTCATCCACACGGCTCTCCCACAAGCACTCCAATGCTCCTTCCCCTCACCTCCTACAACCTACGACAGCCCTCCTCACACTTTCGGACTGGAGCAGCCACTCTATTCCTAAGCCTGCCTAACATGTACAGGCCCACACGGGGAGCACCATGACGTCCACCCTTTTGGCCCTGACATGCCTATGGCTCTCCCACAAGCACTCAGGTCCTCCTTTCCCTCACCTCCTACAACTTACCACTGCCCTCCTCACACTTTCCCATTACAGCAGCCAATCTCCTCCAACGCCTGCCTAACAACAACAGGTCCACACGGGCAGCACCATTGCCTCCACCCTTTTGGCCCTGACATCCACACGGCTCTCCCACAAGCACTCACGCCCTCCTTTCCCTACCCTACTCCAACTTATGACTGCCCTCCTCACACTTTCTGACTGGAGCAGACACTCTCCTCCAACGCCTGCCTAAAATGTACAGACCCACACGGGGAGCACCATTGCCTCCACCCTTTTGGCCCTGACATCCACACGGCTCTCCCAGAAGCACTCCCCTCTTTATTTCCCTCACCTCCTACAACTTACAACTGCCCTCCTCAAACTTTCGGACTGGAGCAGCCACTCTCCTCCAAAGCCTGCCTAACATGTACAGGCCCACATTGGGAGCATCATTGCCTCCACCCTTTTGGCCCTGACATCCACACGGCTCTCCCACAAGCACTCCCGTCTTCCTTTCCATCACCTTCTAAAACTTACCACTGCCCTCCTCACACTTTCGGACTGGAGCAGCCACTCTCCTCCAAAGCCTGCCTAACATGTGCAGGCCCACCCGGGGAGCACCATTGCCTCCACCCTTTTGGCCCTGACATGCCTACGGATCTCCCACAAGCACTCCCGTCTTCCTTTCCCTCACCTCCTACAACTTACCACTGCCCTCCTCACACTTTCTGACTGCAGCAGCCACTCCCCTCCAAAGCCTGCCTAACATGCACAGGCCCACACAGGGAGCACCATTGCCTCCACCCTTTTGGCCCTGACATCCACACGGCTCTCCCACAAGCACTCCAATCCTCCTTCCCCTCAGCTCCTACAACTTACCACTGCCCTCCTCACACTTCCTGACTCGAGCAGCCACTCAATTCCTAAGCCTGCCTAACATGTGCAGGCCCACATGGGGAGCACCATGGCGTCCACCCTTTTGGCCCTCACATGCCTACGGCTCTCCCACAAGCACTCCCGTCTTCCTTTCCCTCACCTCCTACAACTTACCACTGCCCTCCTCACACTTCCTGACTGGAGCAGCCGCTCTCCTCCAAAGCCTGCCTAGCATGTAAGGCCCAAATGGGGAGCACCATTGCCTCCACCCTTTTGGCCCTGACATCCACACGGCTCTCCCACAACCACTCCCCTCTTCCTTTCCCTCATCTCCTACAATTTACCACTGCCTTCCTCACACTTTCCCATTAGAGCAGCCAATCTCCTCCAACGCCTGCCTAGCATGCACAGGCCCACACGGGGAGCACCATTGCCTCCACCCTTTTGGCCCTGTCATCCACACGGCTCTCCCACAAGCATCACATCCTCCTTTCCCTCACCTCCTACAACTTACCACTGCCCTCCTCACACTTTCGGACTGGAGCAGCCACTCTCCTCCAAAGCCTGCCTAACATGTACAGGCCCACAGGGGGAGCACCATGGCGTCCACCCTTTTGGCCCTGACATGCCTACGGCTCTCCCACAAGCACTCCAATCCTCCTTCCCCTACCTCCTACAACCTACGACAGCCCTCCTCACACTTTCGGACTGGAGCAGCCACTCTCCTCCAAAGCCTGCCTAACATGTGCAGGCTCACAGGGGGAGCACCATGGCGTCCACCCTTTTGGCCCTGACATCCACACGGCTCTCCCACAAGCACTCACGTCTTCCTTTCCCTCACCTCCTACAACTTACCACTGCCCTCCTCACACTTCCTGACTGGAGCAGCCGCTCTCCTGCAAAGCCTGCCTAGCATGTACAGGCCCACACGGGGAGCACCATTGCTTCCACCCTTTTGGCCCTGACATCCACACGGCTCTCCCACAAGCACTCACGTCGTCCTTTCCCTCATCTCCTACAACTTACCACTGCCTTCCTCACACTTTCCCATTAGAGCAACCAATCTCCTCCAACGCCTGCCTAGCATGCACAGGCCCACACGGGAACACCATTGCCTCCACCCTTTTGACCCTGACATTCACATGGCTCTCCCACAACCACTCAAATCCTCCTTTCCCCTCACCTCCTACAACTTACCACTGCCCTCCTCACACTTTCGGACTGGAGACGCCACTCTCCTCCAACGCCTGCCTAACATGTACAGGCCCACACGGGAACACCATTGCCTCCACCCTTTTAGCCCTGACATGCACACGGCTCTCCCACATTCACTCCCGCCCTCCTTTCCCTACCCTACTCCAACTTGTGACAGTCCCCCTCAAAATTTCGGACTTGAGTAGCCACTCTCCTCCAACGCCTGCCTAACATGTACAGGCCCACAAGAGGAGCACCATTTCCTCCACCCTTTTGGCCCTGACATCCACACGGCTCTCCCACAAGCACTCACGTCTTCCTTTCCCTCACCTCCTACAACTTACGACAGCCCTCCTCACACTTTCGGACTGGAGCAGCCACTCTCCTCCAAAGCCTGCCTAACATGTACAGGCCCACATGGGGAGCACCATGGCATCCACCCTTTTGGCCCTCACATGCCTACGGCTCTCCCACAAGCACTCACGTCTTCCTTTCCCTCACCTCCTACAACTTACCACTGCCCTCCTCACACTTCCTGACTGGAGCAGCCGCTCTCCTCCAAAGCCTGCCTAGCATGCACAAGCCCACCCGGGGAGCGCCATTGCCTCCACCCTTTTAGCCCTGACTTGCACACGGCTCTCCCACAAGCACTCCCGCCCTCCTTTCCCTACCCTACTCCAACTTGTGACAGTCCCCCTCACACTTACTGACTGGAGTAGCCACTCTCCTCCAACGCCTGCCTAACATGTGCAGGCCCACAAGAGGAGCACCATTGCCTCCACCCTTTTGGCCCTGACATCCACACGGCTCTCCCACAACCACACACGTCTTCCTTTCCCTCACCTCCTACAACTTACCACTGCCCTCCTCACACTTTCGGACTGGAGCAGCCACTCTCCTCCAAAGCCTGCGTAGCATGTACAGACGGACAAGGGGAGCACCATTGCCTCCACCTTTTTGGCCCTGACATCCACACGGCTCTCCCACAAGCACTCCAATGCTCCTTCCCCTCACCTCCTACAACCTACGACAGCCCTCCTCACACTTTCGGACTGGAGCAGCCACTCTCCTCCAAAGCCTGCCTAAAAACAACAGGTCCACCCGGGGAGCACCATTGAGTCCACGTTTTTGGCCCTGACATCCACACGGCTCTCCCACAAGCACTCCCCTCTTTATTTCCCTCACCTCCTACAACTTACCACTGCCCTCCTCACACTTTCGGACTGGAGCAGCCACTCTCTTCCAAAGCTTGCCTAACATGTACAGGCCCACATTGGGAGCATCATTGCCTCCACCCTTTTGGCCCTGACATCCACACGGCTCTCCCACAAGCACTCCAATGCTCCTTCCCCTCACCTCCTACAACCTACGACAGCCCTCCTCACACTTTCGGACTGGAGCAGCCACTCTCCTCCAAAGCCTGCCTAACATATGCAGGCCCACATGGGGAGCACCATGGCCTCCACCCTTTTGGCCCTCACATGCCTACGGCTCTCCCACAAGCACTCACGCCCTCCTTTCCCTACCCTACTCCAACTTATGACTGCCCTCCTCACACTTTCTGACTGGACCAGCGACTCTCCTCCAAGGCCTGCCTAACATGTACAGGACCACACGGGGAGCACCATGACGTCCACCCTTTTGGCCCTGACATGCCTACGGCTCTCACACAAGCACTCAGGTCCTCCTTTCCCTCACCTCCTACAACTTACCACTGCCCTCCTCACACTTTCCCATTACAGCAGCCAATCTCCTCCAAGGCCTGCCTAACAACAACAGGTCCACACGGGCAGCACCATTGCCCCCACCCTTTTGGCCCTGACATCCACACGGCTCTCCCACAAGCACTCCAATCCTCCTTCCCCTCACCTCCTACAACTTACCACTGCCCTCCTCACACTTTCGGACTGCAGCAGCCACTCTCCTCCAAAGCCTGCCTAACATGTGCAGGCCCACATGGGGAGCACCATGACGTCCACCCTTTTGGCCCTCACATGCCTACGGCTCTCCCACAAGCACTCACGCCCTCCTTTCCCTACCCTACTCCAACTTATGACTGCCCTCCTCACACTTTCGGACTGGAGCAGACACTTTCCTCCAATGCCAGCCTAACATGTACAGGCCCACACGGGGAGCACCATTGCCTCCACCCTTTTGGCCCTGACATGCCACGGCTCTCCCACAAGCACTCCCCTCTTCCTTTCCCTCACCTCCTACAACTTACCACTGCCCTCCTCACACTTTCTGACTGCAGCAGCCACTCTCCTCCAACGCCTGCCTAACATGCACAGGCCCACCCGGGGAACACCATTGCCTCCACCCTTTTGGCCCTGACATGCCTACAGCTCTCCCACAAGCACTCCAATCCTCCTTCCCCTCACCTCCTACAACCTACGACAGCCCTCCTCACACTTTCGGACTGGAGACGCCACTCTATTCCTAAGCCTGCCTAACATGTGCAGGCTCACATGGGGAGCACCATGGCGTCCACCCTTTTGGCCCTCACATGCCTACGGCTCTCCTACAAGCACTCACGTCTTCCTTTCCCTCACCTCCTACAACTTACCACTGCCCTCCTCACACTTCCTGACTGGAGCAGCCGTCCTCCTCCAACGCCTGCCTAACATGTACAGGCCCACACAGGGAGCACCATTGCCTCCACCCTTTTGGCCCTGTCATCCACACGGCTCTCCCACAAGCACTCCCGTCTTCCTTTCCATCACCTCCTACAACTTACCACTGCCCTCCTCACACTTTCGGACTGGAGACGCCACTCTCCTCCAACGCCTGCCTAACATGTGCAGGCCCACATGGGGAGCACCATGGCGTCCACCCTTTTGGCCCTCACATGCCTACGGCTCTCCCACAAGCACTCACGCCCTCCTTTCCCTACCCTACTCCAACTTACCACTGCCCTCCTCACACTTTCTGACTGGAGCAGCCACTCTCCTCCAAAGCCTGCCTAGCATGCACAGGCCCACATGGGGAACACCATTGCCTCCACCCTTTTGGCCCTGACATCCACACGGCTCTCCCACAAGCACTCAGGTTTTCCTTCCCCTCAGCTCCTACAACTTACCACTGCCTTCCTCACACTTTCCCATTAGAGCAGCCAATCTCCTCCAACGCCTGCCTAGCATGCACAGGCCCACCCGGGGAACACCATTGCCTCCACCCTTTTGGCCCTGACATCCACACGGCTCTCCCACAAGCACTCACATCCTCCTTCCCCTCACCTCCTACAACTTACCACTGCCCTCCTCACACTTTCGGACTGGAGCAGCCACTCTCCTCCAAAGCCTGCTTAACATGTACAGGCCCACACGGGGAGCATCATTGGCTCCAGCTTTTTGGCCCTGACATGCCTAAGCTTTCCCACAAGCACTCCAATGCTCCTTCCCCTCACCTCCTACAACTTACCACTGCCCTCCTCACATTTTCGGACTGGAGCAGCCACTCTATTCCTAAGCCTGCCTAACATGTACAGGCCCACACGGGGAGCACCATTGCCTCCACCCTTTCAGCCCTGACATGCACACGGCTCTCCCACAACCACTCCCGCCCTCCTTTCCCTACCCTACTCCAACTTGTGACAGTCCCCCTCACAATTTCGGACTTGAGTAGCCACTCTCCTCCAACGCCTGCCTAACATGTGCAGGCCCACAAGAGGAGCACCATTTCCTCCACCCTTTTGGCCCTGACATCCACACGGCTCTCCCACAAGCACTCACGTCCTCCTTTCCTTCACCTCCTACAACTTACCACTGCCCTCCTCACAATTTCCCATTAGAGCAGCCACTCTCCTCCAACGCCTGCCTAGCATGCACAGGCCCACACGGGGAGCACCATTGCCTCCACCCTTTTAGCCCTGACATGCCTACGGCTCTCCTACAAGCACTCACGTCTTCCTCTCCATCACCTCCTACAACTTACCACTGCCCTCCTCACACTTTCTGACTGGAGCAGCCACTCTCCTCCAAAGCCTGCCTAGCATGTACAGACCCACACAGGGAGCACCATTGCCTCCACCTTTTTGGCCCTCACATGCCTACGGCTCTCCCACAAGCACTCCAATGCTCCTTCCCCTCACCTCCTACAACTTACCACTGCCCTCCTCACACTTTCGGACTGGAGCAGCCACTCTATTCCTAAGCCTGCCTAACATGTACAGGCCCACACGGGGAGCATCATTGCCTCCACCCTTTTAGCCCTGACATGCCTACGGCTCTCACACAAGCACTCCCGCCCTCCTTTACCTACCCTACTCCAACTTCTGACAGTCCCCCTCACAATTTCGGACTTGAATAGCGACTCTCCTCCAACGCCTGCCTAACATGTGCAGGCCCACAAGAGGAGCACCATTTCCTCCACCCTTTTGGCCCTGACATCCACACGGCTCTCCCACAAGCACTCACGTCCTCCTTTCCTTCACCTCCTACAACTTACCACTGCCCTCCTCACAATTTCCCATTAGAGCAGCCACTCTCCTCCAACGCCTGCCTAGAATGCACAGGCCCACACGGGGAGCACCATTGCCTCCACCCTTTTGGCCCTGACATGCCACGGCTCTCCCACAAGCACTCCCCTCTTCCTTTCCCTCACCTCCTACAACTTACCACTGCCCTCCTCACACTTTCTGACTGCAGCAGCCACTCTCCTCCAAAGCCTGCCTAACATGCACAGGCCCACCCGGGGAGCACCATTGCCTCCACCCTTTTGGCCCTGACATGCCTACAGCTCTCCCACAAGCACTCCAATCCTCCTTCCCCTCACCTCCTACAACCTACGACAGCCCTCCTCACACTTTCGGACTGGAGACGCCACTCTATTCCTAAGCCTGCCTAACATGTGCAGGCTCACATGGGGAGCACCATGGCGTCCACCCTTTTGGCCCTCACATGCCTACGGCTCTCCTACAAGCACTCACGTCTTCCTTTCCCTCACCTCCTACAACTTACCACTGCCCTCCTCACACTTCCTGACTGGAGCAGCCGTCCTCCTCCAACGCCTGCCTAACATGTACAGGCCCACACAGGGAGCACCATTGCCTCCACCCTTTTGGTCCTGACATCCACACGGCTCTCCCACAAGCACTCACGTCTTCCTTTACCTCATCTCCTACAACTTACCACTGCCCTTCTCACACTTTCCCATTAGAGCAGCCGCTCTCCTCCAAAGCCTGCCTAGCATGCACAGGCCCACACGGGAACACCATTGCCTCCACCCTTTTGGCCCTGTCATCCACACGGCTCTCCCACAAGCACTCCCGTCTTCCTTTCCATCACCTCCTACAACTTACCACTGCCCTCCTCACACTTTCGGACTGGAGACGCCACTCTCCTCCAACGCCTGCCTAACATGTACAGTCCCACACGGGGAGCACCATTGCCTCCACCCTTTTGGCCCTGACATCCACACGGCTCTCCCACAAGCACTCCAATGCTCCTTCCCCTCACCTCCTACAACCTACGACAGCCCTCCTCACACTTTCGGACCGGAGCAGCCACTCTCCTCCTAAGCCTGCCTAACATGTGCAGGCCCACATGGGGAGCACCATGGCGTCCACCCTTTTGGCCCTCACATGCCTACGGCTCTCCCACAAGCACTCACGCCCTCCTTTCCCTACCCTACTCCAACTTACCACTGCCCTCCTCACACTTCCTGACTGGAGCAGCCGCTCTCCTCCAAAGCCTGCCTAGCATTTACAGGCCCACATGGGGAACACCATTGCCTCCACCCTTTTGGCCCTGACATCCACACGGCTCTCCCACAAGCACTCAGGTCTTCCTTCCCCTCAGCTCCTACAACTTACCACTGCCTTCCTCACACTTTCCCATTAGAGCAGCCAATCTCCTCCAACGCCTGCCTAGCATGCACAGGCCCACCCGGGGAACACCATTGCCTCCACCCTTTTGGCCCTGACATCCACACGGCTCTCCCACAAGCACTCACATCCTCCTTTCCCTCACCTCCTACAACTTACCACTGCCCTCCTCACACTTTCGGACTGGAGCAGCCACTCTCCTCCAAAGCCTGCTTAACATGTACAGGCCCACACGGGGAGCATCATTGGCTCCAGCTTTTTGGCCCTGACATGCCTAAGCTTTCCCACAAGCACTCCAATGCTCCTTCCCCTCACCTCCTACAACTTACCACTGCCCTCCTCACATTTTCGGACTGGAGCAGCCACTCTATTCCTAAGCCTGCCTAACATGTACAGGCCCACACGGGGAGCACCATTGCCTCCACTCTTTTAGCCCTGACATGCACACGGCTCTCCCACAACCACTCCCGCCCTCCTTTCCCTACCCTACTCCAACTTGTGACAGTCCCCCTCACAATTTCGGACTTGAGTAGCCACTCTCCTCCAAAGCCTGCCTAACATGTGCAGGCCCACAAGAGGAGCACCATTTCCTCCACCCTTTTGGCCCTGACATCCACACGGCTCTCCCACAAGCACTCACGTCCTCCTTTCCTTCACCTCCTACAACTTACCACTGCCCTCCTCACAATTTCCCATTAGAGCAGCCACTCTCCTCCAACGCCTGCCTAGCATGCACAGGCCCACACGGGGAGCACCATGACGTCCACCCTTTTAGCCCTGACATGCCTACGGCTCTCCTACAAGCACTCACGTCTTCCTCTCCCTCACCTCCTACAACTTACCACTGCCCTCCTCACACTTTCTGACTGGAGCAGCCACTCTCCTCCAAAGCCTGCCTAGCATGTACAGACCCACACGGGGAGCACCATTGCCTCCACCTTTTTGGCCCTCACATGCCTACGGCTCTCCCACAAGCACTCACGTCTTCCTTTCCCTCACCTCCTACAACTTACCACTGCCCTCCTCACACTTTCGGACTGGAGCAGCCACTCTCCTCCTAAGCCTGCCTAACATGTACAGGCCCACACGGGGAGCATCATTGCCTCCACCCTTTTAGCCCTGACATGCCTACGGCTCTCACACAAGCACTCCCGCCCTCCTTTACCTACCCTACTCCAACTTCTGACAGTCCCCCTCACAATTTCGGACTTGAGCAGCCGCTCTCCTCCAACGCCTGCCTAACATGCACAGGCCCACCCAGGGAACACCATTCCCTCCACCCTTTTGGCCCTGACATCCACACGGCTCTCCCACAAGCACTCCAATCCTCCTTCCCCTCACCTCCTACAACCTACGACAGCCCTCCTCACACTTTCGGACTGGAGCAGCCACTCTCCTCCAAAGCCTGCCTAACATGTGCAGGCCCACACGGGGAGCACCATTACCTCCACCCTTTTGGCCCTGACATGCCTGCGGCTCTCCCACATTCACTCCCGTCTTCCTTTCCCTCACCGCCTACAACTTACCACTGCCCTCCTCACAATTTCCCATTAGAGCAGCCAATCTCCTCCAACGTCTGCATAGCATGCACAGGCCCTCACGGGGAGGACCATTGCCTCCACCCTTTTGGCCCTGACTTGCACACGGCTCTCCCACAAGCACTCCCGCCCTCCTTTCCCTACCCTACTCCAACTTGTGACAGTCCCCCCTCACACTTTCTGACTGGAGTAGCCACTCTCCTGCAACGCCTGCCTAGCATGCACAGGACCACACGGGGAGCACCATGACGTCCACCCTTTTAGCCCTGACATGCCTACGGCTCTCCTACAAGCACTCACGTCTTCCTCTCCCTCACCTCCTACAACTTACCACTGCCCTCCTCACACTTTCGGACTGGAGCAGCCACTCTCCTCCAAAGCCTGCCTAACATGTGCAGGCCCACACGGGGAGCACCATTGCCTCCACCCTTTTGGCCCTGTCATCCACACGGCTCTCCCACAAGCACTCCAATGCTCCTTCCCCTCACCTCCTACAACCTACGACAGCCCTCCTCACACTTTCGGACTGGAGCAGCCACTCTATTCCTAAGCCTGCCTAACATGTACAGGCCCACACGGGGAGCACCATGACGTCCACCCTTTTGGCCCTGACATGCCTATGGCTCTCCCACAAGCACTCAGGTCCTCCTTTCCCTCACCTCCTACAACTTACCACTGCCCTCCTCACACTTTCCCATTACAGCAGCCAATCTCCTCCAACGCCTGCCTAACAACAACAGGTCCACACGGGCAGCACCATTGCCTCCACCCTTTTGGCCCTGACATCCACACGGCTCTCCCACAAGCACTCACGCCCTCCTTTCCCTACCCTACTCCAACTTATGACTGCCCTCCTCACACTTTCTGACTGGAGCAGACACTCTCCTCCAACGCCTGCCTAAAATGTACAGACCCACACGGGGAGCACCATTGCCTCCACCCTTTTGGCCCTGACATCCACACGGCTCTCCCAGAAGCACTCCCCTCTTTATTTCCCTCACCTCCTACAACTTACAACTGCCCTCCTCAAACTTTCGGACTGGAGCAGCCACTCTCCTCCAAAGCCTGCCTAACATGTACAGGCCCACATTGGGAGCATCATTGCCTCCACCCTTTTGGCCCTGACATCCACACGGCTCTCCCACAAGCACTCCCGTCTTCCTTTCCATCACCTTCTAAAACTTACCACTGCCCTCCTCACACTTTCGGACTGGAGCAGCCACTCTCCTCCAAAGCCTGCCTAACATGTGCAGGCCCACCCGGGGAGCACCATTGCCTCCACCCTTTTGGCCCTGACATGCCTACGGATCTCCCACAAGCACTCCCGTCTTCCTTTCCCTCACCTCCTACAACTTACCACTGCCCTCCTCACACTTTCTGACTGCAGCAGCCACTCCCCTCCAAAGCCTGCCTAACATGCACAGGCCCACACAGGGAGCACCATTGCCTCCACCCTTTTGGCCCTGACATCCACACGGCTCTCCCACAAGCACTCCAATCCTCCTTCCCCTCACCTCCTACAACTTACCACTGCCCTCCTCACACTTCCTGACTCGAGCAGCCACTCAATTCCTAAGCCTGCCTAACATGTGCAGGCCCACATGGGGAGCACCATGGCGTCCACCCTTTTGGCCCTCACATGCCTACGGCTCTCCCACAAGCACTCCCGTCTTCCTTTCCCTCACCTCCTATAACTTACCACTGCCCTCCTCACACTTCCTGACTGGAGCAGCCGCTCTCCTCCAAAGCCTGCCTAGCATGTAAGGCCCAAATGGGGAGCACCATTGCCTCCACCCTTTTGGCCCTGACATCCACACGGCTCTCCCACAACCACTCCCCTCTTCCTTTCCCTCATCTCCTACAATTTACCACTGCCTTCCTCACACTTTCCCATTAGAGCAGCCAATCTCCTCCAACGCCTGCCTAGCATGCACAGGCCCACACGGGGAGCACCATTGCCTCCACCCTTTTGGCCCTGTCATCCACACGGCTCTCCCACAAGCATCACATCCTCCTTTCCCTCACCTCCTACAACTTACCACTGCCCTCCTCACACTTTCGGACTGGAGCAGCCACTCTCCTCCAAAGCCTGCCTAACATGTACAGGCCCACAGGGGGAGCACCATGGCGTCCACCCTTTTGGCCCTGACATGCCTACGGCTCTCCCACAAGCACTCCAATCCTCCTTCCCCTACCTCCTACAACCTACGACAGCCCTCCTCACACTTTCGGACTGGAGCAGCCACTCTCCTCCAAAGCCTGCCTAACATGTGCAGGCTCACAGGGGGAGCACCATGGCGTCCACCCTTTTGGCCCTGACATGCCTACGGCTCTCCTACAAGCACTCACGTCTTCCTTTCCCTCACCTCCTACAACTTACCACTGCCCTCCTCACACTTCCTGACTGGAGCAGCCGCTCTCCTGCAAAGCCTGCCTAGCATGTACAGGCCCACACGGGGAGCACCATTGCTTCCACCCTTTTGGCCCTGACATCCACACGGCTCTCCCACAAGCACTCACGTCGTCCTTTCCCTCATCTCCTACAACTTACCACTGCCTTCCTCACACTTTCCCATTAGAGCAACCAATCTCCTCCAACGCCTGCCTAGCATGCACAGGCCCACACGGGAACACCATTGCCTCCACCCTTTTGGCCCTGACATTCACATGGCTCTCCCACAACCACTCAAATCCTCCTTTCCCCTCACCTCCTACAACTTACCACTGCCCTCCTCACACTTTCGGACTGGAGACGCCACTCTCCTCCAACGCCTGCCTAACATGTACAGGCCCACACGGGAACACCATTGCCTCCACTCTTTTAGCCCTGACATGCACACGGCTCTCCCACAACCACTCCCGCCCTCCTTTCCCTACCCTACTCCAACTTGTGACAGTCCCCCTCACAATTTCGGACTTGAGTAGCCACTCTCCTCCAAAGCCTGCCTAACATGTGCAGGCCCACAAGAGGAGCACCATTTCCTCCACCCTTTTGGCCCTGACATCCACACGGCTCTCCCACAAGCACTCACGTCCTCCTTTCCTTCACCTCCTACAACTTACCACTGCCCTCCTCACAATTTCCCATTAGAGCAGCCACTCTCCTCCAACGCCTGCCTAGCATGCACAGGCCCACACGGGGAGCACCATGACGTCCACCCTTTTAGCCCTGACATGCCTACGGCTCTCCTACAAGCACTCACGTCTTCCTCTCCCTCACCTCCTACAACTTACCACTGCCCTCCTCACACTTTCTGACTGGAGCAGCCACTCTCCTCCAAAGCCTGCCTAGCATGTACAGACCCACACGGGGAGCACCATTGCCTCCACCTTTTTGGCCCTCACATGCCTACGGCTCTCCCACAAGCACTCACGTCTTCCTTTCCCTCACCTCCTACAACTTACCACTGCCCTCCTCACACTTTCGGACTGGAGCAGCCACTCTCCTCCTAAGCCTGCCTAACATGTACAGGCCCACACGGGGAGCATCATTGCCTCCACCCTTTTAGCCCTGACATGCCTACGGCTCTCACACAAGCACTCCCGCCCTCCTTTACCTACCCTACTCCAACTTCTGACAGTCCCCCTCACAATTTCGGACTTGAGCAGCCGCTCTCCTCCAACGCCTGCCTAACATGCACAGGCCCACCCAGGGAACACCATTCCCTCCACCCTTTTGGCCCTGACATCCACACGGCTCTCCCACAAGCACTCCAATCCTCCTTCCCCTCACCTCCTACAACCTACGACAGCCCTCCTCACACTTTCGGACTGGAGCAGCCACTCTCCTCCAAAGCCTGCCTAACATGTGCAGGCCCACACGGGGAGCACCATTACCTCCACCCTTTTGTCCCTGACATGCCTGCGGCTCTCCCACATTCACTCCCGTCTTCCTTTCCCTCACCGCCTACAACTTACCACTGCCCTCCTCACAATTTCCCATTAGAGCAGCCAATCTCCTCCAACGTCTGCATAGCATGCACAGGCCCTCACGGGGAGGACCATTGCCTCCACCCTTTTGGCCCTGACTTGCACACGGCTCTCCCACAAGCACTCCCGCCCTCCTTTCCCTACCCTACTCCAACTTGTGACAGTCCCCCCTCACACTTTCTGACTGGAGTAGCCACTCTCCTGCAACGCCTGCCTAGCATGCACAGGACCACACGGGGAGCACCATGACGTCCACCCTTTTAGCCCTGACATGCCTACGGCTCTCCTACAAGCACTCACGTCTTCCTCTCCCTCACCTCCTACAACTTACCACTGCCCTCCTCACACTTTCGGACTGGAGCAGCCACTCTCCTCCAAAGCCTGCCTAACATGTGCAGGCCCACACGGGGAGCACCATTGCCTCCACCCTTTTGGCCCTGTCATCCACACGGCTCTCCCACAAGCACTCCAATGCTCCTTCCCCTCACCTCCTACAACCTACGACAGCCCTCCTCACACTTTCGGACTGGAGCAGCCACTCTATTCCTAAGCCTGCCTAACATGTACAGGCCCACACGGGGAGCACCATGACGTCCACCCTTTTGGCCCTGACATGCCTATGGCTCTCCCACAAGCACTCAGGTCCTCCTTTCCCTCACCTCCTACAACTTACCACTGCCCTCCTCACACTTTCCCATTACAGCAGCCAATCTCCTCCAACGCCTGCCTAACAACAACAGGTCCACACGGGCAGCACCATTGCCTCCACCCTTTTGGCCCTGACATCCACACGGCTCTCCCACAAGCACTCACGCCCTCCTTTCCCTACCCTACTCCAACTTATGACTGCCCTCCTCACACTTTCTGACTGGAGCAGACACTCTCCTCCAACGCCTGCCTAAAATGTACAGACCCACACGGGGAGCACCATTGCCTCCACCCTTTTGGCCCTGACATCCACACGGCTCTCCCAGAAGCACTCCCCTCTTTATTTCCCTCACCTCCTACAACTTACAACTGCCCTCCTCAAACTTTCGGACTGGAGCAGCCACTCTCCTCCAAAGCCTGCCTAACATGTACAGGCCCACATTGGGAGCATCATTGCCTCCACCCTTTTGGCCCTGACATCCACACGGCTCTCCCACAAGCACTCCCGTCTTCCTTTCCATCACCTTCTAAAACTTACCACTGCCCTCCTCACACTTTCGGACTGGAGCAGCCACTCTCCTCCAAAGCCTGCCTAACATGTGCAGGCCCACCCGGGGAGCACCATTGCCTCCACCCTTTTGGCCCTGACATGCCTACGGATCTCCCACAAGCACTCCCGTCTTCCTTTCCCTCACCTCCTACAACTTACCACTGCCCTCCTCACACTTTCTGACTGCAGCAGCCACTCCCCTCCAAAGCCTGCCTAACATGCACAGGCCCACACAGGGAGCACCATTGCCTCCACCCTTTTGGCCCTGACATCCACACGGCTCTCCCACAAGCACTCCAATCCTCCTTCCCCTCACCTCCTACAACTTACCACTGCCCTCCTCACACTTCCTGACTCGAGCAGCCACTCAATTCCTAAGCCTGCCTAACATGTGCAGGCCCACATGGGGAGCACCATGGCGTCCACCCTTTTGGCCCTCACATGCCTACGGCTCTCCCACAAGCACTCCCGTCTTCCTTTCCCTCACCTCCTATAACTTACCACTGCCCTCCTCACACTTCCTGACTGGAGCAGCCGCTCTCCTCCAAAGCCTGCCTAGCATGTAAGGCCCAAATGGGGAGCACCATTGCCTCCACCCTTTTGGCCCTGACATCCACACGGCTCTCCCACAACCACTCCCCTCTTCCTTTCCCTCATCTCCTACAATTTACCACTGCCTTCCTCACACTTTCCCATTAGAGCAGCCAATCTCCTCCAACGCCTGCCTAGCATGCACAGGCCCACACGGGGAGCACCATTGCCTCCACCCTTTTGGCCCTGTCATCCACACGGCTCTCCCACAAGCATCACATCCTCCTTTCCCTCACCTCCTACAACTTACCACTGCCCTCCTCACACTTTCGGACTGGAGCAGCCACTCTCCTCCAAAGCCTGCCTAACATGTACAGGCCCACAGGGGGAGCACCATGGCGTCCACCCTTTTGGCCCTGACATGCCTACGGCTCTCCCACAAGCACTCCAATCCTCCTTCCCCTACCTCCTACAACCTACGACAGCCCTCCTCACACTTTCGGACTGGAGCAGCCACTCTCCTCCAAAGCCTGCCTAACATGTGCAGGCTCACAGGGGGAGCACCATGGCGTCCACCCTTTTGGCCCTGACATGCCTACGGCTCTCCTACAAGCACTCACGTCTTCCTTTCCCTCACCTCCTACAACTTACCACTGCCCTCCTCACACTTCCTGACTGGAGCAGCCGCTCTCCTGCAAAGCCTGCCTAGCATGTACAGGCCCACACGGGGAGCACCATTGCTTCCACCCTTTTGGCCCTGACATCCACACGGCTCTCCCACAAGCACTCACGTCGTCCTTTCCCTCATCTCCTACAACTTACCACTGCCTTCCTCACACTTTCCCATTAGAGCAACCAATCTCCTCCAACGCCTGCCTAGCATGCACAGGCCCACACGGGAACACCATTGCCTCCACCCTTTTGGCCCTGACATTCACATGGCTCTCCCACAACCACTCAAATCCTCCTTTCCCCTCACCTCCTACAACTTACCACTGCCCTCCTCACACTTTCGGACTGGAGACGCCACTCTCCTCCAACGCCTGCCTAACATGTACAGGCCCACACGGGAACACCATTGCCTCCACCCTTTTAGCCCTGACATGCACACGGCTCTCCCACATTCACTCCCGCCCTCCTTTCCCTACCCTACTCCAACTTGTGACAGTCCCCCTCAAAATTTCGGACTTGAGTAGCCACTCTCCTCCAACGCCTGCCTAACATGTACAGGCCCACAAGAGGAGCACCATTTCCTCCACCCTTTTGGCCCTGACATCCACACGGCTCTCCCACAAGCACTCACGTCTTCCTTTCCCTCACCTCCTACAACTTACGACAGCCCTCCTCACACTTTCGGACTGGAGCAGCCACTCTCCTCCAAAGCCTGCCTAACATGTACAGGCCCACATGGGGAGCACCATGGCATCCACCCTTTTGGCCCTGACATCCACACGGCTCTCCCACAAGCACTCACGTCTTCCTTTCCCTCATCTCCTACAACTTACCACTGCCCTCCTCACACTTCCTGACTGGAGCAGCCGCTCTCCTCCAAAGCCTGCCTAGCATGCACAAGCCCACCCGGGGAGCGCCATTGCCTCCACCCTTTTAGCCCTGACTTGCACACGGCTCTCCCACAAGCACTCCCGCCCTCCTTTCCCTACCCTACTCCAACTTGTGACAGTCCCCCTCACACTTACTGACTGGAGTAGCCACTCTCCTCCAACGCCTGCCTAACATGTGCAGGCCCACAAGAGGAGCACCATTGCCTCCACCCTTTTGGCCCTGACATCCACACGGCTCTCCCACAACCACACACGTCTTCCTTTCCCTCACCTCCTACAACTTACCACTGCCCTCCTCACACTTTCGGACTGGAGCAGCCACTCTCCTCCAAAGCCTGCGTAGCATGTACAGACGGACAAGGGGAGCACCATTGCCTCCACCTTTTTGGCCCTGACATCCACACGGCTCTCCCACAAGCACTCCAATGCTCCTTCCCCTCACCTCCTACAACCTACGACAGCCCTCCTCACACTTTCGGACTGGAGCAGCCACTCTCCTCCAAAGCCTGCCTAAAAACAACAGGTCCACCCGGGGAGCACCATTGAGTCCACGTTTTTGGCCCTGACATCCACACGGCTCTCCCACAAGCACTCCCCTCTTTATTTCCCTCACCTCCTACAACTTACCACTGCCCTCCTCACACTTTCGGACTGGAGCAGCCACTCTCTTCCAAAGCTTGCCTAACATGTACAGGCCCACATTGGGAGCATCATTGCCTCCACCCTTTTGGCCCTGACATCCACACGGCTCTCCCACAAGCACTCCAATGCTCCTTCCCCTCACCTCCTACAACCTACGACAGCCCTCCTCACACTTTCGGACTGGAGCAGCCACTCTCCTCCAAAGCCTGCCTAACATATGCAGGCCCACATGGGGAGCACCATGGCCTCCACCCTTTTGGCCCTCACATGCCTACGGCTCTCCCACAAGCACTCACGCCCTCCTTTCCCTACCCTACTCCAACTTATGACTGCCCTCCTCACACTTTCTGACTGGACCAGCGACTCTCCTCCAAGGCCTGCCTAACATGTACAGGACCACACGGGGAGCACCATGACGTCCACCCTTTTGGCCCTGACATGCCTACGGCTCTCACACAAGCACTCAGGTCCTCCTTTCCCTCACCTCCTACAACTTACCACTGCCCTCCTCACACTTTCCCATTACAGCAGCCAATCTCCTCCAACGCCTGCCTAACAACAACAGGTCCACACGGGCAGCACCATTGCCTCCACCCTTTTGGCCCTGACATGCCTGCGGCTCTCCCACAAGCACTCCAATCCTCCTTCCCCTCACCTCCTACAACTTACCACTGCCCTCCTCACACTTTCGGACTGCAGCAGCCACTCTCCTCCAAAGCCTGCCTAACATGTGCAGGCCCACATGGGGAGCACCATGACGTCCACCCTTTTGGCCCTCACATGCCTACGGCTCTCCCACAAGCACTCACGCCCTCCTTTCCCTACCCTACTCCAACTTATGACTGCCCTCCTCACACTTTCGGACTGGAGCAGACACTTTCCTCCAACGCCAGCCTAACATGTACAGGCCCACACGGGGAGCACCATTGCCTCCACCCTTTTGGCCCTGACATGCCACGGCTCTCCCACAAGCACTCCCCTCTTCCTTTCCCTCACCTCCTACAACTTACCACTGCCCTCCTCACACTTTCTGATTACAGCAGCCACTCTCCTCCAACGCCTGCCTAACATGCACAGGCCCACCCGGGGAACACCATTGCCTCCACCCTTTTGGCCCTGACATGCCTACAGCTCTCCCACAAGCACTCCAATCCTCCTTCCCCTCACCTCCTACAACCTACGACAGCCCTCCTCACACTTTCGGACTGGAGACGCCACTCTATTCCTAAGCCTGCCTAACATGTGCAGGCTCACATGGGGAGCACCATGGCGTCCACCCTTTTGGCCCTCACATGCCTACGGCTCTCCTACAAGCACTCACGTCTTCCTTTCCCTCACCTCCTACAACTTACCACTGCCCTCCTCACACTTCCTGACTGGAGCAGCCGTCCTCCTCCAACGCCTGCCTAACATGTACAGGCCCACACAGGGAGCACCATTGCCTCCACCCTTTTGGCCCTGTCATCCACACGGCTCTCCCACAAGCACTCCCGTCTTCCTTTCCATCACCTCCTACAACTTACCACTGCCCTCCTCACACTTTCGGACTGGAGACGCCACTCTCCTCCAACGCCTGCCTAACATGTGCAGGCCCACATGGGGAGCACCATGGCGTCCACCCTTTTGGCCCTCACATGCCTACGGCTCTCCCACAAGCACTCACGCCCTCCTTTCCCTACCCTACTCCAACTTACCACTGCCCTCCTCACACTTTCTGACTGGAGCAGCCACTCTCCTCCAAAGCCTGCCTAGCATGCACAGGCCCACATGGGGAACACCATTGCCTCCACCCTTTTGGCCCTGACATCCACACGGCTCTCCCACAAGCACTCAGGTCTTCCTTCCCCTCAGCTCCTACAACTTACCACTGCCTTCCTCACACTTTCCCATTAGAGCAGCCAATCTCCTCCAACGCCTGCCTAGCATGCACAGGCCCACCCGGGGAACACCATTGCCTCCACCCTTTTGGCCCTGACATCCACACGGCTCTCCCACAACCACTCACATCCTCCTTTCCCTCACCTCCTACAACTTACCACTGCCCTCCTCACAATTTCCCATTAGAGCAGCCACTCTCCTCCAACGCCTGCCTAGCATGCACAGGCCCACACGGGGAGCATCATTGGCTCCAGCTTTTTGGCCCTGACATGCCTAAGCTTTCCCACAAGCACTCCAATGCTCCTTCCCCTCACCTCCTACAACTTACCACTGCCCTCCTCACACTTTCGGACTGGAGCAGCCACTCTATTCCTAAGCCTGCCTAACATGTACAGGCCCACACGGGGAGCACCATTGCCTCCACCCTTTCAGCCCTGACATGCACACGGCTCTCCCACAACCACTCCCGCCCTCCTTTCCCTACCCTACTCCAACTTGTGACAGTCCCCCTCACAATTTCGGACTTGAGTAGCCACTCTCCTCCAACGCCTGCCTAACATGTGCAGGCCCACAAGAGGAGCACCATTTCCTCCACCCTTTTGGCCCTGACATCCACACGGCTCTCCCACAAGCACTCACGTCCTCCTTTCCTTCACCTCCTACAACTTACCACTGCCCTCCTCACAATTTCCCATTAGAGCAGCCACTCTCCTCCAACGCCTGCCTAGCATGCACAGGCCCACACGGGGAGCACCATTGCCTCCACCCTTTTAGCCCTGACATGCCTACGGCTCTCCTACAAGCACTCACGTCTTCCTCTCCATCACCTCCTACAACTTACCACTGCCCTCCTCACACTTTCTGACTGGAGCAGCCACTCTCCTCCAAAGCCTGCCTAGCATGTACAGACCCACACAGGGAGCACCATTGCCTCCACCTTTTTGGCCCTCACATGCCTACGGCTCTCCCACAAGCACTCCAATGCTCCTTCCCCTCACCTCCTACAACTTACCACTGCCCTCCTCACACTTTCGGACTGGAGCAGCCACTCTATTCCTAAGCCTGCCTAACATGTACAGGCCCACACGGGGAGCATCATTGCCTCCACCCTTTTAGCCCTGACATGCCTACGGCTCTCACACAAGCACTCCCGCCCTCCTTTACCTACCCTACTCCAACTTCTGACAGTCCCCCTCACAATTTCGGACTTGAATAGCCACTCTCCTCCAACGCCTGCCTAACATGTGCAGGCCCACAAGAGGAGCACCATTTCCTCCACCCTTTTGGCCCTGACATCCACACGGCTCTCCCACAAGCACTCACGTCCTCCTTTCCTTCACCTCCTACAACTTACCACTGCCCTCCTCACAATTTCCCATTAGAGCAGCCACTCTCCTCCAACGCCTGCCTAGAATGCACAGGCCCACACGGGGAGCACCATTGCCTCCACCCTTTTGGCCCTGACATGCCACGGCTCTCCCACAAGCACTCCCCTCTTCCTTTCCCTCACCTCCTACAACTTACCACTGCCCTCCTCACACTTTCTGACTGCAGCAGCCACTCTCCTCCAAAGCCTGCCTAACATGCACAGGCCCACCCGGGGAGCACCATTGCCTCCACCCTTTTGGCCCTGACATGCCTACAGCTCTCCCACAAGCACTCCAATCCTCCTTCCCCTCACCTCCTACAACCTACGACAGCCCTCCTCACACTTTCGGACTGGAGACGCCACTCTATTCCTAAGCCTGCCTAACATGTGCAGGCTCACATGGGGAGCACCATGGCGTCCACCCTTTTGGCCCTCACATGCCTACGGCTCTCCTACAAGCACTCACGTCTTCCTTTCCCTCACCTCCTACAACTTACCACTGCCCTCCTCACACTTCCTGACTGGAGCAGCCGTCCTCCTCCAACGCCTGCCTAACATGTACAGGCCCACACAGGGAGCACCATTGCCTCCACCCTTTTGGTCCTGACATCCACACGGCTCTCCCACAAGCACTCACGTCTTCCTTTACCTCATCTCCTACAACTTACCACTGCCCTTCTCACACTTTCCCATTAGAGCAGCCGCTCTCCTCCAAAGCCTGCCTAGCATGCACAGGCCCACACGGGAACACCATTGCCTCCACCCTTTTGGCCCTGTCATCCACACGGCTCTCCCACAAGCACTCCCGTCTTCCTTTCCATCACCTCCTACAACTTACCACTGCCCTCCTCACACTTTCGGACTGGAGACGCCACTCTCCTCCAACGCCTGCCTAACATGTACAGTCCCACACGGGGAGCACCATTGCCTCCACCCTTTTGGCCCTGACATCCACACGGCTCTCCCACAAGCACTCCAATGCTCCTTCCCCTCACCTCCTACAACCTACGACAGCCCTCCTCACACTTTCGGACCGGAGCAGCCACTCTCCTCCTAAGCCTGCCTAACATGTGCAGGCCCACATGGGGAGCACCATGGCGTCCACCCTTTTGGCCCTCACATGCCTACGGCTCTCCCACAAGCACTCACGCCCTCCTTTCCCTACCCTACTCCAACTTACCACTGCCCTCCTCACACTTCCTGACTGGAGCAGCCGCTCTCCTCCAAAGCCTGCCTAGCATTTACAGGCCCACATGGGGAACACCATTGCCTCCACCCTTTTGGCCCTGACATCCACACGGCTCTCCCACAAGCACTCAGGTCTTCCTTCCCCTCAGCTCCTACAACTTACCACTGCCTTCCTCACACTTTCCCATTAGAGCAGCCAATCTCCTCCAACGCCTGCCTAGCATGCACAGGCCCACCCGGGGAACACCATTGCCTCCACCCTTTTGGCCCTGACATCCACACGGCTCTCCCACAAGCACTCACATCCTCCTTTCCCTCACCTCCTACAACTTACCACTGCCCTCCTCACACTTTCGGACTGGAGCAGCCACTCTCCTCCAAAGCCTGCTTAACATGTACAGGCCCACACGGGGAGCATCATTGGCTCCAGCTTTTTGGCCCTGACATGCCTAAGCTTTCCCACAAGCACTCCAATGCTCCTTCCCCTCACCTCCTACAACTTACCACTGCCCTCCTCACACTTTCGGACTGGAGCAGCCACTCTATTCCTAAGCCTGCCTAACATGTACAGGCCCACACGGGGAGCACCATTGCCTCCACTCTTTTAGCCCTGACATGCACACGGCTCTCCCACAACCACTCCCGCCCTCCTTTCCCTACCCTACTCCAACTTGTGACAGTCCCCCTCACAATTTCGGACTTGAGTAGCCACTCTCCTCCAAAGCCTGCCTAACATGTGCAGGCCCACAAGAGGAGCACCATTTCCTCCACCCTTTTGGCCCTGACATCCACACGGCTCTCCCACAAGCACTCACGTCCTCCTTTCCTTCACCTCCTACAACTTACCACTGCCCTCCTCACAATTTCCCATTAGAGCAGCCACTCTCCTCCAACGCCTGCCTAGCATGCACAGGCCCACACGGGGAGCACCATGACGTCCACCCTTTTAGCCCTGACATGCCTACGGCTCTCCTACAAGCACTCACGTCTTCCTCTCCCTCACCTCCTACAACTTACCACTGCCCTCCTCACACTTTCTGACTGGAGCAGCCACTCTCCTCCAAAGCCTGCCTAGCATGTACAGACCCACACGGGGAGCACCATTGCCTCCACCTTTTTGGCCCTCACATGCCTACGGCTCTCCCACAAGCACTCACGTCTTCCTTTCCCTCACCTCCTACAACTTACCAATGCCCTCCTCACACTTTCGGACTGGAGCAGCCACTCTCCTCCTAAGCCTGCCTAACATGTACAGGCCCACACGGGGAGCATCATTGCCTCCACCCTTTTAGCCCTGACATGCCTACGGCTCTCACACAAGCACTCCCGCCCTCCTTTACCTACCCTACTCCAACTTCTGACAGTCCCCCTCACAATTTCGGACTTGAGCAGCCGCTCTCCTCCAACGCCTGCCTAACATGCACAGGCCCACCCAGGGAACACCATTCCCTCCACCCTTTTGGCCCTGACATCCACACGGCTCTCCCACAAGCACTCCAATCCTCCTTCCCCTCACCTCCTACAACCTACGACAGCCCTCCTCACACTTTCGGACTGGAGCAGCCACTCTCCTCCAAAGCCTGCCTAACATGTGCAGGCCCACCCGGGGAGCACCATTGCCTCCACCTTTTTGGCCCTCATATGCCTACGGCTCTCCCACAAGCACTCCAATGCTCCTTCCCCTCACCTCCTACAACTTACCACTGCCCTCCTCACACTTTCGGACTGGAGACGCCACTCTATTCCTAAGCCTGCCTAACATGTGCAGGCCCACATAGGGAGCACCATGGCCTCCACCCTTTTGGCCCTGACATGCCTACGGCTCTCCCACAAGCACTCCAATGCTCCTTCCCCTCACCTCCTACAACCTACGACAGCCCTTCTCACACTTTCGGACTGGAGCAGACACTCTCCTCCTAAGCCTGCCTAACATGTGCAGGCCCACACGGGGAGCACCATGGCGTCCACCCTTTTGGCCCTCACATGCCTACGGCTCTCCCACAAGCACTCACGCCCTCCTTTCCCTACCCTACTCCAACTTATGACTGCCCTCCTCACACTTTCTGACTGGAGCAGCCGCTCTCCTCCAAAGCCTGCCTAGCATGTACAGGCCCACACGGGGAGCACCATTGCCTCCACCCTTTTGGCCCTGACATGCCTACGGCTCTCCTACAAGCACTCACGTCTTCCTTTCCCTCACCTCCTACAACTTACCACTGCCCTCCTCACACTTCCTGACTGGAGCAGCCACTCTCCTCCAAAGCCTGCCTAACATGTACAGGCCCACATTGGGAGCACCATTGCCTCCACCTTTTTGGCCCTGACATGCCTGCAGCTCTCCCACAAGCACTCCAATCCTCCTTCCCCTCACCTCCTACAACCTACGACAGCCCTCCTCACGCACTCCTTTCCCTACCCTACTCCAACTTATGACTGCCCTCCTCACACTTTCCCATTAAAGCAGCGACTCTCCTCCAACGTCTGCCTAAAATGTACAGACCCACACCGGGAGGACCATTACCTCCACCCTTTTGGCCCTGACATGCCTACGGCTCTCCCACATTCACTCCCGTCTTCCTTTCCCTCACCTCCTACAACTTACCACTGCCCTCCTCACAATTTCCTATTAGAGCAGCCAATCTCCTCCAACGTCTGCCTAGCATGCACACGCCCAGACGGGGAGCACCATTGCCTCCACCCTTTTAGCACTGACTTGCACACGGCTCTCCCACAAGCACTCCCGCCCTCCTTTCCCTACCCTACTCCAACTTGTGACACTCCCCCTCACACTTTCTGACTGGAGTAGCCACTCTCCTCCAACACCTGCCTAATATGTGCAGGCCCACAAGAGGAGCACCATTTCCTCTACCCTTTTGGCCCTGACATCCACACGGCTCTCCCACAAGCACTCACGTTCTCCTTTCCTTCACCTCCTACAACTTACCACTGCCCTCCTCAGAATTTCCCATTAGAGCAGCCACTCTCCTCCAACGCCTACCTAGCGTCCACCCTTTTGGCCCTTACATGCCTACAGCTCTCCCACAAGCACTCACGCCCTCCTTTCCCTACCCTACTCCAACTTATGACTGCCCTCCTCACACTTTCTGACTGGAGCAGCCACTCTCCTCCAAGGCCTGCCTAGCATGTGCAGGCCCACACGGGGAGCACCATGACGTCCACCCTTTTGGGCCTGACATGCCTATGGCTCTCCCACAAGCACTCAGGTCCTCCTTTCCCTCACCTCCTACAACTTACCACTGCCCTCCTCACACTTCCTGACTGGAGCAGCCGCTCTCCTCCAAAGCCTGCCTAACATGTACAGGCCCACACGGGGAGCACCATTGCCTCCACCCTTTTGGCCCTGACATCCACACGGCTCTCCCACAAGCACTCCCCTCTTTATTTCCCTCACCTCCTACAACTTACCACTGCCCTCCTCACACTTTCGGACTGGAGCAGCCACTCTCCTCCAAAGCCTGCCTAGCATGTACAGGCCCACATTGGGAGCACCATTGCCTCCACCCTTTTGGCCCTGACATCCACACGGCTCTCCCACAAGCACTCCCGTCTTCCTTTCCCTCACCTCCTACAACTTACCACTGCCCTCCTCACACTTTCTGACTGCAGCAGCCACTCTCCTCGTAAGCCTGCCTAACATGCCCAGGCCCACACGGGGAGCACCATTGCCTCTACCCTTTTGGCCCTGACATCCACACGGCTCTCCCACAAGCACTCCAATCCTCCTTTCCCTCACCTCCTACAACTTACCACTGCCCTCCTCACACTTTCGGACTCGAGACGCCACTCTCCTCCAAAGCCTGCCTAACATGTGCAGGCCCACAAGAGGAGCACCATTTCCTCCACCCTTTTGGCCCTGACATCCACACGGCTCTCCCACAAGCACTCACGTCCTCCTTTCCTTCACCTCCTACAACTTACCACTGCCCTCCTCACAATTTCCCATTAGAGCAGCCACTCTCCTCCAACGCCTGCCTAGCATGCACAGGCCCACACGGGGAGCACCATGACGTCCACCCTTTTAGCCCTGACATGCCTACGGCTCTCCTACAAGCACTCCAATGCTCCTTCCCCTCACCTCCTACAACTTACCACTGCCCTCCTCACACTTTCGGACTGGAGCAGCCACTCTCCTCCAAAGCCTGCCTAACATGTACAGACACACACGGGGAGCACCATTGCCTCCACCTTTTTGGCCCTGACATGCCTACGGCTCTCCCACAAGCACTCCAATGCTCCTTCCCCTCACCTCCTACAACCTACGACAGCCCTCCTCACACTTTCGGACTGGAGCAGCCACTCTCCTCCAAAGCCTGCCTAACATGTGCAGGCCCACCCGGGGAGCACCATTGCCTCCACCTTTTTGGCCCTCATATGCCTACGGCTCTCCCACAAGCACTCCAATGCTCCTTCCCCTCACCTCCTAAAACTTACCACTGCCCTCCTCACACTTTCGGACTGGAGACGCCACTCTATTCCTAAGCCTGCCTAACATGTGCAGGCCCACATAGGGAGCACCATGGCCTCCACCCTTTTGGCCCTGACATGCCTACGGCTCTCCCACAAGCACTCCAATCCTCCTTCCCCTCACCTCCTACAACCTACGACAGCCCTCCTCACACTTTCGGACTGGAGCAGCCACTCTCCTGCAAAGCCTGCCTAACATGTGCAGGCCCACCCGGGGAGCACCATTACCTCCACCTTTTTGGCCCTCATATGCCTACGGCTCTCCCACAAGCACTCCAATGCTCCTTCCCCTCACCTCCTACAACCTACGACAGCCCTCCTCACACTTTCGGACTGGAGCAGCCACTCTATTCCTAAGCCTGCCTAACATGTACAGGCCCACACGGGGAGCACCATGACGTCCACCCTTTTGGCCCTGACATGCCTATGGCTCTCCCACAAGCACTCAGGTCCTCCTTTCCCTCACCTCCTACAACTTACCACTGCCCTCCTCACACTTTCCCATTACAGCAGCCAATCTCCTCCAACGCCTGCCTAACAACAACAGGTCCACACGGGCAGCACCATTGCCTCCACCCTTTTGGCCCTGACATCCACACGGCTCTCCCACAAGCACTCACGCCCTCCTTTCCCTACCCTACTCCAACTTATGACTGCCCTCCTCACACTTTCTGACTGGAGCAGACACTCTCCTCCAACGCCTGCCTAAAATGTACAGACCCACACGGGGAGCACCATTGCCTCCACCCTTTTGGCCCTGACATCCACACGGCTCTCCCAGAAGCACTCCCCTCTTTATTTCCCTCACCTCCTACAACTTACAACTGCCCTCCTCAAACTTTCGGACTGGAGCAGCCACTCTCCTCCAAAGCCTGCCTAACATGTACAGGCCCACATTGGGAGCATCATTGCCTCCACCCTTTTGGCCCTGACATCCACACGGCTCTCCCACAAGCACTCCCGTCTTCCTTTCCATCACCTTCTAAAACTTACCACTGCCCTCCTCACACTTTCGGACTGGAGCAGCCACTCTCCTCCAAAGCCTGCCTAACATGTGCAGGCCCACCCGGGGAGCATCATTGCCTCCACCCTTTTGGCCCTGACATGCCTACGGATCTCCCACAAGCACTCCCGTCTTCCTTTCCCTCACCTCCTACAACTTACCACTGCCCTCCTCACACTTTCTGACTGCAGCAGCCACTCCCCTCCAAAGCCTGCCTAACATGCACAGGCCCACACAGGGAGCACCATTGCCTCCACCCTTTTGGCCCTGACATCCACACGGCTCTCCCACAAGCACTCCAATCCTCCTTCCCCTCACCTCCTACAACTTACCACTGCCCTCCTCACACTTCCTGACTCGAGCAGCCACTCAATTCCTAAGCCTGCCTAACATGTGCAGGCCCACATGGGGAGCACCATGGCGTCCACCCTTTTGGCCCTCACATGCCTACGGCTCTCCCACAAGCACTCCCGTCTTCCTTTCCCTCACCTCCTACAACTTACCACTGCCCTCCTCACACTTCCTGACTGGAGCAGCCGCTCTCCTCCAAAGCCTGCCTAGCATGTAAGGCCCAAATGGGGAGCACCATTGCCTCCACCCTTTTGGCCCTGACATCCACACGACTCTCCCACAACCACTCCCCTCTTCCTTTCCCTCATCTCCTACAATTTACCACTGCCTTCCTCACACTTTCCCATTAGAGCAGCCAATCTCCTCCAACGCCTGCCTAGCATGCACAGGCGCACACGGGGAGCACCATTGCCTCCACCCTTTTGGCCCTGTCATCCACACGGCTCTCCCACAAGCATCACATCCTCCTTTCCCTCACCTCCTACAACTTACCACTGCCCTCCTCACACTTTCGGACTGGAGCAGCCACTCTCCTCCAAAGCCTGCCTAACATGTACAGGCCCACAGGGGGAGCACCATGGCGTCCACCCTTTTGGCCCTGACATGCCTACGGCTCTCCCACAAGCACTCCAATCCTCCTTCCCCTACCTCCTACAACCTACGACAGCCCTCCTCACACTTTCGGACTGGAGCAGCCACTCTCCTCCAAAGCCTGCCTAACATGTGCAGGCTCACAGGGGGAGCACCATGGCGTCCACCCTTTTGGCCCTGACATCCACACGGCTCTCCCACAAGCACTCACGTCTTCCTTTCCCTCACCTCCTACAACTTACCACTGCCCTCCTCACACTTCCTGACTGGAGCAGCCGCTCTCCTGCAAAGCCTGCCTAGCATGTACAGGCCCACACGGGGAGCACCATTGCTTCCACCCTTTTGGCCCTGACATCCACACGGCTCTCCCACAAGCACTCACGTCGTCCTTTCCCTCATCTCCTACAACTTACCACTGCCTTCCTCACACTTTCCCATTAGAGCAACCAATCTCCTCCAACGCCTGCCTAGCATGCACAGGCCCACACGGGAACACCATTGCCTCCACCCTTTTGGCCCTGACATTCACATGGCTCTCCCACAACCACTCAAATCCTCCTTTCCCCTCACCTCCTACAACTTACCACTGCCCTCCTCACACTTTCGGACTGGAGACGCCACTCTCCTCCAACGCCTGCCTAACATGTACAGGCCCACACGGGAACACCATTGCCTCCACCCTTTTAGCCCTGACATGCACACGGCTCTCCCACATTCACTCCCGCCCTCCTTTCCCTACCCTACTCCAACTTGTGACAGTCCCCCTCAAAATTTCGGACTTGAGTAGCCACTCTCCTCCAACGCCTGCCTAACATGTACAGGCCCACAAGAGGAGCACCATTTCCTCCACCCTTTTGGCCCTGACATCCACACGGCTCTCCCACAAGCACTCACGTCTTCCTTTCCCTCACCTCCTACAACTTACGACAGCCCTCCTCACACTTTCGGACTGGAGCAGCCACTCTCCTCCAAAGCCTGCCTAACATGTACAGGCCCACATGGGGAGCACCATGGCATCCACCCTTTTGGCCCTCACATGCCTACGGCTCTCCCACAAGCACTCACGTCTTCCTTTCCCTCACCTCCTACAACTTACCACTGCCCTCCTCACACTTCCTGACTGGAGCAGCCGCTCTCCTCCAAAGCCTGCCTAGCATGCACAAGCCCACCCGGGGAGCGCCATTGCCTCCACCCTTTTAGCCCTGACTTGCACACGGCTCTCCCACAAGCACTCCCGCCCTCCTTTCCCTACCCTACTCCAACTTGTGACAGTCCCCCTCACACTTACTGACTGGAGTAGCCACTCTCCTCCAACGCCTGCCTAACATGTGCAGGCCCACAAGAGGAGCACCATTGCCTCCACCCTTTTGGCCCTGACATCCACACGGCTCTCCCACAACCACACACGTCTTCCTTTCCCTCACCTCCTACAACTTACCACTGCCCTCCTCACACTTTCGGACTGGAGCAGCCACTCTCCTCCAAAGCCTGCGTAGCATGTACAGACGGACAAGGGGAGCACCATTGCCTCCACCTTTTTGGCCCTGACATCCACACGGCTCTCCCACAAGCACTCCAATGCTCCTTCCCCTCACCTCCTACAACCTACGACAGCCCTCCTCACACTTTCGGACTGGAGCAGCCACTCTCCTCCAAAGCCTGCCTAAAAACAACAGGTCCACCCGGGGAGCACCATTGAGTCCACGTTTTTGGCCCTGACATCCACACGGCTCTCCCACAAGCACTCCAATCCTCCTTCCCCTCACCTCCTACAACTTACCACTGCCCTCCTCACACTTTCGGACTGGAGCAGCCACTCTCTTCCAAAGCTTGCCTAACATGTACAGGCCCACATTGGGAGCATCATTGCCTCCACCCTTTTGGCCCTGACATCCACACGGCTCTCCCACAAGCACTCCAATGCTCCTTCCCCTCACCTCCTACAACCTACGACAGCCCTCCTCACACTTTCGGACTGGAGCAGCCACTCTCCTCCAAAGCCTGCCTAACATATGCAGGCCCACATGGGGAGCACCATGGCCTCCACCCTTTTGGCCCTCACATGCCTACGGCTCTCCCACAAGCACTCACGCCCTCCTTTCCCTACCCTACTCCAACTTATGACTGCCCTCCTCACACTTTCTGACTGGACCAGCGACTCTCCTCCAAGGCCTGCCTAACATGTACAGGACCACACGGGGAGCACCATGACGTCCACCCTTTTGGCCCTGACATGCCTACGGCTCTCACACAAGCACTCAGGTCCTCCTTTCCCTCACCTCCTACAACTTACCACTGCCCTCCTCACACTTTCCCATTACAGCAGCCAATCTCCTCCAACGCCTGCCTAACAACAACAGGTCCACACGGGCAGCACCATTGCCTCCACCCTTTTGGCCCTGACATGCCTGCGGCTCTCCCACAAGCACTCCAATCCTCCTTCCCCTCACCTCCTACAACTTACCACTGCCCTCCTCACACTTTCGGACTGCAGCAGCCACTCTCCTCCAAAGCCTGCCTAACATGTGCAGGCCCACATGGGGAGCACCATGACGTCCACCCTTTTGGCCCTCACATGCCTACGGCTCTCCCACAAGCACTCACGCCCTCCTTTCCCTACCCTACTCCAACTTATGACTGCCCTCCTCACACTTTCGGACTGGAGCAGACACTTTCCTCCAACGCCAGCCTAACATGTACAGGCCCACACGGGGAGCACCATTGCCTCCACCCTTTTGGCCCTGACATGCCACGGCTCTCCCACAAGCACTCCCCTCTTCCTTTCCCTCACCTCCTACAACTTACCACTGCCCTCCTCACACTTTCTGACTGCAGCAGCCACTCTCCTCCAACGCCTGCCTAACATGCACAGGCCCACCCGGGGAACACCATTGCCTCCACCCTTTTGGCCCTGACATGCCTACAGCTCTCCCACAAGCACTCCAATCCTCCTTCCCCTCACCTCCTACAACCTACGACAGCCCTCCTCACACTTTCGGACTGGAGACGCCACTCTATTCCTAAGCCTGCCTAACATGTGCAGGCTCACATGGGGAGCACCATGGCGTCCACCCTTTTGGCCCTCACATGCCTACGGCTCTCCTACAAGCACTCACGTCTTCCTTTCCCTCACCTCCTACAACTTACCACTGCCCTCCTCACACTTCCTGACTGGAGCAGCCGTCCTCCTCCAACGCCTGCCTAACATGTACAGGCCCACACAGGGAGCACCATTGCCTCCACCCTTTTGGTCCTGACATCCACACGGCTCTCCCACAAGCACTCACGTCTTCCTTTACCTCATCTCCTACAACTTACCACTGCCCTTCTCACACTTTCCCATTAGAGCAGCCGCTCTCCTCCAAAGCCTGCCTAGCATGCACAGGCCCACACGGGAACACCATTGCCTCCACCCTTTTGGCCCTGTCATCCACACGGCTCTCCCACAAGCACTCCCGTCTTCCTTTCCATCACCTCCTACAACTTACCACTGCCCTCCTCACACTTTCGGACTGGAGACGCCACTCTCCTCCAACGCCTGCCTAACATGTACAGTCCCACACGGGGAGCACCATTGCCTCCACCCTTTTGGCCCTGACATCCACACGGCTCTCCCACAAGCACTCCAATGCTCCTTCCCCTCACCTCCTACAACCTACGACAGCCCTCCTCACACTTTCGGACCGGAGCAGCCACTCTCCTCCTAAGCCTGCCTAACATGTGCAGGCCCACATGGGGAGCACCATGGCGTCCACCCTTTTGGCCCTCACATGCCTACGGCTCTCCCACAAGCACTCACGCCCTCCTTTCCCTACCCTACTCCAACTTACCACTGCCCTCCTCACACTTCCTGACTGGAGCAGCCGCTCTCCTCCAAAGCCTGCCTAGCATTTACAGGCCCACATGGGGAACACCATTGCCTCCACCCTTTTGGCCCTGACATCCACACGGCTCTCCCACAAGCACTCAGGTCTTCCTTCCCCTCAGCTCCTACAACTTACCACTGCCTTCCTCACACTTTCCCATTAGAGCAGCCAATCTCCTCCAACGCCTGCCTAGCATGCACAGGCCCACCCGGGGAACACCATTGCCTCCACCCTTTTGGCCCTGACATCCACACGGCTCTCCCACAAGCACTCACATCCTCCTTTCCCTCACCTCCTACAACTTACCACTGCCCTCCTCACACTTTCGGACTGGAGCAGCCACTCTCCTCCAAAGCCTGCTTAACATGTACAGGCCCACACGGGGAGCATCATTGGCTCCAGCTTTTTGGCCCTGACATGCCTAAGCTTTCCCACAAGCACTCCAATGCTCCTTCCCCTCACCTCCTACAACTTACCACTGCCCTCCTCACACTTTCGGACTGGAGCAGCCACTCTATTCCTAAGCCTGCCTAACATGTACAGGCCCACACGGGGAGCACCATTGCCTCCACTCTTTTAGCCCTGACATGCACACGGCTCTCCCACAACCACTCCCGCCCTCCTTTCCCTACCCTACTCCAACTTGTGACAGTCCCCCTCACAATTTCGGACTTGAGTAGCCACTCTCCTCCAAAGCCTGCCTAACATGTGCAGGCCCACAAGAGGAGCACCATTTCCTCCACCCTTTTGGCCCTGACATCCACACGGCTCTCCCACAAGCACTCACGTCCTCCTTTCCTTCACCTCCTACAACTTACCACTGCCCTCCTCACAATTTCCCATTAGAGCAGCCACTCTCCTCCAACGCCTGCCTAGCATGCACAGGCCCACACGGGGAGCACCATGACGTCCACCCTTTTAGCCCTGACATGCCTACGGCTCTCCTACAAGCACTCACGTCTTCCTCTCCCTCACCTCCTACAACTTACCACTGCCCTCCTCACACTTTCTGACTGGAGCAGCCACTCTCCTCCAAAGCCTGCCTAGCATGTACAGACCCACACGGGGAGCACCATTGCCTCCACCTTTTTGGCCCTCACATGCCTACGGCTCTCCCACAAGCACTCACGTCTTCCTTTCCCTCACCTCCTACAACTTACCACTGCCCTCCTCACACTTTCGGACTGGAGCAGCCACTCTCCTCCTAAGCCTGCCTAACATGTACAGGCCCACACGGGGAGCATCATTGCCTCCACCCTTTTAGCCCTGACATGCCTACGGCTCTCACACAAGCACTCCCGCCCTCCTTTACCTACCCTACTCCAACTTCTGACAGTCCCCCTCACAATTTCGGACTTGAGCAGCCGCTCTCCTCCAACGCCTGCCTAACATGCACAGGCCCACCCAGGGAACACCATTCCCTCCACCCTTTTGGCCCTGACATCCACACGGCTCTCCCACAACCACTCCAATCCTCCTTCCCCTCACCTCCTACAACCTACGACAGCCCTCCTCACACTTTCGGACTGGAGCAGCCACTCTCCTCCAAAGCCTGCCTAACATGTGCAGGCCCACCCGGGGAGCACCATTGCCTCCACCTTTTTGGCCCTCATATGCCTACGGCTCTCCCACAAGCGCTCCAATGCTCCTTCCCCTCACCTCCTACAACTTACCACTGCCCTCCTCACACTTTCGGACTGGAGACGCCACTCTATTCCTAAGCCTGCCTAACATGTGCAGGCCCACATAGGGAGCACCATGGCCTCCACCCTTTTGGCCCTGACATGCCTACGGCTCTCCCACAAGCACTCCAATGCTCCTTCCCCTCACCTCCTACAACCTACGACAGCCCTTCTCACACTTTCGGACTGGAGCAGAAACTCTCCTCCTAAGCCTGCCTAACATGTGCAGGCCCACACGGGGAGCACCATGGCGTCCACCCTTTTGGCCCTCACATGCCTACGGCTCTCCCACAAGCACTCCCGTCTTCCTTTCCCTCACCTCCTACAACTTACCACTGCCCTCCTCACACTTTCTGACTGGAGCAGCCACTCTCCTCCAAAGCCTGCCTAACATGTACAGGCCCACATTGGGAGCACCATTGCCTCCACCTTTTTGGCCCTGACATGCCTGCAGCTCTCCCACAAGCACTCCAATCCTCCTTCCCCTCACCTCCTACAACCTACGACAGCCCTCCTCACGCACTCCTTTCCCTACCCTACTCCAACTTATGACTGCCCTCCTCACACTTTCCCATTAAAGCAGCGACTCTCCTCCAACGTCTGCCTAAAATGTACAGACCCACACCGGGAGGACCATTACCTCCACCCTTTTGGCCCTGACATGCCTACGGCTCTCCCACATTCACTCCCGTCTTCCTTTCCCTCACCTCCTACAACTTACCACTGCCCTCCTCACAATTTCCTATTAGAGCAGCCAATCTCCTCCAACGTCTGCCTAGCATGCACACGCCCAGACGGGGAGCACCATTGCCTCCACCCTTTTAGCACTGACTTGCACACGGCTCTCCCACAAGCACTCCCGCCCTCCTTTCCCTACCCTACTCCAACTTGTGACACTCCCCCTCACACTTTCTGACTGGAGTAGCCACTCTCCTCCAACACCTGCCTAATATGTGCAGGCCCACAAGAGGAGCACCATTTCCTCTACCCTTTTGGCCCTGACATCCACACGGCTCTCCCACAAGCACTCACGTTCTCCTTTCCTTCACCTCCTACAACTTACCACTGCCCTCCTCAGAATTTCCCATTAGAGCAGCCACTCTCCTCCAACGCCTACCTAGCGTCCACCCTTTTGGCCCTTACATGCCTACAGCTCTCCCACAAGCACTCACGCCCTCCTTTCCCTACCCTACTCCAACTTATGACTGCCCTCCTCACACTTTCTGACTGGAGCAGCCACTCTCCTCCAAGGCCTGCCTAGCATGTGCAGGCCCACACGGGGAGCACCATGACGTCCACCCTTTTGGGCCTGACATGCCTAGGGCTCTCCCACAAGCACTCAGGTCCTCCTTTCCCTCACCTCCTACAACTTACCACTGCCCTCCTCACACTTCCTGACTGGAGCAGCCGCTCTCCTCCAAAGCCTGCCTAACATGTACAGGCCCACACGGGGAGCACCATTGCCTCCACCCTTTTGGCCCTGACATCCACACGGCTCTCCCACAAGCACTCCCCTCTTTATTTCCCTCACCTCCTACAACTTACCACTGCCCTCCTCACACTTTCGGACTGGAGCAGCCACTCTCCTCCAAAGCCTGCCTAGCATGTACAGGCCCACATTGGGAGCACCATTGCCTCCACCCTTTTGGCCCTGACATCCACACGGCTCTCCCACAAGCACTCCCGTCTTCCTTTCCCTCATCTCCTACAACTTACCACTGCCCTCCTCACACTTTCTGACTGCAGCAGCCACTCTCCTCGTAAGCCTGCCTAACATGCCCAGGCCCACACGGGGAGCACCATTGCCTCTACCCTTTTGGCCCTGACATCCACACGGCTCTCCCACAAGCACTCCAATCCTCCTTTCCCTCACCTCCTACAACTTACCACTGCCCTCCTCACACTTTCGGACTCGAGACGCCACTCTCCTCCAAAGCCTGCCTAACATGTGCAGGCCCACAAGAGGAGCACCATTTCCTCCACCCTTTTGGCCCTGACATCCACACGGCTCTCCCACAAGCACTCACGTCCTCCTTTCCTTCACCTCCTACAACTTACCACTGCCCTCCTCACAATTTCCCATTAGAGCAGCCACTCTCCTCCAACGCCTGCCTAGCATGCACAGGCCCACACGGGGAGCACCATTGCCTCCACCTTTTTGGCCCTGACATGCCTACGGCTCTCCCACAAGCACTCCAATGCTCCTTCCCCTCACCTCCTACAACCTACGACAGCCCTCCTCACACTTTCGGACTGGAGCAGCCACTCTCCTGCAAAGCCTGCCTAACATGTGCAGGCCCACCCGGGGAGCACCATTGCCTCCACCTTTTTGGCCCTCATATGCCTACGGCTCTCCCACAAGCACTCCAATACTCCTTCCCCTCACCTCCTAAAACTTACCACTGCCCTCCTCACACTTTCGGACTGGAGACGCCACTCTATTCCTAAGCCTGCCTAACATGTGCAGGCCCACATAGGGAGCACCATGGCCTCCACCCTTTTGGCCCTGACATGCCTACGGCTCTCCCACAAGCACTCCAATCCTCCTTCCCCTCACCTCCTACAACCTACGACAGCCCTCCTCACACTTTCGGACTGGAGCAGCCACTCTCCTGCAAAGCCTGCCTAACATGTGCAGGCCCACCCGGGGAGCACCATTACCTCCACCTTTTTGGCCCTCATATGCCTACGGCTCTCCCACAAGCACTCCAATGCTCCTTCCCCTCACCTCCTAAAACTTACCACTGCCCTCCTCACACTTTCGGACTGGAGACGCCACTCTATTCCTAAGCCTGCCTAACATGTGCAGGCCCACATAGGGAGCACCATGGCCTCCACCCTTTTGGCCCTCACATGCCTACGGCTCTCCCACAAGCACTCCAATGCTCCTTCCCCTCACCTCCTACAACCTACGACAGCCCTCCTCACACTTTCGGACTGGAGCAGCCACTCTCCTGCAAAGCCTGCCTAACATGTGCAGGCCCACCCGGGGAGCACCATTGCCTCCACCTTTTTGGCCCTCATATGCCTACGGCTCTCCCACAAGCACTCCAATGCTCCTTCCCCTCACCTCCTAAAACTTACCACTGCCCTCCTCACACTTTCGGACTGGAGACGCCACTCTATTCCTAAGCCTGCCTAACATGTGCAGGCTCACAGGGGGAGCACCATGGCGTCCACCCTTTTGGCCCTGACATGCCTACGGCTCTCCCACAAGCACTCCAATGCTCCTTCCCCTCACCTCCTACAACCTACGACAGCCCTTCTCACACTTTCGGACTGGAGCAGACACTCTCCTCCTAAGCCTGCCTAACATGTGCAGGCCCACCCGGGGAGCACCATGGCGTCCACCCTTTTGGCCCTGACATCCACACGGCTCTCCCACAAGCACTCACGCCCTCCTTTCCCTACCCTACTCCAACTTATGACTGCCCTCCTCACAATTTCCCATTAGAGCAGCCACTCTCCTCCAAAGCCTGCCTAGCATGCACAGGCCCACACGGGGAGCACCATGACGTCCACCCTTTTAGCCCTGACATGCCTACGGCTCTCCCACAAGCACTCCAATCCTCCTTCCCCTCACCTCCTACAACCTAAGACAGCCCTCCTCACACTTTCGGACTGGAGCAGCCACTCTCCTCCAAAGCCTGCCTAACATGTGCAGGCTCACAGGGGGAGCACCATGGCGTCCACCCTTTTGGCCCTGACATGCCTACGGCTCTCCTACAAGCACTCACGTCTTCCTTTCCCTCACCTCCTACAACTTACCACTGCCCTCCTCACACTTTCTGACTGGAGCAGCCACTCTCCTCCAAAGCCTGCCTAACATGTACAGGCCCACATTGGGAGCACCATTGCCTCCACCTTTTTGGCCCTGACATGCCTGCAGCTCTCCCACAAGCACTCCAATCCTCCTTCCCCTCACCTCCTACAACCTACGACAGCCCTCCTCACGCACTCCTTTCCCTACCCTACTCCAACTTATGACTGCTCTCCTCACACTTTCCCATTAAAGCAGCGACTCTCCTCCAACGCCTGCCTAAAATGTACAGACCCACACCGGGAGGACCATTGCGTCCACCCTTTTGGCCCTGACATGCCTACGGCTCTCCCACATTCACTCCCGTCTTCCTTTCCCTCACCTCCTACAACTTACCACTGCCCTCCTCACAATTTCCTATTAGAGCAGCCAATCTCCTCCAACGTCTGCCTAGCATGCACACGCCCACACGGGGAGCACCATTGCCTCCACCCTTTTAGCACTGACTTGCACACGGCTCTCCCACAAGCACTCCCGCCCTCCTTTCCCTACCCTACTCCAACTTATGACTGCCCTCCTCACACTTTCTGACTGGAGCAGCCACTCTCCTCCAAGGCCTGCCTAGCATGTGCAGGCCCACACGGGGAGCACAATGACGTCCACCCTTTTGGGCCTGACATGCCTATGGCTCTCCCACAAGCACTCAGGTCCTCCTTTCCCTCACCTCCTACAACTTACCACTGCCCTCCTCACACTTCCTGACTGGAGCAGCCGCTCTCCTCCAAAGCCTGCCTAACATGTAGAGGCCCACACGGGGAGCACCATTGCCTCCACCCTTTTGGCCCTGACATCCACACGGCTCTCCCACAAGCACTCCCCTCTTTATTTCCCTCACCTCCTACAACTTACCACTGCCCTCCTCACACTTCCTGACTGGAGCAGCCACTCTCCTCCAAAGCCTGCCTAGCATGTACAGGCCCACATTGGGAGCATCATTGCCTCCACCCTTTTGGCCCTGACATCCACACGGCTCCCCCACAACCACTCACATCCTCCTTTCCCTCACCTCCTACAACTTACCACTGCCCTCCTCACACTTTCGGACTCGAGACGCCACTCTCCTCCAACGCCTGCCTAACATGTACAGGCCCACAGGGGGAGCACCATTGCCTCCACCCTTTTGGCCCTGACATGCCTACAGCTCTCCCACAAGCACTCCAATGCTCCTTCCCCTCACCTCCTACAACCTACGACAGCCCTCCTCACACTTTCGGACTGGAGACGCCACTCTATTCCTAAGCCTGCCTAACATGTGCAGGCTCACATGGGGAGCACCATGGCGTCCACCCTTTTGGCCCTCACATGCCTACGGCTCTCCTACAAGCACTCACGTCTTCCTTTCCCTCACCTCCTACAACTTACCACTGCCCTCCTCACACTTCCTGACTGGAGCAGCCGTCCTCCTCCAACGCCTGCCTAACATGTACAGGCCCACACAGGGAGCACCATTGCCTCCACCCTTTTGGTCCTGACATCCACACGGCTCTCCCACAAGCACTCACGTCTTCCTTTACCTCATCTCCTACAACTTACCACTGCCCTTCTCACACTTTCCCATTAGAGCAGCCGCTCTCCTCCAAAGCCTGCCTAGCATGCACAGGCCCACACGGGAACACCATTGCCTCCACCCTTTTGGCCCTGTCATCCACACGGCTCTCCCACAAGCACTCCCGTCTTCCTTTCCATCACCTCCTACAACTTACCACTGCCCTCCTCACACTTTCGGACTGGAGACGCCACTCTCCTCCAACGCCTGCCTAACATGTACAGTCCCACACGGGGAGCACCATTGCCTCCACCCTTTTGGCCCTGACATCCACACGGCTCTCCCACAAGCACTCCAATGCTCCTTCCCCTCACCTCCTACAACCTACGACAGCCCTCCTCACACTTTCGGACCGGAGCAGCCACTCTCCTCCTAAGCCTGCCTAACATGTGCAGGCCCACATGGGGAGCACCATGGCGTCCACCCTTTTGGCCCTCACATGCCTACGGCTCTCCCACAAGCACTCACGCCCTCCTTTCCCTACCCTACTCGAACTTATGACTGCCCTCCTCACACTTTCGGACTGGACCAGCCACTCTCCTCCAACGCCTGCCTAACATGTACAGGCCCACACGGGGAGCACCATGACGTCCACCCTTTTGGCCCTGACATGCCTACGGCTCTCACACAAGCACTCCAATTCTCCTTCCCCTCACCTCCTACAACCTACGACAGCCCTCCTCACACTTTCCCATTACAGCAGCCAATCTCCTCCAACGCCTGCCTAACAACAACAGGTCCACACGGGCAGCACCATTGCCTCCACCCTTTTGGCCCTGACATCCACACGGCTCTCCCACAAGCACTCCAATCCTCCTTCCCCTCACCTCCTACAACTTACCACTGCCCTCCTCACACTTTCCCATTACAGCAGCCAATCTCCTCCAACGTCTGCCTAGCATGCACACGCCCACACGGGGAGCACCATTGCCTCCACCCTTTTAGCACTGACTTGCACACGGCTCTCCCACAAGCACTCCCGCCCTCCTTTCCCTACCCTACTCCAACTTGTGACACTCCCCCTCACACTTTCTGACTGGAGTAGCCACTCTCCTCCAACACCTGCCTAATATGTGCAGGCCCACAAGAGGAGCACCATTTCCTCTACCCTTTTGGCCCTGACATCCACACGGCTCTCCCACAAGCACTCACGTTCTCCTTTCCTTCACCTCCTACAACTTACCACTGCCCTCCTCAGAATTTACCATTAGAGCAGCCATTCTCCTCCAACGCCTACCTAGCGTCCACCCTTTTGGCCCTTACATGCCTACAGCTCTCCCACAAGCACTCACGCCCTCCTTTCCCTACCCTACTCCAACTTATGACTGCCCTCCTCACACTTTCTGACTGGAGCAGCCACTCTCCTCCAAGGCCTGCCTAGCATGTGCAGGCCCACACGGGGAGCACAATGACGTCCACCCTTTTGGGCCTGACATGCCTATGGCTCTCCCACAAGCACTCAGGTCCTCCTTTCCCTCACCTCCTACAACTTACCACTGCCCTCCTCACACTTCCTGACTGGAGCAGCCGCTCTCCTCCAAAGCCTGCCTAACATGTAGAGGCCCACACGGGGAGCACCATTGCCTCCACCCTTTTGGCCCTGACATCCACACGGCTCTCCCACAAGCACTCCCCTCTTTATTTCCCTCACCTCCTACAACTTACCACTGCCCTCCTCACACTTCCTGACTGGAGCAGCCACTCTCCTCCAAAGCCTGCCTAGCATGTACAGGCCCACATTGGGAGCATCATTGCCTCCACCCTTTTGGCCCTGACATCCACACGGCTCCCCCACAACCACTCACATCCTCCTTTCCCTCACCTCCTACAACTTACCACTGCCCTCCTCACACTTTCGGACTCGAGACGCCACTCTCCTCCAACGCCTGCCTAACATGTACAGGCCCACAGGGGGAGCACCATTGCCTCCACCCTTTTGGCCCTGACATGCCTACAGCTCTCCCACAAGCACTCCAATCCTCCTTCCCCTCACCTCCTACAACCTACGACAGCCCTCCTCACACTTTCGGACTGGAGACGCCACTCTATTCCTAAGCCTGCCTAACATGTGCAGGCTCACATGGGGAGCACCATGGCGTCCACCCTTTTGGCCCTCACATGCCTACGGCTCTCCTACAAGCACTCACGTCTTCCTTTCCCTCACCTCCTACAACTTACCACTGCCCTCCTCACACTTCCTGACTGGAGCAGCCGTCCTCCTCCAACGCCTGCCTAACATGTACAGGCCCACACAGGGAGCACCATTGCCTCCACCCTTTTGGTCCTGACATCCACACGGCTCTCCCACAAGCACTCACGTCTTCCTTTACCTCATCTCCTACAACTTACCACTGCCCTTCTCACACTTTCCCATTAGAGCAGCCGCTCTCCTCCAAAGCCTGCCTAGCATGCACAGGCCCACACGGGAACACCATTGCCTCCACCCTTTTGGCCCTGTCATCCACACGGCTCTCCCACAAGCACTCCCGTCTTCCTTTCCATCACCTCCTACAACTTACCACTGCCCTCCTCACACTTTCGGACTGGAGACGCCACTCTCCTCCAACGCCTGCCTAACATGTACAGTCCCACACGGGGAGCACCATTGCCTCCACCCTTTTGGCCCTGACATCCACACGGCTCTCCCACAAGCACTCCAATGCTCCTTCCCCTCACCTCCTACAACCTACGACAGCCCTCCTCACACTTTCGGACTGGAGCAGCCACTCTCCTCCTAAGCCTGCCTAACATGTGCAGGCCCACATGGGGAGCACCATGGCGTCCACCCTTTTGGCCCTCACATGCCTACGGCTCTCCCACAAGCACTCACGCCCTCCTTTCCCTACCCTACTCGAACTTATGACTGCCCTCCTCACACTTTCGGACTGGACCAGCCACTCTCCTCCAACGCCTGCCTAACATGTACAGGCCCACACGGGGAGCACCATGACGTCCACCCTTTTGGCCCTGACATGCCTACGGCTCTCACACAAGCACTCCAATTCTCCTTCCCCTCACCTCCTACAACCTACGACAGCCCTCCTCACACTTTCCCATTACAGCAGCCAATCTCCTCCAACGCCTGCCTAACAACAACAGGTCCACACGGGCAGCACCATTGCCTCCACCCTTTTGGCCCTGACATCCACACGGCTCTCCCACAAGCACTCCAATCCTCCTTCCCCTCACCTCCTACAACTTACCACTGCCCTCCTCACACTTTCCCATTACAGCAGCCAATCTCCTCCAACGTCTGCCTAACATGTACAGGCCCACACGGGGAGCACCATTGCCTCCACCCTTTTGGCCCTGACATCCACACGGCTCTCCCAGAAGCACTCCCCCCTTTATTTCCCTCACCTCCTATAACTTACCACTGCCCTCCTCAAACTTTCGGACTGGAGCAGCCACTCTCCTCCAAAGCCTGCCTAACATGTACAGGCCCACATTGGGAGCATCATTGCCTCCACCCTTTTGGCCCTGACATCCACACGGCTCTCCCACAAGCACTCACGTCTTCCTTTCCCTCACCTTCTAAAACTTACCACTGCCCACCTCACACTTTCTGACTGGAGCAGACACTCTCCTCCAAAGCCTGCCTAACATGTGCAGGCCCACATGGGGAGCACCATTGCCTCCACCCTTTTGGCCCTGACATGCCTACGGATCTCCCACAAGCACTCCCCTCTTCCTTTCCCTCACCTCCTACAACTTACCACTGCCCTCCTCACACTTTCTGACTGCAGCAGCCACTCTCCTCCAAAGCCTGCCTAACATGCACAGGCCCACACAGGGAGCACCATTGCCTCCACCCTTTTGGCCCTGACATCCACACGGCTCTCCCACAAGCACTCCAATCCTCCTTCCCTCACCTCCTACAACTTACCACTGCCCTCCTCACACTTTCGGACTGGAGCAGCCACTCTATTCCTAAGCCTGCCTAACATGTGCAGGCTCACATGGGGAGCACCATTGCCTCCACCCTTTTGGCCCTCACATGCCTACGGCTCTCCTACAAGCACTCACGTCTTCCTTTCCCTCACCTCCTACAACTTACCACTGCCCTCCTCACACTTCCTGACTGGAGCAGCCACTCTCCTCCAACGCCTGCCTAACATGTACAGGCCCACACAGGGAGCACCATTGCCTCCACCCTTTTGGTCCTGACATCCACACGGCTCTCCCACAAGCACTCACGTCTTCCTTTCCCTCATCTCCTACAACTTACCACTGCCCTCCTCACACTTTCCCATTAGAGCAGCCGCTCTCCTCCAAAGCCTGCCTAGCATGCACAGGCCCACACGGGAACACCATTGCCTCCACCCTTTTGGCCCTGTCATCCACACGGCTCTCCCACAACCACTCACATCCTCCTTTCCCTCACCTCCTACAACTTACCACTGCCCTCCTCACACTTTCGGACTGGAGACGCCACTCTCCTCCAACGCCTGCCTAACATGTACAGGCCCACACGGGGAGAACCATTGCCTCCACCCTTTTGGCCCTGACATCCACACGGCTCTCCCACAACCACTCACATCCTCCTTTCCTTCACCTCCTACAACTTACCACTGCCCTCCTCACAATTTCCCATTAGAGCAGCCACTCTCCTCCAAAGCCTGCCTAGCATGCACAGGCCCACACGGGGAGCACCATGACGTCCACCCTTTTAGCCCTGACATACCTACGGCTCTCCCACAAGCACTCACATCCTCCTTCCCCTCACCTCCTACAACCTACGACAGCCCTCCTCACACTTTCGGACTGGAGCAGCCACTCTCCTCCAAAGCCTGCCTAACATGTACAGGCCCACCCGGGGAGCACCATTGCCTCCACCTTTTTGGCCCTCATATGCCTACGGCTCTCCCACAAGCACTCCAATGCTCCTTCCCCTCACCTCCTAAAACTTACCACTGCCCTCCTCACACTTTCGGACTGGAGACGCCACTCTATTCCTAAGCCTGCCTAACATGTGCAGGCCCACACGGGGAGCACAATGGCGTCCACCCTTTTGGCCCTCACATGCCTACGGCTCTCCCACAAGCACTCACGCCCTCCTTTCCCTACCCTACTACAACTTATGACTGCCCTCCTCACACTTTCGGACTGGAGCAGCCGCTCTCCTCCAACGCCTGCCTAGCATGTACAGGCCCACACGGGGAGCACCATTGCGTCCACCCTTTTGGCCCTGACATGCCTACGGCTCTCCCACAAGCACTCAGGTCCTCCTTCCCCTCACCTCCTACAACCTACGACAGCCCTCCTCACACTTTCGGACTGGAGCAGCCACTCTCCTCCAAAGCCTGCCTAACATGTGCAGGCTCACATGGGGAGCACCATGGCGTCCACCCTTTTGGCCCTGACATGCCTACGGCTCTCCTAGAAGCACTCACGTCTTCCTTTCCCTCACCTCCTACAACTTACCACTGCCCTCCTCACACTTTCCCATTAGAGCAGCCACTCTCCTCCAAAACCTGCCTAGCATGTACAGGCCCACACGGGGAGCACCATTGCCTCCACCCTTTTGGCCCTGACATGCACACGGCTCTCCCACAAGCACTCACGTCTTCCTTTCCCTCATCTCCTACAACTTACCACTGCCTTCCGAACACTTTCCCATTAGAGCAGCCAATCTCCTCCAACGCCTGCCTAGCATGCACAGGCCCACACGGGAACACCATTGCCTCCACCCTTTTGGCCCTGACATCCACACGGCTCTCCCACAACCACTCACATCCTCCTTTCCCTCACCTCCTACAACTTACCACTGCCCTCCTCACACTTTCGGACTGGAGACGCCACTCTCCTCCAACGCCTGCCTAACATGTACAGGCCCACACGGGGAGCACCATTGCTTCCACCCTTTTAGCCCTGACATGCACACGGCTCTCCCACAAGCACTCACGCCCTCCTTTCCCTACCCTACTCCAACTTGTGACAGTCCCCCTCACACTTTCTGACTGGAGTAGCCACTCTCCTCCAACGCCTGCCTAACATGTGCAGGCCCACAAGAGGAGCACCATTGCCTCCACCCTTTTGGCCCTGACATCCACACGGCTCTCCCACAAGCACTCACGTCTTCCTTTCCCTCACCACCTACAACTTACCACTGCCCTCCTCACACTTTCGGACTGGAGCAGCCACTCTCCTCCAAAGCCTGTCTAACACGTACAGGCCCACACGGGGAGCACCATTGCCGCCACCCTTTTGACCCTGACATCCACACGGCTCTCCCACAGGCACTCCCGCCCTCCTTTCCCTACCCTACTCCAACTTGTGACAGTCCCCCTCACACTTTCTGACTGGAGTAGCCACTCTCCTCCAACGACTGCCTAACATGTGCAGGCCCACAAGAGGAGCACCATTTCCTCCACCCTTTTGGCCCTGAAATCCACACGGCTCTCCCACAACCACTCACGTCTTCCTTTCCCTCACCTCCTACAACCTACGACAGCCCTCCTCACACTTTCGGACTGGAGCAGCCACTCTCCTCCAAGGCCTGCCTAACATGTACAGGCCCACACTGGGAGCACCATGACGTCCACCCTTTTGGCCCTGACATGCCTATGGCTCTCCCACAAGCACTCAGGTCCTCCTTTCCCTCACCTCCTACAACTTACCACTGCCCTCCTCACACTTTCCCATTACAGCAGCCAATCTCCTCCAACGCCTGCCTAACAACAACAGGTCCACACGGGGAGCACCATTGCCTCCACCCTTTTGGCCCTGACATCCACACGGCTCTCCCGCAACCACTCACGCCCTCCTTTCCCTCACCTCCTACAACTTACCACTGCCCTCCTCACACTTTCTGGCTGCAGCAGCCAATCTCCTCCAACGCCTGCCTAACATGTACAGGCCCATATTGGGAGCATCATTGCCTCCACCCTTTTGGCCCTGACATCCACACGGCTCTCCCACAAGCACTCCCGTCTTCCTTTCCATCACCTTCTAAAACTTACCACTGCCCTCCTCACACTTTCGGACTGGAGCAGCCACTCTCCTCCAAAGCCTGCCTAACACGTACAGGCCCACACGGGGAGCACCATTGCCTCCACCCTTTTGGCCCTGACATCCACACGGCTCTCCCACAAGCACTCCAATCCTCCTTCCCCTCACCTCCTACAACTTACCACTGCCCTCCTCACACTTTCGGGCTGGAGCAGCCACTCTCCTCCAAAGCCTGCCTAACATGTGCAGGCCCACCCGGGGAGCACCATTGCCTCCACCCTTTTGGCCCTGACATCCACACGGCTCTCCCACAAGCACTCCAATCCTCCTTCCCCTCACCTCCTACAACTTACCACTGCCCTCCTCACACTTTCGGACTGGAGACGCCACCCTATTCCTAAGCCTGCCTAACATGTGCAGGCCCACATGGGGAGCACCATGGCGTCCACCCTTTTGGCCCTGACATCCACACGGCTCTCCCACAAGCACTCACGCCCTCCTTTCCCTACCCTACTCCAACTTATGACTGCCCTCCTCACACTTCCTGACTGGAGCAGCCACTCTCCTCCAACGCCTACCTGGCATGCACAGGCCCAGCCGGGGAACACCATTGCGTCCACCCTTTTGGCCCTGACATCCACACGGCTCTCCCACAACCACTCACATCCTCCTTTCCCTCACCTCCTCCAAGTTACCAGTGCCCTCCTCACACTTTCGAACTGGAGCAGCCACTCTCCTCCAACGCCTGCCTAAAATGTGAAGGCCCACACGGGGAGCACCATTGCCTCCACCCTTTTAGCCCTGACATGCCTACGGGCCTCCCACAAGCACTGCAATGCTCCTTCCCCTCACCTCCTCCAAGTTACCACTGCCCTCCTCACACTTCCTGACTGGAGCAGCCACTCTATTCCTAAGCCTGCCTAACATGTACAGGCCCACACGGGGAGCACCATTGCCTCCACCCTTTTAGCCCTCACATGCACACGCCTCTCCCACAACCACACCCGCCCTCCTTTCCCTACCCTACTCCAACTTGTGACAGTCCCCCTCACAATTTCGGACTTGAGTAGCCACTCTCCTCCAAAGCCTGCCTAGCATGCACAGGCCCACAAGAGGAGCACCATTGCCTCCACCCTTTTGGCCCTGACATCCACACGGCTCTCCCACAAGCACTCACGTCCTCCTTTCCTTCACCTCCTACAACTTACCACTGCCCTCCTCACAATTTCCCATTAGAGCAGCCAATCTCCTCCAAGGCCTGCCTAACAACAACAGGTCCACACGGGGAGCACCATGACGTCCACCCTTTTGGCCCTGACATCCACACGGCTCTCCCACAAGCACTCCCCTCTTTATTTCCCTCACCTCCTACAACTTACCACTGCCCTCCTCACACTTTCTGACTGGAGCAGCCACTCTCCTCCAACGCCTGCCTAAAAACAACAGGTCCACACGGGGAGCACCATTGCCTCCACCCTTTTGGCCCTGACATCCACACGGCTCTCCCACAAGCACTCCCCTCTTTATTTCCCTCACCTTCTACAACTTACCACTGCCCTCCTCACACTTTCGGACTGGAGCAGACACTCTCCTCCAAAGCCTGCCTAACACGTACAGGCCCACACGGGGAGCACCATTGCCTCCACCCTTTTGGCCCTGACATCCACACCGCTCTCCCACAACCACTCCAATCCTCCTTCCCCTCACCTCCTACAACTTACCACTGCCCTCCTCACACTTTCGGGCTGGAGCAGCCACTCTCCTCCAAAGCCTGCCTAACATGTGCAGGCCCACCCGGGGAGCACCATTGCCTCCACCCTTTTGGCCCTGACATCCACACGGCTCTCCCACAAGCACTCACATCCTCCTTCCCCTCACCTCCTACAACCTTCGACAGCCCTCCTCACACTTTCGGACTGGAGCAGCCACCCTATTCCTAAGCCTGCCTAACATGTGCAGGCCCACATGGGGAGCACCATGGCGTCCACCCTTTTGGCCCTGACATCCACACGGCTCTCCCAGAACCACTCACATCCTCCTTTCCCTACCCTACTCCAACTTATGACTGCCCTCCTCACACTTTCTGACTGGAGCAGCCACTCTCCCCCAACGCCTGCCTAACATGTACAGGCCCACACGGGGAGCACCATGGCCTCCACCCTTTTGGCCCTGACATGCCTGTGGCTCTCCCACAAGCACTCAGGTCCTCCTTTCCCTCACCTCCTACAACTTACCACTGCCCTCCTCACACTTTCCCATTACAGCAGCCAATCTCCTCCAAGGCCTGCCTAACAACAACAGGTCCACACGGGCAGCACCATTGCCTCCACCCTTTTGGCCCTGACATCCACACGGCTCTACCACAAGCACTCCAATGCTCCTTCCCCTCACCTCCTACAACTTACCACTGCCCTCCTCACACTTTTGGACTGGAGCAGCCACTCTCCTCCAACGCCTGCCTAAAAACAACAGGTCCACACGGGGAGCACCATTGCCTCCACCCTTTTGGCCCTGACATCCACACCGCTCTCCCACAAGCACTCCCCTCTTTATTTCCCTCACCTCCTACAACTTACCACTGCCCTCCTCACACTTTCGGACTGGAGCAGCCACTCTCCTCCAAAGCCTGCCTAACACGTACAGGCCCCCACGGGGAGCACCATGGCCTCCACCCTTTTGGCCCTGACATCCACACGGCTCTCCCACAAGCACTCCAATCCTCCTTCCCCTCACCTCCTACAACTTACCAGTGCCCTCCTCACACTTTCTGACTGCAGCAGCCACTCTCCTCCAAAGCCTGCCTAACATGTGCAGGCCCACCCGGGGAGCACCATTGCCTCCACCCTTTTGGCCCTGACATCCACACGGCTCTCCCACAAGCACTCCAATGCTCCTTCCCCTCACCTCCTACAACCTTCGACAGCCCTCCTCACACTTTCGGACTGGAGCAGCCACCCTATTCCTAAGGCTGCCTAACATGTGCAGGCCCACATGGGGAGCACCATGGCGTCCACCCTTTTGGCCCTGACATCCACACGGCTCTCCCACAAGCACTCACGCCCTCCTTTCCCTACCCTACTCCAACTTATGACTGCCCTCCTCACACTTCCTGACTGGAGCAGCCAATCTCCTCCAACGCCTGCCTGGCATGCACAGGCCCAGCCGGGGAACACCATTGCGTCCACCCTTTTGGCCCTGACATCCACACGGCTCTCCCACAAGCACTCCAATCCTCCTTCCCCTCACCTCCTACAACTTACCACTGCCCTCCTCACACTTTCGGACTGGAGCAGCCACTCTCCTCCAAAGCCTGCCTAACATGTGCAGGCCCACCCGGGGAGCACCATTGCCTCCACCTTTTTGGCCCTCATATGCCTACGGCTCTCCCACAAGCACTCCAATGCTCCTTCCCCTCACCTCCTAAAACTTACCACTGCCCTCCTCACACTTTCGGACTGGAGACGCCACTCTATTCCTAAGCCTGCCTAACATGTGCAGGCCCACACGGGGAGCACAATGGCGTCCACCCTTTTGGCCCTGACATGCCTACGGCTCTCCCACAAGCACTCACGCCCTCCTTTCCCTACCCTACTCCAACTTATGACTGCCCTCCTCACACTTTCGGACTGGAGCAGCCGCTCTCCTCCAACGCCTGCCTAGCATGTACAGGCCCACACGGGGAGCACCATTGCGTCCACCCTTTTGGCCCTGACATGCCTACGGCTCTCCCACAAGCACTCCAATGCTCCTTCCCCTCACCTCCTACAACCTACGACAGCCCTCCTCACACTTTCGGACTGGAGCAGCCACTCTCCTCCAAAGCCTGCCTAACATGTGCAGGCTCACAGGGGGAGCACCATGGCGTCCACCCTTTTGGCCCTGACATGCCTACGGCTCTCCTAGAAGCACTCACGTCTTCCTTTCCCTCACCTCCTACAACTTACCACTGCCCTCCTCACACTTCCTGACTGGAGCAGCCACTCTCCTCCAAAACCTGCCTAGCATGTACAGGCCCACACGGGGAGCACCATTGCCTCCACCTTTTTGGCCCTGACATGCACACGGCTCTCCCACAAGCACTCACGTCTTCCTTTCCCTCATCTCCTACAACTTACCACTGCCTTCCGAACACTTTCCCATTAGAGCAGCCAATCTCCTCCAACGCCTGCCTAGCATGCACAGGCCCACACGGGAACACCATTGCCTCCACCCTTTTGGCCCTGACATCCACACGGCTCTCCCACAACCACTCACATCCTCCTTTCCCTCACCTCCTACAACTTACCACTGCCCTCCTCACACTTTCGGACTGGAGACGCCACTCTACTCCAACGCCTGCCTAACATGTACAGGCCCACACGGGGAGCACCATTGCTTCCACCCTTTTAGCCCTGACATGCACACGGCTCTCCCACAAGCACTCACGCCCTCCTTTCCCTACCCTACTCCAACTTGTGACAGTCCCCCTCACACTTTCTGACTGGAGTAGCCACTCTCCTCCAACGCCTGCCTAACATGTGCAGGCCCACAAGAGGAGCACCATTGCCTCCACCCTTTTGGCCCTGACATCCACACGGCTCTCCCACAAGCACTCACGTCTTCCTTTCCCTCACCACCTACAACTTACCACTGCCCTCCTCACACTTTCGGACTGGAGCAGCCACTCTCCTCCAAAGCCTGTCTAACATGTACAGGCCCACACGGGGAGCACCATTGCCGCCACCCTTTTGACCCTGACATCCACACGGCTCTCCCACAGGCACTCCCGCCCTCCTTTCCCTACCCTACTCCAACTTGTGACAGTCCCCCTCACACTTTCTGACTGGAGTAGCCACTCTCCTCCAACGCCTGCCTAACATGTGCAGGCCCACAAGAGGAGCACCATTTCCTCCACCCTTTTGGCCCTGAAATCCACACGGCTCTCCCACAACCACTCACGTCTTCCTTTCCCTCACCTCCTACAACCTACGACAGCCCTCCTCACACTTTCGGACTGGAGCAGCCACTCTCCTCCAAGGCCTGCCTAACATGTACAGGCCCACACTGGGAGCACCATGACGTCCACCCTTTTGGCCCTGACATGCCTATGGCTCTCCCACAAGCACTCAGGTCCTCCTTTCCCTCACCTCCTACAACTTACCACTGCCCTCCTCACACTTTCCCATTACAGCAGCCAATCTCCTCCAAGGCCTGCCTAACAACAACAGGTCCACACGGTGAGCACCATTGCCTCCACCCTTTTGGCCCTGACATCCACACGGCTCTCCCACAAGCACTCCCCTCTTTATTTCCCTCACCTCCTACAACTTACCACTGCCCTCCTCACACTTTCTGACTGGAGCAGCCACTCTCCTCCAACGCCTGCCTAAAAACAACAGGTCCACACGGGGAGCACCATTGCCTCCACCCTTTTGGCCCTGACATCCACACGGCTCTCCCACAAGCACTCCCCTCTTTATTTCCCTCACCTTCTAAAACTTACCACTGCCCTCCTCACACTTTCGGACTGGAGCAGCCACTCTCCTCCAAAGCCTGCCTAACACGTACAGGCCCACACGGGGAGCACCATTGCCTCCACCCTTTTGGCCCTGACATCCACACGGCTCTCCCACAAGCACTCCAATCCTCCTTCCCCTCACCTCCTACAACTTACCACTGCCCTCCTCACACTTTCGGACTGGAGCAGCCACTCTCCTCCAAAGCCTGCCTAACATGTGCAGGCCCACCCGGGGAGCACCATTGCCTCCACCCTTTTGGCCCTGACATCCACACGGCTCTCCCACAAGCACTCCAATCCTCCTTCCCCTCACCTCCTACAACCTTCGACAGCCCTCCTCACACTTTCGGACTGGAGCAGCCACCCTATTCCTAAGCCTGCCTAACATGTGCAGGCCCACATGGGGAGCACCATGGCGTCCACCCTTTTGGCCCTGACATCCACATGGCTCTCCCAGAACCACTCACATCCTCCTTTCCCTACCCTACTCCAACTTATGACTGCCCTCCTCACACTTTCTGACTGGAGCAGCCACTCTCCTCCAACGCCTGCCTAACATGTACAGGCCCACACGGGGAGCACCATGGCCTCCACCCTTTTGGCCCTGACATGCCTGTGGCTCTCCCACAAGCACTCAGGTCCTCCTTTCCCTCACCTCCTACAACTTACCACTGCCCTCCTCACACTTTCCCATTACAGCAGCCAATCTCCTCCAAGGCCTGCCTAACAACAACAGGTCCACACGGGCAGCACCATTGCCTCCACCCTTTTGGCCCTGACATCCACACGGCTCTCCCACAAGCACTCCAATGCTCCTTCCCCTCACCTCCTACAACTTACCACTGCCCTCCTCACACTTTTGGACTGGAGCAGCCACTCTCCTCCAACGCCTGCCTAAAAACAACAGGTCCACACGGGGAGCACCATTGCCTCCACCCTTTTGGCCCTGACATCCACACCGCTCTCCCAAAAGCACTCCCCTCTTTATTTCCCTCACCTCCTACAACTTACCACTGCCCTCCTCACACTTTCGGACTGCAGCAGCCACTCTCCTCCAACGCCTGCCTGAAAACAACAGGTCCACACGGGGAGCACCATTGCCTCCACCCTTTTGGCCCTGACATCCACACGGCTCTACCACAACCACTCCCCTCTTTATTTCCCTCACCTTCTAAAACTTACCACTGCCCTCCTCACACTTTCGGACTGGAGCAGCCACTCTCCTGCAAAGCCTGCCTAACATGTGCAGGCCCACCCGGGGAGCACCATTGCCTCCACCCTTTTGGCCCTGACATCCACACGGCTCTCCCACAAGCACTCCAATCCTCCTTCCCCTCACCTCCTACAACTTACCACTGCCCTCCTCACACTTTCGGACTGGAGCAGCCACCCTATTCCTAAGGCTGCCTAACATGTGCAGGCCCACATGGGGAGCACCATGGCGTCCACCCTTTTGGCCCTGACATCCACACCGCTCTCCCAAAAGCACTCCCCTCTTTATTTCCCTCACCTCCTACAACTTACCACTGCCCTCCTCACACTTTCTGACTGGAGCAGCCACTCTCCTCCAACGCCTGCCTGAAAACAACAGGTCCACACGGGGAGCACCATTGCCTCCACCCTTTTGGCCCTGACATCCACACGGCTCTACCACAACCACTCCCCTCTTTATTTCCCTCACCTTCTAAAACTTACCACTGCCCTCCTCACACTTTCGGACTGGAGCAGCCACTCTCCTGCAAAGCCTGCCTAACATGTGCAGGCCCACCCGGGGAGCACCATTGCCTCCACCCTTTTGGCCCTGACATCCACACGGCTCTCCCACAAGCACTCCAATCCTCCTTCCCCTCACCTCCTACAACTTACCACTGCCCTCCTCACACTTTCGGACTGGAGCAGCCACCCTATTCCTAAGGCTGCCTAACATGTGCAGGCCCACATGGGGAGCACCATGGCGTCCACCCTTTTGGCCCTGACATCCACACGGCTCTCCCACAAGCACTCACGCCCTCCTTTCCCTACCCTACTCCAACTTATGACTGCCCTCCTCACACTTCCTGACTGGAGCAGCCAATCTCCTCCAACGCCTGCCTGGCATGCACAGGCCCAGCCGGGGAACACCATTGCGTCCACCCTTTTGGCACTGACATCCACACGGCTCTCCCACAACCACTCACATCCTCCTTTCCCTCACCTCCTACAACTTACCACTGCCCTCCTCACACTTTCGGACTGGAGACGCCAATCTCCTGCAAAGACTGCCCAACATGTGCAGGCCCACACGGGGAGCACCATTGCCTCCACCCTTTTAGCCCTGACATGCACACGCCTCTCCCACAACCACACCCGCCCTCCTTTCCCTACCCTACTCCAACTTGTGACAGTCCCCCTCACAATTTCGGACTTGAGTAGCCACTCTCCTCCAACGCCTGCCTAACATGTGCAGGCCCACAAGATGAGCACCATTTCCTCCACCCTTTTGGCCCTGACATCCACACCGCTCTCCCACAAGCACTCACGTCCTCCTTTCCTTCACCTCCTACAACTTACCACTGCCCTCCTCACAATTTCCCATTAGAGCAGCCACTCTCTTCCAACGCCTGCCTAGCATGCACAGGCCCACACGGGGAGCACCATGACGTCCACCCTTTTAGGCCTGACATGCCTACGGCTCTCCTACAAGCACTCACGTCTTCCTCTCCCTCACCTCCTACAACTTACCACTGCCCTCCTCACACTTTCTGACTGGAGCAGCCACTCTCCTCCAACGCCTGCCTAACATGTACAGGCCCACATTGGGAGCATCATTGCCTCCACCCTTTTGGCCCTGACATCCACACGGCTCTCCCACAAGCACTCCCGTCTTCCTTTCCCTCACCTTCTAAAACTTACCACTGCCCTCCTCACACTTTCTGACTGGAGCAGACACTCTCCTCCAAAGCCTGCCTAACACGTACAGGCCCACACGGGGAGCACCATTGCCTCCACCCTTTTAGCCCTGACATGCCTACGGCTCTCCCACAAGCACTCACGCCCTCCTTTCCCTACCCTACTACAACTTATGACTGCCCTCCTCACACTTTCGGGCTGGAGCAGACACTCTCCTCCAACGCCTGCCTAACATGTACAGGCCCACACGGGGAGCACCATTGCCTCCACCCTTTTGGCCCTGACATCCACACGGCTCTCCCACAAGCACTCCCCTCTTCCTTTCCCTCACCTCCTACAACTTACCACTGCCCTCCTCACACTTTCTGACTGCAGCAGCCACTCTCCTCCAATGCCTGGCTAACAACAACAGGTCCACACGGGTAGCACCATTGCCTCCACCCTTTTGGCCCTGACATGCCTAAGTTCTCCCACAAGCACTCCAATGCTCCTTCCCCTCACCTCCTACAACTTACCACTGCCCTCCTCACACTTTCGGACTGGAGCAGCCACTCTCCTCCAAAGCCTGCCTAAAAACAACAGGTCCACACGGGGAGGACCATTGCCTCCACCCTTTTGGCCCTGACATCCACACGGCTCTCCCACAACCACTCACATCCTCCTTTCCCTCACCTCCTCCAAGTTACCACTGCCCTCCTCACACTTTCTGACTGGAGCAGCCACTCTCCTCCAAAGCCTGCCTAACATGTACAGGCCCACATTGGGTGCATCATTGCCTCCACCCTTTTGGCCCTGACATCCACACGGCTCTCCCACAAGCACTCCCGTCTTCCTTTCCATCACCTTCTACAACTTACCACTGCCCTCCTCACACTTTCGGACTGGAGCAGCCACTCTCCTCCAAAGCCTGCCTAACACGTACAGACGCACACGGGGAGCACCATTGCCTCCACCCTTTTGGCCCTGACATCCACACGGCTCTCCCACAAGCACTCCCGTCTTCCTTTCCCTCACCTCCTACAACTAACCACTGCCCTCCTCACACTTCCTGACTGGAGCAGCCGCTCTCCTCCAACGCCTGCCTAACATGCACAGGCCCACACGGGGAACACCATTGCCTCGACCCTTTTGGCCCTGACATCCACAAGGCTCTCCCACAACCACTCACATCCTCCTTTCCCTCACCTCCTACAACTTACCACTGCCCTCCTCACACTTCCTGACTGGAGCAGCCACTCTATTCCTAAGCCTGCCTAACATGTGCAGGCCCACACGGGGAGCACCATTGCCTCCACTCTTTTAGCCCTGACATGCACACGGCTCTCCCACAACCACTCCCGCCCTTCTTTCCCTACCCTGCTCCAACTTCTGACAGTCCCTCTCACAATTTCGGACTTGAGTAGCCACTCTCCTCCAACGCCTGCCTAACATGTGCAGGCCCACAAGAGGAGCACCATTTCCTCCACCCTTTTGGCCCTGACATCCACACGGCTCTCCCACAAGCACTCACGTCCTCCTTTCCTTCACCTCCTACAACTTACCACTGCCCTCCTCACAATTTCCCATTAGAGCAGCCACTCTCCTCCAAAGCCTGCCTAACACGTACAGGCCGACACGGGGAGCACCATTGCCTCCACCCTTTTGGCCCTGACATCCACACGGCTCTCCCACAACCACTCACATCCTCCTTTCCCTCACCTCCTACAACTTACCACTGCCCTACTCACACTTTCTGACTGGAGCAGCCACTCTCCTCCAAAGCCTGCCTAACAACAACAGGTCCACACGGGCAGCACCATGGCGTCCACCCTTTTGGCCCTGACATGCCTACGGCTCTCCCACAAGCACTCCCGTCTTCCTTTCCCTCACCTCCTACAACCTACGACAGCCCTCCTCACACTTTCGGACTGGAGCAGCCACTCTCCTCCAAAGCCTGCCTAGCATGTACAGGCCCACACGGGGAGCACCATTGCCTCCACCCTTTTGGCTCTGACATCCACACGGCTCTCCCACAAGCACTCCAATCCTCCTTCCCCTCACCTCCTACAACCTACGACAGCCCTCCTCACACTTTCGGGCTGGAGCAGCCAATCTTCTCCCAAGCCTGCCTAACATGTGCAGGCCAACCCGGGGAGTACCATGGCGTCCACCCTTTTGGCCCTGACATCCACACGGCTCTCCCACAAGCACTCACATCCTCCTTTCCCTCACCTCCTACAACCTACGACAGCCCTCCTCACACTTTCTGACTGGAGCAGCCACTCTCCTCCAAAGCCTGCCTAACATGTGCAGGCCCACCCGGGGAGCACCATTGCCTCCACCCTTTTGGCCCTGACATGCCTACGGCTCTCCCACAAGCACTCCAATGCTCCTTCCCCTCACCTCCTACAACCTTCGACAGCCCTCCTCACACTTTCGGACTGGAGCAGCCACTCTATTCCTAAGCCTGCCTAACATGTGCAGGCCCACACGGGGAGCACCATTGCCTCCACCTTTTTGGCCCTGACATGCCTAAGCTCTCCCACAAGCACTCCAATGCTCCTTTCCCTCACCTCCTACAACTTACCACTGCCTTCCTCTCACTTTCGGACTGGAGCAGCCACTCTCCTCCTAAGCCTGCCTAACACGTACAGGCCCACACGGGCAGCACCATGGCCTCCACCCTTTTGGCCCTGACATGCCCACGGCTCTCCTACAAGCCCTCCCCTCTTCCTTTCCCTCACCTCCTACAACTTACCACTGCCTTCCTCACACTTTCCCATTAGAGCAGCCAATCTCCTCCAACGCCTGCCTAGCATGCACAGGATCACCCGGGGAACACCATTGCCTCCACCCTTTTGGCCCTGACATCCACACGGCTCTCCCACAAGCACTCACATCCTCCTTCCCCTCACCTCCTACAACTTACCACTGCCCTCCTCACACTTTCGGACTGGAGACGCCACTCTCCTCCAAAGCCTGCCTAACATGTACAGGCCCACACGGGGAGCATCATTGCCTCCACCCTTTTGGCCCTGACATCCACACGGCTCTCCCACAACCACTCACGCCCTCCTTTCCCTACCCTACTCCAACTTGTGACAGTCCCCCTCACAATTTCGGACTTGAGTAGCCACTCTCCTCCAACGCCTGCCTAACATGTGCAGGCCCACAAGAGGAGCACCATTTCCTCCACCCTTTTGGCCCTGACATCCACACGGCTCTCCCACAAGCACTCACGTCCTCCTTTCCCTCACCTACTTCAACTTACCACTGCCCTCCTCACACTTTCGGACTGGAGCAGCCACTCTCCTCCAAAGCCTGCCTAACATGTGCAGGCCCACCCGGGGAGCACCATGGCGTCCACCCTTTTGGCCCTGACATGCACACGGCTCTCCCACAACCACTCCAATCCTCCTTCCCCTCACCTCCTACAACCTTCGACAGCCCTCCTCACACTTTCGGACTGGAGCAGCCACTCTCCTCCTAAGCCTGCCTAACATGTGCAGGCCCACATGGGGAGCACCATTGCCTCCACCCTTTTGGCCCTGACAGGCCTACGGCTCTCCCACAAGCACTCCCATCTTCCTTTCCCTCACCTCCTACAACTAACCACTGCCCTCCTCACACTTCCTGACTGGAGCAGCCGCTCTCCTCCAACGCCTGCCTAACATGCACAGGGCCACCCAGGGAACACCATTCCCTCCACCCTTTTGGCCCTGACATCCACAAGGCTCTCCCACAACCACTCACATCCTCCTTTCCCTCACCTCCTACAACTTACCACTGCCCTCCTCACACTTTCGGACTGGAGACGCCACTCTCCTCCAAAGCCTGCCTAACATGTACAGGCCCACATGGGGAGCATCATTGCCTCCACCCTTTTAGCCCTGACATGCACACGGCTCTCCCACAACCACTCACGCCCTCCTTTCCCTACCCTACTCCCACTTGTGACAGTCCCCCTCATAATTTCGGACTTGAGTAGCCACTCTCCTCCAACGCCTGCCTAACATGTGCAGGCCCACAAGAGGAGCACCATTTCCTCCACCCTTTTGGCCCTGACATCCACACGGCTCTCCCACAAGCACTCACGTCTTCCTTTCCCTCACCTCCTACAACTTACCACTGCCCTCCTCACACTTTTGGACTGGAGCAGACACTCTCCTCCAAAGCCTGCCTAACATGTACAGGCCCACACGGGGAGCACCATTGCCTCCACCTTTTTGGCCCTGACATGCCTACGGCTCTCCCACAAGCACTCCAATGCTCCTTCCCCTCACCTCCTACAACCTACGACAGCCCTCCTCACACTTTCGGACTGGAGCAGCCACTCTCCTCCTAAGCCTGCCTAACATGTGCAGGCCCACACGGGGAGCACCATGGCCTCCACCCTTTTGGCCCTGACATCCACACCGCTCTCCCAGAAGCACTCACGTCTTCCTTTCCCTCATCTCCTACAACTTACCACTGCCTTCCTCACACTTTCCCATTAGAGCAGCCAATCTCCTCCAACGCCTGCCTAGCATGCACAGGCCCACACGGGAACACCATTGCCTCCACCCTTTTGGCCCTGTCATCCACACGGCTCTACCACAAGCACTCCAATGCTCCTTCCCCTCACCTCCTACAACTTACCACTGCCCTCCTCACACTTTCGGACTGGAGCAGCCACTCTCCTCCAAAGCCTGCCTAACATGTACAGACCCACACGGGGAGCACCATTGCCCCCACCTTTTTGGCCCTGACATGCCTACGGATCTCCCACAAGCACTCCAATGCTCCTTCCCCTCACCTCCTACAACCTAAGACAGCCCTCCTCACACTTTCGGACTGGAGCAGCCACTCTCCTCCTAAGCCTGCCTAAGATGTGCAGGCCCACATGGGGAGCACCATTGCCTCCACCCTTTGGCCCTGACATCCACACGGCTCTACCACAAGCACTCACGCCCTCCTTTCCCTACCCTACTCCAACTTACCACTGCCCTCCTCACACTTTCTGACTGGAGCAGCCACTCTCCTCCAACGCCGGCCTAAAATGTGCAGGTCCACACGGGGAGCACCATTGCCTCCACCTTTTTGGCTCTGACATCCACACGGCTCTCCCACAAGCACTCCAATCCTCCTTCCCCTCACCTCCTACAACCTACGACAGCCCTCCTCACACTTTCGGGCTGGAGCAGCCAATCTCCTCCCAAGCCTGCCTAACATGTGCAGGCCCACCCGGGGAGCACCATGGCGTCCACCCTTTTGGCCCTCACATGCCTACGGCTCTCCCACAAGCACTCCAATCCTCCTTCCCCTCACCTCCTACAACTTACCACTGCCCTCCTCACACTTTCTGACTGGAGCAGCCACTCTCCTCCAAAGCCTGCCTAACATGTGCAGGCCCACACGGGGAGCACCATTGCGTCCACCCTTTTGGCCCTGACATGCCTACGGCTCTCCCACAAGCACTCCAATGCTCCTTCCCCTCACCTCCTACAACCTACGACAGCCCTCCTCACACTTTCGGACTGGAGCAGCCACTCTCCTCCAAAGCCTGCCTAACATGTGCAGTCCGACACGGGGAGCACCCTTGCCTCCACCTTTTTGGCCCTGACATGCCTAAGCTCTCCCACAAGCACTCCAATGCTCCTTTCCCTCACCTCCTACAACTTACCACTGCCCTCCTCACAATTTCGGACTGGAGCAGCCACTCTATTCCTAAGCCTGCCTAACATGTACAGGCCCACACGGGGAGCACCATTGCCTCCACCCTTTTGGCCCTGACATGCACACGGCTCTCCCACAACCACTCCCGCCCTCCTTTCCCTACCCTACTCCAACTTGTGACAGTCCCCCTCACAATTTCGGACTTGAGTAGCCACTCTCCTCCAACGCCTGCCTAACATTTGCAGGCCCACATAGGGAGCACCATTTCCTTCACCCTTTTGGCCCTGACATCCACACGGCTCTCCCACAAGCACTCACGTCCTCCTTTCCTTCACCTCCTACAACTTACCACTGCCCTACTCACAATTTCCCATTAGAGCAGCCACTCTCCTCCAAAGCCTGCCTAACACGTACAGGCCCACACGGGGAGCACCATTGCCTCCACCCTTTTGGCCCTGACATCCACACGGCTCTCCCACAAGCACTCCAATGCTCCTTCCCCTCACCTCCTACAACTTACCACTGCCCTACTCACACTTTCTGACTGGAGCAGCCACTCTCCTCCAAAGCCTGCCTAACATGTGCAGGCCCACACGGGTAGCACCATTGCCTCCACCCTTTTGGCCCTGACATCCACACGGCTCTCCCACAAGAACTCCAATCCTCCTTCCCCTCACCTCCTACAACCTTCGACAGCCCTACTCACACTTTCGGGCTGGAGCAGCCAATCTTCTCCCAAGCCTGCCTAACATGTGCAGGCCCACATGGGGAGCACCATGACGTCCACCCTTTTGGCCCTGAGATCCACACAGCTCTCCCACAAGCACTCCAATCCTCCTTCCCCTCACCTCCTACAACCTTCGACAGCCCTCCTCACACTTTCTGACTGGAGCAGCCACTCTCTTCCAAAGCCTGCCTAACATGTGCAGGCCCACCCGGGGAGCACCATTGCGTCCACCCTTTTGGCCCTGACATGCCTACGGCTCTCCCACAAGCACTCCAATCCTCCTTCCCCTCACCTCCTACAACCTTCGACAGCCCTCCTCACACTTTCGGACTGGAGCAGCCACTCTATTCCTAAGCCTGCCTAACATGTGCAGGCCCACACGGGGAGCACCATTGCCTCCACCCTTTTGGCCCTGACATGCCTAAGCTCTCCCACAAGCACTCCAATGCTCCTTTCCCTCACCTCCTACAACTTACCACTGCCCTCCTCACACTTTCGGACTGCAGCAGCCACTCTCCTCCAAAGCCTGCCTAGCATGCACAGGCCCACACGGCGAACACCATTGCCTCCACCCTTTTGGCCCTGACATCCACACGGCTCTCCCACAAGCACTCCAATCCTCCTTCCCCTCACCTCCTACAACCTTCGACAGCCCTCCTCACACTTTCGGACTGGAGCAGCCACCCTATTCCTAAGCCTGCCTAACATGTGCAGGCCCACACGGGGAGAACCATGGGGTCCACCCTTTTGGCCCTGACATCCACACGGCTCTCCCACAAGCACTCACGCCCTCCTTTCCCTACCCTACTCCAACTTATGACTGCCCTCCTCACACTTTCTGACTGGAGCAGCCACTCTCCTCCAAAGCCTGCCTAACACGTACAGGCCCACATGGGGAGCACCATTGCCGCCACCCTTTTGGCCCTGACATCCACACGGCTCTCCCACAGGCACTCCCGCCCTCCTTTCCTTACCCTACTCCAACTTGTGACAGTTCCCCATCACACTTTCTGACTGGAGTAGCCACTCTCCTCCAACGCCTGCCTAACATGTGCAGGCCCACACGGGGAGCACCATTGCCTCCACCCTTTTGGCCCTGAAATCCACACGGCTCTCCCACAACCACTCACGTCTTCCTTTCCCTCACCTCCTAAAACCTACGACAGCCCTCCTCACACTTTCGGACTGGAGCAGCCACTCTCCTCCAAAGCCTGCCTAGCATGTACAGACGGACAAGGGGAGCACCATTGCCTCCACCTTTTTGGCCCTGACATGCCTGCAGCTCTCCCACAAGCACTAAAATCCTCCTTCACCTCACCTCCTACAACCTACGACAGCCCTCCTCACGCACTCCTTTCCCTACCCTACTCCAAATTATGACTGCCCTCCTCACACTTTCTGACTGGAGCAGCCACTCTCCTCCAACGCCTGCCTAAAATGTGCAGACCCACACGAGGAGCACCATTACCTCCACCCTTTTGGCCCTGACATGCCTACGGCTCTCCCACATTCACTCCCGTCTTCCTTTCCCTCACCTCCTACAACTTACCACTGCCCTCCTCACAATTTCCTATTAGAGCAGCCAATCTCCTCCAACGTCTGCCTAGCATGCACAGGCCCACACGGGGAGCACCATTGCCTCCACCTTTTTAGCCCTGACTTGCACACGGCTCTCCCACAAGCACTCCCGCCCTCCTTTCCCTACCCTACTCCAACTTGTGACAGTCCCCCTCACAATTTCTGACCGGAGTAGCCACTCTCCTGAAACGCCAGCCTAACATGTGCAGGCCCACAAGAGGAGCACCATTTTCTCCACCCTTTTGGCCCTGACACCCACACGGCTCTCGCACAAGCACTCCAATGCTCCTTCCCCTCATCTCCTACAACCTACGACAGCCCTCCTCACACTTTCGGACTGGAGCAGACACTCTCCTCCTAAGCCTGCCTAACATGTGCAGGCCCACATGGGGAGCACCATGGCCTCCACCCTTTTGGCCCTCACATGCCTACGGCTCTCCCACAAGCATTCACGCCCTCCTTTCCCTACCCTACTCCAACTTATGACTGCCCTCCTCACACTTTCTGACTGGAGCAGCCACTCTCCTCCAACGCCTGCCTAACATGTGCAGGCCCACATGGGGAGCACCATTGCCTCCACCCTTTTGGCCCTGACATCCACACGGCTCTCCCACAAGCACTCCCGTCTTCCTTTCCCTCACCTCCTACAACTTACCACTGCCCTCCTCAAACTTTCTGACTGCAGCAGCCACTCTCCTCCAAAGCCTGCCTAACATGCACAGGCCCACATGGGGAGCACCATTGCCTCCACCGTTTTGGCCCTGACATCCACACGGCTCTCCCACGAGCACTCACATCCTCCTTCCCCTCACCTCCTACAACTTACCACTGCCCTCCTCACACTTTCGGGCTGGAGCAGCCACTCTCCTCCAAAGCCTGCCTAACATGTGCAGGCCCACCCGGGGAGCACCATTGCGTCCACCCTTTTGGCCCTGACATCCACACGGCTCTCCCACAACCACTCCAATCCTCCTTCTTCTCACCTTCTACAACCTTCGACAGCCCTCCTCACACTTTCGGACTGGAGCAGCCACTCTCCTCCTAAGCCTGCCTAACATGTGCAGGCCCACACGGGGAGCACCATTGCCTCCACCCTTTTGGCCCTCACATGCCTACGGCTCAACCACAAGCACTCACGCCCTCCTTTCCCTACCCTACTCCAACTTATGACTGCCCTCCTCACACTTCCTGACTGGAGCAGCCGCTCTCCTCCAACGCCTGCCTAGCATGTACAGGCCCACATGGGGAGCACCATTGCCTCCACCCTTTTGGCCCTGACATGCCTGCGGCTCTCCCACAAGCACTCAGGTCCTCCTTTCCTTCACCTCCTACAACTTACCACTGCCCTCCTCACACTTTCCCATTAGAGCAGCCACTCTCCTCCAATGCCTGCCTAACACGTACCGGCCCACACGGGGAGCACCATTGCCTCCACCCTTTTGGCCCTGACATGCCTGCGGCTCTCCCACAAGCACTCCAATGCTCCTTCCCCTCACCTCCTCCAAGTTACCACTGCCCTCCTCACACTTCCTGACTGGAGCAGCCACTCTATTCCTAAGCCTGCCTAACATGTGCAGGCCCACACGGGGAGCACCATTGCCTCCACCCTTTTAGCCCTCACATGCACACGCCTCTCCCACAACCACACCCGCCCTCCTTTCCCTACCCTACTCCAACTTGTGACAGTCCCCCTCACAATTTCGGACTTGAGTAGCCACTCTCCTCCAAAGCCTGCCTAGCATGCACAGGCCCACACGGGGAGCACCATTGCCTCCACCCTTTTGGCCCTGACATCCACACGGCTCTCCCACAAGCACTCACGTCCTCCTTTCCTTCACCTCCTACAACTTACCACTGCCCTCCTCACAATTTCCCATTAGAGCAGCCACTCTCTTCCAACGCCTGCCTAGCATGCACAGGCCCACACGGGGAGCACCATGACGTCCACCCTTTTAGGCCTGACATGCCTACGGCTCTCCTACAAGCACTCACGTCTTCCTCTCCCTCACCTCCTACAACTTACCACTGCCCTCCTCACACTTTCTGACTGGAGCAGCCACTCTCCTCCAACGCCTGCCTAACATGTACAGGCCCACATTGGGAGCATCATTGCCTCCACCCTTTTGGCCCTGACATCCACACGGCTCTCCCACAAGCACTCCCGTCTTCCTTTCCCTCACCTTCTAAAACTTACCACTGCCCTCCTCACACTTTCTGACTGGAGCAGACACTCTCCTCCAAAGCCTGCCTAACACGTACAGGCCCACACGGGGAGCACCATTGCCTCCACCCTTTTGGCCCTGACATCCACACGGCTCTCCCACAAGCACTCCAATCCTCCTTCCCCTCACCTCCTACAACTTACCACTGCCCTCCTCACACTTTCGGGCTGGAGCAGCCACTCTCCTCCAAAGCCTGCCTAACATGTGCAGGCCCACCCGGGGAGCACCATTGCCTCCACCCTTTTGGCCCTGACATCCACACGGCTCTCCCACAAGCACTCCAATCCTCCTTCCCCTCACCTCCTACAACCTTCGACAGCCCTCCTCACACTTTCGGACTGGAGCAGCCACCCTATTCCTAAGCCTGCCTAACATGTGCAGGCCCACATGGGGAGCACCATGGCGTCCACCCTTTTGGCCCTGACATCCACACGGCTCTCCCACAAGCACTCACGCCCTCCTTTCCCTACCCTACTCCAACTTATGACTGCCCTCCTCACACTTTCTGACTGGAGCAGCCACTCTCCTCCAACGCCTGCCTAACATGTACAGGCCCACACGGGGAGCACCATTGCCTCCACCCTTTTGGCCCTGACATGCCTGTGGCTCTCCCACAAGCACTCAGGTCCTCCTTTCCCTCACCTCCTACAACTTACCACTGCCCTCCTCACACTTTCCCATTACAGCAGCCAATCTCCTCCAAGGCCTGCCTAACAACAACAGGTCCACACGGGCAGCACCATTGCCTCCACCCTTTTGGCCCTGACATCCACACGGCTCTCCCACAAGCACTCCAATGCTCCTTCCCCTCACCTCCTACAACTTACCACTGCCCTCCTCACACTTTCTGACTGGAGCAGCCACTCTCCTCCAACGCCTGCCTAAAAACAACAGGTCCACACGGGGAGGACCATTGCCTCCACCCTTTTGGCCCTGACATCCACACCGCTGTCCCACAAGCACTCCCCTCTTTATTTCCCTCACCTCCTACAACTTACCACTGCCCTCCTCACACTTTCGGACTGCAGCAGCCACTCTCCTCCAACGCCTGCCTGAAAACAACAGGTCCACCCGGGGAGCACCATTGCCTCCACCCTTTTGGCCCTGACATCCACACGGCTCTACCACAACCACTCCCCTCTTTATTTCCCTCACCTTCTAAAACTTACCACTGCCCTCCTCACACTTTCGGACTGGAGCAGCCACTCTCCTCCAAAGCCTGCCTAACACGTACAGGCCCCCACGGGGAGCACCATGGCCTCCACCCTTTTGGCCCTGACATCCACACGGCTCTCCCACAAGCACTCCAATCCTCCTTCCCCTCACCTCCTACAACTTACCACTGCCCTCCTCACACTTTCGGGCTGGAGCAGCCACTCTCCTCCAAAGCCTGCCTAACATGTGCAGGCCCACCCGGGGAGCACCATTGCCTCCACCCTTTTGGCCCTGACATCCACACGGCTCTCCCACAAGCACTCCAATGCTCCTTCCCCTCACCTCCTACAACCTTCGACAGCCCTCCTCACACTTTCGGACTGGAGCAGCCACCCTATTCCTAAGGCTGCCTAACATGTGCAGGCCCACATGGGGAGCACCATGGCGTCCACCCTTTTCGCCCTGACATCCACACGGCTCTCCCAGAAGCACTCACGCCCTCCTTTCCCTACCCTACTCCAACTTATGACTGCCCTCCTCACACTTCCTGACTGGAGCAGCCAATCTCCTCCAACGCCTGCCTGGCATGCACAGGCCCAGCCGGGGAACACCATTGCGTCCACCCTTTTGGCCCTGACATCCACACGGCTCTCCCACAACCACTCACATCCTCCTTTCCCTCACCTCCTACAACTTACCACTGCCCTCCTCACACTTTCGGACTGGAGACGCCACTCTCCTCCAACGCCTGCCTAACATGTGCAGGCCCACAAGATGAGCACCATTTCCTCCACCCTTTTGGCCCTGACATCCACACCGCTCTCCCACAAGCACTCACGTCCTCCTTTCCTTCACCTCCTACAACTTACCACTGCCCTCCTCACAATTTCCCATTAGAGCAGCCACTCTCCTCCAACGCCTGCCTAGCATGCACAGGCCCACACGGGGAGCACCATGACGTCCACCCTTTTAGGCCTGACATGCCTACGGCTCTCCTACAAGCACTCACGTCTTCCTCTCCCTCACCTCCTACAACTTACCACTGCCCTCCTCACACTTTCTGACTGGAGCAGCCACTCTCCTCCAACGCCTGCCTAACATGTACAGGCCCACATTGGGAGCATCATTGCCTCCACCCTTTTGGCCCTGACATCCACACGGCTCTCCCACAAGCACTCCCGTCTTCCTTTCCCTCACCTTCTAAAACTTACCACTGCCCTCCTCACACTTTCTGACTGGAGCAGACACTCTCCTCCAAAGCCTGCCTAACACGTACAGGCCCACAAGGGGAGCACCATTGCCTCCACCCTTTGAGCCCTGACATGCCTACGGCTCTCCCACAAGCACTCACGCCCTCCTTTCCCTACCCTACTCCAACTTATGACTGCCCTCCTCACACTTTCGGGCTGGAGCAGCCACTCTCCTCCAACGCCTGCCTAACATGTACAGGCCCACACGGGGAGCACCATTGCCTCCACCCTTTTGGCCCTGACATCCACACGGCTCTCCCACAAGCACTCCCCTCTTCCTTTCCCTCACCTCCTACAACTTACCACTGCCCTCCTCACACTTTCTGACTGCAGCAGCCACTCTCCTCCAACGCCTGGCTAACAACAACAGGTCCACACGGGCAGCACCATTGCCTCCACCCTTTTGGCCCTGACATCCACACGGCTCTCCCACAACCACTCACATCCTCCTTTCCCTCACCTCCTCCAAGTTACCACTGCCCTCCTCACACTTTCTGACTGGAGCAGCCACTCTCCTCCAAAGCCTGCCTAACATGTACAGGCCCACATTGGGTGCATCATTGCCTCCACCCTTTTGGCCCTGACATCCACACGGCTCTCCCACAAGCACTCCCGTCTTCCTTTCCATCACCTTCTACAACTTACCACTGCCCTCCTCACACTTTCGGACTGGAGCAGCCACTCTCCTCCAAAGCCTGCCTAACACGTACAGACGCACACGGGGAGCACCATTGCCTCCACCCTTTTGGCCCTGACATCCACACGGCTCTCCCACAAGCACTCCCGTCTTCCTTTCCCTCACCTCCTACAACTAACCACTGCCCTCCTCACACTTCCTGACTGGAGCAGCCGCTCTCCTCCAACGCCTGCCTAACATGCACAGGCCCACACGGGGAACACCATTGCCTCGACCCTTTTGGCCCTGACATCCACAAGGCTCTCCCACAACCACTCACATCCTCCTTTCCCTCACCTCCTACAACTTACCACTGCCCTCCTCACACTTCCTGACTGGAGCAGCCACTCTATTCCTAAGCCTGCCTAACATGTGCAGGCCCACACGGGGAGCACCATTGCCTCCACTCTTTTAGCCCTGACATGCACACGGCTCTCCCACAACCACTCCCGCCCTTCTTTCCCTACCCTGCTCCAACTTCTGACAGTCCCCCTCACAATTTCGGACTTGAGTAGCCACTCTCCTCCAACGCCTGCCTAACATGTGCAGGCCCACAAGAGGAGCACCATTTCCTCCACCCTTTTGGCCCTGACATCCACACGGCTCTCCCACAAGCACTCACGTCCTCCTTTCCTTCACCTCCTACAACTTACCACTGCCCTCCTCACAATTTCCCATTAGAGCAGCCACTCTCCTCCAAAGCCTGCCTAACACGTACAGGCCGACACGGGGAGCACCATTGCCTCCACCCTTTTGGCCCTGACATCCACACGGCTCTCCCACAACCACTCACATCCTCCTTTCCCTCACCTCCTACAACTTACCACTGCCCTACTCACACTTTCTGACTGGAGCAGCCACTCTCCTCCAAAGCCTGCCTAACATGTGCAGGCCCACCCGGGGAGCACCATGGCGTCCACCCTTTTGGCCCTGACATGCCTACGGCTCTCCCACAAGCACTCCCGTCTTCCTTTCCCTCACCTCCTACAACCTACGACAGCCCTCTTCACACTTTCTGACTGGAGCAGCCACTCTCCTCCAAAGCCTGCCTAGCATGTACAGGCCCACACGGGGAGCACCATTGCCTCCACCCTTTTGGCTCTGACATCCACACGGCTCTCCCACAAGCACTCCAATCCTCCTTCCCCTCACCTCCTACAACCTACGACAGCCCTCCTCACACTTTCGGGCTGGAGCAGCCAATCTTCTCCCAAGCCTGCCTAACATGTGCAGGACAACCCGGGGAGCACCATTGCCTCCACCCTTTTGGCCCTGACATCCACACGGCTCTCCCACAAGCACTCACATTCTCCTTCCCCTCACCTCCTACAACCTACGACAGCCCTCCTCACACTTTCTGACTGGAGCAGCCACTCTCCTCCAAAGCCTGCCTAACATGTGCAGGCCCACACGGGGAGCACCATTGCCTCCACCCTTTTGGCCCTCACATGCCTACGGCTCTCCCACAAGCACTCCAATCCTCCTTCCCCTCACCTCCTACAACCTTCGACAGCCCTCCTCACACTTTCGGACTGGAGCAGCCACTCTATTCCTAAGCCTGCCTAACATGTGCAGGCCCACACGGGGAGCACCATTGCCTCCACCTTTTTGGCCCTGACATGCCTAAGCTCTCCCACAAGCACTCCAATGCTCCTTTCCCTCACCTCCTACAACTTACCACTGCCTTCCTCTCACTTTCGGACTGGAGCAGCCACTCTCCTCCAAAGCCTGCCTAACACGTACAGGCCCACACGGGCAGCACCATGGCGTCCACCCTTTTGGCCCTGACATGCCCACGGCTCTCCTACAAGCCCTCCCCTCTTCCTTTCCCTCACCTCCTACAACTTACCACTGCCTTCCTCACACTTTCCCATTAGAGCAGCCAATCTCCTCCAACAACTGCCTAGCATGCACAGGATCACCCGGGGAACACCATTGCCTCCACCCTTTTGGCCCTGACATCCACACGGCTCTCCCACAACCACTCACATCCTCCTTCCCCTCACCTCCTACAACTTACCACTGCCCTCCTCACACTTTCGGACTAGAGACGCCACTCTCCTCCAAAGCCTGGCTAACATGTACAGGCCCACACGGGGAGCATCATTGCCTCCACCCTTTTGGCCCTGACATCCACACGGCTCTCCCACAACCACTCACGCCCTCCTTTCCCTACCCTACTCCAACTTGTGACAGTCCCCCTCACAATTTCGGACTTGAGTAGCCACTCTCCTCCAACGCCTGCCTAACATGTGCAGGCCCACAAGAGGAGCACCATTTCCTCCACCCTTTTGGCCCTGACATCCACACGGCTCTCCCACAACCACTCACGTCCTCCTTTCCCTCACCTCCTTCAACTTACCACTGCCCTCCTCACACTTTCGGACTGGAGCAGCCACTCTCCTCCAACGCCTGCCTAACACGTACAGGCCCACACGGGGAGCACCATGACGTCCACCCTTTTGGCCCTGACATGCCTGCGGCTCTCCCACAAGCACTCCAATGCTCCTTCCCCTCACCTCCTACAACCTACGACAGCCCTCCTCACACTTTCGGACTGGAGCAGCCACTCTCCTCCTAAGCCTGCCTAACATGTGCAGGCCCACATGGGGAGCACCATTGCCTCCACCCTTTTGGCCCTGACATCCACACGGCTCTCCCACAAGCACTCCCATCTTCCTTTCCCTCACCTCCTACAACTTACCACTGCCCTCCTCACACTTCCTGACTGGAGCAGCCGCTCTCCTCCAACGCCTGCCTAACATGCACAGGGCCACCCAGGGAACACCATTCCCTCCACCCTTTTGGCCCTGACATCCACAAGGCTCTCCCACAACCACTCACATCCTCCTTTCCCTCACCTCCTACAACTTACCACTGCCCTCCTCACACTTTCGGACTGGAGACGCCACTCTCCTCCAAAGCCTGCCTAACATGTACAGGCCCACATGGGGAGCATCATTGCCTCCACCCTTTTAGCCCTGACATGCACACGGCTCTCCCACAACCACTCACGACCTCCTTTCCCTACCCTACTCCCACTTGTGACAGTCCCCCTCATAATTTCGGACTTGAGTAGCCACTCTCCTCCAACGCCTGCCTAACATTTGCAGGCCCACAAGAGGAGCACCATTTCCTCCACCCTTTTGGCCCTGACATCCACACGGCTCTCCCACAAGCACTCACGTCTTCCTTTCCCTCACCTCCTACAACTTACCACTGCCCTCCTCACACTTTTGGACTGGAGCAGACACTCTCCTCCAAAGCCTGCCTAACATGTACAGACCCACACGGGGAGCACCATTGCCTCCACCTTTTTGGCCCTGACATGCCTACGGCTCTCCCACAAGCACTCCAATCCTCCTTCCCCTCACCTCCTACAACCTACGACAGCCCTCCTCACACTTTCGGACTGGAGCAGCCACTCTCCTCCTAAGCCTGCCTAACATGTGCAGGCCCACACGGGGAGCACCATGGCCTCCACCCTTTTGGCCCTGACATCCACACCGCTCTCCCAGAAGCACTCACGTCTTCCTTTCCCTCATCTCCTACAACTTACCACTGCCTTCCTCACACTTTCCCATTAGAGCAGCCAATCTCCTCTAACGCCTGCCTAGCATGCACAGGCCCACACGGGAACACCATTGCCTCCACCCTTTTGGCCCTGTCATCCACACGGCTCTACCACAACCACTCCAATGCTCCTTCCCCTCACCTCCTACAACTTACCACTGCCCTCCTCACACTTTCAGACTGGAGCAGCCACTCTCCTCCAAAGCCTGCCTAACATGTACAGACCCACACGGGGAGCACCATTGCCCCCACCTTTTTGGCCCTGACATGCCTACGCATCTCCCACAAGCACTCCAATGCTCCTTCCCCTCACCTCCTACAACCTACGACAGCCCTCCTCACACTTTCGGACTGGAGCAGCCACTCTCCTCCTAAGCCTGCCTAACATGTGCAGGCCCACATGGGGAGCACCATTGCCTCCACCCTTTGGCCCTGACATCCACACGGCTCTCCCACAAGCACTCACGCCCTCCTTTCCCTACCCTACTCCAACTTACCACTGCCCTCCTCACACTTTCGGACTGGAGCAGCCACTCTCCTCCAACGCCGGCCTAAAATGTGCAGGTCCACACGGGGAGCATCATGGCGTCCACCTTTTTGGCTCTGACATCCACACGGCTCTCCCACAAGCACTCCAATCCTCCTTCCCCTCACCTCCTACAACCTACGACAGCCCTCCTCACACTTTCGGACTGGAGCAGCCACTCTCCTCCAACGCCGGCCTAAAATGTGCAGGTCCACACGGGGAGCACCATGGCGTCCACCTTTTTGGCTCTGACATCCACACGGCTCTCCCACAAGCACTCCAATCCTCCTTCCCCTCACCTCCTACAACCTACGACAGCCCTCCTCACACTTTCGGGCTGGAGCAGCCAATCTCCTCCCAAGCCTGCCTAACATGTGCAGGCCCACCCGGGGGGCACCATGGCGTCCACCCTTTTGGCCCTCACATGCCTACGGCTCTCCCACAAGCACTCCAATCCTCCTTCCCCTCACCTCCTACAACTTACCACTGCCCTCCTCACACTTTCGGACTGGAGCAGACACTCTCCTCCAAAGCCTGCCTAACATGTGCAGGCCCACACGGGGAGCACCATTGCGTCCACCCTTTTGGCCCTCACATGCCTACGGCTCTCCCACAAGCACTCCAATGCTCCTTTCCCTCACCTCCTACAACTTACCACTGCCTTCCTCACACTTTCGGACTGGAGCAGCCACTCTCCTCCAAAGCCTGCCTAACATGTGCAGTCCCACACGGGGAGCACCATTGCCTCCACCTTTTTGGCCCTGACATGCCTAAGCTCTCCCACAAGCACTCCAATGCTCCTTTCCCTCACCTCCTACAACTTACCACTGCCCTCCTCACACTTTCTGACTGGAGCAGCCACTCTATTCCTAAGCCTGCCTAACATGTACAGGCCTACACGGGGAGCACCATTGCCTCCACCCTTTTGGCCCTGACATGCACACGGCTCTCCCACAACCACTCCCGCCCTCCTTTCCCTACCCTACTCCAACTTGTGACAGTCCCCCTCACAATTTCGGACTTGAGTAGCCACTCTCCTCCAACGCCTGCCTAACATTTGCAGGCCCACAAGAGGAGCACCATTTCCTTCACCCTTTTGGCCCTGACATGCACACGGCTCTCCCACAAGCACTCACGTCCTCCTTTCCTTCACCTCCTACTACTTACCACTGCCCTCCTCACAATTTCCCATTAGAGCAGCCACTCTCTTCCTAAGCCTGCCTAACACGTACAGGCCCACACGGGGAGCACCATTGCCTCCACCCTTTTGGCCCTGACATCCACACGGCTCTACCACAAGCACTCCAATCCTCCTTCCCCTCACCTCCTACAACTTACCACTGCCCTCCTCACACTTTCGGACTGCAGCAGCCAATCTCCTCCAAAGCCTGCCTAACATGTGCAGGCCCACACGGGGAGCACCATTGCCTCCACCCTTTTGGCCCTGACATCCACACGGCTCTCCCACAAGAACTCCAATCCTCCTTCCCCTCACCTCCTACAACCTTCGACAGCCCTCCTCACACTTTCGGGCTGGAGCAGCCAATCTTCTCCCAAGCCTGCCTAACATGTGCAGGCCCACCCGGGGAGCACCATTGCCTCCACCCTTTTGGCCCTGACATCCACACAGCTCTCCCACAAGCACTCCAATCCTCCTTCCCCTCACCTCCTACAACCTTCGACAGCCCTCCTAACACTTTCTGACTGGAGCAGTCACTCTCTTCCAAAGCCTGCCTAACATGTGCAGGCCCACACGGGGAGCACCATTGCGTCCACCCTTTTGGCCCTGACATGCCTACGGCTCTCCCACAAGCACTCCAATCCTCCTTCCCCTCACCTCCTACAACCTTCGACAGCCCTCCTCACACTTTCGGACTGGAGCAGCCACCCTATTCCTAAGCCTGCCTAACATGTGCAGGCCCATATGGGGAGCACCATGGGGTCCACCCTTTTGGCCCGGACATCCACACGGCTCTCCCACAAGCACTCACGCCCTCCTTTCCCTACCCTACTCCAACTTATGACTGCCCTCCTCACACTTTCTGACTGGAGCAGCCACTCTCCTCCAACGCCTGCCTAACATGTACAGGCCCACACGGGGAGCACCATGACGTCCACCCTTTTGGCCCTGACATGCCTATGGCTCTCCCACAAGCACTCACATCCTCCTTTTCCTCACCTCCTACAACTTACCACTGCCCTCCTCACACTTTCCCATTACAGCAGCCAATCTCCTCCAACGCCTGCCTAACAACAACAGGTCCACACGGGCAGCACCATTGCCTCCACCCTTTTGGCCCTGACTTGCACACGGCTCTCCCACAAGCACTCCAATCCTCCTTCCCCTCACCTCCTACAACTTACCACTGCCCTCCTCACACTTTCGACTGGAGCAGCCACTCTCCTCCAACGCCTGCCTAAAAACAACAGGTCCACACGGGGAGCACCATTGCCTCCACCCTTTTGGCCCTGACATCCACACGGCTCTCCCACAAGCACTCCCCTCTTTATTTCCCTCACCTCCTACAACTTACCACTGCCCTCCTCACACTTTCGGACTGGAGCAGCCACTCTCCTCCAACGCCTGCCTGAAAACAACAGGCCCACCCGGGGAGCACCATTGCCTCCACCCTTTTGGCCCTGACATCCACACGGCTCTACCACAAGCACTCCCCTCTTTATTTCCCTCACCTTCTAAAACTTACCACTGCCCGCCTCACACTTTCGGACTGGAGCAGCCACTCTCCTCCAAAGCCTGCCTAACACGTACAGGCCCACACGGGGAGCACCATTGCCTCCACCCTTTTGGCCCTGACATCCACACGGCTCTCCCACAAGAACTCCAATCCTCCTTCCCCTCACCTCCTACAACTTACCACTGCCCTCCTCACACTTTCTGACTGGAGCAGCCACTCTCCTCCAAAGCCTGCCTAACATGTGCAGGCCCACCTGGGGAGCACCATTGCCTCCACCCTTTTGGCCCTGACATCCACACGGCTCTCCAACAAGCACTCCCGCCCTCCTTCCCCTCACCTCCTACAGCCTTCGACAGCCCTCCTCACACTTTCGGACTGGAGCAGCCACCCTATTCCTAAGCCTGCCTAACATGTGCAGGCCCACATGGGGAGCACCATGGCGTCCACCCTTTTGGCCCTGACATCCACACGGCTCTCCCACAAGCACTCACGCCCTCCTTTCCCTACCCTACTCCAACTTATGACTGCCCTCCTCACACTTTCTGACTGGAGCAGCCACTCTCCTCCAACGCCTGCCTAACATGTACAGGCCAACACGGGGAGCACCATGACGTCCACCCTTTTGGCCCTGACATGCCTATGGCTCTCCCACAAGCACTCAGGTCCTCCTTTCCCTCACCTCCTACAACTTACCACTGCCCTCCTCACACTTTCGGACTGCAGCAGCCACTCTCCTCCAAAGCCTGCCTAACATGTGCAGGCCCACACGGGGAGCACCATTGCCTCCTCCCTTTTGGCCCTGACATCCACACGGCTCTCCCACAAGCACTCCAATCCTCCTTCCCCTCACCTCCTACAACCTACGACAGCCCTCCTCACACTTTCGGACTGGAGCAGCCACTCTCCTCCAAAGCCTGCCTAACATGTGCAGGTCCACACGGGGAGCACCATTGCGTGCACCCTTTTGACCCTGACATGCCTACGGCTCTCCCACAAGCACTCACGTCCTCCCTTCCCTACCCTACTCCAACTTATGACTGCCCTCCTCAAACTTTCGGGCTGGAGCAGCCACTCTCCTCCAACGCCTGCCTAACATGTACAGGCCCACACGGGGAGCACCATTGCCTCCACCCTTTTGGCCCTGACATCCACACGGCTCTCCCACAAGCACTCCCCTCTTCCTTTCCCTCACCTCCTACAACTTACCACTGCCCTCCTCACACTTTCTGACTGCAGCAGCCACTCTCCTCCAACGCCTGGCTAACAACAACAGGTCCACACGGGCAGCACCATTGCCTCCACCCTTTTGGCCCTGACATCCACACGGCTCTCCCACAAGCACTCCAATCCTCCTTCCCCTCACCTCCTACAACTTACCACTGCCCTCCTCACACTTTCTGACTGGAGCAGACACTCTCCTCCAAAGCCTGCCTAAAAACAACAGGTCCACACGGTGAGGACCATTGCCTCCACCCTTTTGGCCCTGACATCCACACGGCTCTCCCACAACCACTCACATCCTCCTTTCCCTCACCTCCTCCAAGTTACCACTGCCCTCCTCACACTTTCTGACTGGAGCAGCCACTCTCCTCCAAAGCCTGCCTAACATGTACAGGCCCACATTGGGTGCATCATTGCCTCCACCCTTTTGGCCCTGACATCCACACGGCTCTCCCACAAGCACTCCCGTCTTCCTTTCCATCACCTTCTAAAACTTACCACTGCCCTCCTCACACTTTCGGACTGGAGCAGCCACTCTCCTCCAAAGCCTGCCTAACACGTACAGGCGCACACGGGGAGCACCATTGCCTCCACCCTTTTGGCCCTGACATCCACACGGCTCTCCCACAAGCACTCACGTCTTCCTTTCCCTCACCTCCTACAACTAACCACTGCCCTCCTCACACTTCCTGACTGGAGCAGCCGCTCTCCTCCAACGCCTGCCTAACATGCACAGGCCGACCCAGGGAACACCATTGCCTCGACCCTTTTGGCCCTGACATCCACAAGGCTCTCCCACAACCACTCACATCCTCCTTTCCCTCACGTCCTACAACTTACCACTGCCCTCCTCACACTTCCTGACTGGAGCAGCCACTCTATTCCTAAGCCTGCCTAACATGTGCAGGACCACACGGGGAGCACCATTGCCTCCACTCTTTTAGCCCTGACATGCACATGGCTCTCCCACAACCACTCCCGCCCTTCTTTCCCTACCCTGCTCCAACTTCTGACAGTCCCCCTCACAGTTTCGGACTGGAGTAGCCACTCTCCTCCAACGCCTGCCTAACATGTGCAGGCCCACAAGAGGAGCACCATTTCCTCCACCCTTTTGGCCCTGACATCCACACGGCTCTCCCACAAGCACTCACGTCCTCCTTTCCTTCACCTCCTACAACTTACCACTGCCCTCCTCACAATTTCCCATTAGAGCAGCCACTCTCCTCCAAAGCCTGCCTAACACGTACAGGCCGACACGGGGAGCACCATTGCCTCCACCCTTTTGGCCCTGACATCCACACGGCTCTCCCACAACCACTCACATTCTCCTTTCCCTCACCTCCTACAACTTACCACTGCCCTCCTCACACTTTCGAACTGGAGCAGCCACTCTCCTCCAACGCCTGCCTAACATGTACAGGCCCACATTGGGAGCACCATGGCGTCCACCCTTTTGGCCCTGACATCCACACGGCTCTCCCACAAGCACTCACGCCCTCCTTTCCCTACCCTACTCCAACTTATGACTGCCCTCTTCACACTTTCTGACTGGAGCAGCCACTCTCCTCCAAAGCCTGCCTAACATGTACAGGCCCACACGGGGAGCACCATGACGTCCACCCTTTTGGCCCTGACATGCCTATGGCTCTCCCACAAGCACTCAGGTCCTCCTTTCCCTCACCTCCTACAACTTACCACTGCCCTCCTCACACTTTCCCATTACAGCAGCCAATCTCCTCCAAGGCCTGCCTAACAACAACAGGCCCACACGGGGAGCACCATTGCCTCCACCCTTTTGGCCCTGACTTGCACACGGCTCTCCCACAAGCACTCCAATGCTCCTTCCCCTCACCTCCTACAACTTACCACTGCCCTCCTCACACTTTCGGACTGGAGCAGACACTCTCCTCCAACGCCTGCCTAAAAACAACAGGTCCACACGGGGAGCACCATTGCCTCCACCCTTTTGGCCCTGACATCCACACGGCTCTCCCACAAGCACTCCAATGCTCCTTTCCCTCACCTCCTACAACTTACCACTGCCCTCCTCACACTTTCTGCCTGGAGCAGCCACTCTCCTCCAAAGCCTGCCTAACATGCACAGGCCCACACGGCGAACACCATTGCCTCCACCCTTTTGGCCCTGACATCCACACGGCTCTCCCACAAGCACTCCAATCCTCCTTCCCCTCACCTCCTACAACCTTCGACAGCCTTCCTCACACTTTCGGACTGGAGCAGCCACCCTATTCCTAAGCCTGCCTAACATGTGCAGGCCCACACGGGGAGCACCATGGGGTCCACCCTTTTGGCCCTGACATCCACACGGCTCTCCCACAAGCACTCACGCCCTCCTTTCCCTACCCTACTCCAACTTATGACTGCCCTCCTCACACTTTCAGACTGGAGTAGCCACTCTCCTCCAACGCCTGCCTAACACGTACAGGCCCACACGGGGAGCACCATGACGTCCACCCTTTTGGCCCTGACATGCCTATGGCTCTCCCACAAGCACTCACATCCTCCTTTTCCTCACCTCCTACAACTTACCACTGCCCTCCTCACACTTTCCCATTACAGCAGCCAATCTCCTCCAACGCCTGCCTAACAACAACAGGTCCACACGGGCAGCACCATTGCCTCCACCCTTTTGGCCCTGACTTGCACACGGCTCTCCCACAAGCACTCCAATCCTCCTTCCCCTCACCTCCTACAACTTACCACTGCCCTCCTCACACTTTCGACTGGAGCAGCCACTCTTCTCCAACGCCTGCCTAAAAACAACAGGTCCACACGGGGAGCACCATTGCCTCCACCCTTTTGGCCCTGACATCCACACGGCTCTCCCACAAGCACTCCCCTCTTTATTTCCCTCACCTCCTACAACTTACCACTGCCCTCCTCACACTTTCGGACTGGAGCAGCCACTCTCCTCCAAAGCCTGCCTAACACGTACAGGCCCACATGGGGAGCACCATTGCCTCCACCCTTTTGGCCCTGACATCCACACGGCTCTCCCACAAGCACTCCAATCCTCCTTCCCCTCACCTCCTACAACTTACCACTGCCCTCCTCACACTTTCGGGCTGGAGCAGCCACTCTCCTCCAAAGCCTGCCTAACATGTGCAGGCCCACCCGGGGAGCACCATTGCCTCCACCCTTTTGGCCCTGACATCCACACGGCTCTCCCACAAGCACTCCAATCCTCCTTCCCCTCACCTCCTACAACCTTCGACAGCCCTCCTCACACTTTCGGACTGGAGCAGCCACCCTATTCCTAAGGCTGCCTAACATGTGCAGGCCCATATGGGGAGCACCATGGCCTCCACCCTTTTGGCCCTGACATCCACACGGCTCTCCCACAAGCACTCACGCCCTCCTTTCCCTACCCTACTCCAACTTATGACTGCCCTCCTCACACTTTCTGACTGGAGCAGCCACTCTCCTCCAACGCCTGCCTAACATGTACAGGCCCACACGGGGAGCACCATGACGTCCACCCTTTTGGCCCTGACATGCCTATGGCTCTCCCACAAGCACTCACATCCTCCTTTCCCTCACCTCCTACAACTTACCACTGCCCTCCTCACACTTTCCCATTACAGCAGCCAATCTCCTCCAACGCCTGCCTAACAACAACAGGTCCACACGGGCAGCACCATTGCCTCCACCCTTTTGGCCCTGACTTGCACACGGCTCTCCCACAAGCACTCCAATCCTCCTTCCCCTCACCTCCTACAACTTACCACTGCCCTCCTCACACTTTCGACTGGAGCAGCCACTCTCCTCCAACGCCTGCCTAAAAACAACAGGTCCACACGGGGAGCACCATTGCCTCCACCCTTTTGGCCCTGACATCCACACGGCTCTCCCACAAGCACTCCCCTCTTTATTTCCCTCACCTCCTACAACTTACCACTGCCCTCCTCACACTTTCGGACTGGAGCAGCCACTCTCCTCCAACGCCTGCCTGAAAACAACAGGCCCACCCGGGGAGCACCATTGCCTCCACCCTTTTGGCCCTGACATCCACACGGCTCTACCACAACCACTCCCCTCTTTATTTCCCTCACCTTCTAAAACTTACCACTGCCCTCCTCACACTTTCGGACTGGAGCAGCCACTCTCCTCCAAAGCCTGCCTAACACGTACAGGCCCACACGGGGAGCACCATTGCCTCCACCCTTTTGGCCCTGACATCCACACGGCTCTCCCACAAGAACTCCAATCCTCCTTCCCCTCACCTCCTACAACTTACCACTGCCCTCCTCACACTTTCTGACTGGAGCAGCCACTCTCCTCCAACGCCTGCCTAACATGTGCAGGCCCACACGGGGAGCACCATTGCCTCCACCCTTTTGGCCCTGACATCCACACGGCTCTCCCACAACCACTCACGCCCTCCTTTCCCTACCCTACTCCAACTTATGACTGCCCTCCTCACACTTTCTGACTGGAGCAGCCACTCTCCTCCAACGCCTGCCTAACATGTACAGGCCAACACGGGGAGCACCATGACGTCCACCCTTTTGACCCTGACATGCCTATGGCTCTCCCACAAGCACTCAGGTCCTCCTTTCCCTCACCTCCTACAACTTACCACTGCCCTCCTCACACTTTCTGACTGGAACAGCCACTCTCCTCCAAAGCCTGCCTAACATGTGCAGGCCCACACGGGGAGCACCATTGCCTCCTCCCTTTTGGCCCTGACATCCACACGGCTCTCCCACAAGCACTCCAATCCTCCTTCCCCTCACCTCCTACAACCTACGACAGCCCTCCTCACACTTTCGGACTGGAGCAGACACTCTCCTGCAAAGCCTGCCTAACATGTGCAGGCCCACATGGGGAGCACCATTGCCTCCACCCTTTTGGCCCTGACATGCCTACGGCTCTCCCACAAGCACTCACGCCCTCCTTTCCCTACACTACTCCAACTTATGACTGCCCTCCTCACACTTTCGGGCTGGAGCAGCCACTCTCCTCCAAGGCCTGCCTAACATGTACAGGCCCACACGGGGAGCACCATTGCCTCCACCCTTTTGGCCCTGACATCCACACGGCTCTCCCACAAGCACTCCCCTCTTCCTTTCCCTCACCTCCTACAACTTACCACTGCCCTCCTCACACTTTCTGACTGCAGCAGCCACTCTCCTCCAACGCCTGGCTAACAACAACAGGTCCACACCGGCAGCACCATTGCCTCCACCCTTTTGGCCCTGACATCCACACGGCTCTCCCACAAGCACTCCAATGCTCCTTCCCCTCACCTCCTACAACTTACCACTGCCCTCCTCACACTTTCGGACTGGAGCAGCCACTCTCCTCCAAAGCCTGCCTAAAAACAACAGGTCCACACGGGGAGGACCATTGCCTCCACCCTTTTGGCCCTGACATCCACACGGCTCTCCCACAACCACTCACATCCTCCTTTCCCTCACCTCCTCCAAGTTACCACTGCCCTCCTCACACTTTCTGACTGGAGCAGCCACTCTCCTCCAAAGCCTGCCTAACATGTACAGGCCCACATTGGGTGCATCATTGCCTCCACCCTTTTGGCCCTGACATCCACACGGCTCTCCCACAAGCACTCCCGTCTTCCTTTCCCTCACCTCCTACAACTTACCACTGCCCTCCTCACACTTTCGGACTGGAGCAGCCACTCTCCTCCAAAGCCTGCCTAACACGTACAGGCGCACACGGGGAGCACCATTGCCTCCACCCTTTTGGCCCTGACATCCACACGGCTCTCCCACAAGCACTCCCGTCTTCCTTTCCCTCACCTCCTACAACTAACCACTGCCCTCCTCACACTTCCTGACTTGAGCAGCCGCTCTCCTCCAACGCCTGCCTAACATGCACAGGGCCACCCAGGGAACACCATTGCCTCGACCCTTTTGGCCCTGACATCCACAAGGCTCTCCCACAACCACTCACATCCTCCTTTCCCTCACCTCCTACAACTTACCACTGCCCTCCTCACACTTCCTGACTGGAGCAGCCACTCTATTCCTAAGCCTGCCTAACATGTGCAGGCCCACCCGGGGAGCACCATTGCCTCCACTCTTTTAGCCCTGACATGCACACGGCTCTCCCACAACCACTCCCGCCCTTCTTTCCCTACCCTGCTCCAACTTCTGACAGTCCCCCTCACAATTTCGGACTTGAGTAGCCACTCTCCTCCAACGCCTGCCTAACATGTGCAGGCCCACAAGAGGAGCACCATTTCCTTCACCCTTTTGGCCCTGACATCCACACGGCTCTCCCACAAGCACTCACGTCCTCCTTTCCTTCACCTCCTACAACTTACCACTGCCCTCCTCACAATTTCCCATTAGAGCAGCCACTCTCCTCCAAAGCCTGCCTAACACGTACAGGCCGACACGGGGAGCACCATTGCCTCCACCCTTTTGGCCCTGACATCCACACGGCTCTCCCACAACCACTCACATTCTCCTTTCCCTCACCTCCTACAACTTACCACTGCCCTCCTCACACTTTCGAACTGGAGCAGCCACTCTCCTCCAACGCCTGCCTAACATGTACAGGCCCACACGGGGAGCACCATGACGTCCACCCTTTTGGCCCTGACATGCCTATGGCTCTCCCACAAGCACTCAGGTCCTCCTTTCCCTCACCTCCTACAACTTACCACTGCCCTCCTCACACTTTCCCATTACAGCAGCCAATCTCCTCCAAGGCCTGCCTAACAACAACAGGCCCACCCGGGGAGCACCATTGCCTCCACCCTTTTGGCCCTGACTTGCACACGGCTCTCCCACAAGCACTCCAATGCTCCTTCCCCTCACCTCCTACAACTTACCACTGCCCTCCTCACACTTTCGGACTGGAGCAGCCACTCTCCTCCAACGCCTGCCTAAAAACAACAGGTCCACACGGGGAGCACCATTGCCTCCACCCTTTTGGCCCTGACATCCACACGGCTCTCCCACAAGCACTCCCCTCTTTATTTCCCTCACCTCCTACAACCTACGACAGCCCTCCTCACACTTTCGGACTGGAGCAGCCACTCTCCTCCAACGCCTGCCTGAAAACAACAGGTCCACATGGGGAGCACCATTGCCTCCACCCTTTTGGCCCTGACATCCACACGGCTCTACCACAACCACTCCCCTCTTTATTTCCCTCACCTTCTAAAACTTACCACTGCCCTCCTCACACTTTCGGACTGGAGCAGCCACTCTCCTCCAAAGCCTGCCTAACACGTACAGGCCCACACGGGGAGCACCATTGCCTCCACCCTTTTGGCCCTGACATCCACACGGCTCTCCAACAAGCACTCCAATCCTCCTTCCCCTCACCTCCTACAACTTACCACTGCCCTCCTCACACTTTCGGACTGGAGACGCCAATCTCCTCCAAAGCCTGCCCAACATGTGCAGGCCCACACGGGGAGCACCATTGCCTCCACCCTTTTAGCCCTGACATGCACACGGCTCTCCCACAACCACACCCGCCCTCCTTTCCCTACCCTACTCCAACTTGTGACAGTCCCACTCACAATTTCGGACTGGAGTAGCCACTCTCCTCCAACGCCTGCCTAACATGTGCAGGCCCACAAGAGGAGCACCATTTCCTCCACCCTTTTGGCCCTGACATCCACACGGCTCTCCCACAAGCACTCACATTCTCCTTTCCCTCACCTCCTACAACTTACCACTGCCCTCCTCACACTTTCGGACTGGAGCAGCCACTCTCCTCCAACGCCTGCCTAACAACAACAGGTCCACACGGGGAGCACCATTGCCTCCACCCTTTTGGCCCTGACATCCACACGGCTCTCCCACAAGCACTCCAATGCTCCTTCCCCTCACCTCCTACAACCTACGACAGCCCTCCTCACACATTCTGACTGGAGCAGCCACTCTCCTCCTAAGCCTGCCTAACATGTGCAGGGCTACATGGGGAGCACCATTGCCTCCACCCTTTTGGCCCTGACAGGCCTACGGCTCTCCCACAAGCACTCCCATCTTCCTTTCCCTCACCTCCTACAACTAACCACTGCCCTCCTCACACTTTCGGACTGGAGCAGCCGCTCTCCTCCAACGCCTGCCTAACATGCACAGGCCCACCCAGGGAACACCATTGCCTCCACCCTTTTGGCCCTGACATCCACACGGCTCTCCCACAAGCACTCCAATCCTCCTTCCCCTCACCTCCTACAACTTACCACTGCCCTCCTCACACTTTCTGACTGGAGCAGCCACTCTCCTCCAAAGCCTGCCTAACATGTGCAGGCCCACACGGGGAGCACCATGGCGTCCACCCTTTTGGCCCTGACATCCACAGGGCTCTCCCACAAGCACTCACGCCCTCCTTTCCCTACCCTACTCCAACTTATGCCTGCCCTCCTCACACTTTCTGACTGGAGCAGCCACTCTCCTCCAACGCCTGCCTAACATGTACAGGCCCACACGGGGAGCACCATGACGTCCACCCTTTTGGCCCTGACATGCCTATGGCTCTCCCACAAGCACTCACATCCTCCTTTTCCTCACCTCCTACAACTTACCACTGCCCTCCTCACACTTTCCCATTACAGCAGCCAATCTCCTCCAACGCCTGCCTAACAACAACAGGTCCACATGGGCAGCACCATTGCCTCCACCCTTTTGGCCCTGACATCCACACGGCTCTCCCACAAGCACTCGAATCCTCCTTCCCCTCACCTCCTACAACTTACCACTGCCCTCCTCACACTTTCGGACTGGAGCAGCCACTCTCCTCCAACGCCTGCCTGAAAACAACAGGCCCACCCGGGGAGCACCATTGCCTCCACCCTTTTGGCCCTGACATCCACACGGCTCTCCCACAAGCACTCCCCTCTTTATTTCCCTCACCTCCTACAACTTACCACTGCCCTCCTCACACTTTCGGACTGCAGCAGCTAATCTCCTCCAACGCCTGCCTGAAAACAACAGGTCCACACGGGGAGCACCATTGCCTCCACCCTTTTGGCCCTGACATCCACACGGCTCTACCACAACCACTCCCCTCTTTATTTCCCTCACCTTCTAAAACTTACCACTGCCCTCCTCACACTTTCGGACTGGAGCAGCCACTCTCCTCCAAAGCCTGCCTAACACGTACAGGCCCACACGGGCAGCACCATTGCCTCCACCCTTTTGGCCCTGACATCCACACGGCTCTCCCACAAGCACTCCAATCCTCCTTCCCCTCACCTCCTACAACCTTCGACAGCCCTCCTCACACTTTCGGACTGGAGCAGCCACCCTATTCCTAAGCCTGCCTAACATGTGCAGGCCCACATGGGGAGCACCATTGCCTCCACCCTTTTGGCCCTGACATGCACACGGCTCTCCCACAACCACTCACGCCCTCCTTTCCCTACCCTACTCCAACTTATGACTGCCCTCCTCACACTTTCTGACTGGAGCAGCCAATCTCCTCCAACGCCTGCCTGGCATGCACAGGCCCAGCCGGGGAACACCATTGCGTCCACCCTTTTGGAACTGACATACACACGGCTCTCCCACAACCACTCACATCCTCCTTTCCCTCACCTCCTACAACTTACCACTGCCCTCCTCACACTTTCGGACTGGAGACGCCACTCTCCTCCAAAGCCTGCCTAACATGTACAGGCCCACACGGGGAGCACCATTGCCTCCACCCTTTTGGCCCTGACATGCACACGGCTCTCCCACAACCACACCCGCCCTCCTTTCCCTACCCTACTCCAACTTGTGACAGTCCCCCTTACAATTTCGGACTTGAGTAGCCACTCTCCTCCAACGCCTGCCTAACATGTGCAGGCCCACAAGAGGAGCACCATTTCCTCCACCCTTTTGGCCCTGACATCCACACCGCTCTCCCACAAGCACTCTCGCCCTTCTTTCCTTCACCTCCTAAAACTTACCACTGCCCTCCTCACAATTTCCCATTAGAGCAGCCACTCTCCTCCAACGCCTGCCTAGCATGCACAGGCCCACACGGGGAGCACCATGACGTCCACCCTTTTAGGCCTGACATGCCTACGGCTCTCCCACAATCACTCAGGTCCTCCTTTCCCTCACCTCCTACAACTTACCACTGCCCTCCTCACACTTTCCGACTGGAGCAGCCACTCTCCTCCAAAGCCTGCCTAACATGTACAGAGCCACACGGGGAGCACCATTGCCCCCACCCTTTTGGCCCTGACATCCACACGGCTCTCCCACAAGCACTCCAATCCTTCTTCCCCTCACCTCCTACAACCTACGAAAGCCCTCCGCAAACTTTCTGACTGGGGCAGCCACTATCCTCCTAAGCCTGCCTAACATGTGCAGGCCCACATGGGGAGCACCATTGCCTCCACCCTTTTGGCCCTCACATGCCTACGGCTCTCCCACAAGCACTCACGCCCTCCTTTCCCTACCCTACTCCAACTTATGACTGCCCTCCTCACACTTTCTGACTGGAGCAGCCACTCTCCTCCAACGCGGCCTAACATGTACAGACCCACCGGGGTAGCACCATTGCCTCCACCCTTTTGGCCCTGACATCCACACGGCTCTCCCACAAGCACTCCCCTCTTCCTTTCCCTCACCTCCTACAACTTACCACTGCCCTCCTCACACTTTCTGACTGCAGCAGCCACTCTCCTCCAACGCCTGGCTAACAACAACAGGCCCACACGGGCAGCACCATTGCCTCCACCCTTTTGGCCCTGACATGCATAAGCTCTCCCACAAGCACTCCAATGCTCCTTCCCCTCACCTCCTACAACTTACCACTGCCCTCCTCACACTTTCGGACTGGAGACGCCACTCTCCTCCAAAGCCTGCCTAAAAACAACAGGTCCACACGGGGAGCACCATTGCCTCCACCCTTTTGGCCCTGACATCCACACGGCTCTCCCACAACCACTCACATCCTCCTTTCCCTCACCTCCTCCAAGTTACCACTGCCCTCCTCACACTTTCTGACTGGAGCAGCCACTCTCCTCCAAAGCCTGCCTAACATGTACAGGCCCACATTGGGTGCATCATTGCCTCCACCCTTTTGGCCCTGACATCCACACGGCTCTCCCACAAGCACTCCCGTCTTCCTTTCCATCACCTTCTACAACTTACCACTGCCCTCCTCACACTTTCTGACTGGAGCAGCCACTCTCCTCCAAAGCCTGCCTAACACGTACAGGCGCACACGGGGAGCACCATTGCCTCCACCCTTTTGGCCCTGACATCCACACGGCTCTCCCACAAGCACTCCCGTCTTCCTTTCCCTCACCTCCTACAACTTACCACTGCCCTCCTCACACTTTCGGACTGCAGCAGCCACTCTCCTCCAAAGCCTGCCTAACATGTGCAGGCCCACACGGGGAGCACCATTGCCTCCACCCTTTTGGCCCTGACATCCACACGGCTCTCCCACAAGCACTCCAATCCTCCTTCCCCTCACCTCCTACAACTTACCACTGCCCTCCTCACACTTTCGGACTGGAGCAGCCACTCTCCTCCAACGCCTGCCTAGCATGTACAGGCCCACATTGGGTGCATCATTGCCTCCACCCTTTTGGCCCTGACATCCACACGGCTCTCCCACAAGCACTCCCGTCTTCCTTTCCATCACCTTCTAAAACTTACCACTGCCCTCCTCACACTTTCGGACTGGAGCAGCCACTCTCCTCCAAAGCCTGCCTAACATGCACAGGCCCACCCAGGGAACACCATTCCCTCCACCCTTTTGGCCCTGACATCCACACGGCTCTCCCACAAGCACTCCAATCCTCCTTCCCCTCACCTCCTACAACTTACCACTGCCCTCCTCACACTTTCGGACTGCAGCAGCCAATCTCCTCCAAAGACTGCCTAAAATGTGCAGGCCCACACGGGGAGCACCATTGCCTCCACCCTTTTGGCCCTGACATCCACACGGCTCTCCCACAAGAACTCCAATCCTCCTTCCCCTCACCTCCTACAACCTACGACAGCCCTCCTCACACTTTCGGGCTGGAGCAGCCACTCTCCTCCCAAGCCTGCCTAACATGTGCAGGCCCACCCGGGGAGCACCATGGCGTTCACCCTTTTGGCCCTCACATGCCTACGGCTCTCCCACAAGCACTCACGGCCTCCTTTCCCTACCCTACTCCAGCTTATGACTGCCCTCCTCACACTTTTGGACTGGAGCAGCCACTCTATTCCTAAGCCTGCCTAACATGTACAGGCCCACACGGGGAGCACCATTGCCTCCACCCTTTTAGCTCTGACATCCACACGGCTCTCCCACAATCACTCCCGCCCTCCTTTCCCTACCCTACTCCAACTTGTGACAGTCCCCCTCACACTTTCGGACTTGAGTAGCCACTCTCCTCTAACCCCTGCCTAACATGTACAGGCCCACATGGGGAGCATCATTGCCTCCACCCTTTTAGCCCTGATATGCACACGGCTCTCCCACAAGCACTCCCGCCCTCCTTTCCCTACCCTACTCCAATTTGTGACAGTCCCCCTCATAATTTCGGACTTGAGTAGCCACTCTCCTCCAACGCCTGCCTAACATGTGCAGGCCCACAAGAGGAGCACCATTGCCTCCACCCTTTTGGCCCTGACATCCACACGGCTCTCCCACAAGCACTCACGTCCTCCTTTCCTTCACCTCCTACAACTTACCACTGCCCTCCTCACACTTTCTGACTGCAGCAGACACTCTCCTCCAAAGCCTGCCTAACATGTACAGACCCACACGGGGAGCACCATTGCCTCCACCTTTTTGGCCCTGACATCCACACGGCTCTCCCACAAGCACTCCAATGCTCCTTCCCCTCACCTCCTACAACCTACGACAGCCCTCCTCACACTTTCGGACTGGAGCAGCCACTCTCCTCCTAAGCCTGCCTAACATGTGCAGGCCCACACGGGGAGCACCATGGCCTCCACCCTTTTGGCCCTGACATCCACACGGCTCTCCCACAACCACTCCAATGCTCCTTCCCCTCACCTCCTACAACTTACCACTGCCCTCCTCACACTTTCGGACTGGAGCAGCCACTCTATTCCTAAGCCTGCCTAACATGTGCAGACCCACATGGGGAGCAGCATTGCCTCCACCTTTTTGGCCCTGACATGCCTAAGCTCTCCCACAAGCACTCCAATGCTCCTTTTCCTCACCTCCTACAACTTACCACTGCCCTCCTCACACTTTCGGACTGGAGACGCCACTCTATTCCTAAGCCTGCCTAACATGTGCAGGCCCACACGGGGAGCACCATTGCGTCCACCTTTTTGGCCCTGACATGCCTAAGCTCTCCCACAAGCACTCCAATGCTCCTTTCCCTCACCTCCTACAACTTACCACTGCCCTCCTCACACTTTCGGGCTGGAGCAGCCACTCTCCTCCCAAGCCTGCCTAACATGTGCAGGCCCACCCGGGGAGCACCATGGCGTCCACCCTTTTGGCCCTCACATGCCTACGGCTCTCCCACAAGCACTCACGCCCTCCTTTCCCTACCCTACTCCAACTTATGACTGCCCTCCTCACACTTTCGGACTGGAGCAGCCACTCTATTCCTAAGCCTGCCTAACATGTACAGGCCCACACGGGGAGCACCATTGCCTCCACCCTTTTAGCTCTGACATCCACACGGCTCTCCCACAATCACTCCCGCCCTCCTTTCCCTACCCTACTCCCACTTGTGACAGTCCCCCTCACACTTTCGGACTTGAGTAGCCACTCTCCTCCAACGCCTGCCTAACATGTACAGGCCCACATGGGGAGCATCATTGCCTCCACCCTTTTAGCCCTGACATGCACACGGCTCTCCCACAAGCACTCCCGCCCTCCTTTCCCTACCCTACTCCAATTTGTGACAGTCCCCCTCATAATTTCGGACTTGAGTAGCCACTCTCCTCCAACGCCTGCCTAACATGTGCAGGCCCACAAGAGGAGCACCATTGCCTCCACCCTTTTGGCCCTGACATCCACACGGCTCTCCCACAAGCACTCACGTCCTCCTTTCCTTCACCTCCTACAACTTACCACTGCCCTCCTCACACTTTCTGACTGCAGCAGACACTCTCCTCCAAAGCCTGCCTAACATGTACAGACCCACACGGGGAGCACCATTGCCTCCACCCTTTTGGCCCTGACATCCACACGGCTCTCCCACAAGCACTCCAATGCTCCTTCCCCTCACCTCCTACAACCTACGACAGCCCTCCTCACACTTTCGGACTGGAGCAGCCACTCTCCTCCTAAGCCTGCCTAACATGTGCAGGCCCACACGGGGAGCACCATGGCCTCCACCCTTTTGGCCCTGACATCCACACGGCTCTCCCAGAAGCACTCCCGTCTTCCTTTCCCTCACCTCCTACAACTTACCGCTGCCTTCCTCACAGTTTCCCATTAGAGCAGCCAATCTCCTCCAACGCCTGCCTAGCATGCACAGACCCACAGGGGAACACCATTGCCTCCACCCTTTTGGCCCTGTCATCCACACGGCTCTCCCACAACCACTCCAATGCTCCTTCCCCTCACCTCCTACAACTTACCACTGCCCTCCTCACATTTTCGGACTGGAGCAGCCACTCTATTCCTAAGCCTGCCTAACATGTGCAGACCCACACGGGGAGCAGCATTGCCTCCACCTTTTTGGCCCTGACATGCCTAAGTTCTCCCACAAGCACTCCAATGCTCCTTCCCCTCACCTCCTACAATTTACCACTGCCCTCCTCACACTTTCTGACTGGAGACGCCACTCTCCTCCAAAGCCGGCCTAAAAACAACAGGTCCACACGGGGAGCACCATTGCCTCCACCCTTTTGGCCCTGACATCCACACGGCTCTCCCACAACCACTCACATCCTCCTTTCCCTCACCTCCTCCAAGTTACCACTGCCCTCCTCACACTTTCTGACTGGAGCAGCCACTCTCCTCCAAAGCCTGCCTAACATGTACAGGCCCACATTGGGTGCATCATTGCCTCCACCCTTTTGGCCCTGACATTCACACGGCTCTCCCACAAGCACTCCCGTCTTCCTTTCCATCACCTTCTACAACTTACCACTGCCCTCCTCACACTTTCGGACTGGAGCAGCCACTCTCCTCCAAAGCCTGCCTAACACGTACAGGCGCAGACGGGGAGCACCATTGCCTCCACCCTTTTGGCCCTGACATCCACACGGCTCTCCCACAAGCACTCCCGTCTTCCTTTCCCTCACCTCCTACAACTTACCACTGCCCTCCTCACACTTTCGGACTGGAGCAGCCACTCTCCTCCAAAGCCTGCCTAACATGCACAGGCCCACACGGGGAGCACCATTGCCTTCACCCTTTTGGCCCTGACATCCACACGGCTCTCCCACAAGCACTCCAATCCTCCTTCCCCTCACCTCCTACAACCTTCGACAGCCCTCCTCACACTTTCGGACTGGAGCAGCCACTCTCCTCCAACGCCTGCCTTGCATGTACAGGCCCACATTGGGAGCATCATTGCCTCCACCCTTTTGGCCCTGACATCCACACGGCTCTCCCACAAGCACTCCCGTCTTCCTTTCCATCACCTTCTACAACTTACCACTGCCCTCCTCACACTTTCTGACTGGAGCAGCCACTCTCCTCCAAAGCCTGCCTAGCATGCACAGGCCCACACGGGGAGCACCATTGCCTCCACCCTTTTGGCCCTGACATCCACACGGCTCTCCCACAAGCACTCACATCCTCCTTCCCCTCACCTCCTACAACCTACGACAGCCCTCCTCACACTTTCGGGCTGGAGCAGCCACTCTCCTCCAAAGCCTGCCTAACACGTACAGGCCCACACGGGGAGCACCATTGCCTCCACCCTTTTGGCCCTGACATCCACACGGCTCTCCCAGAAGCACTCCAATCCTCCTTCCCCTCACCTCCTACAACCTTCGACAGCCCTCCTCACACTTTCGGACTGGAGCAGCCACTCTATTCCTAAGCCTGCCTAACATGTGCAGGCCCACACGGGGAGCACCATTGCCTCCACCTTTTTGGCCCTGACATGCCTAAGCTCTCCCACAAGCACTCCAATGCTCCTTTCCCTCACCTCCTACAACTTACCACTGCCCTCCTCACACTTTCGGACTGGAGCAGCCACTCTCCTCCAAAGCCTGCCTAACACGTACAGGCCCATCCGGGGAACACCATTGCCTCCACCCTTTTGGCCCTGACATCCACACGGCTCTCCCACAAGCACTCACATCCTCCTTCCCCTCACCTCCTACAACCTACGACAGCCCTCCTCACACTTTCGGACTGGAGCAGCCACTCTATTCCTAAGCCTGCCTAACATGTACAGGCCCACACGGGGAGCATCATTGCCTCCACCCTTTTAGCCCTGACATGCACACGGCTCTCCCACAACCACTCCCGCCCTCCTTTCCCTACCCTACTCCAACTTGTGACAGTCCCCCTCACAATTTCGGACTTGAGTAGCCACTCTCCTCCAACGCCTGCCTAACAACAACAGGTCCACACGGGGAGCACCATTGCCTCCACCCTTTTGGCCCTGACATGCCTGCGGCTCTCCCACAAGCACTCCAATGCTCCTTCCCCTCACCTCCTACAACCTACGACAGCCCTCCTCACACTTTCGGACCGGAGCAGCCACTCTCCTCCTAAGACTGCCTAACATGTGCAGGCCCACATGGGGAGCACCATGGCCTCCACCCTTTTGGCCCTGACAGGCCTACGGCTCTCCCACAAGCACTCCCATCTTCCTTTCCCTCACCTCCTACAACTAACCACTGCCCTCCTCACACTTTCGGACTGGAGCAGCCACTCTCCTCCAAAGCCTGCCTAGCATGTACAGGCCCACATGGGGAGCACCATTGCCTTCACCTTTTGGCCCTGACATCCACACGGCTCTCCCACAAGCACTCCAATCCTCCTTCCCCTCACCTCCTACAACCTACGACAGCCCTCCTCACACTTTCGGGCTGGAGCAGCCAATCTTCTCCCAAGCCTGCCTAACATGTGCAGGCCCACCCGGGGAGCACCATTGCCTCCACCCTTTTGGCCCTGACATCCACACGGCTCTCCCACAAGCACTCCAATCCTCCTTCCCCTCACCTCCTACAACCTACGACAGCCCTCCTCACACTTTCGAACTGGAGCAGCCACTCTCCTCCAACGCCGGCCTAACATGTGCAGGCCCACCCGGGGAGCACCATTGCGTCCACCCTTTTGGCCCTGACATCCACACGGCTCTCCCACAAGCACTCCAATCCTCCTTCCCCTCACCTCCTACAACCTTCGACAGCCCTCCTCACACTTTCGGACTGGAGCAGCCACTCTATTCCTAAGCCTGCCTAACATGTGCAGGCCCACACGGGGAGCACCATTGCCTCCACCTTTTTGCCCCTGACATGCCTAAGCTCTCCCACAAGCACTCCAATGCTCCTTTCCCTCACCTCCTACAACTTACCACTGCCCTCCTCACACTTTCGGACTGGAGCAGCCACTCTCCTCCAACGCCTGCCTAACACATACAGGCCCACCCGGGGAACACCATTGCCTCCACCCTTTTGGCCCTGACATCCACACGGCTCTCCCACAAGCACTCACATCCTCGTTCCCCTCACCTCCTACAACTTACCACTGCCCTCCTCACACTTTCGGACTGGAGCAGCCACTCTATTCCTAAGCCTGCCTAACATGTACAGGCCCACGCGGGGAGCATCATTGCCTCCACCCTTTTCGCCCTGACATGCCTACGGCTCTCCCACAACCACACCCGCCCTCCTTTCCCTACCCTACTCCCAATTGTGACAGTCCCCCTCATAATTTCGGACTTGAGTAGCCACTCTCCTCCAACGCCTGCCTAACATGTGCAGGCCCACAAGAGGAGCATCATTGCCTCCACCCTTTTGGCCCTGACATGCCTACGGCTCTCCCACAAGCACTCACGTATTCCTTTCCCTCACCTCCTACAACTTACCACTGCCCTCTTCACGCTTTCGGACTGGAGCAGACACTCTCCGCCAAAGCCTGCCTAGCATGTACAGACCCACACGGGGAGCACCATTGCCTCCACCTTTTTGGCCCTGACATCCACACGGCTCTCCCACAAGCACTCCAATGCTCCTTCCCCTCACCTCCTACAACCTACGACAGCCCTCCTCACACTTTCGGGCTGGAGCAGCCACCCTATTCCTAAGCCTGCCTAACATGTACAGGCCCACACGGGGAGCACCATGGCGTCCACCCTTTTGGCCCTGACATCCACACGGCTCTCCCACAAGCACTCACGCCCTCCTTTCCCTACCCTACTCCAACTTATGCCTGCCCTCCTCACACTTTCTGAATGGAGCAGCCACTCTCCTCCAACGCCTGCCTAACATGTACAGGCCCACACGGGGAGCACCATGACGTCCACCCTTTTGGCCCTGACATGCCTATGGCTCTCCCACAAGCACTCACATCCTCCTTTTCCTCATCTACTACAACTTACCACTGTCCTCCTCACACTTTCCCATTACAGCAGCCAATCTCCTCCAACGCCTGCCTAACAACAACAGGTCCACACGGGCAGCACCATGGCGTCCACCCTTTTGGCCCTGACATCCACACGGCTCTCCCACAAGCACTCCAATCCTCCTTCCCCTCACCTCCTACAACTTACCACTGCCCTCCTCACACTTTCGGACTGGAGCAGCCACTCTCCTCCAACGCCTGCCTGAAAACAACAGGCCCACCCGGGGAGCACCATTGCCTCCACCCTTTTGGCCCTGACATCCACACGGCTCTCCCACAAGCACTCCCCTCTTTATTTCCCTCACCTCCTACAACTTACCACTGCCCTCCTCACACTTTCGGACTGGAGCAGCCACTCTCCTCCAACGCCTGCCTGAAAACAACAGGTCCACACGGGGAGCACCATTGCCTCCACCCTTTTGGCCCTGACATCCACACGGCTCTACCACAACCACTCCCCTCTTTATTTCCCTCACCTCCTACAACTTACCACTGCCCTCCTCACACTTTCGGACTGGAGCAGCCACTCTCCTCCAAAGCCTGCCTAACACGTACAGGCCCACACGGGGAGCACCATTGCCTCCACCCTTTTGGCCCTGACATCCACACGGCTCTCCCACAAGCACTCCAATCCTCCTTCCCCTCACCTCCTACAACCTTCGACAGCCCTCCTCACACTTTCGGACTGGAGCAGCCACCCTATTCCTAAGCCTGCCTAACATGTGCAGGCCCACATGGGGAGCACCATGGCGTCCACCCTTTTGGCCCGGACATCCACACGGCTCTCCCACAACCACTCACGCCCTCCTTTCCCTACCCTACTCCAACTTATGACTGCCCTCCTCACACTTTCTGACTGGAGCAGCCAATCTCCTCCAACGCCTGCCTGGCATGCACAGGCCCAGCCGGGGAACACCATTGCGTCCACCCTTTTGGCCCTGACATCCACACGGCTCTCCCACAACCACTCACATCCTCCTTTCCCTCACCTCCTACAACTTACCACTGCCCTCCTCACACTTTCGGACTGGAGACGCCACTCTCCTCCAAAGCCTGCCTAACATGTACAGGCCCACACGGGGAGCACCATTGCCTCCACCCTTTTGGCCCTGACATGCACGCGGCTCTCCCACAACCACACCCGCCCTCCTTTCCCTACCCTACTCCAACTTGTGACAGTCCCCCTCACAATTTCGGACTTGAGTAGCCACTCTCCTCCAACGCCTGCCTAACATGTGCAGGCCCACAAGAGGAGCACCATTTCCTCCACCCTTTTGGCCCTGACATCCACACCGCTCTCCCACAAGCACTCTCGCCCTTCTTTCCTTCACCTCCTAAAACTTACCACTGCCCTCCTCACAATTTCCCATTAGAGCAGCCACTCTCCTCCAACGCCTGCCTAGCATGCACAGGCCCACACGGGTAGCACCATGACGTCCACCCTTTTAGGCCTGACATGCCTACGGCTCTCCCACAATCACTCAGGTCCTCCTTTCCCTCACCTCCTACAACTTACCACTGCCCTCCTCACACTTTCTGACTGCAGCAGCCACTCTCCTCCAAAGCCTGCCTAACATGTACAGACCCACACGGGGAGCACCATTGCCTCCACCCTTTTGGCCCTGACATCCACACGGCTCTCCCACAAGCACTCCAATCCTCCTTCCCCTCACCTCCTACAACCTACGACAGCCCTCCTCACACTTTCGGACTGGAGCAGCCACTCTCCTCCTAAGCCTGCCTAACATGTGCAGGCCCACATGGGGAGCACCATTGCCTCCACCCTTTTAGCCCTGACATGCCTACGGCTCTCCCACAAGCACTCACGCCCTCCTTTCCCTACCCTACTCCAACTTATGACTGCCCTCCTCACACTTTCTGACTGGAGCAGCCACTCTCCTCCAACGCGGTCTAACATGTACAGACCCACCGGGGGAGCACCATTGCCTCCACCCTTTTGGCCCTGACATCCACACGGCTCTCCCACAAGCACTCCCCTCTTCCTTTCCCTCACCTCCTACAACTTACCACTGCCCTCCTCACACTTTCTGACTGCAGCAGCCACTCTCCTCCAACGCCTGGCTAACAACAACAGGTCCACACGGGCAGCACCATTGCCTCCACCCTTTTGGCCCTGACATGCCTAAGCTCTCCCACAAGCACTCCAATGCTCCTTCCCCTCACCTCCTACAACTTACCACTGCCCTCCTCACACTTTCGGACTGGAGACGCCACTCTCCTCCAAAGCCTGCCTAAAAACAACAGGTCCACACGGGGAGCACCATTGCCTCCACCCTTTTGGCCCTGACATCCACACGGCTCTCCCACAACCACTCACATCCTCCTTTCCCTCACCTCCTCCAAGTTACCACTGCCCTCCTCACACTTTCTGACTGGAGCAGCCACTCTCCTCCAAAGCCTGCCTAACATGTACAGGCCCACATTGGGTGCATCATTGCCTCCACCCTTTTGGCCCTGACATCCACACGGCTCTCCCACAAGCACTCCCGTCTTCCTTTCCATCACCTTCTACAACTTACCACTGCCCTCCTCACACTTTCTGACTGGAGCAGCCACTCTCCTCCAAAGCCTGCCTAACACGTACAGGCGCAGACGGGGAGCACCATTGCCTCCACCCTTTTGGCCCTGACATCCACACGGCTCTCCCACAAGCACTCCAATCCTCCTTCCCCTCACCTCCTACAACTTACCACGGCCCTCCTCACACTTTCTGACTGGAGCAGCCACTCTCCTCCAAAGCCTGCCTAACATGTGCAGGCCCACACGGGGAGCACCATTGCCTCCACCCTTTTGGCCCTGACATCCACACGGCTCTCCCACAAGCACTCCAATCCTCCTTCCCCTCACCTCCTACAACTTACCACTGCCCTCCTCACACTTTCGGACTGGAGCAGCCACTCTCCTCCAACGCCTGCCTAGCATGTACAGGCCCACATTGGGTGCATCATTGCCTCCACCCTTTTGGCCCTGACATCCACACGGCTCTCCCACAAGCACTCCAATGCTCCTTCCCCTCACCTCCTACAACCTACGACAGCCCTCCTCACACTTTCGGACTGGAGCAGCCACTCTCCTCCAAAGCCTGCCTAACACGTACAGGCCCACACGGGGAGCACCATTGCCTCCACCCTTTTGGCCCTGACATCCACACGGCTCTCCCACAAGCACTCCAATCCTCCTTCCCCTCACCTCCTACAACTTACCACTGCCCTCCTCACACTTTCGGACTGCAGCAGCCAATCTCCTCCAAAGCCTGCCTAACATGTGCAGGCCCACACGGGGAGCACCATTGCCTCCACCCTTTTGGCCCTGACATCCACACGGCTCTCCCACAAGAACTCCAATCCTCCTTCCCCTCCCCTCCTACAACCTTCGACAGCCCTCCTCACACTTTCGGACTGGAGCAGCCACTCTATTCCTAAGCCTGCCTAACATGTGCAGGCCCACATGGGGAGCACCATGGCCTCCACCCTTTTGGCCCTCACATGCCTACGGCTCTCCCACAAGCACTCCCGCCCTCCTTTCCCTACCCTACTCCAACTTATGACTGCCCTCCTCACACTTTCGGACTGGAGCAGCCACTCTATTCCTAAGCCTGCCTAACATGTACAGGCCCACACGGGGAGCACCATTGCCTCCACCCTTTTAGCTCTGACATCCACACGGCTCTCCCACAATCACTCCCGCCCTCCTTTCCCTACCCTACTCCAACTTGTGACAGTCCCCCTCACACTTTCGGACTTGAGTAGCCACTCTCCTCCAAAGCCTGTCTAACATGTACAGGCCCACATGGGGAGCATCATTGCCTCCACCCTTTTAGCCCTGATATGCACACGGCTCTCCCACAAGGACTCCCGCCCTCCTTTCCCTACCCTACTCCAATTTGTGACAGTCCCCCTCATAATTTCGGACTTGAGTAGCCACTCTCCTCCAACGCCTGCCTAACATGTGCAGGCCCACAAGAGGAGCACCATTGCCTCCACCCTTTTGGCCCTGACATCCACACGGCTCTCCCACAAGCACTCACGTCCTCCTTTCCTTCACCTCCTACAACTTACCACTGCCCACCTCACACTTTCTGACTGCAGCAGACACTCTCCTCCAAAGCCTGCCTAACATGTACAGACCCACACGGGGAGCACCATTGCCTCCACCTTTTTGGCCCTGACATCCACACGGCTCTCCCACAACCACTCCAATCCTCCTTCCCCTCACCTCCTACAACCTACGACAGCCCTCCTCACACTTTCGGACTGGAGCAGCCACTCTCCTCCAACGCCTGCCTAACATGTGCAGGCCCACACGGGGAGCACCATGGCCTCCACCCTTTTGGCCCTGACATCCACACGGCTCTCCCAGAAGCACTCCAATCCTCCTTCCCCTCACCTCCTACAACTTACCACTGCCCTCCTCACACTTTCGGACTGCAGCAGCCACTCTCCTCCAAAGCCTGTCTAACATGCACAGGCCCACACGGGGAGCACCATTGCCTCCACCCTTTTGGCCCTGACATCCACACGGCTCTCCCACAAGCACTCCAATCCTCCTTCCCCTCACCTCCTACAACCTTCGACAGCCCTCCTCACACTTTCGGACTGGAGCAGCCACTCTCCTCCAACGCCTGCCTAGCATGTACAGGCCCACATTGGGAGCATCATTGCCTCCACCCTTTTGGCCCTGACATCCACACGGCTCTCCCACAAGCACTCCCGTCTTCCTTTCCATCACCTTCTAAAACTTACCACTGCCCTCCTCACACTTTCGGACTGGAGCAGCCACTCTCCTCCAAAGCCTGCCTAGCATGCACAGGCCCACACGGGGAGCACCATTGCCTCCACCCTTTTGGCCCTGACATGCCTACGGCTCTCCCACAAGCACTCCAATCCTCCTTCCCCTCACCTCCTACAACTTACCACTGCCCTCCTCACACTTTCGGACTGCAGCAGCCACTCTCCTCCAAAGCCTGCCTAACATGTGCAGGCCCACACGGGAAGCACCATGGCCTCCACCCTTTTGGCCCTGACATCCACACGGCTCTCCCACAAGCACTCCAATCCTCCTTCCCCTCACCTCCTACAACCTTCGACAGCCCTCCTCACACTTTCGGACTGGAGCAGCCACTCTATTCCTAAGCCTGCCTAACATGTGCAGGCCCACATGGGGAGCACCATGGCCTCCACCCTTTTGGCCCTCACATGCCTACGGCTCTCCCACAAGCACTCACGCCCTCCTTTCCCTACCCTACTCCAACTTATGACTGCCCTCCTCACACTTTCGGACTGGAGCAGCCACTCTATTCCTAAGCCTGCCTAACATGTACAGGCCCACACGGGGAACACCATTGCCTCCACCCTTTTAGCTCTGACATCCACACGGCTCTCCCACAATCACTCCCACCCTCCTTTCCCTACCCTACTCCAACTTGTGACAGTCCCCCTCACACTTTCGGACTTGAGTAGCCACTCTCCTCCAAAGCCTGCCTAACATGTACAGGCCCACATGGGAAGCATCATTGCCTCCACCCTTTTGGCCCTGATATGCACACGGCTCTCCCACAAGGACTCCCGCCCTCCTTTCCCTACCCTACTCCAATTTGTGACAGTCCCCCTCATAATTTCGGACTTGAGTAGCCACTCTCCTCCAACGCCTGCCTAACATGTGCAGGCCCACAAGAGGAGCACCATTGCCTCCACCCTTTTGGCCCTGACATCCACACGGCTCTCCCACAAGCACTCACGTCCTCCTTTCCTTCACCTCCTACAACTTACCACTGCCCTCCTCACACTTTCTGACTGCAGCAGACACTCTCCTCCAAAGCCTGCCTAACATGTACAGACCCACACGGGGAGCACCATTGCCTCCACCTTTTTGGCCCTGACATCCACACGGCTCTCCCACAAGCACTCCAATGCTCCTTCCCCTCACCTCCTACAACCTACGACAGCCCTCCTCACACTTTCGGACTGGAGCAGCCACTCTCCTCCTAAGCCTGCCTAACATGTGCAGGCCCACACGGGGAGCACCGTGGCCACCACCCTTTTGGCCCTGACATCCACACGGCTCTCCCACAAGCACTCACGTCTTCCTTTCCCTCACCTCCTACAACTTACCACTGCCTTCCTCACAGTTTCCCATTAGAGCAGCCAATCTCCTCCAACGCCTGCCTAGCATGCACAGACCCACAGGGGAACATCATTGCCTCCACCCTTTTGGCCCTGTCATCCACACGGCTCTCCCACAACCACTCCAATGCTCCTTCCCCTCACCTCCTACAACTTACCACTGCCCTCCTCACACTTTCGGACTGGAGCAGCCACTCTATTCCTAAGCCTGCCTAACATGTGCAGACCCACAGGGGGAGCACCATTGCCTCCACCCTTTTGGCCCTGACATGCCTAAGCTCTCCCACAAGCACTCCAATGCTCCTTTTCCTCACCTCCTACAACTTACCACTGCCCTCCTCACACTTTCGGACTGGAGACGGCACTCTATTCCTAAGCCTGCCTAACATGTGCAGGCCCACACGGGGAGCACCATTGCCTCCACCTTTTTGGCCCTGACATGCCTAAGCTCTCCCACAAGCACTCCAATGCTCCTTTCCCTCACCTCCTACAACTTACCACTGCCCTCCTCACACTTTCGGACTGGAGCAGCCACTCTCCTCCAAAGCCTGCCTAACACGTACAGGCCCACATGGGGAGCACCATGGCGTCCACCCTTTTGGCCCTCACATGCCTACGGCTCTCCCACAAGCACTCACGCCCTCCTTTCCCTACCCTACTCCAACTTATGACTGCCCTCCTCACACTTTCGGACTGGAGCAGCCACTCTATTCCTAAGCCTGCCTAACATGTACAGGCCCACACGGGGAGCACCATTGCCTCCACCCTTTTAGCTCTGACATCCACACGGCTCTCCCACAATCACTCCCGCCCTCCTTTCCCTACCCTACTCCAACTTGTGACAGTCCCCCTCACACTTTCGGACTTGAGTAGCCACTCTCCTCCAAAGCCTGCCTAACATGTACAGGCCCACATGGGGAGCATCATTGCCTCCACCCTTTTAGCCCTGATATGCACACGGCTCTCCCACAAGGACTCCCGCCCTCCTTTCCCTACCCTGCTCCAACTTCTGACAGTTCCCCTCACACTTTCGGACTTGAGTAGCCACTCTCCTCCAACGCCTGCCTAACATGTGCAGGCCCACAAGAGGAGCACCATTGCCTCCACCCTTTTGGGCCTGACATCCACACGGCTCTCCCACAAGCACTCACGTCCTCCTTTCCTTCACCTCCTACAACTTACCACTGCCCTCCTCACACTTTCCGATTAGAGCAGCCACTCTCCTCCAAAGCCTGCCTAGCATGCAGAGGCGCACACTGGGAGCACCATTGCCTCCACCTTTTTGGCCCTGACATGCCTAAGCTCTCCCACAAGCACTCCAATGCTCCTTTCCCTCACCTCCTACAAATTACCACTGCCCTCCTCACACTTTCGGACTGGAGCAGCCACTCTCCTCCAAAGCCTGCCTAACACGTACAGGCCCACCCGGGGAACACCATTGCCTCCACCCTTTTGGCCCTGACATCCACACGGCTCTCCCACAAGCACTCACATCCTCCTTCCCCTCACCTCCTACAACTTACCACTGCCCTCCTCACACTTTCGGACTGGAGCAGCCACTCTATTCCTAAGCCTGCCTAACATGTACAGGCCCACACGGGGAGCATCATTGCCTCCACCCTTTTAGCCCTGACATGCACACGGCTCTCCCACAAGCACTCCCGCCCTCCTTTCCCTACCCTACTCCAACTTGTGACAGTCCCCCTCACAATTTCGGACTTGAGTAGCCACTCTCCTCCAACGCCTGCCTAACAACAACAGGTCCACACGGGGAGCACCATTGCCTCCACCTTTTTGGCCCTGACATGCCTGCGGCTCTCCCACAAGCACTCCAATGCTCCTTCCCCTCACCTCCTACAACCTACGACAGCCCTCCTCACATTTTCGGACTGGAGCAGCCACTCTCCTCCTAAGACTGCCTAACATGTGCAGGCCCACATGGGGAGCACCATGGCCTCCACCCTTTTGGCCCTGACAGGCCTACGGCTCTCCCACAAGCACTCCCATCTTCCTTTCCCTCACCTCCTACAACTAACCACTGCCCTCCTCACACTTTCGGACTGGAGCAGCTACTCTCCTCCAAAGCCTGCCTAACATGTGCAGGCCCACATGGGGAGCATCATTGCCTCCACCTTTTTGGCCCTCACATGCCTACGGCTCTCCCACAAGCACTCCCGTCTTCCTTTCCCTCACCTCCTATAACCTACGACAGCCCTCCTCACACTTTCGGACTGGAGCAGCCACTCTCCTCCAAAGCCTGCCTAGCATGTACAGGCCCACACGGGGAGCACCATTGCCTCCACCCTTTTGGCCCTGACATCCACACGGCTCTCCCACAAGCACTCCAATCCTCCTTCCCCTCACCTCCTACAACCTACGACAGCCCTCCTCACACTTTCGGGCTGGAGCAGCCAATCTTCTCCCAAGCCTGCCTAACATGTGCAGGCCCACCCGGGGAGCACCATTGCCTCCACCCTTTTGGCCCTGACATCCACACGGCTCTCCCACAAGCACTCCAATCCTTCTTCCCCTCACCTCCTACAACCTACGACAGCCCTCCTCACACTTTCGGACTGGAGCAGCCACTCTCCTCCAACGCCGGCCTAACATGTGCAGGCCCACCCGGGGAGCACCATTGCCTCCACCCTTTTGGCCCTGACATGCCTACGGCTCTCCCAGAAGCACTCCAATCCTCCTTCCCCTCACCTCCTACAACCTTCGACAGCCCTCCTCACACTTTCGGACTGGAGCAGCCATTCTATTCCTAAGCCTGCCTAACATGTGCAGGCCCACACGGGGAGCACCATTGCCTCCACCTTTTTGCCCCTGACATGCCTAAGCTCTCCCACAAGCACTCCAATGCTCCTTTCCCTCACCTCCTACAACTTACCACTGCCCTCCTCACACTTTCGGACTGGAGCAGCCACTCTCCTCCAAAGCCTGCCTAACACGTACAGGCCCACCCGGGGAACACCATTGCCTCCACCCTTTTGGCCCTGACATCCACACGGCTCTCCCACAAGCACTCACATCCTCCTTCCCCTCACCTCCTACAACTTACCACTGCCCTCCTCACACTTTCGGACTGGAGCAGCCACTCTATTCCTAAGCCTGCCTAACATGTGCAGGCCCACCCGGGGAGCATCATTGCCTCCACCCTTTTCGCCCTGACATGCCTACGGCTCTCCCACAAGCACTCCCGCCCTCCTTTCCCTACCCTACTCCCACTTGTGACAGTCCCCCTCATAATTTCGGACTTGAGTAGCCACTCTCCTCCAACGCCTGCCTAACATGTGCAGGCCCACAAGAGGAGCATCATTGCCTCCACCCTTTTGGCCCTGACATGCCTACGGCTCTCCCACAAGCACTCACGTATTCCTTTCCCTCACCTCCTACAACTTACCACTGCCCACTTCACACTTTCGGACTGGAGCAGACACTCTCCTCCAAAGCCTGCCTAGCATGTACAGACCCACACGGGGAGCACCATTGCCTCCACCTTTTTGGCCCTGACATGCCTACGGCTCTCCCACAAGCACTCCAATGCTCCTTCCCCTCACCTCCTACAACCTACGACAGCCCTCCTCACACTTTCGGACTGGACCAGCCACTCTCCTCCTAAGCCTGCCTAACATGTGCAGGCCCACCCGGGGAGCACCATGGCCTCCACCCTTTTGGCCCTGACATCCACACCGCTCTCCCAGAAGCACTCACGTCTTCCTTTCCCTCATCTCCTACAAATTACCACTGCCTTCCTCACAGTTTCCCATTAGAGCAGCCAATCTCCTCCAACGCCTGCCTAGCATGCACAGGCCCACACGGGAATACCATTGCCTCCACCCTTTTAGCCCTGTCATCCACACGGCTCTCCCACAACCACTCCAATGCTCCTTCCCCTCACCTCCTACAACTTACCACTGCCCTCCTCACACTTTCAGACTGGAGCAGCCACTCTCCTCCTAAGCCTGCCTAACATGTACAGGCCCACATGGGGAGCACCATTGCCCCCACCTTTTTGGCCCTGACATGCCTACGGCTCTCCCACAAGCACTCCAATGCTCCTTCCCCTCACCTCCTACAACCTACGACAGCCCTCCTCACACTTTCGGACTGGAGCAGCCACTCTCCTCCTAAGCCTGCCTAACATGTGCAGGCCCACATGGGGAGCACCATGGCGTCCACCCTTTTGGCCCTCACATGCCTACGGCTCTCCCACAAGCACTCCAATCCTCCTTCCCCTCACCTCCTACAACCTACGACAGCCCTCCTCACAATTTCCCATTAGAGCAGCCACTCTCCTCCAAAGCCTGCCTAACATGTGCAGGCCCACCCGGGGAGCACCATTGCCTCCACCCTTTTGGCCCTGACATGCCTACGGCTCTCCCACAAGCACTCCAATGCTCCTTCCCCTCACCTCCTACAACCTACGACAGCCCTCCTCACACTTTCGGACTGGAGCAGCCACTCTCCTCCAAAGCCTGCCTAACATGTGCAGGCCCACACGGGGAGCACCATTGCCTCCACCTTTTTGGCCCTGACATGCCTAAGCTCTCCCACAAGCACTCCAATGCTCCTTCCCCTCACCTCCTACAACTTACCACTGCCCTCCTCACACTTTCGGACTGGAGCAGCCACTCTATTCCTAAGCCTGCCTAACATGTGCAGGCCCACACGGGGAGCACCATTGCCTCCACCCTTTTAGCCCTGACATGCACACGGCTCTCCCACAACCACTCCCGCCCTCCTTTCCCTACCCTACTCCAACTTGTGACAGTCCCCCTCACAATTTCGGACTTGAGTAGCCACTCTCCTCCAACGCCTGCCTAACATGTGCAGGCCCACAAGAGGAGCACCATTTCCACCACCCTTTTGGCCCTGACATCCACACGGCTCTCCCACAAGCACTCCAATCCTCCTTTCCTTCACCTCCTACAACTTACCACTGCCCTCCTCACAATTTCCCATTAGAGTAGCCACTCTCCTCCAAAGCCTGCCTAACAACAACAGGCCCACCCGGGGAGCACCATTGCCGCCACCCTTTTGGCCCTGACATGCCTGCGGCTCTCCCACAAGCACTCCAATGCTCCTTCCCCTCACCTCCTACAACCTACGACAGCCCTCCTCACACTTCCTGACTGGAGCAGCCACTCTCCTCCTAAGCCTGCCTAACATGTGCAGGCCCACATGGGGAGCACCATTGCCTCCACCCTTTTGGCCCTCACATGCCTACGGCTCTCCCACAAGCACTCCCGTCTTCCTTTCCCTCACCTCCTACAACTAACCACTGCCCTCCTCACACTTCCTGACTGGAGCAGCCGCTCTCCTCCAACGCCTGCCTAACATGCACAGGCCCACCCAGGGAACAACATTCCCTCCACCCTTTTGGCCCTGAAATCCACACGGCTCTCCCACAAGCACTCCAATCCTCCTTCCCCTCACCTCCTACAACTTACCACTGCCCTCCTCACACTTTCGGACTGGAGACGCCACTCTCCTCCAAAGCCTGCCTAACATGTACAGGCCCACATGGGGAGCATCATTGCCTCCACCCTTTTCACCCTGACATGCACACGGCTCTCCCACAAGCACTCCCGCCCTCCTTTCCCTACCCTACTCCCACTTGTGACAGTCCCCCTCATAATTTCGGACTTGAGTAGCCACTCTCCTCCAACGCCTGCCTAACATGTGCAGGCCCACAAGAGGAGCACCATTGCCTCCACGCTTTTGGCCCTGACATCCACACGGCTCTCCCACAAGCACTCACGTATTCCTTTCCCTCACCTCCTACAACTTACCACTGCCCTCCTCACACTTTCGGACTGGAGCAGAAACTCTCCTCCAAAGCCTGCCTAACATGTACAGACCCACAGGGGGAGCACCATTGCCTCCACCTTTTTGGCCCTGACATGCCTACGGCTCTCCCACAAGCACTCCAATGCTCCTTCCCCTCACCTTCTACAACCTACGACAGCCCTCCTCACACTTTCTGACTGGAGCAGCCACTCTCCTCCTAAGACTGCCTAACATGTGCAGGCCCACACGGGGAGCACCATGGCCTCCACCCTTTTGGCCCTGACATCCACACGGCTCTCCCACAATCACTCCCGCCCTCCTTTCCCTACCCTACTCCAACTTGTGACAGTCCCCCTCACACTTTCGGACTTGAGTAGCCACTCTCCTCCAAAGCCTGCCTAACATGTACAGGCCCACATGGGGAGCATCATTGCCTCCACCCTTTTAGCCCTGATATGCACACGGCTCTCCCACAAGGACTCCCGCCCTCCTTTCCCTACCCTGCTCCAACTTCTGACAGTTCCCCTCACACTTTCGGACTTGAGTAGCCACTCTCCTCCAACGCCTGCCTAACATGTGCAGGCGCACAAGAGGAGCACCATTGCCTCCACCCTTTTGGGCCTGACATCCACACGGCTCTCCCACAAGCACTCACGTCCTCCTTTCCTTCACCTCCTACAACTTACCACTGCCCTCCTCACACTTTCCGATTAGAGCAGCCACTCTCCTCCAAAGCCTGCCTAGCATGCAGAGGCGCACACTGGGAGCACCATTGCCTCCACCTTTTTGGCCCTGACATGCCTAAGCTCTCCCACAAGCACTCCAATGCTCCTTTCCCTCACCTCCTACAAATTACCACTGCCCTCCTCACACTTTCGGACTGGAGCAGCCACTCTCCTCCAAAGCCTGCCTAACACGTACAGGCCCACCCGGGGAACACCATTGCCTCCACCCTTTTGGCCCTGACATCCACACGGCTCTCCCACAAGCACTCACATCCTCCTTCCCCTCACCTCCTACAACTTACCACTGCCCTCCTCACACTTTCGGACTGGAGCAGCCACTCTATTCCTAAGCCTGCCTAACATGTACAGGCCCACACGGGGAGCATCATTGCCTCCACCCTTTTAGCCCTGACATGCACACGGCTCTCCCACAAGCACTCCCGCCCTCCTTTCCCTACCCTACTCCAACTTGTGACAGTCCCCCTCACAATTTCGGACTTGAGTAGCCACTCTCCTCCAACGCCTGCCTAACAACAACAGGTCCACACGGGGAGCACCATTGCCTCCACCTTTTTGGCCCTGACATGCCTGCGGCTCTCCCACAAGCACTCCAATGCTCCTTCCCCTCACCTCCTACAACCTACGACAGCCCTCCTCACATTTTCGGACTGGAGCAGCCACTCTCCTCCTAAGACTGCCTAACATGTGCAGGCCCACATGGGGAGCACCATGGCCTCCACCCTTTTGGCCCTGACAGGCCTACGGCTCTCCCACAAGCACTCCCATCTTCCTTTCCCTCACCTCCTACAACTAACCACTGCCCTCCTCACACTTTCGGACTGGAGCAGCTACTCTCCTCCAAAGCCTGCCTAACATGTGCAGGCCCACATGGGGAGCATCATTGCCTCCACCTTTTTGGCCCTCACATGCCTACGGCTCTCCCACAAGCACTCCCGTCTTCCTTTCCCTCACCTCCTATAACCTACGACAGCCCTCCTCACACTTTCGGACTGGAGCAGCCACTCTCCTCCAAAGCCTGCCTAGCATGTACAGGCCCACACGGGGAGCACCATTGCCTCCACCCTTTTGGCCCTGACATCCACACGGCTCTCCCACAAGCACTCCAATCCTCCTTCCCCTCACCTCCTACAACCTACGACAGCCCTCCTCACACTTTCGGGCTGGAGCAGCCAATCTTCTCCCAAGCCTGCCTAACATGTGCAGGCCCACCCGGGGAGCACCATTGCCTCCACCCTTTTGGCCCTGACATCCACACGGCTCTCCCACAAGCACTCCAATCCTTCTTCCCCTCACCTCCTACAACCTACGACAGCCCTCCTCACACTTTCGGACTGGAGCAGCCACTCTCCTCCAACGCCGGCCTAACATGTGCAGGCCCACCCGGGGTGCACCATTGCCTCCACCCTTTTGGCCCTGACATGCCTACGGCTCTCCCAGAAGCACTCCAATCCTCCTTCCCCTCACCTCCTACAACCTTCGACAGCCCTCCTCACACTTTCGGACTGGAGCAGCCACTCTATTCCTAAGCCTGCCTAACATGTGCAGGCCCACACGGGGAGCACCATTGCCTCCACCTTTTTGCCCCTGACATGCCTAAGCTCTCCCACAAGCACTCCAATGCTCCTTTCCCTCACCTCCTACAACTTACCACTGCCCTCCTCACACTTTCGGACTGGAGCAGCCACTCTCCTCCAAAGCCTGCCTAACACGTACAGGCCCACCCGGGGAACACCATTGCCTCCACCCTTTTGGCCCTGACATCCACACGGCTCTCCCACAAGCACTCACATCCTCCTTCCCCTCACCTCCTACAACTTACCACTGCCCTCCTCACACTTTCGGACTGGAGCAGCCACTCTATTCCTAAGCCTGCCTAACATGTACAGGCCCACGCGGGGAGCATCATTGCCTCCACCCTTTTCGCCCTGACATGCCTACGGCTCTCCCACAAGCACTCCCGCCCTCCTTTCCCTACCCTACTCCCACTTGTGACAGTCCCCCTCATAATTTCGGACTTGAGTAGCCACTCTCCTCCAACGCCTGCCTAACATGTGCAGGCCCACAAGAGGAGCATCATTGCCTCCACCCTTTTGGCCCTGACATGCCTACGGCTCTCCCACAAGCACTCACGTATTCCTTTCCCTCACCTCCTACAACTTACCACTGCCCACTTCACACTTTCGGACTGGAGCAGACACTCTCCTCCAAAGCCTGCCTAGCATGTACAGACCCACACGGGGAGCACCATTGCCTCCACCTTTTTGGCCCTGACATGCCTACGGCTCTCCCACAAGCACTCCAATGCTCCTTCCCCTCACCTCCTACAACCTACGACAGCCCTCCTCACACTTTCGGACTGGAGCAGCCACTCTCCTCCTAAGCCTGCCTAACATGTGCAGGCCCACCCGGGGAGCACCATGGCCTCCACCCTTTTGGCCCTGACATCCACACCGCTCTCCCAGAAGCACTCACGTCTTCCTTTCCCTCATCTCCTACAAATTACCACTGCCTTCCTCACAGTTTCCCATTAGAGCAGCCAATCTCCTCCAACGCCTGCCTAGCATGCACAGGCCCACACGGGAATACCATTGCCTCCACCCTTTTAGCCCTGTCATCCACACGGCTCTCCCACAACCACTCCAATGCTCCTTCCCCTCACCTCCTACAACTTACCACTGCCCTCCTCACACTTTCAGACTGGAGCAGCCACTCTCCTCCTAAGCCTGCCTAACATGTACAGGCCCACATGGGGAGCACCATTGCCCCCACCTTTTTGGCCCTGACATGCCTACGGCTCTCCCACAAGCACTCCAATGCTCCTTCCCCTCACCTCCTACAACCTACGACAGCCCTCCTCACACTTTCGGACTGGAGCAGCCACTCTCCTCCTAAGCCTGCCTAACATGTGCAGGCCCACATGGGGAGCACCATGGCGTCCACCCTTTTGGCCCTCACATGCCTACGGCTCTCCCACAAGCACTCCAATCCTCCTTCCCCTCATCTCCTACAACCTACGACAGCCCTCCTCACAATTTCCCATTAGAGCAGCCACTCTCCTCCAAAGCCTGCCTAACATGTGCAGACCCACACGGGGAGCACCATTGCCTCCACCCTTTTGGCCCTGACATGCCTACGGCTCTCCCACAAGCACTCCAATGCTCCTTCCCCTCACCTCCTACAACCTACGACAGCCCTCCTCACACTTTCGGACTGGAGCAGCCACTCTCCTCCAAAGCCTGCCTAACATGTGCAGGCCCACACGGGGAGCACCATTGCCTCCACCTTTTTGGCCCTGACATGCCTAAGCTCTCCCACAAGCACTCCAATGCTCCTTCCCCTCACCTCCTACAACTTACCACTGCCCTCCTCACACTTTCGGACTGGAGCAGCCACTCTATTCCTAAGCCTGCCTAACATGTGCAGGCCCACACGGGGAGCACCATTGCCTCCACCCTTTTAGCCCTGACATGCACACGGCTCTCCCACAACCACTCCCGCCCTCCTTTCCCTACCCTACTCCAACTTGTGACAGTCCCCCTCACAATTTCGGACTTGAGTAGCCACTCTCCTCCAACGCCTGCCTAACATGTGCAGGCCCACAAGAGGAGCACCATTTCCACCACCCTTTTGGCCCTGACATCCACACGGCTCTCCCACAAGCACTCCAATCCTCCTTTCCTTCACCTCCTACAACTTACCACTGCCCTCCTCACAATTTCCCATTAGAGTAGCCACTCTCCTCCAAAGCCTGCCTAACAACAACAGGTCCACACGGGGAGCACCATTGCCGCCACCCTTTTGGCCCTGACATGCCTGCGGCTCTCCCACAAGCACTCCAATGCTCCTTCCCCTCACCTCCTACAACCTACGACAGCCCTCCTCACACTTCCTGACTGGAGCAGCCACTCTCCTCCTAAGCCTGCCTAACATGTGCAGGCCCACATGGGGAGCACCATTGCCTCCACCCTTTTGGCCCTCACATGCCTACGGCTCTCCCACAAGCACTCCCGTCTTCCTTTCCCTCACCTCCTACAACTAACCACTGCCCTCCTCACACTTCCTGACTGGAGCAGCCGCTCTCCTCCAACGCCTGCCTAACATGCACAGGCCCACCCAGGGAACAACATTGCCTCCACCCTTTTGGCCCTGAAATCCACACGGCTCTCCCACAAGCACTCCAATCCTCCTTCCCCTCACCTCCTACAACTTACCACTGCCCTCCTCACACTTTCGGACTGGAGACGCCACTCTCCTCCAAAGCCTGCCTAACATGTACAGGCCCACATGGGGAGCATCATTGCCTCCACCCTTTTCACCCTGACATGCACACGGCTCTCCCACAAGCACTCCCGCCCTCCTTTCCCTACCCTACTCCCACTTGTGACAGTCCCCCTCATAATTTCGGACTTGAGTAGCCACTCTCCTCCAACGCCTGCCTAACATGTGCAGGCCCACAAGAGGAGCACCATTGCCTCCACGCTTTTGGCCCTGACATCCACACGGCTCTCCCACAAGCACTCACGTATTCCTTTCCCTCACCTCCTACAACTTACCACTGCCCTCCTCACACTTTCGGACTGGAGCAGAAACTCTCCTCCAAAGCCTGCCTAACATGTACAGACCCACAGGGGGAGCACCATTGCCTCCACCTTTTTGGCCCTGACATGCCTACGGCTCTCCCACAAGCACTCCAATGCTCCTTCCCCTCACCTTCTACAACCTACGACAGCCCTCCTCACACTTTCTGACTGGAGCAGCCACTCTCCTCCTAAGACTGCCTAACATGTGCAGGCCCACACGGGGAGCACCATGGCCTCCACCCTTTTGGCCCTGACATCCACACGGCTCTCCCACAAGCACTCACGCCCTCCTTTCCCTACCCTACTCCAACTTATGACTGCCCTCCTCACACTTTCTGACTGGAGCAGCCACTCTCCTCCAACGCCTGCCTAAAATGTGCAGGTCCACACGGGGAGCACCATTGCCTCCACCTTTTTGGCCCTGACATGCCTACGGCTCTCCCACAAGCACTCCAATCCTCCTTCCCCTCACCTCCTACAACCTACGACAGCCCTCCTCACAATTTCGGGCTGGAGCAGCCAATCTCCTCCCAAGCCTGCCTAACATGTGCAGGCCCACATGGGGAGCACCATGGCGTCCACTCTTTTGGCCCTCACATGCCTACAGCTCTCCCACAAGCACTCACGCCCTCCTTTCCCTCACCTCCTACCACTTACCACTGCCCTCCTCACACTTCCTGACTGGAGCAGCCGCTTTCCTCCAAAGCCTGCCTAACATGTGCAGGCCCACCCGGGGAGCACCATGGCCTCCACCCTTTTGGCCCTGACATCCACACGGCTCTCCCACAAGCACTCACGCCCTCCTTTCCCTAACCTACTCCAACTTATGACTGCCCTCCTCACACTTTCTGACTGGAGCAGCCAATCTCCTCCAACGCCTGCCTGGCATGCACAGGCCCACCCGGGGAGCACCATGGCGTCCACCCTTTTGGCCCTGACATCCACACGGCTCTCCTACAAGCCCTCCCCTCTTCCTTTCCCTCACCTCCTACAACTTACCACTGCCTTCCTCACAGTTTCCCATTAGAGCAGCCAATCTCCTCCAACGCCTGCCTAGCATGCACAGGCCCACACGGGGAGCATCATGACGTCCACCCTTTGAGCCCTGACATGCCTACGGCTCTCCCACAAGCACTCACGTCTTCCTTTCCCTCACCTCCTACAACTTACCACTGCCCTCCTCACACTTTCGGACTGGAGCAGACACTCTCCTCCAACGCCTGCCTAACATGTATAGACCCACACGGGGAGCACCATTGCCTCCACCTTTTTGGCCCTGACATGCCTACGGCTCTCCCACAAGCACTCCAATGCTCTTTCCCCTCACCTCCTACAACCTACGACAGCCCTCCTCACACTTTCGGACTGGAGCAGCCACTCTCCTCCTAAGCCTGCCTAACATGTGCAGGCCCACCCGGGGAGCACCATTGCCTCCACCCTTTTGGCCCTGACATCCACACGGCTCTCCCAGAAGCACTCACGTCTTCCTTTCCCTCATCTCCTACAACTTACCACTGCCCTCCTCAGAATTTCCCATTAGAGCAGCCAATCTCCTCCAACGCCTGCCTAGCATGCACAGGCCCACAGGGGAACACCATTGCCTCCACCCTTTTGTCCCTGTCATCCACACGGCTCTCCCACAAGCACTCCAATCCTCCTTCCCCTCACCTCCTACAACTTACCACTGCCCTCCTCACACTTTCAGACTGGAGCAGCCACTCTCCTCCAAAGCCTGCCTAACATGTACAGACCCAAACGGGGAGCACCATTGCCCCCACCTTTTTGGCCCTGACATGCCTACGGCTCTCCCAAAAGCACTCCAATGCTCCTTCCCCTCACCTCCTACAACCTACGACAGCCCTCCTCACACTTTCGGACTGGAGCAGCCACTCTCCTCCTAAGCCTGCCTAACATGTGCAGGCCCACATGGGGAGCACCATTGCCTCCACCCTTTTGGCCCTGACATCCACACGGCTCTCCCACAAGCACTCCAATCCTCCTTCCCCTCACCTCCTACAACCTACGACAGCCCTCCTCACACTTTCGGGCTGGAGCAGCCAATCTCCTGCAAAGACTGCCCAACATGTGCAGGCCCACATGGGGAGCACCATGGCGTCCACCCTTTTGGCCCTGACATCCACACGGCTCTCCCACAAGCACTCACATCCTCCTTCCCCTCACCTCCTACAACTTACCACTGCCCTCCTCACACTTTCTGACTGGAACAGCCACTCTCCTCCAAAGCCTGCCTAGCATGTACAGGCCCACACTGGGAGCATCATTGCATCCACCCTTTTGGCCCTGACATCCACACGGCTCTCCCACAAGCACTCCCGTCTTCCTTTCCCTCACCTCCTACAACTTACCACTGCCCTCCTCACACTTTCCCATTAAGGCAGCCACCTCCTCCAACGCCTGCCTAGCATGCACAGGCCCACACGGGGAGCACCATTGCCTCCACCATTTTGGCCCTGACATCCACACGGCTCTCCCACAAGCACTCCCGTCTTCCTTTCCCTCACCTCCTACAACTCACCACTGCCCTCCTCACACTTTCGGACTGCAGCAGCCACTCTCCTCCAAAGCCTGCCTAACATGTACAGGCCCACATTGGGAGCATCATTGCCTCCACCCTTTTGGCCCTGACATCCACACGGCTCTCCCACAAGCACTCCAATGCTCCTTCCCCTCACCTCCTACAACCTACGACAGCCCTCCTCACACTTTCGGACTGGAGCAGCCACTCTATTCCTAAGCCTGCCTAACATGTACAGGCCCACACGGGGAGCACCATTGCCTCCACCCTTTTAGCCCTGACATGCACACGGCTCTCCCACAACCACTCCCGCCCTCCTTTCCCTACCCTACTCCAACTTGTGACAGTCCCCCTCACAATTTCGGACTTGAGTAGCCACTCTCCTCCAACGCCTGCCTAACATGTGCAGGCCCACAAGAGGAGCACCATTTCCTCCACCCTTTTGGCCCTGACATCCACACGGCTCTCCCACAAGCACTCACGTCCTCCTTCCCCTCACCTCCTACAACTTACCACTGCCCTCCTCACAATTTCCCATTAGAGCAGCCACTCTCCTCCAAAGCCTGCCTAGCATGCACAGGCCCACACGGGGAGCACCATTGCCGCCACCCTTTTGGCCCTGACATGCCTGCGGCTCTCCCACAAGCACTCCAATGCTCCTTCCCCTCACCTCCTACAACCTACAACAGCCCTCCTCACACTTCCTGACTGGAGCAGCCACTCTCCTCCTAAGCCTGCCTAACATGTGCAGGCCCACATGGGGAGCACCATTGCCTCCACCCTTTTGGCCCTCACATGCCTACGGCTCTCCCACAAGCACTCCAATGCTCCTTCCCCTCACCTCCTACAACCTACGACAGCCCTCCTCACACTTTCGGGCTGGAGCAGCCAATCTTCTCCCAAGCCTGCCTAACATGTGCAGGCCCACCCGGGGAGCACCATTGCCTCCACCCTTTTGGCCCTGACATCCACACGGCTCTCCCACAAGCACTCCAATCCTCCTTCCCCTCACCTCCTACAACCTACGACAGCCCTCCTCACAATTTCGGACTGGAGCAGCCACTCTCCTCCAACGCCGGCCTAACATGTGCAGGCCCACCCGGGGAGCACCATTGCGTCCACCCTTTTGGCCCTGACATGCCTACGGCTCTCCCAGAAGCACTCCAATCCTCCTTCCCCTCACCTCCTACAACCTTCGACAGCCCTCCTCACACTTTCGGACTGGAGCAGCCACTCTCCTCCAAAGCCTGCCTAACATGTGCAGGCCCACACGGGGAGCACCATTGCCTCCACCTTTTTGCCCCTGACATGCCTAAGCTCTCCCACAAGCACTCCAATGCTCCTTTCCCTCACCTCCTACAACTTACCACTGCCCTCCTCACACTTTCGGACTGGAGCAGCCACTCTCCTCCAAAGCCTGCCTAACACGTACAGGCCCACCCGGGGAACACCATTGCCTCCACCCTTTGGGCCCTCACATGCCTACGGCTCTCCCACAAGCACTCACGCCCTCCTTTCCCTACCCTACTCCAACTTATGACTGCCCTCCTCACACTTTCTGACTGGAGCAGCCACTCTCCTCCAACGCCTGCCTAAAATGTGCAGGTCCACACGGGGAGCACCATGGCGTCCATCTTTTTGGCTCTGACATCCACATGGCTCTCCCACAAGCACTCCAATCCTCCTTCCCCTCACCTCCTACAACCTACGACAGCCCTCCTCACACTTTCGGGCTGGAGCAGCCAATCTCCTCCCAAGCTAGCCTAACATGTGCAGGCCCACCCGGGGAGCACCATTGCCTCCACCCTTTTGGCCCTGACATGCCTACAGCTCTCCCACAAGCACTCCAATCCTCCTTCCCCTCACCTCCTACAACTTACCACTGCCCTCCTCACAATTTCCCATTAGAGCAGCCACTCTCCTCCAAAGCCTGCCTAACATGTGCAGACCCACACGGGGAGCACCATTGCCTCCACCCTTTTGGCCCTGACATGCCTACGGCTCTCCCACAAGCACTCCAATGCTCCTTCCCCTCACCTCCTACAACCTACGACAGCCCTCCTCACACTTTCGGACTGGAGCAGCCACTCTCCTCCAAAGCCTGCCTAACATGTGCAGGCCCACACGGGGAGCACCATTGCCTCCACCTTTTTGGCCCTGACATGCCTAAGCTCACCCACAAGCACTCCAATGCTCCTTCCCCTCACCTCCTACAACTTACCACTGCCCTCCACACACTTTCGGACTGGAGCAGCCACTCTATTCCTAAGCCTGCCTAACATGTGCAGGCCCACACGGGGAGCACCATTGCCTCCACCCTTTTAGCCCTGACATGCACACGGCTCTCCCACAACCACTCCCGCCCTCCTTTCCCTACCCTACTCCAACTTGTGACAGTCCCCCTCACAATTTCGGACTTGAGTAGCCACTCTCCTCCAACGCCTGCCTAACATGTGCAGGCCCACAAGAGGAGCACCATTTCCTCCACCCTTTTGGCCCTGACATCCACACGGCTCTCCCACAAGCACTCACGTCCTCCTTTCCTTCACCTCCTACAACTTACCACTGCCCTCCTCACAATTTCCCATTAGAGCAGCCACTCTCCTCCAAAGCCTGCCTAACAACAACAGGTCCACACGGGGAGCACCATTGCCGCCACCCTTTTGGCCCTGACATGCCTGCGGCTCTCCCACAAGCACTCCAATCCTCCTTCCCCTCACCTCCTACAACCTACGACAGCCCTCCTCACACTTCCTGACTGGAGCAGCCACTCTCCTCCTAAGCCTGCCTAACATGTGCAGGCCCACATGGGGAGCACCATTGCCTCCACCCTTTTGGCCCTCACATGCCTACGGCTCTCCCACAAGCACTCCAATGCTCCTTCCCCTCACCTCCTACAACCTACGACAGCCCTCCTCACAATTTCGGGCTGGAGCAGCCAATCTCCTCCCAAGCCTGCCTAACATGCACAGGCCCACCCAGGGAACAACATTGCCTCCACCCTTTTGGCCCTGAAATCCACACGGCTCTCCCACAAGCACTCCAATGCTCCTTTCCCTCACCTCCTACAACTTACCACTGCCCTCCTCACACTTTCGGACTGGAGACGCCACTCTCCTCCAAAGCCTGCCTAACATGTACAGGCCCACATGGGGAGCATCATTGCCTCCACCCTTTTCACCCTGACATGCACACGGCTCTCCCACAACCACTCACGCCCTCCTTTCCCTACCCTACTCCCACTTGTGACAGTCCCCCTCATAATTTCGGACTTGAGTAGCCACTCTCCTCCAACGCCTGCCTAACATGTGCAGGCCCACAAGAGGAGCACCATTTCCTCCACCCTTTTGGCCCTGACATCCACACGGCTCTCCCACAAGCACTCACGTCTTCCTTTCCCTCACCTCCTACAACTTACCACTGCCCTCCTCACACTTTCGGACTGGAGCAGACACTCTCCTCCAAAGCCTGCCTAACATGTACAGACCCACACGGGGAGCACCATTGCCTCCACCTTTTTGGCCCTGACATGCCTACGGCTCTCCCACAAGCACTCCAATGCTCCTTCCCCTCACCTCCTACAACCTACGACAGCCCTCCTCACACTTTCTGACTGGAGCAGCCACTCTCCTCCTAAGACTGCCTAACATGTGCAGGCCCACACGGGGAGCACCATGGCCTCCACCCTTTTGGCCCTGACATCCACACCGCTCTCCCACAAGCACTCACGCCCTCCTTTCCCTACCCTACTCCAACTTATGACTGCCCTCCTCACACTTTCTGACTGGAGCAGCCACTCTCCTCCAACGCCTGCCTAAAATGTGCAGGTCCACACGGGGAGCACCATTGCCTCCACCTTTTTGGCCCTGACATGCCTACGGCTCTCCCACAAGCACTCACATCCTCCTTCCCCTCACCTCCTACAACCTACGACAGCCGTCCTCACAATTTCGGGCTGGAGCAGCCAATCTCCTCCCAAGCCTGCCTAACATGTGCAGGCCCACATGGGGAGCACCATGGCGTCCACTCTTTTGGCCCTCACATGCCTACAGCTCTCCCACAAGCACTCACGCCCTCCTTTCCCTCACCTCCTACCACTTACCACTGCCCTCCTCACACTTCCTGACTGGAGCAGCCGCTTTCCTCCAAAGCCTGCCTAACATGTGCAGGCCCACCCGGGGAGCACCATGGCCTCCACCCTTTTGGCCCTGACATCCACACGGCTCTCCCACAAGCACTCACGCCCTCCTTTCCCTAACCTACTCCAACTTATGACTGCCCTTCTCACACTTTCTGACTGGAGCAGCCAATCTCCTCCAACGCCTGCCTGGCATGCACAGGCCCACCCGGGGAGCACCATGGCGTCCACCCTTTTGGCCCTGACATCCACACGGCTCTCCTACAAGCCCTCCCCTCTTCCTTTCCCTCACCTCCTACAACTTACCACTGCCTTCCTCACAGTTTCCCATTAGAGCAGCCAATCTCCTCCAACGCCTGCCTAGCATGCACAGGCCCACCCGGGGAACACCATTGCCTCCACCCTTTTGGCCCTGACATCCACACGGCTCTCCCACAAGCACTCACATCCTCCTTCCCCTCACCTCCTACAACTTACCACTGCCCTCCTCACACTTTCGGACTGGAGACGCCACTCTCCTCCAAAGCCTGCCTAACATGTACAGGCCCACACGGGGAGCATCATTGCCTCCACCCTTTTGGCCCTGACATGCACACGGCTCTCCCACAAGCACTCCCGCCCTCCTTTCCCTACCCTACTCCCACTTGTGACAGTCCCCCTCACAATTTCGGACTTGAGTAGCCACTCTCCTCCAACGCCTGCCTAACATGTGCAGGCCCACAAGAGGAGCACCATTTCCTCCACCCTTTTGGCCCTGACATCCACACGGCTCTCCCACAAGCACTCACGTCTTCCTTTCCCTCACCTCCTACAACTTACCACTGCCCTCCTCACACTTTCGGACTGGAGCAGACACTCTCCTCCAACGCCTGCCTAACATGTATAGACCCACACGGGGAGCACCATTGCCTCCACCTTTTTGGCCCTGACATGCCTACGGCTCTCCCACAAGCACTCCAATGCTCCTTCCCCTCACCTCCTACAACCTACGACAGCCCTCCTCACACTTTCGGACTGGAGCAGCCACTCTCCTCCTAAGCCTGCCTAACATGTGCAGGCCCACATGGGGAGCACCATTGCCTCCACCCTTTTGGCCCTGACATCCACACGGCTCTCCCACAAGCACTCCAATCCTCCTTCCCCTCACCTCCTACAACCTACGACAGCCCTCCTCACACTTTCGGGCTGGAGCAGCCAATCTCCTGCAAAGACTGCCCAACATGTGCAGGCCCACATGGGGAGCACCATGGCGTCCACCCTTTTGGCCCTGACATCCACACGGCTCTCCCACAAGCACTCACATCCTCCTTCCCCTCACCTCCTACAACTTACCACTGCCCTCCTCACACTTTCTGACTGGAACAGCCACTCTCCTCCAAAGCCTGCCTAGCATGTACAGGCCCACACTGGGAGCATCATTGCATCCACCCTTTTGGCCCTGACATCCACACGGCTCTCCCACAAGCACTCCCGTCTTCCTTTCCCTCACCTCCTACAACTTACCACTGCCCTCCTCACACTTTCCCATTAAGGCAGCCACCTCCTCCAACGCCTGCCTAGCATGCACAGGCCCACACGGGGAGCACCATTGCCTCCACCATTTTGGCCCTGACATCCACACGGCTCTCCCACAAGCACTCCCGTCTTCCTTTCCCTCACCTCCTACAACTCACCACTGCCCTCCTCACACTTTCGGACTGCAGCAGCCACTCTCCTCCAAAGCCTGCCTAACATGTACAGGCCCACATTGGGAGCATCATTGCCTCCACCCTTTTGGCCCTGACATCCACACGGCTCTCCCACAAGCACTCCAATGCTCCTTCCCCTCACCTCCTACAACCTACGACAGCCCTCCTCACACTTTCGGACTGGAGCAGCCACTCTATTCCTAAGCCTGCCTAACATGTACAGGCCCACACGGGGAGCACCATTGCCTCCACCCTTTTAGCCCTGACATGCACACGGCTCTCCCACAACCACTCCCGCCCTCCTTTCCCTACCCTACTCCAACTTGTGACAGTCCCCCTCACAATTTCGGACTTGAGTAGCCACTCTCCTCCAACGCCTGCCTAACATGTGCAGGCCCACAAGAGGAGCACCATTTCCTCCACCCTTTTGGCCCTGACATCCACACGGCTCTCCCACAAGCACTCACGTCCTCCTTCCCCTCACCTCCTACAACTTACCACTGCCCTCCTCACAATTTCCCATTAGAGCAGCCACTCTCCTCCAAAGCCTGCCTAGCATGCACAGGCCCACACGGGGAGCACCATTGCCGCCACCCTTTTGGCCCTGACATGCCTGCGGCTCTCCCACAAGCACTCCAATGCTCCTTCCCCTCACCTCCTACAACCTACAACAGCCCTCCTCACACTTCCTGACTGGAGCAGCCACTCTCCTCCTAAGCCTGCCTAACATGTGCAGGCCCACATGGGGAGCACCATTGCCTCCACCCTTTTGGCCCTCACATGCCTACGGCTCTCCCACAAGCACTCCAATGCTCCTTCCCCTCACCTCCTACAACCTACGACAGCCCTCCTCACACTTTCGGGCTGGAGCAGCCAATCTTCTCCCAAGCCTGCCTAACATGTGCAGGCCCACCCGGGGAGCACCATTGCCTCCACCCTTTTGGCCCTGACATCCACACGGCTCTCCCACAAGCACTCCAATCCTCCTTCCCCTCACCTCCTACAACCTACGACAGCCCTCCTCACAATTTCGGACTGGAGCAGCCACTCTCCTCCAACGCCGGCCTAACATGTGCAGGCCCACCCGGGGAGCACCATTGCGTCCACCCTTTTGGCCCTGACATGCCTACGGCTCTCCCAGAAGCACTCCAATCCTCCTTCCCCTCACCTCCTACAACCTTCGACAGCCCTCCTCACACTTTCGGACTGGAGCAGCCACTCTCCTCCAAAGCCTGCCTAACATGTGCAGGCCCACACGGGGAGCACCATTGCCTCCACCTTTTTGCCCCTGACATGCCTAAGCTCTCCCACAAGCACTCCAATGCTCCTTTCCCTCACCTCCTACAACTTACCACTGCCCTCCTCACACTTTCGGACTGGAGCAGCCACTCTCCTCCAAAGCCTGCCTAACACGTACAGGCCCACCCGGGGAACACCATTGCCTCCACCCTTTGGGCCCTCACATGCCTACGGCTCTCCCACAAGCACTCACGCCCTCCTTTCCCTACCCTACTCCAACTTATGACTGCCCTCCTCACACTTTCTGACTGGAGCAGCCACTCTCCTCCAACGCCGGCCTAAAATGTGCAGGTCCACACGGGGAGCACCATGGCGTCCATCTTTTTGGCTCTGACATCCACATGGCTCTCCCACAAGCACTCCAATCATCCTTCCCCTCACCTCCTACAACCTACGACAGCCCTCCTCACACTTTCGGGCTGGAGCAGCCAATCTCCTCCCAAGCTAGCCTAACATGTGCAGGCCCACCCGGGGAGCACCATTGCCTCCACCCTTTTGGCCCTGACATGCCTACAGCTCTCCCACAAGCACTCCAATCCTCCTTCCCCTCACCTCCTACAACTTACCACTGCCCTCCTCACAATTTCCCATTAGAGCAGCCACTCTCCTCCAAAGCCTGCCTAACATGTGCAGACCCACACGGGGAGCACCATTGCCTCCACCCTTTTGGCCCTGACATGCCTACGGCTCTCCCACAAGCACTCCAATGCTCCTTCCCCTCACCTCCTACAACCTACGACAGCCCTCCTCACACTTTCGGACTGGAGCAGCCACTCTCCTCCTAAGCCTGCCTAACATGTGCAGGCCCACACGGGGAGCACCATTGCCTCCACCTTTTTGGCCCTGACATGCCTAAGCTCACCCACAAGCACTCCAATGCTCCTTCCCCTCACCTCCTACAACTTACCACTGCCCTCCACACACTTTCGGACTGGAGCAGCCACTCTATTCCTAAGCCTGCCTAACATGTGCAGGCCCACACGGGGAGCACCATTGCCTCCACCCTTTTAGCCCTGACATGCACACGGCTCTCCCACAACCACTCCCGCCCTCCTTTCCCTACCCTACTCCAACTTGTGACAGTCCCCCTCACAATTTCGGACTTGAGTAGCCACTCTCCTCCAACGCCTGCCTAACATGTGCAGGCCCACAAGAGGAGCACCATTTCCTCCACCCTTTTGGCCCTGACATCCACACGGCTCTCCCACAAGCACTCACGTCCTCCTTTCCTTCACCTCCTACAACTTACCACTGCCCTCCTCACAATTTCCCATTAGAGCAGCCACTCTCCTCCAAAGCCTGCCTAACAACAACAGGTCCACACGGGGAGCACCATTGCCGCCACCCTTTTGGCCCTGACATGCCTGCGGCTCTCCCACAAGCACTCCAATCCTCCTTCCCCTCACCTCCTACAACCTACGACAGCCCTCCTCACACTTCCTGACTGGAGCAGCCACTCTCCTCCTAAGCCTGCCTAACATGTGCAGGCCCACATGGGGAGCACCATTGCCTCCACCCTTTTGGCCCTCACATGCCTACGGCTCTCCCACAAGCACTCCAATGCTCCTTCCCCTCACCTCCTACAACCTACGACAGCCCTCCTCACAATTTCGGGCTGGAGCAGCCAATCTCCTCCCAAGCCTGCCTAACATGCACAGGCCCACCCAGGGAACAACATTGCCTCCACCCTTTTGGCCCTGAAATCCACACGGCTCTCCCACAACCACTCACATCCTCCTTCCCCTCACCTCCTACAACTTACCACTGCCCTCCTCACACTTTCGGACTGGAGACGCCACTCTCCTCCAAAGCCTGCCTAACATGTACAGGCCCACATGGGGAGCATCATTGCCTCCACCCTTTTCACCCTGACATGCACACGGCTCTCCCACAACCACTCACGCCCTCCTTTCCCTACCCTACTCCCACTTGTGACAGTCCCCCTCATAATTTCGGACTTGAGTAGCCACTCTCCTCCAACGCCTGCCTAACATGTGCAGGCCCACAAGAGGAGCACCATTTCCTCCACCCTTTTGGCCCTGACATCCACACGGCTCTCCCACAAGCACTCACATCTTCCTTTCCCTCACCTCCTACAACTTACCACTGCCCTCCTCACACTTTCGGACTGGAGCAGACACTCTCCTCCAAAGCCTGCCTAACATGTACAGACCCACAGGGGGAGCACCATTGCCTCCACCTTTTTGGCCCTGACATGCCTACGGCTCTCCCACAAGCACTCCAATGCTCCTTCCCCTCACCTCCTACAACCTACGACAGCCCTCCTCACACTTTCGGACTGGAGCAGCCACTCTCCTCCTAAGCCTGCCTAACATGTGCAGGCCCACCCGGGGAGCACCATTGCCTCCACCCTTTTGGCCCTGACATCCACACGGCTCTCCCAGAAGCACTCACGTCTTCCTTTCCCTCATCTCCTACAACTTACCACTGCCCTCCTCAGAATTTCCCATTAGAGCAGCCAATCTCCTCCAACGCCTGCCTAGCATGCACAGGCCCACAGGGGAACACCATTGCCTCCACCCTTTTGTCCCTGTCATCCACACGGCTCTCCCACAACCACTCCAATGCTCCTTCCCCTCACCTCCTACAACTTACCACTGCCCTCCTCACACTTTCAGACTGGAGCAGCCACTCTCCTCCAAAGCCTGCCTAACATGTACAGACCCAAACGGGGAGCACCATTGCCCCCACCTTTTTGGCCCTGACATGCCTACGGCTCTCCCACAAGCACTCCATTCCTCCTTCCCCTCACCTCCTACAACCTACGACAGCCCTCCTCACACTTTCGGACTGGAGCAGCCACTCTCCTCCTAAGCCTGCCTAACATGTGCAGGCCCACATGGGGAGCACCATTGCCTCCACCCTTTTGGCCCTGACATCCACACGGCTCTCCCACAAGCACTCCCGTCTTCCTTTCCCTCACCTCCTACAACTCACCACTGCCCTCCTCACACTTTCGGACTGCAGCAGCCACTCTCCTCCAAAGCCTGCCTAACATGTACAGGCCCACATTGGGAGCATCATTGCCTCCACCCTTTTGGCCCTGACATGCCTACGGCTCTCCCACAAGCACTCCAATCCTCCTTCCCCTCACCTCCTACAACTTACCACTGCCCTCCTCACACTTTCGGACTGGAGCAGCCACTCTCCTCCAAAGCCTGCCTAACATGTGCAGGCCCACACGGGGAGCACCATTGCCTCCACCCTTTTGGCCCTGACATGCCTACGGCTCTCCCACAAGCACTCCAATGCTCCTTCCCCTCACCTCCTACAACCTACGACAGCCCTCCTCACACTTTCGGACTGGAGCAGCCACTCTATTCCTAAGCCTGCCTAACATGTACAGGCCCACACGGGGAGCACCATTGCCTCCACCCTTTTAGCCCTGACATGCACACGGCTCTCCCACAACCACTCCCGCCCTCCTTTCCCTACCCTACTCCAACTTGTGACAGTCCCCCTCACAATTTCGGACTTGAGTAGCCACTCTCCTCCAACGCCTGCCTAACATGTGCAGGCCCACAAGAGGAGCACCATTTCCTCCACCCTTTTGGCCCTGACATCCACACGGCTCTCCCACAAGCACTCACGTCCTCCTTCCCCTCACCTCCTACAACTTACCACTGCCCTCCTCACAATTTCCCATTAGAGCAGCCACTCTCCTCCAAAGCCTGCCTAGCATGCACAGGCCCACCCGGGGAGCACCATTGCCGCCACCCTTTTGGCCCTGACATCCACACGGCTCTCCCACAAGCACTCCAATGCTCCTTCCCCTCACCTCCTACAACCTACGACAGCCCTCCTCACACTTCCTGACTGGAGCAGCCACTCTCCTCCTAAGCCTGCCTAACATGTGCAGGCCCACATGGGGAGCACCATTGCCTCCACCCTTTTGGCCCTCACATGCCTACGGCTCTCCCACAAGCACTCCAATGCTCCTTCCCCTCACCTCCTACAACCTACGACAGCCCTCCTCACAATTTCGGGCTGGAGCAGCCAATCTCCTCCCAAGCCTGCCTAACATGCACAGGCCCACCCAGGGAACAACATTGCCTCCACCCTTTTGGCCCTGAAATCCACACGGCTCTCCCACAACCACTCACATCCTCCTTCCCCTCACCTCCTACAACTTACCACTGCCCTCCTCACACTTTCGGACTGGAGACGCCACTCTCCTCCAAAGCCTGCCTAACATGTACAGGCCCACATGGGGAGCATCATTGCCTACACCCTTTTCACCCTGACATGCACACGGCTCTCCCACAAGCACTCCCGCCCTCCTTTCCCTACCCTACTCCCACTTGTGACAGTCCCCCTCATAATTTCGGACTTGAGTAGCCACTCTCCTCCAACGCCTGCCTAACATGTGCAGGCCCACAAGAGGAGCACCATTTCCTCCACCCTTTTGGCCCTGACATCCACACGGCTCTCCCACAAGCACTCACGTCTTCCTTTCCCTCACCTCCTACAACTTACCACTGCCCTCCTCACACTTTCGGACTGGAGCAGACACTCTCCTCCAAAGCCTGCCTAACATGTACAGACCCACAGGGGGAGCACCATTGCCTCCACCTTTTTGGCCCTGACATGCCTACGGCTCTCCCACAAGCACTCCAATGCTCCTTCCCCTCACCTCCTACAACCTACGACAGCCCTCCTCACACTTTCTGACTGGAGCAGCCACTCTCCTCCTAAGACTGCCTAACATGTGCAGGCCCACACGGGGAGCACCATGGCCTCCACCCTTTTGGCCCTGACATCCACACGGCTCTCCCACAAGCACTCACGCCCTCCTTTCCCTACCCTACTCCAACTTATGACTGCCCTCCTCACACTTTCTGACTGGAGCAGCCACTCTCCTCCAACGCCTGCCTAAAATGTGCAGGTCCACACGGGGAGCACCATTGCCTCCACCTTTTTGGCCCTGACATGCCTACGGCTCTCCCACAAGCACTCCAATCCTCCTTCCCCTCACCTCCTACAACCTACGACAGCCCTCCTCACACTTTCGTGCTGGAGCAGCCAATCTCCTCCCAAGCCTGCCTAACATGTGCAGGCCCACATGGGGAGCATCATTGCCTCCACCTTTTTGGCCCTCACATGCCTACAGCTCTCCCACAAGCACTCAGGCCCTCCTTTCCCTCACCTCCTACAACTTACCACTGCCCTCCTCACACTTCCTGACTGGAGCAGCCGCTTTCCTCCAAAGCCTGCCTAACATGTGCAGGCCCACCCGGGGAGCACCATGGCCTCCACCCTTTTGGCCCTGACATCCACACGGCTCTCCCACAAGCACTCACGCCCTCCTTTCCCTAACCTACTCCAACTTATGACTGCCCTCCTCACACTTTCTGACTGGAGCAGCCAATCTCCTCCAACGCCTGCCTGGCATGCACAGGCCCACCCGGGGAGCACCATTGCCTCCACCCTTTTAGCCCTGACATCCACACGGCTCTCCTACAAGCCCTCCCCTCTTCCTTTCCCTCACCTCCTACAACTTACCACTGCCTTCCTCACAGTTTCCCATTAGAGCAGCCAATCTCCTCCAACGCCTGCCTAGCATGCACAGGCCCACCCGGGGAACACCATTGCCTCCACCCTTTTGGCCCTGACATCCACACGGCTCTCCCACAAGCACTCACATCCTCCTTCCCCTCACCTCCTACAACTTACCACTGCCCTCCTCACACTTTCTGACTGGAGACGCCACTCTCCTCCAAAGCCTGCCTAACATGTACAGGCCCACACGGGGAGCATCATTGCCTCCACCCTTTTAGCCCTGACATGCACACGGCTCTCCCACAAGCACTCCCGCCCTCCTTTCCCTACCCTACTACAACTTGTGACAGTCCCCCTCACAATTTCGGACTTGAGTAGCCACTCTCCTCCAACGCCTGCCTAACATGTGCAGGCCCACAAGAGGAGCACCATTTCCTCCACCCTTTTGGCCCTGACATCCACACGGCTCTCCCACAAGCACTCACGTCTTCCTTTCCCTCACCTCCTACAACTTACCACTGCCCTCCTCACACTTTCGGACTGGAGCAGCCACTCTCCTCCTAAGCCTGCCTAACATGTGCAGGCCCACCCGGGGAGCACCATTGCCTCCACCCTTTTGGCCCTGACATCCACACGGCTCTCCCAGAAGCACTCACGTCTTCCTTTCCCTCATCTCCTACAACTTACCACTGCCCTCCTCAGAATTTCCCATTAGAGCAGCCAATCTCCTCCAACGCCTGCCTAGCATGCACAGGCCCACAGGGGAACACCATTGCCTCCACCCTTTTGGCCCTGTCATCCACACGGCTCTCCCACAACCACTCCAATGCTCCTTCCCCTCACCTCCTACAACTTACCACTGCCCTCCTCACACTTTCAGACTGGAGCAGCCACTCTCCTCCAAAGCCTGCCTAACATGTACAGACCCAAACGGGGAGCACCATTGCCCCCACCTTTTTGGCCCTGACATGCCTACGGCTCTCCCACAAGCACTCCAATGCTCCTTCCCCTCACCTCCTACAACCTACGACAGCCCTCCTCACACTTTCGGACTGGAGCAGCCACTCTCCTCCTAAGCCTGCCTAACATGTGCAGGCCCACATGGGGAGCACCATTGCATCCACCCTTTTGGCCCTGACATGCCTACGGCTCTCCCACAAGCACTCCAATCCTCCTTCCCCTCACCTCCTACAACCTACGACAGCCCTCCTCACACTTTCGGGCTGGAGCAGCCAATCTCCTGCAAAGACTGCCCAACATGTGCAGGCCCACATGGGGAGCACCATGGCGTCCACCCTTTTGGCCCTGACATGCCTACGGCTCTCCCACAAGCACTCCAATCCTCCTTTCCCTACCCTACTCCAACTTATGACTGCCCTCCTCACACTTTCGGACTGGAGCAGCCACTCTATTCCTAAGCCTGCCTAACATGTACAGGCCCACACTGGGAGCATCATTGCATCCACCCTTTTGGCCCTGACATCCACACGGCTCTCCCACAAGCACTCCCGTCTTCCTTTCCCTCACCTCCTACAACTTACCACTGCCCTCCTCACACTTTCCCATTAAGGCAGCCACCTCCTCCAACGCCTGCCTAGCATGCACAGGCCCACACGGGGAGCACCATTGCCTCCACCCTTTTGGCCCTAACATCCACACGGCTCTCCCACAAGCACTCCCGTCTTCCTTTCCCTCACCTCCTACAACTCACCACTGCCCTCCTCACACTTTCGGACTGGAGCAGCCACTCTCCTCCAAAGCCTGCCTAACATGTACAGGCCCACATTGGGAGCACCATTGCCTCCACCCTTTTGGCCCTGACATCCACACGGCTCTCCCACAAGCACTCCCGTCTTCCTTTCCCTCACCTTCTAAAACTTACCACTGCCCTCCTCACACTTTCTGACTGGAGCAGCCACTCTCCTCCTAAGCCTGCCTAACATGTGCAGGCCCACACGGGGAGCACCATGGCGTCCACCCTTTTGGCCCTGACATGCCTACGGCTCTCCCACAAGCACTCCAATCCTCCTTCCCCTCACCTCCTACAACTTACCACTGCCCTCCTCACACTTTCAGACTGGAGCAGCCACTCTCCTCCAAAGCCTGCCTAACATGTGCAGGCCCACACGGGGAGCACCATTGCCTCCACCCTTTTGGCCCTGACATGCCTACGGCTCTCCCACAAGCACTCCAATGCTCCTTCCCCTCACCTCCTACAACCTACGACAGCCCTCCTCACACTTTCGGACTGGAGCAGCCACTCTATTCCTAAGCCTGCCTAACATGTGCAGGCCCACACGGGGAGCACCATTGCCTCCACCCTTTTAGCCCTGACTTGCACACGGCTCTCCCACAACCACTCCCGCCCTCCTTTCCCTACCCTACTACAACTTGTGACAGTTCCCCTCACAATTTCGGACTTGAGTAGCCACTCTCCTCCAACGCCTGCCTAACATGTGCAGGCCCACAAGAGGAGCACCATTTCCTCTACCCTTTTGGCCCTGACATCCACACGGCTCTCCCACAAGCACTCACGTCCTCCTTTCCTTCACCTCCTACAACTTACCACTGCCCTCCTCACAATTTCCCATTAGAGCAGCCACTCTCCTCCAACGCCTGCCTAACATGTACAGACCCACACGGGGAGCACCATTGCCCCCACCTTTTTGGCCCTCACATGCCTACGGCTCTCCCACAAGCACTCCCGTCTTCCTTTCCCTCACCTCCTACAACTAACCACTGCCCTCCTCACACTTCCTGACTGGAGCAGCCGCTCTCCTCCAACGCCTGCCTAACATGCACAGGCCCACCCAGGGAACACCATTCCCTCCACCCTTTTGGCCCTGACATCCACACGGCTCTCCCACAAGCACTCCAATCCTCCTTCCCCTCACCTCCTACAACCTACGACAGCCCTCCTCACACTTTCTGACTGGAGCAGCCACTCTCCTCCTAAGACAGCCTAACATGTGCAGGCCCACACGGGGAGCACCATGGCCTCCACCCTTTTGGCCCTGACATCCACACGGCTCTCCCACAAGCACTCACGCCCTCCTTTCCCTACCCTACTCCAACTTATGACTGCCCTCCTCACACTTTCTGACTGGAGCAGCCACTCTCCTCCAACGCCTGCCTAAAATGTGCAGGTCCACACGGGGAGCACCATTGCCTCCACCCTTTTGGCCCTGACATCCACACGGCTCTCCCACAAGCACTCCAATCCTCCTTCCCCTCACCTCCTACAACCTACGACAGCCCTCCTCACAATTTCGGGCTGGAGCAGCCAATCTCCTCCCAAGCCTGCCTAACATGTGCAGGCCCACATGGGGAGCACCATGGCGTCCACTCTTTTGGCCCTCACATGCCTACAGCTCTCCCACAAGCACTCACGCCCTCCTTTCCCTCACCTCCTACAACTTACCACTGCCCTCCTCACACTTCCTGACTGGAGCAGCCGCTCTCCTCCAAAGCCTGCCTAACATGTGCAGGCCCACCCGGGGAGCACCATTGCCTCCACCCTTTTGGCCCTGACATCCACACGGCTCTCCCACAACCACTCACGCCCTCCTTTCCCTAACCTACTCCAACTTATGACTGCCCTCCTCACACTTTCTGACTGGAGCAGCCAATCTCCTCCAACGCTTGCCTGGAATGCACAGGCCCACCCGGGGAGCACCATTGCCTCCACCCTTTTGGCCCTGACATCCACACGGCTCTCCCACAAGCACTCACGTCCTCCTTTCCTTCACCTCCTACAACTTACCACTGCCCTCCTCACACTTTCGGACTGGAGCAGCCACTCTCCTCCAAAGCCTGCCTAACATGTGCAGGCCCACATGGGGAGCACCATTGCCTCCACCCTTTTGGCCCTCACATGCCTACGGCTCTCCCACAAGCACTCCCGTCTTCCTTTCCCTCACCTCCTACAACTAATCACTGCCCTCCTCACGCTTCCTGACTGGAGCAGCCACTCTCCTCCAACGCCTGCCTAACATGCACAGGCCCACCCAGGGAACACCATTCCCTCCACCCTTTTGGCCCTGACATCCACAAGGCTCTCCCACAACCACTCACATCCTCCTTTCCCTCACCTCCTACAACTTACCACTGCCCTCCTCACACTTTCGGACTGGAGACGCCACTCTCCTCCAAAGCCTGCCTAACATGTACAGGCCCACATGGGGAGCATCATTGCCTCCACCCTTTTAGCCCTGACATGCACACGGCTCTCCCACAAGCACTCCCGCCCTCCTTTCCCTACCCTACTCCCACTTGTGACAGTCCCCCTCATAATTTCGGACTTGAGTAGCCACTCTCCTCCAACGCCTGCCTAACATGTGCAGGCCCACAAGAGGAGCACCATTTCCTCTACCCTTTTGGCCCTGACATCCACACGGCTCTCCCACAAGCACTCACGTCTTCCTTTCCCTCACCTCCTACAACTTACCACTGCCCTCCTCACACTTTCAGACTGGAGCAGCCACTCTCCTCCAAAGCCTGCCTAACATGTGCAGGCCCACACGGGGAGCACCATTGCCTCCACCCTTTTGGCCCTGACATCCACACGGCTCTCCCACAAGCACTCCAATGCTCCTTCCCCTCTTCCTCCTACAACCTACGACAGCCCTCCTCACACTTTCGGACTGGAGCAGCCACTCTCCTCCTAAGCCTGCCTAACATGTGCAGGCCCACATGGGGAGCACCATTGCCTCCACCCTTTTGGCCCTCACATGCCTACGGCTCTCCCACAAGCACTCCCGTCTTCCTTTCCCTCACCTCCTACAACTAACCACTGCCCTCCTCACACTTCCTGACTGGAGCAGCCGCTCTCCTCCAACGCCTGCCTAACATGCACAGGCCCACCCAGGGAACACCATTCCCTCCACCCTTTTGGCCCTGACATCCACACGGCTCTCCCACAAGCACTCCAATCCTCCTTCCCCTCACCTCCTACAACTTACCACTGCCCTCCTCACACTTTCGGACTGGAGACGCCACTCTCCTCCAAAGCCTGCCTAACATGTACAGGCCCACATGGGGAGCATCATTGCCTCCACCCTTTTCACCCTGACATGCACACGGCTCTCCCACAACCACTCCCGCCCTCCTTTCCCTACCCTACTCCCACTTGTGACAGTCCCCCTCATAATTTCGGACTTGAGTAGCCACTCTCCTCCAACGCCTGCCTAACATGTGCAGGCCCACAAGAGGAGCACCATTTCCTCCACCCTTTTGGCCCTGACATCCACACGGCTCTCCCACAAGCACTCACGTCTTCCTTTCCCTCACCTCCTACAACTTACCACTGCCCTCCTCACACTTTCAGACTGGAGCAGCCACTCTCCTCCAAAGCCTGCCTAACATGTGCAGGCCCACCCGGGGAGCACCATTGCCTCCACCTTTTTGGCCCTGACATGCCTACGGCTCTCCCACAAGCACTCCAATGCTCCTTCCCCTCTTCCTCCTACAACCTACGACAGCCCTCCTCACACTTTCGGACTGGAGGAGCCACTCTCCTCCTAAGCCTGCCTAACATGTGCAGGCCCACATGGGGAGCACCATTGCCTCCACCCTTTTGGCCCTCACATGCCTACGGCTCTCCCACAAGCACTCCCGTCTTCCTTTCCCTCACCTCCTACAACTAACCACTGCCCTCCTCACACTTCCTGACTGGAGCAGCCGCTCTCCTCCAACGCCTGCCTAACATGCACAGGCCCACCCAGGGAACACCATTCCCTCCACCCTTTTGGCCCTGACATCCACACGGCTCTCCCACAAGCACTCCAATCCTCCTTCCCCTCACCTCCTACAACCTACGACAGCCCTCCTCACACTTTCTGACTGGAGCAGCCACTCTCCTCCTAAGACAGCCTAACATGTGCAGGCCCACACGGGGAGCACCATGGCCTCCACCCTTTTGGCCCTGACATCCACACGGCTCTCCCACAAGCACTCACGCCCTCCTTTCCCTACCCTACTCCAACTTATGACTGCCCTCCTCACACTTTCTGACTGGAGCAGCCACTCTCCTCCAACGCCTGCCTAAAATGTGCAGGTCCACACGGGGAGCACCATTGCCTCCACCCTTTTGGCCCTGACATCCACACGGCTCTCCCACAAGCACTCCAATCCTCCTTCCCCTCACCTCCTACAACCTACGACAGCCCTCCTCACACTTTCGGACTGGAGCAGCCACTCTCCTCCCAAGCCTGCCTAACATGTGCAGGCCCACATGGGGAGCACCATGGCGTCCACTCTTTTGGCCCTCACATGCCTACGGCTCTCCCACAAGCACTCACGCCCTCATTTTCCTCACCTCCTACAACTTACCACTGCCCTCCTCACACTTTCTGACTGCAGCAGCCGCTCTCCTCCAAAGCCTGCCCAGCATGTACAGGCCCACATGGGGAGCACCATTGCCTCAACACTTTTGGCCCTGACATCCACACGGCTCTCCCACAAGCACTCACGTCTTCCTTTCCCTCATCTCCTACAACTTACCACTGCCTTCCTCACACTTTCCCATTAGAGCAGCCAATCTCCTCCAACGGCTGCCTAGCATGCACAGGCCCACCCGGGGAGCACCATTGCCTCCACCCTTTTGGCCCTGACATCCACACGGCTCTCCCACAAGCACTCACGTCCTCCTTTCCTTCACCTCCTACAACTTACCACTGCCCTCCTCACACTTTCGGACTGGAGCAGCCACTCTCCTCCAAAGCCTGCCTAACATGTGCAGGCCCACATGGGGAGCACCATTGCCTCCACCCTTTTGGCCCTGACATGCCTACGGCTCTCCCACAAGCACTCCCGTCTTCCTTTCCCTCACCTCCTACAACTAATCACTGCCCTCCTCACGCTTCCTGACTGGAGCAGCCACTCTCCTCCAACGCCTGCCTAACATGCACAGGCCCACCCAGGGAACACCATTCCCTCCACCCTTTTGGCCCTGACATCCACAAGGCTCTCCCACAACCACTCACATCCTCCTTTCCCTCACCTCCTACAACTTACCACTGCCCTCCTCACACTTTCGGACTGGAGACGCCACTCTCCTCCAAAGCCTGCCTAACATGTACAGGCCCACATGGGGAGCATCATTGCCTCCACCCTTTTAGCCCTGACATGCACACGGCTCTCCCACAAGCACTCCCGCCCTCCTTTCCCTACCCTACTCCCACTTGTGACAGTCCCCCTCATAATTTCGGACTTGAGTAGCCACTCTCCTCCAACGCCTGCCTAACATGTGCAGGCCCACAAGAGGAGCACCATTTCCTCTACCCTTTTGGCCCTGACATCCACACGGCTCTCCCACAAGCACTCACGTCTTCCTTTCCCTCACCTCCTACAACTTACCACTGCCCTCCTCACACTTTCAGACTGGAGCAGCCACTCTCCTCCAAAGCCTGCCTAACATGTGCAGGCCCACACGGGGAGCACCATTGCCTCCACCCTTTTGGCCCTGACATCCACACGGCTCTCCCACAAGCACTCCAATCCTCCTTCCCCTCTTCCTCCTACAACCTACGACAGCCCTCCTCACACTTTCGGACTGGAGCAGCCACTCTCCTCCTAAGCCTGCCTAACATGTGCAGGCCCACATGGGGAGCACCATTGCCTCCACCCTTTTGGCCCTCACATGCCTACGGCTCTCCCACAAGCACTCCCGTCTTCCTTTCCCTCACCTCCTACAACTAACCACTGCCCTCCTCACACTTCCTGACTGGAGCAGCCGCTCTCCTCCAACGCCTGCCTAACATGCACAGGCCCACCCAGGGAACACCATTCCCTCCACCCTTTTGGCCCTGACATCCACACGACTCTCCCACAAGCACTCCAATCCTCCTTCCCCTCACCTCCTACAACTTACCACTGCCCTCCTCACACTTTCGGACTGGAGACGCCACTCTCCTCCAAAGCCTGCCTAACATGTACAGGCCCACATGGGGAGCATCATTGCCTCCACCCTTTTCACCCTGACATGCACACGGCTCTCCCACAACCACTCCCGCCCTCCTTTCCCTACCCTACTCCCACTTGTGACAGTCCCCCTCATAATTTCGGACTTGAGTAGCCACTCTCCTCCAACGCCTGCCTAACATGTGCAGGCCCACAAGAGGAGCACCATTTCCTCCAGCCTTTTGGCCCTGACATCCACACGGCTCTCCCACAAGCACTCACGTCCTCCTTTCCCTCACCTCCTACAACTTACCACTGCCCTCCTCACACTTTCAGACTGGAGCAGCCACTCTCCTCCAAAGCCTGCCTAACATGTGCAGGCCCACCCGGGGAGCACCATTGCCTCCACCTTTTTGGCCCTGACATGCCTACGGCTCTCCCACAAGCACTCCAATGCTCCTTTCCCTCTTCCTCCTACAACCTACGACAGCCCTCCTCACACTTTCGGACTGGAGCAGCCACTCTCCTCCAAAGCCTGCCTAACATGTGCAGGCCCACATGGGGAGCACCATTGCCTCCACCCTTTTGGCCCTCACATGCCTACGGCTCTCCCACAAGCACTCCCGTCTTCCTTTCCCTCACCTCCTACAACTAACCACTGCCCTCCTCACACTTCCTGACTGGAGCAGCCGCTCTCCTCCAACGCCTGCCTAACATGCACAGGCCCACCCAGGGAACACCATTCCCTCCACCCTTTTGGCCCTGACATCCACACGGCTCTCCCACAAGCACTCCAATCCTCCTTCCCCTCACCTCCTACAACCTACGACAGCCCTCCTCACACTTTCTGACTGGAGCAGCCACTCTCCTCCTAAGACAGCCTAACATGTGCAGGCCCACACGGGGAGCACCATGGCCTCCACCCTTTTGGCCCTGACATCCACACGGCTCTCCCACAAGCACTCACGCCCTCCTTTCCCTACCCTACTCCAACTTATGACTGCCCTCCTCACACTTTCTGACTGGAGCAGCCACTCTCCTCCAACGCCTGCCTAAAATGTGCAGGTCCACACGGGGAGCACCATTGCCTCCACCCTTTTGGCCCTGACATCCACACGGCTCTCCCACAAGCACTCCAATCCTCCTTCCCCTCACCTCCTACAACCTACGACAGCCCTCCTCACAATTTCGGGCTGGAGCAGCCAATCTCCTCCCAAGCCTGCCTAACATGTGCAGGCCCACATGGGGAGCACCATGGCGTCCACTCTTTTGGCCCTCACATGCCTACAGCTCTCCCACAAGCACTCACGCCCTCCTTTCCCTCACCTCCTACAACTTACCACTGCCCTCCTCACACTTCCTGACTGGAGCAGCCGCTCTCCTCCAAAGCCTGCCTAACATGTGCAGGCCCACCCGGGGAGCACCATTGCCTCCACCCTTTTGGCCCTGACATCCACACGGCTCTCCCACAACCACTCACGCCCTCCTTTCCCTAACCTACTCCAACTTATGACTGCCCTCCTCACACTTTCTGACTGGAGCAGCCAATCTCCTCCAACGCTTGCCTGGAATGCACAGGCCCACCCGGGGAGCACCATTGCCTCCACCCTTTTGGCCCTGACATCCACACGGCTCTCCCACAAGCACTCACGTCCTCCTTTCCTTCACCTCCTACAACTTACCACTGCCCTCCTCACACTTTCGGACTGGAGCAGCCACTCTCCTCCAAAGCCTGCCTAACATGTGCAGGCCCACATGGGGAGCACCATTGCCTCCACCCTTTTGGCCCTCACATGCCTACGGCTCTCCCACAAGCACTCCCGTCTTCCTTTCCCTCACCTCCTACAACTTACCACTGCCCTCCTCACACTTTCGGACTGGAGCAGCCGCTCTCCTCCAACGCCTGCCTAACATGCACAGGCCCACCCAGGGAACACCATTCCCTCCACCCTTTTGGCCCTGACATCCACACGGCTCTCCCACAAGCACTCCAATCCTCCTTCCCCTCACCTCCTACAACTTACCACTGCCCTCCTCACACTTTCGGACTGGAGACGCCACTCTCCTCCAAAGCCTGCCTAACATGTACAGGCCCACATGGGGAGCATCATTGCCTCCACCCTTTTCACCCTGACATGCACACGGCTCTCCCACAAGCACTCCCGCCCTCCTTTCCCTACCCTACTCCCACTTGTGACAGTCCCCCTCATAATTTCGGACTTGAGTAGCCACTCTCCTCCAACGCCTGCCTAACATGTGCAGGCCCACAAGAGGAGCACCATTTCCTCCACCCTTTTGGCCCTGACATCCACACGGCTCTCCCACAAGCACTCACGTCTTCCTTTCCCTCACCTCCTACAACTAATCACTGCCCTCCTCACACTTTCGGACTGGAGCAGCCACTCTCCTCCAAAGCCTGCCTAACATGTACAGACCCACACGGGGAGCACCATTGCCTCCACCTTTTTGGCCCTGACATGCCTACGGCTCTCCCACAAGCACTCCAATCCTCCTTCCCCTCACCTCCTACAACCTACGACAGCCCTCCTCACACTTTCTGACTGGAGCAGCCACTCTCCTCCTAAGACAGCCTAACATGTGCAGGCCCACCCGGGGAGCACCATTGCCTCCACCCTTTTGGCCCTGACATCCACACGGCTCTCCCACAAGCACTCACGCCCTCCTTTCCCTACCCTACTCCAACTTATGACTGCCCTCCTCACACTTTCTGACTGGAGCAGCCACTCTCCTCCAACGCCTGCCTAAAATGTGCAGGTCCACACGGGGAGCACCATTGCCTCCACCTTTTTGGCCCTGACATGCCTACGGCTCTCCCACAAGCACTCCAATCCTCCTTCCCCTCACCTCCTACAACCTACGACAGCCCTCCTCACAATTTCGGGCTGGAGCAGCCAATCTCCTCCCAAGCCTGCCTAACATGTGCAGGCCCACATGGGGAGCACCATGGCGTCCACTCTTTTGGCCCTCACATGCCTACAGCTCTCCCACAAGCACTCACGCCCTCCTTTCCCTCACCTCCTACAACTTACCACTGCCCTCCTCACACTTCCTGACTGGAGCAGCCGCTCTCCTCCAAAGCCTGCCTAACATGTGCAGGCCCACCCGGGGAGCACCATTGCCTCCACCCTTTTGGCCCTGACATCCACACGGCTCTCCCACAAGCACTCACGCCCTCCTTTCCCTAACCTACTCCAACTTATGACTGCCCTCCTCACACTTTCTGACTGGAGCAGCCAATCTCCTCCAACGCTTGCCTGGAATGCACAGGCCCACCCGGGGAGCACCATTGCCTCCACCCTTTTGGCCCTGACATCCACACGGCTCTCCCACAAGCACTCACGTCCTCCTTTCCTTCACCTCCTACAACTTACCACTGCCCTCCTCACACTTTCGGACTGGAGCAGCCACTCTCCTCCAAAGCCTGCCTAACATGTGCAGGCCCACATGGGGAGCACCATTGCCTCCACCCTTTTGGCCCTGACATGCCTGCGGCTCTCCCACAAGCACTCCAATGCTCCTTCCCCTCACCTCCTACAACTTACCACTGCCCTCCTCACACTTTCGGACTGGAGACGCCACTCTCCTCCAAAGCCTGCCTAACATGTACAGGCCCACATGGGGAGCATCATTGCCTCCACCCTTTTCACCCTGACATGCACACGGCTCTCCCACAAGCACTCCCGCCCTCCTTTCCCTACCCTACTCCCACTTGTGACAGTCCCCCTCATAATTTCGGACTTGAGTAGCCACTCTCCTCCAACGCCTGCCTAACATGTGCAGGCCCACAAGAGGAGCACCATTTCCTCCACCCTTTTGGCCCTGACATCCACACGGCTCTCCCACAAGCACTCACGTCTTCCTTTCCCTCACCTCCTACAACTAATCACTGCCCTCCTCACACTTTCGGACTGGAGCAGCCACTCTCCTCCAAAGCCTGCCTAACATGTACAGACCCACACGGGGAGCACCATTGCCTCCACCTTTTTGGCCCTGACATGCCTACGGCTCTCCCACAAGCACTCCAATCCTCCTTCCCCTCACCTCCTACAACCTACGACAGCCCTCCTCACACTTTCTGACTGGAGCAGCCACTCTCCTCCTAAGACAGCCTAACATGTGCAGGCCCACCCGGGGAGCACCATTGCCTCCACCCTTTTGGCCCTGACATCCACACGGCTCTCCCACAAGCACTCACGCCCTCCTTTCCCTACCCTACTCCAACTTATGACTGCCCTCCTCACACTTTCTGACTGGAGCAGCCACTCTCCTCCAACGCCTGCCTAAAATGTGCAGGTCCACACGGGGAGCACCATTGCCTCCACCTTTTTGGCCCTGACATGCCTACGGCTCTCCCACAAGCACTCCAATCCTCCTTCCCCTCACCTCCTACAACCTACGACAGCCCTCCTCACAATTTCGGGCTGGAGCAGCCAATCTCCTCCCAAGCCTGCCTAACATGTGCAGGCCCACATGGGGAGCACCATGGCGTCCACTCTTTTGGCCCTCACATGCCTACAGCTCTCCCACAAGCACTCACGCCCTCCTTTCCCTCACCTCCTACAACTTACCACTGCCCTCCTCACACTTCCTGACTGGAGCAGCCGCTCTCCTCCAAAGCCTGCCTAACATGTGCAGGCCCACCCGGGGAGCACCATTGCCTCCACCCTTTTGGCCCTGACATCCACACGGCTCTCCCACAAGCACTCACGCCCTCCTTTCCCTAACCTACTCCAACTTATGACTGCCCTCCTCACACTTTCTGACTGGAGCAGCCAATCTCCTCCAACGCTTGCCTGGAATGCACAGGCCCACCCGGGGAGCACCATTGCCTCCACCCTTTTGGCCCTGACATCCACACGGCTCTCCCACAAGCACTCACGTCCTCCTTTCCTTCACCTCCTACAACTTACCACTGCCCTCCTCACACTTTCGGACTGGAGCAGCCACTCTCCTCCAAAGCCTGCCTAACATGTGCAGGCCCACATGGGGAGCACCATTGCCTCCACCCTTTTGGCCCTGACATGCCTGCGGCTCTCCCACAAGCACTCCATGCTCCTTCCCCTCACCTCCTACAACCTACGACAGCCCTCCTCACACTTTCGGACTGGAGCAGCCACTCTATTCCTAAGCCTGCCTAACATGTGCAGGCCCACATGGGGAGCACCATTGCCTCCACCCTTTTGGCCCTCACATGCCTACGGCTCTCCCACAACCACTCCCGTCTTCCTTTCCCTCACCTCCTACAACCTACGACAGCCCTCCTCACAATTTCCCATTAGAGCAGCCACTCTCCTCCAACGTCTGCCTAGCATGCACAGGCCCACACGGGGAGCACCATTGCCTCCACCCTTTTAGCCCTGACTTGCACACGGCTCTCCCACAAGCACTCCCGCCCTCCTTTCCCTACCCTACTACAACTTGTGACAGTCCCCCTCACACTTTCTGACTGGAGTAGCCACTCTCCTCCAACGCCTGCCTAACATGTGCAGGCCCACAAGAGGAGCACCATTTCCTCCACCCTTTTGGCCCTGACATCCACACGGCTCTCCCACAAGCACTCACGTCTTCCTTTCCCTCACCTCCTACAACTTACCACTGCCCTCCTCACACTTTCAGACTGGAGCAGCCACTCTCCTCCAAAGCCTGCCTAACATGTGCAGGCCCACCCGGGGAGCACCATTGCCTCCACCTTTTTGGCCCTGACATGCCTACGGCTCTCCCACAAGCACTCCAATCCTCCTTCCCCTCTTCCTCCTACAACCTACGACAGCCCTCCTCACACTTTCGGACTGGAGCAGCCACTCTCCTCCAAAGCCTGCCTAACATGTACAGACCCACAGGGGGAGCACAATTGCCCCCACCTTTTTGGCCCTGACATGCCTACGGCTCTCCCACAAGCACTCCAATCCTCCTTCCCCTCACCTCCTACAACCTACGACAGCCCTCCTCACACTTTCGGACTGGAGCAGCCACTCTCCTCCTAAGCCTGCCTAAGATGTGCAGGCCCACATGGGGAGCACCATTGCATCCACCCTTTTGGCCCTCACATGCCTACGGCTCTCCCACAAGCACTCACGCCCTCCTTTCCCTACCCTACTCCAACTTATGACTGCCCTCCTCACACTTTCTGACTGGAGCAGCCACTCTCCTCCAACGCCTGCCTAACATGTACAGACCCACACGGGGAGCACCATTGCCTCCACCTTTTTGGCTCTGACATCCACACGGCTCTCCCACAAGCACTCACATCCTCCTTCCCCTCACCTCCTACAACCTATGACAGCCCTCCTCACACTTTCGGACTGGAGCAGCCACTCTCCTCCAAAGCCTGCCTAACATGTGCAGGCCCACACGGGGAGCACCATGGCGTCCACCTTTTTGGCTCTGACATGCCTAATCTCTCCCACAACCACTCACAACCTCCTTTCCCTCACCTCCTACAACTTACCACTGCCCTCCCCACACTTTCGGACTGGAGCAGCCACTCTCCTCCAAAGCCTGCCTAACATGTACAGGCCCACACGGGGAGCACCATTGCCTCCACCCTTTTAGCCCTGACATGCACACGGCTCTCCCACAAGCACTCCCGCCCTCCTTTCCCTACCCTACTCCAACTTGTGACAGTCCCCCTCACAATTTCAGACTTGAGTAGCCACTCTCCTCCAATGCCTGCCTAACATGTGCAGGCCCACAAGAGGAGCACCATTTCCTCCACCCTTTTGGCCCTGACATCCACACGGCTCTCCCACAAGCACTCACGTCCTCCTTTCCTTCACCTCCTACAACTTACCACTGCCCTCCTCACAATTTCCCATTAGAGCAGCCACTCTCCTCCAACGCCTGCCTAACAACAACAGGCCCACACGGGGAGCACCATTGCCTCCACCCTTTTGGCCCTGACATGCCTACGGCTCTCCCACAAGCACTCCAATCCTCCTTCCCCTCACCTCCTACAACTTACCACTGCCCTCCTCACACTTTCGGACTGGAGCAGCCACTCTCCTCCAAAGCCTGCCTAACATGTGCAGGCCCACCCGGGGAGCACCATGACGTCCACCCTTTCGGCCCTCACATGCCTACGGCTCTCCTACAAGCACTCCCGTCTTCCTTTCCCTCACCTCCTACAACTTACCACTGCCCTCCTCACACTTTCGGGCTGGAGCAGCCAATCTTCTCCCAAGCCTGCCTAACATGTGCAGGCCCACCCGGGGAGCACCATTGCCTCCACCCTTTTGGCCCTGACATCCACACGGCTCTCCCACAACCACTCCAATCCTCCTTCCCCTCACCTCCTACAACCTTCGACAGCCCTCCTCACACTTTCGGACTGGAGCAGCCACTCTATTCCTAAGCCTGCGTAACATGTGCAGGCCCACATGGGGAGCACCATGGCGTCCACCCTTTTGGCCCTGAAATCCACACGGCTCTCCTACAAGCACTCCCCTCTTCCTTTCCCTCACCTCCTACAACTTACCACTGCCCTCCTCACACTTTCCCATTAGAGCAGCCGCTCTCCTCCAACGCCTGCCTAACATGCACAGGCCCACCCAGGGAACACCATTCCCTCCACCCTTTTGGCCCTGACATCCACAAGGCTCTCCCACAACCACTCACATCCTCCTTTCCCTCACCTCCTACAACTTACCACTGCCCTCCTCACACTTTCGGACTGGAGACGCCACTCTCCTCCAAAGCCTGCCTAACATGTACAGGCCCACATGGGGAGCATCATTGCCTCCACCCTTTTCACCCTGACATGCACACGGCTCTCCCACAAGCACTCCCGCCCTCCTTTCCCTACCCTACTCCCACTTGTGACAGTCCCCCTCATAATTTCGGACTTGAGTAGCCACTCTCCTCCAACGCCTGCCTAACATGTGCAGGCCCACAAGAGGAGCACCATTTCCTCCACCCTTTTGGCCCTGACATCCACACGGCTCTCCCACAAGCACTCACGTCTTCCTTTCCCTCACCTCCTACAACTTACCACTGCCCTCCTCACACTTTCGGACTGGAGCAGACACTCTCCTCCAAAGCCTGCCTAACATGTACAGACCCACACGGGGAGCACCATTGCCTCCACCTTTTTGGCCCTGACATCCACACGGCTCTCCCACAACCACTCCCGTCTTCCTTTCCCTCACCTCCTACAACCTACGACAGCCCTCCTCACACTTTCGGGCTGGAGCAGCCAATCTCCTCCCAAGCCTGCCTAACATGTGCAGGCCCACATGGGGAGCACCATGGCGTCCACTCTTTTGGCCTCACATGCCTACAGCTCTCCCACAAGCACTCACGCCCTCCTTTCCCTCACCTCCTACAACTTACCACTGCCCTCCTCACACTTCCTGACTGGAGCAGCCGCTCTCCTCCAAAGCCTGCCTAACATGTGCAGGCCCACCAGGGGAGCACCATGGCCTCCACCCTTTTGGCCCTGACATCCACACGGCTCTCCCACAAGCACTCACGCCCTCCTTTCCCTAACCTACTCCAACTTATGACTGCCCTCCTCACACTTTCTGACTGGAGCAGCCAATCTCCTCCAACGCCTGCCTGGCATGCACAGGCCCACCCGGGGAGCACCATTGCCTCCACCCTTTTGGCCCTGACATCCACACGGCTCTCCCACAAGCACTCCAATGCTCCTTGCCCTCACCTCCTACAACCTACGACAGCCCTCCTCACACTTTCGGACTGGAGCAGCCACTCTCCTCCAAAGCCTGCCTAACATGTGCAGGCCCACATGGGGAGCACCATTGCCTCCACCCTTTTGGCCCTCACATGCCTACGGCTCTCCCACAAGCACTCCCGTCTTCCTTTCCCTCACCTCCTACAACTAATCACTGCCCTCCTCACGCTTCCTGACTGGAGCAGCCAATCTCCTCCAAAGCCTGCCTAACATGTGCAGACCCACACGGGGAGCACCATTGCCTCCACCCTTTTGGCCCTGACATGCCTGCGGCTCTCCCACAAGCACTCCAATGCTCCTTCCCCTCACCTCCTACAACCTACGACAGCCCTCCTCACACTTTCGGACTGGAGCAGCCACTCTATTCCTAAGCCTGCCTAACATGTGCAGGCCCACATGGGGAGCACCATTGCCTCCACCCTTTTGGCCCTGACATCCACACGGCTCTCCCACAAGCACTCCCGTCTTCCTTTCCCTCACCGCCTACAACTTACCACTGCCCTCCTCACAATTTCCCATTAGAGCAGCCAATCTCCTCCAACGTCTGCCTAGCATGCACAGGCCCACACGGGGAGCACCATGGCCTCCACCCTTTTGGCCCTGACTTGCACACGGCTCTCCCACAAGCACTCCCGCCCTCCTTTCCCTACCCTACTACAACTTGTGACAGTCCCCCTCACACTTTCTGACTGGAGTAACCACTCTCCTCCAACGCCAGCCTCACATGTGCAGGCCCACAAGAGAAGCACCATTTCCTCCACCCTTTTAGCCCTGACATCCACACGGCTCTCCCACAAGCACTCACGCCCTCCTTTCCTTCACCTCCTACAACTTACCACTGCCCTCCTCAGAATTTCCCATTACAGCAGCCACTCTCCTCCAACGCCTGCCTAGCATGTACAGGCCCACACGGGGAGCACCATGGCGTCCACCCTTTTGGCCCTGACATCCACACGGCTCCCCCACAAGTACTCCAATCCTCCTTCCCCTCACCTCCTACAACCTACGACAGCCCTCCTCACACTTTCGGACTGGAGCAGCCACTCTCCTCCAAAGCCTGCCTAACATGTGCAGGCCCACATGGGAAGCACCATTGCCTCCACCCTTTTGGCCCTGACATGCCTGCGGCTCTCCCACAAGCACTCCCATCTTCCTTTCCCTCACCTCCTACAACTTACCACTGCCCTCCTCACACTTTCTGACTGGAGCAGCCGCTCTCCTCCAACGCCTGCCTAACATGCACAGGCCCACCCAGGGAACACCATTGCCTCCACCCTTTTGGCCCTGACATCCACAAGGCTCTCCCACAACCACTCACATCCTCCTTTCCCTCACCTCCTACAACTTACCACTGCCCTCCTCACACTTTCGGACTGGAGACGCCACTCTCCTCCAAAGCCTGCCTAACATGTACAGGCCCACATGGGGAGCATCATTGCCTCCACCCTTTTAGCCCTGACATGCACACGGCTCTCCCACAACCACTCCCGCCCTCCTTTCCCTACCCTACTCCCACTTGTGACAGTCCCCCTCATAATTTCGGACTTGAGTAGCCACTCTCCTCCAACGCCTGCCTAACATGTGCAGGCCCACAAGAGGAGCACCATTTCCTCCACCCTTTTGGCCCTGACATCCACACGGCTCTCCCACAAGCACTCACGTCTTCCTTTCCCTCACCTCCTACAACTTACCACTGCCCTCCTCACACTTTCGGACTGGAGCAGCCACTCTCCTCCAAAGCCTGCCTAACATGTACAGACCCACACGGGGAGCACCATGGCGTCCACCCTTTTGGCCCTGACATCCACACGGCTCTCCCACAAGCACTCACGCCCTCCTTTCCCTACCCTACTCCAACTTATGACTGCCCTCCTCACACTTTCTGACTGGAGCAGCCACTCTCCTCCAACGCCTGCCTAAAATGTGCAGGTCCACACGGGGAGCACCATTGCCTCCACCTTTTTGGCCCTGATATGCCTACGGCTCTCCCACAAGCACTCCAATCCTCCTTCCCCTCACCTCCTACAACCTACGACAGCCCTCCTCACACTTTCGGACTGGAGCAGCCACTCTATTCCTAAGCCTGCCCAACATGTGCAGGCCCACATGGGGAGCACCATTGCCTCCACCCTTTTGGCCCTGACATCCACACGGCTCTCCCACAAGCACTCTAATGCTCCTTGCCCTCACCTCCTACAACCTACGACAGCCCTCCTCACACTTTCGGACTGCTGCAGCCACTCTATTCCTAAGCCTGCCTAACATGTGCAGGCCCACATGGGGAGCACCATGGCGTCCACTCTTTTGGCCCTCACATGCCTACGGCTCTCCCACAAGCACTCACGCCCTCATTTTCCTCACCTCCTACAACTTACCACTGCCCTCCTCACACTTTCTGACTGCAGCAGCCGCTCTCCTCCAAAGCCTGCCCAGCATGTACAGGCCCACATGGGGAGCACCATTGCCTCAACACTTTTGGCCCTGACATCCACACGGCTCTCCCACAAGCACTCACGTCTTCCTTTCCCTCATCTCCTACAACTTACCACTGCCTTCCTCACACTTTCCCATTAGAGCAGCCAATCTCCTCCAACGGCTGCCTAGCATGCACAGGCCCACCCAGGGAACACCATTCCCTCCACCCTTTTGGCCCTGACATCCACACCGCTCTCCCACAAGCACTCACATTCTCCTTTCCCTCACCTCCTACAACTTACCACTGCCCTCCTCACACTTTCTGACTGGAGACGCCACTCTCCTCCAAAGCCTGCCTAACATGTACAGGCCCACACGGGGAGCACCATGGTCTCCACCCTTTTAGCCCTGACATCCACACGGCTCTCCCACAACCACTCACGCCCTCCTTTCCCTACCCTACTCCAACTTGTGACAGTCCCCCTCACAATTTCGGACTTGAGTAGCTACTCTCCTCCAACGCCTGCCTAACATGTGCAGGCCCACAAGAGGAGCACCATTTCCTCCACCCTTTTGGCCCTGACATCCACACGGCTCTCCCACAAGCACTCACGTCTTCCTTTCCCTCACCTCCTACAACTTACCACTGCCCTCCTCACACTTTCTGACTGCAGCAGCCACTCTCCTCCAAAGCCTACCTAACACGTACAGACCCACACGGGGAGCACCATTGCCTCCACCTTTTTGGCCCTGACATGCCTACGGCTCTCCCACAAGCACTCCAATCCTCCTTCCCCTCACCTCCTACAACCTACGACAGCCCTCCTCACACTTTCGGACTGGAGCAGCCACTCTCCTCCTAAGCCTGCCTAACATGTGCAGGCCCACACGGGGAGCACCATGGCCTCCACCCTTTTGGCCCTCACATGCCTACGGCTCTCCCACAAGCACTCACGCCCTCCTTTCCCTAACCTACTCCAACTTATGACTGCCCTCCTCACACTTTCTGACTGGAGCAGCCACTCTCCTCCAACGCCTGCCTAAAATGTGCAGGTCCACACGGGGAGCACCATGGCCTCCACCTTTTTGGCCCTGACATGCCTACGGCTCTCCCACAAGCACTCCAATCCTCCTTCCCCTCACCTCCTACAACCTACGACAGCCCTCCTCACACTTTCGGGCTGGAGCAGCCAATCTCCTCCCAAGCCTGCCTAACATGTGCAGGCCCACATGGGGAGCACCATGGCGTCCACCTTTTTGGCCCTGACATGCCTACGGCTCTCCCACAAGCACTCCAATCCTCCTTTCCCTCACCTCCTACAACTTACCACTGCCCTCCTCACACTTTCGGACTGGAGACGCCACTCTCCTCCAAAGCCTGCCTAACACGTACAGGCCCACACGGGGAGCACCATTGGCTCCACCCTTTTGGCCCTCACATCCACACGGCTCTCCCACAAGCACTCCCGTCTTCCTTTCCCTCACCGCCTACAACTTACCACTGCCCTCCTCACAATTTCCCATTAGAGCAGCCAATCTCCTCCAACGTCTGCCTAGCATGCACAGGCCCACACGGGGAGCACCATTGCCTCCACCCTTTTAGCCCTGACTTGCACACGGCTCTCCCACAAGCACTCCCGCCCTCCTTTCCCTACCCTACTCCCACTTGTGACAGTCCCCCTCACACTTTTGGACTGGAGCAGCCACTCTCCTCCAACGCCAGCCTAACATGTGCAGGCCCACAAGAGGAGCACCATTTCCTCTACCCTTTTGGCCGTGACATCCACACGGCTCTCCCACAAGCACTCACGTCCTCCTTTCCTTCACCTCCTACAACTTACCACTGCCCTCCTCAGAATTTCCCATTACAGCAGCCACTCTCCTCCAACGCCTGCCTAGCATGTACAGGCCCACACGGGGAGCACCATGGCGTCCACCCTTTTGGCCCTGACATCCACACGGCTCTCCCACAAGTACTCCAATCCTCCTTCCCCTCACCTCCTACAACCTACGACAGCCCTCCTCACACTTTCGGACTGGAGACGCCACTCTCCTCCAACGCCTGCCTAACATGTGCAGGCCCACATGGGGAGCACCATTGCCTCCACCCTTTTGGCCCTGACATCCACACCGCTCTCCCACAAGCACTCACGCCCTCCTTTCCCTACCCTACTCCAACTTATGACTGCCCTCCTCACACTTTCTGACTGGAGCAGCCACTCTCCTCCAACGCCTGCCTAAAATGTGCAGGTCCACACGGGGAGCACCATTGCCTCCACCTTTTTGGCCCTGAAATGCCTATGGCTCTCCCACAAGCACTCCAATCCTCCTTCCCCTCACCTCCTACAACCTACGACAGCCCTCCTCACACTTTCGGGCTGGAGCAGCCAATCTCCTGCAAAGACTGCCCAACATGTGCAGGCCCACATTGGGAGCACCATGGCGTCCACCCTTTTGGCCCTGACATCCACACGGCTCTCCCACAAGCACTCCAATCCTCCTTCCCCTCACCTCCTACAACTTACCACGGCCCTCCTCACACTTTCTGACTGGAGCAGCCACTCTCCTCCAAAGCCTGCCTAGCATGTACAGGCCCACACTGGGAGCATCATTGCATCCACCCTTTTGGCCCTAACAGGCCTACAGCTCTCCCACAAGCACTCCCGTCTTCCTTTCCCTCACCTCCTACAACTTACCACTGCCCTCCTCACACTTTCCCATTAAGGCAGCCACCTCCTCCAACGCCTGCCTAGCATGCACAGGCCCACACGAGGAGCACCATTGCCTCCACCCTTTTGGCCCTGACATCCACACGGCTCTCCCACAAGCACTCCCGTCTTCCTTTCCCTCACCTCCTACAACTCACCACTGCCCTCCTCACACTTTGGGACTGGAGACGCCACTCTCCTCCAAAGCCTGCCTAACATGTACAGGCCCACATTGGGAGCATCATTGCATCCACCCTTTTGGCCCTGACATCCACACGGCTCTCCCACAACCACTCACATTCTCCTTTCCCTCACCTTCTAAAACTTACCACTGCCCTCCTCACACTTTCTGACTGGAGCAGCCGCTCTCCTCCATCGCCTGCCTAGCATGCACAGGCCCACCCGGGGAACACCATTGCCTCCACCCTTTTGGCCCTGACATCCACACGGCTCTCCCACAAGCACTCCAATCCTCCTTCCCCTCACCTCCTACAACTTACCACTGCCCTCCTCACACTTTCTGACTGGAGACGCCACTCTCCTCCAAAGCCTGCCTAACATGTACAGGCCCACACGGGGAGCATCATTGCCTCCACCCTTTTAGCCCTGACATGCACACGGCTCTCCCACAACCACACCCGCCCTCCTTTCCCTACCCTACTCCAACTTGTGACAGTCCCCCTCACAATTTCGGACTGGAGTAGCCACTCTCCTCCAACGCCTGCCTAACATGTGCAGGCCCACAAGAGGAGCACCATTTCCTCTACCCTTTTGGCCCTGACATCCACACGGCTCTCCCACAAGCACTCCCGTCCTCCTTTCCTTCACCTCCTACAACTTACCACTGCCCTCCTCAGAATTTCCCATTACAGCAGCCACTCTCCTCCAACGCCTGCCTAGCATGTACAGGCCCACACGGGGAGCACCATTGCCTCCACCCTTTTGGCCCTGACATCCACACGGCTCTCCCACAAGTACTCCAATCCTCCTTCCCCTCACCTCCTACAACCTACGACAGCCCTCCTCACACTTTCGGACTGGAGCAGCCACTCTCCTCCTAAGACAGCCTAACATGTGCAGGCCCACATGGGGAGCACCATGGCGTCCACACTTTTGGCCCTCACATGCACACGGCTCTCCCACAACCACTCCCGCCCTCCTTTGCCTACCCTACTCCAACTTGTGACAGTCCCCCTCACAATTTCGGACTGGAGCAGCCACTCTCCTCCAAAGCCTGCCTAGCATGTACAGGCCCACCCAGGGAACACCATTGTCTCCACCCTTTTGGCCCTGACATCCACACGGCTCTCCCACAAGCACTCACATCCTCCTTTCCTTCACCTCCTACAACTTACCACTGCCCTCCTCACACTTTCGGACTGGAGCAGCCACTCTCCTCCAAAGCCTGCCTAACATGCACAGGCCCACACGGGGAGCACCATTGCGTCCACCCTTTTGGCCCTGACATCCACACGGCTCTCCCACAAGCACTCACGCCCTCCTTTCCCTCCCCTCCTACAACTTACCACTGCCTTCCTCACAGTTTCCCATTAGAGCAGCCAATCTCCTCCAACGCCTGCCTAGCATGCACAGGCCCACCCGGGGAACACCATTGCCTCCACCCTTTTGGCCCTGACATCCACACGGCTCTCCCACAAGCACTCCAATCCTCCTTCCCCTCACCTCCTACAACTTACCACTGCCCTCCTCACACTTTCTGACTGGAGACGCCACTCTCCTCCAAAGCCTGCCTAACATGTACAGGCCCACACGGGGAGCATCATTGCCTCCACCCTTTTAGCCCTGACATGCACACGGCTCTCCCACAACCACACCCGCCCTCCTTTCCCTACCCTACTCCAACTTGTGACAGTCCCCCTCACAATTTCGGACTTGAGTAGCCACTCTCCTCCAACGCCTGCCTAACATGTGCAGGCCCACAAGAGGAGCACCATTTCCTCTACCCTTTTGGCCCTGACATCCACACGGCTCTCCCAAAAGCACTCACGTCCTCCTTTCCTTCACCTCCTACAACTTACCACTGCCCTCCTCAGAATTTCCCATTACAGCAGCCACTCTCCTCCAACGCCTGCCTAGCATGTACAGGCCCACACGGGGAGCACCATTTCCTCCACCCTTTTGGCCCTGACATCCACACGGCTCTCCCACAAGTACTCCAATCCTCCTTCCCCTCACCTCCTACAACCTACGACAGCCCTCCTCACACTTTCGGACTGGAGCAGCCACTCTCCTCCTAAGCCTGCCTAACATGTGCAGGCCCACATGGGGAGCACCATGGCGTCCACACTTTTGGCCCTCACATGCCTACGGCTCTCCCACAAGCACTCACACCCTCCTTTCCCTACCCTACTCCAACTTATGACTGCCCTCCTCACACTTTCTGACTGGAGCAGCCACTCTCCTCCAACGCCTGCCTAAAATGTGCAGGTCCACACGGGGAGCACCATTGCCTCCACCTTTTTGGCCCTGACATGCCTACGGCTTTCCCACAAGCACTCCAATGCTCCTTCCCCTCACCTCCTACAACCTACGACAGCCCTCCTCACACTTTCGGACTGGAGACGCCACTCTATTCCTAAGCCTGCCCAACATGTGCAGGCCCACATGGGGAGCACCATTGCCTCCACCCTTTTGACCCTGACATCCACACGGCTCTCCCACAAGCACTCCAATGCTCCTTGCCCTCACCTCCTACAACCTACGACAGCCCTCCTCACACTTTCGGACTGCTGCAGCCACTCTATTCCTAAGCCTGCCTAACATGTGCAGGCCCACATGGGGAGCACCATGGCGTCCACCCTTTTGGCCCTGACATCCACACGGCTCTCCCACAAGCACTCACGCCCTCCTTTCCCTACCCTACTCCAACTTATGACTGCCCTCCTCACACTTTCTGACTGGAGCAGCCACTCTCCTCCAACGCCTGCCTAAAATGTGCAGGTCCACACGGGGAGCACCATTGCCTCCACCTTTTTGGCCCTGATATGCCTACGGCTCTCCCACAAGCACTCCAATCCTCCTTCCCCTCACCTCCTACAACCTACGACAGCCCTCCTCACACTTTCGGACTGGAGCAGCCACTCTATTCCTAAGCCTGCCCAACATGTGCAGGCCCACATGGGGAGCACCATTGCCTCCACCCTTTTGGCCCTGACATCCACACGGCTCTCCCACAAGCACTCTAATGCTCCTTGCCCTCACCTCCTACAACCTACGACAGCCCTCCTCACACTTTCGGACTGCTGCAGCCACTCTATTCCTAAGCCTGCCTAACATGTGCAGGCCCACATGGGGAGCACCATGGCGTCCACTCTTTTGGCCCTCACATGCCTACGGCTCTCCCACAAGCACTCACGCCCTCATTTTCCTCACCTCCTACAACTTACCACTGCCCTCCTCACACTTTCTGACTGCAGCAGCCGCTCTCCTCCAAAGCCTGCCCAGCATGTACAGGCCCACATGGGGAGCACCATTGCCTCAACACTTTTGGCCCTGACATCCACACGGCTCTCCCACAAGCACTCACGTCTTCCTTTCCCTCATCTCCTACAACTTACCACTGCCTTCCTCACACTTTCCCATTAGAGCAGCCAATCTCCTCCAACGGCTGCCTAGCATGCACAGGCCCACCCAGGGAACACCATTCCCTCCACCCTTTTGGCCCTGACATCCACACCGCTCTCCCACAAGCACTCACATTCTCCTTTCCCTCACCTCCTACAACTTACCACTGCCCTCCTCACACTTTCTGACTGGAGACGCCACTCTCCTCCAAAGCCTGCCTAACATGTACAGGCCCACACGGGGAGCACCATGGTCTCCACCCTTTTAGCCCTGACATCCACACGGCTCTCCCACAACCACTCACGCCCTCCTTTCCCTACCCTACTCCAACTTGTGACAGTCCCCCTCACAATTTCGGACTTGAGTAGCTACTCTCCTCCAACGCCTGCCTAACATGTGCAGGCCCACAAGAGGAGCACCATTTCCTCCACCCTTTTGGCCCTGACATCCACACGGCTCTCCCACAAGCACTCACGTCTTCCTTTCCCTCACCTCCTACAACTTACCACTGCCCTCCTCACACTTTCTGACTGCAGCAGCCACTCTCCTCCAAAGCCTACCTAACACGTACAGACCCACACGGGGAGCACCATTGCCTCCACCTTTTTGGCCCTGACATGCCTACGGCTCTCCCACAAGCACTCCAATCCTCCTTCCCCTCACCTCCTACAACCTACGACAGCCCTCCTCACACTTTCGGACTGGAGCAGCCACTCTCCTCCTAAGCCTGCCTAACATGTGCAGGCCCACACGGGGAGCACCATGGCCTCCACCCTTTTGGCCCTCACATGCCTACGGCTCTCCCACAAGCACTCACGCCCTCCTTTCCCTAACCTACTCCAACTTATGACTGCCCTCCTCACACTTTCTGACTGGAGCAGCCACTCTCCTCCAACGCCTGCCTAAAATGTGCAGGTCCACACGGGGAGCACCATGGCCTCCACCTTTTTGGCCCTGACATGCCTACGGCTCTCCCACAAGCACTCCAATCCTCCTTCCCCTCACCTCCTACAACCTACGACAGCCCTCCTCACACTTTCGGGCTGGAGCAGCCAATCTCCTCCCAAGCCTGCCTAACATGTGCAGGCCCACATGGGGAGCACCATGGCGTCCACCTTTTTGGCCCTGACATGCCTACGGCTCTCCCACAAGCACTCCAATCCTCCTTTCCCTCACCTCCTACAACTTACCACTGCCCTCCTCACACTTTCGGACTGGAGACGCCACTCTCCTCCAAAGCCTGCCTAACACGTACAGGCCCACACGGGGAGCACCATTGGCTCCACCCTTTTGGCCCTCACATCCACACGGCTCTCCCACAAGCACTCCCGTCTTCCTTTCCCTCACCGCCTACAACTTACCACTGCCCTCCTCACAATTTCCCATTAGAGCAGCCAATCTCCTCCAACGTCTGCCTAGCATGCACAGGCCCACACGGGGAGCACCATTGCCTCCACCCTTTTAGCCCTGACTTGCACACGGCTCTCCCACAAGCACTCCCGCCCTCCTTTCCCTACCCTACTCCCACTTGTGACAGTCCCCCTCACACTTTTGGACTGGAGCAGCCACTCTCCTCCAACGCCAGCCTAACATGTGCAGGCCCACAAGAGGAGCACCATTTCCTCTACCCTTTTGGCCGTGACATCCACACGGCTCTCCCACAAGCACTCACGTCCTCCTTTCCTTCACCTCCTACAACTTACCACTGCCCTCCTCAGAATTTCCCATTACAGCAGCCACTCTCCTCCAACGCCTGCCTAGCATGTACAGGCCCACACGGGGAGCACCATGGCGTCCACCCTTTTGGCCCTGACATCCACACGGCTCTCCCACAAGTACTCCAATCCTCCTTCCCCTCACCTCCTACAACCTACGACAGCCCTCCTCACACTTTCGGACTGGAGACGCCACTCTCCTCCAACGCCTGCCTAACATGTGCAGGCCCACATGGGGAGCACCATTGCCTCCACCCTTTTGGCCCTGACATCCACACCGCTCTCCCACAAGCACTCACGCCCTCCTTTCCCTACCCTACTCCAACTTATGACTGCCCTCCTCACACTTTCTGACTGGAGCAGCCACTCTCCTCCAACGCCTGCCTAAAATGTGCAGGTCCACACGGGGAGCACCATTGCCTCCACCTTTTTGGCCCTGAAATGCCTATGGCTCTCCCACAAGCACTCCAATCCTCCTTCCCCTCACCTCCTACAACCTACGACAGCCCTCCTCACACTTTCGGGCTGGAGCAGCCAATCTCCTGCAAAGACTGCCCAACATGTGCAGGCCCACATTGGGAGCACCATGGCGTCCACCCTTTTGGCCCTGACATCCACACGGCTCTCCCACAAGCACTCCAATCCTCCTTCCCCTCACCTCCTACAACTTACCACGGCCCTCCTCACACTTTCTGACTGGAGCAGCCACTCTCCTCCAAAGCCTGCCTAGCATGTACAGGCCCACACTGGGAGCATCATTGCATCCACCCTTTTGGCCCTAACAGGCCTACAGCTCTCCCACAAGCACTCCCGTCTTCCTTTCCCTCACCTCCTACAACTTACCACTGCCCTCCTCACACTTTCCCATTAAGGCAGCCACCTCCTCCAACGCCTGCCTAGCATGCACAGGCCCACACGAGGAGCACCATTGCCTCCACCCTTTTGGCCCTGACATCCACACGGCTCTCCCACAAGCACTCCCGTCTTCCTTTCCCTCACCTCCTACAACTCACCACTGCCCTCCTCACACTTTGGGACTGGAGACGCCACTCTCCTCCAAAGCCTGCCTAACATGTACAGGCCCACATTGGGAGCATCATTGCATCCACCCTTTTGGCCCTGACATCCACACGGCTCTCCCACAACCACTCACATTCTCCTTTCCCTCACCTTCTAAAACTTACCACTGCCCTCCTCACACTTTCTGACTGGAGCAGCCGCTCTCCTCCATCGCCTGCCTAGCATGCACAGGCCCACCCGGGGAACACCATTGCCTCCACCCTTTTGGCCCTGACATCCACACGGCTCTCCCACAAGCACTCCAATCCTCCTTCCCCTCACCTCCTACAACTTACCACTGCCCTCCTCACACTTTCTGACTGGAGACGCCACTCTCCTCCAAAGCCTGCCTAACATGTACAGGCCCACACGGGGAGCATCATTGCCTCCACCCTTTTAGCCCTGACATGCACACGGCTCTCCCACAACCACACCCGCCCTCCTTTCCCTACCCTACTCCAACTTGTGACAGTCCCCCTCACAATTTCGGACTGGAGTAGCCACTCTCCTCCAACGCCTGCCTAACATGTGCAGGCCCACAAGAGGAGCACCATTTCCTCTACCCTTTTGGCCCTGACATCCACACGGCTCTCCCACAAGCACTCCCGTCCTCCTTTCCTTCACCTCCTACAACTTACCACTGCCCTCCTCAGAATTTCCCATTACAGCAGCCACTCTCCTCCAACGCCTGCCTAGCATGTACAGGCCCACACGGGGAGCACCATTGCCTCCACCCTTTTGGCCCTGACATCCACACGGCTCTCCCACAAGTACTCCAATCCTCCTTCCCCTCACCTCCTACAACCTACGACAGCCCTCCTCACACTTTCGGACTGGAGCAGCCACTCTCCTCCTAAGACAGCCTAACATGTGCAGGCCCACATGGGGAGCACCATGGCGTCCACACTTTTGGCCCTCACATGCACACGGCTCTCCCACAACCACTCCCGCCCTCCTTTGCCTACCCTACTCCAACTTGTGACAGTCCCCCTCACAATTTCGGACTGGAGCAGCCACTCTCCTCCAAAGCCTGCCTAGCATGTACAGGCCCACCCAGGGAACACCATTGTCTCCACCCTTTTGGCCCTGACATCCACACGGCTCTCCCACAAGCACTCACATCCTCCTTTCCTTCACCTCCTACAACTTACCACTGCCCTCCTCACACTTTCGGACTGGAGCAGCCACTCTCCTCCAAAGCCTGCCTAACATGCACAGGCCCACACGGGGAGCACCATTGCGTCCACCCTTTTGGCCCTGACATCCACACGGCTCTCCCACAAGCACTCACGCCCTCCTTTCCCTCCCCTCCTACAACTTACCACTGCCTTCCTCACAGTTTCCCATTAGAGCAGCCAATCTCCTCCAACGCCTGCCTAGCATGCACAGGCCCACCCGGGGAACACCATTGCCTCCACCCTTTTGGCCCTGACATCCACACGGCTCTCCCACAAGCACTCCAATCCTCCTTCCCCTCACCTCCTACAACTTACCACTGCCCTCCTCACACTTTCTGACTGGAGACGCCACTCTCCTCCAAAGCCTGCCTAACATGTACAGGCCCACACGGGGAGCATCATTGCCTCCACCCTTTTAGCCCTGACATGCACACGGCTCTCCCACAACCACACCCGCCCTCCTTTCCCTACCCTACTCCAACTTGTGACAGTCCCCCTCACAATTTCGGACTTGAGTAGCCACTCTCCTCCAACGCCTGCCTAACATGTGCAGGCCCACAAGAGGAGCACCATTTCCTCTACCCTTTTGGCCCTGACATCCACACGGCTCTCCCAAAAGCACTCACGTCCTCCTTTCCTTCACCTCCTACAACTTACCACTGCCCTCCTCAGAATTTCCCATTACAGCAGCCACTCTCCTCCAACGCCTGCCTAGCATGTACAGGCCCACACGGGGAGCACCATTTCCTCCACCCTTTTGGCCCTGACATCCACACGGCTCTCCCACAAGTACTCCAATCCTCCTTCCCCTCACCTCCTACAACCTACGACAGCCCTCCTCACACTTTCGGACTGGAGCAGCCACTCTCCTCCTAAGCCTGCCTAACATGTGCAGGCCCACATGGGGAGCACCATGGCGTCCACACTTTTGGCCCTCACATGCCTACGGCTCTCCCACAAGCACTCACACCCTCCTTTCCCTACCCTACTCCAACTTATGACTGCCCTCCTCACACTTTCTGACTGGAGCAGCCACTCTCCTCCAACGCCTGCCTAAAATGTGCAGGTCCACACGGGGAGCACCATTGCCTCCACCTTTTTGGCCCTGACATGCCTACGGCTTTCCCACAAGCACTCCAATGCTCCTTCCCCTCACCTCCTACAACCTACGACAGCCCTCCTCACACTTTCGGACTGGAGACGCCACTCTATTCCTAAGCCTGCCCAACATGTGCAGGCCCACATGGGGAGCACCATTGCCTCCACCCTTTTGACCCTGACATCCACACGGCTCTCCCACAAGCACTCCAATGCTCCTTGCCCTCACCTCCTACAACCTACGACAGCCCTCCTCACACTTTCGGACTGCTGCAGCCACTCTATTCCTAAGCCTGCCTAACATGTGCAGGCCCACATGGGGAGCACCATGGCGTCCACCCTTTTGGGCCTGACATGCCTATGGCTCTCCCACAAGCACTCACGCCCTCATTTTCCTCACCTCCTACAACTTACCACTGCCCTCCTCACACTTTCGGACTGGAGCAGCCGCTCTCCTCCAAAGCCTGCCCAGCATGTACAGGCCCACATGGGGAGCACCATTGCCTCAACACTTTTGGCCCTGACATCCACACGGCTCTCCCACAAGCACTCACGTCTTCCTTTCCCTCATCTCCTACAACTTACCACTGCCTTCCTCACACTTTCCCATTAGAGCAGCCAATCTCCTCCAACGGCTGCCTAGCATGCACAGGCCCACCCAGGGAACACCATTCCCTCCACCCTTTTGGCCCTGACATCCACACCGCTCTCCCACAAGCACTCACATTCTCCTTTCCCTCACCTCCTACAACTTACCACTGCCCTCCTCACACTTTCTGACTGGAGACGCCACTCTCCTCCAAAGCCTGCCTAACATGTACAGGCCCACACGGGGAGCACCATGGTCTCCACCCTTTTAGCCCTGACATCCACACGGCTCTCCCACAACCACTCACGCCCTCCTTTCCCTACCCTACTCCAACTTGTGACAGTCCCCCTCACAAATCGGACTTGAGTAGCCACTCTCCTCCAACGCCTGCCTAACATGTGCAGGCCCACAAGAGGAGCACCATTTCCTCCACCCTTTTGGCCCTGACATCCACACGGCTCTCCCACAAGCATTCCAATGCTCCTTCCCCTCACCTCCTACAACCTACGACAGCCCTCCTCACACTTTCGGACTGGAGCAGCCACTCTCCTCCTAAGCCTGCCTAACATGTGCAGGCCCACACGGGGAGCACCATGGCCTCCACCCTTTTGGCCCTGACATCCACACGGCTCTCCCACAAGCACTCACGCCCTCCTTTCCCTAACCTACTCCAACTTATGACTGCCCTCCTCACACTTTCTGACTGGAGCAGCCACTCTCCTCCAACGCCTGCCTAAAATGTGCAGGTCCACACGGGGAGCACCATGGCCTCCACCTTTTTGGCTCTGACATCCACACGGCTCTCCCACAAGCACTCCAATCCTCCTTCCCCTCACCTCCTACAACCTACGACAGCCCTCCTCACACTTTCGGGCTGGAGCAGCCAATCTCCTCCCAAGCCTGCCTAACATGTGCAGGCCCACATGGGGAGCACCATGGCGTCCACCCTTTTGTCCCTCACATGCCTACGGCTCTCCCACAAGCACTTCAATGCTCCTTTCCCTCACCTCCTACAACTTACCACTGCCCTCCTCACAATTTCGGACTGGAGCAGCCACTCTCCTCCAAAGCCTGCCTAGCATGTACAGGCCCACGCAGGGAACACCATTGCCTCCACCCTTTTGGCCCTGACATCCACACGGCTCTCCCTCAAGCACTCACATCCTCCTTTCCCTCACCTCCTACAACTTACCACTGCCCTCCTCACACTTTCGGACTGGAGCAGCCACTCTCCTCCAAAGCCTGCCTAACACGTACAGGCCCACACGGGGAGCACCATTGGCTCCACCCTTTTGGCCCTGACATCCACACGGCTCTCCCACAAGCACTCCCGTCTTCCTTTCCCTCACCGCCTACAACTTACCACTGCCCTCCTCACAATTTCCCATTAGAGCAGCCAATCTCCTCCAACGTCTGCCTAGCATGCACAGGCCCACATGGGGAGCACCATTGCCTCCACCCTTTTAGCCCTGACTTGCACACGGCTCTCCCACAAGCACTCCCGCCCTCCTTTCCCTACCCTACTCCCACTTGTGACAGTCCCCCTCACACTTTCTGACTGGAGTAGCCACTCTCCTCCAACGCCAGCCTAACATGTGCAGGCCCACAAGAGGAGCACCATTTCCTCTACCCTTTTGGCCCTGACATCCACACGGCTCTCCCACAAGCACTCACGTCCTCCTTTCCCTCACCTCCTACAACTTACCACTGCCCTCCTCAGAATTTCCCATTACAGCAGCCACTCTCCTCCAACGCCTGCCTAGCATGTACAGGCCCACACGGGGAGCACCATGGCGTCCACCCTTTTGGCCCTGACATCCACACGGCTCTCCCACAAGTACTCCAATCCTCCTTCCCCTCACCTCCTACAACCTACGACAGCCCTCCTCACACTTTCGGACTGGAGACGCCACTCTCCTCCAACGCCTGCCTAACATGTGCAGGCCCACATGGGGAGCACCATTGCCTCCACCCTTTTGGCCCTGACATCCACACCGCTCTCCCACAAGCACTCACGCCCTCCTTTCCCTACCCTACTCCAACTTATGACTGCCCTCCTCACACTTTCTGACTGGAGCAGCCACTCTCCTCCAACGCCTGCCTAAAATGTGCAGGTCCACACGGGGAGCACCATTGCCTCCACCTTTTTGGCCCTGAAATGCCTATGGCTCTCCCACAAGCACTCCAATCCTCCTTCCCCTCACCTCCTACAACCTACGACAGCCCTCCTCACACTTTCGGGCTGGAGCAGCCAATCTCCTGCAAAGACTGCCCAACATGTGCAGGCCCACATGGGGAGCACCATGGCGTCCACCCTTTTGGCCCTGACATCCACACGGCTCTCCCACAAGCACTCCAATCCTCCTTCCCCTCACCTCCTACAACTTACCACGGCCCTCCTCACACTTTCTGACTGGAGCAGCCACTCTCCTCCAAAGCCTGCCTAGCATGTACAGGCCCACACTGGGAGCATCATTGCATCCACCCTTTTGGCCCTAACAGGCCTACAGCTCTCCCACAAGCACTCCCGTCTTCCTTTCCCTCACCTCCTACAACTTACCACTGCCCTCCTCACACTTTCCCATTAAGGCAGCCACCTCCTCCAACGCCTGCCTAGCATGCACAGGCCCACACGAGGAGCACCATTGCCTCCACCCTTTTGGCCCTGACATCCACACGGCTCTCCCACAAGCACTCCCGTCTTCCTTTCCCTCACCTCCTACAACTCACCACTGCCCTCCTCACACTTTTGGACTGGAGCAGCCACTCTCCTCCAAAGCCTGCCTAACATGTACAGGCCCACATTGGGTGCATCATTGCCTCCACCCTTTTGGCCCTGACATCCACACGGCTCTCCCACAACCACTCACATTCTCCTTTCCCTCACCTTCTAAAACTTACCACTGCCCTCCTCACACTTTCTGACTGGAGCAGCCACTCTCCTCCAAAGACTGCCTAACACGTACAGGCCCACACGGGGAGCACCATGGCGTCCACCCTTTTGGCCCTGACATCCACACGGCTCTCCCACAAGCACTCCAATCCTCCTTCCCCTCACCTCCTACAACTTACCACTGCCCTCCTCACACTTTCGGACTGGAGCAGCCACTCTCCTCCAAAGCCTGCCTAACATGTACAGGCCCACCCGGGGAGCACCATTGCCTCCACCCTTTTGGCCCTGACATGCCTACGGCTCTCCCACAAGCACTCCAATGCTCCTTCCCCTCACCTCCTACAACCTACGACAGCCCTCCTCACACTTTCGGACTGGAGCAGCCACTCTATTCCTAAGCCTGCCTAACATGTGCAGGCCCACATGGGGAGCACCATGGCGTCCACTCTTTTGGCCCTCACATGCCTACGGCTCTCCCACAAGCACTCACGCCCTCATTTTCCTCACCTCCTACAACTTACCACTGCCCTCCTCACACTTTCGGACTGGAGCAGCCGCTCTCCTCCAAAGCCTGCCCAGCATGTACAGGCCCACATGGGGAGCACCATTGCCTCCACCCTTTTGGCCCTGACATCCACACGGCTCTCCCACAAGCACTCACGTCTTCCTTTCCCTCATCTCCTACAACTTACCACTGCCTTCCTCACACTTTCCCATTAGAGCAGCCAATCTGCTCCAACGGCTGCCTAGCATGCACAGGCCCACCCAGGGAACACCATTGCCTCCACCCTTTTGGCCCTGACATCCACACGGCTCTCCCACAACCACTCACATTCTCCTTTCCCTCACCTCCTACAACTTACCACTGCCCTCCTCACACTTTCGGACTGGAGACGCCACTCTCCTCCAAAGCCTGCCTAACATGTACAGGCCCACACGGGGAGCACCATTGCCTCCACCCTTTTAGCCCTGAAATGCACACGGCTCTCCCACAACCACTCCCGCCCTCCTTTCCCTACCCTACTCCAACTTGTGACAGTCCCCCTCACAATTTCGGACTTGAGTAGCCAGTCTCCTCCAACGCCTGCCTAACATGTGCAGGCCCACAAGAGGAGCACCATTTCCTCCACCCTTTTGGCCCTGACATCCACACGGCTCTCCCACAAGCACTCACGTCTTCCTTTCCCTCACCTCCTACAACTTACCACTGCCCTCCTCACACTTTCTGACTGCAGCAGCCACTCTCCTCCAAAGCCTACCTAACACGTACAGACCCACACGAGGAGCACCATTGCCTCCACCTTTTTGGCCCTGACATGCCTACGGCTCTCCCACAAGCACTCCAATCCTCCTTCCCCTCACCTCCTACAACCTACGACAGCCCTCCTCACACTTTCGGACTGGAGCAGCCACTCTCCTCCTAAGACTGCCTAACATGTGCAGGCCCACACGGGGAGCACCATTGCCTCCACCCTTTTGGCCCTGACATCCACACGGCTCTCCCACAAGCACTCACGCCCTCCTTTCCCTAACCTACTCCAACTTATGACTGCCCTCCTCACACTTTCTGACTGGAGCAGCCACTCTCCTCCAACGCCTGCCTAACATGTGCAGGTCCACACGGGGAGCACCATGGCCTCCACCTTTTTGGCCCTGACATGCCTACGGCTCTCCCACAAGCACTCCAATCCTCCTTCCCCTCACCTCCTACAACCTACGACAGCCCTCCTCACACTTTCGGGCTGGAGCAGCCAATCTCCTCCCAAGCCTGCCTAACATGTGCAGGCCCACATGGGGAGCACCATGGCCTCCACCTTTTTGGCCCTGACATGCCTACGGCTCTCCCACAAGCACTCCAATGCTCCTTTCCCTCACCTCCTACAACTTACCACTGCCCTCCTCACACTTTCGGACTGGAGCAGCCACTCTATTCCTAAGCCTGCCTATCATGTACAGGCCCACACGGGAAGCACCATTGCCTCCACCCTTTTAGCCCTGACATGCACACGGCTCTCCCACATTCACTCCCGCCCTCCTTTGCCTACCGTACTCCAACTTGGGACAGTCCCCCTCATAATTTCGGACTGGAGCAGCCACTCTCCTCCAAAGCCTGCCTAGCATGTACAGGCCCACCCAGGGAACACCATTGCCTCCACCCTTTTGGCCCTGACATCCACACGGCTCTCCCACAAGCACTCACATCCTCCTTTCCCTCACCTCCTACAACTTACCACTGCCCTCCTCACACTTTCGGACTGGAGCAGCCACTCTCCTCCAAAGCCTGCCTAACACGTACAGGTCCACACGGGGAGCACCATTGGCTCCACCCTTTTGGCCCTGACATCCACACGGCTCTCCCACAAACACTCACGTCTTCCTTTCCCTCACCTCCTACAACTTACCACTGCCCTCCTCACACTTTCGGACTGGAGCAGCCACTCTCCTCCAAAGCCTGCCTAACATGCACAGCCCCACACGGGGAGCACCATTGCGTCCACCCTTTTGGCCCTGACATCCACACGGCTCTCCCACAAGCACTCACGCCCTCCTTTCCCTCCCCTCCTACAACTTACCACTGCCTTCCTCACAGTTTCCCATTAGAGCAGCCAATCTCCTCCAACGCCTGCCTAGCATGCACAGGCCCACCCGGGGAACACCATTGCCTCCACCCTTTTGGCCCTGACATCCACACGGCTCTCCCACAAGCACTCCAATCCTCCTTCCCCTCACCTCCTACAACTTACCACTGCCCTCCTCACACTTTCGGACTGGAGACGCCACTCTCCTCCAAAGCCTGCCTAACATGTACAGGCCCACACGGGGAGCATCATTGCCTCCACCCTTTTAGCCCGGACATGCACACGGCTCTCCCACAACCACTCCCGCCCTCCTTTCCCTACCCTACTCCAACTTGTGACAGTCCCCCTCACAATTTCGGACTTGAGTAGCCACTCTCCTCCAACGCCTGCCTAACATGTGCAGGCCCACAAGAGGAGCACCATTTCCTCCACCCTTTTGGCCCTGACATGCCTACGGCTTTCCCACAAGCACTCCAATCCTCCTTCCCCTCACCTTCTACAACTTACCACTGCCCTCCTCACACTTTCGGACTGGAGCAGCCACTCTCCTCCAAAGCCTGCCTAACATGTACAGACCCACACGGGGAGCACCATTGCCTCCACCCTTTTGGCCCTGACATCCACACGGCTCTCCCACAAGCACTCCAATGCTCCTTCCCCTCACCTCCTACAACCTACGACAGCCCTCCTCACACTTTCGGACTGGAGCAGCCACTCTATTCCTAAGCCTGCCTAACATGTGCAGGCCCACATGGGGAGCACCATTGCCTCCACCCTTTTGGCCCTGACATCCACACGGCTCTCCCACAAGCACTCCCGTCTTCCTTTCCCTCACCTCCTACAACTAACCACTGCCCTCCTCACACTTCCTGACTGGAGCAGCCAATCTCCTCCAACGCCTGCCTAACATGCACAGGCCCACCCAGGGAACACCATTGCCTCCACCCTTTTGGCCCTGACGTCCACACGGCTCTCCCACAACCATTCACATCCTCCTTTCCCTCACCTCCTACAACTTACCACTGCCCTCCTCACACTTTCTGACTGGAGCAGCCACTCTCCTCCAAAGCCTGCCTAGCATGTACAGGCCCACCCAGGGAACACCATTGCCTCCACCCTTTTGGCCCTGACATCCACACGGCTCTCCCTCAAGCACTCACATCCTCCTTTCCCTCACCTCCTACAACTTACCACTGCCCTCCTCACACTTTCGGACTGGAGACGCCACTCTCCTCCAAAGCCTGCCTAACACGTACAGGCCCACACGGGGAGCACCATTGGCTCCACCCTTTTGGCCCTGACATCCACACGGCTCTCCCACAAGCACTCCCGTCTTCCTTTCCCTCACCGCCTACAACTTACCACTGCCCTCCTCACAATTTCCCATTAGAGCAGCCAATCTCCTCCAACGTCTGCCTAGCATGCACAGGCCCACACGGGGAGCACCATTGCCTCCACCCTTTTAGCCCTGACTTGCACACGGCTCTCCCACAAGCACTCCCGCCCTCCTTTCCCTACCCTACTCCCACTTGTGACAGTCCCCCTCACACTTTCTGACTGGAGTAGCCACTCTCCTCCAACGCCAGCCTAACATGTGCAGGCCCACAAGAGGAGCACCATTTCCTCTACCCTTTTGGCCCTGACATCCACACGGCTCTCCCACAAGCACTCACGTCCTCCTTTCCTTCACCTCCTACAACTTACCACTGCCCTCCTCAGAATTTCCCATTACAGCAGCCACTCTCCTCCAACGCCTGCCTAGCATGTACAGGCCCACACGGGGAGCACCATGGCGTCCACCCTTTTGGCCCTGACATCCACACGGCTCTCCCACAAGTACTCCAATCCTCCTTCCCCTCACCTCCTACAACCTACGACAGCCCTCCTCACACTTTCGGACTGGAGCAGCCACTCTCCTCCAACGCCTGCCTAACATGTGCAGGCCCACATGGGGAGCACCATTGCCTCCACCCTTTTGGCCCTGACATCCACACCGCTCTCCCACAAGCACTCACGCCCTCCTTTCCCTACCCTACTCCAACTTATGACTGCCCTCCTCACACTTTCTGACTGGAGCAGCCACTCTCCTCCAACGCCTGCCTAAAATGTGCAGGTCCACACGGGGAGCACCATTGTCTCCACCTTTTTGGCCCTGAAATGCCTATGGCTCTCCCACAAGCACTCCAATCCTCCTTCCCCTCACCTCCTACAACCTACGACAGCCCTCCTCACACTTTCGGGCTGGAGCAGCCAATCTCCTGCAAAGACTGCCCAACATGTGCAGGCCCACATGGGGAGCACCATGGCGTCCACCCTTTTGGCCCTGACATCCACACGGCTCTCCCACAAGCACTCCAATCCTCCTTCCCCTCACCTCCTACAACTTACCACGGCCCTCCTCACACTTTCTGACTGGAGCAGCCACTCTCCTCCAAAGCCTGCCTAGCATGTACAGGCCCACACTGGGAGCATCATTGCATCCACCCTTTTGGCCCTGACATCCACACGGCTCTCCCACAAGCACTCCCGTCTTCCTTTCCCTCACCTCCTACAACTCACCACTGCCCTCCTCACACTTTCGGACTGGAGCAGCCACTCTCCTCCAAAGCCTGCCTAACATGTGCAGGCCCACACGGGGAGCACCATGGCATCCACCCTTTTGGCCCTGACATCCACACGGCTCTCCCACAAGCACTCACGTCTTCCTTTCCCTCATCTCCTACAACTTACCACTGCCCTCCTCACACTTTCGGACTGGAGCAGCCACTCTCCTCCTAAGCCTGCCTAACATGTACAGGCCCACACGGGGAGCACCATTGCCTCCACCCTTTCAGCCCTGACATGCACACGGGTCTCCCACATTCACTCACGCCCTCCTTTCCCTACCCTACTCCAACTTGTGACAGTCCCCCTCAAAATTTCGGACTTGAGTAGCCACTCTCCTCCAACGCCTGCCTAACATGTACAGGCCCACAAGAGGAGCACCATTTCCTCCACTCTTTTGGCCCTGACATCCACACCGCTCTCCCACAAGCACTCCCCTCTTCCTTTCCCTACCCTACTACAACTTGTGACAGTCCCCCTCACAATTTCGGACTTGAGTAGCCACTCTCCTCCAACGCCTGCCTAAAATGTGCAGGCCCACCCGGGGAGCACCATTGCCTCCACCTTTTTGGCCCTGACATCCACACGGCTCTCCCACAAGCACTCACGTCTTCCTTTCCCTCACCTCCTACAACTTACCACTGCCCTCCTCACACTTTCTGACTGCAGCAGCCGCTCTCCTCCAAAGCCTACCTAACACGTACAGACCCACACGGGGAGCACCATTGCCTCCACCTTTTTGGCTCTGACATCCACACGGCTCTCCCACAAGCACTCCAATGCTCCTTCCCCTCACCTCCTACAACCTACGACAGCCCTCCTCACACTTTCGGACTGGAGCAGCCACTCTCCTCCTAAGTCTGCCTAACATGTGCAGGCCCACACGGGGAGCACCATGGCGTCCACCCTTTTGGCCCTGACATCCACACGGCTCTCCCACAAGCACTCACGCCCTCCTTTCCCTAACCTACTCCAACTTATGACTGCCCTCCTCACACTTTCTGACTGGAGCAGCCACTCTCCTCCAACGCCTGCCTAAAATGTGCAGGTCCACACGGGGAGCACCATGGCCTCCACCTTTTTGGCCCTGACATGCACACGGCTCTCCCACAACCACTCCCGCCCTCCTTTGCCTACCCAACTCCAACTTGTGACAGTCCCCCTCACAATTTCGGACTGGAGCAGCCACTCTCCTCCAAAGCCTGCCTAGCATGTACAGGCCCACCCAGGGAACACCATTGCCTCCACCCTTTTGGCCCTGACATCCACACGGCTCTCCCACAAGCACTCACATCCTCCTTTCCCTCACCTCCTACAACTTACCACTGCCCTCCTCACACTTTCGGACTGGAGACGCCACTCTCCTCCAAAGCCTGCCTAACACGTACAGGTCCACACGGGGAGCACCATTGGCTCCACCCTTTTGGCCCTGACATCCACACGGCTCTCCCACAAGCACTCACGCCCTCCTTTCCCTCCCCTCCTACAACTTACCACTGCCTTCCTCACACTTTCCCATTAGAGCAGCCAATCTCCTCCAACGCCTGCCTAGCATGCACAGGCCCACCCGGGGAACACCATTGCCTCCACCCTTTTGGCCCTGACATCCACACGGCTCTCCCACAAGCACTCACATCCTCCTTCCCCTCACCTCCTACAACTTACCACTGCCCTCCTCACACTTTCGGACTGGAGACGCCACTCTCCTCCAAAGCCTGCCTAACATGTACAGGCCCACACGGGGAGCATCATTGCCTCCACCCTTTTAGCCCTGACATGCACACGGCTCTCCCACAACCACTCCCGCCCTCCTTTCCCTACCCTACTACAACTTGTGACAGTCCCCCTCACAATTTCGGACTTGAGTAGCCACTCTCCTCCAACGCCTGCCTAACATGTGCAGGCCCACAAGAGGAGCACCATTTCCTCCACCCTTTTGGCCCTGACATGCCTACGGCTTTCCCACAAGCACTCCAATCGCCTTTCCCTCACCTCCTACAACTTACCACTGCCCTCCTCACACTTTCGGACTGGAGCAGCCACTCTATTCCTAAGCCTGCCTAACATGTGCAGGCCCACATGGGGAGCACCATTGCCTCCACCCTTTTGGCCCTGACATCCACACGGCTCTCCCTCAAGCACTCACATCCTCCTTTCCCTCACCTCCTACAACTTACCACTGCCCTCCTCACACTTTCGGACTGGAGACGCCACTCTCCTCCAAAGCCTGCCTAACATGTACAGGTCCACACGGGGAGCACCATTGCCTCCACCTTTTTGACCCTGACATGCCTACGGCTCTCCCACAAGCACTCCAATCCTCCTTCCCCTCGCCTCCTACAACTTACCACTGCCCTCCTCACACTTTCGGACTGGAGCAGCCACTCTCCTCCAAAGCCTGCCTAACATGTACAGGCCCACATGGGGAGCATCATTGCCTCCACCCTTTTAGCCCTGACATGCACACGGCTCTCCCACAAGCACTCCCGCCCTCCTTTCCCTACCCTACTCCCACTTGTGACAGTCCCCCTCATAATTTCGGACTTGAGTAGCCACTCTCCTCCAACGCCTGCCTAACATGTGCAGGCCCACAAGAGGAGCACCATTTCCTCCACCCTTTTGGCCCTGACATCCACACGGCTCTCCCACAAGCACTCACGTCTTCCTTTCCCTCACCTCCTACAACTTACCACTGCCCTCCTCACACTTTCTGACTGGAGCAGACACTCTCCTCCAAAGCCTGCCTAGCATGCACAGGCCCACACGGGGAGCACCATTGCCTCCACCCTTTTGGCCCTGACATCCACACGGCTCTCCCACAAGCACTCCAATCCTCCTTCCCCTCACCTCCTACAACCTACGACAGCCCTCCTCACACTTTCGGACTGGAGCAGCCACTCTCCTCCTAAGCCTGCCTAACATGTGCAGGCCCACCCGGGGAGCACCATGGCGTCCACCCTTTTGGCCCTGACATCCACACGGCTCTCCCACAAGCACTCACGCCCTCCTTTCCCTAACCTACTCCAACTTATGACTGCCCTCCTCACACTTTCTGACTGGAGCAGCCACTCTCCTCCAACGCCTGCCTAAAATGTGCAGGTCCACACGGGGAGCACAATTGCGTCCACCCTTTTGGCCCTGACATGCCTACGGCTCTCCCACAAGCACTCACGCCCTCCTTTCCCTCACCTCCTACAACCTACGACAGCCCTCCTCACACTTTCGGGCTGGAGCAGCCAATCTCCTCCCAAGCCTGCCTAACATGTGCAGGCCCACATGGGGAGCACCATGGCATCCACCCTTTTGGCCCTGTCATCCACACGGCTCTCCCACAAGCACTCCAATCCTCCTTCACCTCATCTCCTACAACTTACCACTGCCCTCCTCACACTTTCTGACTGGAGCAGCCGCTCTCCTCCAAAGCCTGCCTAGCATGTGCAGGCCCACATGGGGAGCACCATGACGTCCACCCTTTTGGCCCTGACATCCACACGCCTCTCCCACATTCACTCCCGTCTTCCTTTCCCTCACCGCCTACAACTTACCACTGCCCTCCTCACAATTTCCCATTAGAGCAGCCAATCTCCTCCAACGTCTGCCTAGCATGCACAGGCCCACACGGGGAGCACCATTGCCTCCACCCTTTTAGCCCTGACTTGCACACGGCTCTCCCACAACCACACCCGCCCTCCTTTCCCTACCCTACTCCAACTTGTGACAGTCCCCCTCACACTTTCTGACTTGAGTAACCACTCTCCTCCAACGCCAGCCTAACATGTGCAGACCCACAAGAGGAGCAGCATTTCCTCTACCCTTTTGGCCCTGACATCCACACGGCTCTCCCACAAGCACTCACGTCCTCCTTTCCTTCACCTCCTACAACTTACCACTGCCCTCCTCAGAATTTCCCATTAGAGCAGCCACTCTCCTCCAACGCCTGCCTAGCATGTACAGGCCCACACGGGGAGCACCATTGCCTCCACCCTTTTGGCCCTGACATGCCTACGGCTCTCCCACAAGTACTCCAATCCTCCTTCCCCTCACCTCCTACAACCTACGACAGCCCTCCTCACACTTTCGGACTGGAGCAGCCACTCTCCTCCTAAGCCTGCCTAACATGTGCAGGCCCACATGGGGAGCACCATGGCGTCCACCCTTTTGGCCCTCACATGCCTACGGCTCTCCCACAAGCACTCACGCCCTCCTTTCCCTACCCTACTCCAACTTATGACTGCCCTCCTCACACTTTCTGACTGGAGCAGCCACTCTCCTCCAACGCCTGCCTAAAATGTGCAGGTCCACACGGGGAGCACCATGGCCTCCACCTTTTTGGCCCTGACATGCCTACGGCTCTCCCACAAGCACTCCAATCCTCCTTCCCCTCACCTCCTACAACCTACGACAGCCCTCCTCACACTTTCGGGCTGGAGCAGCCAATCTCCTGCAAAGACTGCCCAACATGTGCAGGCCCACATGGGGAGCACCATGGCGTCCACCCTTTTGGCCCTGACATCCACACGGCTCTCCCACAAGCACTCCAATCCTCCTTCCCCTCACCTCCTACAACTTACCACTGTCCTCCTCACACTTCCTGACTGGAGCAGCCACTCTCCTCCAAGGCCTGCCTAGCATGTGCAGGCCCACACGGGGAGCACCATGACGTCCACCCTTTTGGGCCTGACATGCCTATGGCTCTCCCACAAGCACTCAGGTCCTCCTTTCCCTCACCTCCTACAACTTACCACTGCCCTCCTCACACTTTCCCATTAAGGCAGCCACCTCCTCCAACGCCTGCCTAGCATGCACAGGCCCACCCGGGGAGCACCATTGCCTCCACCCTTTTGGCCCTGACATCCACACGGCTCTCCCACAAGCACTCCCGTCTTCCTTTCCCTCACCTCCTACAACTAACCACTGCCGTCCTCACGCTTCCTGACTGGAGCAGACATTCTCCTCCAAAGCCTGCCTAACATGTACAGACCCACACGGGGAGCACCATTGCGTTCACCCTTTTGGCCCTGACATCCACACGGCTCTCCCACAAGCACTCACATCCTCCTTCCCCTCACCTCCTACAACTTACCACTGCCCTCCTCACACTTTCGGACTGGAGACGCCACTCTCCTCCAAAGCCTGCCTAACATGTACAGGCCCACACGGGAAGCATCATTGCCTCCACCCTTTTGGCCCTGACATGCACACGGCTCTCCCACAACCACTCCCGCCCTCCTTTCCCTACCCTACTCCAACTTGTGACAGTCCCCCTCACAATTTCGGACTTGAGTAGCCACTCTCCTCCAACGCCTGCCTAACATGTGCAGGCCCACAAGAGGAGCACCATTGCCTCCACCCTTTTGGCCCTGACATGCCTACGGCTTTCCCACAAGCACTCCAATCTTCCTTCCCCTCACCTTCTACAACTTACCACTGACCTCCTCACACTTTCGGACTGGAGCAGCCACTCTCCTCCAAAGCCTGCCTAACATGTGCAGACCCACACGGGGAGCACCATTGCCTCCACCCTTTTGGCCCTGTCATCCACACGGCTCTCCCACAACCACTCCAATGCTCCTTCCCCTCACCTCCTACAACTTACCACTGCCCTCCTCACACTTTCGGACTGGAGCAGACACTCTCCTCCAAAGCCTGCCTAACATGTGCAGGCCCACCCGGGGAGCACCATGGCCTCCACCCTTTTGGCCCTGACATCCACAAGGCTCTCCCACAAGCACTCCAATGCTCCTTCCCCTCACCTCCTACAACCTACGACAGCCCTCCTCACACTTTCGGACTGGAGACGCCACTCTCCTCCTAAGTCTGCCTAACATGTGCAGACCCACACGGGGAGCACCATTGCCTCCACCCTTTTGGCCCTGACATCCACATGGCTCTCCCAAAAGCACTCCAATGCTCCTTCCCCTCACCTCCTACAACCTACGACAGCCCTCCTCACACTTTCTGACTGGAGCAGCCACTCTCCTCCAAAGCCTGCCTGGCATGTACAGGCCCACACGGGGAGCACCATTGCCTCCACCCTTTTGGCCCTGACATCCACATCGCTCTCCCACATTCACTCCCGTCTTCCTTTCCCTCACCGCCTACAACTTACCACTGCCCTCCTCACAATTTCCCATTAGAGCAGCCAATCTCCTCCAACGTCTGCCTAGCATGCACAGGCCCACACGGGGAGCACCATTGCCTCCACCCTTTTAGCCCTGACTTGCACACGGCTCTCCCACAACCACACCCGCCCTCCTTTCTCTACCCTACTCCAACTTGTGACAGTCCCCCTCACAATTTCGGACTTGAGTAGCCACTCTCCTCCAATGCCTGCCTAACATGTGCAGGCCCACAAGAGGAGCACCATTTCCTCTACCCTTTTGGCCCTGACATCCACACGGCTCTCCCACAAGCACTCACGTCCTCCTTTCCTTCACCTCCTACAACTTACCACTGCCCTCCTCAGAATTTCCCATTAGAGCAACCACTCTCCTCCAACGCCTGCCTAACATGTACAGGCCAACACGGGGAGCACCATTGCCTCCACCTTTTTGGCCCTGACATGCCTACGGCTCTCCCACAAGCACTCCAATCCTCCTTCCCCTCACCTCCTACAACCTACGACAGCCCTCCTCACACTTTCTGACTGCAACAGCCACTCTCCTCCAAAGCCTGCCTAACATGTACAGGCCCACAGGGGGAGCACCATTGCCTCCACCTTTTTCGCCCTGACATCCACACGGCTCTCCCACAAACACTCACGTCCTCCTTTCCCTCACCTCCTACAACTTACCACTGCCCTCCTCACACTTTCGGACTGCAGCAGCCACTCTCCTCCAACGCCTGCCTAACATGTGCAGGCCCACATGGGGAGCACCATGGCGTCCACCCTTTTGGCCCTGACATCCACACGGCTCTCCCACAAGCACTCACGTCTTCCTTTCCCTCACCTCCTACAACTTACCACTGCCCTCCTCACACTTTCGGACTGGAGCAGCCACTCTCCTCCAAAGCCTGCCTAACATGTACAGACCCACACGGGGAGCACCATGGCGTCCACCCTTTTGGCCCTGACATGCCTACGGCTCTCCCACAAGCACTCACGCCCTCCTTTCCCTAACCTACTCCCACTTATGACTGCCCTCCTCACACTTTCTGACTGGAGCAGCCACTCTCCTCCAACGCCTGCCTGAAATGTGCAGGTCCACACGGGGAGCACCATTGCGTGCACCCTTTTGACCCTGACATGCCTACGGCTCTCCCACAAGCACTCCAATCCTCCTTCCCCTCACCTCCTACAACCTACGACAGCCCTCCTCACACTTTCGGGCTGGAGCAGCCACTCTCCTCCAAAGACGGCCCAACATGTGCAGGCCCACATGGGGAGCACCATGGCGTCCACCCTTTTGGCCCTGACATGCCTACGGCTCTCCCACAAGCACTCCAATCCTCCTTCCCCTCACCTCCTACAACTTACCACTGCCCTCCTCACACTTTCTGACTGGAGCAGCCGCTCTCCTCCAAAGCCTGCCTAGCATGTGCAGGCCCACCCGGGGAGCACCATGACGTCCACCCTTTTGGGCCTGACATCCACACGCCTCTCCCACATTCACTCCCGTCTTCCTTTCTCTCACCTCCAACAACTTACCACTGCCCTCCTTACAATTTCCCATTAGAGCAGCCAATCTCCTCCAACGCCTGCCTAGCATGCACAGGCCCACCCGGGGAACACCATTGCCTCCACCCTTTTGGCCCTGACATCCACACGGCTCTCCCACAAGCACTCCAATCCTCCTTCCCCTCACCTCCTACAACTTACCACTGCCCTCCTCACACTTTCTGACTGGAGACGCCACTCTCCTCCAAAGCCTGCCTAACATGTACAGGCCCACACGGGAAGCATCATTGCCTCCACCCTTTTTGCCCTGACATGCACACGGCTCTCCCACAACCACTCCCGCCCTCCTTTCCCTACCCTACTCCCACTTGTGACATTCCCCCTCACAATTTCGGACTTGAGTAGCCACTCTCCTCCAACGCCTGCCTAACATGTGCAGGCCCACAAGAGGAGCACCATTTCCTCCACCCTTTTGGCCCTGACATGCCTACGGCTTTCCCACAAGCACTCCAATCCTCCTTCCCCTCACCTTCTACAACTTACCACTGCCCTCCTCACACTTTCGGACTGGAGCAGCCACTCTCCTCCAAAGCCTGCCTAACATGTGCAGACCCACACGGGGAGCACCATTGCCTCCACCCTTTTGGCCCTGACATGCCTACGGCTCTCCCACAAGCACTCCCGTCTTCCTTTCCCTCACCTCCTACAACTAACCACTGCCGTCCTCACGCTTCCTGACTGGAGCAGCCGCTCTCCTCCAAAGCCTGCCTAACATGTGCAGACCCACACGGGGAGCACCATTGCCTCCACCCTTTTGGCCCTGACATGCCTACGGCTCTCCCACAAGCACTCCAATGCTCCTTCCCCTCACCTCCTACAACCTACGACAGCCCTCCTCACACTTTCTGACTGGAGCAGCCGCTCTCCTCCAAAGCCTGCCTAGCATGTACAGGCCCACACGGGGAGCACCATTGCCTCCACCCTTTTGGCCCTGACATCCACACCGCTCTCCCACATTCACTCCCGTCTTTCTTTCCCTCACCGCCTACAACTTACCACTGCCCTCCTCACAATTTCCCATTAGAGCAGCCAATCTCCTCCAACGTCTGCCTAGCATGCACAGGCCCACATGGGGAGCACCATTGCCTTCACCCTTTTAGCCCTGACTTGCACACGGCTCTCCCACAAGCACTCCAATCCTCCTTCCCCTCACCTCCTACAACCTACGACAGCCCTCCTCACACTTTCGGGCTGGAGCAGCCAATCTCCTGCAAAGACTGCCCAACATGTGCAGGCCCACATGGGGAGCACCATGGCGTCCACCCTTTTGGCCCTGACATCCACACGGCTCTCTCACAAGCACTCCAATCCTCCTTCCCCTCACCTCCTAAAACTTCCCACTGCCCTCCTCACACTTTCTGACTGGAGCAGCCGCTCTCCTCCAAAGCCTGCCTAGCATGTGCAGGCCCACATGGGGAGCACCATGACGTCCACCCTTTTGGGCCTGACATCCACACGCCTCTCCCACATTCACTCCCGTCTTCCTTTCCCTCACCTCCTACAACTTACCACTGCTCTTCTCACAATTTCCCATTAGAGCAGCCAATCTCCTCCAACGCCTGCCTAGCATGCACAGGCCCACCCGGGGAACACCATTGCCTCCACCCTTTTGGCCCTCACATACCTACGGCTCTCCCACAAGCACTCCAATCCTCCTTCCCCTCACCTCCTACAACTTACCACTGCCCTCCTCACACTTTCTGACTGGAGACGCCACTCTCCTCCAAAGCCTGCCTAACATCTACAGGCCCACACGGGGAGCACCATTGCCTCCACCCTTTTAGCCCTGAAATGCACACGGCTCTCCCACAACCACTCCCGCCCTCCTTTCCCTAACCTACTCCAACTTGTGACAGTCCCCCTCACAATTTCGGACTTGAGTAGCCAGTCTCCTCCAACGCCTGCCTAACATGTGCAGGCCCACAAGAGGAGCACCATTGCCGCCACCCTTTTGGCCCTGACATGCCTACGGCTCTCCCACAAGCTCTCCCGTCTTCCTTTCCCTCACCTCCTACAACTAACCACTGCCGTCCTCACGCTTCCTGACTGGAGCAGCCGCTCTCCTCCAAAGCCTGCCTAACATGTGCAGACCCACACGGGGAGCACCATTGCCTCCACCCTTTTGGCCCTGACATGCCTACGGCTCTCCCACAAGCACTCCAATCCTCCTTCCCCTCACCTCCTACAACCTACGACAGCCCTCCTCACACTTTCTGACTGGAGCAGCCGCTCTCCTCCAAAGCCTGCCTAACATGTACAGGCCCACACGGGGAGCACCATTGCCTCCACCCTTTTGGCCCTGACATCCACACCGCTCTCCCACATTCACTCCCGTCTTTCTTTCCCTCACCGCCTACAACTTACCACTGCCCTCCTCACAATTTCCCATTAGAGCAGCCAATCTCCTCCAACGTCTGCCTAGCATGCACAGGCCCACATGGGGAGCACCATTGCCTTCACCCTTTTAGCCCTGACTTGCACACGGCTCTCCCACAAGCACTCCAATCCTCCTTCCCCTCACCTCCTACAACCTACGACAGCCCTCCTCACACTTTCGGGCTGGAGCAGCCAATCTCCTGCAAAGACTGCCCAACATGTGCAGGCCCACATGGGGAGCACCATGGCGTCCACCCTTTTGGCCCTGACAGGCCTACGGCTCTCCCACAAGCACTCCAATCCTCCTTCCCCTCACCTCCTACAACTTCCCACTGCCCTCCTCACACTTTCTGACTGGAGCAGCCGCTCTCCTCCAAAGCCTGCCTAGCATGTGCAGGCCCACATGGGGAGCACCATGACGTCCACCCTTTTGGGCCTGACATCCACACGCCTCTCCCACATTCACTCCCGTCTTCCTTTCCCTCACCTCCTACAACTTACCACTGCCCTCCTCACACTTTCCCATTACAGCAGCCAATCTCCTCCAACGCCTGCCTAGCATGCACAGGCCCACCCGGGGAACACCATTGCCTCCACCCTTTTGGCCCTGACATCCACACGGCTCTCCCACAACCACTCACATCCTCCTTTCCCTCACCTCCTACAACTTACCACTGCCCTCCTCACACTTTCTGACTGGAGACGCCACTCTCCTCCAAAGCCTGCCTAACATGTCCAGACCCACACGGGAAGCATCATTGCCTCCACCCTTTTAGCCCTGAAATGCACACGGCTCTCCCACAACCACTCCAGCCCTCCTTTCCCTAACCTACTCCAAATTGTGACAGTCCCCCTCACAATTTCGGACTTGAGTAGCCAGTCTCCTCCAACGCCTGCCTAACATGTGCAGGCCCACAAGAGGAGCACCATTGCCGCCACCCTTTTGGCCCTGACATGCCTACGGCTTTCCCACAAGCACTCCAATCCTCCTTCCCCTCACCTTCTACAACTTACCACTGCCCTCCTCACACTTTCGGACTGGAGCAGCCACTCTCCTCCAAAGCCTGCCTAACATGTGCAGACCCACACGGGGAGCACCATTGCCTCCACCCTTTTGGCCCTGACATGCCTACGGCTCTCCCACAAGCACTCCAATGCTCCTTCCCCTCACCTCCTACAACCTACGACAGCCCTCCTCACACTTTCTGACTGGAGCAGCCACTCTCCTCCAAAGCCTGCCTAACATGTGCAGGCCCACCCGGGGAGCACCATGGCCTCCACCCTTTTGGCCCTGACATCCACAAGGCTCTCCCACAAGCACTCCAATGCTCATTCCCCTCACCTCCTACAACCTACGACAGCCCTCCTCACACTTTCGGACTGGAGACGCCACTCTCCTCCTAAGCCTGCCTAACATGTCCAGACCCACACGGGGAGCACCATTGCCTCCACCCTTTTGGCCCTGACATGCCTACGGCTCTCCCACAAGCACTCCAATCCTCCTTCCCCTCACCTCCTACAACCTACGACAGCCCTCCTCACACTTTCTGACTGGAGCAGCCACTCTCCTCCAAAGCCTGCCTAGCATGTACAGGCCCACACGGGGAGCACCATTGCCTCCACCCTTTTGGCCCTGACATCCACACCGCTCTCCCACATTCACTCCCGTCTTCCTTTCCCTCACCGCCTACATCTTACCACTGCCCTCCTCACAATTTCCCATTAGAGCAGCCAATCTCCTCCAACGTCTGCCTAGCATGCACAGGCCCACACGGGGAGCACCATTGCCTCCACCCTTTTAGCCCTGACTTGCACACGGCTCTCCCACAACCACACCCGCCCTCCTTTCCCTACCCTACTCCAACTTGTGACAGTCCCCCTCACAATTTCGGACTTGAGTAGCCACTCTCCTCCAACGCCTGCCTAACATGTGCAGGCCCACAAGAGGAGCACCATTTCCTCTACCCTTTTGGCCCTGACATCCACACAGCTCTCCCACAAGCACTCATGTCCTCCTTTCCTTCACCTCCTACAACTTACCACTGCCCTCCTCAGAATTTCCCATTAGAGCAACCACTCTCCTCCAACGCCTGCCTAACATGTACAGGCCAACACGGGGAGCACCATTGCCTCCACCTTTTTGGCCCTGACATGCCTACGGCTCTCCCACAAGCACTCCAATCCTCCTTCCCCTCACCTCCTACAACCTACGACAGCCCTCCTCACACTTTCTGACTGGAGCAGCCACTCTCCTCCAAAGCCTGCCTAACATGTACAGGCCCACAGGGGGAGCACCATTGCCTCCACCTTTTTCGCCCTGACATCCACACGGCTCTCCCACAAACACTCACGTCCTCCTTTCCCTCACCTCCTACAACTTACCACTGCCCTCCTCACACTTTCGGACTGCAGCAGCCACTCTCCTCCAACGCCTGCCTAACATGTGCAGGCCCACATGGGGAGCACCATGGCGTCCACCCTTTTGGCCCTGACATCCACACGGCTCTCCCACAAGCACTCACGTCTTCCTTTCCCTCACCTCCTACAACCTACGACAGCCCTCCTCACACTTTCGGACTGGAGACGCCACTCTCCTCCTAAGCCTGCCTAACATGTCCAGACCCACACGGGGAGCACCATTGCCTCCACCCTTTTGGCCCTGACATGCCTACGGCTCTCCCACAAGCACTCCAATCCTCCTTCCCCTCACCTCCTACAACCTACGACAGCCCTCCTCACACTTTCTGACTGGAGCAGCCGCTCTCCTCCAAAGCCTGCCTAGCATGTACAGGCCCACATGGGGAGCACCATGACGTCCACCCTTTTGGGCCTGACATCCACACGCCTCTCCCACATTCACTCCCGTCTTCCTTTCTCTCACCTCCAACAACTTACCACTGCCCTCCTTACAATTTCCCATTAGAGCAGCCAATCTCCTCCAACGCCTGCCTAGCATGCACAGGCCCACCCGGGGAACACCATTGCCTCCACCCTTTTGGCCCTGACATCCACACGGCTCTCCCACAAGCACTCCAATCCTCCTTCCCCTCACCTCCTACAACTTACCACTGCCCTCCTCACACTTTCTGACTGGAGACGCCACTCTCCTCCAAAGCCTGCCTAACATGTACAGGCCCACACGGGAAGCATCATTGCCTCCACCCTTTTTGCCCTGACATGCACACGGCTCTCCCACAACCACTCCCGCCCTCCTTTCCCTACCCTACTCCAACTTGTGACATTCCCCCTCACAATTTCGGACTTGAGTAGCCACTCTCCTCCAACGCCTGCCTAACATGTGCAGGCCCACAAGAGGAGCACCATTTCCTCCACCCTTTTGGCCCTGACATGCCTACGGCTTTCCCACAAGCACTCCAATCCTCCTTCCCCTCACCTTCTACAACTTACCACTGCCCTCCTCACACTTTCGGACTGGAGCAGCCACTCTCCTCCAAAGCCTGCCTAACATGTGCAGACCCACACGGGGAGCACCATTGCCTCCACCCTTTTGGCCCTGACATGCCTACGGCTCTCCCACAAGCACTCCCGTCTTCCTTTCCCTCACCTCCTACAACTAACCACTGCCGTCCTCACGCTTCCTGACTGGAGCAGCCGCTCTCCTCCAAAGCCTGCCTAACATGTGCAGACCCACACGGGGAGCACCATTGCCTCCACCCTTTTGGCCCTGACATGCCTACGGCTCTCCCACAAGCACTCCAATGCTCCTTCCCCTCACCTCCTACAACCTACGACAGCCCTCCTCACACTTTCTGACTGGAGCAGCCGCTCTCCTCCAAAGCCTGCCTAGCATGTACAGGCCCACACGGGGAGCACCATTGCCTCCACCCTTTTGGCCCTGACATCCACACCGCTCTCCCACATTCACTCCCGTCTTTCTTTCCCTCACCGCCTACAACTTACCACTGCCCTCCTCACAATTTCCCATTAGAGCAGCCAATCTCCTCCAACGTCTGCCTAGCATGCACAGGCCCACATGGGGAGCACCATTGCCTTCACCCTTTTAGCCCTGACTTGCACACGGCTCTCCCACAAGCACTCCAATCCTCCTTCCCCTCACCTCCTACAACCTACGACAGCCCTCCTCACACTTTCGGGCTGGAGCAGCCAATCTCCTGCAAAGACTGCCCAACATGTGCAGGCCCACATGGGGAGCACCATGGCGTCCACCCTTTTGGCCCTGACATCCACACGGCTCTCCCACAAGCACTCCAATCCTCCTTCCCCTCACCTCCTAAAACTTCCCACTGCCCTCCTCACACTTTCTGACTGGAGCAGCCGCTCTCCTCCAAAGCCTGCCTAGCATGTGCAGGCCCACATGGGGAGCACCATGACGTCCACCCTTTTGGGCCTGACATCCACACGCCTCTCCCACATTCACTCCCGTCTTCCTTTCCCTCACCTCCTACAACTTACCACTGCTCTTCTCACAATTTCCCATTAGAGCAGCCAATCTCCTCCAACGCCTGCCTAGCATGCACAGGCCCACCCGGGGAACACCATTGCCTCCACCCTTTTGGCCCTCACATACCTACGGCTCTCCCACAAGCACTCCAATCCTCCTTCCCCTCACCTCCTACAACTTACCATTGCCCTCCTCACACTTTCTGACTGGAGACGCCACTCTCCTCCAAAGCCTGCCTAACATGTACAGGCCCACACGGGGAGCACCATTGCCTCCACCCTTTTAGCCCTGAAATGCACACGGCTCTCCCACAACCACTCCAGCCCTCCTTTCCCTAACCTACTCCAACTTGTGACAGTCCCCCTCACAATTTCGGACTTGAGTAGCCAGTCTCCTCCAACGCCTGCCTAACATGTGCAGGCCCACAAGAGGAGCACCATTGCCGCCACCCTTTTGGCCCTGACATGCCTACGGCTTTCCCACAAGCACTCCAATCCTCCTTCCCCTCACCTTCTACAACTTACCACTGCCCTCCTCACACTTTCGGACTGGAGCAGCCACTCTCCTCCAAAGCCTGCCTAACATGTGCAGACCCACACGGGGAGCACCATTGCCTCCACCCTTTTGGCCCTGACATGCCTACGGCTCTCCCACAAGCACTCCAATGCTCCTTCCCCTCACCTCCTACAACCTAGGACAGCCCTCCTCACACTTTCTGACTGGAGCAGCCACTCTCCTCCAAAGCCTGCCTAACATGTGCAGGCCCACCCGGGGAGCACCATGGCCTCCACCCTTTTGGCCCTGACATCCACAAGGCTCTCCCACAAGCACTCCAATGCTCATTACCCTCACCTCCTACAACCTACGACAGCCCTCCTCACACTTTCGGACTGGAGACGCCACTCTCCTCCTAAGCCTGCCTAACATGTCCAGACCCACACGGGGAGCACCATTGCCTCCACCCTTTTGGCCCTGACATCCACACGGCTCTCCCACAAGCACTCCAATGCTCCTTCCCCTCACCTCCTACAACCTACGACAGCCCTCCTCACACTTTCTGACTGGAGCAGCCACTCTCCTCCAAAGCCTGCCTAGCATGTACAGGCCCACACGGGGAGCACCATTGCCTCCACCCTTTTGGCCCTGACATCCACACCGCTCTCCCACATTCACTCCCGTCTTCCTTTCCCTCACCGCCTACATCTTAACACTGCCCTCCTCACAATTTCCCATTAGAGCAGCCAATCTCCTCCAACGTCTGCCTAGCATGCACAGGCCCACACGGGGAGCACCATTGCCTCCACCCTTTTAGCCCTGACTTGCACACGGCTCTCCCACAACCACACCCGCCCTCCTTTCCCTACCCTACTCCAACTTGTGACAGTCCCCCTCACAATTTCGGACTTGAGTAGCCACTCTCCTCCAACGCCTGCCTAACATGTGCAGGCCCACAAGAGGAGCACCATTTCCTCTACCCTTTTGGCCCTGACATCCACACGGCTCTCCCACAAGCACTCATGTCCTCCTTTCCTTCACCTCCTACAACTTACCACTGCCCTCCTCAGAATTTCCCATTAGAGCAACCACTCTCCTCCAACGCCTGCCTAACATGTACAGGCCACCCGGGGAGCACCATTGCCTCCACCTTTTTGGCCCTGACATGCCTACGGCTCTCCCACAAGCACTCCAATCCTCCTTCCCCTCACCTCCTACAACCTACGACAGCCCTCCTCACACTTTCTGACTGGAGCAGCCACTCTCCTCCAAAGCCTGCCTAACATGTACAGGCCCACAGGGGGAGCACCATTGCCTCCACCTTTTTCGCCCTGACATCCACACGGCTCTCCCACAAACACTCACGTCCTCCTTTCCCTCACCTCCTACAACTTACCACTGCCCTCCTCACACTTTCGGACTGCAGCAGCCACTCTCCTCCAACGCCTGCCTAACATGTGCAGGCCCACATGGGGAGCACCATGGCGTCCACCCTTTTGGCCCTGACATCCACACGGCTCTCCCACAAGCACTCACGTCTTCCTTTCCCTCACCTCCTACAACTTACCACTGCCCTCCTCACACTTTCGGACTGCAGCAGCCACTCTCCTCCAAAGCCTGCCTAACATGTGCAGGCCCACCCGGGGAGCACCATGGCCTCCACCCTTTTGGCCCTGACATCCACAAGGCTCTCCCACAAGCACTCCAATGCTCCTTCCCCTCACCTCCTACAACCTACGACAGCCCTCCTCACACTTTCGGACTGGAGACGCCACTCTCCTCCTAAGCCTGCCTAACATGTCCAGACCCACACGGGGAGCACCATTGCCTCCACCCTTTTGGCCCTGACATCCACACGGCTCTCCCACAAGCACTCCAATGCTCCTTCCCCTCACCTCCTACAACCTACGACAGCCCTCCTCACACTTTCTGACTGGAGCAGCCACTCTCCTCCAAAGCCTGCCTAGCATGTACAGGCCCACACGGGGAGCACCATTGCCTCCACCCTTTTGGCCCTGACATCCACACCGCTCTCCCACATTCACTCCCGTCTTCCTTTCCCTCACCGCCTACATCTTACCACTGCCCTCCTCACAATTTCCCATTAGAGCAGCCAATCTCCTCCAACGTCTGCCTAGCATGCACAGGCCCACACGGGGAGCACCATTGCCTCCACCCTTTTAGCCCTGACTTGCACACGGCTCTCCCACAACCACACCCGCCCTCCTTTCCCTACCCTACTCCAACTTGTGACAGTCCCCCTCACAATTTCGGACTTGAGTAGCCACTCTCCTCCAACGCCTGCCTAACATGTGCAGGCCCACAAGAGGAGCACCATTTCCTCTACCCTTTTGGCCCTGACATCCACACGGCTCTCCCACAAGCACTCATGTCCTCCTTTCCTTCACCTCCTACAACTTACCACTGCCCTCCTCAGAATTTCCCATTAGAGCAACCACTCTCCTCCAACGCCTGCCTAACATGTACAGGCCACCCGGGGAGCACCATTGCCTCCACCTTTTTGGCCCTGACATGCCTACGGCTCTCCCACAAGCACTCCAATCCTCCTTCCCCTCACCTCCTACAACCTACGACAGCCCTCCTCACACTTTCGGACTGGAGCAGCCACTCTCCTCCAAAGCCTGCCTAACATGTACAGGCCCACACGGGGAGCACCATTGCCTCCACCTTTTTCGCCCTGACATCCACACGGCTCTCCCACAAACACTCACGTCCTCCTTTCCCTCACCTCCTACAACTTACCACTGCCCTCCTCACACTTTCGGACTGCAGCAGCCACTCTCCTCCAACGCCTGCCTAACATGTGCAGGCCCACATGGGGAGCACCATGGCGTCCACCCTTTTGGCCCTGACATCCACACGGCTCTCCCACAAGCACTCACGTCTTCCTTTCCCTCACCTCCTACAACTTACCACTGCCCTCCTCACACTTTCGGACTGGAGCAGACACTCTCCTCCAAAGCCTGCCTAACATGTACAGACTCACACGGGGAGCACCATGGCGTCCACCCTTTTGGCCCTGACATGCCTACGGCTCTCCCACAAGCACTCACGCCCTCCTTTCCCTAACCTACTCCAACTTATGACTGCCCTCCTCACACTTTCTGACTGGAGCAGCCACTCTCCTCCAACGCCTGCCTGAAATGTGCAGGTCCACACGGGGAGCACCATTGCGTGCACCCTTTTGGCCCTGACATGCCTACGGCTCTCCCACAAGCACTCCAATCCTCCTTCCCCTCACCTCCTACAACCTACGACAGCCCTCCTCACACTTTCGGGCTGGAGCAGCCACTCTCCTCCAAAGACGGCCCAACATGTGCAGGCCCACATGGGGAGCACCATGGCGTCCACCCTTTTGGCCCTGACATGCCTACGGCTCTCCCACAAGCACTCCAATCCTCCTTCCCCTCACCTCCTACAACTTCCCACTGCCCTCCTCACACTTTCTGACTGGAGCAGCCGCTCTCCTCCAAAGCCTGCCTAGCATGTGCAGGCCCACATGGGGAGCACCATGACGTCCACCCTTTTGGGCCTGACATCCACACGCCTCTCCCACATTCACTCCCGTCTTCCTTTCCCTCACCTCCTACAACTTACCACTGCCCTCCTCACAATTTCCCATTAGAGCAGCCAATCTCCTCCAAAGCCTGCCTAGCATGCACAGGCCCACCCGGGGAACACCATTGCCTCCACCCTTTTGGCCCTGACATCCACACGGCTCTCCCACAAGCACTCCAATCCTCCTTCCCCTCACCTCCTACAACTTACCACTGCCCTCCTCACACTTTCTGACTGGAGACGCCACTCTCCTCCAAAGCCTGCCTAACATGTACAGGCCCACACGGGAAGCATCATTGCCTCCACCCTTTTAGCCCTGAAATGCACACGGCTCTCCCACAACCACTCCAGCCCTCCTTTCCCTAACCTACTCCAAATTGTGACAGTCCCCCTCACAATTTCGGACTTGAGTAGCCAGTCTCCTCCAACGCCTGCCTAACATGTGCAGGCCCACAAGAGGAGCACCATTGCCTCCACCCTTTTGGCCCTGACATGCCTACGGCTTTCCCACAAGCACTCCAATCCTCCTTCCCCTCACCTTCTACAACTTACCACTGCCCTCCTCACACTTTCGGACTGGAGCAGCCACTCTCCTCCAAAGCCTGCCTAACATGTGCAGACCCACACGGGGAGCACCATTGCCTCCACCCTTTTGGCCCTGACATGCCTACGGCTCTCCCACAAGCACTCCAATGCTCCTTCCCCTCACCTCCTACAACCTAGGACAGCCCTCCTCACACTTTCTGACTGGAGCAGCCACTCTCCTCCAAAGCCTGCCTAACACGTGCAGGCCCACCCGGGGAGCACCATGGCCTCCACCCTTTTGGCCCTGACATCCACAAGGCTCTCCCACAAGCACTCCAATGCTCATTCCCCTCACCTCCTACAACCTACGACAGCCCTCCTCACACTTTCGGACTGGAGACGCCACTCTCCTCCTAAGCCTGCCTAACATGTCCAGACCCACACGGGGAGCACCATTGCCTCCACCCTTTTGGCCCTGACATGCCTACGGCTCTCCCACAAGCACTCCAATCCTCCTTCCCCTCACCTCCTACAACCTACGACAGCCCTCCTCACACTTTCTGACTGGAGCAGCCACTCTCCTCCAAAGCCTGCCTAGCATGTACAGGCCCACACGGGGAGCACCATTGCCTCCACCCTTTTGGCCCTGACATCCACACCGCTCTCCCACATTCACTCCCGTCTTCCTTTCCCTCACCGCCTACATCTTACCACTGCCCTCCTCACAATTTCCCATTAGAGCAGCCAATCTCCTCCAACGTCTGCCTAGCATGCACAGGCCCACACGGGGAGCACCATTGCCTCCACCCTTTTAGCCCTGACTTGCACACGGCTCTCCCACAACCACACCCGCCCTCCTTTCCCTACCCTACTCCAACTTGTGACAGTCCCCCTCACAATTTCGGACTTGAGTAGCCACTCTCCTCCAACGCCTGCCTAACATGTGCAGGCCCACAAGAGGAGCACCATTTCCTCTACCCTTTTGGCCCTGACATCCACACGGCTCTCCCACAAGCACTCATGTCCTCCTTTCCTTCACCTCCTACAACTTACCACTGCCCTCCTCAGAATTTCCCATTAGAGCAACCACTCTCCTCCAACGCCTGCCTAACATGTACAGGCCAACACGGGGAGCACCATTGCCTCCACCTTTTTGGCCCTGACATGCCTACGGCTCTCCCACAAGCACTCCAATCCTCCTTCCCCTCACCTCCTACAACCTACGACAGCCCTCCTCACACTTTCTGACTGGAGCAGCCACTCTCCTCCAAAGCCTGCCTAACATGTACAGGCCCACAGGGGGAGCACCATTGCCTCCACCTTTTTCGCCCTGACATCCACACGGCTCTCCCACAAACACTCACGTCCTCCTTTCCCTCACCTCCTACAACTTACCACTGCCCTCCTCACACTTTCGGACTGCAGCAGCCACTCTCCTCCAACGCCTGCCTAACATGTGCAGGCCCACATGGGGAGCACCATGGCGTCCACCCTTTTGGCCCTGACATCCACACGGCTCTCCCACAAGCACTCACGTCTTCCTTTCCCTCACCTCCTACAACCTACGACAGCCCTCCTCACACTTTCGGACTGGAGACGCCACTCTCCTCCTAAGCCTGCCTAACATGTCCAGACCCACACGGGGAGCACCATTGCCTCCACCCTTTTGGCCCTGACATGCCTACGGCTCTCCCACAAGCACTCCAATCCTCCTTCCCCTCACCTCCTACAACCTACGACAGCCCTCCTCACACTTTCTGACTGGAGCAGCCACTCTCCTCCAAAGCCTGCCTAGCATGTACAGGCCCACACGGGGAGCACCATTGCCTCCACCCTTTTGGCCCTGACATCCACACCGCTCTCCCACATTCACTCCCGTCTTCCTTTCCCTCACCGCCTACATCTTACCACTGCCCTCCTCACAATTTCCCATTAGAGCAGCCAATCTCCTCCAACGTCTGCCTAGCATGCACAGGCCCACACGGGGAGCACCATTGCCTCCACCCTTTTAGCCCTGACTTGCACACGGCTCTCCCACAACCACACCCGCCCTCCTTTCCCTACCCTACTCCAACTTGTGACAGTCCCCCTCACAATTTCGGACTTGAGTAGCCACTCTCCTCCAACGCCTGCCTAACATGTGCAGGCCCACAAGAGGAGCACCATTTCCTCTACCCTTTTGGCCCTGACATCCACACGGCTCTCCCACAAGCACTCATGTCCTCCTTTCCTTCACCTCCTACAACTTACCACTGCCCTCCTCAGAATTTCCCATTAGAGCAACCACTCTCCTCCAACGCCTGCCTAACATGTACAGGCCAACACGGGGAGCACCATTGCCTCCACCTTTTTGGCCCTGACATGCCTACGGCTCTCCCACAAGCACTCCAATCCTCCTTCCCCTCACCTCCTACAACCTACGACAGCCCTCCTCACACTTTCTGACTGGAGCAGCCACTCTCCTCCAAAGCCTGCCTAACATGTACAGGCCCACAGGGGGAGCACCATTGCCTCCACCTTTTTCGCCCTGACATCCACACGGCTCTCCCACAAACACTCACGTCCTCCTTTCCCTCACCTCCTACAACTTACCACTGCCCTCCTCACACTTTCGGACTGCAGCAGCCACTCTCCTCCAACGCCTGCCTAACATGTGCAGGCCCACATGGGGAGCACCATGGCGTCCACCCTTTTGGCCCTGACATCCACACGGCTCTCCCACAAGCACTCACGTCTTCCTTTCCCTCACCTCCTACAACTTACCACTGCCCTCCTCACACTTTCGGACTGGAGCAGACACTCTCCTCCAAAGCCTGCCTAACATGTACAGACTCACACGGGGAGCACCATGGCGTCCACCCTTTTGGCCCTGACATGCCTACGGCTCTCCCACAAGCACTCACGCCCTCCTTTCCCTACCCTACTCCAACTTATGACTGCCCTCCTCACACTTTCTGACTGGAGCAGCCACTCTCCTCCAACGCCTGCCTGAAATGTGCAGGTCCACACGGGGAGCACCATTGCGTGCACCCTTTTGGCCCTGACATGCCTACGGCTCTCCCACAAGCACTCCAATCCTCCTTCCCCTCACCTCCTACAACCTACGACAGCCCTCCTCACACTTTCGGGCTGGAGCAGCCACTCTCCTCCAAAGACGGCCCAACATGTGCAGGCCCACATGGGGAGCACCATGGCGTCCACCCTTTTGGCCCTGACATGCCTACGGCTCTCCCACAAGCACTCCAATCCTCCTTCCCCTCACCTCCTACAACTTCCCACTGCCCTCCTCACACTTTCTGACTGGAGCAGCCGCTCTCCTCCAAAGCCTGCCTAGCATGTGCAGGCCCACATGGGGAGCACCATGACGTCCACCCTTTTGGGCCTGACATCCACACGCCTCTCCCACATTCACTCCCGTCTTCCTTTCCCTCACCTCCTACAACTTACCACTGCCCTCCTTACAATTTCCCATTAGAGCAGCCAATCTCCTCCAACGCCTGCCTAGCATGCACAGGCCCACCCGGGGAACACCATTGCCTCCACCCTTTTGGCCCTGACATGCACACGGCTCTCCCACAACCACTCCCGCCCTCCTTTCCCTACCCTACTCCAACTTGTGACATTCCCCCTCACAATTTCGGACTTGAGTAGCCACTCTCCTCCAACGCCTGCCTAACATGTGCTGGCCCACAAGAGGAGCACCATTTCCTCCACCCTTTTGGCCCTGACATGCCTACGGCTTTCCCACAAGCACTCCAATGCTCCTTCCCCTCACCTTCTACAACTTACCACTGCCCTCCTCACACTTTCGGACTGGAGCAGCCACTCTCCTCCAAAGCCTGCCTAACATGTGCAGACCCACACGGGGAGCACCATTGCCTCCACCCTTTTGGCCCTGACATGCCTACGGCTCTCCCACAAGCACTCCCGTCTTCCTTTCCCTCACCTCCTACAACTAACCACTGCCGTCCTCACGCTTCCTGACTGGAGCAGCCGCTCTCCTCCAAAGCCTGCCTAACATGTGCAGACCCACACGGGGAGCACCATTGCCTCCACCCTTTTGGCCCTGACATGCCTACGGCTCTCCCACAAGCACTCCAATGCTCCTTCCCCTCACCTCCTACAACCTACGACAGCCCTCCTCACACTTTCTGACTGGAGCAGCCGCTCTCCTCCAAAGCCTGCCTAACATGTACAGGCCCACACGGGGAGCACCATTGCCTCCACCCTTTTGGCCCTGACATCCACACCGCTCTCCCACATTCACTCCCGTCTTTCTTTCCCTCACCGCCTACAACTTACCACGGCCCTCCTCACAATTTCCCATTAGAGCAGCCAATCTCCTCCAACGTCTGCCTAGCATGCACAGGCCCACATGGGGAGCACCATTGCCTTCACCCTTTTAGCCCTGACTTGCACACGGCTCTCCCACAAGCACTCCAATCCTCCTTCCCCTCACCTCCTACAACCTACGACAGCCCTCCTCACACTTTTGGGCTGGAGCAGCCAATCTCCTGCAAAGACTGCCCAACATGTGCAGGCCCACATGGGAAGCACCATTGCCTCCACCCTTTTGGCCCTGACATCCACACGGCTCTCCCACAAGCACTCCAATCCTCCTTCCCCTCACCTCCTACAACTTACCACTGCCCTCCTCACACTTTCTGACTGGAGCAGCCGCTCTCCTCCAAAGCCTGCCTAGCATGTGCAGGCCCACATGGGGAGCACCATGGCGTCCACCCTTTTGGGCCTGACATCCACACGCCTCTCCCACATTCACTCCCGTCTTCCTTTCCCTCACCTCCTACAACTTACCACTGCCCTTCTCACAATTTCCCATTAGAGCAGCCAATCTCCTCCAACGCCTGCCTAGCATGCACAGGCCCACCCGGGGAACACCATTGCCTCCACCCTTTTGGCCCTGACATCCACACGGCTCTCCCACAAGCACTCCAATCCTCCTTCCCCTCACCTCCTACAACTTACCACTGCCCTCCTCACACTTTCTGACTGGAGACGCCACTCTCCTCCAAAGCCTGCCTAACATGTACAGGCCCACACGGGAAGCATCATTGCCTCCACCCTTTTTGCCCTGACATGCACACGGCTCTCCCACAACCACTCCCGCCCTCCTTTCCCTACCCTACTCCCACTTGTGACATTCCCCCTCACAATTTCGGACTTGAGTAGCCACTCTCCTCCAACGCCTGCCTAACATGTGCAGGCCCACAAGAGGAGCACCATTTCCTCCACCCTTTTGGCCCTGACATGCCTACGGCTTTCCCACAAGCACTCCAATCCTCCTTCCCCTCACCTTCTACAACTTACCACTGCCCTCCTCACACTTTCGGACTGGAGCAGCCACTCTCCTCCAAAGCCTGCCTAACATGTGCAGACCCACACGGGGAGCACCATTGCCTCCACCCTTTTGGCCCTGACATGCCTACGGCTCTCCCACAAACACTCCCGTCTTCCTTTCCCTCACCTCCTACAACTAACCACTGCCGTCCTCACGCTTCCTGACTGGAGCAGCCGCTCTCCTCCAAAGCCTGCCTAACATGTGCAGACCCACACGGGGAGCACCATTGCCTCCACCCTTTTGGCCCTGACATGCCTACGGCTCTCCCACAAGCACTCCAATGCTCCTTCCCCTCACCTCCTACAACCTACGACAGCCCTCCTCACACTTTCTGACTGGAGCAGCCGCTCTCCTCCAAAGCCTGCCTAGCATGTACAGGCCCACACGGGGAGCACCATTGCCTCCACCCTTTTGGCCCTGACATCCACACCGCTCTCCCACATTCACTCCCGTCTTTCTTTCCCTCACCGCCTACAACTTACCACTGCCCTCCTCACAATTTCCCATTAGAGCAGCCAATCTCCTCCAACGTCTGCCTAGCATGCACAGGCCCACATGGGGAGCACCATTGCCTTCACCCTTTTAGCCCTGACTTGCACACGGCTCTCCCACAAGCACTCCAATCCTCCTTCCCCTCACCTCCTACAACCTACGACAGCCCTCCTCACACTTTCGGGCTGGAGCAGCCAATCTCCTGCAAAGACTGCCCAACATGTGCAGGCCCACATGGGAAGCACCATTGCCTCCACCCTTTTGGCCCTGACAGGCCTACGGCTCTCCCACAAGCACTCACATCCTCCTTCCCCTCACCTCCTACAACTTCCCACTGCCCTCCTCACACTTTCTGACTGGAGCAGCCGCTCTCCTCCAAAGCCTGCCTAACATGTGCAGGCCCACATGGGGAGCACCATGACGTCCACCCTTTTGGCCCTGACATCCACACGCCTCTCCCACATTCACTCCCGTCTTCCTTTCCCTCACCTCCTACAACTTACCACTGCCCTCCTCACAATTTCCCATTAGAGCAGCCAATCTCCTCCAACGCCTGCCTAGCATGCACAGGCCCACCCGGGGAACACCATTGCCTCCACCCTTTTGGCCCTGACATCCACACGGCTCTCCCACAAGCACTCCAATCCTCCTTCCCCTCACCTCCTACAACTTACCACTGCCCTCCTCACACTTTCGGACTGGAGCAGCCACTCTCCTCCAAAGCCTGCCTAACATGTACAGGCCCACACGGGGAGCACCATTGCCTCCACCCTTTTGGCCCTGACATCCACACCGCTCTCCCACATTCACTCCCGTCTTCCTTTCCCTCACCGCCTACAACTTACCACTGCCCTCCTCACAATTTCCCATTAGAGCAGCCAATCTCCTCCAACGTCTGCCTAGCATGCACAGGCCCACATGGGGAGCACCATTGCCTCCACCCTTTTAGCCCTGACATGCACACGGCTCTCCCACAAGCACTCCCGCCCTCCTTTCCCTACCCTACTCCCACTTGTGACAGTCCCCCTCACACTTTCTGACTGGAGTAGCCACTCTCCTCCAACGCCAGCCTAACATGTGCAGGCCCACAAGAGGAGCACCATTTCCTCTACCCTTTTGGCCCTGACATCCACACGGCTCTCCCACAAGCACTCACGTCCTCCTTTCCTTCACCTCCTACAACTTACCACTGCCATCCTCAGAATTTCCCATTAGAGCAGCCACTCTCCTCCTAAGCCTGCCTAACATGTGCAGGCCCACATGGGGAGCACCATGGCGTCCACCCTTTTGGCCCTCACATGCCTACGGCTCTCCCACAAGCACTCACGCCCTCCTTTCCCTACCCTACTCCAACTTATGACTGCCCTCCTCACACTTTCTGACTGGAGCAGCCACTCTCCTCCAACGCCTGCCTAAAATGTGCAGGTCCACACGGGGAGCACCATTGCCTCCACCTTTTTGGCCCTGACATGCCTACGGCTCTCCCACAAGCACTCCAATCCTCCTTCCCCTCACCTCCTACAACCTACGACAGCCCTCCTCACACTTTCGGGCTGGAGCAGCCAATCTTCTCCCAAGCCTGCCTAACATGTGCAGGCCCACACGTGGAGCACCATGACGTCCACCCTTTTGGCCCTGACATGCCTATGGCTCTCCCACAAGCACTCAGGTCCTCCTTTCCCTCACCTCCTACAACTTACCACTGCCCTCCTCACACTTTCCCATTAAGGCAGCCACCTCCTCCAACGCCTGCCTAGCATGCACAGGACCACACGGGGAGCACCATTGCCTCCACCCTTTTGGCCCTGTCATCCACACGGCTCTCCCACAAGCACTCCCGTCTTCCTTTCCCTCACCTCCTACAACTTACCACTGCCCTCCTCACACTTTCTGACTGCAGCAGCCACTCTCCTCGAAAGCCTGCCTAACATGTGCAGGCCCACATTGGGAGCACCATGGCGTCCACCCTTTTGGCCCTGACATCCACACGGCTCTCCCACAAGCACTCCCGTCTTCCTTTCCCTCACCTTCTAAAACTTACCACTGCCCTCCTAACACTTTCTGACTGGAGCAGCCACTCTCCTCCAACGCCTGCCTAACACGTACAGGCCCACACGAGGAGCACCATTGCCTCCACCCTTTTGGCCCTGACATGCCTACGGCTCTCCCACAAGCACTCCAATCCTCCTTCCCCTCACCTCCTACAACTTACCACTGCCCTCCTCACACTTTCGGACTGGAGCAGCCACTCTATTCCTAAGCCTGCCTAACATGTACAGGCCCACACGGGGAGCACCATTGTCTCCACCCTTTTAGCCCTGACATGCACACGGCTCTCCCACAACCACTCCCGCCCTCCTTTGCCTATCCTACTCCAACTTGTGACAGTCCCCCTCAGAATTTCGGACTGGAGTAGCCACTCTCCTCCAAAGCCTGCCTAGCATGTACAGGCCCACACGGGGAGCACCATTGCCTCCACCCTTTTGGCCCTGACATGCACACGGCTCTCCCACAAGCACTCCCGCCCTCCTTTCCCTACCCTACTCCAACTTGTGACAGTCCCCCTCACAATTTCGGACTTGAGTAGCCAGTCTCCTACAACGCCTGCCTAACATGTGCAGGCCCACACGGGGAGCACCATTGCCTCCACCCTTTTGGCCCTGACATGCCTACGGCTTTCCCACAAGCACTCCAATCCTCCTTCCCCTCACCTCCTACAACCTACGACAGCCCTCCTCACACTTTCGGACTGGAGCAGCCACTCTCCTCCAAAGCCTGCCTAACATGTGCAGACCCACACGGGGAGCACCATTGCCTCCACCCTTTTGCCCCTGACATCCACACGGCTCTCCCACAAGCACTCCAATGCTCCTTCCCCTCACCTCCTACAACCTACGACAGCCCTCCTCACACTTTCGGGCTGGAGCAGCCACTCTCCTCCAAAGCCTGCCTAACATGTGCAGGCCCACCCGGGGAGCACCATTGCCTCCACCCTTTTGGCCCTGACATGCCTACGGCTCTCCCACAAGCACTCCCGTCTTCCTTTCCCTCACCTCCTACAACTAACCACTGCCGTCCTCACGCTTCCTGACTGGAGCAGCCGCTCTCCTCCAAAGCCTGCCTAACATGTGCAGACCCACACGGGGAGCACCATTGCCTCCACCCTTTTGGCCCTGACATGCCTACGGCTCTCCCACAAGCACTCCAATGCTCCTTCCCCTCACCTCCTACAACCTACGACAGCCCTCCTCACACTTTCTGACTGGAGCAGCCACTCTCCTCCAACGCCTGCCTAACATGTGCAGGCCCACAAGAGGAGCACCATTTCCTCTACCCTTTTGGCCCTGACATCCACACGGCTCTCCCACAAGCACTCACGTCCTCCTTTCCTTCACCTCCTACAACTTACCACTGCCCTCCTCAGAATTTCCCATTAGAGCAGCCACTCTCCTCCAACGCCTGCCTAACATGTACAGGCCCACACGGGGAGCACCATTCCCTCCACCTTTTTCGCCCTGACATCCACACGGCTCTCCCACAAACACTCACGTCCTCCTTTCCCTCACCTCCTACAACTAACCACTGCCCTCCTCACACTTTCGGACTGCAGCAGCCACTCTCCTCCTAAGCCTGCCTAACATGTGCAGGCCCACCCGGGGAGCACCATGGCGTCCACCCTTTTGGCCCTGACATCCACACGGCTCTCCCACAAGCACTCAAGCCCTCCTTTCCCTACCCTACTCCAACTTATGACTGCCCTCCTCACACTTTCTGACTGGAGCAGCCACTCTCCTCCAACGCCTGCCTGAAATGTGCAGGTCCACACGGGGAGCACCATTGCGTCCACCCTTTTGGCCCTGACATGCCTACGGCTCTCCCACAAGCACTCCAATCCTCCTTCCCCTCACCTCCTACAACCTACGACAGCCCTCCTCACACTTTCGGGCTGGAGCAGCCAATCTCCTGCAAAGACTGCCCAACATGTGCAGGCCCACATGGGGAGCACCATGGCGTCCACCCTTTTGGCCCTGACATCCACACGGCTCTCCCACAAGCACTCCAATCCTCCTTCCCCTCACCTCCTACAACTTCCCACTGCCCTCCTCACACTTTCTGACTGGAGCAGCCGCTCTCCTCCAAAGCCTGCCTAGCATGTGCAGGCCCACATGGGGAGCACCATGGCGTCCACCCTTTTGGCCCTGACATCCACACGCCTCTCCCACATTCACTCCCGTCTTCCTTTCCCTCACCTCCTACAACTTACCACTGCCCTCCTCACAATTTCCCATTAGAGCAGCCAATCTCCTCCAAAGCCTGCCTAGCATGCACAGGCCCACCCGGGGAACACCATTGCCTCCACCCTTTTGGCCCTGACATCCACACGGCTCTCCCACAAGCACTCACATCCTCCTTCCCCTCACCTCCTACAACTTACCACTGCCCTCCTCACACTTTCTGACTGGAGCAGCCACTCTCCTCCAAAGCCTGCCTAACATGTACAGGCCAACACGGGGAGCATCATTGCCTCCACCCTTTTAGCCCTGACATGCACACGGCTCTCCCACAACCACTCCCGCCCTCCTTTCCCTACCCTACTCCAACTTGTGACAGTCCCCCTCACAATTTCGGACTTGAGTAGCCAGTCTCCTACAACGCCTGCCTAACATGTGCAGGCCCACACGGGGAGCACCATTTCCTCCACCCTTTTGGCCCTGACATGCCTACGGCTTTCCCACAAGCACTCCAATCCTCCTTCCCCTCACCTCCTACAACCTACGACAGCCCTCCTCACACTTTCGGACTGGAGCAGCCACTCTCCTCCAAAGCCTGCCTAACATGTACAGACCCACACGGGGAGCACCATTGCCTCCACCCTTTTGGCCCTGACATCCACACCGCTCTCCCACAAGCACTCCAATGCTCCTTCCCCTCACCTCCTACAACCTACGACAGCCCTCCTCACACTTTCGGACTGGAGCAGCCACTCTCCTCCAAAGCCTGCCTAACATGTGCAGGCCCACCCGGGGAGCACCATTGCCTCCACCCTTTTGGCCCTGACATGCCTACGGCTCTCCCACAAGCACTCCCGTCTTCCTTTCCCTCACCTCCTACAACTAACCACTGCCGTCCTCACGCTTCCTGACTGGAGCAGCCGCTCTCCTCCAAAGCCTGCCTAACATGTGCAGACCCACACGGGGAGCACCATTGCCTCCACCCTTTTGGCCCTGACATGCCTACGGCTCTCCCACAAGCACTCCAATGCTCCTTCCCCTCACCTCCTACAACCTACGACAGCCCTCCTCACACTTTCTGACTGGAGCAGCCGCTCTCCTCCTAAGCCTGCCTAGCATGTGCAGGCCCACATGGGGAGCACCATGACGTCCACCCTTTTGGGCCTGACATCCACACGCCTCTCCCACATTCACTCCCGTCTTCCTTTCCCTCACCTCCTACAACTTACCACTGCCCTCCTCACAATTTCCCATTAGAGCAGCCAATCTCCTCCAACGCCTGCCTAGCATGCACAGGCCCACCCGGGGAACACCATTGCCTCCACCCTTTTGGCCCTGACATCCACACGGCTCTCCCACAAGCACTCACATCCTCCTTCCCCTCACCTCCTACAACTTACCACTGCCCTCCTCACACTTTCGGACTGGAGACGCCACTCTCCTCCAAAGCCTGCCTAACATGTACAGGCCCACACGGGGAGCACCATTGCCTCCACCCTTTTGGCCCTGACATCCACACCGCTCTCCCACATTCACTCCCGTCTTCCTTTCCCTCACCGCCTACAACTTACCACTGCCCTCCTCACAATTTCCCATTAGAGCAGCCAATCTCCTCCAACGTCTGCCTAGCATGCACAGGCCCACATGGGGAGCACCATTGCCTCCACCCTTTTAGCCCTGACATGCACACGGCTCTCCCACAAGCACTCCCGCCCTCCTTTCCCTACCCTACTCCCACTTGTGACAGTCCCCCTCACACTTTCTGACTGGAGTAGCCACTCTCCTCCAACGCCAGCCTAACATGTGCAGGCCCACAAGAGGAGCACCATTTCCTCTACCCTTTTGGCCCTGACATCCACACGGCTCTCCCACAAGCACTCACGTCCTCCTTTCCTTCACCTCCTACAACTTACCACTGCCATCCTCAGAATTTCCCATTAGAGCAGCCACTCTCCTCCTAAGCCTGCCTAACATGTGCAGGCCCACATGGGGAGCACCATGGCGTCCACCCTTTTGGCCCTCACATGCCTACGGCTCTCCCACAAGCACTCACGCCCTCCTTTCCCTACCCTACTCCAACTTATGACTGCCCTCCTCACACTTTCTGACTGGAGCAGCCACTCTCCTCCAACGCCTGCCTAAAATGTGCAGGTCCACACGGGGAGCACCATTGCCTCCACCTTTTTGGCCCTGACATGCCTACGGCTCTCCCACAAGCACTCCAATCCTCCTTCCCCTCACCTCCTACAACCTACGACAGCCCTCCTCACACTTTCGGGCTGGAGCAGCCAATCTTCTCCCAAGCCTGCCTAACATGTGCAGGCCCACACGTGGAGCACCATGACGTCCACCCTTTTGGCCCTGACATGCCTATGGCTCTCCCACAAGCACTCAGGTCCTCCTTTCCCTCACCTCCTACAACTTACCACTGCCCTCCTCACACTTTCCCATTAAGGCAGCCACCTCCTCCAACGCCTGCCTAGCATGCACAGGACCACACGGGGAGCACCATTGCCTCCACCCTTTTGGCCCTGTCATCCACACGGCTCTCCCACAAGCACTCCCGTCTTCCTTTCCCTCACCTCCTACAACTTACCACTGCCCTCCTCACACTTTCTGACTGCAGCAGCCACTCTCCTCGAAAGCCTGCCTAACATGTGCAGGCCCACATTGGGAGCACCATGGCGTCCACCCTTTTGGCCCTGACATCCACACGGCTCTCCCACAAGCACTCCCGTCTTCCTTTCCCTCACCTTCTAAAACTTACCACTGCCCTCCTAACACTTTCTGACTGGAGCAGCCACTCTCCTCCAACGCCTGCCTAACACGTACAGGCCCACACGAGGAGCACCATTGCCTCCACCCTTTTGGCCCTGACATGCCTACGGCTCTCCCACAAGCACTCCAATCCTCCTTCCCCTCACCTCCTACAACTTACCACTGCCCTCCTCACACTTTCGGACTGGAGCAGCCACTCTATTCCTAAGCCTGCCTAACATGTACAGGCCCACACGGGGAGCACCATTGTCTCCACCCTTTTAGCCCTGACATGCACACGGCTCTCCCACAACCACTCCCGCCCTCCTTTGCCTATCCTACTCCAACTTGTGACAGTCCCCCTCAGAATTTCGGACTGGAGTAGCCACTCTCCTCCAAAGCCTGCCTAGCATGTACAGGCCCACACGGGGAGCACCATTGCCTCCACCCTTTTGGCCCTGACATCCACACGGCTCTCCCACAAGCACTCCCGTCTTCCTTTCCCTCACCTCCTACAACTTACCACTGCCCTCCTCACACTTTCTGACTGGAGCAGCCACTCTCCTCCTAAGCCTGCCTAACATGTGCAGGCCCACCCGCGGAGCACCATTGCCTCCACCCTTTTGGCCCTGACATCCACACGGCTCTCCCACAAGCACTCACGCCCTCCTTTCCTTCACCTCCTACAACTTACCACTGCCCTCCTCACACTTTCTGACTGGAGCAGCCACTCTCCTCCAAAGCCTGCCTAAAATGTGCAGGTCCACACGGGGAGCACCATTGCCTCCACCTTTTTGGCCCTGACATGCCTACGGCTCTCCCACAAGCACTCCAATCCTCCTTCCCCTCACCTCCTACAACTTACCACTGCCCTCCTCACACTTTCTGACTGGAGCAGCCGCTCTCCTCCAAAGCCTGCCTAGCATGTGCAGGCCCACATGGGGAGCACCATGGCGTCCACCCTTTTGGCCCTGACATCCACACGCCTCTCCCACATTCACTCCCGTCTTCCTTTCCCTCACCTCCTACAACTTACCACTGCCCTCCTCACAATTTCCCATTAGAGCAGCCAATCTCCTCCAAAGCCTGCCTAGCATGCACAGGCCCACCCGGGGAACACCATTGCCTCCACCCTTTTGGCCCTGGCATCCACACGGCTCTCCCACAAGCACTCACATCCTCCTTCCCCTCACCTCCTACAACTTACCACTGCCCTCCTCACACTTTCTGACTGGAGCAGCCACTCTCCTCCAAAGCCTGCCTAACATGTACAGGCCAACACGGGGAGCATCATTGCCTCCACCCTTTTAGCCCTGACATGCACACGGCTCTCCCACAACCACTCCCGCCCTCCTTTCCCTACCCTACTCCAACTTGTGACAGTCCCCCTCACAATTTCGGACTTGAGTAGCCAGTCTCCTACAACGCCTGCCTAACATGTGCAGGCCCACACGGGGAGCACCATTGCCTCCACCCTTTTGGCCCTGACATGCCTACGGCTTTCCCACAAGCACTCCAATCCTCCTTCCCCTCACCTCCTACAACCTACGACAGCCCTCCTCACACTTTCGGACTGGAGCAGCCACTCTCCTCCAAAGCCTGCCTAACATGTACAGACCCACACGGGGAGCACCATTGCCTCCACCCTTTTGCCCCTGACATCCACACGGCTCTCCCACAAGCACTCCAATGCTCCTTCCCCTCACCTCCTACAACCTACGACAGCCCTCCTCACACTTTCGGGCTGGAGCAGCCACTCTCCTCCAAAGCCTGCCTAACATGTGCAGGCCCACCCGGGGAGCACCATTGCCTCCACCCTTTTGGCCCTGACATGCCTACGGCTCTCCCACAAGCACTCCCGTCTTCCTTTCCCTCACCTCCTACAACTAACCACTGCCGTCCTCACGCTTCCTGACTGGAGCAGCCGCTCTCCTCCAAAGCCTGCCTAACATGTGCAGACCCACACGGGGAGCACCATTGCCTCCACCCTTTTGGCCCTGACATGCCTACGGCTCTCCCACAAGCACTCCAATGCTCCTTCCCCTCACCTCCTACAACCTACGACAGCCCTCCTCACACTTTCTGACTGGATCAGCCGCTCTCCTCCAAAGCCTGCCTAGCATGTACAGGCCCACACGGGGAGCACCATTGCCTCCACCCTTTTGGCCCTGACATCCACACCGCTCTCCCACATTCACTCCCGTCTTCCTTTCCCTCACCGCCTACAACTTACCACTGCCCTCCTCACAATTTCCCATTAGAGCAGCCAATCTCCTCCAACGTCTGCCTAGCATGCACAGGCCCACACGGGGAGCACCATTGCCTCCACCCTTTTAGCCCTGACTTGCACACGGCTCTCCCACAACCACACCCGCCCTCCTTTCCCTACCCTACTCCAACTTGTGACAGTCCCCCTCACAATTTCGGACTTGAGTAGCCACTCTCCTCCAACGCCTGCCTAACATGTGCAGGCCCACAAGAGGAGCACCATTTCCTCTACCCTTTTGGCCCTGACATCCACACGGCTCTCCCACAAGCACTCACGTCCTCCTTTCCTTCACCTCCTACAACTTACCACTGCCCTCCTCAGAATTTCCCATTAGAGCAGCCACTCTCCTCCAACGCCTGCCTAACATGTACAGGCCCACACGGGGAGCACCATTCCCTCCACCTTTTTCGCCCTGACATCCACACGGCTCTCCCACAAACACTCACGTCCTCCTTTCCCTCACCTCCTACAACTAACCACTGCCCTCCTCACACTTTCGGACTGCAGCAGCCACTCTCCTCCTAAGCCTGCCTAACATGTGCAGGCCCACCCGGGGAGCACCATGGCGTCCACCCTTTTGGCCCTGACATCCACACGGCTCTCCCACAAGCACTCAAGCCCTCCTTTCCCTACCCTACTCCAACTTATGACTGCCCTCCTCACACTTTCTGACTGGAGCAGCCACTCTCCTCCAACGCCTGCCTGAAATGTGCAGGTCCACACGGGGAGCACCATTGCGTCCACCCTTTTGGCCCTGACATGCCTACGGCTCTCCCACAAGCACTCCAATGCTCCTTCCCCTCACCTCCTACAACCTACGACAGCCCTCCTCACACTTTCGGGCTGGAGCAGCCAATCTCCTGCAAAGACTGCCCAACATGTGCAGGCCCACATGGGGAGCACCATGGCGTCCACCCTTTTGGCCCTGACATCCACACGGCTCTCCCACAAGCACTCCAATCCTCCTTCCCCTCACCTCCTACAACTTACCACTGCCCTCCTCACACTTTCTGACTGGAGCAGCCGCTCTCCTCCAAAGCCTGCCTAGCATGTGCAGGCCCACATGGGGAGCACCATGGCGTCCACCCTTTTGGCCCTGACATCCACACGCCTCTCCCACATTCACTCCCGTCTTCCTTTCCCTCACCTCCTACAACTTACCACTGCCCTCCTCACAATTTCCCATTAGAGCAGCCAATCTCCTCCAAAGCCTGCCTAGCATGCACAGGCCCACCCGGGGAACACCATTGCCTCCACCCTTTTGGCCCTGACATCCACACGGCTCTCCCACAAGCACTCACATCCTCCTTCCCCTCACCTCCTACAACTTACCACTGCCCTCCTCACACTTTCTGACTGGAGCAGCCACTCTCCTCCAAAGCCTGCCTAACATGTACAGGCCAACACGGGGAGCATCATTGCCTCCACCCTTTTAGCCCTGACATGCACACGGCTCTCCCACAACCACTCCCGCCCTCCTTTCCCTACCCTACTCCAACTTGTGACAGTCCCCCTCACAATTTCGGACTTGAGTAGCCAGTCTCCTACAACGCCTGCCTAACATGTGCAGGCCCACACGGGGAGCACCATTTCCTCCACCCTTTTGGCCCTGACATGCCTACGGCTTTCCCACAAGCACTCCAATCCTCCTTCCCCTCACCTCCTACAACCTACGACAGCCCTCCTCACACTTTCGGACTGGAGCAGCCACTCTCCTCCAAAGCCTGCCTAACATGTACAGACCCACACGGGGAGCACCATTGCCTCCACCCTTTTGGCCCTGACATCCACACCGCTCTCCCACAAGCACTCCAATGCTCCTTCCCCTCACCTCCTACAACCTACGACAGCCCTCCTCACACTTTCGGACTGGAGCAGCCACTCTCCTCCAAAGCCTGCCTAACATGTGCAGGCCCACCCGGGGAGCACCATTGCCTCCACCCTTTTGGCCCTGACATGCCTACGGCTCTCCCACAAGCACTCCCGTCTTCCTTTCCCTCACCTCCTACAACTAACCACTGCCGTCCTCACGCTTCCTGACTGGAGCAGCCGCTCTCCTCCAAAGCCTGCCTAACATGTGCAGACCCACACGGGGAGCACCATTGCCTCCACCCTTTTGGCCCTGACATGCCTACGGCTCTCCCACAAGCACTCCAATGCTCCTTCCCCTCACCTCCTACAACCTACGACAGCCCTCCTCACACTTTCTGACTGGATCAGCCGCTCTCCTCCTAAGCCTGCCTAGCATGTGCAGGCCCACATGGGGAGCACCATGACGTCCACCCTTTTGGGCCTGACATCCACACGCCTCTCCCACATTCACTCCCGTCTTCCTTTCCCTCACCTCCTACAACTTACCACTGCCCTCCTCACAATTTCCCATTAGAGCAGCCAATCTCCTCCAACGCCTGCCTAGCATGCACAGGCCCACCCGGGGAACACCATTGCCTCCACCCTTTTGGCCCTGACATCCACACGGCTCTCCCACAAGCACTCACATCCTCCTTCCCCTCACCTCCTACAACTTACCACTGCCCTCCTCACACTTTCGGACTGGAGCAGCCACTCTCCTCCAAAGCCTGCCTAACATGTACAGGCCCACACGGGGAGCACCATTGCCTCCACCCTTTTGGCCCTGACATCCACACCGCTCTCCCACATTCACTCCCGTCTTCCTTTCCCTCACCGCCTACAACTTACCACTGCCCTCCTCACAATTTCCCATTAGAGCAGCCAATCTCCTCCAACGTCTGCCTAGCATGCACAGGCCCACATGGGGAGCACCATTGCCTCCACCCTTTTAGCCCTGACATGCACACGGCTCTCCCACAAGCACTCCCGCCCTCCTTTCCCTACCCTACTCCCACTTGTGACAGTCCCCCTCACACTTTCTGACTGGAGTAGCCACTCTCCTCCAAAGCCTGCCTAACATGTGCAGGCCCACAAGAGGAGCACCATTTCCTCTACCCTTTTGGCCCTGACATCCACACGGCTCTCCCACAAGCACTCACGTCCTCCTTTCCTTCACCTCCTACAACTTACCACTGCCCTCCTCAGAATTTCCCATTAGAGCAGCCACTCTCCTCCTAAGCCTGCCTAACATGTGCAGGCCCACATGGGGAGCACCATGGCGTCCACCCTTTTGGCCCTCACATGCCTACGGCTCTCCCACAAGCACTCACGCCCTCCTTTCCCTACCCTACTCCAACTTATGACTGCCCTCCTCACACTTTCTGACTGGAGCAGCCACTCTCCTCCAACGCCTGCCTAAAATGTGCAGGTCCACACGGGGAGCACCATTGCCTCCACCTTTTTGGCCCTGACATGCCTACGGCTCTCCCACAAGCACTCCAATCCTCCTTCCCCTCACCTCCTACAACCTACGACAGCCCTCCTCACACTTTCGGGCTGGAGCAGCCAATCTTCTCCCAAGCCTGCCTAACATGTGCAGGCCCACCCGGGGAGCACCATGGCGTCCACCCTTTTGGCCCTGACATCCACACGGCTCTCCCACAAGCACTCCAATGCTCCTTCCCCTCACCTCCTACAACTTACCACTGCCCTCCTCACACTTTCTGACTGGAGCAGCCACTCTCCTCCAAGGCCTGCCTAGCATGTGCAGGCCCACACGTGGAGCACCATGACGTCCACCCTTTTGGCCCTGACATGCCTATGGCTCTCCCACAAGCACTCAGGTCCTCCTTTCCCTCACCTCCTACAACTTACCACTGCCCTCCTCACACTTTCCCATTAAGGCAGCCACCTCCTCCAACGCCTGCCTAGCATGCACAGGCCCACACGGGGAGCACCATTGCCTCGACCCTTTTGGCCCTGACATCCACACGGCTCTCCCACAAGCACTCCCGTCTTCCTTTCCCTCACCTCCTACAACTTACCACTGCCCTCCTCACACTTTCTGACTGCAGCAGCCACTCTCCTCCAAAGCCTGCCTAACATGTGCAGGCCCACATTGGGAGCACCATGGCGTCCACCCTTTTGGCCCTGACATCCACACGGCTCTCCCACAAGCACTCCCGTCTTCCTTTCCCTCACCTTCTAAAACTTACCACTGCCCTCCCAACACTTTCTGACTGGAGCAGCCACTCTCCTCCAACGCCTGCCTAACACGTACAGGCCCACACGAGGAGCACCATTGCCTCCACCCTTTTGGCCCTGACATGCCTACGGCTCTCCCACAAGCACTCCAATCCTCCTTCCCCTCACCTCCTACAACTTACCACTGCCCTCCTCACACTTTCGGACTGGAGCAGCCACTCTATTCCTAAGCCTGCCTAACATGTACAGGCCCACACGGGGAGAACCATTGTCTCCACCCTTTTAGCCCTGACATGCACACGGCTCTCCCACAACCACTCCCGCCCTCCTTTGCCTATCCTACTCCAACTTGTGACAGTCCCCCTCACAATTTCGGACTTGAGTAGCCACTCTCCTCCAAAGCCTGCCTAGCATGTACAGGCCCACACGGGGAGCACCATTGCCTCCACCCTTTTGGCCCTGACATCCACACGGCTCTCCCACAAGCACTCCCGTCTTCCTTTCCCTCACCTCCTACAACTTACCACTGCCCTCCTCACACTTTCTGACTGGAGCAGCCACTCTCCTCCTAAGCCTGCCTAACATGTGCAGGCCCACACGGGGAGCACCATTGCCTCCACCCTTTTGGCCCTGACATCCACACGGCTCTCCCACAAGCACTCACGCCCTCCTTTCCCTAACCTACTCCAACTTATGACTGCCCTCCTCACACTTTCTGACTGGAGCAGCCACTCTCCTCCTAAGCCTGCCTAAAATGTGCAGGTCCACACGGGGAGCACCATTGCCTCCACCTTTTTGGCCCTGACATGCCTACGGCTCTCCCACAAGCACTCCAATCCTCCTTCCCCTCACCTCCTACAACTTACCACTGCCCTCCTCACACTTTCTGACTGGAGCAGCCGCTCTCCTCCAAAGCCTGCCTAGCATGTGCAGGCCCACATGGGGAGCACCATGGCGTCCACCCTTTTGGCCCTGACATCCACACGCCTCTCCCACATTCACTCCCGTCTTCCTTTCCCTCACCTCCTACAACTTACCACTGCCCTCCTCACAATTTCCCATTAGAGCAGCCAATCTCCTCCAAAGCCTGCCTAGCATGCACATGCCCACCCGGGGAACACCATTGCCTCCACCCTTTTGGCCCTGGCATCCACACGGCTCTCCCACAAGCACTCACATCCTCCTTCCCCTCACCTCCTACAACTTACCACTGCCCTCCTCACACTTTCTGACTGGAGCAGCCACTCTCCTCCAAAGCCTGCCTAACATGTACAGGCCAACACGGGGAGCATCATTGCCTCCACCCTTTTAGCCCTGACATGCACACGGCTCTCCCACAAGCACTCCCGCCCTCCTTTCCCTACCCTACTCCAACTTGTGACAGTCCCCCTCACAATTTCGAACTTGAGTAGCCAGTCTCCTACAACGCCTGCCTAACATGTGCAGGCCCACAAGCGGAGCACCATTGCCTCCACCCTTTTGGCCCTGACATGCCTACGGCTTTCCCACAAGCACTCCAATCCTCCTTCCCCTCACCTCCTACAACCTACGACAGCCCTCCTCACACTTTCGGACTGGAGCAGCCACTCTCCTCCAAAGCCTGCCTAACATGTACAGACCCACACGGGGAGCACCATTGCCTCCACCCTTTTGCCCCTGACATCCACACGGCTCTCCCACAAGCACTCCAATGCTCCTTCCCCTCACCTCCTACAACCTACGACAGCCCTCCTCACACTTTCGGACTGGAGCAGCCACTCTCCTCCAAAGCCTGCCTAACATGTGCAGGCCCACCCGGGGAGCACCATTGCCTCCACCCTTTTGGCCCTGACATGCCTACGGCTCTCCCACAAGCACTCCCGTCTTCCTTTCCCTCACCTCCTACAACTAACCACTGCCGTCCTCACGCTTCCTGACTGGAGCAGCCGCTCTCCTCCAAAGCCTGCCTAACATGTGCAGACCCACACGGGGAGCACCATTGCCTCCACCCTTTTGGCCCTGACATGCCTACGGCTCTCCCACAAGCACTCCAATGCTCCTTCCCCTCACCTCCTACAACCTACGACAGCCCTCCTCACACTTTCTGACTGGATCAGCCGCTCTCCTCCAAAGCCTGCCTAACATGTACAGGCCCACACGGGGAGCACCATTGCCTCCACCCTTTTGGCCCTGACATCCACACCGCTCTCCCACATTCACTCCCGTCTTCCTTTCCCTCACCGCCTACAACTTACCACTGCCCTCCTCACAATTTCCCATTAGAGCAGCCAATCTCCTCCAACGTCTGCCTAGCATGCACAGGCCCACACGGGGAGCACCATTGCCTCCACCCTTTTAGCCCTGACTTGCACACGGCTCTCCCACAACCACACCCGCCCTCCTTTCCCTACCCTACTCCAACTTGTGACAGTCCCCCTCACAATTTCGGACTTGAGTAGCCACTCTCCTCCAACGCCTGCCTAACATGTGCAGGCCCACAAGATGAGCACCATTTCCTCTACCCTTTTGGCCCTGACATCCACACGGCTCTCCCACAAGCACTCACGTCCTCCTTTCCTTCACCTCCTACAACTTACCACTGCCCTCCTCAGAATTTCCCATTAGAGCAGCCACTCTCCTCCAACGCCTGCCTCACATGTACAGGCCCACACGGGGAGCACCATTGCCTCCACCTTTTTGGCCCTGACATGCCTACGGCTCTCCCACAAGCACTCCAATCCTCCTTCCCCTCACCTCCTACAACCTACGACAGCCCTCCTCACACTTTCGGACTGGAGCAGCCACTCTCCTCCAAAGCCTGCCTAACATGTGCAGGCCCACCCGGGGAGCACCATGGCGTCCACCCTTTTGGCCCTGACATCCACACGGCTCTCCCACAAGCACTCACGCCCTCCTTTCCCTACCCTACTCCAACTTATGACGGCCCTCCTCACACTTTCTGACTGGAGCAGCCACTCTCCTCCAACGCCTGCCTGAAATGTGCAGGTCCACACGGGGAGCACCATTGCGTCCACCTTTTTGGCCCTGACATGCCTACGGCTCTCCCACAAGCACTCCAATCCTCCTTCCCCTCACCTCCTACAACCTACGACAGCCCTCCTCACACTTTCGGGCTGGAGCAGCCAATCTCCTGCAAAGACTGCAAAACATGTGCAGGCCCACATGGGGAGCACCATGGCGTCCACCCTTTTGGCCCTGACATCCACACGGCTCTCCCACAAGCACTCCAATCCTCCTTCCCCTCACCTCCTACAACTTACCACTGCCCTCCTCACACTTTCTGACTGGAGCAGCCGCTCTCCTCCAAAGCCTGCCTAACATGTACAGGCCCACACGGGGAGCACCATTCCCTCCACCTTTTTCGCCCTGACATCCACACGGCTCTCCTACAAACACTCACGTCCTCCTTTCCCTCACCTCCTACAACTTACCACTGCCCTCCTCACACTTTCGGACTGCAGCAGCCACTCTTCTCCAACGCCTGCCTAACATGTGCAGGCCCACATGGGGAGCACCATGGCGTCCACCCTTTTGGCCCTGACATCCACACGGCTCTCCCACAAGCACTCACGTCTTCCTTTCCCTCACCTCCTACAACTTACTACTGCCCTCCTCACACTTTCGGGCTGGAGAAGACACTCTCCTCCAAAGCCTGCCTAACATGTACAGACCCACACGGGGAGCACCATGGCGTCCACCCTTTTGGCCCTGACATCCACACGGCTCTCCCACAAGCACTCACGCCCTCCTTTCCCTAACCTACTCCAACTTATGACTGCCCTCCTCACACTTTCTGACTGGAGACGCCACTCTCCTCCAACGCCTGCCTGAAATGTGCAGGCCCACACGGGGAGCACCATTGCGTCCACCCTTTTGGCCCTGACATGCCTACGGCTCTCCCACAAGCACTCCAATCCTCCTTCCCCTCACCTCCTACAACCTACGACAGCCCTCCTCACACTTTCGGGCTGGAGCAGTCAATCTCCTGCAAAGACTGCCCAACATGTGCAGGCCCACATGGGGAGCACCATGGCGTCCACCCTTTTGGCCCTGACATCCACACGGCTCTCCCACAAGCACTCACATCCTCCTTCCCCTCACCTCCTACAACTTACCACTGCCCTCCTCACACTTTCTGACTGGAGCAGCCGCTCTCCTCCAAAGCCTGCCTAGCATGTGCAGGCCCACATGGGGAGCACCATGACGTCCACCCTTTTGGGCCTGACATCCACACGCCTCTCCCACATTCACTCCCGTCTTCCTTTCCCTCACCTCCTACAACTTACCACTGCCCTCCTCACAATTTCCCATTAGAGCAGCCAATCTCCTCCAACGCCTGCCTAGCATGCACAGGCCCACCCGGGGAACACCATTGCCTCCACCCTTTTGGCCCTGACATCCACACGGCTCTCCCACAAGCACTCCAATCCTCCTTCCCCTCACCTCCTACAACCTACGACAGCCCTCCTCACACTTTCTGACTGGAGCAGCCACTCTCCTCCAAAGCCTGCCTAACATGTACAGGCCCACACGGGGAGCACCATTGCCTCCACCCTTTTGGCCCTGACATCCACACCGCTCTCCCACATTCACTCCCGTCTTCCTTTCCCTCACCGCCTACAACTTACCACTGCCCTCCTCACAATTTCCCATTAGAGCAGCCAATCTCCTCCAACGTCTGCCTAGCATGCACAGGCCCACATGGGGAGCACCATTGCCTCCACCCTTTTAGCCCTGACATGCACACGGCTCTCCCACAAGCACTCCCGCCCTCCTTTCCCTACCCTACTCCCACTTGTGACAGTCCCCCTCACACTTTCTGACTGGAGTAGCCACTCTCCTCCAACGCCAGCCTAACATGTGCAGGCCCACAAGAGGAGCACCATTTCCTCTACCCTTTTGGCCCTGACATCCACACGGCTCTCCCACAAGCACTCACGTCCTCCTTTCCTTCACCTCCTACAACTTACCACTGCCCTCCTCAGAATTTCCCATTAGAGCAGCCACTCTCCTCCTAAGCCTGCCTAACATGTGCAGGCCCACATGGGGAGCACCATGGCGTCCACCCTTTTGGCCCTCACATGCCTACGGCTCTCCCACAAGCACTCACGCCCTCCTTTCCCTACCCTACTCCAACTTATGACTGCCCTCCTCACACTTTCTGACTGGAGCAGACACTCTCCTCCAACGCCTGCCTAAAATGTGCAGGTCCACACGGGGAGCACCATTGCCTCCACCTTTTTGGCCCTGACATGCCTACGGCTCTCCCACAAGCACTCCAATCCTCCTTCCCCTCACCTCCTACAACCTACGACAGCCCTCCTCACACTTTCGGGCTGGAGCAGCCAATCTTCTCCCAAGCCTGCCTAACATGTGCAGGCCCACCCGGGGAGCACCATTGCCTCCACCCTTTTGGCCCTCACATACCTACGGCTCTCCCACAAGCACTCCAATGCTCCTTCCCCTCACCTCCTACAACTTACCACTGCCCTCCTCACACTTTCTGACTGGAGACGCCACTCTCCTCCAAGGCCTGCCTAGCATGTGCAGGCCCACACGTGGAGCACCATGACGTCCACCCTTTTGGCCCTGACATGCCTATGGCTCTCCCACAAGCACTCAGGTCCTCCTTTCCCTCACCTCCTACAACTTACCACTGCCCTCCTCACACTTTCCCATTAAGGCAGCCACCTCCTCCAACGCCTGCCTAGCATGCACAGGCCCACACGGGGAGCACCATTGCCTCCACCCTTTTGGCCCTGACATCCACACGGCTCTCCCACAAGCACTCCCGTCTTCCTTTCCCTCACCTCCTACAACTTACCACTGCCCTCCTCACACTTTCTGACTGCAGCAGCCACTCTCCTCCAAAGCCTGCCTAACATGTGCAGGCCCACATTGGGAGCACCATGGCGTCCACCCTTTTGGCCCTGACATCCACACGGCTCTCCCACAAGCACTCCCGTCTTCCTTTCCCTCACCTTCTAAAACTTACCACTGCCCTCCTAACACTTTCTGACTGGAGCAGCCACTCTCCTCCAACGCCTGCCTAACACGTACAGGCCCACACGAGGAGCACCATTGCCTCCACCCTTTTGGCCCTGACATGCCTACGGCTCTCCCACAAGCACTCCAATCCTCCTTCCCCTCACCTCCTACAACTTACCACTGCCCTCCTCACACTTTCGGACTGGAGCAGCCACTCTATTCCTAAGCCTGCCTAACATGTACAGGCCCACACGGGGAGCACCATTGTCTCCACCCTTTTAGCCCTGACATGCACACGGCTCTCCCACAACCACACCCGCCCTCCTTTCTCTACCCTACTCCAACTTGTGACAGTCCCCCTCACAATTTCGGACTTGAGTAGCCACTCTCCTCCAAAGCCTGCCTAGCATGTACAGGCCCACACGGGGAGCACCATTGCCTCCACCCTTTTGGCCCTGACATCCACACGGCTCTCCCACAAGCACTCCCGTCTTCCTTTCCCTCACCTCCTACAACTTACCACTGCCCTCCTCACACTTTCTGACTGGAGCAGCCACTCTCCTCCTAAGCCTGCCTAACATGTGCAGGCCCACACGGGGAGCACCATTGCCTCCACCCTTTTGGCCCTGACATCCACACGGCTCTCCCACAAGCACTCACGCCCTCCTTTCCCTAACCTACTCCAACTTATGACTGCCCTCCTCACACTTTCTGACTGCAGCAGCCACTCTCCTCCTAAGCCTGCCTAAAATGTGCAGGTCCACACGGGGAGCACCATTGCCTCCACCTTTTTGGCCCTGACATGCCTACGGCTCTCCCACAAGCACTCCAATCCTCCTTCCCCTCACCTCCTACAACTTACCACTGCCCTCCTCACACTTTCTGACTGGAGCAGCCGCTCTCCTCCAAAGCCTGCCTAGCATGTGCAGGCCCACATGGGGAGCACCATGGCGTCCACCCTTTTGGCCCTGACATCCACACGCCTCTCCCACATTCACTCCCGTCTTCCTTTCCCTCACCTCCTACAACTTACCACTGCCCTCCTCACAATTTCCCATTAGAGCAGCCAATCTCCTCCAAAGCCTGCCTAGCATGCACAGGCCCACCCGGGGAACACCATTGCCTCCACCCTTTTGGCCCTGGCATCCACACGGCTCTCCCACAAGCACTCACATCCTCCTTCCCCTCACCTCCTACAACTTACCACTGCCCTCCTCACACTTTCGGACTGGAGACGCCACTCTCCTCCAAAGCCTGCCTAACATGTACAGGCCAACACGGGGAGCATCATTGCCTCCACCCTTTTAGCCCTGACATGCACACGGCTCTCCCACAACCACTCCCGCCCTCCTTTCCCTACCCTACTCCAACTTGTGACAGTCCCCCTCACAATTTCGGACTTGAGTAGCCAGTCTCCTACAACGCCTGCCTAACATGTGCAGGCCCACAAGCGGAGCACCATTTCCTCCACCCTTTTGGCCCTGACATGCCTACGGCTTTCCCACAAGCACTCCAATCCTCCTTCCCCTCACCTCCTACAACCTACGACAGCCCTCCTCACACTTTCGGACTGGAGCAGCCACTCTCCTCCAAAGCCTGCCTAACATGTACAGACCCACACGGGGAGCACCATTGCCTCCACCCTTTTGCCCCTGACATCCACACGGCTCTCCCACAAGCACTCCAATGCTCCTTCCCCTCACCTCCTACAACTTACCACTGCCCTCCTCACACTTTCTGACTGGAGCAGCCACTCTCCTCCAACGCCTTCCTAGCATGCACAGGCCCACACGGGGAGCACCATTGCCTCCACCCTTTGAGCCCTGACATGCCTACGGCTCTCCTACAAGCACTCACGTCTTCCTCTCCCTCACCTCCTACAACTTACCACTGCCCTCCTCACACTTTCTGACTGGAGCAGCCACTCTCCTCCAACGCCTGCCTAGCATGTACAGACCCACACGGGGAGCACCATTGCCTCCACCCTTTTATCCCTGAAATCCACACGGCTCTCCGACATTCACTCCCGTCTTCCTTTCCCTCACCTTCTAAAACTTACCACTGCCCTCCTCACACTTTCCCATTAGAGCAGCCAATCTCCTCCAACGTCTGCCTAGCATGCACAGGCCCACACGGGGAGCACCATTGCCTCCACCCTTTTGGCCCTGACATCCATCCACACGGCTCTCCCACAAGCACTCCAATGCTCCTTCCCCTCACCTCCTACAACTTACCACTGCCCTCCTCACACTTTCGGACTGGAGCAGCCGCTCTCCTCCAACGCCTGCCTAACATGTACAGACCCACACAGGGTACACCACTCTGTCCACCCTTTTGGCCCTGACATCCACACGGCTCTCCCACAAGCACTCCCGTCTTCCTTTCCCTCACCTCCTACAACTTACCACTGCCCTCCTCACACTTTCGGACTGGAGCAGCCACTCTCCTCCAACGTCTGCCTAGCATGCACAGGCCCACACGGGGAGCACCATTGCCTCCACCCTTTTAGCCCTGACTTGCACACGGCTCTCCCACAACCACACCCGCCCTCCTTTCCCTACCCTACTCCAACTTGTGACAGTCCCCCTCACAATTTCGGACTTGAGTAGCCACTCTCCTCCAACGCCTGCCTAACATGTGCAGGCCCACAAGATGAGCACCATTTCCTCTACCCTTTTGGCCCTGACATCCACACGGCTCTCCCACAAGCACTCACGCCCTCCTTTCCCTACCCTACTCCAACTTATGACGGCCCTCCTCACACTTTCTGACTGGAGCAGCCACTCTCCTCCAACGCCTGCCTGAAATGTGCAGGTCCACACGGGGAGCACCATTGCCTCCACCTTTTTGGCCCTGACATGCCTACGGCTCTCCCACAAGCACTCCAATGCTCCTTCCCCTCACCTCCTACAACCTACGACAGCCCTCCTCACACTTTCGGGCTGGAGCAGCCAATCTCCTGCAAAGACTGCCCAACATGTGCAGGCCCACATGGGGAGCACCATGGCGTCCACCCTTTTGTCCCTGACATGCCTACGGCTCTCCCACAAGCACTCCAATCCTCCTTCCCCTCACCTCCTACAACTTACCACTGCCCTCCTCACACTTTCTGACTGGAGCAGCCGCTCTCCTCCAAAGCCTGCCTAGCATGTGCAGGCCCACATGGGGAGCACCATGACGTCCACCCTTTTGGGCCTGACATCCACACGCCTCTCCCACAAGCACTCAGGTCCTCCTTTCCCTCACCTCCTACAACTTACCACTGCCCTCCTCACAATTTCCCATTAGAGCAGCCAATCTCCTCCAACGCCTGCCTAGCATGCACAGGCCCACCCGGGGAACACCATTGCCTCCACCCTTTTGGCCCTGACATCCACACGGCTCTCCCACAAGCACTCCAATCCTCCTTCCCCTCACCTCCTACAACTTACCACTGCCCTCCTCACACTTTCTGACTGGAGACGCCACTCTCCTCCAAAGCCTGCCTAACACGTACAGGCCCACACGGGAAGCATCATTGCCTCCACCCTTTTTGCCCTGACATGCCTACGGCTCTCCCACAAGCACTCCCGCCCTCCTTTCCCTACCCTACTCCAACTTGTGACAGTCCCCCTCACAATTTCGGACTTGAGTAGCCACTCTCCTCCAACGCCTGCCTAACATGTGCAGGCCCACAAGAGGAGCACCATTGCCTCCACCCTTTTGGCCCTGACATGCCTACGGCTTTCCCACAAGCACTCCAATCCTCCTTCCCCTCACCTTCTACAACTTACCACTGCCCTCCTCACACTTTCGGACTGGAGCAGCCACTCTCCTCCAAAGCCTGCCTAACATGTGCAGACCCACACGGGGAGCACCATTGCCTCCACCCTTTTGGCCCTGACATGCCTACGGCTCTCCCACAAGCACTCCCGTCTTCCTTTCCCTCACCTCCTACAACTAACCACTGCCGTCCTCACGCTTCCTGACTGGAGCAGCCGCTCTCCTCCAAAGCCTGCCTAACATGTGCAGACCCACACGGGGAGCACCATTGCCTCCACCCTTTTGGCCCTGACATGCCTACGGCTCTCCCACAAGCACTCCAATGCTCCTTCCCCTCACCTCCTAAAACCTACGACAGCCCTCCTCACACTTTCTGACTGGAGCAGCCGCTCTCCTCCAAAGCCTGCCTAGCATGTACAGGCCCACACGGGGAGCACCATTGCCTCCACCCTTTTGGCCCTGACATCCACACCGCTCTCCCACATTCACTCCCGTCTTCCTTTCCCTCACCGCCTACAACTTACCACTGCCCTCCTCACAATTTCCCATTAGAGCAGCCAATCTCCTCCAACGTCTGCCTAGCATGCACAGGCCCACATGGGGAGCACCATTGCCTTCACCCTTTTAGCCCTGACTTGCACACGGCTCTCCCACAAGCACTCCCGCCCTCCTTTCCCTACCCTACTCCAACTTGTGACAGTCCCCCTCACACTTTCTGACTTGAGTAACCACTCTCCTCCAACGCCAGCCTAACATGTGCAGGCCCACAAGAGGAGCACCATTTCCTCTACCCTTTTGGCCCTGACATCCACACGGCTCTCCCACAAGCACTCACGTCCTCCTTTCCTTCACCTCCTACAACTTACCACTGCCCTCCTCAGAATTTCCCATTAGAGCAGCCACTCTCCTCCAACGCCTGCCTAGCATGTACAGGCCCACACGGGGAGCACCATTTCCTCCACCCTTTTGGCCCTGACATGCCTACGGCTCTCCCACAAGTACTCCAATCCTCCTTCCCCTCACCTCCTACAACCTACGACAGCCCTCCTCACACTTTCGGGCTGGAGCAGCCAATCTCCTGCAAAGACTGCCCAACATGTGCAGGCCCACATGGGGAGCACCATGGCGTCCACCCTTTTGGCCCTCACATGCCTACGGCTCTCCCACAAGCACTCCAATGCTCCTTTCCCTACCCTACTCCAACTTATGACTGCCCTCCTCACACTTTCTGACTGGAGCAGCCACTCTCCTCCTAAGCCTGCCTAACATGTGCAGGCCCACCCGGGGAGCACCATTGCCTCCACCCTTTTGGCCCTGACATCCACACGGCTCTCCCACAAGCACTCACGCCCTCCTTTCCCTAACCTACTCCAACTTATGACTGCCCTCCTCACACTTTCTGACTGGAGCAGCCACTCTCCTCCAAAGCCTGCCTAAAATGTGCAGGTCCACACGGGGAGCACCATTGCCTCCACCTTTTTGGCCCTGACATGCCTACGGCTCTCCCACAAGCACTCCAATCCTCCTTCCCCTCACCTCCTACAACTTACCACTGCCCTCCTCACACTTTCTGACTGGAGCAGCCGCTCTCCTCCAAAGCCTGCCTAGCATGTGCAGGCCCACATGGGGAGCACCATTGCCTCCACCCTTTTGGGCCTGACATCCACACGCCTCTCCCACATTCACTCCCGTCTTCCTTTCCCTCACCTCCTACAACTTACCACTGCCCTCCTCACAATTTCCCATTAGAGCAGCCAAACTCCTCCAACGCCTGCCTAGCATGCACAGGCCCACCCGGGGAACACCATTGCCTCCACCCTTTTGGCCCTGACATGCCTACGGCTCTCCCACAAGCACTCCAATCCTCCTTCCCCTCACCTCCTACAACTTACCACTGCCCTCCTCACACTTTCGGACTGGAGACGCCACTCTCCTCCAAAGCCTGCCTAACATGTACAGGCCCACACGGGAGGCATCATTGCCTCCACCCTTTTTGCCCTGACATGCACACGGCTCTCCCACAAGCACTCCCGCCCTCCTTTCCCTACCCTACTCCAACTTGTGACAGTCCCCCTCACAATTTCGGACTTGAGTATCCAGTCTCCTCCAACGCCTGCCTAACATGTGCAGGCCCACAAGCGGAGCACCATTGCCTCCACCCTTTTGGCCCTGACATGCCTACGGCTTTCCCACAAGCACTCCAATCCTCCTTCCCCTCACCTTCTACAACTTACCACTGCCCTCCTCACACTTTCGGACTGGAGCAGCCACTCTCCTCCAAAGCCTGCCTAACATGTGCAGACCCACACGGGGAGCACCATTGCCTCCACCCTTTTGGCCCTGACATGCCTACGGCTTTCCCACAAGCACTCCCGCCCTCCTTTCCCTACCCTACTCCAACTTGTGACAGTCCCCCTCACGCTTCCTGACTGGAGCAGCCGCTCTCCTCCAAAGCCTGCCTAACATGTGCCGGCCCACAAGAGGAGCACCATTTCCTCCACCCTTTTGGCCCTGACATCCACACGGCTCTCCCACAAGCACTCACGTCCTCCTTTCCTTCACCTCCTACAACTTACCACTGCCCTCCTCACAATTTCCCATTAGAGAAGCCACTCTCCTCCAACGCCTTCCTAGCATGCACAGGCCCACATGGGGAGCACCATGACGTCCACCCTTTTAGCCCTGACATGCCTACGGCTCTCCTACAAGCACTCACGTCTTCCTCTCCCTCACCTCCTACAACTTATCACTGCCCTCCTCACACTTTCGGACTGGAGCAGCCACTCTCCTCCAACGCCTGCCTAAAATGTACAGACCCACACGGGGAGCACCATTGCCTCCACCCTTTTGGCCCTGACATCCACACCGCTCTCCCACATTCACTCCCGTCTTCCTTTCCCTCACCTCCTACAACTTACCACTGCCCTCCTCACAATTTCCCATTAGAGCAGCCAATCTCCTCCAACGTCTGCCTAGCATGCACAGACCCACACGGGGAGCACCATTGCCTCCACCCTTTTGGCCCTGACATCCACACGGCTCTCCCACAAGCACTCCCGCCCTCCTTTCCCTACCCCACTCCAACTTGTGACAGTCCCCCTCACAATTTCGGACTGGAGTAGCCACTCTCCTCCAACGCCTGCCTAACATGTGCAGGCCCACAAGAGGAGCACCATTTCCTCCACCCTTTTGGCCCTGACATCCACACGGCTCTCCCACAAGCACTCACGTCCTCCTTTCCTTCACCTCCTACAACTTACCACTGCCCTCCTCACAATTTCCCATTAGAGCAGCCACTCTCCTCCAACGCCTGCCTAGCATGCACAGGCCCACACGGGGAGCACCATGACGTCCACCCTTTTAGCCCTGACATGCCTACGGCTCTCCTACAAGCACTCACGTCTTCCTCTCCCTCACCTCCTACAACTTACCACTGCCCTCCTCACACTTTCTGACTGGAGCAGACACTCTCCTCCAACGCCTGCCTAAAATGTACAGACCCACACGGGGAGCACCATTGCCTCCACCCTTTTGGCCCTGACATCCACACGGCTCTCCCACAAGCACTCCCGTCTTCCTTTCCCTCACCTCCTACAACTTACCACTGCCCTCCTCACACTTTCTGACTGGGGCAGCCACTCTCCTCCTAAGCCTGCCTAACATGTACAGGCCCACCTGGGGAGCACCATTGCGTCCACCCTTTTGGCCCTGACATGCCTACGGCTCTCCCACAAGCACTCCAATGCTCCTTCCCCTCACCTCCTACAACCTACGACAGCCCTCCTCACACTTTCGGACTGGAGCAGCCACTCTATTCCTAAGCCTGCCTAACATGTGCAGGCCCACATGGGGAGCACCATGGCGTCCACCCTTTTGGCCCTCACATGCACACGGCTCTCCTACAAGCACTCACGCCCTCATTTTCCTCACCTCCTACAACTTACCACTGCCCTCCTCACACTTTCGGACTGGAGCAGCCGCTCTCCTCCAAAGCCTGCCCAGCATGTACAGGCCCACATGGGGAGCACCATTGCCTCCACCCTTTTGGCCCTGACATCCACACGGCTCTCCCACAAGCACTCACGTCCTCCTTTCCCTCACCTCCTACAACTTACCACTGCCCTCCTCACACTTTCGGACTGGAGACGCCACTCTCCTCCAACGCCTGCCTAACATGTACAGGCCCACACGGGGAGCACCATTGCCTCCACCTTTTTGACCCTGACATGCCTGCGGCTCTCCCACAAGCACTCCAATCCTCCTTCCCCTCACCTCCTACAACTTACCACTGCCCTCCTCACACTTTCTGACTGGAGCAGCCACTCTCCTCCAACGCCTTCCTAGCATGCACAGGCCCACACGGGGAGCACCATTGCCTCCACCCTTTGAGCCCTGACATGCCTACGGCTCTCCTACAAGCACTCACGTCTTCCTCTCCCTCACCTCCTACAACTTACCACTGCCCTCCTCACACTTTCTGACTGGAGCAGCCACTCTCCTCCAACGCCTGCCTAGCATGTACAGACCCACACGGGGAGCACCATTGCCTCCACCCTTTTATCCCTGAAATCCACACGGCTCTCCGACATTCACTCCCGTCTTCCTTTCCCTCACCTTCTAAAACTTACCACTGCCCTCCTCACACTTTCCCATTAGAGCAGCCAATCTCCTCCAACGTCTGCCTAGCATGCACAGGCCCACACGGGGAGCACCATTGCCTCCACCCTTTTGGCCCTGACATCCATCCACACGGCTCTCCCACAAGCACTCCAATGCTCCTTCCCCTCACCTCCTACAACTTACCACTGCCCTCCTCACACTTTCGGACTGGAGCAGCCGCTCTCCTCCAACGCCTGCCTAACATGTACAGACCCACACAGGGTACACCACTCTGTCCACCCTTTTGGCCCTGACATCCACACGGCTCTCCCACAAGCACTCCCGTCTTCCTTTCCCTCACCTCCTACAACTTACCACTGCCCTCCTCACACTTTCGGACTGGAGCAGCCACTCTCCTCCAACGCCTGCCTAACATGTACAGGCCCACACGGGGAGCACCATTTCCTCCACCCTTTTGGCCCTGACATGCCTATGGCTCTCCCACAAGCACTCCAATGCTCCTTCCCCTCACCTCCTACAACCTACGACAGCCCTCCTCACACTTTCTGACTGGAGCAGCCACTCTCCTCCAAAGCCTGCCTAACATGCACAGGCCCACACGGGGAGCACCATTCCCTCCACCCTTTTGGCCCTGACATGCCTATGGCTCTCCCACAAGCACTCCATTGCTCCTTCCCCTCACCTCCTACAACTTACCACTGCCCTCCTCACACTTTCGGACTGGAGCAGCCACTCTATTCCTAAGCCTGCCTAACATGTGCAGGCCCACATGGGGAGCACCATGGCGTCCACCCTTTTGGCCCTCACATGCCTACGGCTCTCCTACAAGCACTCACGCCCTCCTTTCCCTACCCTACTCCAAGTTATGACTGCCCTCCTCACACTTCCTGACTGGAGCAGCCGCTCTCCTCCAACGCCTGCCTAGCATGCACAGGCCCACATGGGGAGCACCATTGCCTCCACATTTTTGGCCCTGACATCCACACGGCTCTCCCACAAGCACTCCCGCCCTCCTTTCCCTACCCTACTCCAACTTGTGACAGTCCCCCTCATAATTTCGGACTTGAGTAGCCACTCTCCTCCAACGCCTGCCTAACATGTGCCGGCGCACAAGATGAGCACCATTTCCTCCACCCTTTTGGCCCTGACATCCACACGGCTCTCCCACAAGCACTCACGTCCTCCTTTCCTTCACCTCCTACAACTTACCACTGCCCTCCTCACAATTTCCCATTAGAGAAGCCACTCTCCTCCAACGCCTTCCTAGCATGCACAGGCCCACACGGGGAGCACCATGACGTCCACCCTTTTAGCCCTGACATGCCTACGGCTCTCCTACAAGCACTCACGTCTTCCTCTCCCTCACCTCCTACAACTTACCACTGCCCTCCTCACACTTTCTGACTGGAGCAGCCACTCTCCTCCAACGCCTGCCTAAAATGTACAGACCCACATGGGGAGCACCATTGCCTCCACCCTTTTGGCCCTGACATCCACACGGCTCTCCCACATTCACTCCCGTCTTCCTTTCCCTCACCTCCTACAACTTACCACTGCCCTCCTCACAATTTCCCATTAGAGCAGCCAATCTCCTCCAACGTCTGCCTAGCATGCACAGACCCACACGGGGAGCACCATTGCCTCCACCCTTTTGGCCCTGACATCCACACGGCTCTCCCACAAGCACTCCCGCCCTCCTTTCCCTCACCTCCTACAACCTAGGACAACCCTCCTCACACTGTCGGACTGGAGCAGCCACTCTCCTCCAACACCTGCCTAACATGTGCAGGCCCACACGGGGAGCACCATTTCCTCCACCCTTTTGGCCCTGACATGCCTATGGCTCTCCCACAAGCACTCCCGTCTTCCTTTCCCTCACCTTCTAAAACTTACCACTGCCCTCCTCACACTTTCCCATTACAGCTGCCAATCTCCTCCAACGCCTGCCTAGCATGCACAGGCCCACACGGGGAGCACCATTGCCTCCACCCTTTTGGCCCTGACATCCACACGGCTCTCCCACAAGCACTCCAATGCTCCTTCCCCTCACCTCCTACAACTTAACACTGCCCTCCTCACACTTTCGGACTGGAGCAGACACTCTCCTCCTAAGCCTGCCTAACGTGTGCAGGCCCACCCGGGGAGCACCATTGCCTCCACCCTTTTGGCCCTGACATCCACACGGCTCTCCCACAAGCACTCCCCTCTTTCTTCCCCTCACCTCCTACAACTTACCACTGCCCTCCTCACACTTTCTGACTGGAGCAGCCACTCTCCTCCAAAGCCTGCCTAACATGTACAGGCCCACACGGGGAGCACCATTGCCTCCACCCTTTTGGCCCTGACATCCACACGGCCCTCCCACAAGCACTCCCCTCTTCCTTTCCCTCACCTCCTACAACTTACCACTGCCCTCCTCACACTTTCCCATTACAGCAGCCAATCTCCTCCAACGCCTGCCTAGCATGCACAGGCCCACACGGGGAGCACCATTGCCTCCACCCTTTTGGCCCTCACATGCCTACGGCTCTCCCACAAGCACTCCCATCCTCCTTCCCCTCCCCTACTCCAACTTACCACTGCCCTCCTCACACTTTCGGACTAGACCTGTAGCTCTGCTCCAACAACTTCCTAATATGTGCAGGCCCGCACGAGCAGCACCATTGCCTCCACTCTTTTCGCCCTGCCATGCCTACGGCTCTCGCACAACCACTCCCGTCCTCCTTTCCCTACCCTCTTCCAACCTAAGACAGCCCTCCTCACACTTTTGGACTGTAGCACCAGCTCTCCTCCAGCGCCTTCCTAATATGTACAGGCCCACACGGGCAGCACCGTTTTGTTCACCCTTTTCGCCCTGCCATGCCTACACCTCTCTCGCAAGCACTCCCGTCCTCCTTTCACTACCCTCCTCCAACTGTGGCACCTTTAAATCCTTAGGCCTCACTCAGAACATGTGCCTCGCTCGTTTTCCTCCCTTCCTCCAACTTACCACTGCCCTCCTCACACTTTCCCCTCTAGACCAGCCACTCTCCTCCAACACCTGCCTAACATGCACAGGCCCACACGGGGAGCACCATTGAGTCCACCCTTTTGGCCCTGACATCCACACGGCTCTCCCACAAGCAGTCCTGTCCTCCTTTCCCTACATTCCTCAAGCTTACCACTGTCCTCCTCACACTTTCGGACTGGAGCAGCCACTCTCATCTAACTCCTGCCTACCATGTAGAGGCCCACACAGGGAGCACCATCAAAAGGCCATTGCCAGGCACGTGTTTGCTGGTGGTGATTGTGGGAGGAGTTTTGCGTGAGGGAATGAGAGGCCAGGGCCAGGGATGTGTCTGCTGGTGGTGACTGTTAAATGAGATTTGTGTGAAGGTGTGAGAGTTCAGTGCCAGGCACCTGCCTACTGGTCGTGATTGTGAGGTCCTTGTGCATGAGGGTGTGAAAGGCCAGTGCCAGGCATGTGTGTGCTGGTGGTGATTGTGAGGTCCTTGTGCGTGAGGGTCTGAGAGGCCAGTGCCAGGCACCTGTGTGCTGGTGGTGATTGTGTGGTGAGTTGTGCGTGAGGGCGTGAGAGGCCAGTGCCAGGCACCTGTGTGCTGCTGGTGTTTGTGAGGTCCTTGTGCGTGAGGGCGTGAGAGGCCAGTGCCAGGCATGTTTCTTCTGGTGGTGATTGTGAGGTCCTTGTGCATGAGGGTGTCAGAAGGCAGTGCCAGGCTCGTGTGTGCTGGTGGTGATTGTGAGGTGAGTTGTGTGTGAGGGCGTGAGAGGCCAGTGTGATGCATGTGTCTGCTGGTGGTTATTGTGAGGTCCTTGTGCGTGAGGGCATGAGAGGCCAGTGCCAGGCACGTGTCTGCTGGTGGTGATTGTGAGGTGAGTTGGGCATGAGGGCGTGAGAGGCCAGTGTGATGCATGTGTCTGCTGGTGGTGATTGTGAGGTCCTTGTGCATGAGGGCGTGAGAGGCCAGGGCCAGGCACATGTCTGCTGGTGGTGATTGTGAGGTGCTTGTGCCTGAGGGCGTGAGAGGCCATTGCCAGGCATATGTCTGCTGGTGGTGATTGTGAGCTCAGTTGCTCGTGATGTCATCAGAGGCCAGTGCCAGGCATGTGTGTGCTGGGGGTGATTGTGAGGTCCTTGTGCGTCAGGGCGTGAGAGGCCAGGGCCAGGCACGTGTGTGCTGGGGGTGATCATGAGGTCCTTGTGTCTGAGGTCGTGAGAGGCCAGTGGGAGGCACGGGTCTGCTGGTGGTGATTGTGAGGTTCTTGTGCCTAAGGCCTGAAATGCCAGTACCAGGCACGTGTGTGCTGGTGGTTATTGTGATGTCCTTATGCGTTAGGGTGTGAGAGGCCAGTGCCAGGCATGTGTGTGCTGGTGGTGATTGTGAGGTCCTTGTGCGTGAGGGCGTGAGAGGCCAGGGCCAGACACGTGTCTGCTGGTCGTGATTGTGCGGTGAGTTGTGCGTGAGGGCGTCAGAGGCCAGGGCCAGGCATGTGTCTGCTGGTGGTGATTTTGAGGTCCTTGTGCATGAGGGTGTCAGAAGGCAGTGCCAGGCATATGTCTCCTGGTGGTGATTGTGAGGTCCTTGTGCGTTAGGGCGTGAGAGGCCAGTGCCAGGCATATGTCTGCTGGTGGTGATTGTGAGGTCCTTGTGTGTCAGGGCGTGAGAGGCCAGGGCCAGGCACGTGTGTGCTGGTGGTGATTGTGAGGTGAGTTGTGTGTGAGAGCCTGAGAGGCCAGTGCTATGCATGTGTCTGCTGGTGGTGATTGTGAAGTCTTTGTGCGTGAGGGTGTGAGAGGCCAGTGTCAGGCATGTGTGTGCTGGTCGTCATTGTGAGGTTCTTGTGCATGAGGGTGTCAGAAGCCACTGCCAGGCACGTGTGTGCTGGTGGTGATTGTGAGTTGAGTTGTGAGGGCGTGAGAGGCCAGTGCCAGGCATATGTCTGCTTGTGGTGATTGTGAGGTTTGTTGTGCGTGAGGGCGTGAGAGGCCAGTGCCAGGCACGTGTCTGCTGGTCGTGATTGTGCGGTGAGTTGTGCGTGAGGGAGTCAGAGGCCAGGGCCAGGCATGAATCCTGGTGGTGACTGTGAGGTGAGTTGTGCGTGAGGGCCTGAGAGGCCAGTGCCAGGCACATGTCTGCAGGTGGTGATTGTTAAGTGAGACTTGTGTGAAGGTGTGAGAGTTCAGTGCCAGGCACATGTCTCCTGCAGGTGATTGTGTGGTCCTTGTGCGTGAGGGTGTCAGAAGGCAGTGCCAGGCACGTGTGTGCTGGGGGTGATTGTGAGGTCCTTGTGCGTGAGTGAGTGAGAGGCCAGTGGCAGGCATATGTCTGCTGGTGGTGATTGTGAAGTCCTTGTGTGTGAGTGCGTGAGAGACCAGGGCCAGGCATATGTCTGCTGGTGGTGATTGTGAAGTTTTTGTGTGTGAGGTCGTGAGAGGCCAGTGCCAGGCATGTGTCTCCTGGGGGTGATTGTGAGGTCCTTGTACATGAGGGCGTGAGAGGCCAGGGCCAGGCACATGTCTGCTGGTGGTGATTGTGAGGTCCTAGTTCCTGAGGGCGAGGGGTCAGTGCCAGGCACGTGTGTGCTGGTGGTGATTGTGAGGTCCTTGTGCGTGAGGGCCTGATAGGGCAATGCCAGGCACATGTGTGCTGGTGGTGATTGTGAAGTCCTTGTGCGTGAGGGCGTGAGAGGCCAGTGCCAGGCACGTGTGTGCTGGTGGTGATTGTGAGGTGAGTTGTGCGTGAGGGTGTGCGAGGCCAGTGTCATGCATATGTCTGCTGGTGGTGATTGTGACGTTATTGTGCGTGAGGGCCTGAGAGACCTAGTGCCAGGCATGTGTCTGCTGCAGGTGATTGTGAGGTCCTTGTGCGTGAGTGCGTGAGAGGGCAGTGCCAGGCATATGTCTGCTGGGTGTGATTATGTAGTTATTATTTGTGATGTCGTGAGAGGCCAGTGCCAGGCACATGTCTGCTGGTGGTGATAGTGAGGTCCTTGTGCCTGAGGGTGTCAGAAGCCAGTGCCAGGCACGTGTGTGCTGGTGGTGATTGTGAAGTTGTCGTGCGTGAGGGCGTGAAAGGAAAGTGCCAGGCACATATCTGATGGTCATGATTGTGAGGTCCTTTTTCCTGAGGGTGAGGGGCCAGTGCCAGGCACGTGTGTGCTCGTGGTGATTTTGAGGTCCTTGTGCATGAAGGTCTTGGAGGCCAGTGCCAGGCATTTGTTTGCTGGGTATGATTGTGAGGTCCTTGTGCGTGAGGGCCTGAGAGGCCAGTGCCAGGCACCTATGTGCTGCTGGTGTTTGTGAGGTCCTTGTGCGTGAGGGCGTGAGAGGCCAGTGCCAGGCATGTTTCTGCTGGTGGGGATTGTGAGGTCCTTGTGCATGAAGGTGTCAGAAGGCAGTGCCAGGCACGTGTGTGCTGGTGGTGATTGTGAGGTGAGTTGTGCGTGAGGGCGTGAGAGGCCAGGGCCAGTCAGGTGTGTGCTGGTGGTCATTGTGAGGTGAGTTTTGCCTGAGGGTGTGAGAGGCCAGTGTGATGCATGTGTCTGCTGGTGGTGATTGTGAGGTCCTTGTGCGTGAGGGCGTGAGAGGCCAGTGCCAGGCATGTGTGTGCTGGTGGTGATTGTGAGGTCCTTGTGCGTGAGGCCTACCGGAAGATCCCAGGTCCTCATTGCCTCCTTAGGGAATTAGCGCCAATGAGCTGTAACATTCAGGTGCAGACTTGAGTGGGAAGTTTAGGTTGTAACAAGAGTGAAGTCCTCAGGTGACTGATGAGGGACATGACAGTGTTGGGGAGATGGGGAGGAAGGTTGTCCATACAGTGTCTGACCTCCAGGAAAGTGCTTTTCCTACATGCCCGTTACTGGAGTCTCCATCCTTCAGCTACACTCCCAAAGCCTCTCCATTTAGCTGTACAATACTTGAAGAGAATTACAGGGAGAGATGCGATTTGTCAAGGCTTTTTGCATGTTAATGAGCCCCATGGTGTACTTGGTGCTGAGTCCATGAACCAGAGCGAGTGAGAGGAGACTGAGCAAAATGTTCCAGAAGCCCAAGTCAAAGCAAACCTCAAAGTTTCATGGAGCATTCATGAGTCCCACTGAGCCCATTAGCAACAAAGACTCACCGGGGGCTGATTCGAGCAGAAGATTATAATCACTGATTACAGGTAGGCAAAGGAAATGGGCAGGTGGCTCTGATGCCCCATAAACCCTTCCTGTGCTTTATCAAGCAAAATGGCCAAGCACAGACACCAAGCCCCTGGGAAGGGAGATCCTATCCATCCTTGCTGCCTGTTCCTTGAAACAGGGACTGACCCGCAGATCCCCTTGAAGTGACCTAGTGTTCAGCTAGCGCCCATCCCTTTAAAAGGCTAATTATTAGAAGAAAGTGTTCATGTGCTGGATGCTTTTAAAGCATCAGGAAGACCATCACTTTATTATTACTGCACCTCATAGACTCACACTTTTCATTAGCATACATTATGAAAGCCGGGTAATAATAGAGTTAATTGACATTTATTAGCAACAGTTAGATGGCTGCCTCATTCAGATTGTTGCTAGTGAAAGGAAAGTCTCATCTAACAGTCGTCTTTAGTGTAAGCAAAGGCTATATGGTTTAGTGGTTAGGCTTCCCAGTGGGACTTAGAATACGTCAGCTGTTCTCCATGCTGGGGTATTCGCTTGCTGCCTGGGAGAAGTTGGGTAAATCCTTCTCGTTCTTCAGGTTCTTGTATTTGAAATGGGGCTAGGGATGTTTCCCGTCCTTTTGCAAGAGCCTTTGGAAGAAAAGTACTGGAGGAGACATCTGTATTTATTCACTCCTTTCTTTGCCTTGCTCATGACCCCAGAGGACCAGGACGCTTGAAGAGGACTAGTGGGGTAGGATCAGCAAGGAAAGACCTATCCCAGGATAGATAAAGGATGGATCAATAGGACAGGAACAGACAGGAAATGGTGGCTAAATCAAAACAGGACTCAAAGTTTCTTGTAGACTCACGTTCTCCCCCTGTATTTTGATGTGTAAGTAACTGATAGGCCTTTTACAGGATTTTTAAAACTTTTTGAACTAGCGCTGTTGTTCAACAGTGAGGTTGGGCATCGTGTGCAATGAGACTGACCTGAAACTTAATGGGTAAGGATTTGCACATAAAACGCAGTGAATTCATTTTCTACTCTCCTAATTCTTAGTCTTCCCCATTAGCCACTAGAGATCAACTTTTCATAGTACCTGGCAAAAGGTTGCTGTCTTGTGGGGTTAATGAAATTAAAAAGGGGCTCTGTCATTGAAATGATGGCATGCCAATGTCATTTTAAAGACAAGTTTAGGCAATGATTTCAGATTGTGTTCATGAGCCATGTGGATATCTTAAAGCTTTCAAAACTCTGCAGCTATAGTAGTCTGTGACTTGGGCCTAAGTATACATATTCTTGTAGGCTGTGTGCACATTGGTGCATAGTTTTGAACAAGCTTTGTGGGTTTTCTTTTAATTTCATTGCAATTTAAAGAGGACAAAAAAGCTGTACGCTGGTTCAAATGGAAGAGAAATAAAGTCATATTGGATCAGGACAAAAGATTGCCTAGGCACAGAAACCTTCCTCAGACAGCATGCAGTAGCAATTGCCTAGTGAACATCACCAGACCCTGTACAGCACGGCCCCTCCCTCAGTTTGCCCTCTCAGTTTTCAGCAGTTGCCAATTTTGAGACTTTTTAAAGCAAAGGCTTTTGCCATCCCCTACAATTGTCTCTTTTCTGACTTCAAGAGCCCAAGGTGGTTTTGTCTGGTCCGAGTAGAAATCCTCCACGATTCTGACAGTCTTTGTTGTATTTCTTTGCACTTTTCCTGTTTTGCTTTGTCTACAACTGCACCTGTGGGGTTTTCTCCAATAGTGGAGTTCTCTGCCGTGTTGTCCGCTCTTTCCTAATGACTCCTAACTCGGAGGTTTGTTTATCATCAAGCTGACATTTTATGATAACCATCCAGAATGATGTCATACTTTCCTGAGTAGTAATAGTTAATTTAGAACCACTCACTGTAGATGTTGGTTATTCCTTCCCAAGCACATTATTTTGCCTTTATCAGCGATTGACTTCATCCCCCATTTTGATGCATAGTCATTTAATGTCACAATACCCTTTTCAATGATTTGCAGTCAGTATGAATGTTGTCTTCCTTGCAAATTTTGAATCATCAGCAAACCTCAGTACTTCCCTGCATAACCTCTTCTTACAGCCTACTTTCTTCAGGCCTTTAGCACGGGACATTGCTGAGGCATCGTGAAAATCGAGAAAGACCCAAGCTGCGTCACTGATTCCTGAAACCAAGAGTTCTTGCTAATGGTGTGGCTAATCTTAACATCCTGAAGCCAGAGTAGAGTTGATTCCTCCACAACAAATTACGTGTATCAACACATCTGCTAATTCTAATCTCTTTCAAAATTGACTGGACTATTATCTGTTCTGTTAGCTCTTAGAGTAGAGATTATCAATTTGCCCCAGGAGATATGTTTTAAATAGCAACCTGAAAATCCTTTGGGTGGAAAAGTTTCCCTGACAGGAAGGTTACACGGGCCAATCCTAAGGAAGCCAACGGTGTATGTTTAGGACTCTCTGCAGTGAAAGCCAATGCCAGAATGATTATCATCCAATAGCTTCACACCTAACACATGAAAACAGAGGGTGTTGCTGATTTCTGTAATACTTGATCGGATTCTCGATTTGAATGTCTTCTTCAAAAAAACTTTCAAAAGGCAGAAGAAGAAGAGTGTGTGCCAGGTAATGAATTATGCATGTGGTCTGCAATACAGAATTAAAAAAAAAAAAAAAAACAACGCTTGACTAGAATAGCATTTGACCAAATTTATATCCCACCATAGAGATTGTTGCTGTGACCTTAGCTAGGGCCACCCTCTGGTTCCTGATCTCCTTTTACAAGGGAGGGAAAGTATGTGCAGTGTATAAGAGTGCTGAGTGCTTCTATTTATCTTTAATGAGTTTTCACTGTACAGATTAAACTGATACCTAGAATAAAAATTTCAGAAACATTTAAATAAGCTTGACAATTACATAGCTGGGCCTGGGTCACGAGCATCTTGAAGAGGAGATCTGAGACTTTGTGTTTGCTATTCTCTGGGACGCCAGTGCCTCGGGCACTCTTGTGTGTCTCAATACGACTAGAACCATCACAGGCACTGACTTTAAACCACAGTTTAGCCTCACATTCTTTAATGTATATTGCCTCAGTGTAAATCAGAAAAAAAGCTGGACCGCAATAGACAAAGAGTTATGCAGCAAAGAAAAGGGCCATTCCTTCCCTTTTTAGCAACCCTTTCCTTTCCTGTTTTTCTCTTTTGATTGCCAATGTTACTTTGGAGTCCATTTCCTTTCCTAGACAATTTAGCTGCATAGAAATGCAATGTGCGGACCCTGTCCTCGTCACTGGCATACAGTAGCACCTTTCAGCGGTACAGTGAGGGATATAGCAAGCGTTCATCATGTGTGCTTAGCCTTTTGTCACATGTTCACATCTATCCTTTTCCTTGTCCCTCCCATTTTTAGCTCTGTAATCTAACCAGCCTGGGGATAGACTTTGGCGAGTCTTCATCTTTTAAGCAGGAACTTCATTATAGTACTCTGTTTTTCACCATTTCGGTCACCTTGTAGGTTGGTGTGGCTTAGCCACTGAGCTCGCTCCGGGAAATGACAAGCAGTTAGTATTTAGGAAAAAATGTACTTAAGAGAAGGAGATATTTATTTCCATGTATTACTTAGCGTCCTAAAAAGAGGTCAGCCTACAGTATTCGTGCATTAGTCATTACAGAGTAGCTTTTTATCCCTTACACTTGTCATGAGGGCTAGGGAAGAGGAAGGAGCAGTCCGCCTTGTCTGTTTCGTTATAGTTTGAATGTTGGAAGAGGTGAGAGAATGGGACTCTACATCTGTACTATGTACTCACATTGGAGAGAAAGGCTGTGCTTTCCCCTTGTAGGTGATGGATTTTGTGTTTCTTCGTAATAGAATGCTCAGGATCACATTCATTAAAAGGCCTTGTTTTGTAAAAGCAGAAATACTTTGTGGTTTTCTTGAAATGTGTAATGGAAGCCTGTTGAGGGCAATGGCTGGCTGACTCACTGTAGTTGTTCATAAAGACTGAGGATGGGCACCCCCCACACCTGATGTCCTAGGGTTTTCCTGTAATGGCTACAACAGCACAGAGAGTTTCATGTGCTCCTTTTTCCCCTTGTAATCCTTTTTCAAAGCAGAATGAAAACAAATGGTGAAATACTGAAAACTGCTGCAAATTGGCTGGCTCTAATCAGCAGTTCTTGAGTTCAAACAACTGCCTTGCACTAACCTCTGACAAGGCTACGTTTTCTTTACCAAGAAAAGCTTCACCCTTAAGACAGAAATTCCTGCTGGTGGAAATGGGCCATAGAGAACAATTGTCATTTCCCAGCCATGGTTTAACTCCGAGGTGCTGGTCCTGGGTCCCTGAGCATCTGGAAGAGGACATCTGAGACCTTGTGTTTGCTATTCTCTGAGTCGCCGGTGCAGAGAACAGATGGCAGGTCAGGCTCTTGAGGTGACCGTGTTACAGAGAAGACACTTTGCTGCCTTCAGCACTACTCGGCGTTCCCTCAAAACTGATGGCTTCGTGCCCAGGTAACAGGCAAAGTTGAGCGGCTACAAACTTTTCAGCCTATAAGTGGCATCAATTGTCTCTCTTCCCTGAAGTGGTCTGCACAGTTTAAATGTCACTTTGCAGCTTATGCCAAGGCATGAAAATCTAGTAGGTGCTTCACATGTTCTATATAACAATAATGAATATTTCAGCAGGAGTGTATTGCAGAGAGAGATTTCTGCAAGGTCAGTCAAAGTCAGCCTTCTCCTTATCCAGGTTTAGTTGTGGAATAGTTTGCAGGGACTACAAAGCAAGAAGCCCTCTGTGCCTGATATGGATTAGCTGTCTTGATCTTTCTTGCTCTATGGCCACTCTTGTGTGTCTGAATACCACTAAAACCACCACAGTGACTGTAGATTGGCTATTTTCACTTGATGCAGTCCTCTGATACCGAATGCCCACTTGCTATGCCTATCACATCTCTCAGTCCTGATGAGATTGTCAATGGTCCCTGGCAATACTCCTCAAGATTATTTGGCTAATGGGGCTTCTTACAGAGGTAACTTTCTTACTGAAAAGAAGTATGGAGGGGTTTTTTTTGGTTCTTTTGTTTTTTGTTAGAAGGTAATTTTTTTTCAGGTATTGGGCAACATTCTATTTTTGGCAAAACATAATTTCAGGGCCTCGAGTGGACACACCCTCGATATTGCCTCTTGTCCACTCCAAATCAGCAGTATCCGATCTATGCTGAATTTGCAAGTGTAATATATGGTAATTTGGATCACTGGGTAGAAACTAGGCATATCTTTGTGAATGAGAGAGAGAGAGAGAGACGTGTTTTGTTGTCAGATATTTCCATAAAGGCAGAATCAGTGTGAAAGTATTAGATAAGGTGGTGCCTCCCTCTGACGGCTTGCTTTTGCCTTCAGGCATTACTGCAGGCAAATTCATATTGGGCAGTTATGAAATATCACCAAAGCTTAATGCAACAGGATTTTCCTGGCCAATACTGGCTCAAGGCTTTCAGCGCTGTCAGTAGAATTGAATTTTGCCACCTTAAAGATGAGATGTGGGAGCCAGGCCTTCAATGCCCCTGCCAGAAGAAGGTGAAAGAGGCTGAGGAAGGAATGGGGCTAGCCCAGAGGATCAGGAACCCTGGAGCGATCGGTCTTGATTGTCCCACTGGCAGTGCCAGAACGGGAGAAGATGGGGTTGTGAATGCTGGCAGTGTCTAACCCCATCCCTGCCAGTAATCACCAACCCAGATATCCTCATCCCTTCTTCGGCCTGGCTCTCCAGAGCTTTGACATAAACAAAGCAGATGTCAAGCCCAAGACCTTGTTCAGGACCTAGCTGACTTTCTACCAGGTAGTCACATGAAGCTAAAGATGCGTAGAACTGCCTCCCGATGTAGGCTCCCAATATATTTACATGGTTTTGTTAACCCGTGAGTCCAGCCTCGAGCGTGCCCCAGGAAATCCAGGCAGCTTTCTCAGCAGGCTGCCTTAGCTGGGGCAGGCAGGATGTTGCTCTACTGCTGCCAGGCCTGAGCTGGCGCAGGCAGAGCTCGGCAGCCAGGTCCGCCCTGCCCTCTCTGACTGCAGAAGCACCATGGGAAGAGGCAGCCCTGGCATCTCTGCGATGTAGACTTGCACTTACCAGTTCTGGAAATCTGACCTCCCAACAATAACAATCAGCAGCCCAGACGGAAGGACTGAGTTCTGCAGTCAGTTCTCTTCAGTGCACAGCTGAGCAAGTGCTTTCAACAATTCTTATACAGTCTATCCTCCGTGACTAATGTTTTGTTAACAAATAGTTTGTTGTGCAGCTCATATGACTGTTAGGGGTTCCTAAAAAATACCTGAGCTGGTTTTACTAAATGCTTGTTACACTCCTACCTTGGCACATGCCAGCTGGGTATTTGGTGTTACAACATCGTCTTGTTTTTAAGGTAGAAGTGGAATCTGTATCTTGACCTGATTTCTCAGTTTGAGTCTGAACCACTTTTCTGCACATTCAATCTTTATATTCCCGCTATTGCTGGGGTGCAAAGTTATTAAAATTAGGCATGGATTGTTCTTACAAACGCTCATGAACAGGAAATCAAATACTGCATAGGGATTAATTCTCTTCAGAATAGCACCTCTAAGCTGTTATTCCTTAAATTAATTCTCGAGCTGAAGTACTAGCTTTATGATATTTTAACATAGGACACAATTTACATGTGATTGACTTTCCAATTTCTCTTTCAGGCATGCAAAACGATGTGGTTCTGGTACAATATTTAAGTCATTCTTGTATGCCAGCTGGAAAGAAAAAACTATGTAGTCTTAAAACACGAACACACACACACACACACACACACACACACACACACACACACACACAATTGCTGTAAGATGCTGTTTAGATTTATAATCTAAATTATACCATGAATTTAAGGTCCCACTCCATTCAGGCAAGTCATGGGACCAAGCCTATCGTTACAATAAGCTTATACATCAAACCTTGCTTTGAAAACAAATGGATGGACTGAAATATCCTTCTGGTTACAATAGTATTGAAATCTAGTATGCTTCACATAGTCTGGCTTCCCTCTGTTTAAAGTTATTAGCAAAGATGAATTTGGTTTTGTAGACATACTGTAGACATTGGAGACATAATTATCACTATGCACTCTGTGTCGCTATATAAAATGTTCCCATGAATTCAAGTATTTGCTTCAGGTTTCAAAATTGTACGTGTCCTAAGTGAATGTATAGCGGCACTGTTATTTAATTACATTTTTGCCATCATTCGACCAATATGGTTCCTATGGGATTATACTAAAGCCATTTTGGGAAACAATATAAAAATAGGAAATTATTCAGTGTAAAATTAGGGACTTTTCCCCTTTTTTCCCCATCATTTCTCTCTGTCATGGATAGTGGTGTTTCGTAACTTGTGTGGAGATATTTTTCTGCAAGAATAGAACTTGTTGATCAAACATTTTGGCAGCAACTCCCTCTTTTTTTTCCAAGTGCTCACACAGAGGGTAACTCTTTTGGGGAAGTCTTTGGAAGACAGCATTTCGATTTTGTCATTGTTAGAGTCATTGGGTGCCAATATCTGTGTGGTGGAGTCTAAATGTCCTTAAATCGTGAACAGTATACCCCGAAGATATTTTCAGTGCACAGTAAATCATTTTTATGTAGATCAGCTGTCAACTTCACAGTCTCACCCTTAGCTAGATTCTTTCTTATTTTCATGTCATGAGCAACAATAACTGAAGTGTCAGTTAGCTAACAAGTCTGCTTCTCATTGCCACCTAACTGAAAACTCACTGTAGAAAGCTGGTATTTACCAGTTTATTATTATTACTGTAGTCAGTCAGAGAAGGCAGCAGCTAAGATTTAGGAAATTCTCTGTGCCTGTGGAGAGCCCTGTTGTCCTCAGTGGGTCACAGCAGAAATCCACTTGTGCACAGTCTGACGCAGGGATGTGGTCATATACAGAATCTTTTTTAACCGTGATTACCTTTTCACCAAGTGCACTGAAGGCCTATTCCATCTTTCAGCAGCATCAAAGGGATTAAGGGCAGGGGTTTAATACTACCCATGTGATTCATTGAAGGAACCGATGGACAAGAGGAAATTAATTCCTTGTTGTTGCTTATTGAGTTTCCGGTAGCTGTGATGGGGTCTTATGGGATGTGGTGAGAACCCCATTGTGTCCATAGCTCTTTGCAGAATTGTGAACAACAGAACTGCATTTTTTGTGTAAGCCCAGAAAGTCTTTGCATCTTTTTTCTTTCCCTCCCGTCTTGCAGTAAAGGACTTTACCCCCAGGTAAATGCCCACTTGCATAGGCATATGTGTCCATGGTATTGATTTGACTTTCAAGATGGTATAGCTTCTGTTTTTCAGGTGGGTAACGGTAGGAATGGAATAACTGGGCCCTCTGTCTCAAGATAGGATCCTGAGATTGGCAATTTTGATGCAGATTTAGATAAACATCTCTAAGGAATGGCATAAATATAAACATTCTGCCTCAGAATGATGGCTGTGTTGAGGGGGGGGTCAGCTGGGGGAGCTGTGTGTGATCCAGGTAGGCTTTAGCATCAGTATTCTTTCATAAGCCACAGGCCCGAAATATGCCATTGAACCAAGAATTTAAAGCCATTAAAAAACTGTAAGCTTAACTTGAAAACACAGGCCAATTCCTGCAGCTCATTCTGAGCCTGCGCCAGTCGTTAGATAAAACACAGTTGCTTAGTTCTCCTTCGCCGTGATTTCAGCTCATCCTCTTTTCTTCATCTGGGGGGGAGGAGGGGGGGGACGGGACTAAGCGCCCGTTGCTGGGACGTAGCTGGTGAGTTCATCGTTTGAATGTGACCCTGTGCACAGGCCCCCACGACTCCAGTGCCTCTGCCCTGCTCTGCGCCATGCAGGGGCTCTGGCTGGTGAAGGGGGCCAACGGGGCCGTGGGGGGGGCTCAGGTGCCCCCGCACCCACCTTGCCTCTTCCCTGTCTCTGCAGCCGAATCGGCAGGGCAGAGCGCGTGCCTCCGCCGCAGCTGCTCCAGGATGTTTTCGGCAGGTCATTCCGCAGGCTTTTCGGCAGTTGAGATGCTGCAGGTTTTGAAGAGGAGTGGGCAGATGCCTTTTTTTTGCCCTTCCTGCCTCCGATACGGTAACCTCCAACAGGAGAGGCCTGCTGACACCAGTGTCTACAATGGTCATGATGTATTTTGCCCCTGTGAGAGACTGTATGCCCTAAATGTAAGGCATCATACACACATACAGCCATGTGCGTGCACATGCGTGTGTATGTGCAGCTGCATGCAGTTCAATTTATATTGATGCCAAGTTTGGATTCTGTTTCACTGTGAGGCAATCTTGGTAGTCTTTCATCCCAAGGAGCTTTCTCAGGAAAGGCACTTTGTCATTTTCCATTTTGGAGTTTATGTTCTAAAGCATATTTTTAATGGATTCGCCTCTGTGGTTCCTGTGTGAAATTTTAGTCCGCTCATGTACTTTAGGAATCGTCTCAAAATGGTTTTCTTTATGCTCTGGAAACTCAGTTCTTAGACCCCCTCGAGGTCCGTCACACTGGTAACCTATTGACAACCAGCCCCTGCTAAGAACCTGGAAGTAGCTTCAGCTATTCCAACAGCATACAGGTTGATTTCATTTTGCATTTGTTTTTTAAATATTTGGCAGAGGGCTGGAAAAAATAATGCATTCGTGAAAATGATTCACTGAAATTACACTTGACTTTTCTATAATTTTATCAATGGCTGGATAAGATAATGTCTCTACGATATTTTATGTACTAGGAAGCCTAAGAATACAATGTGGGGGATGCTTCTTTTGTTAGGAGTTGAGATTCCATCACGCTATATTTTGAAATAGGAGGCTTGTCTCATACCTGGCTACCTTATTAAAACTGAATTGAATTAAGATATTTTTTTCTTTTCTTACCTTTCCCCCCAGAGCATCAATTTTTCATGTTTCTTGTTCTCATTTTGGACGCTGCTTTCCAGAAAAGGGAGAGAGAAAAAGAGCAATTCTCTACCTATTCCTAGTCTTCAAATATGACTGTTTCTTTGGTAGTCCTTTCCTTTTTCTCTGCAATGTGGTTGAAACATCATTCAATATTTGCAGCTGGTAGGTCTCATGTGGAGAACAAAAATGCAGTGTAACAGAAAACTGAAACAGGAAATTTACTTCCTTTCTGAAGTAAAGGAAAAAAATGTCTTTTAACAGCAAGTCTTCATTTTCTCTTGCTACGTAAGGAAGTCCCTCCATGATTCTGGCATCCGCGGAAGAGGGGGAAGCCACATAATACTGATGCTAATAGATTCCTGTCAGGACTTTGTCTTACCTTTTACTTTCCCCCCTTTGGAAACATAGAGATAGATTGAACAAGATTTTGGGGAATAATGGCGTGTAGTGAGTCTGTACTGTTTTTGCAGGTTTCTTTCCCTCCATCTTCATCTTTTCAGGAAGTAGGAAGAAAGATCGAGTTCTGTCCTGTATTTTCTGCTTGAAAAAGCGGTGATGCACCTTGCTGTGGGAGTCTGATCTTTTAAGGAACAGCAGCTGCATTTCAGCAGCATTTTGTCTCTGCGCAGCCTACCAAAACGCTGCCGTTTCCCACACCCAGCTGCCGCCGCTCGCAGCTGATTTCTTGGACTGACAGGAGCAAGTCTAATAGCAACTCTGCTTATGGCAAGCAGGAGGTGGACACGGAGGGTCAGAGGTGGAACGTACTGGTCTCCTTGTTCTGCAGGGCAGATTTTCCCCCCTCCCTTCCTTGCTCGCCCTGTTTGCCACCACATCAGGCATGTGGGCAGGCTGGGTGCTGCCTTTGTCCCCCCGCCTGATCCCCCTTTTTGACATGGCCACGGAGTCTGAGGGTGCAGTCGTTCGGTATCGAAGCAATCACTGGCAGTACGGGGAGAAAAAAGTACATGGACGTGTAGGAGGTGAAGGTTTCACACAGAATACCCGTGTATCCAACACAGCCTCATCAACAAGCGTTGAGGGAACTATTGTATTTCTCACTAACAAGAGCAAAACAAAAGCATGCTTGATGCGTGACAGTGCCATTTCACGTTAGCCTACAGTTGCAGCAGGAATACTAGGTTTCTTACTTTTTTATATAATTAACTACCATACCACAATTCTCCTCTATAATTGCCACACTTAGCTATAGGATTTCCTACTGGTTGAATGATTTGCCTCATCCCTTGCATTTTTGCTTGTCGGCTCCCTACTGTTACTACATTAGAGGCTTGTACGGTTTAGACACTTTTTCCTGCAGCTTTGCTGTTCTCATTTACTCTTTGCTCAGCTGATGAAAATAAGAGCTCTGCGCTCAGAGTGAGCACTCTGCTTTTGTTACGTGTTGAACAGTGCTTCACGTGTAGCAGGTCTTTTGTTGATACCCGCAATGGACTTTGCGCAGAGGTACATAACTCTGCTTTATGCCGCACTACTTTTTCTTTTTTAAAACAAACGGCTATACTAATAGTTGAGGAAATAGTTTTAACGATAATGTCAGAAGTGTAGGTAGACTGGGATTTCATGAAATTCAGAATACAACTTGGCCTTTCCACCCTTTCTTCACCCCATTGCTGCAGACATAGTATTATGCCTTGGGATGTGGGGAATAGAATATAACATAACGTTGCTTTGCTAAAGGTGAGGTATAGGATCCCACAGATCCGTTCATTAAGATCCTGGATGATGTCGGACAAGGATCTCTTTATGTCAATAAATTTGTTAAATAAAATGCTGGGAAAAATACCAAGACTGGTTATGAGCTGGCTGTATTGTATAAAAGCAACCTCTTTTTGTAGAGAGGAGCTCAGGGGTTGACATGAAACTCTAAACTTGCAGATTGACCTGAAATTCCATAGGATATGGCTGACAAACTTCCTGAGGGCTATTTTGAGACTCCCTATCTTAAAGTGCAACATATGCCAGCGAGTACAGTATTATCAATACTCTTATTTTGCGTTTGCAATGATGGTGCAAGTGTTGGCTGTCTTTATAATGGCAAATCGTCTAGGTTAATTTCCAAAAGAAAATATTGATGGGACAGTGGACGGCCGCATGAAGTTGGAAAATTGTCCCATAGCTATATCGTGTGGTGAACATGTGGTTAATTATCCATTTAGTCCTGATCTCAAAAGGAGATGGTAACTTGTACATGAATGAAGTGTGTGACAGGTACACCTAATTTAATTAATCTGCTGTGTAACACAAACCAAGTAAATAGTCATTTAGCCTATCTCTGAGGAGCAGCAAGTGTCAGATTCCTGACATGTACGCCCACGCAAAAGAGCAGATGGCATTGGCAAGGCCGGTCCGGAAGTAACAGCAGGAGAAAGTGCCTGTGCGCCGCTATATACTGCAGTGGGTGGTGACCTCGATCATATTCTAGCTGCAAAACTACCCAACCACTTGCACAGGGTTCCTACAGTTTGCACTGTCCTTTCTGTAGGACTTGGGTGTTGTGTCGGGGAGCAGCTGGAGCCTGAGGAGGGCGTTCAGAGGCGTCAGCATTCAGAGAAGCTTTCACCTAATGCCCCTCCGAGCCCCAGGAAACCTGGCCACCCCTCAGGGTGCTCTCTGCAGCTTGTGTTTTGCTCCTCCCTCTGTGCTTTGTCCTGTTGAGCCGTTTCCTCTGTCGTGCACAGTAGTCGGTTGTAGTCTGTTGAGGTAGTTGAAGCCGAGGCCAGGGCCTAGTCTTCTGCCTGGGTCCTTTGAGAAGTGCCACATCTCGATGGACCAAGACTTTCTCTTCCAAGAAGCCAAGCCCCAAAGTGAAGTCCCTCCAGCTGCGGTGAGATGGTTGGTCTGTATTACAGATGATGGCTGGGTGTTAACTGTAACACTGAAATACTCCAAGTCTTTTCGATAGAATTCTGGGCAGGATGGCAACTGCGTGAAGAAGGCCCCGCAGCAGCTCACGCGGGCCTTCGTTCGTGTTGGAACGTTGTCAGGCCTTTTACACAAGGCTACTGCTCTTATTCCTCTCCTGTAACTGCTTGAAAGCTGTTACGCTCTTGTGCTAAGCGCAGCTGCTTTCTGCTAGCTTTCCTGCTTAGAAAAATGTTGACTAGAATATCATGCTTTTCAGAAAAGAAAAGCCCCAGACCCAAGGTCACATCTTGCTGTAACCTCAAGTCACTTTGGCAGTGTTATCCTCCAGCACAAACATCAAACATGAGGCTCTTAAGGCTTCTTTTATAGATATCAGCAATTACTTCTCCCTGCCTATGGATAGGTTGTGCCCAGTAGTAAAGCATACCACAGCTGCTTTCTGCTAACACGATAGTTGTTGATGTTTATTACAGCTCTTATTCCTTGCTTGCGCTTGTTGTTGAAACATGGCAAATCTTTTTCTGGTAAGCATGAACAACAGTGAGCAATGACAGAAGACGGGCTTTCTTTAGGAAAAATGCAGCAGGAGTTAAGCAAGGCCAGCCTGCTTTGACTCCTTGAACTTTGGCTCCTGGGACAGCACCTATGTTTTATTCACCTAACCCTGTGAGTTGTTCCGCTACAACTTTTTCCAGTTGCTTGAATGTACATAAGGCTATTGCCTAACATGTGCATTTTTAAATGTAATCATGTGCTTACTAGGCACCATAGTGTTTATTTGGTTTTGAGACTTTGTCTGAATATGGTGGATGGAGGAAGAAAGTGAGCAGCTTCTTGTTTGGTTTAAATATTCCTGCAGATGAGCTTCCATGGAGGGAAGGGTGTTTTGGCAGGACAAGTTGTGTGCGTGTGTGTATATAGCTCAATTAGACCTATATAGAATTCTCTCTCTCTCTCTCCACTAAAGAAGGCTAAATCAGCTCTTCCCTCCTCTCCCCAGTGTCCTCTTGCCACCACGTGCAGGCCATGGCAGGGCCCTCTCCACAGCTCTCTCAGGGACCAACAAGAAGTGGGCGATCCCTAGACCACAGCCACCACCAGCTGCAGCCAAATAGTTACGGCATGCTCTTGGGAGAGGGCCGCCCTGGCAGCAGGGGCTGACACCCAAGGCCTGACTCCTGAAGTGTGGCCTTCAGGCCTCTCCAATGCTCGCATGCTGTCAACGGCAGAGTTCCCACCACATCCAGGAAGGATCCACACCAGTTGGGGGATTTGGTTTACTTCAAGGGAACAAAGATTCCTGTGTGCTGGCACAGCTGACACTCAGTGATTCTTCTTCTCCTTCTGGCTCTGGAGACTGCCCTTCTTCCCAGGGCTAAGGAGGGAGAAAGGAAGAGGCTGTGTTATGCACAGGCAGAAAGGCAGAGAAATACTGCAGACTGCTTCAGGCCATGCATCTTTGGATGTGCTTTTTTGATGGTGCTTCCAACCTTGCCGCCCCTGTGTCCAAAGAGGGTCCCATGGGCCTGGGGCTGAGTCCATTGGAGTCAAGACTAGGAGCTGACCTATGCCTTGGCTCCAACATTCAGGGAGACGTTTGAAACGATGCAAACACTGGAGGGATCCTGTTGTGCTCAGCTGCTCAGGACTTGTAGGTCCCACACTGCAGTCCTCCTCTGAGCACCCAACAGCTACCCCTGGGATGGAAGGGAAGTCTGACGCAAGGCCAGGGTGGCTTGCTCCTGATGAAATGGGCCTGCACCAGCACTGACACCTTCTCTCTCTCACTCTGGCTGAGAGCCCTCCTCCCCCAGGCACCTCCCTTTTGCTCCCATTTGCAGCCACAGCCCGTCTCCCCCCTTCAAAGGAGTACTGGGCATTTGCTTGGGGCTACAGAGAGGAGCTTGGTGTCACGGTTGAACCCAGGTCAATCCCATATCAGGAAAAGTCACAGGATGCTCTGTGCAACCCCGTGACTCTGGGATTGGCAATCTGACCCCTCACTGTGTCACTGCCACTCAGTTGTCTCAGGCTTTTCCTGGAGCTGGCACACACGCACCTTGTCTTGTTTCCCCCGTTGCTTGGCCAGCCTTTCTGCCTCCTCCTCTATGCAGGAGAAGTAAACATTCACTATCACTTCCTTCCCTGGCCCGATGGGGTACTTGATAACCTCTTGAATGCTTGGCATTTCTTCAGGCAGCTTCTCGCTACTCGTGCTTTTTTGACTGCTTCGTGGCCGGATTGAGCTTGCCTGAACCCGTGGCTGGGTTCCAGTTCTCTGCTGAACCTGCAAGACAATTCCACACAGGGTTTGGCTCCACTTCCAAGGCCACTCAGCTGCTCTCAACATGCACCTCTGAAGCAGCCAGTGACTGCAGGACCTGGGCAATCACCAGACCCCTTGGTCTCGCCTGCCCTCAAGCACTCCGAAGGACAACTGCTGCCCCAGGAAGGAATGCTGCAGCCCCAGCTGGACAACAGCAGGAGGCACCGCAACATGCCCCAGGCTATGCCACAGCCTGACCAGGGCTCACTGCCTGTCCCACTGGCGCTTCTCGCTCCGTCTCACATCTCTCCTGGCATCATAAATGAGCCAAGGGAACTGCCACTTGCAGAGCGGGAAATCTGCAGTGCAGTCTGGCTAGGGAGGGAGGAAGGGGGCAGCACAGGTACAGCACGTCTGTTTTTCCCTGAAGGGAAGGTTATGTATCACCCTCTCCTCTGACCCCTGTCTTGAGCCCTCCCCTCAGCACTGTTTTGCCCTGAAGTGAGTGCCAGCAAGCCGGAACACCCCTTTTTTCTTCTGCCCAATCATCTAAACGAGCATGGAGCTGAACAGGAACTCTCCAGCTTCTCCTCCAGAAAGGCCCAGCAGTTACATTTCCACCAGAAACAGGGCCCAGGCGGGGGCATCTTCTGGTGTGTTCACAGAGAACACAGTAGCAACAGATGTCTTGCAAAAACAGAGCGCAACTGGCGTCTTTGAATCAAGCCCTGGACAAAGTCAGTCGGGGTCAAAGAAACACCCTGGAAGGGGTCTGCCACAGCTACTGCCCATAGGACGATGCTTTCCCGTAATTCAGGCTGGCACAAGAAGTACCTCAGTCAGGAGCCCCTACCTGTCCTGCCCTCTGAGAGCCTTCAGTCACCTCCCACGTAGGTGGCGATCTGGCTTTAGGTGGTAGCTTCTTTCCGGCTAGCACTGCCTGCCATTCGCAAAGGAGGGCCTGAAGCACGCTGCAAATACACACCGCGGGGAGGTGGTATGAGCACCAGGAGGACTTGGGCCTCCTACCCGCGCTCACATGCCAGCCACCTGCTTCTGTAGCAGGAGGCAGTTCTGCAAGAGAAGGACATGTTTTCGACTGACTGTGCCCACATCAAGGAGACAGAGATCAGCTGATCAAATCTCAGGAGGCCCACACCAAGGCTTTCTCTCCATGCAGCCAGGAGAGTAGCAGGGTCATCAACAAGGACAGGCTCCAAGACACACCCTTACCCCCTCTCCTGCCAATTCCATTAGCTGCTGCTCAGTGGTCCCAGACACTGTGTGGGTAGGCATGGAAAGAGGAGTCTAGCTGGGCACCCAGCGTCAAAGAAGGAGAAAGGCATCAAGAGAGTAAAGCATTCCTGCCATTTTCCTATCCTTGGCACTCTCTTGTGCCAGCCACAGAAACAGGCTGCCATAGAAAAGAGGATGTTTCTTGGAAAGCTCATAAAAGCAAAACAGTAATAATAGGCACTTCTCTGTCATCGGGACTTCTCCATTCTTCAGTCACGCATCCCACACTGCAATCCTCCTCTGAGCACCCAACAGCTACCCCTGGGATGGAAGGGAAGTCTGACGCAAGGCCAGGGTGGCTTGCTCCTGATGAAATGGGCCTGCACCAGCACTGACACCTTCTCTCTCTCACTCTGGCTGAGAGCCCTTCTGCTTCTCTCCCCCCCCAGGCACCTCCCATTTGCTCCCATTTGCAGCCACAGCCCGTCTCCCCCCTTCAAAGGAGTACTGGGCATTTGCTTGGGGCTACAGAGAGGAGCTTGGTGTCACGGTTGAACCCAGGTCAATCCCATATCAGGAAAAGTCACAGGATGCTCTGTGCAACCCCATGACTCCGGGATTGGCAATCTGACCCCTCACTGCGTCACTGCCACTCAGTTGTCTCAGGCTTTTCCTGGAGCTGGCACACACGTACTCTGTCTCTTGTTTCCCCCGTTGCTTGGCCAGCCTTTCTGCCTCCTCCTCTCTGCGGGAGAAGTAATCTTTCACCGTCACTGCCTTTTTGGCTGAGATGTGATACGTGACAATTTCATTCAGCTTTCGCCTGTCCACAATTTCCATGACCTTCTGAAGCTCTGTCTTCACTTTCCTGCTTCGTGGCCGGATTGAGCTTGCCTGAACCCGTGGCTGGGTTCCAGTTCTCTGCTGAACCTGCAAGACAATTCCACACAGGGTTTGGCTCCACTTCCAAGGCCACTCAGCTGCTCTCAACATGCACCTCTGAAGCAGCCAGTGACTGTAGGACCTGGGCAATCACCAGACCCCTGGGGTCAAGGTCAATGAGCCAAGGGAACTGCCACTTGCAGAGCGGGAAATCTGCACTGCAGTCTGGCTAGGGAGGGAGGAAGGGGGCAGCACAGGTACAGCACGTCTGTTTTTCCCTGAAGGGAAGGTTATGTATCACCCTCTCCTCTGACCCCTGTCTTGAGCCCTCCCCTCAGCACTGTTTTGCCCTGAAGTGAGTGCCAGCAAGCCGGAACACCCCTTTTTTCCTCTTTCTCCACTCCTTTTTTCCTTCACCCAATTAGAACCTACCTGTCCTGCCCTCTGAGACTCTTCAGTCACCGGCCATGCAGCTGGCCGTCTGCCTTCAGAAGGTTGCTTCCTCCCAGCTGGTGCTGCCCTCCATGCAGAACACCCTGGGATGGCCGGAAAAGCACTGCAAATACACACCGCAGCGGAGGTGGTTTGAGCACAGGGGGAGTTGGGCCTCCACCTCGCGCTCACAAGCCAGGCACATACTTCTGCAGCAGCAGGACATGGGTTCAACTGACTGACCCCATCGGAGACAGAGGTCACGCCCTGCGAAATCACACAAAGGTACACATCAGGCCTGAAAGCAAGCTCAGGGGGCCCACACCGAGGCTTTCTCTCCATGCAGCCAGGAGAGCAGCAGGGTCATCAACAAGGACAGGCTCCAAGACACACCCTTACCCCCTCTCCTGCCAATTCCATTAGCTGCTGCTCAGTGGTCCCAGACACTGTGTGGGTAGGCATGGAAAGAGGAGTCTAGCTGGGCACCCAGCGTCAAAGAAGGAGAAAGGCATCAAGGGAGCAAAGCATTCCTACCTCCTCAACTAGGCTGCTCACTGCCGCTCGACTAGCCCAGACACGTTGATGGGAAAGGATTCGACGACAGCAGGGACAGAGGCTCTCTCTCGCTCTGCCTGGAGCCCTCCCACCTCTCCCAGCCCCTGCCCACACACACTCCCCTGCGCACTCACAGCCCCCAACTCCGCTTGACTTGTCAGGACTTCTTTGGGGACACAGAGAGGTGCCTGCCAGCAAGCTGTGGCCACACTCGGCTTGTGCCAGCCACAAGCTGAGATTTCGCGTGAAGGAAAGGGCTTTGAGCTCACTAAATTAGGCCGGAACTCTGAGAACAGCCCCTGCTCCCTGGCCTTGGTGAGCCAAAGCTCAGACAAACGCCTCCCTCTTTCCAAGGCTTTGCAAGAGCATGCAGATTTTTCCTCAGCCTCAGAAAATGTCCTTGCGACTCCTAGCTCTGCGTCAGCAGAGAGGAATCATGCGGTTTACTTTCGTCTACGGGGAAGGAAAAAGGCCCTCCTCTTTGGGAAGGAGGATTTGCGCTGAGTTTCCCAAAGGTCTGTAAGCTGGAAGCAGAGTCAGGAGAAACAGGAAGCCAACAGGAGGCTCTCCCAAGGGCTGGCTCTGTGCTGCCCATCCAGCAAGAGATCACTCACTAGTCATCGTGGCACGGGATAAAAGGCATGCAGAGTTGCTAGGGGCACTGCGTCCAAGGCAAACACCTCCCTCCAGGACCAACAAGGCTACAGGCGCACCCTCACGCACAGCTCCAAGCACCTCACCTGCCATGAGGCTCTTTCTCCTTGGCTTTCTCCCCCTTTCCTTCCTCCATGCTAGCAGCCACTAGTTTGGGTGCAGGCTGCCTCTCTCGCAGGAGGAGGCGCAGGGCAGCAACATTTCCTGGACGCAAGAGACAAGAAAACCCTTCACAACAGCATTGGGGTGACCATCTGTGCAGGAGTGACGTGCAGCTCCGCTCCAGCCGCGGAGAACGCTGTGAGGCCTCCATGGCATTCCTCTGAAGCCGTGTAGCCCAGGCACTCTTAGGCCCTTCCTCACGCTGGCTCTTCATTTTCACCCTGCAACATCTTTTCTTGCCGGAGGGCTTCTCTACTGCTCTCTCCTGGCCACACTAGGAGCAGCGGGGCTCGCGGAGATGTCTCGGTGACCTAACAGAGACTCTCTGGGGCAATAACTTCACACTGGGGCAACAGAGCCTGGCATCCTTCGATGGATCTCACGTTACCTCTGGGGATGGTAGTCAAGCTAAAGGCTTTGGTTTGGGAACGTGGGTGAGAAACTCACAAGCCAGGGGTCAAACTGCCTGCTCAGAAAATCCAAGGAAGTCTTGGCACACATCCCCAGACTTCTGACCATCTACTCGAGGGGACTTTTCCCAGTAGAAGAAAATCCTTGGATTCCATGAGCTAGGTCACGCCTTCCATTACCATTCTGCTCCAGGCAGAACTGAGAATTCGCAAGGATTGTCCTCAGCTGTGATTCCCTTCTTCTCCACCTCCTCCCATGGAAGAGCCCTTTGCCATGTACATTAGGGCACGAGTCCAGTGGGGAAGTTTAACCGGGAGGGACCAACTGCACTTGAGAGTGTTGGCTTGCCATGAGCTCTTGCCCCCTCAGGAGTCACTTGAGACTTCCCATCATGGTGAGCAGCGTTACATCTAGTGCCTCATGCTATCCGAGCCACTGCGCTGGAGCCGTGCCTCCAACGTCCTGCCAAGGAGGACACCAGGACAAGGTACAAAACCCTGCCAGGAATCAGCTGCTCCATTACCTTTCTCAACACCGGCATCATCTTTGGCCTTCTTATCTTCCCGGGTCAGCTTCACAGCGCTCACAGGTGGTTTTCTGGGGGAAGTCTCCAGCTTGTGCCTGGAAACAGCACAAAGGCAGCACTCTGAAGGAAGGGCACCACATTTCCATGCAGCATGTCCTTTGCAGCTTATGTTAATTAGGGCCGCACAGACGCATGTCAGAGCTGCGAGGAAGCCCATCCTTTCCCAAAGTAGAATATGCAGAATAGGCCAGCTCCTGGCGGACGGTTGTAGGAAGCAGAGTGACCCAGTGAAGACCTCCAGTGCCCGGAGGGGCACAAGCTCCCTCCTCTGGAGGCTGCCCCAGGACTCCCCTGGCTTTCCTGTGAGAAAGCTTCTACTCAGCTCTCCAAGCCAAACCCTCCAGGCTGCCACTGCAGACTGTCTCCCAGCTCCTGCCCATGCTCAGGTCCAGGCGGAACAGACTAGTCTCCTTTCCTCCAGCTTTCCACCACCGTTTGAAATTCCAAGCTGACCCTCCATGCCCCTTGCAGACCCTCCATGAAGCCAGGAGAGCAGCAGGGTCATCAACAGGGACAGGCTCCAAGACACACCCTTACCCCCTCTCCTGCCAATTCCATTAGCTGCTGCTCAGTGGTCCCAGACACTGTGTGGGTAGGCATGGAAAGAGGAGTCTAGCTGGGCACCCAGCGTCAAAGAAGGAGAAAGGCATCAAGGGAGCAAAGCATTCCTACCTCCTCAACTAGGCTGCTCACTGCCGCTCGACTAGCCCAGACACGTTGATGGGAAAGGATTCGACGACAGCAGGGACAGAGGCTCTCTCTCGCTCTGCCTGGAGCCCTCCCACCTCTCCCAGCCCCTGCCCACACACACTCCCCTGCGCACTCACAGCCCCCAACTCCGCTTGACTTGTCAGGACTCCTTTGGGGACACAGAGAGATGCCTGCCAGCAAGCTGTGGCCACACTCGGCTTGTGCCAGCCACAAGCTGAGATTTCGCGTGAAGGAAAGGGCTTTGAGCTCACTAAATTAGGCCGGAACTCTGAGAACAGCCCCTGCTCCCTGGCCTTGGTGAGCCAAAGCTCAGACAAACGCCTCCCTCTTTCCAAGGCTTTGCAAGAGCATGCAGATTTTTCCTCAGCCTCAGAAAATGTCCTTGCGACTCCTAGCTCTGCGTCAGCAGAGAGGAATCATGCGGTTTACTTTCGTCTACGGGGAAGGAAAAAGGCCCTCCTCTTTGGGAAGGAGGATTTGCGCTGAGTTTCCCAAAGGTCTGTAAGCTGGAAGCAGAGTCAGGAGAAACAGGAAGCCAACAGGAGGCTCTCCCAAGGGCTGGCTCTGTGCTGCCCATCCAGCAAGAGATCACTCACTAGTCATCGTGGCACGGGATAAAAGGCATGCAGAGTTGCTAGGGGCACTGCGTCCAAGGCAAACACCTCCCTCCAGGACCAACAAGGCTACAGGCGCACCCTCACGCACAGCTCCAAGCACCTCACCTGCCATGAGGCTCTTTCTCCTTGGCTTTCTCCCCCTTTCCTTCCTCCATGCTAGCAGCCACTAGTTTGGGTGCAGGCTGCCTCTCTCGCAGGAGGAGGCGCAGGGCAGCAACATTTCCTGGACGCAAGAGACAAGAAAACCCTTCACAACAGCATTGGGGTGACCATCTGTGCAGGAGTGACGTGCAGCTCCGCTCCAGCCGCGGAGAACGCTGTGAGGCCTCCATGGCATTCCTCTGAAGCCGTGTAGCCCAGGCACTCTTAGGCCCTTCCTCACGCTGGCTCTTCATTTTCACCCTGCAACATCTTTTCTTGCCGGAGGGCTTCTCTACTGCTCTCTCCTGGCCACACTAGGAGCAGCGGGGCTCGCGGAGATGTCTCGGTGACCTAACAGAGACTCTCTGGGGCAATAACTTCACACTGGGGCAACAGAGCCTGGCATCCTTCGATGGATCTCACGTTACCTCTGGGGATGGTAGTCAAGCTAAAGGCTTTGGTTTGGGAACGTGGGTGAGAAACTCACAAGCCAGGGGTCAAACTGCCTGCTCAGAAAATCCAAGGAAGTCTTGGCACACATCCCCAGACTTCTGACCATCTACTCGAGGGGACTTTTCCCAGTAGAAGAAAATCCTTGGATTCCATGAGCTAGGTCACGCCTTCCATTACCATTCTGCTCCAGGCAGAACTGAGAATTCGCAAGGATTGTCCTCAGCTGTGATTCCCTTCTTCTCCACCTCCTCCCATGGAAGAGCCCTTTGCCATGTACATTAGGGCACGAGTCCAGTGGGGAAGTTTAACCGGGAGGGACCAACTGCACTTGAGAGTGTTGGCTTGCCATGAGCTCTTGCCCCCTCAGGAGTCACTTGAGACTTCCCATCATGGTGAGCAGCGTTACATCTAGTGCCTCATGCTATCCGAGCCACTGCGCTGGAGCCGTGCCTCCAACGTCCTGCCAAGGAGGACACCAGGACAAGGTACAAAACCCTGCCAGGAATCAGCTGCTCCATTACCTTTCTCAACACCGGCATCATCTTTGGCCTTCTTATCTTCCCGGGTCAGCTTCACAGCGCTCACAGGTGGTTTTCTGGGGGAAGTCTCCAGCTTGTGCCTGGAAACAGCACAAAGGCAGCACTCTGAAGGAAGGGCACCACATTTCCATGCAGCATGTCCTTTGCAGCTTATGTTAATTAGGGCCGCACAGACGCATGTCAGAGCTGCGAGGAAGCCCATCCTTTCCCAAAGTAGAATATGCAGAATAGGCCAGCTCCTGGCGGACGGTTGTAGGAAGCAGAGTGACCCAGTGAAGACCTCCAGTGCCCGGAGGGGCACAAGCTCCCTCCTCTGGAGGCTGCCCCAGGACTCCCCTGGCTTTCCTGTGAGAAAGCTTCTACTCAGCTCTCCAAGCCAAACCCTCCAGGCTGCCACTGCAGACTGTCTCCCAGCTCCTGCCCATGCTCAGGTCCAGGCGGAACAGACTAGTCTCCTTTCCTCCAGCTTTCCACCACCGTTTGAAATTCCAAGCTGACCCTCCATGCCCCTTGCAGACCCTCCATGAAGCCAGGAGAGCAGCAGGGTCATCAACAGGGACAGGCTCCAAGACACACCCTTACCCCCTCTCCTGCCAATTCCATTAGCTGCTGCTCAGTGGTCCCAGACACTGTGTGGGTAGGCATGGAAAGAGGAGTCTAGCTGGGCACCCAGCGTCAAAGAAGGAGAAAGGCATCAAGGGAGCAAAGCATTCCTACCTCCTCAACTAGGCTGCTCACTGCCGCTCGACTAGCCCAGACACGTTGATGGGAAAGGATTCGACGACAGCAGGGACAGAGGCTCTCTCTCGCTCTGCCTGGAGCCCTCCCACCTCTCCCAGCCCCTGCCCACACACACTCCCCTGCGCACTCACAGCCCCCAACTCCGCTTGACTTGTCAGGACTCCTTTGGGGACACAGAGAGGTGCCTGCCAGCAAGCTGTGGCCACACTCGGCTTGTGCCAGCCACAAGCTGAGATTTCGCGTGAAGGAAAGGGCTTTGAGCTCACTAAATTAGGCCGGAACTCTGAGAACAGCCCCTGCTCCCTGGCCTTGGTGAGCCAAAGCTCAGACAAACGCCTCCCTCTTTCCAAGGCTTTGCAAGAGCATGCAGATTTTTCCTCAGCCTCAGAAAATGTCCTTGCGACTCCTAGCTCTGCGTCAGCAGAGAGGAATCATGCGGTTTACTTTCGTCTACGGGGAAGGAAAAAGGCCCTCCTCTTTGGGAAGGAGGATTTGCGCTGAGTTTCCCAAAGGTCTGTAAGCTGGAAGCAGAGTCAGGAGAAACAGGAAGCCAACAGGAGGCTCTCCCAAGGGCTGGCTCTGTGCTGCCCATCCAGCAAGAGATCACTCACTAGTCATCGTGGCACGGGATAAAAGGCATGCAGAGTTGCTAGGGGCACTGCGTCCAAGGCAAACACCTCCCTCCAGGACCAACAAGGCTACAGGCGCACCCTCACGCACAGCTCCAAGCACCTCACCTGCCATGAGGCTCTTTCTCCTTGGCTTTCTCCCCCTTTCCTTCCTCCATGCTAGCAGCCACTAGTTTGGGTGCAGGCTGCCTCTCTCGCAGGAGGAGGCGCAGGGCAGCAACATTTCCTGGACGCAAGAGACAAGAAAACCCTTCACAACAGCATTGGGGTGACCATCTGTGCAGGAGTGACGTGCAGCTCCGCTCCAGCCGCGGAGAACGCTGTGAGGCCTCCATGGCATTCCTCTGAAGCCGTGTAGCCCAGGCACTCTTAGGCCCTTCCTCACGCTGGCTCTTCATTTTCACCCTGCAACATCTTTTCTTGCCGGAGGGCTTCTCTACTGCTCTCTCCTGGCCACACTAGGAGCAGCGGGGCTCGCGGAGATGTCTCGGTGACCTAACAGAGACTCTCTGGGGCAATAACTTCACACTGGGGCAACAGAGCCTGGCATCCTTCGATGGATCTCACGTTACCTCTGGGGATGGTAGTCAAGCTAAAGGCTTTGGTTTGGGAACGTGGGTGAGAAACTCACAAGCCAGGGGTCAAACTGCCTGCTCAGAAAATCCAAGGAAGTCTTGGCACACATCCCCAGACTTCTGACCATCTACTCGAGGGGACTTTTCCCAGTAGAAGAAAATCCTTGGATTCCATGAGCTAGGTCACGCCTTCCATTACCATTCTGCTCCAGGCAGAACTGAGAATTCGCAAGGATTGTCCTCAGCTGTGATTCCCTTCTTCTCCACCTCCTCCCATGGAAGAGCCCTTTGCCATGTACATTAGGGCACGAGTCCAGTGGGGAAGTTTAACCGGGAGGGACCAACTGCACTTGAGAGTGTTGGCTTGCCATGAGCTCTTGCCCCCTCAGGAGTCACTTGAGACTTCCCATCATGGTGAGCAGCGTTACATCTAGTGCCTCATGCTATCCGAGCCACTGCGCTGGAGCCGTGCCTCCAACGTCCTGCCAAGGAGGACACCAGGACAAGGTACAAAACCCTGCCAGGAATCAGCTGCTCCATTACCTTTCTCAACACCGGCATCATCTTTGGCCTTCTTATCTTCCCGGGTCAGCTTCACAGCGCTCACAGGTGGTTTTCTGGGGGAAGTCTCCAGCTTGTGCCTGGAAACAGCACAAAGGCAGCACTCTGAAGGAAGGGCACCACATTTCCATGCAGCATGTCCTTTGCAGCTTATGTTAATTAGGGCCGCACAGACGCATGTCAGAGCTGCGAGGAAGCCCATCCTTTCCCAAAGTAGAATATGCAGAATAGGCCAGCTCCTGGCGGACGGTTGTAGGAAGCAGAGTGACCCAGTGAAGACCTCCAGTGCCCGGAGGGGCACAAGCTCCCTCCTCTGGAGGCTGCCCCAGGACTCCCCTGGCTTTCCTGTGAGAAAGCTTCTACTCAGCTCTCCAAGCCAAACCCTCCAGGCTGCCACTGCAGACTGTCTCCCAGCTCCTGCCCATGCTCAGGTCCAGGCGGAACAGACTAGGCTCCTTTCCTCCAGCTTTCCACCACCGTTTGAAATTCCAAGCTGACCCTCCATGCCCCTTGCAGACCCTCCATGAAGCCAGGAGAGCCGCAGGGTCATCAACAAGGACAGGCTCCAAGACACACCCTTACCCCCTCTCCTGCCAATTCCATTAGCTGCTGCTCAGTGGTCCCAGACACTGTGTGGGTAGGCATGGAAAGAGGAGTCTAGCTGGGCACCCAGCGTCAAAGAAGGAGAAAGGCATCAAGGGAGCAAAGCATTCCTACCTCCTCAACTAGGCTGCTCACTGCCGCTCGACTAGCCCAGACACGTTGATGGGAAAGGATTCGACGACAGCAGGGACAGAGGCTCTCTCTCGCTCTGCCTGGAGCCCTCCCACCTCTCCCAGCCCCTGCCCACACACACTCCCCTGCGCACTCACAGCCCCCAACTCCGCTTGACTTGTCAGGACTCCTTTGGGGACACAGAGAGGTGCCTGCCAGCAAGCTGTGGCCACACTCGGCTTGTGCCAGCCACAAGCTGAGATTTCGCGTGAAGGAAAGGGCTTTGAGCTCACTAAATTAGGCCGGAACTCTGAGAACAGCCCCTGCTCCCTGGCCTTGGTGAGCCAAAGCTCAGACAAACGCCTCCCTCTTTCCAAGGCTTTGCAAGAGCATGCAGATTTTTCCTCAGCCTCAGAAAATGTCCTTGCGACTCCTAGCTCTGCGTCAGCAGAGAGGAATCATGCGGTTTACTTTCGTCTACGGGGAAGGAAAAAGGCCCTCCTCTTTGGGAAGGAGGATTTGCGCTGAGTTTCCCAAAGGTCTGTAAGCTGGAAGCAGAGTCAGGAGAAACAGGAAGCCAACAGGAGGCTCTCCCAAGGGCTGGCTCTGTGCTGCCCATCCAGCAAGAGATCACTCACTAGTCATCGTGGCACGGGATAAAAGGCATGCAGAGTTGCTAGGGGCACTGCGTCCAAGGCAAACACCTCCCTCCAGGACCAACAAGGCTACAGGCGCACCCTCACGCACAGCTCCAAGCACCTCACCTGCCATGAGGCTCTTTCTCCTTGGCTTTCTCCCCCTTTCCTTCCTCCATGCTAGCAGCCACTAGTTTGGGTGCAGGCTGCCTCTCTCGCAGGAGGAGGCGCAGGGCAGCAACATTTCCTGGACGCAAGAGACAAGAAAACCCTTCACAACAGCATTGGGGTGACCATCTGTGCAGGAGTGACGTGCAGCTCCGCTCCAGCCGCGGAGAACGCTGTGAGGCCTCCATGGCATTCCTCTGAAGCCGTGTAGCCCAGGCACTCTTAGGCCCTTCCTCACGCTGGCTCCCGTCCAACTCTTCATTTTCACCCTGCAACATCTTTTCTTGCCGGAGGGCTTCTCTACTGCTCTCTCCTGGCCACACTAGGAGCAGCGGGGCTCGCGGAGATGTCTCGGTGACCTAACAGAGACTCTCTGGGGCAATAACTTCACACTGGGGCAACAGAGCCTGGCATCCTTCGATGGATCTCACGTTACCTCTGGGGATGGTAGTCAAGCTAAAGGCTTTGGTTTGGGAACGTGGGTGAGAAAATCACAAGCCGGGGGTCAAACTGCCTGCTCGGAAAATCTAAGGAAGTCTTGGCACACATCCCCAGACTTCTGACCATCTACTCGAGGGGACTTTTCCCAGTAGAAGAAAATCCTTGGATTCCATGAGCTAGGTCACGCCTTCCATTACCATTCTGCTCCAGGCAGAACTGAGAATTCGCAAGGATTGTCCTCAGCTGTGATTCCCTTCTTCTCCACCTCCTCCCATGGAAGAGCCCTTTGCCATGTACATTAGGGCACGAGTCCAGTGGGGAAGTTTAACCGGGAGGGACCAACTGCACTTGAGAGTGTTGGCTTGCCATGAGCTCTTGCCCCCTCAGGAGTCACTTGGGACTTCCCATCATGGTGAGCAGCGTTACATCTAGTGCCTCATGCTATCCGAGCCACTGCGCTGGAGCCGTGCCTCCAACGTCCTGCCAAGGAGGACACCAGGACAAGGTACAAAACCCTGCCAGGAATCAGCTGCTCCATTACCTTTCTCAACACCGGCATCATCTTTGGCCTTCTTATCTTCCCGGGTCAGCTTCACAGCGCTCACAGGTGGTTTTCTGGGGGAAGTCTCCAGCTTGTGCCTGGAAACAGCACAAAGGCAGCACTCTGAAGGAAGGGCACCACATTTCCATGCAGCATGTCCTTTGCAGCTTATGTTAATTAGGGCCGCACAGACGCATGTCAGAGCTGCGAGGAAGCCCATCCTTTCCCAAAGTAGAATATGCAGAATAGGCCAGCTCCTGGCGGACGGTTGTAGGAAGCAGAGTGACCCAGTGAAGACCTCCAGTGCCCGGAGGGGCACAAGCTCCCTCCTCTGGAGGCTGCCCCAGGACTCCCCTGGCTTTCCTGTGAGAAAGCTTCTACTCAGCTCTCCAAGCCAAACCCTCCAGGCTGCCACTGCAGACTGTCTCCCAGCTCCTGCCCATGCTCAGGTCCAGGCGGAACAGACTAGTCTCCTTTCCTCCAGCTTTCCACCACCGTTTGAAATTCCAAGCTGACCCTCCATGCCCCTTGCAGACCCTCCATGAAGCCAGGAGAGCAGCAGGGTCATCAACAGGGACAGGCTCCAAGACACACCCTTACCCCCTCTCCTGCCAATTCCATTAGCTGCTGCTCAGTGGTCCCAGACACTGTGTGGGTAGGCATGGAAAGAGGAGTCTAGCTGGGCACCCAGCGTCAAAGAAGGAGAAAGGCATCAAGGGAGCAAAGCATTCCTACCTCCTCAACTAGGCTGCTCACTGCCGCTCGACTAGCCCAGACACGTTGATGGGAAAGGATTCGACGACAGCAGGGACAGAGGCTCTCTCTCGCTCTGCCTGGAGCCCTCCCACCTCTCCCAGCCCCTGCCCACACACACTCCCCTGCGCACTCACAGCCCCCAACTCCGCTTGACTTGTCAGGACTCCTTTGGGGACACAGAGAGGTGCCTGCCAGCAAGCTGTGGCCACACTCGGCTTGTGCCAGCCACAAGCTGAGATTTCGCGTGAAGGAAAGGGCTTTGAGCTCACTAAATTAGGCCGGAACTGTGAGAACAGCCCCTGCTCCCTGGCCTTGGTGAGCCAAAGCTCAGACAAACGCCTCCCTCTTTCCAAGGCTTTGCAAGAGCATGCAGATTTTTCCTCAGCCTCAGAAAATGTCCTTGCGACTCCTAGCTCTGCGTCAGCAGAGAGGAATCATGTGGTTTACTTTCGTCTACGGGGAAGGAAAAAGGCCCTCCTCTTTGGGAAGGAGGATTTGCGCTGAGTTTCCCAAAGGTCTGTAAGCTGGAAGCAGAGTCAGGAGAAACAGGAAGCCAACAGGAGGCTCTCCCAAGGGCTGGCTCTGTGCTGCCCATCCAGCAAGAGATCACTCACTAGTCATCGTGGCACGGGATAAAAGGCATGCAGAGTTGCTAGGGGCACTGCGTCCAAGGCAAACACCTCCCTCCAGGACCAACAAGGCTACAGGCGCACCCTCACGCACAGCTCCAAGCACCTCACCTGCCATGAGGCTCTTTCTCCTTGGCTTTCTCCCCCTTTCCTTCCTCCATGCTAGCAGCCACTAGTTTGGGTGCAGGCTGCCTCTCTCGCAGGAGGAGGCGCAGGGCAGCAACATTTCCTGGACGCAAGAGACAAGAAAACCCTTCACAACAGCATTGGGGTGACCATCTGTGCAGGAGTGACGTGCAGCTCCGCTCCAGCCGCGGAGAACGCTGTGAGGCCTCCATGGCATTCCTCTGAAGCCGTGTAGCCCAGGCACTCTTAGGCCCTTCCTCACGCTGGCTCTTCATTTTCACCCTGCAACATCTTTTCTTGCCGGAGGGCTTCTCTACTGCTCTCTCCTGGCCACACTAGGAGCAGCGGGGCTCGCGGAGATGTCTCGGTGACCTAACAGAGACTCTCTGGGGCAATAACTTCACACTGGGGCAACAGAGCCTGGCATCCTTCGATGGATCTCACGTTACCTCTGGGGATGGTAGTCAAGCTAAAGGCTTTGGTTTGGGAACGTGGGTGAGAAACTCACAAGCCAGGGGTCAAACTGCCTGCTCAGAAAATCCAAGGAAGTCTTGGCACACATCCCCAGACTTCTGACCATCTACTCGAGGGGACTTTTCCCAGTAGAAGAAAATCCTTGGATTCCATGAGCTAGGTCACGCCTTCCATTACCATTCTGCTCCAGGCAGAACTGAGAATTCGCAAGGATTGTCCTCAGCTGTGATTCCCTTCTTCTCCACCTCCTCCCATGGAAGAGCCCTTTGCCATGTACATTAGGGCACGAGTCCAGTGGGGAAGTTTAACCGGGAGGGACCAACTGCACTTGAGAGTGTTGGCTTGCCATGAGCTCTTGCCCCCTCAGGAGTCACTTGGGACTTCCCATCATGGTGAGCAGCGTTACATCTAGTGCCTCATGCTATCCGAGCCACTGCGCTGGAGCCGTGCCTCCAACGTCCTGCCAAGGAGGACACCAGGACAAGGTACAAAACCCTGCCAGGAATCAGCTGCTCCATTACCTTTCTCAACACCGGCATCATCTTTGGCCTTCTTATCTTCCCGGGTCAGCTTCACAGCGCTCACAGGTGGTTTTCTGGGGGAAGTCTCCAGCTTGTGCCTGGAAACAGCACAAAGGCAGCACTCTGAAGGAAGGGCACCGCATTTCCATGCAGCATGTCCTTTGCAGCTTATGTTAATTAGGGCCGCACAGACGCATGTCAGAGCTGCGAGGAAGCCCATCCTTTCCCAAAGTAGAATATGCAGAATAGGCCGGTTGTAGGAAGCAGAGTGACCCAGTGAAGACCTCCAGTGCCCGGAGGGGCACAAGCTCCCTCCTCTGGAGGCTGCCCCAGGGCTCCCCTGGCTTTCCTGTGAGAAAGCTTCTACTCAGCTCTCCAAGCCAAACCCTCCAGGCTGCCACTGCAGACTGTCTCCCAGCTCCTGCCCGTGCTCAGGTCCAGGCGGAACAGACTAGGCTCCTTTCCTCCAGCTTTCCACCACCGTTTGAAATTCCAAGCTGACCCTCCATGCCCCTTGCAGACCCTCCATGAAGCCAGGAGAGCCGCAGGGTCATCAACAAGGACAGGCTCCAAGACACACCCTTACCCCCTCTCCTGCCAATTCCATTAGCTGCTGCTCAGTGGTCCCAGACACTGTGTGGGTAGGCATGGAAAGAGGAGTCTAGCTGGGCACCCAGCGTCAAAGAAGGAGAAAGGCATCAAGGGAGCAAAGCATTCCTACCTCCTCAACTAGGCTGCTCACTGCCGCTCGACTAGCCCAGACACGTTGTTGGGAAAGGATTCGACGACAGCAGGGACAGAGGCTCTCTCTCGCTCTGCCTGGAGCCCTCCCACCTCTCCCAGCCCCTGCCCACACACACTCCCCTGCGCACTCACAGCCCCCAACTCCGCTTGACTTGTCAGGACTCCTTTGGGGACACAGAGAGGTGCCTGCCAGCAAGCTGTGGCCACACTCGGCTTGTGCCAGCCACAAGCTGAGATTTCGCGTGAAGGAAAGGGCTTTGAGCTCACTAAATTAGGCCGGAACTGTGAGAACAGCCCCTGCTCCCTGGCCTTGGTGAGCCAAAGCTCAGACAAACGCCTCCCTCTTTCCAAGGCTTTGCAAGAGCATGCAGATTTTTCCTCAGCCTCAGAAAATGTCCTTGCGACTCCTAGCTCTGCGTCAGCAGAGAGGAATCATGCGGTTTACTTTTGTCTACGGGGAAGGAAAAAGGCCCTCCTCTTTGGGAAGGAGGATTTGCGCGCTGAGTTTCCCAAAGGTCTGTAAGCTGGAAGCAGAGTCAGGAGAAACAGGAAGCCAACAGGAGGCTCTCCCAAGGGCTGGCTCTGTGCTGCCCATCCAGCAAGAGATCACTCACTAGTCATCGTGGCACGGGATAAAAGGCATGCAGAGTTGCTAGGGGCACTGCGTCCAAGGCAAACACCTCCCTCCAGGACCAACAAGGCTACAGGCGCACCCTCACGCACAGCTCCAAGCACCTCACCTGCCATGAGGCTCTTTCTCCTTGGCTTTCTCCCCCTTTCCTTCCTCCATGCTAGCAGCCACTAGTTTGGGTGCAGGCTGCCTCTCTCGCAGGAGGAGGCGCAGGGCAGCAACATTTCCTGGACGCAAGAGACAAGAAAACCCTTCACAACAGCATTGGGGTGACCATCTGTGCAGGAGTGACGTGCAGCTCCGCTCCAGCCGCGGAGAACGCTGTGAGGCCTCCATGGCATTCCTCTGAAGCCGTGTAGCCCAGGCACTCTTAGGCCCTTCCTCACGCTGGCTCCCGTCCAACTCTTCATTTTCACCCTGCAACATCTTTTCTTGCCGGAGGGCTTCTCTACTGCTCTCTCCTGGCCACACTAGGAGCAGCGGGGCTCGCGGAGATGTCTCGGTGACCTAACAGAGACTCTCTGGGGCAATAACTTCACACTGGGGCAACAGAGCCTGGCATCCTTCGATGGATCTCACGTTACCTCTGGGGATGGTAGTCAAGCTAAAGGCTTTGGTTTGGGAACGTGGGTGAGAAAATCACAAGCCGGGGGTCAAACTGCCTGCTCGGAAAATCTAAGGAAGTCTTGGCACACATCCCCAGACTTCTGACCATCTACTCGAGGGGACTTTTCCCAGTAGAAGAAAATCCTTGGATTCCATGAGCTAGGTCACGCCTTCCATTACCATTCTGCTCCAGGCAGAACTGAGAATTCGCAAGGATTGTCCTCAGCTGTGATTCCCTTCTTCTCCACCTCCTCCCATGGAAGAGCCCTTTGCCATGTACATTAGGGCACGAGTCCAGTGGGGAAGTTTAACCGGGAGGGACCAACTGCACTTGAGAGTGTTGGCTTGCCATGAGCTCTTGCCCCCTCAGGAGTCACTTGGGACTTCCCATCATGGTGAGCAGCGTTACATCTAGTGCCTCATGCTATCCGAGCCACTGCGCTGGAGCCGTGCCTCCAACGTCCTGCCAAGGAGGACACCAGGACAAGGTACAAAACCCTGCCAGGAATCAGCTGCTCCATTACCTTTCTCAACACCGGCATCATCTTTGGCCTTCTTATCTTCCCGGGTCAGCTTCACAGCGCTCACAGGTGGTTTTCTGGGGGAAGTCTCCAGCTTGTGCCTGGAAACAGCACAAAGGCAGCACTCTGAAGGAAGGGCACCGCATTTCCATGCAGCATGTCCTTTGCAGCTTATGTTAATTAGGGCCGCACAGACGCATGTCAGAGCTGCGAGGAAGCCCATCCTTTCCCAAAGTAGAATATGCAGAATAGGCCGGTTGTAGGAAGCAGAGTGACCCAGTGAAGACCTCCAGTGCCCGGAGGGGCACAAGCTCCCTCCTCTGGAGGCTGCCCCAGGGCTCCCCTGGCTTTCCTGTGAGAAAGCTTCTACTCAGCTCTCCAAGCCAAACCCTCCAGGCTGCCACTGCAGACTGTCTCCCAGCTCCTGCCCGTGCTCAGGTCCAGGCGGAACAGACTAGGCTCCTTTCCTCCAGCTTTCCACCACCGTTTGAAATTCCAAGCTGACCCTCCATGCCCCTTGCAGACCCTCCATGAAGCCAGGAGAGCCGCAGGGTCATCAACAAGGACAGGCTCCAAGACACACCCTTACCCCCTCTCCTGCCAATTCCATTAGCTGCTGCTCAGTGGTCCCAGACACTGTGTGGGTAGGCATGGAAAGAGGAGTCTAGCTGGGCACCCAGCGTCAAAGAAGGAGAAAGGCATCAAGGGAGCAAAGCATTCCTACCTCCTCAACTAGGCTGCTCACTGCCGCTCGACTAGCCCAGACACGTTGTTGGGAAAGGATTCGACGACAGCAGGGACAGAGGCTCTCTCTCGCTCTGCCTGGAGCCCTCCCACCTCTCCCAGCCCCTGCCCACACACACTCCCCTGCGCACTCACAGCCCCCAACTCCGCTTGACTTGTCAGGACTCCTTTGGGGACACAGAGAGGTGCCTGCCAGCAAGCTGTGGCCACACTCGGCTTGTGCCAGCCACAAGCTGAGATTTCGCGTGAAGGAAAGGGCTTTGAGCTCACTAAATTAGGCCGGAACTGTGAGAACAGCCCCTGCTCCCTGGCCTTGGTGAGCCAAAGCTCAGACAAACGCCTCCCTCTTTCCAAGGCTTTGCAAGAGCATGCAGATTTTTCCTCAGCCTCAGAAAATGTCCTTGCGACTCCTAGCTCTGCGTCAGCAGAGAGGAATCATGCGGTTTACTTTTGTCTACGGGGAAGGAAAAAGGCCCTCCTCTTTGGGAAGGAGGATTTGCGCGCTGAGTTTCCCAAAGGTCTGTAAGCTGGAAGCAGAGTCAGGAGAAACAGGAAGCCAACAGGAGGCTCTCCCAAGGGCTGGCTCTGTGCTGCCCATCCAGCAAGAGATCACTCACTAGTCATCGTGGCACGGGATAAAAGGCATGCAGAGTTGCTAGGGGCACTGCGTCCAAGGCAAACACCTCCCTCCAGGACCAACAAGGCTACAGGCGCACCCTCACGCACAGCTCCAAGCACCTCACCTGCCATGAGGCTCTTTCTCCTTGGCTTTCTCCCCCTTTCCTTCCTCCATGCTAGCAGCCACTAGTTTGGGTGCAGGCTGCCTCTCTCGCAGGAGGAGGCGCAGGGCAGCAACATTTCCTGGACGCAAGAGACAAGAAAACCCTTCACAACAGCATTGGGGTGACCATCTGTGCAGGAGTGACGTGCAGCTCCGCTCCAGCCGCGGAGAACGCTGTGAGGCCTCCATGGCATTCCTCTGAAGCCGTGTAGCCCAGGCACTCTTAGGCCCTTCCTCACGCTGGCTCTTCATTTTCACCCTGCAACATCTTTTCTTGCCGGAGGGCTTCTCTACTGCTCTCTCCTGGCCACACTAGGAGCAGCGGGGCTCGCGGAGATGTCTCGGTGACCTAACAGAGACTCTCTGGGGCAATAACTTCACACTGGGGCAACAGAGCCTGGCATCCTTCGATGGATCTCACGTTACCTCTGGGGATGGTAGTCAAGCTAAAGGCTTTGGTTTGGGAACGTGGGTGAGAAACTCACAAGCCAGGGGTCAAACTGCCTGCTCAGAAAATCCAAGGAAGTCTTGGCACACATCCCCAGACTTCTGACCATCTACTCGAGGGGACTTTTCCCAGTAGAAGAAAATCCTTGGATTCCATGAGCTAGGTCACGCCTTCCATTACCATTCTGCTCCAGGCAGAACTGAGAATTCGCAAGGATTGTCCTCAGCTGTGATTCCCTTCTTCTCCACCTCCTCCCATGGAAGAGCCCTTTGCCATGTACATTAGGGCACGAGTCCAGTGGGGAAGTTTAACCGGGAGGGACCAACTGCACTTGAGAGTGTTGGCTTGCCATGAGCTCTTGCCCCCTCAGGAGTCACTTGGGACTTCCCATCATGGTGAGCAGCGTTACATCTAGTGCCTCATGCTATCCGAGCCACTGCGCTGGAGCCGTGCCTCCAACGTCCTGCCAAGGAGGACACCAGGACAAGGTACAAAACCCTGCCAGGAATCAGCTGCTCCATTACCTTTCTCAACACCGGCATCATCTTTGGCCTTCTTATCTTCCCGGGTCAGCTTCACAGCGCTCACAGGTGGTTTTCTGGGGGAAGTCTCCAGCTTGTGCCTGGAAACAGCACAAAGGCAGCACTCTGAAGGAAGGGCACCGCATTTCCATGCAGCATGTCCTTTGCAGCTTATGTTAATTAGGGCCGCACAGACGCATGTCAGAGCTGCGAGGAAGCCCATCCTTTCCCAAAGTAGAATATGCAGAATAGGCCGGTTGTAGGAAGCAGAGTGACCCAGTGAAGACCTCCAGTGCCCGGAGGGGCACAAGCTCCCTCCTCTGGAGGCTGCCCCAGGGCTCCCCTGGCTTTCCTGTGAGAAAGCTTCTACTCAGCTCTCCAAGCCAAACCCTCCAGGCTGCCACTGCAGACTGTCTCCCAGCTCCTGCCCGTGCTCAGGTCCAGGCGGAACAGACTAGGCTCCTTTCCTCCAGCTTTCCACCACCGTTTGAAATTCCAAGCTGACCCTCCATGCCCCTTGCAGACCCTCCATGAAGCCAGGAGAGCCGCAGGGTCATCAACAAGGACAGGCTCCAAGACACACCCTTACCCCCTCTCCTGCCAATTCCATTAGCTGCTGCTCAGTGGTCCCAGACACTGTGTGGGTAGGCATGGAAAGAGGAGTCTAGCTGGGCACCCAGCGTCAAAGAAGGAGAAAGGCATCAAGGGAGCAAAGCATTCCTACCTCCTCAACTAGGCTGCTCACTGCCGCTCGACTAGCCCAGACACGTTGTTGGGAAAGGATTCGACGACAGCAGGGACAGAGGCTCTCTCTCGCTCTGCCTGGAGCCCTCCCACCTCTCCCAGCCCCTGCCCACACACACTCCCCTGCGCACTCACAGCCCCCAACTCCGCTTGACTTGTCAGGACTCCTTTGGGGACACAGAGAGGTGCCTGCCAGCAAGCTGTGGCCACACTCGGCTTGTGCCAGCCACAAGCTGAGATTTCGCGTGAAGGAAAGGGCTTTGAGCTCACTAAATTAGGCCGGAACTGTGAGAACAGCCCCTGCTCCCTGGCCTTGGTGAGCCAAAGCTCAGACAAACGCCTCCCTCTTTCCAAGGCTTTGCAAGAGCATGCAGATTTTTCCTCAGCCTCAGAAAATGTCCTTGCGACTCCTAGCTCTGCGTCAGCAGAGAGGAATCATGCGGTTTACTTTTGTCTACGGGGAAGGAAAAAGGCCCTCCTCTTTGGGAAGGAGGATTTGCGCGCTGAGTTTCCCAAAGGTCTGTAAGCTGGAAGCAGAGTCAGGAGAAACAGGAAGCCAACAGGAGGCTCTCCCAAGGGCTGGCTCTGTGCTGCCCATCCAGCAAGAGATCACTCACTAGTCATCGTGGCACGGGATAAAAGGCATGCAGAGTTGCTAGGGGCACTGCGTCCAAGGCAAACACCTCCCTCCAGGACCAACAAGGCTACAGGCGCACCCTCACGCACAGCTCCAAGCACCTCACCTGCCATGAGGCTCTTTCTCCTTGGCTTTCTCCCCCTTTCCTTCCTCCATGCTAGCAGCCACTAGTTTGGGTGCAGGCTGCCTCTCTCGCAGGAGGAGGCGCAGGGCAGCAACATTTCCTGGACGCAAGAGACAAGAAAACCCTTCACAACAGCATTGGGGTGACCATCTGTGCAGGAGTGACGTGCAGCTCCGCTCCAGCCGCGGAGAACGCTGTGAGGCCTCCATGGCATTCCTCTGAAGCCGTGTAGCCCAGGCACTCTTAGGCCCTTCCTCACGCTGGCTCTTCATTTTCACCCTGCAACATCTTTTCTTGCCGGAGGGCTTCTCTACTGCTCTCTCCTGGCCACACTAGGAGCAGCGGGGCTCGCGGAGATGTCTCGGTGACCTAACAGAGACTCTCTGGGGCAATAACTTCACACTGGGGCAACAGAGCCTGGCATCCTTCGATGGATCTCACGTTACCTCTGGGGATGGTAGTCAAGCTAAAGGCTTTGGTTTGGGAACGTGGGTGAGAAACTCACAAGCCAGGGGTCAAACTGCCTGCTCAGAAAATCCAAGGAAGTCTTGGCACACATCCCCAGACTTCTGACCATCTACTCGAGGGGACTTTTCCCAGTAGAAGAAAATCCTTGGATTCCATGAGCTAGGTCACGCCTTCCATTACCATTCTGCTCCAGGCAGAACTGAGAATTCGCAAGGATTGTCCTCAGCTGTGATTCCCTTCTTCTCCACCTCCTCCCATGGAAGAGCCCTTTGCCATGTACATTAGGGCACGAGTCCAGTGGGGAAGTTTAACCGGGAGGGACCAACTGCACTTGAGAGTGTTGGCTTGCCATGAGCTCTTGCCCCCTCAGGAGTCACTTGGGACTTCCCATCATGGTGAGCAGCGTTACATCTAGTGCCTCATGCTATCCGAGCCACTGCGCTGGAGCCGTGCCTCCAACGTCCTGCCAAGGAGGACACCAGGACAAGGTACAAAACCCTGCCAGGAATCAGCTGCTCCATTACCTTTCTCAACACCGGCATCATCTTTGGCCTTCTTATCTTCCCGGGTCAGCTTCACAGCGCTCACAGGTGGTTTTCTGGGGGAAGTCTCCAGCTTGTGCCTGGAAACAGCACAAAGGCAGCACTCTGAAGGAAGGGCACCGCATTTCCATGCAGCATGTCCTTTGCAGCTTATGTTAATTAGGGCCGCACAGACGCATGTCAGAGCTGCGAGGAAGCCCATCCTTTCCCAAAGTAGAATATGCAGAATAGGCCGGTTGTAGGAAGCAGAGTGACCCAGTGAAGACCTCCAGTGCCCGGAGGGGCACAAGCTCCCTCCTCTGGAGGCTGCCCCAGGGCTCCCCTGGCTTTCCTGTGAGAAAGCTTCTACTCAGCTCTCCAAGCCAAACCCTCCAGGCTGCCACTGCAGACTGTCTCCCAGCTCCTGCCCGTGCTCAGGTCCAGGCGGAACAGACTAGGCTCCTTTCCTCCAGCTTTCCACCACCGTTTGAAATTCCAAGCTGACCCTCCATGCCCCTTGCAGACCCTCCATGAAGCCAGGAGAGCCGCAGGGTCATCAACAAGGACAGGCTCCAAGACACACCCTTACCCCCTCTCCTGCCAATTCCATTAGCTGCTGCTCAGTGGTCCCAGACACTGTGTGGGTAGGCATGGAAAGAGGAGTCTAGCTGGGCACCCAGCGTCAAAGAAGGAGAAAGGCATCAAGGGAGCAAAGCATTCCTACCTCCTCAACTAGGCTGCTCACTGCCGCTCGACTAGCCCAGACACGTTGTTGGGAAAGGATTCGACGACAGCAGGGACAGAGGCTCTCTCTCGCTCTGCCTGGAGCCCTCCCACCTCTCCCAGCCCCTGCCCACACACACTCCCCTGCGCACTCACAGCCCCCAACTCCGCTTGACTTGTCAGGACTCCTTTGGGGACACAGAGAGGTGCCTGCCAGCAAGCTGTGGCCACACTCGGCTTGTGCCAGCCACAAGCTGAGATTTCGCGTGAAGGAAAGGGCTTTGAGCTCACTAAATTAGGCCGGAACTGTGAGAACAGCCCCTGCTCCCTGGCCTTGGTGAGCCAAAGCTCAGACAAACGCCTCCCTCTTTCCAAGGCTTTGCAAGAGCATGCAGATTTTTCCTCAGCCTCAGAAAATGTCCTTGCGACTCCTAGCTCTGCGTCAGCAGAGAGGAATCATGCGGTTTACTTTTGTCTACGGGGAAGGAAAAAGGCCCTCCTCTTTGGGAAGGAGGATTTGCGCGCTGAGTTTCCCAAAGGTCTGTAAGCTGGAAGCAGAGTCAGGAGAAACAGGAAGCCAACAGGAGGCTCTCCCAAGGGCTGGCTCTGTGCTGCCCATCCAGCAAGAGATCACTCACTAGTCATCGTGGCACGGGATAAAAGGCATGCAGAGTTGCTAGGGGCACTGCGTCCAAGGCAAACACCTCCCTCCAGGACCAACAAGGCTACAGGCGCACCCTCACGCACAGCTCCAAGCACCTCACCTGCCATGAGGCTCTTTCTCCTTGGCTTTCTCCCCCTTTCCTTCCTCCATGCTAGCAGCCACTAGTTTGGGTGCAGGCTGCCTCTCTCGCAGGAGGAGGCGCAGGGCAGCAACATTTCCTGGACGCAAGAGACAAGAAAACCCTTCACAACAGCATTGGGGTGACCATCTGTGCAGGAGTGACGTGCAGCTCCGCTCCAGCCGCGGAGAACGCTGTGAGGCCTCCATGGCATTCCTCTGAAGCCGTGTAGCCCAGGCACTCTTAGGCCCTTCCTCACGCTGGCTCCCGTCCAACTCTTCATTTTCACCCTGCAACATCTTTTCTTGCCGGAGGGCTTCTCTACTGCTCTCTCCTGGCCACACTAGGAGCAGCGGGGCTCGCGGAGATGTCTCGGTGACCTAACAGAGACTCTCTGGGGCAATAACTTCACACTGGGGCAACAGAGCCTGGCATCCTTCGATGGATCTCACGTTACCTCTGGGGATGGTAGTCAAGCTAAAGGCTTTGGTTTGGGAACGTGGGTGAGAAAATCACAAGCCGGGGGTCAAACTGCCTGCTCGGAAAATCTAAGGAAGTCTTGGCACACATCCCCAGACTTCTGACCATCTACTCGAGGGGACTTTTCCCAGTAGAAGAAAATCCTTGGATTCCATGAGCTAGGTCACGCCTTCCATTACCATTCTGCTCCAGGCAGAACTGAGAATTCGCAAGGATTGTCCTCAGCTGTGATTCCCTTCTTCTCCACCTCCTCCCATGGAAGAGCCCTTTGCCATGTACATTAGGGCACGAGTCCAGTGGGGAAGTTTAACCGGGAGGGACCAACTGCACTTGAGAGTGTTGGCTTGCCATGAGCTCTTGCCCCCTCAGGAGTCACTTGGGACTTCCCATCATGGTGAGCAGCGTTACATCTAGTGCCTCATGCTATCCGAGCCACTGCGCTGGAGCCGTGCCTCCAACGTCCTGCCAAGGAGGACACCAGGACAAGGTACAAAACCCTGCCAGGAATCAGCTGCTCCATTACCTTTCTCAACACCGGCATCATCTTTGGCCTTCTTATCTTCCCGGGTCAGCTTCACAGCGCTCACAGGTGGTTTTCTGGGGGAAGTCTCCAGCTTGTGCCTGGAAACAGCACAAAGGCAGCACTCTGAAGGAAGGGCACCGCATTTCCATGCAGCATGTCCTTTGCAGCTTATGTTAATTAGGGCCGCACAGACGCATGTCAGAGCTGCGAGGAAGCCCATCCTTTCCCAAAGTAGAATATGCAGAATAGGCCGGTTGTAGGAAGCAGAGTGACCCAGTGAAGACCTCCAGTGCCCGGAGGGGCACAAGCTCCCTCCTCTGGAGGCTGCCCCAGGGCTCCCCTGGCTTTCCTGTGAGAAAGCTTCTACTCAGCTCTCCAAGCCAAACCCTCCAGGCTGCCACTGCAGACTGTCTCCCAGCTCCTGCCCGTGCTCAGGTCCAGGCGGAACAGACTAGGCTCCTTTCCTCCAGCTTTCCACCACCGTTTGAAATTCCAAGCTGACCCTCCATGCCCCTTGCAGACCCTCCACGCTCCTCTCAGTGCCTCTGCAAAGAACAGCCTGCACCTGCAAGGCCATTAATGGAACCATCCCTTTAGCTAGGGTGGGGCCAGGATAGAGCTCTGCAGAACCCCCTGCCCCACCCAGCCCAGAAGAAGCCAGAGCAAGCCTGGAGGTCACTGGGAACCAGCCATTGGAAAGCATTAGTCCCAGATCACTTCCTGAGCAGCCTGCACTAACCCTGGCAGCACAACGCTCCCACATATGCAGTGAGAAGCTGCTTGCCTGGTCAGCCAGAGGCTAAGAAGCAAACAAACATACTCACATTGGAAAGACAATGACGCAGCCAGAACGAGTCTGGGAAGCAGCTGTTTCGCTGCCTGAGAGGACTGCATCGCTCATCTCTGGCCTCTGCAAAGAGGAGAGAGACATGTGAGATGCGGCCAAGAAAACGTTCTCTTTGTTCACGTGGGCAGTAAATATTGCCACTGTTCAGAGAAGAAGCCGCCTCTCCGAAACTCTGAAACCAACCTCCCTCTTTCTCACGGCCGCCCCCCAAATTCTACAGAAGAGCAGCTGCAGGGCAATACAGGAGAAGGGCAAATAACACTAGCAGGCTTTTGGCAAGGGCAAGAATCAAGAGCCTCACTCAGGAGAGCAGCTCTATCCTAACACAGAAGCCAATGGAGGCAAGCACAGCTGAAAGCCTTTCCCTAGCCTGCATTCCTGGCCCCTGCTTTTACCCCTTACTGCTTGTGCTGCCTGCTCCTGAGCTGAGGACAAAGCACTCACATGTAGGTTTAAGGCCAAAGTCTCTCCAGAGACTCAAAGGGCTGCATCTGCAGCATGGAGGAACAGACACACATGGCCCATCCTTTCCCCTGCCCAGTGGGTAACAACTGTGAGTGCCAAAATTCTGGTGTGTGTTCAAGGAGCTGTTGAGCATCCTGGTCTGGGACCCACTGCAACAAAGGCTGGAGAAAAGGCCTTGGCCCAGAGAATGCACTGAAAGGACACCACGGACTAGGACAGAAGGAAAAGATAGAGCTGGGCACCAGGGCTAGGCTACAGCCTGCTTGCATCTCTGGCTTAGCCCTCGAGGGGCTCAGCTCTGCTTCCACAGCTACGCTTTCCAGCTGCACCTGAAAGCCCAGGCTGAAGGACAAGTCTGTACTAGAGGCCTGGGCAAGGGCATGGGGCTGGAACAACTGTGCCAGTGACACACAGCAATAGTGTTCCACAGCTTCAGGTGAAACTGCTGAACTCTCTGCCCCACAATCCCATACATGGCCAAAGGAGGCATGGAGTCAAATATGATCCTAACACCGAGGGGTGCTAACACCTGGCTCTCTGGAAGACTTCTGGAGGAAATTTCATGGGAAAAACTACACCGGATATGCCCTTCTCTTGGACTTGTTCTCTGAGCATTCAGAGACAGCATCCTGGGCTGGACAGCAATTTGGTCGGACCCAGGACAGCTACTCCCACAGTCTTCTACGTCGCTGAGTCCTCTCAGTGCTCCAGAAGAACTGTGCCGGGAGCTGGCATTACTCTAGACAAGCACTGTCCACGTGTCCAGAGAGGCTGTGGCAGGCCAAGAGAAATTCATGCACTTTGACTTTGCTAGGGTTTCAAAAGAGTAAAAAGCAGTGCTGGAGAAATGGAAAACTTACCCCAAGAAGAGCTTCCACCAGTTGCTCAGGCCCGTTCAGCCTTTGCAGAAGGCCTTTGTAAAATCTCATTTTCACCTCTGTGCCTTGAATGACAAGCATGCCAAGGCCCTTCAAAACAAGGGCAACGTTCTTCCCACTTGCAAGGCAGCGAGAGAAAAGGTACATGGTCTCTTCTATGCAAGCCTCCACTCTTTGCCGAGGAATGGAGAAGGCTGAGGCTACACGAGCATACTTCAGCGGCTCAGCTTGCTTATGACCTAGGCAGCAACAACAGAGCAACACAGTCACCAGCAGAGCACTTCAGCAGGCTAAAACAGAGTGTCAGCAACTTGAAAGTCTTCCAGCAAGACAGTGCTGCAGAGCTGTCTTCTTCAACCCTCTGGCAAAGCCTACAAAGGAGGCTGAGGTCATCCCTCCCTGGCAGAAGTTCAAAACTCTGGGCAACCTCACGGGCCTCATGGGCCTTCCCTGCCAAAACAGAAAGAAAGGATCCTAGCCATCTCCCATGGCCAGGAGGCAGGACGGAAGGACAAGGAGAGCAGAAAGGGGGCCAGTTCCCAGGAGAAGGGAGTGGTCGCACTAATTGTGCCCACACCCTCCGGCCATGCCAAGTTTGACGTAGCTGTGCCACATCACAGTGGGCGCAATGAAGAGGGAAAACACACGGACTGCACAACAGCCCTTAACCTTACAGGCTCAATCTTAATTCATCTTCATTAGTAATTAAGATTAATTCATCGTAATCTTCACCGTAAGCTTTCTGGCCACCTCCAGGCCCTCAGAATTGTGCGGCACCACCCCTACCTCCCCCACCCCCCGCCACTTTTGGGGCCAGAGGCCTGTCCCCGAGGAATGCCAGGCTGATGTCCACAGCACAGAGGAGATGGAGTCATTTGCAAGCAAAGGACCACTCCTGACACAACTCAGAGCTCCTGCTGCCCCACAGCCATCACTGACCTCACACTACAGCTGCACAGCTCCCAGCACTGACCAGTAGTCACAGCACAGCTGGCCTCTGAGGGCTTTTCCTACACACTACGCTTCCCATCTCTGTTGCAAGGCTCTCTGCAGCTGGCTTTGACCCACTTCTCAGCAGAAGCGGCTCCTAGAGCCAGCAGCAACGCTGCTCTTTGCCCTTACAAGGTCTGCGGTGGCATACGCATGGAACAACAGTTCCTAACTACATCAGATTAAAAGTGGCAGCTCCAGCCAGCTGTTAAAGCAAGAGAGAGACAGAGAGGGGGAGAGAGAGAGAGAGAGAGAGAGAATCAGTCTCCTTTGAGTCTGCGTGATGATGTCATGATAGCAAGAAAAAACAGAAGCTGGTCTCAGGATCTGGTGAAGGAATTCTAGATTGCTAACAGGCACGGCTAAGCAGCAATTATCCACCTCCCCCCCACACACAGATGTTGCAAGGGGAAGCACAAGTTTCAATCTGTCATCTTACCAGGAACGTAAGCCTTATCATCGGTGAGGCCGTGAAGCTCCGCCAGATTCTTTGAAAGGCGAAATGTGGGTCTGCGAACAGTCAGCAGACCATTCTTTCCATTTGCGACCTGTTCTGTAACTACACTGAAGGTCCCAAGTCGAATAATTCTCACGTCCTGCAAACAGAAGTGAAGAGAAGAATTAGAAGCACGAGAGATGGACAAACGGACTGAGGACTTGCCAGAGCATGGCCATGGTGCTATGTGCTCTGCCCACTCCTGGCATACAAAGGGGCAAGACAGAGCCCTCTGGAAAGCTTGGGCAAAGCCTTGGGGAAGTCCTTTGGAAGAACATGCCAGATGTTTTCCTCCCCCTCCTCCTCCCTCTCTCCAAAGCTCAAGGAAATCATCCCTCACATCCAGAAGATCCATCAAAGGGTTTCCAAGAACGGGGATAACCTCAGAAAAACGTGCCAGGCTCCCCCTTTGGCCTTTCACTCTGCCAGGGGGGATTAGAGAAGGCTCAGGAAGCCTCCGACCCTTCCTGCACCTGAAACTGGACTGGAGAGCTGGCATCTCACTTAAGGGAGAAGTTGCTCTGTGGCACATCTCTCATTTGCAGCAGCCTTCTCCAGGGGGTTTCCTTTTGTTTTCAAAGGCAGGGGCAGAACAATTGCACCCAATGGCACAGAGCTATCAGGATTGCTGAAGCCATCTGGGGTGGAGGGGAGGAACAGGATGGCAGACCCACCTTGTTCAGCACCAGCTGCTCCGTAATGTAGGCTGACACACCGCCCCAGATACGCAGGCGCTCTGGAAAGCAAGGGAAAGGCACGTCATACTCTGGGGTGGCTAGCTCACAGCCGTTCAGCACGCGCCTAACCAAGGAGAGCGCAAGAGCAGGCGTAACCAAACAGCACCCCCCTCCCCAAACTAACCCCATCCCTGACAGGGGCTGCAGAGCTGAGGTGAGCACTCCCTTTAGGCTGCAACCTGTCATCTGACCCCAGCAGAGGGCTGCACCTGAAAGAGGCATGGAGAGGCATGGGCATGGAGAGCCTGCCGGCCAACATCTGCAGTGCCTCTCCCAGCTCAAAGCTTGCTCTGCTAGTCTGGAGGCACAAAGAGATCCCGGGGGGAGGACTACAGGCAGAGGCTGGGCTCCCACACGGAAAGCCCAGCTGAACTGAGGAAAAGCCCGAGGACTGGTTGCGAGAGCGTGCGCTTCCCACAGTCTCGCCAAAGCCCAGCAGGAGCTGCAGGACACTGCAGCCTTCCTCAGAGGGGTCTCCTTTCCTTCCAGATGCAGATCTCAGGGGGCGGCACCCTCCCTAGGGATATTGTCACTGGATTTCCACCCCACAGAGGTCAGTGCTGTGCCTGCAGGAGTCCAGGGGCTCAGGGCATCCCCAGGGGGCTCCCCTGCAAGGCCAGGGATCCCCCGTACCGGATCCCCACATGCACAGGCTCTGCACGACCAGCAGAGCAGCTCCAGCTCCTTCCCACAGCTGACAGCAGCGGCAGAGGCAGGGCCAGGACCCAGCAGCCCTGGCAGCCACATCGCCCCCTGCACCAGAAGGGACCATCAGTCAGGGCTCTTGGGGCTCCCACCAGCCCATTCAGCCACCCCCACAGCCCCAGGGCTTCCTCAGCCATGAACAGAGTTCAGACTCTCAACAACAGCACTCCTGAAGGAGCTCCCAAAGGCCTTACCCCAGAGGGGGAGTGTTGGCACCCCTTGCCCACGTTGTGTCCCATGGCCAGCATCCCAGAGCTCCATCTTTGTCCTCCTCACTCTGGCTTAACCCTGGCAGTGGGAGGGTGCCTTGCAAACGCCTCCTCTCCGCTCTCCTCCTCCACACACCAACCGCAGCGCCCACGCTGCCCTGTGGCCTCCCCTCGGTGGCTCCCGCTCAGGCCTTGGCAGCTCCTGGCAGCAGAGCGGTGCCGCTCCACCAGCCTTGCCAGACCGTGTGGGGAGATGCTGGGGCCGCGTGGGAGGGGGGACTGCTGCTGTGACACGGGATGTCCCCTGTGACCACAGCCCGTGTCACAGAGGGGGCATGGCCCCCCCCTCCGCCCCAGGGCCCCTGGCCAGGGCTGGCCCTGCAGCGGGCAGGGGCTGCACGAGGCAGTTGTGGGGGCTGCTCCTGTCCCCGCAGAAGCTATGTCTCAGGGACAACCCCACCAGGGGTCCCAGCTGGGCTGGACACTGCTGCTGCCCTCACCCCGGCCATATTCCCAGTGCAGGAAACCTGGCTGCGAGGGAGAGCAGTGGAGCACTGTGCCGCGCTTGCCCCACTGGGACACAGCACAGCCTGCTGCTGCCAGCAAGGAAGCACTGACACCTGACCACACTCGAACCTCTAGCAATTACTTGGCATGGCTCAAAACATTGTTCTTGGGGCTTGAACAAACGGTTCCTTCCCTTGCCAGTTAGCTTGTTCAGAAAACTGGCAGGTAACTGCTGTTAAGCACCGTTAACCTGGAGAGGTGTTTTTGGCCTACTGACTGCAGCACTTTAGGACCTGAGATGGAAGGAAACTGATCTGTGAGGGGGACAAACTGCCCCCAAGGAAGTCCCTGGGGGAGGGCAGCCTTCAACCCATCCACACGGGGCACACTGTTAGCAGGTTCCCTGTCCATAGCGTTAGGCAGGAGAGGCAAGGATGGTGGAGAGGAGAATTGCCGGGCTTTGAGAGCGTAGGCACGAGTGGAAACCCGTCTGCAGTGTGCGCCCTGCTCCTGCAGCACCCCTGAATGTAGCCAGCATGGGTCTTTCCTCAGTGCAGTGGTGGGATTCAGCTGGTGGCACCAGGTCCATTGGAGATGCCCTGGGGTGTCTGTCCAGCAGCCACTTGCAGGTCCTGCCAGCTGTGCACGCTTCTGCTGGACACCCAGACATCTCACAGGGCCCTGGAGGAATATGTTTCGACCATTGAGTACCTGCCCTGAATTACGCTACATGCCCACAGTGCAGGGATGTACGTGTGCCTAAGCTTCCTAAGGAATGGAGATCTCATAAATACAGTGGATGGAGCCTAGAAAGAGACTTCGCTCTCCACATTGCAGTCGCTTGCACATGGCTTGGATCACCTCTGGCACCTCAGATGTCACCTGGCGTTTCCACATGAGCAACTGACTCCTGCCCTCTATCGCCTTTTGACTAGAACAGCAGCATAGGCAAGGAGCTTGCACGCCTGCACCTCTTTTGTGCACATCGCAGCTTAGGGAAGAGGAATCCCACAACCCACTCCTGTGGGTCAGTGGCGTGCATGGGATGCAGCTGACTGTCCCTCCAGCTCAAGAGCTTCTCACCCAGAATTCGATGCCCAGGTTGACTCAGTTGCATCACTACCCTGAGCATGGGTAAATGGCCTCCCTTCTCAGCACTGTCTGAGTGTCCTGTCCATTTAGGGGACAGAAAGGGAGACGTCCAGAGGGGGATAGCTCCACTTCTGTTAGGCACCCCCTCCCCGCCCCGAGAGGAAAAATGACACAACTTTCTAGAGGTTCTAGAGTTTTCCTCTATTGTGTAGAGAAGGAAAGGAGGCGATTACTTTCGTCTGCTTCAAAGCACATTCCCCAAGAGGAACCCTGTGGCCTTTCAGGAACACGCAGCCTCAGAGCCCCGCGGACATCTCGAGGAAGCCCAGGCACAGAGAAAGTCACGCGCCTTCAGCTGGGCCCTCACTCCTGAGCCAGGCCAGGCTCCTAGCACAGAGGGAGCTCACAGCAACCTGGTGGCACTGCACAGAGACAGCTCTGTCCAGGAGCAGCTCCTCTGCCAAGAGCAGCAGGGCTGAGGGCCCTGCCAGCCAGCGCTGAGATAAGATGAGACAAAAGAGAGGCAAGGTAAACGCAGTCTGGAGGGAGGGAACAGCTGAGAGCGCACTCTGGCAGAAATGTGCACAGCCCTTTCAGTGGGAAGTCTCTGGCTGCAGGGCAGTGCTGCTGAGGTTACCAGAGGGGTCTTCAAAAACTAGCACATCAGCACAGATGGGCTCCTCCATGAGAGCTCTCTCGGCCTCTCCGGTGGGCAGCAGGTGGTGCTTTGGGGCAAGCATTCGCTGCCACGTCCTCAAAGGGACGGGGCATCAGGGCTATACCCAGTATGCTCTGGTCCCCCACAGCTAAGGCAACACTGTGCATCAGCAACAGCTTACTCACGTCCTACTTCCACAATAGGGCCCGTGAAGCAGCAGTGCCAATAGAGCTGTATGCACCAGCTCACCAAATCCCTGTGTATTACAGACTGTTCTGGCTGCACTGCTTTTACATCTGCACCAATTATTGGCCTCATCACACATGTCCCATAAACAATTAAACTAGCCTACTGAAGGACGGTGTGGAGCCTAAAACCACATTTGTGACTGACCCTTGCATGGTGAGGTCACAGCTGCAGACACTTGGTGACAGGGTAAATGCAAGCTTGGGGGCTGGGGGCTCCCGCGGGGCCAGAGGCGGCCCAGGCCGGGCCGGGCCTTCCCCAGCAGCTGCTCGCAGACAGCCGGGCCGGGCCGGGCTCCGGCTGCCCCCACGCCCACGCGGAGCCAGTTGCTCTGCCCGGCCCTCAGCCCTCGGCCCCAGCTAAAGGCTCTGGGCGCCTCGGTGCCGGGAGACGCTGCCCGGCGCAGGACGAGCCGCCTCTCGCCCCCTCGCTGCCCGCTGCACGGCCGCAGGGCCCGAGCCCAGCAGGGAGGGGGCGGCAACCCTGGCCGCAAGGGCCCCGCCCCGCCCGGCGGGCGAGCGCCAGCAACGCGCATGCGCCGAGGGAGCCCCGCGCCTCCCCCCCTCCCGTTTCGCCCTGGCGCCAGCCCCGGCGCACGCCAGCCCCGCCCCCCCCCGCCGGCCCAGCCCCGGGAGGCCCCGCGCCGCGGGAGCCAATGGGGGAGCGTGGGGCGGGGTCACTTCTGGCGCGGGGGCGGGGCCTATGCGGCCATGGCTGCCGCCGGCTGCTGCTGGGCTCCGGCCCGCGGCGCCGCCTCCTGCCCCGCTCGAGGCTCGGGGGAAGCTGCCGCCGCGGCGCCGCCCGCCGCTTGCAGCTGCTGCGCAGTCAGCCCGGAGCCCCGCTGCAGCCTCTGCTACGCTGGCGTGCCCCGGAGGCGCCGGCTGCCTCCCGCTGGCTGGGAGAGCCGGGGGCGAGCGCGCGGGGAAGGCGCCGGGCTGCGCGGGGGCTGCGGGAGTTGTCCTCCGGGCCAGCACCTGTGGGGAGACGCTGCTGCCGCCGCTGCTGCTGCCGCCGCCGCCGCCGCCACCACCCGGGAGCTGCTGCCCGATGGCCGAGCTCTGCTCAGGGCAGCCGTGCGCGCCTCGGCAAGGGAATGGAGAACAAGCAGCTCCGCTGTGGCTGGGGGCAGGTGCTGCTGGTGACCGCCCAGGGGAAGAGTGGTGCTTTCAGCTGGCGCTGTAGCCTGGCAGCTGCAGAAAAGCCTCAAGCTTGCTTCGCGCCCCTCCTCCCCCAAGATGCCCTGAGTTCCCTGAGAACATCCTCTGGAGAGAAATAGCCCCTTGCAATCTTCTGTGCTGTCTGGGCTGCAGAGCCCATGTACCAATGGTTGCCTGTTGGAGCTGAGCTGGCTGGTGACTGGGCTCCCAGAGCTGATCAACCTCCATTCTCTGTCATGTTGACTTGAGAGGACACGTAAGGCCTGGGGTGCAGAATACTGTATTCCCCAGCTGGTTGCTATGGGGATGGAGGTCTGATTTTCATCCTGATCTGAATGTTTCTGCTGCTGCCATCTGCCACACAACTGACTCCTTCCTGACAGGAAGTATATTAGGGGCTCAGCCATAGCAAGCCTGGGTCAAGTAGAAATCTTGACAGTGCTGGGAAGCGTAGGTCTCCCCAGAGCCCAGTCAGACAGGACAGGAGTGAAATCATTCCTCAGTGTAGGCCAGGACTCGGAAAGGTGGAGCCAGAAGAGGTTTTAAACATTAAGACTGACATTCTCTTTGTGATTTCTCTAGTCAGACTGCTTCCTTAAGGCCTTTCTCGTAAGATGAGCAAGGCTGTAATAGCTTAGCAAAGGCAGTTGCTCTGGTGTAGATCATGCACGGGCAGTGAGCCTGTGCTTGAGTGGACTGTGAAAGCTAGAGTTGGGAAACAACCTTATGCTTCCTTCTTGAAAAGCAGCAGATTTGGAAGCTGGCCTAGGATACCTTGAAAGCTACACAACACAACCACAAGCTTTCATGTGCCTTAAGGAAAGCTTCTGGTGAAGTGTCCGGACAACACAGCCTTTATGAATGGTGTGGGTCTACATAAGGACATGGGCTTCTGCACGGGCTTCACCTTTCCTGTTATATTTAACCCTAGACTCAACCCCCGTTGAGCATTTTTGAATGATACTTCCAAGTCATGAAGAAAAGCATGCACCTTTCCTTTTTGCAGAGGCAGCATGAGTCAAGGTAGCTGAACGGAAACTTGCTCCAATAAAGAAGTAGCACCCACTCAACTGATGAACTGGTGTCACACTGGGTTCATGTTCACTTAGGGTGGCTGACAGATTGCCTAGAGCAAAGCTCCTCTTCCCCCAGCAGTTGCACTCTGTGCTCCGCCAAAACCAGCATAAACTCTTTCATCAGCCAAATGGATAGCAGTATTTTTGCTGTCTGTGCTGGGCCAAGTGTGTAGAGGCCAGGAGAAGACAACCTGCTCCTGCTGGACGTGCAGAAAGAGTTGGATGGCAAGGGTAAGGAGTTGTTATTCCCTGTGGGGAAGAATAACTCCTTCCACCGTTATAGGCTAGAGGTCAACTTGTCGGAAGCAACGGGAGACATGCTCATCCGATGATGATCACAAGCCTCAGTTTATTTGCACCTTTTCATGACTTATATAATAGAGTTAATTAGCTCATACATATTGCAACAGCCAAGCTCCTTATAGGTTGCTAACATTAGTTACTTATCATGCCCGACAGCCAGATGCGGTCAGCCTGTTTGTACCGGCATTTTTGCTGATACAAAACCTAGCCTCAACCCCACATCCGCTCAACCAGACACTTCCCCAAATCCACGCGACCCAGGCGCGTTTCACATTGCCTCCTGATACACAGTTACATCCAAGCAGTTCTTGCAGCCGTGTCTTCATGTCTCTCGTCACGTAGCCGACTTCCCAAAATACCTTCCACACGTCCCCCGCTTTCTTGTAGTAGGGCATAGTTAATCTGTACTTTAGCAAGTAAGCGCAAAAACAGCTTGCGAAGGTAGGAAACTAAGCAAGGTAATATCAGCAAAAGCAGCAGCAGCATAAGTCCTACATTTATGCCGTACATGAGCAAGGTTTTGAGCCAGGGGCCAATGCCAAGAGAAGTGAGCCAGCTGTCCAATGGGTTATTGAGGACCTTAATGTCCTTGGTGTGATCTTTGAGCCATTGCAGCTGTTTATGAACAGACTCAGAATTAGAGGATAGATTGAAGCAGCACATACCTTCGAACTCCGTACAACCATGGCCGTGTGCCAATAGCAAAAAATCAATGGCAGCTCTATTCTGGAGGACCTGATGTTGCAGGTTCTCCATATCTTGTGCCAATTCACTAAGGACCTGAGTCGTCACGTTGGATTGTTTCACCATCCAGCAAGCGAGTTTGCTGATAGTACGGAGTGCATGAGCAGTACCCACCCCGGGGACTATGGAGGCAAACAAATTAGCTGTGGGCACCCAGAGTTCGACTTGATCGCTGCAGTCGGGAGTAAGTGCAGATAGGGTTCTCTTTTCACGGTGAGTCTTGTTGAACAGGAGGTGTGACATCACGGTAACATTTGGCATGAAAAGGGTCAATTTTCCTAGGTAGCACGGGCCCCCGTGGGCATGCCTTGGGATTCCCTGCCAGGCCCGATCCCCACAAATTAAATAGGTATTACGAGGTAATGCTTTTGCACTGTCATTAGCCCAAACCTTTACATCTCTCGGTCCCCATCCGTAGGTTCTATAGGGACCGCACATGTATGTTTTATTCCAAAAGGGGTAGCTCCTGGGAGTAAGCCAAAACGTGGGATCGTCCACACCCCACCTAAAGTTGCCCAATTCAATGCATCCCGACTCATTTGCCGAACTATTTAGCATTCGGCTTCCCAGGAGCCTGATCTCCTGGGGGTCCCACGGTATAGTTTTGTTCAGAGCTGCCAAGAGTCTTGCTGTACATTCACTATCAGTAAGGTGGCCATCACATCGGCCGGTGGACAACATAGCAAAATCGGATACATTAAACCCAGGTATACCCACCAGGCATGTGCGAAAAGGGTCAGTAGCCGACGCTAAAGCCAGACAGAAGGAAGTGGTATGCGTTTTCGTAGCCCATGTTAGCCACACATTTGGAGGGGAAGCAAAGTAAAAGGCAGAGCTGGTAAGGCACAGTGTTATAAGGCAACAACCGCGAAGCCATATTGGCACTCTCCCCCTATTCGGACCCTTTAGCTGTTGGAGGGTCAGCTGCATCAGACACTGCCGTAGCGAAAGGATCGAGAGCAGGTTTCGTCCACTTCGCAGGTACCCACAACGGACCTGTCGGGGCAGAAACACAAAGATAGCCCCTTCCCCAAAACAGAACCTTTGCAGGCAATTGCCATAAGCCGGTTCGCGGATCCTTGTACCGGACCCAGATATTATTATGATCTCGGCTTCGAGGCACGGTGCCGGTGTGTATAAGAACGGGCGGATGACGCGCCTCGCCGAATACACATAGGTGGTTTAGGACGAAAAGGGTTTTCAGCAGTCGAGAATGTGGGTCAGCGATTCCCTCGTGATGCTTTAAATGTTGTTTCAGGGTATTGTGTGCCCGCTCCACGATAGCTTGCCCCGTAGGGGAGTGGGGAATGCCCGTAATGTGGCGAACCCCCCACGTTGCTAAAAACTTTTCAATTCTACGACTGGTGTACGCAGGCCCATTATCTGTTTTTAGTTGTTGCGGTACACCCATAACAGCAAAACAACCAAGTAAATGTCGTTCAACATGCAAGGCTCTCTCCCCCACCTGGGCTGTTGCCCAGATGAACTTACTATAGGTGTCAATAGACACATGCACATATTTTAGGCGCCCAAAAGTGGGGATGTGTGTGACATCCATTTGCCACAACTCATTCGAGGAGAGTCCTCTGGGATTGACCCCTAAACCTAAGCCGCAACCGCCATTGTGGTCACTGCAGATGGGACATGCGCGGACTATGCCACGAGCCTCTGTATGCGTTATGCCAAACTCTCGGCAGAGACCTTTAGCATTCTGGTGAAATATGGAGTGAGTCTCCCTAGCCAAAGTGGTCTTGGCCACGGGGGCGGTTGCCGAGAGAGAGACCAATTTGTCTGCCCTGGCATTGCCCGCGCCAAGACCAATATTCCATTTGTGACTACGAACATGAATAATGCAATATGGGTGTTCCCTAAGTTTTACCGCTCGTCTTAGCTGATGTAAGAGTGCAAGGAGGCGTTCATTTTTGACATCCTTAACCAGGGCATCCTCGATGCGCTCAACCACACCAGCCACATAGAGTGAGTCAGTGACAATGTTAAGGGGCCCTAGTAAGTGTAGTAGTGCCCAAACCACAGCAGACAACTCCATGGTTTGGAGCGTATCTGCTGGTGTAGCATTGAGCAATGTCTGTTGCCAAACACTATTGTCCTGCCAGGTGACGGCGGCCCGACGCGATTTTCGCCCTGCGTCAGTATATACTGTTATAGCGTCCTTTATAGGGTTCCTCTCTCTCTTGGGGCATGTCATCCAGTTCCATTGTCCGATCCATCGTAATAATGGAGATTTAAAGCTATTAGTTTTAATCACGGAACCGGCACCAAGCAGTGCTTCTTGTAAATGTTCACTATTCTGCAAATACCATCGTAAGGAGTCTTTCGTTCGCATGGGTAGATATATCGTAGAAGGCTCACAACCTTGAACTTGTAAGATTCTTTCCCTTCCTCGTTTTATCAAATCTGCCAAAACCTCTACTTGTTGTACTAAGGTTTTAATCTGCTGTAAAGCAGGGGACACCCACTCGAGGATACCCAACTCCCCGGTGCCCCTTAGTTGCACTAGAGCCCCGATTAGGTATCGGTGCCCCAGCCATACAGCAAGATCAACCGGGACGGTAGCATTAAGGCGGTGTACATGTCCCACAAGCGCACGGTCTACAATCTGTTGTATAAGGTTTCTTTGATGCGGAGTGATGTTGAGTTTTGTCGTAGGGTCCGTGCCCCTCAGAAGCGGGCGGAGTCCCTCCAGCAATTCATTTGGGATGCCCACTATGGGCCGCAGCCACTGCAGGTCTCCCAAAAATTTCTGCGCATCATTAAGGGTCCGCAGCCGTGATTGTAATTGCAGCTTCTGAGGGGAAACAGTTTTATCAGTAAGTACCCAACCTAGGTACTTCTATGGTGATACTCGTTGAACCTTGTCTGGAGAGATCACCAGATTAGAGCATTGCAACACCTGCTGAACATGCTCAATTTGGCTGTCAGAAAAAGGAGTAGCTTGGGCAAATAATATATCATCCATATAATGATATATTACGACATGTTTCCATTGCTCACGTAGAGGCTGCAATGCCGCAGCTACATACAGCTGACATAAAGTAGGGCTATTACGCATGCCCTGTGGCAACACTGTCCATTCAAACCGTTGATCTGGACCCTCTCTGTTGAGGGAGGGCAAAGTGAACGCAAATCGCTTCCGATCCTGAGGGTGCAGGTCGATGGTAAAGAAGCAGTCCTTCAAATCGATGATCAGCAGGGACCAATGTTCAGGAATCATGGCTGGGTTAGGCAACCCTGGTTGTAAGGCACCCATGGGCTCCATTTGCTTGTTGATTTCCCTCAAATCATGTAGCAGTCGATATTTGCCCGATTTCTTCTTTATGACAAATATTGGGGAGTTCCATGGACTAGTGGAGAGACGTAAATGGCCTTGTTGGAATTGCTCGTTTACTAATTGATGAGCATGAAACAGACTTTCCCGTTTTAGTGGCCATTGCTTAACCCATACCGGTGTGTTGGTAGTCCAGGTAATGGGAATTGGGAAAGTCCAAGCAATGGCTAAAAGGCTAAAGGGTGTTCATTCGTGAGCACAACCCCTAATTGAGCGAGTATATCTCTGCCGATTAGGCACTGCACCGTTGGTGGTAGCTGTACCACAGAAAACACAGCAGAAACTTGTCGCCCCTCTAGTTTTACTTTCAATGTAGGTGTTCGTTGCGCAAACGTCATGCCCCCAACTCCGGTGACCGTAGTGTTTGATGGAAACAGGGGCCATCCCTGGGGCCACTGTGACGGGGCGATTATGCTAGAGTCTGCGCCAGTATCCAAAAGAGCCATAAGAGTCACTTGTTGATCATTATAGGCAAGTTCAACTTTATGTCTAGGTCGATCATTTAGAGTCAAGGTCAGGAGAGTCAGTCCCCCGGAGGAACCGAATCCTTGTCCCCCCCGGTCCTTGTTGGCTAACGAGGGTATTTCCTTTGTAAGTTGTTCCAACGGGATTAATTGAGCAATACGTTGTCCTTTGGTTATCCGTATGGGTGGAAAAGGAGTGTGCAGCATTATCATTATTTCTCCGGTATAATCAGCGTCAATGACGCCAGGTAGAACAAAGAGTCCCAACATTGATGCTGATGATCTGCCGAGCAACAATGCCCCCACAGACTTGTTTTGAATCATGACAGGACCGTACACCCCAGTAGGAATGCGATGGGGCTGAGTGGTCAGGAGGGTAACATCTACAGCGGATGCCAGGTCAAGTCCGAGACTCCCTCTCGTTGCTGGTCTGAGCTGGGAAGTTGTGTAACAGCTACTTGTGTCTGTGCGCGGCTGCTCCGACTCGCGCTCCCACTGAAGTTTCCCGAGCGGCGACGACAAGCACCAATGTTGTGGCTGTCTGAACGACATCTAGCACACCAGACACCAGACGCGGTACATTCCTTCCGGACATGACCCGAGAGCCCGCAGCGGTAGCATTTCACTCGGGGGAAACTTCGCCCCACATTCTGCCGGGTGGCCACTGACGCTTGGAGAGGTGCAAGAGCTGCTAAGACCTGCGTCTGAGACGTCCTAGCCTGTTCCTGTAACCCGACACCTAGTTGCTTAATGGCTTCCACTACCAGGGCCTGGGGTCCAATAGGTACCTGGGCCAACCTTTCCAATGCCTCCTCAATCGTCCAATTGGCACTGAGGGTGCTCAGAATGTTACGAGTAGTAGTATTACAATTTTGTAGGGCGCACTGCTTCAGCAAGGCGCCCCGCATGTACTCAGGGACCCCAGCTCTCTCTATAGCTGCTGCAGCCTTATCGATAAAGGCTCCAAACGTCTCATCTCTACCTTGTTTAATGCCCATGTACACTGGTACACCACCGGGCTCCTTAACACGATCAATGGCACGGCGCACCAACTGCATCGCCTCCCGTAACTTATCGGGGCCCAGCAGGGCCTGCGCCTCGGTGCGGAGGAATGGGCCGATGCCCATAAGTTCCTCCACCGTCACGCCGTGTAAGGGGTCGCCCGGCTGTCGTTGGCAAGCCACCGACTCGTGAACCAAGCTCTGCCAATGGGCATTAAACAACAATTGTTGATGCTGAGTAAAAATCAACCGAATTATCCCTCTGCAATCCGCGGGCAGAAGTATCTGCGTGCTCCAAAGGTAGTCAAGCATTTGCCTCACTGGTTCACTGTGGGCCCCAAACTGACTGACAGTCGCCCGCAATTGCGACAAAAGTTTCCAATCTAGGGCGGTTATCACTGCTTGCACGCCGCCCCCTGGAGCAGCCTGGAAGGTGACGGGGCAGGCAAGCTGCTCCGCCGCCTGCAGCACATCCGCGTCCCCCCGTTCCAGACTCTCCCTGGCGAGCGCAGCCCAGGCCTCCCGATGGTCCTTAGCCATGGCATCAGCCAAGTCGGCTTCCGCCCCCGGGGGTGGCTCCGGGGGAGGGGGGGCCGAAGCTGCATTCTCGTCAGGGGCCGAGCCCGCAGGAGCCGACTCGCCAGGAGGAGGAGAAGGAGGGGAGGGAGGGGGGGGAAGGGGAGGGGGCAAATAGACAGTAGACGTACTCGGGGGTAAGGGAATATCTCGTGGCCAATCCGTGCCATAAGTCTTATTTTTTTCATGTGCGGCAGAGACCTGCTCTGCCGCCCGCTGCTCAGCCTGTACTGCAGCAACTCATTATGGACGGCCCTCCAGGTTTTACCCAACTTTTTGGCCAACTTATCTCCATCAATCGCAGCCTCCCAGAGCTTATCACCCAGCTTACGCCACTCGGACAACTCATGGACTGTATGAGGATTCAGAAAACAGCCCTGGGAGTGTCCGTAGGCCAGTAAACCAGGAAGCTCTTTTTGGAGGTCCAGCCCCTTAACTTGCCTCTTTTGCAGGAAGCTGGTAAAAAGGTTATACGCTGCTTGCCTCTGCATACCTGATTCACGTCAGCGCTGTTGCAGCTCTCCAAGGTCTCGGCAGCGCGTATCAGCCGGGTACGCCGATGCGAACGCCCGGGGCTCGACACAGTTTTCTTCGCTGTGTTTTAGCCGTCCTCGCTGCAAAGGACCTGCCCACCTTGTTGCTCCGCCGTGGATCACGTCGGGGTCACCATTTGTCGGAAGCAACGGGAGACATGCTCATCCGATGATGATCACAAGCCTCAGTTTATTTGCACCTTTTCATGACTTATATAATAGAGTTAATTAGCTCATACATATTGCAACAGCCAAGCTCCTTATAGGTTGCTAACATTAGTTACTTATCATGCCCGACAGCCAGATGCGGTCAGCCTGTTTGTACCGGCATTTTTGCTGATACAAAACCTAGCCTCAACCCCACATCCGCTCAACCAGACACTTCCCCAAATCCACGCGACCCAGGCGCGTTTCACATTGCCTCCTGATACACAGTTACATCCAAGCAGTTCTTGCAGCCGTGTCTTCATGTCTCTCGTCACGTAGCCGACTTCCCAAAATACCTTCCACATCAACTAGCTGGAAAGCAGCTTTGCAGAAAAAGACCTGGGGGCCCTGGTGGACACCAAGTTGACCACAAGCCAGCAATGTGCCCCTGCGGCAAAGGAGGCCATGATCATCCTGGGCAGCATTAGGAAGAGTGTTGCCAGCAGGTCAAGGGAGGTGATCCTTCCCCTCTGCTCAGTGCTAGTGAGTCTACACTTGGAGTGCTGGATCCTGTATTGGGCTCCCCAGTACAAGAAAAGGCATGGACCTACTGGCACAAGTGCAGCCACAAAGATGATTAAGGGCTTGGAGCATCTGTCCTACAGAGAGAGGCTGAGAGAGCTGGAATTGTTCAGCCTGAAGCAGAGAAGGCACATGGGGGATCTTATGTATATCAGCATGTATAAATACCTAATCGGGGAGGAGTAAAGGAGACGGAGCCAGACTCTTCCTGGTGGTTCCCAGTGACAGGACAAGAGGCAATGGGCACAACTTGAAACACAAGAAGTTCTCCTTAAACCTAAGAAAAAAAAAATTACTGTGAGGTTGGTCAAACACTGGAACACGTTGCCCTGAGAGGCTGTGGAGTCTCCATCCGTGGACAGGTAACTCTGGCAGCCGCAGCTGTAGAAGAAAAGCACCTCAGGATCACTGCAACTTGCAGAGGAACAGCACAAGCCCGGGACCTAGAACAAAGTTGCCAAAGTTTCTTCTGAGGCAAATTGACTCTCAAACTCTATCCAGGAGTAAAGGTGCTGAGCTCCCTAGGTTGCTCAGCAAGACAGCAAGAGGAACAGTCTGCTTGGTCCTGAGAGCACTGGGGAGGCTGCACCTCGAGTGCTAGGTCCAGTTCTTGATTCCCCAGGGCAACAAAGACATGGACTTCCTAGAGCGAGTCCAGCAAAAGCCTAAAAAGATGTTTGAGAGACTGGAGCATCTCTCCCGTGAGGAAAGGCTAAGAGAGCTGGGACTGTGCAGCCTGGAGAAGAGAAGACTGAGGGGGGATCTGCTCAATGTCTAGAAGTATCTGAAGGGAGGATGTCAAGAGGATGAGGCGAGAATCTTCTCAGTGGTGCCCAGTGACAGGATGAGAGGCAATGGGTACAACTGAAACACAAGCAATTGTGTTTCCATAGGAGAAGACTTTTGTACTGTGAGGTTGATCAAACACTTCAACAGGTATCCCAGAGAGGTGGTGGCGTCTCCATCCTTGGAGGTATTCAAACCTTGAGTGGAAATCCTGCTCTAGGTGGCCCTGCTTTGAAAAGGAACCCTGCTCATACCTATCTTATAAGGAAGCTTTTTGGAAGGTAGGAAACATTTTGAACCTGACTGGGATGTTCACATGTCCATCCAGCAGTCAGGCACTGTGACACTTGTGTCCAGATGTGAGGTCCCAGACTGATCATGATGGCCTGGAGGACAAAGGATGCCAGCTAGAAGTCCTCCCCCTGCCTCCTGGGCTCTTCTTAAGTTGGTGACCATTTGCAGAGTTTGGCTATGCCTTCTTGTATCCTTTTGGAGCTGCCCGTTGCCACTGTCTCCCTCCAGTCCCACCTCTGTGATGCCTCAGGAGTCATCCCTGTTCTTTCTCTCCATATTGGGGTGTCTTGCGAAACAGCAGGCAGAGGTGCTGGGATCATGTGGACCTGCTGCGCTGAGCGCTGTTAACACGGGCCATTCTGAGAGCTCTTTCCCAGCTGCATGCTCCTGTGGGTGCCTCTGCGCACAGACAAGTCCCAGTCATTCTCCATCTACACCAGCTTGAGCCTTTTTCTTACAAACCTATATGGAGAGAGGAGCCTTTCTGAGACGGGGGGGGGGAGGGGGGCCGCAGCGGAGCAGGATGCAATGAAAGGGGGCAAAGTCCATGGTGCTTCCGCACCATGGGGATGGGCCCTGTGCAGCCTGAAGGCCCCCGGGCACTTGGTTTGGGGGTGGTCGTGTTCATCTGAGGGCCATGAGAGCACCCAGAAAGGCAGCTGGGCTCTGGTGAGCAGCAGAGCCCAAAGTGCAGGCCTGGGGGGGCAGACAGAGGGGTTAAGGAGACCTGAAGCCCTGGAAAGTGAACTGGTGCATGAGAAGGGTGTGTGGGGACCACACAAGAGGGCAAGTGGAGGCTGCCCAGGAAGGGCTGGCCCTGCACCAAGCGGGAGGGACCATCCTTCCCTCATGGGGTTGGCAGGTGACAGCAGGGCCCTTTGTGATTGTGCTGCTGTGACATGTGCCCATGTCACAGTCAGGCGCTGGCCCAGCCTCAGCCCAGCAGTGTCCGGGAGGACAGGACAAGGTCAGAGCAGGAGTGTGCAGGGCTTGTGGAGGAGGACCCTGAGCACAGCCTTTCCCTGCTGCCCCCAGGCAGCCCTGCAGGACCAGGGCATTTCCCTAAGGCTTCCCTGGCTCCCGGCCTGCGTAAGAAGGATGGGGGCGGGGGGCACGTCTGTGGGGTCCAGGGTATTTAAGCAGGTGGGGGGAGATGGTGACGCAGGGCTGGGGATGATGGCGCCCACAGCCACCACTGGCCCTGCAGGGTTAAGGTTTCCCAGGAAGAGCTGGGCACCCACCACCAGCAGTGCTAGGGTGACACCAGCATTGCCTGGTGTGGCCCAGCATCTGAAATGTCTTGGGAGGGACCGCCCAGGAGCAGCCCAGCCCTGCTGTCGGCCATAGCAGGGGTGCCAGGGCCCAGCACAGCCGAGGACAGACAAGGACACTCCAGCATTGCTGGCATCACCCCCCCCCAGGACCCTCCACCAGCTTTGCTTGTAAGAGGCATTCCTGAAAGTGGTGCCTTGGCAAAACGTGTTGGCATCTGCCCAGTGAAGTCCTTTTGTCTGGAAAAGGACACGTACCTGAGTTCTCCTGTGCGGTCCTTTGCCCATTCCGGCCAGATGATGCCAATGTTCCTGGAGAGCCTCCAGGAGGCCTTTTCCAGGGGATTCGCTGCTTGCTGAAAAACCGTTGCCCACATTTGTTCCCCCATGTCCCAGTGCAGGCTCCTTCAGGACAACTGGCTCCCCATTCTGGCAACACAGAGATGCGGCCAGGCCTGAGTGCAGGCTCCCCCTTTGCCAACCCACAGCACCTTTTCTCCTTTCCACAGGATGGCTGAGAGACCCCCCAGCAACCCCAGGGTGGCCTGGCAGGTGGAGGAGGAGGAGGAGGAGGAGGAGAGACCCCCCCAGAGGCCCAGGGTGGCCTGGCAGGTGGAGGAGGAGGAGGAGGAGAGACCCCCCCGGAGGCCCAGGGTGGCCTGGGAGGAGCATGGAGCCCCTGAGGAGATCAGCTCCCAGGCACAGCTCCTCGAGGTGTGCGTGCCCCAGCCACTGCAGATAGGTGAGTGAATGGCATCATGGGGCTGGGCAGGGCTGGGGGCTGCGAGCCTGCCCCGCTCTGCTGCAGAGTGCCCCCTCCCTGGCAAGCTGCAGGCGGGTCCCAAGGGGCTCGGTGGCACTGCGGTGCCAGCATGCCTTGGCCTGCTTTGTGCTTTGGAGCTGGCCAGGCACAGCATCCCCCCAGGAAGGAGGGGAGCAGAGGGGACCCAACTCCTGCTCTGTGGGACAGGCTGCGAGAGGCAGCTCAGCCCCACTTCACTGTGCTCCACAAGCACACCCCGCCTGTCAGGCACCTCCCAGCCCTGGCGAGCACAGGGGAGCCAGGGTGTCAGTGCCCCGTGCCAGCCCCCTGACCAAGGGCTTGCTGGGTCCACATGGCAGGCAATGCGGCTACACAGAGGGCACAGTTCTTGTCATCTACCTCTCCTGCCTCCTACAGCTCTCCCTGATCTTTCTTTCTCAGGGCAAGGTTCTTCTGCCACCAGCTGCTTGCATGTGCAGAGAGAGGAGCAGGAAGCCCTGGAGTGCATCCAGGCCTTTCTCACAGGCCCAACAAGGGTAACTACAGACATTGCCACTTGGCCTGCATCCTGCTACCACTAGCTATGCCTCCTGTCCTCTCATGCTCTCCGTTTGTCTCTCTCCTCCTGGCTGTCAGGAAGAAGCCCAGAAGCTGAAGTTTTTGGCCTCTCTCTGCACTCTCAGCCGCTTGGCCAGGGCACAGAGCTGTGGCCAAGGCAGCCCTGCTGACAGAGCCGTCCAGGCTTGCAGTGTCCCTGTGGCCACGTGGACGGCGATGGTCTCCAAGCGCAGTACTTTGAGGAAGGTGCTGTGGGAGCTGTTCAGCATGCTGGAGGACCGGCCACTGCGCAAACCATTTATCACCGTCAGGGACGGCACTCGCATCCTTCCGCTGGCCGTGAGTTACCAGAGGAGACCTTGCTTGCCCTCAGGACTGTGCTCACCTGTCTGGGGCAAGCGGCAGGGCCCCCTGTCCCCTCCCCATCTGCCCACAGACACAGCCTGCCCCTGCCCAGGCAGCTCTTCGGCCTCCCTGTGCTGGCACCCCCCTGCCTCCCTCAGCAGACAGGAACCCCAGGAGGCCTGCTGTGCAAATGGGAGCTGAGCCCAAAGAGCCCCTCTGACTTGACCCTGACAGTCAAGCTGGGCACTCCATCTGCATCTTCTGTGTCCCCCTGGGCAGTGCCTGAGCCTCTCTCCCACACACTTCCCCCCAGGCTCCGGCAGTGCGACAGGGATGTCTCTGCAGTGAGAGCCGACTCTAGGTCTTTTCTGTAGGCAACCAGGGCACTCTATGAGCTCCTTCAGCAGTGCAGCCGCTCGCAGGAGGTGAAGGCATTTTTCTCCCACCTCTGCCTGGCACTACTCTTCCAGATTGCCTTCACTGCAGAGCTCACTCCGGAAGACGTTGCTATCTTCAGGAGGGAATGCCACCAGTGGGACCCATCTACTCCCACCAGCCCTGTCAGGTGCTCCATCCCGGTTCCTCCATCCCTCCCATGCACCTGGAGCCAGGGCCAGGCTCCCAATGTGAGCTAGCCTTTGCTCTGCACACAGCTCTGCAGTGCAGACCATGGCATCTCTTTTCTGCTGCGCTGGCTACGAGCATCAAGCCCTGGTCATCAGGCAGCAGGGTGGCTGGGACATGCTTCTCAGCCCTGACACTCTCCACTTGGGAGTCATTGTACTGGCTAGGTGAGAGCCCTCTTATCTCAACTCTGTCTCACACAGTCCCCTTGCTCTGGGATGGCAGAGGGTCCCCAGGTCTGCAAGACAGGGGCTGCAGCCTCAGCCCCTGTGATGAGAGATTGCACAGCTGAGGGGGCAATGGGAGCTCCCTGCTCTTTTTCCTGCCCACCTGTGAGAGCTGCTGGAGCAGGAGCTGGTGTTAGCAAGGGTGAGAGAGGGTGCTTGGCAGGACCAGTCACCTCCCAGGGACCTGGAGTCCCCTCCCTTTGGGACTGGGCTCAGGCCACAGAGAAGGCCGTGGGTCTGTCTGCGCGCAGTCCCACCAGAGAGAGTTATGCAGGAAAGGGGCAAGATGCACACGGGCACGTAGGAGGAGCCCATGGGGACAAGACTCCCATGTGGGCAGGAAATGGGACGTGTCGATAGGCCATGATTTCAGGGTAGGAAGGGTGTCTTTCTGCTCTCCCACCAAAACGAGCCTGAAGATGCTACCCTGGGTCTGCAGTGGTGGGGTGCAGTGGGGGAAAATGGCCACTGTGTGAGCAACTGCCAGTGGCTGGGCTAGTAGAATGCCAACACGGCCTTACCCTGCACGTCCTGGCCACTAGGTCAGGAGCTAGACTTAGCAGTGCAATCCCAGAAGAGGTCTGCCTGCTCAGCTACATACTGACAGAGCCTCCTTCCCCCTGCTAGAGAGATAAGGAAGAGCCCAGCTCCTGACCAGCGCTGGATCTTTGACCAGCTGGTAGTGGTACTCTGCAGGGAGGACCAGTTTCGGGAGATCCCTGCCATGGCCTTCTTCAGTGAGGTAGGCCTGATGACAGCCGGTGCCTGTCCGAGACGCTTCTGAACTGTGCTCTCTTGCATACCTGAGTGCAGGATGGGATGTCAGTCCTGCATTCCTATTAGTCCCCCTGGCCATGGTCCATCTCTGATGCCAGTTCTCTCTAGTCAGTTGCTCCTCAAAGGCAGGAGGACAAGAGGCTGCAGAGGGTTCAGAGGGCAGAAGAGCAGGTGGGCAGGTGTGCCCTGGGGCACAGGAAATGGGCTGAGGGGTCCCGCAGGCTCTCTGTGGTCACAGCTGCCTGCAGGATGGGTTTTGTGTGGCTTTGGAGCCCTTGCTCAGAGCTGTCAGTGGGCTCCAGCACAGCGTCAGGGTGCAGGGAGTGCTGCAGGCTTTGTCCGTCTCTCACTGCCATGTGTGTTTCAGCTGCTGATCTGCACTGACCTCACCAAGGTGGAGGACCGTGTGCTTAACCTCTTGCAGAGGTATCTGCGCCATCACTCTCCAGTGATGCGTTGGCTAGTGCTCAGAGGCCTCATCACAGCGTCTGAGACACCCACGATGGTGAGTAGGGGACAGCCACGCAAAGTTGTGCAACAGCGTGGAGGTGGGCAGAAGGCTAGGGGGAAGGCAGTGTCTTGGGCTTTGCGGGGAACTGGGAGGTGTGGTGGCTGTGCAGCACCAGGAGAAAGACATCAGTGCCCTCCTGAAAGGGCTCCCAGTGCTGGCACGTCCCAGCTGTTTCAGGCAGAGTTTTTCCCAGGGTAGTCTGTCTTTGCTTCACAAAAAGAATGTTCTGTGTGTCACACAGGCAAGAAAAATGCACTTGCTGCTGCCAGACTTGATGAAGGGCCTGCAGGATGCTGACAGGGACATCAGGCTGAAAGCCCTGATGGTGCTGAGGAACGTCTTCAGCTACATGGACAGGCAGAGGGCCCGCCCCAGTACCTTGCAGCTGATGGAGATGCTCCTGCCCCTCTTTGATGATGTAAGGCTGGCATGAGAGCCCAGGGCTCTGCTGCACATCCATGGACATCCATGCATGGCCACGGGTGTGTTGTGTCCCTCTCTGCTGTGCCCACTGGTGGGTGAATTTGTACCCCCCACCAGGGAGGGTGGGTCCTGGGAACTGTCAGGAAGTGCTGTGCCCTGCAATACTCAGAACACTGTCCCGCTGCTCTGTACCATGCTGAGCCCCTGCAGCTCTTGCTATGGCTTGGGGCAGAGACAAAGAGCCAGGAGTAGACCTGAGGCCAGGGACAGGCTGCCCCTTTCCATCCAGTTCTACTGGGCGGGCCTGACCACGCCCCAGGGGGAGAAAGTCTCCTTTGGAGGCAGAGGCACCCAGCACCCAGGAGAGCCTGTGCTGCCTCTGCAGGCCAGCCCTCGGTCCCCAGCTCCCTCAGCAGCAGCCTGCTCAGCAGAGCCCCAGCTCTGGCCTTCTGCTAGGCTGGGGGACAGCTGTGCGCAGAGAGGATGAGGCCTCTTGCTGGGGCAGCCCTTCTCATGCCTGGCTGCCCCGGCCATTTGCTGAGGTCTCCCCTGCCCTCCTCCCTCCCACCAGGAGGCCAGCCAGCTGCGAGAGCTCTCCATCTTCCTCTTCAAAGACGTGATGGAGACTGTGGTGTGGAGTGACAAATGGAGGATGAAGAAGAAAGTGCAGAGGAGCCTGCTGCCACTCTTCTTTCACATGAGTGACGAGACGCGGAGAGTGGCCCAGGTGCGGATTTCTGATGCCAGCAGTGATTCAGGGAAGGCCACAACTCTGGATGCTGGCACTCCGTGGGTGGGCCTTAGCCCCGTGGGTGGATCTCAGCATCTTTGAACGTGTGTCATTGTGGGTCCTAACTTCCTGAGTCCCAGAGGATAGTGCAGAGCTGCCCTCCCTATCTGTCTCAGCCCTCCACAGCCTTCAGCCAAGGGTAGGCCCTTTCCCTAGCTCCAGCTTCCCTAAAGGGCCGGGCTGTGGTGGCTGCGGTGCCATCTCCCAGTCTCTGCTACTCTGCAGGCCTCTCGGGAAACCCTCCTTGAAGCAGCACAACTTCTGCAGTGGGAGCAGCTCAGGCATCTGGCAAAAACAGGGCAGACATGGAAGATCAGCGAGTGCATGGTAAGCACAGCCCCAAAGCCCCCAAGGGCCTGGGCCACATGAGGCAGCCTGTCCCCCATGCCCGTTGTATGGGGCACTGCGACCCAGCTATGCTCCTCACCCACTGCTGCAACCCGGAGCCCCAGCCTGGATCTGCACACAGGTGCTCTTTCCTTGAGTGTACAGCACTGACAGGCTCTTCTCTAGGCCCCTCTGGCCTCAGTGACTCTTGGCGGCTGATGGGGCACCTGCTCCCGCTGGGCCTGGCAGCACGACAGGAGGCGCTCAGCACCTGCCAGCTATGCTCCGTCCTGTGATCCCTCCGCACCTCATCACCATGTGGCCCCTGACCGGGAGCTGTGACTGTCCTGGCACAGGAGGGATGGGGAGGGTATCCCTGGGAGGAGGGATGGGCCTGGCCTCCTGCAGAGGGTCTGTGCCATCTCTGTGCCCTTGTGCTCTCTCCAGCTGGCACGGTACAGGAGCAGGGCAGAGGACTACATGTGCCAGAGCCTACCATACCTGCAGGACCCCCAGGCATCGTTGCGAGAGACAGCCGTGAGGTTCATTGGTGAGCCACAACACCTGGGGTCCCCCTCTGACCCAGGGCGGCCTCAGCTGCACTGTTCGGTGCTGGCCTGAGCACGCAGGGGCTCTGTGTCTCCCTCTCCCATCCTTGCCCACATGGACAGGCTGATGGGAGCCCTATTCGGTCCCACACACCCTCCTTGGGTGCTGCACTGTGCTGCACTCGGGTCAACCCTGCCCAGGGGGAGGAGGGCATGTGGCCAGGCTGGCTGGGCAAGTGGGAGCTGTGCTGCTGAGAGCATGCTGAGGAGCGTGAGCAGTGATGGGCTGTGTGTGCCTAGGGCTCGCTGCGCGACACATGCAGCCCCAGAGTGAGGATAAGCTGCAGGCCATCTGCAAAGGTGAGTGCGGGCAGCGTGGTGTTGGCTGGGCTGGTGGGGATGGAGGAAGGTGCCCAAGCAGTGTGCTGCGCGCCCCTGTCCAGCACCAGGCGAGGAGAGCTCTATGTCTCTGTGCAGAGGGGAGAGGGGGAATCTTTCGAGGCACTCAGGGCAGCCTTGAGCAGCAACTTCCAGCTGGCCCATTGGTCCCCCAGCTTCCTCGTGGGCCTAGGAAAGGCTCAGTGGGCTGGTGCTGCCTGCAGAGTATGCCTGGGCTTTCTGCAGATATGGAGGTTTGATCTCTGCTCTTTTCTGCCTCAGCCCTTCAGCCCTTGAAGAATGACAGCCATCACTCAGTCAGTGCCCTGGCAACACAGACCATCCTGATGCTGAGGCCTCCACAGGAAAACTTCCCATCAGGATTTACCCTACGAGCCCTGCGCTATCAGCTCCGGAGAAGCTGGAGGAGGTGGCACGTGCTTCTAGGATGTTGCTCTGTTTGAGCAGAGCTAGAGCAGCAATCCTCATCCTGGGGTGCTCTGCCCACTGAGGCCCCACAGCTGAGCATGCTGGACAGCCGGGCTCATCCCTGGCATCTTCCCCTGCCTACAGGGCAGCTCCCCTGCTCAGGCGCATCCCGTCCCCAGTGTTGCTGTACAAGTTCACCCCTTTGTTGTGCAGTTCCCAAAGAAGTAGCCCTATTTCTTCGGCATGTTTGTCTTTTCTTTGCGGCGACAGAAGCAAGAGAGACAACTCAGCCCCTAAAAGAGTCAGGGGCTTGTCTTGCGAGTGGCATGATGCCCACTCTTTCCAGCAGCCCGTGGCAGTACAAAACATACCCACAGTCTTATGCCTCTGTTGCAGAGCACCAGCTGCTCTGCTGGGCCACCAAACCCAGAGGAAAGGAAGAGGAAAGCTTTTGCCAAATGGCCCTCTCCAGAAACATCCCAGAGGCCCAAACTCTCCACAGGGCTTAGGCATCATGTGGATGGGGGTGACAAGGGATGGTGTGAAGCTCTGGACCATTGCCATCACAACTGGCTTCGGAATTCAGTCCTGGAGTTTCACACCTTTTGTCTCAAGAGCTCGGCCCTGCAATTGAGGGAAACCAGGGCAGAACGTGGTGGGAAGGTCCTCCGAGGTGAGGTGGGGAGCTTCCGTCCCTCTTCCAGAGTGCTCCTTTCTCTTAGGAGATGCAGGAGGCTCTTCCTCCATCTGGCCTCAGTCTCAACAGCCCAGAATAGAAACTAACAATGAGGTTTTGCCCCTTCCAAAAAGAGGCAGAGGGACCAGGATGCGGTGCAGGCTGATGCTCGCCCTGGGGATTCTGCAGTCAGAGAAGTGCTCCATTTTCCCCATACAGAAAGGCCAAGAATGGAGGAAAGACCGCAGAGGCCTTGATTGGATTCTACCTTGAAAATAGATCACTTATTCTGCCACTGCCTATGCAAGGCAGGGCACAGGGTTAGCCTCTTGACCATACTGGGTTCAACTGATGTCATCCAGCCCAGGTACTACGAGGCCACCAACACTCTGGCCCTAGCTATGCAACCTGCTCCCACACCCCAGCTTGGGCTCAGCGGCAGCGTCCCAGGACAGACACAAGCCAGCAGATTGCCACCAGTGTTGCCACTTCCTAGCAGGCCCCTCCAGCAGCTCTCAAGCGAAAGCCTCTGCAGAGCCCCAGGCCCCTGTGGGTAGCAGGTCACTGTGTGGTTCATCAAGCTCTCTCAGCTTCTCCTTAGATGACAGATGCTCCATTCCCTTCCTTCATCATTTTAGTCGCCCTTTGCTGGACCCGCTCCAGGAGCTCCATTCTCTCTTCAACTGGGGAGCCCAGAACTGGACCCAGCACTCCAGATGCAGCCTCATCGGGGCTGAGTGGAGGGGCAGGATCACCTCCCTCCACCTGCTGCCAACACTCTGCCTAATGTACCCCAGCGTACCATTGGCCTTGGCCACAAGGGCACGCTGCTGCCTCATGCTTAACTTGCACTGCCAGGTCTTTCTCCACAGAGCTGCTTTCCAGCAGGTCAGCCCCCAGCCTGTACTGCTGCATGGGGTTATTCTTCCCTAGGTGCAGAACCCTGCACTTGCCTGTGTTGAGCTTCCGGAGGTTCCTCTCCGCCCAACTCTGCAGTATGTCCAGGTCCCTCTGAATGGCAGCACAGCCTTCTGGTGTGTCAGCCACTCCTCCCAGTGTAGTATCATCAGCAAACTTGCTGAGAGTGCACTCAGCAAGTCGAGCAAGCTGGAAGCCCTGACCTAATAGTCTGTGTTCATGCCCAGATGTTCTGAGAAGCAAGAGGCTCGGGTCTCTGTTGGCAGCATTCGTAAAAACACCCCTTGGATAGGAAAAGCCAGATTGTCCCAGTGACTGGCCCTGCCACTAGAGCCTGCCAGAAAGGCAGCCGTGGGCCCTCCTCCAGAACAGCTGTAAGAAAACTAAGCGCTCTAATGCTGCTCTGGCATCCTCTTTTGACCAGAGAACCCAGGTCTGATTTTCATTCTGCCAGGAGTGAAAGGCACTGATGGGCATCTCCGCTGCCCTTGCTGCACCTTGCCTGAAATCCCTACCTTGCATAGCAGAAGCACTAACCTAAGTGGAGTGACGTGGACTGCAAGCTGCGAGCCTCTAGGGGTGGGCAGTGCCAAGAACATTTCAGATTAAAGTCTAAAATCTTTCAGTTGAGAAAGTCTAGATCAGCCAGAGCATTTAGGCTAAGATAGCTTCTGTTGGATGCTATCAAAGAGAATACACTCTCTCTGGAAAGAAAAAAGCACGGACTATAAGACCGCATAGCTAGTTAGTGGCAGAAGTGGCTTAGTAAGGTTTTTGTTAAAGGCAAACAAATGTGAAAATTGTATGAAAGAGCCATTAGTGTGGCAGGGATGTTCTGAGGTGTGGACTTCACTCTGCGCTCCTGTGGGGTGACCTTTGCAGGGTCTGGCTGTTGGCAGTAATGGAGGATGACAAATTAATTGTGTACCCTTAGGTGCCCATTATTTAACTTCCTGTTGGGTTTATACATGACTTTGAAATAATCCCTTTGTCAATGACTACTTTCATGATGGCCGAGCTTGCAAACCAAGCAAGCAAACTGCATCTTTTCTGGACAAGCCCAGTTCCATTGTTCATATCAAGTTAGTTTATTTTATGGACCTTCTCTAGAAAGTTGACAGCATGTAACTTGCGAAGGTGTCCTGAATTGTCCCCTGCAGAGAGGTCAGGTTAAATTGGTTTGCTGACAAATGCTCCTTGGTGTGCAGCACTTTGTTAGGATGTCAGGTGTACACACATTTACTACCATCCCAATGAGGGCTGTTTTTTTTTTCTGTTTGTTATTTAAATATTTATTTCACAAGTACCTTTTTTGCATGCCTGTGACATTATTATGGAAGTGTATGAGTTCTGAAATTTTTTTTACGTAGGTCCTGGAATCTGGGGAAAGCATGTTCTGTGGTGCAAAATGACAAGCTCTGCTTGTGAGCTGGGAGCAGCAAAATGACTTGTGGGGACAAGCGTGGAGTCTTGGGTTTCTAACTCCAGCAAATTCCTACTCCCATCCTCATAACCTCGTACATGATAGTCGCAAGGCTCGCTTGTCAGGGCTCAAGATTCCCAATCAGCCGGTCAGTATTAGGGAGTAGTTTGCATTACCACCCATAAACAGAGAGCCATGAACATCTGCTTGTCATTGAAAGGTGACCTGTGGTTTTTCCATGAACACTTTCCCATCTTTCTATGCAGATATCAAATGTGTTGATGCTTGCGGCCTAGAGTGGTCTCAGAGAAATGATTCAATCAGGTACAGAGGCTCTTTTAATCCAGGTCCTTGTTTCCTTTGGCTCCATATGTTCCAGCGGATAGCAATGTCCATGAGGAGAAAAATCCTATTTATCATCGGAGTGTTGTGGATTACAGAGACAGGGTGGGATAGTTCACATGACTGGGATGCTGTCATCGATGGCTATGCACTTTTTAGGAAAGACAGGCCAGGAAGGCGAGGTGGTGGAGTTGCTCTTTATGTGAGGGAGCAACTAGAATGTGTGGAGCTCTGCCTCGGGGTGGATGAAGAGCAAGTTGAGAGCCTATGGGTAAGGATTAAAGGGCAGGGTAACATGGGTGACACTGTTGTGGGGGTTTACTACAGGCCACCTGATCAGGAGGAAGTCATCGATGAGGCCTTCTACCGACAGCTGGAAGTAGCCTCACAATCACAGGCCCTGGTTCTCATGGGAGACTTCAACCACCCTGACATCTGTTGGGAAGACAGCACAGCTAGGCACAAACAGTCAAAGAGGTTCCTGCAGAGGCTTGATGATAATTTCTTGACTCAGGTGGTGGAGACGCCAACAAGGAGAGGTGAAATGCTAGACCTTGTACTAACGAACAAAGAAGGTCTAGTTGGAGATGTGAAGGTTGGAGGCAGCCTTGGCTGCAGTGACCATGAGATGGTGGAGTTCAGGATCCTGTGAGGAGGGAGCAGGGCAACGAGTAGGATTGCAACACTGGACTTCAGGAGAGCTAACTTTGGCCTCTTCAGGGACCTACTTAGGGGAATCTTATGGGACAGGGCCCTAGAAGGAAGAGGGGTCCAAGAAAGCTGGTTAATATTCAAGCGTCACCTCCTCCAGGCTCAAGATCGCTGCATCCCTCTGAGGAAGAAGTCCAGCAAAGCGGGCAGGAGATGTGCATGGATGAGCAAGGAACTCCTGGCAAAACTCCAGCAGAAGAAGGAAGTGTACAGAATGTGGAAAAGGGGACAGGCCACTTGGGAGGAATACAGGGACATTGTCAGAGCGTGCAGGGATACAACAAGGAAGGCTAAGGCCCAGTTGGAATGAAATCTGGCAAGGGATGTCAAGGACAACAAGAAGGGCTTCTTCAAATACATCAGCAAAAGGAAGACTAGGGAAAACGTGGGCCCACTGCTGAATGGGGCGGGTGCCCTGGTGACAAAAGATACAGAGAAGGCAGAGTTATTGAATGCTGCCTTTGCTTCAGTCTTCACTGCTAAGGCCAGTCCTCAAGAATTCCAGACCTTGGGGACAAGAGAGGAAGTCTGGGGAAAGGAAGACTCTCCCTTGGTTGAGGAGGATCAGGTTAGAGATCTTTTGTCCAAACTTGACATCCATAAATCCATGGGCCCTGATGGGATGCACCCACGAGTGCTGAGGGAGCTGGCGGATGTTATCGCTAGGCCACTCTCCATCATCTTTGAAAGGTTCTGGAGATCAGGAGAGGTGCCTGAGGACTGGAAGAAAGCCAACGTCACCCCACTCTTCAAAAAGGGCAAGAAGGAGGAGCCAGGAAACTACAGGCCTGTCAGCCTCACCTCCATCCCTGGAAAGGTGATGGAACAGCTCCTCCTGGAGGTCCTCACTAAGCATCTGGAGGACAAGAAGGTGATCAGGAGTAGTCAGCATGGATTCCCCAAAGGGAAATCATGCTTGACCAATTTGATAGCCTTCTATGACGGAATGACTGGCTGGGTAGATGAGGGCAGAGCAGTGGATGTTGTCTACCTGGACTTCAGCGAGGCTTTGGATGCTGCCTGCCATCACATCCTCCCAGGTGAACTGAGGAAGTGTGGCTGAGATGAATGGACGGTGAGGTGGATGGAGAACTGGCTGGATGGCTGAGCTGAGGGTTGTGGTGAATGGCACAGAGTCAAGTTGGAGGCCTGTGGCTAGTGGTGTCCCCCAGGGCTCAGTCCTGGGTCCAGTCTTGTTCAATATATTCATCAATGACCTGGAGGAAGGGACAGAGTGCACCCTCAGCAAGTTTGCTGATGATACTACACTGGGGGGGGGGGGGGGGGGGGAGAGGCTAACACACCAGAAGACTGTGCTGCCATTCAGAGGGACCTGGACAGGCTGGAGAGCTGGGCGGAGAGGAACCTCCTGAAGTTCAACACAGGCAAGTGCAAGGTCCTGCACCTAGGCAGGAATATTCCCATGCACCAGTACAGGCTGGGGGTTGACCTGCTGGAAAGTAGCTCTGCCGAGAAGGACCTGGGAGTGCTGGTGGACAACAAGTTAAACATGAGCCAGCAGTGTGCCCTTGTGGCCAAGAAGGCCAATGGTCTCCTGGGGTGCATTAGGCAGAGTGTTGCCAGCAGGTGGAGGGAGGTGATCCTGCCCCTCTCCTCAGCCCTGGGGAGGCCTCACCTAGAGTACTGTGTCCAGTTCTGGGCTCCCCAGTACAAGAGGGACATGGCACTCCTGGAGAGAGTCCAGCGGAGGGCTACCAAGATGATTAGAGGGCTGGAGCACCTCTCCTAGGAAGAAATACTGCAAGAGCTGGGCCTGTTCAGCCTGGAGAAGAGAAGATTGAGAGGGGATCTCATCAATGTGTACAAGTATCTGAAGGGGGAGTGTCAAGAGGATGAGGCCAGTCTCTTCCCCGTGGTGCCCAGCAACAGGACAAGAGGCAATGGGCAGAAACTGAACCACAGGAAGTTCCACCTAAACCTGAGAAAAAACTTCTTCACTGTGAGGGTGACAGAGCATTGGAACAGGTTGCCCAGAGAGGTAGTGGAGTCTCCTTCCCTGGAGATATACAAAACCCGTCTGGATGTGATCCTGGGCAATATGCTCTAGAGGTCCCTGGTTGAGCAGGGAGGTTGGACTAGATGATCTCCAGAGGTCCCTTCCAACCTAAACGATTCTGTGATTCTGTGATTCTGTGATATTTATTTCAGATTTCTCCTCAAGGCTTTCAATTTTCAGTCCTAAAATATAACTCAAAACTGAGACGCTGCCAAGGTTTTAGTCAGCATTTAATTTGTTGTGAGGGTGCACAGATACCAGTATGAAAGCCATATCTGATTTAGTTAACAGCACTTTTTCCCCCTTCCACCAACTGCTTTTATTGGTTTATGCTGTATTCTCTTTAAAGTCCATGTAGGGTTTACATGTTGGGAAGATTCTTCACTGCTATCCATCGGATAACTGAACTCTGGGGAGAGAGGTCCATTTACAAAAGATAAGAGTCCAGCCTTTTGGCTTAATTGAGTAAAAATATTGATCATACAGATTTTAACATCTCTGCCTTGTGCAACATTTTATTTCAGTTACATCTAGTAAACTGTTTCCCTCAAGTTGTTGCCTTGTGGCATTTATTGCATACTTCACTTGCCAAGTTAGCAGTTCTTCCAGAGACATCAGAAATGAAATTATTCTTTCTAATGTCAAAAAATATTACAGAGCCTCATATTTTTAAAAATTAGTAGTTTATGTCACTAGAATACTAAAATGCTAGCTGTGTACATGTCAAGATTAAATAACTTCTCAGGATGATCTACATCATCTGCTGCGTATTCCATCACCAATGCCACAGACAATCCTATCTCTCACACAGTGTTTTCAAGAGCTTTCTTGATGCAAAATTCAGGTTTTTTACACTGAAGAAATGAATGATCACAAAATTATGCTGTAACTAGAAGTCATATATTTAAATACTTCTAATTAGAAGCTTAGAACTCAGAAGTATCCTTTTAGCTGAATTTTATATGACCTTAATTTCTTCTACTATATAGAAAAAGAAGTTTTTATGACTCATGTTTTTTTGTAATTGTTCTCTTGCTGTCATGAATGCCAAATAAATGTTTTTCTGACACAGCAGTATTCAGGATACAGCATAACACAAGTATCCTGCAGGGGGAGGGGCAGAGGAATGTTGATGATAGGGATAAAAAAAAAGCTTTTTGCCTAAGCATTTCTGTTTTTTAATCACATAAAATTCTGAAGAACAGCTGAAATGAATTAATATGTGAAAAAGATAAATAGATAGCTCAGTGTAATGATGGCATTCATGGGTTTTAGTCAATTTACCATCAATGATGATTTAGGTAACAGCACAAGATGTAGAGTGACGTTGCTGTCCCTTACAGGAGATAGTATGTTCAAAGAGTACTGGATGAACTTGGTAGTCTGTTCAGGGTTACTGGATGAACCAGGGCCAGGCAAGAAAAGTACACAACAGTTAATGTGTACAGGACTTCCTAAAAAGGCAGAAAAGCAGAGACAATACTTTTTAATATGATAGAAAAAATATATATATATTTGCACCACCTGTTATTTTTAACAATAATTTCAAGAGGAACTTAGTCTCTAGACAGAATCAAGTTGCTTGCATACTTATGCATGCTCCTTACCTAGAGAAAGAACTCCCCCCACACCCCACCCCCTACTGATGCCTGGTGTTTTATGATTAAAGAAAGGCAACAATATGAGGGTACAGCAGGTGGCTTGTCAAGCTGGCAGATGGATGATCTTCATTAATGGCATCAGCGAGAGGGAGGGAAACTGAGAGCTTCCACGTAAAATAAAGAATTACAGTTATTATTATTGTTATCATTATAATTATTATTATTTTGAGGAGATGATCTGGAGAGACCAAAATAGCTAAGACATTTAGCACCTTCACGTATTTCATTAGTGGTCAATAGTGAACACCAGATTTAGGAACGCTTCTCAGGAGCGTGACTGGGTCAGCAAAAGTGGCAGAACGAACCCAGCAGAGACTAGCCATAAACTCGCAATGGACTATTGCACTAGAAAATAGCTGAGCTCCAGTAACTTCTTAGAGGTTTTTACTTAGCCAGCCAAGATGTCTTCAGTTCTTCTCATTCAGATTTTTAAGTGCCTGCCTGTTTTAGGTTTGATATCGTCTGAACCCTGATTTGTCTGATCTATAATCAGTTTGTCAGAGACACTTGGCAAAAGGCTTTGTAAAAAATTACTTAGATATGCTGAACACAGTCCATGTAGATAATAACTTCTTTTTTTCCTTTTTTAATGATGCTTCTCTAAGCTCTCACACCAGGTAAACCTTCAGCTTTGAAAGTCAGAACAAAATTAAGAAGAAATATATGCTTCAAAATGTTTGTAAAAGTAAGTTCTTAAAAATGTTTGGCAGAAGATGGTCTAATAAATAAATAGATGTTTATGCAAAAGTCAAAAAATTAAATACAAACAAGTCAGAGGGATTAAACAAATTTTTTTTGGTAACACTCAAAATAGGGGATAAATCCTGTAAATAAATGCTGGAAACTTACTGAACTGAATGGAATTTCACAGTCCTTCATACATAGAAATGTAATAGTGGAAATTAAAAAAAGGGGAAAGCAATGTCTGATGAAAACCAAGATTCCTCTACTGACTCTCTTTCTTATCCTACATAACAAACTTTTACATATCCTACATGTCATCATAGCCACATTAATCATAGTGTACTTAAGACTGAGTAAGTGTACAGGTACAGCTTTGTCTCCTAAATGGATGAAACTGGGCAAACTAAAAGCTATAGTATTTGAAGCATATTGGGATGGGGCCCTAAAACAAAGAATTTAAGCAAAAGAGCACTTTTTAGTAAGAAATGTTTCTCAGAGAAAACACTTCCTATCCCCTTGGGAGACCAGCATTGACTTTTATATATTTCTAAGTGGGATGCCAACTTGCATGTGACTAATGGATGCCCACATGGAGTGTTTTAGAAAGTTGATTTTGTGTTGCTGTTAGCGTTTTTCAGAGTTTGTCAGACACATTCAGTGCAATTTATAGTACTATACCTAGCAGAATCTTCAGTTTTTACAGAATTTCACTTTAGAAGAAATTCAGAAGAATCAAAAAAAATCAATACTAAATTTTTATTAAAAACATCAGTTCTTTAATTTTGAATGACATTTAATTTTTTTTCTTTTTATTGTCTGTATTAAAAATGTATAATTCAAAATTAAGGAAAACCAATTTTGTGTTTTCTACTCAAGCTTGGGGGGGGAATGATATTTTTAGCTTTTATATAAGACTGATTTCAGTTTTTATTATTTTTTATCGCTGTAATGAGGATAAACTTTTATTTCAGAAGTCTTCCTACCATCTGTCTTCCAATGTGCAGCAAAAGATCGCTAGATCTCAGCATGCTATATTTCTGTGTATCATGCATAAAGCATGGTAAAGAAAAGAAATACAAACTGCAGCCCTCTCTGGTGTACCTGATGAGGATTATTCCTGTTGCGTTCCTCTGAATTAGAGTTCTGTTCCCTTTGTTAGCAACAGGAGGAAATTGCTCTTTTAGTCTGTGACACAATAGTTCAGGCTGTGTACAAATCTCTAACAAAAGTAAATCTGCCTTTGATTTCTGAATAAAGAAAGGACATCTTCTGAAATCCTTGCACAATAAAGGTAATGCTCATTAAGGTTTTTTTTCAGCATACCTCCTTTCCTACTGATTTCAAAAGATATCAAGAAATAACAGCTGGTAGCCTTAATCAGGCTCATTGTTAAGATCAGGTAAGAGTGAAATGTTTTTCATGCTTAAAGGAATTAATTCAAATGAGGAAAATGAGAAAAAAAAAAAGAAAGAAAGAAAAAAGTAATGTTCCTGAGTATCCTCTTAATAAACACATACACCTATCAGAACCCCACAACTGCTGCATTAACCACCACAATCTTTTCAAAGACTTCAGCAGACATTGGAATAAGGCCTCAGGTAGAACAGCTTTAAATCTGAGAAATCATATTCTTCTAAAATTTGCCTCTGGATTTTGGAAATAATTGAAACAGCTTTATATCCATGTAGATCCTCCCACAGTATACCTTAGGTGATTCAGGATAATCCTCCAAAGGTACAGTTTCCAATCCTGCTGCTGACAACCATTGTTTTCTACAATTTACATAGAAAGTACTTTTGACAGGAAATGGATTCCTCAGTTTAAAGTAACCTCATTTCAGTCCCAGTGTTCTAATCCAAGGAGTGCTGCAGCTATTGCAATCCTTTCCATTAAGTTCAAGATATGGAGAAATCAAATAAGGACTTTTCTTACTGCAAATCAAATAGCTGATTTTGACCTGCTACTTTTTCTGCTATGAGGTAATAGAGATTTCAAGAAGAAAATTTAGGTAAATTCTTGTCCATCAGAAATAAGAGTTTAAATGCCACCATTTGAATTAAAAAACAAACAAACAAAAACTTTGCTTATTATTTAAGGGATTATAACACCAATGTTAGTGCATTATCTTTTCTTCTAGTTTTTTCTTTTAAAGTGGCCCTTTAAAACTGCCTAAAAATGTGCACATCATCCTTCAATGGTGAAACTTACTCTTTTTATTTACATTCCACTTCTTCTGTTGCAATGTCACACCTTTTTCCAAGAAGTAAACAGACTGAGTTGTAATGCTAGTGTTATTTGTTCGTTTTCAATTGATCTAATTCTAAAATGAGAGTTTTAAATGATAATCTATAACTCTTAGCACAACCCAGATCAGATTTCCTCCAGAAGTCATATTCACATAGCAGTTCGTACCCATCAGGAATATTGTTTATGATGTCTCATTTAGTTTTATTGTTTCTTTGTATCTCACACTTGTTTATGGCATTGATGTGTTGTCACTTCTCTTAAACGTATACTAACATCTTTTTAAAGCATGGGACTTTTTATCAGTTAAGTATCAATATCAACACAGAATTGGTCCATTGCAAGATTCTGGAAAATAGAATTTAGGTTCAGAAGCTCAAAGATGTTTTAGTATAGATCTGCCTCCTTCTTTAGATGGCAGGATCTACTGATTAAGTGTTCTCATTAAGCACGAATGTACTCAGCTAATATCATTTCACCAATAAGCATGCATAAAATCCTCTAACCACAGAGCCAAAGCTGCAGATGTGTGAAAACAATGTCTCTGGTTTAGTTCCCATTAGACAGAACTCCTTAGAAATATATGGCAGAAATCCTTAAGAAAGAAGAGATTGTCGGGGCGATGTGTAACCAGAAGACAACTGGGAGCAGCAACAAAGTATTCTCTCAGTGCCAGTGCCAGAAGCCCTGGGAAAGTGCGCCTAACATGAGGACTTGTGTCAGTGCCAAGACGGACGGGGGCGCGTGAGCTATCCGAGCGCAGATATTGAAACCAGGGCAAGGACGTGAGAGAGAGAAGATAATCTCGATGCAGAGCGTGGCTTGTAGCAAAGTAACTTTAATCTGTAAACACAGCTCTATTCTCACATAACAAGGTATATAAGAGAGGATGGAATATGAAATAAACAATCTTGCTTCACTACATGCAAGGTTCGTTCTTCAATCCCCACAGAGATTAATGCCTGTGTGCATGTATTTATGGAACGGGTTTGGTCTTATCGTGTTTCAAGAAGTGGAACTAATTTCAGTAGGATTTCAAGAGTCTAGGCAGTTTGAAAAAGGGACACTGGTGTCTATTTGCATTTTCAAGTCCCTTACCAAAATAGCCCATGAACTTGGTAGTACTGAGCAAATCAGGCCTAGTTTCTTAGAGGTACTTTTCTGTCTAACTCACAGTGATTTTAGTAACTTTGAGATGTGGGATTTCATGCTTCCCTCTTACAAAAAAGCTAAGTTTCTTTTTTACTTAGGAGTATTCATGCAGTCAATACCCTATCACTTTATTGTTCAGCAATAGTTAAAAAAAGATAAAGATTTATATTCATTTTGCAAGATTTATATTCATTCTGCAATTAATACAGGCAGGATGTACCAAAGACATCTATAAGTTCACGATCCACTTATTTCACCTGATCAATAAAGGTCAGTTTGTATGTGCACTTAGTCAATATGAATTTGCAAACTAAAATGTGTAGGGTGCACTGCATTAATTAGAATATTTCTATATTCACCTTCTGGAGAGCAAGTAAATGAGTTAAGGTATCAGATGTTCCATATGCATTCCATTAATGAAATAATAATACTTTCTGCCTTAATGTCTAATAAATATTGAAATAAGCAACATTTATTTAAAGGATTTCATTAGTATGTGTTTCTATTAATTGGCAAAAATGTTTTCCTCATCTATGAAACAAATAAAGAGATGAGCGATGTAGCTTAAAAAATTATAAATTTTAATTTAACACCTCGCCAGTCATCTGGCTCTCAGCGTTCCAAACAAACGGCCTGCACCTCAGACTGCGTGGCAGCCTGACGGTCTCTGCAGCGCTCGGGAGGATGAGGACCTAAGCAAGCCTGTTCCTTCATCCGACGAAAGACGCAACTCGCCAAAACCTTCCCCGGAGCCCTGCCGGAGGAAGAGAGAGCGCTCTGGCACCGAAGAGCGGGAGAAGCTAAACGGAAGGGGACCAGGCGGTCAGTCTCACAAGAGGAGGCGCTCTTGCAGGCTGGAAAGAAACAAGCACAGCTGCCAGAAGCAGCAGCACTGCAATGGAAGCAGGCGCACGTCTTCCCGTCGTGACAGAAACTGCCCAGGTAAGGGCAGAAGCTCAGGAAAACGGCCTCGATACAGATCCCGAAGCAGAGGACGAACACAACAAGACAGGCCAAGCCACAAGCGTTCTTGCCAAAGCAGGTGGCTCCACCTGCCGTCGCTCTCCGGAGGGGAAGATGTGCGTCGCTTCCGCAGCCACAGAGCAGACTCGCGCCCCTGTTCCGTTCCGGAGCAGCAGTCTGAAAAACACTCTCCTCAAAGACACGCGCTTCCGCCTGCGTCAGTTCCTTCTGCTTTGGAGGGCTCTCCCCGGAAGACTGGAAAGCAAAGAAGCAGAAAAAGAGGACATCGCCACGCCGAAGGGAGCGACAGCAAAACAGAAGCGAAACGGAGAAAGATCGAGACAAGAGATTCTGGCAGTTTGTGCCTCGTTCTTTTCTGGCTCTTTCTCTTGTCCGCCCAGTTTGCTTTAAAAAGCACTCAGTAGTGCGGGGTCTGTCCAGGGATCACGTTGGTAGGCTGATGAGGCGAAGACAGGGAAGATACGGCCGAGCTGGGGTGGCACTTTAGAACGGGCCCGCGTAGTTAGAATCACATCCGCACCCGCCTCTTGAGAAGAGACCACCCCCGTGCAGAAGGGAGCGGCAGCAAAACGGAAGAGAAACGGGGACGGATCGAGACAAGAGCTTTCAGGTGATCCAAAAAGGAAAAAAGTACGAGAAGGTCAAGAAGCGCAAGAAGGCCAAAGATAAACGTCGAGAGAAGGCTTACAAGTAAGCAAGGGCTACAGCAAAACGAGCAATTTGTTCCTCGTTCTCTTGGGGCTGTCTCTCTTGCCTGCCCTGTTATTCCTTCCAAGCTCTTTAGGGGAGGGGGGGGATCCCCCCCTCTCTGGGGGTCGCGTTGACAGCTTGATCCAGAGAGGCTAGGGAAGATACTGCCGACTTGCGTTAAACCTTTAGATCAGGACCACATGGTCAGAATGCCATCTGCGCACAGTTCTTGGGAAGGCTACGAGAGTGACTGTTTTCAGGTGCTCGTATTCCGGAACTAGCCTTGATTAACGATTTGTCTACAAGCCAGGACCTAATGCCCGCTCGACCTCTCAGGGTTTACGCTTCCTAGTAAGGCAGACGTACGGAAATTAACCGCAGGGCAGCTGATGCGCTGCACATCAGCCCCTGCAGTAGAAATGTATGATACAAGACAGTCCCGTAGAGGCATCAAGTGCCACCCCTGTTTTTTCTGTTCTTAACTTGCCTGTTTCCTTCAGACAGTAGGACTTGGATTTCTCTGAGCTCCCCGTGGACAATGGCAAGCGTCAGGAAAAGAGGAGACCCCCCTCAAGAAGCTGGAGAGCTTCTTGGAACGCTCAGATCCTCGTTTCCAGAAGCACACACGGGAGGAGAAGGAAGAATCCCTTCCTGCAGACGGCTTTGTACGTGAGCAAGCCAGAACCCGTGGCGGCAGACAACGCCACGGGGACGGGCAGCCTTCCCGTGCAGGTGAAAGCAACCAACAGAGCTCCACCCCATCCCGCGGGGAGATGGAAGGGAAGGGGCCCCAGGAAGGTGGCGGGATTCCTTTTTATTCAAGCAGAGACTATGCTTTGCAATACTTTCGGAATGCTTGCCAGCGGAAAGCTGTCCAGTAGGCCCTAGCTGCCAAATATTCTGCCTTGATTAAAAACAACAACAACAAGCGTCTGTGATTTGCTTGCTTGCTTGTTTCCGTTTTTGAAGGGCTGCTGGGAAAGAAGGCAGGACTGCCACCACATTGCACGTGCCTAAGGTCTAGCGGGTGCCAGGAAAGCAGGTAGCTGTGTCCTGCTCTTCTGCGCAGAACACCCGCCTTAGCCCGGACCTGAAAGGCAGTCGGTTTTCCTCGAAGGCTTTTGGCCGCCTTCCTCTCGAGCCCGTTCAGTGCCGGAGTCACAGCGCACGTCAAGCTGTGCGCAGGCTCGGGTCTTTGCTTTCTAGAAAAGCAAACCGCTGAGCAGATGGGCTTGGGCTGAATGTCATGACAGGGAGTGACCCTGCTGCCTCTTGCCTTTCCGATGCCGAGCTTGCTGGCGGGAGCCTTCAGGACTCTGACTAACCTTGCCGCCAGCACCGCAACTTACCACCAAAAGCAACAGATCGCCATGCTCAAAACAATAACATTGCCAAGCCAAGCTTGAAAAGCTTGTTTTGATTCTCAAAACAATAAAATGACCATCAAACCAAAAGCCAGTCCTTAGCGGTACTTCAGACTTCTGTACGGAATTTTACCACGCAAAGAAGCAACTTTTTTCCCCCGTTCGCTTCCATTAGGCGTGCTTTTTTCCAAAGGTGCCGGTAATGCCGATGGGTAGCAGAGCTCCCGCTGGCGCCCCAGGCCTGGCAGGAGCTAAGGCCCGAATGGGGTGCCGTGGGAGCGCGTGGCAGGAGTGCGAGCAGCAAGCCACTCTGCTGCTCGGGCAGGTCAAGTGTCAGCACGTCTGATCAGAAGCTGCTTGTGCTTCACTGGGGCTGGGTGGAGGAAGCGAGGCTAAAGGGAAAAGAAAAAGAAAAAAAAAGATGTCGAGCAACTGCATAAGGCAAAGGGAAATCCAGTCAGGCCCAGCTGGCTAGCGAGGGGGCACTTTGGGGCGCAGGGCCACTGGCACGCAGGCAGTCCCGGCGACACAACCACGCGTGGCCACGGCAGCCAAGGCAAAGGCACCAGACACACCGAACTGGGGAAGGGATGGAGCAAAGTGGGGCCCACCGGGCACAGGTGGGCTGTGCCGCGGCCTAGCGCGGGGGCGCGGGGGCAGGCGGCCCGTGCCAGGGCCGGCACCGGGCCAGCGCAGCCGGGCGCCACCCCGCGCGGCCCCGGAGCAGGCACCCCTGCCGCTGCCCACGGGCCCCGGGCCCCCGGGCCCGGCCGGCCCAGCAGCACCAGCCCTTGGCCCGGGCGGCAGCGCCACTGGGTGGGCTGCATGTCGCTCCTGGGACGCCCCGCCCCTCCCCTCCCGCCCACCGCTTGCTGCTCGGCCCGCCCCACCCCGCCCCGCCCCTCCCACCCACTGCTCGCTGCTCCCCGCCCCGCCCCTCCCCTCCCCTCCCCTCCCGCCCACCGCTTGCTGCTCGGCCCGCCCCACCCCGCCCCGCCCCTCCCGCCCACCGCTCGCTGCTCGGCCAGCCAGCGCGCAGGTGGCCGGGGCCTGGCAGGCAGGCGGCGACCCGGGCAGCGTGGCGGGGAAGGTGCGGGGCTCGCTCGCTCGCTCGCTCCCCGCCCGCCCTCTCGGTGCCAGCCCCGAGCCCCGAGCCTGACGCCAGCCCCGGCCTCCGCACGCCGGCCCCAGACGCTGCCCACCAGCGCTAGAGGCAGGTGCGCCAGGGCACGCAGGGCGGCCTCCGGAGAGCTGCGCCCACGCAGACGGCAGAGCTGGGGGCGGTGAGGGGCCCTGCGGTGAGGGCGGCGCGCATGGCACAGGGCCTGTGAGAGCCCTTTGCTTAGGCCCCTGCCCTGCCCTGCCCTGCCCTGCCTGCCGCTAACCCTGACCCTGAAGCCCTGCCCTGACCCCAGTCCCTTCCCCCCCACCCAGCCCTCCCCCGAGCCCCTGCTCTAATCCCTAGCCCCACACCCTCTCCGCCCAGCCCAAGCCCAACCTGGTAACCCCTTAGCCTCCCTCTCACCCCAGGCCCCCCCCCCGATCCCGCCCCTGAAGTCCCTGCCACACCGGGCTCACCCTGAGCCCTAGCCCGAACCCAAAAGGCTAGCCCATGCCCTAACCACTTACCAGCAGCCGTAGGCAGAGCGCTGAACCCTCCCCCAAGCCTCCCCCGATCCCTACCCCAAAAAGGCGAGTGCCAACCTGTAGCCCCTAGCCAAAACGCACTAGGCCCTAACGGGACACCGAAAGGGCAAACCCTGAACACTAACCCTCTCCCGGTAGAGTAACGCCTGCGCTGCCCCTCCGTGGCCCGAGTTAATGGCAACGTTAGAGGGAAGGTGATTGCTTGCAGGTTATGCCTGATAAAAGTCTGCTCTCCTGTACAGTCACAGGAACCAGGAGATTTCCCCTCCTCACAGCTCCTCCTGACAGAGTTCAGAGACCTGGTGACTCTTTTGCTCTGTTTCACAGGCAAACTATGACATGCAGCCGCCTTGGACGTCTGAGCAGGTAGGAGGGATTATTTATGGAGCCCAGGACTTCAGGCAGGGAGTTACCTTTCCTGCCTACCCAGTGCTACCTTGCCTACCCAGTGAGGCTCTCCATTATCAAGTGCCGAGGAAACGCCAAATGCACCCTCCAAGCGTGCCCCACGCAGGAGCAGCTCTGCCGTGCCAGGCCTGCGAGTGTTCGCCTGACCAGCTTCATCCAAACAGAAGCTACCGCCACTGAGTGCTTTGAAGAAAGCAGCGGGGGAGCGGGGGCAGTCGGTCACAGAGAGCCGTTCCCTCTGCACAGAGCTCCCGCAAATGAAAGTAGTGTCACCGCGCCAGGAATCTGTTAGCATCTCTCTCCTGGAGACATCTCAGGCTATGCCTGCTTCTCTTTGGCATGAAATGCTGGCTGGCTTCAAAAGCATTGCTTTGCCCTTCCAGATCCGGAACCTTCCCTCAGAGCAGCTCCAAGAGCCAAGGTAGAACCTGTTAGAAACTGGTCCCTCAGTTAGCATAACTGTTATGTTAGAAACGGGAGCTAATTTAGCTCTAGCCCAGCTGAGCGCTAGGCCTAACGGAGATGAAGCCTGCAGGCCGCAGGACTGACCGGCAGTGAACGCGAAAGACATTGCTGCTGATGGGACTGCAAAACCAGCTAGAAGCGGCCCTCAAGGACCCAGAACAGAATGAACAGAAGCAACGGTTAACCTTCGGCAACGAGTGAAGGCACTGTGAAGCAGCAACGTAGCAACCGTCCTGGGCTGCAGACATGAACCGATCCGAAGGAAAGAGACTTAACTGACTCAGTAAAGAAGACTGGAAGAGACTTTCACTGGCAGGCGGGGAACTAAGACTGTAAGGAGGACAGTTTCTTCAGACTTCTTTTGTTCTGGGTCCCTCGAAAGAGGCACCCGGCTCGAGCAGTTTGACTGATTACAGCATTGCAAAATGAATTGAATTTGCCTGGAGAATGATCTAGAGTCGAGCCGCTCTTTTCCATGGCAAACTGCAGTACCGTTTGGGGCAATGATGGAAAACACCCAATCCAGTATGAGAAGAACCCCCAAACCAAAGCTGCTGTGGACACACTGACGCGTTAATTCCATAGCACAGGAGCTGCCCGCGAAATGTAGGCGGCTTACCCCCGCTAAGTATTTGTCAAATAGCTGCTCTCGTTAGTTCTGTCAAGACTCTCTTATGCGGCAATTGTACAGGACTAAGTTCGTCCCAGAAGGCGCAAGGAGAGAGCAGCCCCGTTCCTGGGAAAGCCTTCTGGAGAGAGAAAGTCCAAGCGTGCTCACACTGATGAGGAGGCGCACTAGTACTAACGTGTAATAGCGCCAGGCTTTTCCGCTAATTCCTGGAGACAGGTGAAATTGTGCGGCTGCTCCAAGAACGCCTTAAAAGTTGTTTGGCATTGCAGGGTCTTCCAACAGGCTTGCTCTTAAGGGCTGTTGAAGGTGTTTCTCTGTAGTGCAGAATGAGGGGCTTGCTTCCCCTCCTGACCTAGACCAAATGCATGGAAAAGGGAGCTGGAGGAGAGCGGGTGTTGTGCTCTACAAGTCTTAGGGACAGAGTTTGGGGCACCACAAGAGTGGGAAAGACAACCCGCACCAACAGGAAAATGGCAGCCCAAACGGCACAGCAGGTATGGTGACAGCAGCGTATTTTTCTTCTTAGTCTGGCTTCTTCGGCCCGGGAAAGAGGTGTCAGCTGTGCGGGCGGGAGCCCAGCCCCAGCCCCTGCCTTTTTCTGCGGTGGGGCTGTCTTTGCCTCCCAACACCTCCAGCAGCTGCAGATGTGGAGGGTAATTTGTCCTGCAGTAGATGTCTTGGAGATGCCTCCAAGCCAAAATTGTCTTGTGGGGGGGCCTCCTTGTTGCCATTGACTCTGGAGGTGGCGAGGAGCTCCGGTCGAGAGACAAGCTCCTCAGACATGTCCTCTTGTGCGTTTTCTTTCCTCCTGAGCTGCTGCCGGGGCTCAGTGCTGGTCATGTGCTTGCCTACGCTGGTTTCCTCCTCTTGGCTTTTGGGCTCTTCAGTCCGGCGCGAGGTGGTGGCAGCAGGATGCTTTCTTCCCTGAGCCAAGCAGGGAGTTGGGAGAGGAAGGGGGCCTGGAGGGACGCCGGAGCTGTGCATGCCTCTGAGAGCTGGTGGGCTGCAAGAGGATGCTGGAGGTGCGGGGAAATGCGATGGTGGGCAATGTGCTGGCGGGACGTGTGTGCAGCAGGCAGAGGCGAGTGGTGGCGGAAGGCGAAGGCTGGAGGGTGCAGCTCAGAGGGCGGCCGGGTGCAGGGGAGCCCTGGCAGCTGGGCCAGGCTGCGGGGAGTGCTGTCGGGGCCTGGGCCGGGGTCGGGGCGGGCGGGGGCTGGGTGGGGAGCACCGTGGGCCGTCTGGGCTGTGTGGGCTGTGCGGCCGTGCTGGGGGGCGGGTGGGCTCCGGGGGCAGGGCCTGGGTGTTGGGTGCAGGGTGCTGGGAGGTGTGTGCACATTGCTGGCTGCAGAGTACCGGGAGGTGGGTGCTCACTGCTGGGTGCAGGGTGACAGGTGCTGGGATGCATGGTGCTGGCTGCAGGATCCTTTGAGGTGAGGTGCACGTTGCTGGCTGCCGGGTGCCTGGAGGTGGGTGCTGGGTGCAGGGTCCCAGGTGCTGAGATCCAGGGTGTGAGGTGCTGGAGTACACAGTGCCAGGGTGAGGAGTCGCAGTGCAGGGTTCCAGGGGCTGGGGTGCATGGTGCTGGGTGCAGCAGCTTAGTGCTTTCATGTGTTGAGACATCTCGGCATACTTTTTTTCTGTTTTTCCCAGTTGTGACCAGTCTGGATTACGCCTTTGGGGTGGGGTTGTGGGTGGGAACCTGCTCAGCACCAGCATCTGCAGCTCCCGCTCTGGGAGGGAGCAAGGCTAATGGTAGGCTGTGTGTGGCTGGCAGCAGCATCTCTGCCGCTGTAGGTGCTCGAGCGGATTGTATTGCTTTGCTTTGGAGGCATGCAGTGGAGACAGTTGGGAGAAGCAGCTTGCTTTGGTTCTCTGTCAGGGCCAAGGCAGAAGAGCTTAGTATGGAAGCTGGTGTAGAACGAGAGTCTTTGGAGGCAGCCCTGAAGCTGGGTCATCCTGTCGGTACGATGTTGATAGGTGCCAGGAGCAATGTCTGCCTTGTTGAGGCCTGCAGAGGCAAACCTTGCTGTGGAGCTGGAGCAAGAGCCTGGCTGTTGTTGCTGTTCAGCAGCATCCGAGTTTTTCATTTTTGTGCCAGGCCCTTGCAACGTTGGAAGCTGTCGCGGCCAGCTTCTCGGCGGACGAGCGGAAGGAGTTGGAAGAAGGGCAGAAGGAGCTCTACAGGGCCGGGAGTGGGGACAATGATGGGAGGTCTTGACCTCCCTGGGTAAAGACCTTTTGGCGTAGTGCTTTAGAGAAGAGAGTTGGGCGCTGAGGGAGAGTGCGAGCAAAGCTCATGTCGTGCCTTTCTTTGCTTTTGATGGGTTTTGTATTTCCCGGCCTGTGTGGAAGCCAAGTTTGCTGCAGGAGTAAAGCTGGAAAGGTGTGCGGGACCTGGACAGATACTAGAGTCGCGTCCCGCATTTGCGTGTCTCAGGTCCTTTGGGTGTTCAAGTACTGTCTGTCTTTGTTATTTCATTTGGCAGGTGAGGGGCTGAAATGGGGAGCAGGAAGATGCTCACCAGGAAAATCCAGGGATTGTAATCACCTGGACCTGGAACTTGCCAACCAGCAAGAACCCAGCAGGCATGTGATCAGCTGTGTCAGCCTTGCCTGCAGTGGCCATGAGGCAGTGGAGCTTGTGCTTCTGAGGGGAGTGAGGAAGAAGAGCAGCAGAGTGCAGACTGTGGATGTGAGAGGAGCAGACTTGGGCCTCCTGGGGGGACTGGTGGAGGAATCCCATGGGAGGCAGCTCTGAAGGGCTCCAGAAAGCTGGCAGGTCTTTCAGGCCAGCAGCCTCCAAGCTCCAGAATGGCCCATGCTGATACCCAGTTCCAGTGTCAGAGAAGGAAATCGCAACTGCTTTAGCTTCAGCACTGTTAGAGAAGGAAAGTGTAGCTGAGTTAGCTTCAGCTTAGCATCGGCCTGACTCTTCCTTAGCGTAAGTGCCTAAAGTAGACGAAGCCTGCAGGCCTCAAGGCCGAACTGTCCAGGAACTCCAGAAATTGCTGACGATGTGACATTGCTGATGATGGAACTGCAAAAGCAATTAAAGCCAGCTAATACAGATACAAAACTCACTACCCAGGAGACCAAGTGGAGTGCAGGAGACCAGATGGGATGCACCTGGCTTGTGGTTGAGCTTTGGGAAGATAAGGGACTGGTAGGAAACAAGGACATGGTAACCAGCCTGGGATGTAGGCCAGGACCTGTGCAAAGGAGACAGACACCAATCAGAAGGAGAGCGAGCACCGACTCAGGAAACAAGATTGGAGGAGACCTTCCCTGGCAGGCAGGGAAACCAAGCTGTCAAGGGTAGAATTACCCCAGAATGTCTTTGTTTGGGGTACCCAGCTCCAGCTCTTACTATGCTCTACCGTCATTTAAATAAATAAATAATTTTGCTGTTATATGTGCATGAGACTCTGCTCCTTGGAAACCTAGCGTTGGACTATTTCTACAGCACCCAGGAAACCAAGCAGACATCTCAGGAGACAGGGTGGCTAAAGAGGGAACTCAGGCATGAGCTCTAATGCAAAAAGGCAGCACACAGCCATGGGAAGCAGGGAGAGGCTGCAAAGGAGGAATTGAGAACTATTGTCCAGGCAAGTAGGGAAGCAGTTCCTCTGACACAGCCAAAGCTCCTCTAGGCTCGATGCTTGCAAGGGATGCCAGGAGCATAAAGATGATGTGCTCTTGTTTCAGTAAGAGTAGAAGCGGGAACAAGGGAAATGTGGGCCCAGGGCTGAACGGGGCAGGCTGCCATTGAGAGGGACCTAGACAGGTCACGGAATGACTGAGTGCCCAACCAGTTCTTAGGCATCTGAGACAGTTTATTGAGCCCTAACAGATACAACAGATTTGGGGTGTCGGTATAGGCGTTCCTACTATTAACAAATGGATTTGATTAACAAATACAGTGCTTAACAAGTAAACGGATTTATCAAACTATTTACATATATCAAACTGTGGACATATATTGATATGTTATGGCACAAAGAAAGGAACAGAAACAAGAGAACAGACAAAAGAAGGATAAGTAGCTCCTCTGAAAAGGGAAAAGCAGTAAAGAGGGAGGAAGCTAACACTTCCACGATTCGGACAATCTCGAACCCCTTTTACAAAGCAGCTTTGCTTCTGTAGATTGGGCAATAACCGTCCTATAGGTGCACCGAACACTCACGCAACCATGCGGCGAGATTTAAATCCCAGCAGGAATTCCTCGGGCGGCACCCCCCCCCCCCCCCAAAATGCAACCTGTCCTCCCATTCAAAGTAATAGCAGGGTCTGTCTGTGACTACTTTGCTGGATTTACATGCGATGGCAAGCATTGCAAGTTATAGTTACCTAATCTAAGACTCCATTGGAAAAAATTACAACCACCACCACCACCAAGAAGATCCCCCCTCCTCTCCCCCCCAGAATGCTTAACACAGCTGCCCAGAAAGGAACTCTCCCATTAGGCAGAACGATTGGACTTTTCAGATTGGTCTGCAACGGGGAAGAGAAAAAAAAATTAAGACACTTCCAAAAATTAACATTAAAGCGTTAAGTCATCAAGAAAAGGCAATGGCCTTACAACGCAGAACCAGCAGAGGCTATTTAAGAGCCATGCCGATTGTAAATCAGTCCTTGCCTCTTAGTCCCCCACAGCTCAGGTAAGCAATCACTAATGTAGTGAGTTCTTTTGTGATAACAATTACTTTCACCTTTCCCCGCCCCACCCCGTATAGCTAGGTTTCAAATATCTTGGGACTAGATTTGAAGTATCATTGTCAAAATAAATACCGGTCCATGTCCAATTTAAACTGTACCAAGGGTACGCTTCTAACAAGACTGATAAATCCATGAGAAGATGCTAGTGGACCCAGGCTGCTTGGTTTTTAGCCGAAGGTAAACTCATGCTTGGCTTGGTCAAGTCAGCCACAGCACAAAGTCTTCCTAGCTCTACTAGAATGTCACTGAAAGGGTAATATTAGTAAATGTCAGAGGCTAACACGAGTAAAGATTAGTCACTAACGTTAAGCAATGTTTCTGTGAAGAAGTAGCTTTCTGGTGGTGAAAACAAATCCCCCCCCCCGGTTGATTGGACTCAACCTGGAGAGCTAGGATCTAAGCCTGGGATTTAAGCACAGGAGTGCCATGAATGGCCAGCAGGAGGCATTCCCCCACGTTTGTGACTGCTAAATGAACCTCTTTCTACACAGCTCCAGGGCAGAGAACACCACCAACAGTAAGCGTATGCTGTGCTTGCTTTACAGACAGCACAGTACAGCTCTAACAACTCTCTAGGTGTTTTTTTCCTTTTAAGAACAGGTCCTGTTTTGCAAGGATGAGGCACAAATACGTATGGCCTTCCTACAGAGAAAGAAAACAACTGCTGATAACAATAAATAATTTAGGAAAATATTCATATGCTTTACAGTCAATAGCATATTCTACAAGCTGCTGAGCCTGCACATCTTCTACCTCTCCACCAAGATTTTTTTAAATTTTGCTCTTATGCTTTTACTCCTTCACTCGCCAGCCCGATAAGGTACTTCTTCAACACAAGTGCGAACGCAAAAGCTACCTGTTAGCCCGACTCAATTTCTTTTTAGCATTTTAATTTCCCTACAGAGTGAATTTCTCACATGAGGTTAGCTTCTTATTCTGAAAGAGCATTGGAATACTTTCTAAGAACTTACAAACTGCTCCCTGATCCTGCAAGCGCCGTCTTCACAGACAGTTTCCGAGTTTGCTGCTTTGTGCTTTATGTCACTGCCAAATGTTGTGCCTGTCCCGTTTTATAGAGGGTAACCTCAAACATGGACTATCCATCCCTATGCCTCCAGGTCAAGAGGGAACAGTGGAAAAACATGAAGCGCCTTTGGTATTGTAACCAGCTGATCTCTTCCAAGACATCCACAGCCCACTCAGAATAACCAAATTAAGTAGCAGAAGGATGACTTTTTAAAACAGATACATAAATAGCTTCCCAAAAGAGCACTTGCACAAGTGAGTAATTCTGGAGACAGGACACTTTTGCTTTATCACAGGAGCAGTGCCAGGCTGTTCCCCTTCCCTTACACAAACTCATTCAAAAGGTCCGAGAACTGACATAATACCAGCCTGTGCACATGATGCGTCCACAGGCTATGCTAGCGCAACCGCACGTGTAAAGAACAGCCCAGCTTCTCCCCGGGAAACTCTACAGCAAGTCTGCATTGTGCAATTATGTGCAATTGTAGCAGCTATTGCAGCTATTGCAGTTATGGAAAGAGTGAGCGACGGAAATTGTGGAACAGCTTTAGTACTGTACTTTACTGCTCTACACGTTCTTTATCTCGCCTTGCCGTGTCAGCAGGAAAAAGTTTCTTCCTTGGTTATTTGAACTCCTGACAATAGGCAAAGCTTGAAAAAAGCAGTGCGTCCCTTTCCCCGCTTGCAAGACAAGAAAAAAAGCCCCATTTAGAATATGATGGAGAAAAACATCTCAAACCACTCTCAGTATTGACAAGGGGGATTTGTAAAGAAATGGCACAGTATAGCTCTGCGTGAGTCTGAGGGCGTCTTTCCTGAAGCATAACCACAGGGCGACACTCATAAAGGAGGAGACTTAGTCACATTACCTAGAAACAGAACTCTTGGAAAAACTTCTAAGAACGGGCTCCAGGCACTGGGAGGCAATCCTGTGTAGCGATAGCAAGTGACTGTACGACTTTAACGTGGCTGCGCTTGACTGCCTGAGATGGCCTTAGACGACCCACGTGTCTCCACCTTAGTCAGTTGGCCAAAACAAGAACGGGGTTTCCACGCAACTTATTGGCAACGCGTTGTTATTTGCTGCTCAGGCTTCCAGTCCGTTTCCAATCAAGAGACAGCTTAGTTTTAGCCACATGAAGTACAGTGACATTTTAAATGTACCTTCCAAAGTTAGTGGTTGAACGGAACTGAAGAGGCTAGAGGGAGACACAGACAGGAGGGCAGGAGGAGATTGAATAGCAAAAGGAGTGACAGCAGAGCCGTCATTACGGGACCAGACTACAGACGCGACTCCACACCTGCAACCGTGACAATGACGGCCAGCAGAGCAGAGGAATAGAAGGCTTGGAGAGAGAGTTTGCACCACGGGCAATAGTTCCTTCTCTTTTCTAAGGCTTCCCTCCTTTTGGTATGAGTTGTTCATTAAAATGTATTCAATTCCGAGGAGGAGGAGCGCCTCCACGGGGCCCAGTCACCATCATCACAGCCACCGAGTCTGACAAGAGTTCTCACAGAGAGACCTGGAGGTATCAGCAGACTTTGCCCGTGGGGAAAAATGGACTCTACGCAGACTGCTTTATTACTTTGTTGCTTACAGAAGGGCTCCATGCTGTTCAGTAGCTGTTATTTCAGTCTTCGCGCCTCGACTGCAGAGAGTTGGGCTAAGGCGTGGGATGACAGAGTTGCGGTAACAGAGCTGGGATAAGGCACTGGCTTGTGATTTGAGAACAAAATGGCAATCATGGGTTGATCTGTTGCAGCCTTTCTTCTAGTATTAAGCAAATGACTCACTCTTTCTGTGCTTCAGCGCCCACCCTGTAAAGCAGTGGGGGCAGGGGGCTAATGCAGTACGAGTGTCACAGGGACGGAGATAGTAGAGGCTCTGAGGCAGACAGATCCTCCAGCAATGGGTGCTAGGCCACATACAAAGAGAGAGGTCTAACCTCCTAGACAAACAAATGTCATAACCATTTACTTGCTGAGCCTCTGCAGACTGCTCTGTGAAATCATCCGTGCTAACTGAGATGCACCTGGTAGAAAAAAAAAACACTACAGATGCTACACAGAAAGCCACAGGCTTAGCAACAGCTGTAGGAGCAACTGGGGGAAACGTCAAGAACTCCCTTTGAGTACTCTAGATGAAGAGAAATGTTTGGCACTCAACTACAGAGGTCAGCTCAGAGCAGTGGAAACATTACCTCACCTTTGCTTGACCTGCAATTCTCTGTAGGGGGCCAGAGCAGCTTTGGGGTGTTGGAGAGAATCTGAACCCTTTCACCTGCAGTGTAGGTGACAGCAGCAAAAGCCATGGATTTTTCCCTCTAATCTCTTGCTCTGTGTATCTGTTAACCACATCATCCGCAAAGTTGTTCCTTCCCCGTGCTTTTTATAGTAGTTCAGCTACAAAGGGCCAATTAGACATTACCAGAACCCAAAGGGTTGCTTGTTCTAAAAAAACAGCTATAGAGTAAAACCCACTTGTCACGATACTGACAAGCCGGAGCATCTATTCTGAAGAAAGAGAAAAGGAAAATGTAGAGGAACTTCCTATCTTGGCATCTTTCCAGAGATGCTGCTAGTGAGCTCCCTGGCTTGAAGTACAACAAAACACCATCTTCACTGTGTGTTCTTAGCAGTTCTGCACTGAACGGTGCTCCTCAATGCTGACTCCGTGGAAAGCCATCTTCCTTTTGTGTGGAGTGGAGGAGGGCCAGATATTCCGACTGGCTAATTCTTTAAGGAAAGGAAATCCACTGCAAGCCACTGAAAGGATAAAAGCCTTCAGAAAGGATGACTGTAGAATGTCGATGAATTCTGCACCAATTCCACCTGTTATGCATCTCATTGTTAAGGGTTAGACTGAAAAGACCAGAAAGCGTCATACACTGAACACGTTCTGCCTCAAATTTCCTGGAAATCAATGCTGTACTTCATCAGATGAGGCACATTACAAGTTGTCATCTTCTAATACTCCACACACATTAATTTCCAAAAGAGTATTAGCTCAGTCTCTCTCAACGAATTTCTTTCAATGGAAACTAACACACATTCTGAAAATCCATGACAATCCATCTCAGGCTAAAAGAAAACTCCACACACGATGCTCTTGAAGCAAACTGTGTCCTGGAGTTTCCCAGGGCTTCTTTCACCACACTCTCGGAAAACATTCCACATGGATTTTCAAGGCGCAGTGGCCATAAGAACTTGCCAGAAGACGTCGCAGACTTAAATAACCGAGAAGAGTTTGTTCCAAATGTTCACTCTGTGACAGGCCTTTTGGAGTGGGAGAGCTTCTCGCTCAGTTATCTACAATGAATCTCCAGAGGGTGACTACACCTTTTGTCTCTAGAACTGCTTTCTGACTGTAAGGGACTTCTGAAAGTCCTTTTGTCCTGCACAAAAACTGCAGGAAACAAAGCCCTAGACTTTATTCAATGGCTTTCTTTTCCTTTTATGTCCTCCCTAGATGTGTGGTCAACAATTTGCGGGGGAGGGTTGCCTTTTTTTTCTTTTTTTTTTTTTTCCATTGTGCTCCCCGACAGCTAGCAGGTCCACTGTCTGGGGAATCTTTAACCTGGAAGGAATAGATGGCACTTGGGTAACAAGGAGTTGGGTCAGCTCTTCTGATCACAGAAGACATTGCCTTTTCCTAATTTCCTTGACGTTAATCCCTTTGCACCTTAGTGTCTCGTGCCTAAAGAGGTTCCAGCAAGACAGCAGACGAGAGTAATCCAGCTTGCCTCACACCGTTTTACATCTTTGAAGAAAGCAATTATTTTGTGTGGCCCTTATTCGAAAGCGTACTAACATTCTAAACTCCAGAGCCAAGAAAGGCAGAAAATTGCGTCCAGAGACGCATACTGTGGGTTACCGTCTCTCATCTCCTTTCACATGGTCAATACAGACTCGCTCTGCATACTACACAGAAAGTCATTCTCTGACCTAGTTGCCCAATGATCAGATGACTATCACGGCTGGAGATCGTGGAGACCTCTTGCAAGTTATCACAATAGTTCCAAAAACCAAGGTCACAATCAGAGGCCTCCTCTAATCCAAGCCCAGAGCCGCTCTCTCAGCTCATTATCCAGTAAAAAAGCAGACCCTCTGTTTTACACTCACGTGGAATACTCCTCCAACAAATTCACAAATGAACGTAAAGAAAGAATGACTTTTTGACCACTGAAACACTTCAGCTTTTCTTTCCCGATAGTCTGCGTGCACACAAGGCACTCCACGAAAGTGAGCATATTCCTCCATCCTTTGGCTTTAGACTCCAAACCTGCAGTAGTCACACCGGTACAGCTATGACACCGCCCAGCTATTCACTAACTTCTACTCACCTCACATTCCTACCCCTACCAAAATATAGACCAGATCCAGCTGCAACAGGACACTGCTGAGCCTCTCCTTGACCTGCAGTGTCCTACACACTACTGTAGAACCTGTAAGGGTTCTACAATACTCATTTTGCAAGTGTGCTAACGCTCTCTTACAGTTTCTATTGCTCAGCTGCACCTTTCTTGTTTGTTTCCATACTCTTGGTCATACTCAGATCAGAAGAGAGGATTCCTGAAAAGGTGACCAGCACAAGCAATCTTTTTAGCAAGGCAAAGCTGGGCAAACGGCAAGCATCTCTCAACAACTGTTTAGTAGCAACGCTGTATGGCACACAATGGTAATAATATTACAGGCCTAGCACAGCAAATGCATGCTGCTCTTTGTGGCCCAGAAAGCGTTTCATGAAGGTGCCCCATGCAGTGATTACTATACTATGGCTATAAAGGACCAGTGCTTCACTTAGCATGGCTTTATCTGGCATAATGCAAATGAAAGCCTGAAGGAAACCTGGGCTTCAGTCAGGGTCAAGGTGGAGTCTCCAACCCTCTAATACTCTCAGGTCAGGTTATCATTTGGAGCTTGACCTGCAGTGTCCCCGAAATGCTTCTGCAATACTCATGCTGCAAGTTTCCTAATGCTCTTCTACATTTTCTCTTCCTCAACTGTACCTTTTTTGTTGGTTTTCATGCTCTTGGGTCATACTCTTTGCTCTTCAATGCTTTCTCTTCCTCTTCTACATTCTATGCTACATTTTCACTTTAGTGGGTTTCTCTTTGATTTTACGTCATCAGACACAAACTTTCACCTGGAGGCTTCTTTTGGTAAACAGTCTCTACTAACCAGCCCTACGAGCATGGGGCTTCTCCTTGGGCTCCTTTTCAGTTGGTGAGTCTCTGCGGATCCTACACTATGGCAAGATTTCATTCCTCCTTCTTACCAAGAGGAAAATTAGTAACAAATTCTTCTTTCTTGGTATTTCATGAGACCGCTAATACTGTGGCCGTTCTTACCTAACGACTCAGATATAATTTATGTTTTTAACCAACTCCTTTGATTTACTTTGAACTGAACTGAAGGCTAACGGTGTACGTAGGTGTCTAGCTTTTAAGCAACAGCCCCAAGAACAAATTGTGCAAGCCCTGAGAAAATAAATCCTGGCATTTTTACAGTGAGAACAAATTAAAAATCTTGCCAATGCTACACTTTCAAACAGAAATCAGCATCCTGATACAGCCAGCCGACAAAGCTGCTACTAAATGGTCAAGGCCCACATTTCCTTAATTGCCCTTTTGCTATCACTGGGCCTTAAATCAAAATGAGTATGCAGAAGATCATTACTTAGCTCCACAAATGCACATCTGCTCCAAAAAGTGGTCCAGAGTACCTCAGTATGTTGTGTGACTACTCGCCTTCTTCGAGAAATACATTGTCTACATTTTGGTTGCAACACCACCGCATAAGTACAGCTCAGGTGACGGTGACGCGCTGAACGATTTGTCTCAGCACAGAGATAAAAGTACTTCCTGAGGAACCACCTTTATAGAGAGCGGTCTCAGGTAGCAGCCTCTGACTTCATGGACCGCAAGAATTTTGGGCCTTACAGGCTGTCCTGAAGCTATAAGGGCCATTCCTTTTCATCCTCCTGGTTAATAAATAGATTTTTTTTTTTTTATAGCAGGTATAAAGACAGTTGAAGAGAATTTTTTTTTTTTAATAATTCCTGTACTGAGTTTGAGTACCTTCTGGCTTTCGGTTAAAAGGAAACTAAATTGCCATATGCAGTTGAAATACTTCAGCACAGACTCCATGAATTCAGGGCTACTTGTCATATAAGGCATCAAGCAGAGCCCACTAGGGGCACTGAAGCCATTGACAATGTCTAGTCTTACAAAAGCCATGGATTAACTCATCTGTACTCTCTGGGTCCTAATGGTTTGGCCGACTGATGATGGTGCAAGACTCTCAGACAGAAGGTAATTGCCTCTCTCTCTTTTTTTACTATAGATCAGCAATAATCTATCCCTTTCTCCCAGACTTAGGTCACTGCAAAGTTTTCTTCTGTTTATGTCACCACCTCGCTCCATCAGAGAGTCCTTCGTCGTCTTCCCATGGCAGTGACAAAAAAAAAGGATTTACTTTTAAGTGCCACCTCTGTGGCATCTGACTACCCCAGGAAGGCTTGACTTGTCTGATGGATTCCACTCTCTGCAGAAGATCATGACGTTCAGAACAAACGGAGCTCTTTGTCCTTCTCAGATATGCCAAGACTCTTTTCTAGACAGATTAAGACACTGGCAGGAGGCGATTGCTGAGCTCTTCCATAAAGCAGGAACCAGAAAAGATCCGTGCATTCAGTGGCATGGCCCTTCTCTTTTTAGTTATTATCGCTTGAAGTTTACAAGCAAAAATGAGTAAGTGTTCTGCCAGAACTTTTCTTCATATTAACCCCTCTGGCGACACTAAACTTCACTTTCCCGTCCGCTCTCCAGCACACCCCTGTCTCCCATGGCATCTGAAATATTTGCCAAGGCCTGAAACCACGCAGTCACCTCTTCCCCTCTCACCCCTTACTACTACTGCCTACAACTTCCCTGGAACTCGCCACAGTTCAAGGACACTCACTCACTCACGGGGTCCCACCTGCCTAAAGCTTAGCTCCTCTTCTCCCTGAGCCACTGCATCTTTTCTTGAACTCTCACCCTAGAACATCCCTGCTCTCTTTAACTTATGAGTCACTATCCCTGGAAAACATTTGTTGAGATCCTTTATCAAGCATGCACTATAACAAGGAAATGGATTGTAGTCTTGTTGAAGCAAGCTATACTTGAGGTACTAATGGGATTGCGGATTAAGGGTCCTACAGGGCCCCCTCAGAAGAGCTTGACCCTTGCGGAAGCCCTCGCAATCCGAGCTTTTACATCCACTCACCCAAAAACCGCATAACTGCATCCTTGCAGACTTCCAGGCTGTTGCCTTAACCTTTTGGTTGCCTTAGAACTCATTACTTAACTCCTGATGTCAAATGACACCACTGAGTTGTGTCCAGTTCCATCACGATGCCGACTCTGGGGCCATTACAACTGAAAGGGAAAAGCATGCAGGTCCCTTCTCTCTCCCTCCCGTGACTAGGACCGTTTCCCACACCCTACCTTCAGACAGTCTCCAAACAGAGCAGTGGAGCATGGAAGTTTTATCACTGTTTCCTTATCTTACCTAGTCTGTTACAGAGACTAGGCTCAGGTGTCTCTTCCAAAATCTTTGCAACACAAACAACTGCACCCTAGAGCAGTTAGAGCCAATTCAACAAGGGGATGTAGCCAGGCAAAGTCACAAAGCCAGATGATGGGCTACACAGTGCGCGTGAGGGGGAGCTCTCAGGAGAGCTAGGAGTGGAAATGTAGGAAACGTAGTAGGATGGTGTGGTACAAATGGCGTCATCAGAAACTCAAGTGAACAGTACCTATTTATATGGCTACTATCCCTCCTCAGTCACCACGCGCTCATCACTGTAGCACAGAATTTGCTCCACTGAAAAGGCCATTTAAATCCAGCTCTTTGGCTTCGCTCAACTAAGCAGTTTACGCTCATTTGCCTTGGAATGCTCTTCTACTCCCTAAAAACAATAACAGAAAAACAGCTTTTAATATCCTTGAATTTGAAAACACACCAGCTTCTTTTTAATAACTGCCGGAAAACTGTACCTAAACATACTTAAAACTACATTTTTCATTCTTTTTACTTAACTGCCACTTGCTTGAATTCAAGACTTTTGCAGGGGTCACAGCTCTACAAGTGGAAGACGCAAACCCCAGGTCACGTTCACAGGACTCCCACAGTTTGGACTTAAAGTCCAATACCTAAGACTTGGAATCGATTTTTCAGTGCTGGTAATATAGGCTTCGGATGATATTGAATTATGTGTGCATGCACAAACACATTATACATGGGGGCACAGACTTTGTACAGAGCAAAAAGCAGAGAGAGAGAAACACAGACACTAATATTAATGTATTACCGTTTACATCCTACTACCAGACGAGGAATGCTGTCACAGAGGTACAAGGGAAACCTTTCTGTCTCCTCAGTGACTGCTGGTAGAAGAGGGAACACTATGCGAGCATTCGGGCTTTGCAGAAGCGGGTATGGATCCAGCGGAGCTAACTCCTTCCTCTTTGACGTGAAATCATGCTTGTGTATGGGCAAACTTTGGGACTGCTGTCTGTGCCTAAGAAGTCCACAGCATTTAACCGATTTAGCGGTCAAAAGGGATAGAAATATTGCGATAGAAATCTATGTCTAACAAAAAGGCTTCTGGACAATGGCTTTGAGGTTTAATTCTTATCCTTTCTTTATAGACCGAGACACGGGAAGAAAAACCCCCCCCCACATGCCCCGAGCACAAAACCAGCGTTTCATTAACACCACATTCTACCAAAAAGAGTACAGCAGTTCTGAGTCGGTGGGTGAAAGGCAGTTGCATGACGAAAAGAAACAGACTAAAAATATAAAAAGCCAGACATGAATCCTTCTTTTTATCCGGGAGCCCTCAGTCTTAACTCTCATAACCCCATTTCCTACCATACGCCCATACTTCATTTTCAGCTCCAACTGTAACTTCTTGCAGGGAAGAAGCGCTTTCTTATTCATAACAAGTAGCCACTCCACCAGCATTGCTTCATAACAATAATGAATGACTATAGCTAGTCAACCGTTGTAGGTTGTTACCTCAGCCGTGCCGCCACCGCGCCCGCTCGCCCGGCCTCTACGCCCGGCCGCCCTCCGCCCCACACCCTCCAGCCTTCGCCTTCCGCCACCACTCGCCTCTGCTTGCTGCACACACGTCCCGCCAGCACTTGCCCACCATCGCATTTCCCCGCACCTCCAGCATCCTCTTGCAGCCCACCAGCTCTCAGACGCACGCACAGCTCCGCGATGCCTTTTCCTTCCGTTGTGACAGGCCTTGCTGGGGCTCCTGGCATCAGGCCCTTATCTATGGGACTTCCCATGGCAGTTTGTCGCTTCTTTAGCCGACTTGCCACTTTCCACACAGGAAAGTGCGATTCGCCCGTTAGAGCGATTCCTAGATTCACTCGGGCGTAGCTGCTCTTGCAGTCATCCGTTCCACCTCTCTGTTCTCCCCTTCCTTGGAGGTCGCCGAGGGGGGTGCAAAGTCCAGGGGACTCCACGTGAAGCACACCACGTGTGCACCTCTTTGTTCTTAAAATGTGACCCGTTGTCGGATGGTAGTTCTCGGCGCAAGGGAAAAGTGGCAAAGCAGCTGCTGAAGCAGCTGCAGTTGCTAGACCAGTTGCAGCTCGGGCGGGGGGCACATCCCCGATACCACTCCTTGTTTCTACTCCTGGGAGAAGGTGTTTCCAGCCTTCCGCTCGTCTCCCTGAGGGGCCAATACACTCCGCCTGGCAAGTTTCCCCGAGTACTTTACCTTCTCTGAGACTGGCGAGCTGTTTGTTGTCCCTGCGACATGCACTGTACCATCGCTTGACAAAAATGGCCTGAGTCTACAATGTGCTTTGCCGGGGCTTTTGTCACAGGCCAGCCTCTCCTCGCAGCCCCTTGAAATAAATCAAAGCTCCCAGCAGGTCCTAGCCATTCCGGTAGCCATTTGCCCAGCCGTTCTGCCGCAGAAATGGGTCATACATGGCTTCTGGCCAGAGGAGGAGCAGCCCTCTGATTCCACTTTGCCTCAGGGTTGCGGGGGTTTGGTGGGCACATACATGTCCTGCGGGGATGTTCTGAGCTTGAGCTCTATGCTAAGTCTTTTCCCAGGCAGTCCCCCCCCCCCACACACACACACACCTCTCCCACTGACTTGCCGATTGCTTTTCAGCCAGCTGCCCAGCCAGCGGGGGGCCCGGCCCGCGGAGCACGCGCGGCCCTCGAGGCACAGGCGGCGCCTCGCTCCAGGGCCGTTTCCAGCGCTCGGAGCTCTGCTAGCGGGGCCGAGCCGGCCATTGCCTCGGCGAAAGCTTCTCCGCGCTCTCGCGGCAGAGCTGCGGCTCGGCCTCCGCAGGGTTTCCCGGGGCGCCGGGCGCGCCCGCCGCGGCCCCCGAGCCTGGCTTCGCTCTCGCCGTGCCGGGCAGCGGCGCCGCTCCCGCCGACGAGGCCGCAGGGCAGCGCTCCGCAGGCGTCCCCGGGCGCTCGGCACTCGCCGCTCGCTCGCTCGCTCGCTCGCTTTCTCCGGCCCCTCTCTCGCCCCCGCGGATCTGCAGACGAAGCCCCTCGCTGCTCTGCAGTCTTTGTGCTGTCCCCCGGCGCAAAGGCGCAAAGGCTGGCCGGGTAAAACGCGTTTGAAACACAGCACCAGGCACACACAACTTGACTTCCCTTTCGCGACTTAATGGCTCGCTAGTTAGCAGCCCTTCAGACGCCGCTAACAGCACTTTCTCCAGGGCAGGGCAGGGCAGGGCAGGGCAGGGCAGGGCAGGGGGGGGTCCCTCGAGCCTTGCGAGCCTTGCGGCGATTTAGAGCCAAAGGCAGTAGGGTAGTCCTTTGGACCTTGCGCACCTTGTTGCCATCATCCCCACGGCGAGCCCTTATCGCCTATGCCTGTATGTAGCGTAGCTGGGGGTGTGGGGTGGATCGGCCCCGTACACTGGTAAGTGACACTTTCCGCCTTTAAAGCAGCTAATGCTTCCTGATGGTTTGCTTGCCAGGTCCAGACCGCCTTGTTCGTCAGCACATCGTACAGAGGTCTCGCCAGCCTCCTGAGTCCAGCAATGAGTGACCTGCAAAACCCAAGAGGGTTTTTTTTTCCCCTAGAATACTCCGTTGCTGTAATTGTGGGAGTAATTCTGTCACAGGTTTATGTGACAGGAGCAGGGAGCGTCTACTGAGCAATGTTGACTGGTTTGCTGTTGGGCAGGAGTGGGGCTCTTCGTAGGAGAGTCCTAGGCTTAATCCTACGGAGATGAGTTTGTCCTGTCACTGGAGGACTACCGATTTCCCACGTACCCCAGCTATCTAGGCCAGACTCTCCTTGCAGAATATCCATTCCCAGACTATTCATTGCGCCCAAGAACAGCAAGACCTCCAATGCTACGTCCATTGGAGAGTATTCATTTCGCCCGTCCAACTGGGTAAGTGTTAGGCGCACCATTAAGGCCTCCTACAGCAACTGCTTGTTTCTTGAAAGGAGCTTTACCTCCACAGGTACACTGCCGTGTTGTGGAAAGCTGCGCTGCCGTATGCATGCAAAATGTTGTGGGATACTTCTCCTTGACAGCGCCCAACCTTTCGGGGCTGTGGTTCGGTGTAGCTGTCGGGGCGGCCGCGACTCGCGGGGAGCGCAGCCGGGGCCGGGGCCGGGGGCTGTGCGGGGGCGGGGGCGGAAATCCTCCCCGCGCAGAGGCAGAGGCAGTGGCAGAGGCAGAGGCAGAGGCAGAGGCAGCGGCAGAGGCAGAGGCAGAGGCAGAGGCAGCGGCGGCGCGGCCGTGCCAGGGGGGCGGGCGGACGAGCTCCGGGGGCAGGACCTGGGTGCTGGGTGCAGGGTGCCGGGAGGTGCGTGCACGTTGCTGAGTGCTTTAGAGAAGCGAGTTGGGCGCTGAGGGAGAGTGCGAGCAAAGCTCATGTCGTGCCTTTCTTTGCTTTTGAAGAAAGGGTTTTGTATTTCCCGGCTTGTGTGGGAGCCAAGTTTGCTGCAGGAGTAAAGCTGGAAAGGTGTGCGGGACCTGGACAGATACTAGAGTCGCGTCCCGCATTTGCGTGTCTCAGGTCCTTTGGGTGTTCAAGTACTGTCTGTCTTTGTTATTTCATTTGGCAGGTGAGGGGCTGAAATGGGGAGCAGGAAGATGCTCACCAGGAAAATCCAGGGATTGTAATCACCTGGACCTGGAACTTGCCAACCAGCAAGAACCCAGCAGGCATGTGATCAGCTGTGTCAGCCTTGCCTGCAGTGGCCATGAGGCAGTGGAGCTTGTGCTTCTGAGGGGAGTGAGGAAGAAGAGCAGCAGAGTGCAGACTGTGGATGTGAGAGGAGCAGACTTGGGCCTCCTGGGGGGACTGGTGGAGGAATCCCATGGGAGGCAGCTCTGAAGGGCTCCAGAAAGCTGGCAGGTCTTTCAGGCCAGCAGCCTCCAAGCTCCAGAATGGCCCATGCTGATACCCAGTTCCAGTGTCAGAGAAGGAAATCGCAACTGCTTTAGCTTCAGCACTGTTAGAGAAGGAAAGTGTAGCTGAGTTAGCTTCAGCTTAGCATCGGCCTGACTCTTCCTTAGCGTAAGTGCCTAAAGTAGACGAAGCCTGCAGGCCTCAAGGCCGAACTGTCCAGGAACTCCAGAAATTGCTGACGATGTGACATTGCTGATGATGGAACTGCAAAAGCAATTAAAGCCAGCTAATACAGATACAAAACTCACTACCCAGGAGACCAAGTGGAGTGCAGGAGACCAGATGGGATGCACCTGGCTTGTGGTTGAGCTTTGGGAAGATAAGGGACTGGTAGGAAACAAGGACATGGTAACCAGCCTGGGATGTAGGCCAGGACCTGTGCAAAGGAGACAGACACCAATCAGAAGGAGAGCGAGCACCGACTCAGGAAACAAGATTGGAGGAGACCTTCCCTGGCAGGCAGGGAAACCAAGCTGTCAAGGGTAGAATTACCCCAGAATGTCTTTGTTTGGGGTACCCAGCTCCAGCTCTTACTATGCTCTACCGTCATTTAAATAAATAAATAATTTTGCTGTTATATGTGCATGAGACTCTGCTCCTTGGAAACCTAGCGTTGGACTATTTCTACAGCACCCAGGAAACCAAGCAGACATCTCAGGAGACAGGGTGGCTAAAGAGGGAACTCAGGCATGAGCTCTAATGCAAAAAGGCAGCACACAGCCATGGGAAGCAGGGAGAGGCTGCAAAGGAGGAATTGAGAACTATTGTCCAGGCAAGTAGGGAAGCAGTTCCTCTGACACAGCCAAAGCTCCTCTAGGCTCGATGCTTGCAAGGGATGCCAGGAGCATAAAGATGATGTGCTCTTGTTTCAGTAAGAGTAGAAGCGGGAACAAGGGAAATGTGGGCCCAGGGCTGAACGGGGCAGGCTGCCATTGAGAGGGACCTAGACAGGTCACGGAATGACTGAGTGCCCAACCAGTTCTTAGGCATCTGAGACAGTTTATTGAGCCCTAACAGATACAACAGATTTGGGGTGTCGGTATAGGCGTTCCTACTATTAACAAATGGATTTGATTAACAAATACAGTGCTTAACAAGTAAACGGATTTATCAAACTATTTACATATATCAAACTGTGGACATATATTGATATGTTATGGCACAAAGAAAGGAACAGAAACAAGAGAACAGACAAAAGAAGGATAAGTAGCTCCTCTGAAAAGGGAAAAGCAGTAAAGAGGGAGGAAGCTAACACTTCCACGATTCGGACAATCTCGAACCCCTTTTACAAAGCAGCTTTGCTTCTGTAGATTGGGCAATAACCGTCCTATAGGTGCACCGAACACTCACGCAACCATGCGGCGAGATTTAAATCCCAGCAGGAATTCCTCGGGCGGCACCCCCCCCCCCCCCCAAAATGCAACCTGTCCTCCCATTCAAAGTAATAGCAGGGTCTGTCTGTGACTACTTTGCTGGATTTACATGCGATGGCAAGCATTGCAAGTTATAGTTACCTAATCTAAGACTCCATTGGAAAAAATTACAACCACCACCACCACCAAGAAGATCCCCCCTCCTCTCCCCCCCAGAATGCTTAACACAGCTGCCCAGAAAGGAACTCTCCCATTAGGCAGAACGATTGGACTTTTCAGATTGGTCTGCAACGGGGAAGAGAAAAAAAAATTAAGACACTTCCAAAAATTAACATTAAAGCGTTAAGTCATCAAGAAAAGGCAATGGCCTTACAACGCAGAACCAGCAGAGGCTATTTAAGAGCCATGCCGATTGTAAATCAGTCCTTGCCTCTTAGTCCCCCACAGCTCAGGTAAGCAATCACTAATGTAGTGAGTTCTTTTGTGATAACAATTACTTTCACCTTTCCCCGCCCCACCCCGTATAGCTAGGTTTCAAATATCTTGGGACTAGATTTGAAGTATCATTGTCAAAATAAATACCGGTCCATGTCCAATTTAAACTGTACCAAGGGTACGCTTCTAACAAGACTGATAAATCCATGAGAAGATGCTAGTGGACCCAGGCTGCTTGGTTTTTAGCCGAAGGTAAACTCATGCTTGGCTTGGTCAAGTCAGCCACAGCACAAAGTCTTCCTAGCTCTACTAGAATGTCACTGAAAGGGTAATATTAGTAAATGTCAGAGGCTAACACGAGTAAAGATTAGTCACTAACGTTAAGCAATGTTTCTGTGAAGAAGTAGCTTTCTGGTGGTGAAAACAAATCCCCCCCCCCGGTTGATTGGACTCAACCTGGAGAGCTAGGATCTAAGCCTGGGATTTAAGCACAGGAGTGCCATGAATGGCCAGCAGGAGGCATTCCCCCACGTTTGTGACTGCTAAATGAACCTCTTTCTACACAGCTCCAGGGCAGAGAACACCACCAACAGTAAGCGTATGCTGTGCTTGCTTTACAGACAGCACAGTACCGCTCTAACAACTCTCTAGGTGTTTTTTTCCTTTTAAGAACAGGTCCTGTTTTGCAAGGATGAGGCACAAATACGTATGGCCTTCCTACAGAGAAAGAAAACAACTGCTGATAACAATAAATAATTTAGGAAAATATTCATATGCTTTACAGTCAATAGCATATTCTACAAGCTGCTGAGCCTGCACATCTTCTACCTCTCCACCAAGATTTTTTTAAATTTTGCTCTTATGCTTTTACTCCTTCACTCGCCAGCCCGATAAGGTACTTCTTCAACACAAGTGCGAACGCAAAAGCTACCTGTTAGCCCGACTCAATTTCTTTTTAGCATTTTAATTTCCCTACAGAGTGAATTTCTCACATGAGGTTAGCTTCTTATTCTGAAAGAGCATTGGAATACTTTCTAAGAACTTACAAACTGCTCCCTGATCCTGCAAGCGCCGTCTTCACAGACAGTTTCCGAGTTTGCTGCTTTGTGCTTTATGTCACTGCCAAATGTTGTGCCTGTCCCGTTTTATAGAGGGTAACCTCAAACATGGACTATCCATCCCTATGCCTCCAGGTCAAGAGGGAACAGTGGAAAAACATGAAGCGCCTTTGGTATTGTAACCAGCTGATCTCTTCCAAGACATCCACAGCCCACTCAGAATAACCAAATTAAGTAGCAGAAGGATGACTTTTTAAAACAGATACATAAATAGCTTCCCAAAAGAGCACTTGCACAAGTGAGTAATTCTGGAGACAGGACACTTTTGCTTTATCACAGGAGCAGTGCCAGGCTGTTCCCCTTCCCTTACACAAACTCATTCAAAAGGTCCGAGAACTGACATAATACCAGCCTGTGCACATGATGCGTCCACAGGCTATGCTAGCGCAACCGCACGTGTAAAGAACAGCCCAGCTTCTCCCCGGGAAACTCTACAGCAAGTCTGCATTGTGCAATTATGTGCAATTGTAGCAGCTATTGCAGCTATTGCAGTTATGGAAAGAGTGAGCGACGGAAATTGTGGAACAGCTTTAGTACTGTACTTTACTGCTCTACACGTTCTTTATCTCGCCTTGCCGTGTCAGCAGGAAAAAGTTTCTTCCTTGGTTATTTGAACTCCTGACAATAGGCAAAGCTTGAAAAAAGCAGTGCGTCCCTTTCCCCGCTTGCAAGACAAGAAAAAAAGCCCCATTTAGAATATGATGGAGAAAAACATCTCAAACCACTCTCAGTATTGACAAGGGGGATTTGTAAAGAAATGGTACAGTATAGCTCTGCGTGAGTCTCAGGGCGTCTTTCCTGAAGCATAACCACAGGGCGACACTCATAAAGGAGGAGACTTAGTCACATTACCTAGAAACAGAACTCTTGGAAAAACTTCTAAGAACGGGCTCCAGGCACTGGGAGGCAATCCTGTGTAGTGATAGCAAGTGACTGTACGACTTTAACGTGGCTGCGCTTGACTGCCTGAGATGGCCTTAGACGACCCACGTGTCTCCACCTTAGTCAGTTGGCCAAAACAAGAACGGGGTTTCCACGCAACTTATTGGCAACGCGTTGTTATTTGCTGCTCAGGCTTCCAGTCCGTTTCCAATCAAGAGACAGCTTAGTTTTAGCCACATGAAGTACAGTGACATTTTAAATGTACCTTCCAAAGTTAGTGGTTGAACGGAACTGAAGAGGCTAGAGGGAGACACAGACAGGAGGGCAGGAGGAGATTGAATAGCAAAAGGAGTGACAGCAGAGCCGTCATTACGGGACCAGACTACAGACGCGACTCCACACCTGCAACCGTGACAATGACGGCCAGCAGAGCAGAGGAATAGAAGGCTTGGAGAGAGAGTTTGCACCACGGGCAATAGTTCCTTCTCTTTTCTAAGGCTTCCCTCCTTTTGGTATGAGTTGTTCATTAAAATGTATTCAATTCCGAGGAGGAGGAGCGCCTCCACGGGGCCCAGTCACCATCATCACAGCCACCGAGTCTGACAAGAGTTCTCACAGAGAGACCTGGAGGTATCAGCAGACTTTGCCCGTGGGGAAAAATGGACTCTACACAGACTGCTTTATTACTTTGTTGCTTACAGAAGGGCTCCATGCTGTTCAGTAGCTGTTATTTCAGTCTTCGCGCCTCGACTGCAGAGAGTTGGGCTAAGGCGTGGGATGACAGAGTTGCGGTAACAGAGCTGGGATAAGGCACTGGCTTGTGATTTGAGAACAAAATGGCAATCATGGGTTGATCTGTTGCAGCCTTTCTTCTAGTATTAAGCAAATGACTCACTCTTTCTGTGCTTCAGCGCCCACCCTGTAAAGCAGTGGGGGCAGGGGGCTAATGCAGTACGAGTGTCACAGGGACGGAGATAGTAGAGGCTCTGAGGCAGACAGATCCTCCAGCAATGGGTGCTAGGCCACATACAAAGAGAGAGGTCTAACCTCCTAGACAAACAAATGTCATAACCATTTACTTGCTGAGCCTCTGCAGACTGCTCTGTGAAATCATCCGTGCTAACTGAGATGCACCTGGTAGAAAAAAAAAACACTACAGATGCTACACAGAAAGCCACAGGCTTAGCAACAGCTGTAGGAGCAACTGGGGGAAACGTCAAGAACTCCCTTTGAGTACTCTAGATGAAGAGAAATGTTTGGCACTCAACTACAGAGGTCAGCTCAGAGCAGTGGAAACATTACCTCACCTTTGCTTGACCTGCAATTCTCTGTAGGGGGCCAGAGCAGCTTTGGGGTGTTGGAGAGAATCTGAACCCTTTCACCTGCAGTGTAGGTGACAGCAGCAAAAGCCATGGATTTTTCCCTCTAATCTCTTGCTCTGTGTATCTGTTAACCACATCATCCGCAAAGTTGTTCCTTCCCCGTGCTTTTTATAGTAGTTCAGCTACAAAGGGCCAATTAGACATTACCAGAACCCAAAGGGTTGCTTGTTCTAAAAAAACAGCTATAGAGTAAAACCCACTTGTCACGATACTGACAAGCCGGAGCATCTATTCTGAAGAAAGAGAAAAGGAAAATGTAGAGGAACTTCCTATCTTGGCATCTTTCCAGAGATGCTGCTAGTGAGCTCCCTGGCTTGAAGTACAACAAAACACCATCTTCACTGTGTGTTCTTAGCAGTTCTGCACTGAACGGTGCTCCTCAATGCTGACTCCGTGGAAAGCCATCTTCCTTTTGTGTGGAGTGGAGGAGGGCCAGATATTCCGACTGGCTAATTCTTTAAGGAAAGGAAATCCACTGCAAGCCACTGAAAGGATAAAAGCCTTCAGAAAGGATGACTGTAGAATGTCGATGAATTCTGCACCAATTCCACCTGTTATGCATCTCATCGTTAAGGGTTAGACTGAAAAGACCAGAAAGCGTCATACACTGAACACGTTCTGCCTCAAATTTCCTGGAAATCAATGCTGTACTTCATCAGATGAGGCACATTACAAGTTGTCATCTTCTAATACTCCACACACATTAATTTCCAAAAGAGTATTAGCTCAGTCTCTCTCAACGAATTTCTTTCAATGGAAACTAACACACATTCTGAAAATCCATGACAATCCATCTCAGGCTAAAAGAAAACTCCACACACGATGCTCTTGAAGCAAACTGTGTCCTGGAGTTTCCCAGGGCTTCTTTCACCACACTCTCGGAAAACATTCCACATGGATTTTCAAGGCGCAGTGGCCATAAGAACTTGCCAGAAGACGTCGCAGACTTAAATAACCGAGAAGAGTTTGTTCCAAATGTTCACTCTGTGACAGGCCTTTTGGAGTGGGAGAGCTTCTCGCTCAGTTATCTACAATGAATCTCCAGAGGGTGACTACACCTTTTGTCTCTAGAACTGCTTTCTGACTGTAAGGGACTTCTGAAAGTCCTTTTGTCCTGCACAAAAACTGCAGGAAACAAAGCCCTAGACTTTATTCAATGGCTTTCTTTTCCTTTTATGTCCTCCCTAGATGTGTGGTCAACAATTTGCGGGGGAGGGTTGCCTTTTTTTTCTTTTTTTTTTTTTTCCATTGTGCTCCCCGACAGCTAGCAGGTCCACTGTCTGGGGAATCTTTAACCTGGAAGGAATAGATGGCACTTGGGTAACAAGGAGTTGGGTCAGCTCTTCTGATCACAGAAGACATTGCCTTTTCCTAATTTCCTTGACGTTAATCCCTTTGCACCTTAGTGTCTCGTGCCTAAAGAGGTTCCAGCAAGACAGCAGACGAGAGTAATCCAGCTTGCCTCACACCGTTTTACATCTTTGAAGAAAGCAATTATTTTGTGTGGCCCTTATTCGAAAGCGTACTAACATTCTAAACTCCAGAGCCAAGAAAGGCAGAAAATTGCGTCCAGAGACGCATACTGTGGGTTACCGTCTCTCATCTCCTTTCACATGGTCAATACAGACTCGCTCTGCATACTACACAGAAAGTCATTCTCTGACCTAGTTGCCCAATGATCAGATGACTATCACGGCTGGAGATCGTGGAGACCTCTTGCAAGTTATCACAATAGTTCCAAAAACCAAGGTCACAATCAGAGGCCTCCTCTAATCCAAGCCCAGAGCCGCTCTCTCAGCTCATTATCCAGTAAAAAAGCAGACCCTCTGTTTTACACTCACGTGGAATACTCCTCCAACAAATTCACAAATGAACGTAAAGAAAGAATGACTTTTTGACCACTGAAACACTTCAGCTTTTCTTTCCCGATAGTCTGCGTGCACACAAGGCACTCCACGAAAGTGAGCATATTCCTCCATCCTTTGGCTTTAGACTCCAAACCTGCAGTAGTCACACCGGTACAGCTATGACACCGCCCAGCTATTCACTAACTTCTACTCACCTCACATTCCTACCCCTACCAAAATATAGACCAGATCCAGCTGCAACAGGACACTGCTGAGCCTCTCCTTGACCTGCAGTGTCCTACACACTACTGTAGAACCTGTAAGGGTTCTACAATACTCATTTTGCAAGTGTGCTAACGCTCTCTTACAGTTTCTATTGCTCAGCTGCACCTTTCTTGTTTGTTTCCATACTCTTGGTCATACTCAGATCAGAAGAGAGGATTCCTGAAAAGGTGACCAGCACAAGCAATCTTTTTAGCAAGGCAAAGCTGGGCAAACGGCAAGCATCTCTCAACAACTGTTTAGTAGCAACGCTGTATGGCACAGAATGGTAATAATATTACAGGCCTAGCACAGCAAATGCATGCTGCTCTTTGTGGCCCAGAAAGCGTTTCATGAAGGTGCCCCATGCAGTGATTACTATACTATGGCTATAAAGGACCAGTGCTTCACTTAGCATGGCTTTATCTGGCATAATGCAAATGAAAGCCTGAAGGAAACCTGGGCTTCAGTCAGGGTCAAGGTGGAGTCTCCAACCCTCTAATACTCTCAGGTCAGGTTATCATTTGGAGCTTGACCTGCAGTGTCCCCGAAATGCTTCTGCAATACTCATGCTGCAAGTTTCCTAATGCTCTTCTACATTTTCTCTTCCTCAACTGTACCTTTTTTGTTGGTTTTCATGCTCTTGGGTCATACTCTTTGCTCTTCAATGCTTTCTCTTCCTCTTCTACATTCTATGCTACATTTTCACTTTAGTGGGTTTCTCTTTGATTTTACGTCATCAGACACAAACTTTCACCTGGAGGCTTCTTTTGGTAAACAGTCTCTACTAACCAGCCCTACGAGCATGGGGCTTCTCCTTGGGCTCCTTTTCAGTTGGTGAGTCTCTGCGGATCCTACACTATGGCAAGATTTCATTCCTCCTTCTTACCAAGAGGAAAATTAGTAACAAATTCTTCTTTCTTGGTATTTCATGAGACCGCTAATACTGTGGCCGTTCTTACCTAACGACTCAGATATAATTTATGTTTTTAACCAACTCCTTTGATTTACTTTGAACTGAACTGAAGGCTAACGGTGTACGTACGTGTCTAGCTTTTAAGCAACAGCCCCAAGAACAAATTGTGCAAGCCCTGAGAAAATAAATCCTGGCATTTTTACAGTGAGAACAAATTAAAAATCTTGCCAATGCTACACTTTCAAACAGAAATCAGCATCCTGATACAGCCAGCCGACAAAGCTGCTACTAAATGGTCAAGGCCCACATTTCCTTAATTGCCCTTTTGCTATCACTGGGCCTTAAATCAAAATGAGTATGCAGAAGATCATTACTTAGCTCCACAAATGCACATCTGCTCCAAAAAGTGGTCCAGAGTACCTCAGTATGTTGTGTGACTACTCGCCTTCTTCGAGAAATACATTGTCTACATTTTGGTTGCAACACCACCGCATAAGTACAGCTCAGGTGACGGTGACGCGCTGAACGATTTGTCTCAGCACAGAGATAAAAGTACTTCCTGAGGAACCACCTTTATAGAGAGCGGTCTCAGGTAGCAGCCTCTGACTTCATGGACCGCAAGAATTTTGGGCCTTACAGGCTGTCCTGAAGCTATAAGGGCCATTCCTTTTCATCCTCCTGGTTAATAAATAGATTTTTTTTTTTTTATAGCAGGTATAAAGACAGTTGAAGAGAATTTTTTTTTTTTAATAATTCCTGTACTGAGTTTGAGTACCTTCTGGCTTTCGGTTAAAAGGAAACTAAATTGCCATATGCAGTTGAAATACTTCAGCACAGACTCCATGAATTCAGGGCTACTTGTCATATAAGGCATCAAGCAGAGCCCACTAGGGGCACTGAAGCCATTGACAATGTCTAGTCTTACAAAAGCCATGGATTAACTCATCTGTACTCTCTGGGTCCTAATGGTTTGGCCGACTGATGATGGTGCAAGACTCTCAGACAGAAGGTAATTGCCTCTCTCTCTTTTTTTACTATAGATCAGCAATAATCTATCCCTTTCTCCCAGACTTAGGTCACTGCAAAGTTTTCTTCTGTTTATGTCACCACCTCGCTCCATCAGAGAGTCCTTCGTCGTCTTCCCATGGCAGTGACAAAAAAAAAGGATTTACTTTTAAGTGCCACCTCTGTGGCATCTGACTACCCCAGGAAGGCTTGACTTGTCTGATGGATTCCACTCTCTGCAGAAGATCATGACGTTCAGAACAAACGGAGCTCTTTGTCCTTCTCAGATATGCCAAGACTCTTTTCTAGACAGATTAAGACACTGGCAGGAGGCGATTGCTGAGCTCTTCCATAAAGCAGGAACCAGAAAAGATCCGTGCATTCAGTGGCATGGCCCTTCTCTTTTTAGTTATTATCGCTTGAAGTTTACAAGCAAAAATGAGTAAGTGTTCTGCCAGAACTTTTCTTCATATTAACCCCTCTGGCGACACTAAACTTCACTTTCCCGTCCGCTCTCCAGCACACCCCTGTCTCCCATGGCATCTGAAATATTTGCCAAGGCCTGAAACCACGCAGTCACCTCTTCCCCTCTCACCCCTTACTACTACTGCCTACAACTTCCCTGGAACTCGCCACAGTTCAAGGACACTCACTCACTCACGGGGTCCCACCTGCCTAAAGCTTAGCTCCTCTTCTCCCTGAGCCACTGCATCTTTTCTTGAACTCTCACCCTAGAACATCCCTGCTCTCTTTAACTTATGAGTCACTATCCCTGGAAAACATTTGTTGAGATCCTTTATCAAGCATGCACTATAACAAGGAAATGGATTGTAGTCTTGTTGAAGCAAGCTATACTTGAGGTACTAATGGGATTGCGGATTAAGGGTCCTACAGGGCCCCCTCAGAAGAGCTTGACCCTTGCGGAAGCCCTCGCAATCCGAGCTTTTACATCCACTCACCCAAAAACCGCATAACTGCATCCTTGCAGACTTCCAGGCTGTTGCCTTAACCTTTTGGTTGCCTTAGAACTCATTACTTAACTCCTGATGTCAAATGACACCACTGAGTTGTGTCCAGTTCCATCACGATGCCGACTCTGGGGCCATTACAACTGAAAGGGAAAAGCATGCAGGTCCCTTCTCTCTCCCTCCCGTGACTAGGACCGTTTCCCACACCCTACCTTCAGACAGTCTCCAAACAGAGCAGTGGAGCATGGAAGTTTTATCACTGTTTCCTTATCTTACCTAGTCTGTTACAGAGACTAGGCTCAGGTGTCTCTTCCAAAATCTTTGCAACACAAACAACTGCACCCTAGAGCAGTTAGAGCCAATTCAACAAGGGGATGTAGCCAGGCAAAGTCACAAAGCCAGATGATGGGCTACACAGTGCGCGTGAGGGGGAGCTCTCAGGAGAGCTAGGTGTGGAAATGTAGGAAACGTAGTAGGATGGTGTGGTACAAATGGCGTCATCAGAAACTCAAGTGAACAGTACCTATTTATATGGCTACTATCCCTCCTCAGTCACCACGCGCTCATCACTGTAGCACAGAATTTGCTCCACTGAAAAGGCCATTTAAATCCAGCTCTTTGGCTTCGCTCAACTAAGCAGTTTACGCTCATTTGCCTTGGAATGCTCTTCTACTCCCTAAAAACAATAACAGAAAAACAGCTTTTAATATCCTTGAATTTGAAAACACACCAGCTTCTTTTTAATAACTGCCGGAAAACTGTACCTAAACATACTTAAAACTACATTTTTCATTCTTTTTACTTAACTGCCACTTGCTTGAATTCAAGACTTTTGCAGGGGTCACAGCTCTACAAGTGGAAGACGCAAACCCCAGGTCACGTTCACAGGACTCCCACAGTTTGGACTTAAAGTCCAATACCTAAGACTTGGAATCGATTTTTCAGTGCTGGTAATATAGGCTTCGGATGATATTGAATTATGTGTGCATGCACAAACACATTATACATGGGGGCACAGACTTTGTACAGAGCAAAAAGCAGAGAGAGAGAAACACAGACACTAATATTAATGTATTACCGTTTACATCCTACTACCAGACGAGGAATGCTGTCACAGAGGTACAAGGGAAACCTTTCTGTCTCCTCAGTGACTGCTGGTAGAAGAGGGAACACTATGCGAGCATTCGGGCTTTGCAGAAGCGGGTATGGATCCAGCGGAGCTAACTCCTTCCTCTTTGACGTGAAATCATGCTTGTGTATGGGCAAACTTTGGGACTGCTGTCTGTGCCTAAGAAGTCCACAGCATTTAACCGATTTAGCGGTCAAAAGGGATAGAAATATTGCGATAGAAATCTATGTCTAACAAAAAGGCTTCTGGACAATGGCTTTGAGGTTTAATTCTTATCCTTTCTTTATAGACCGAGACACGGGAAGAAAAACCCCCCCCCACATGCCCCGAGCACAAAACCAGCGTTTCATTAACACCACATTCTACCAAAAAGAGTACAGCAGTTCTGAGTCGGTGGGTGAAAGGCAGTTGCATGACGAAAAGAAACAGACTAAAAATATAAAAAGCCAGACATGAATCCTTCTTTTTATCCGGGAGCCCTCAGTCTTAACTCTCATAACCCCATTTCCTACCATACGCCCATACTTCATTTTCAGCTCCAACTGTAACTTCTTGCAGGGAAGAAGCGCTTTCTTATTCATAACAAGTAGCCACTCCACCAGCATTGCTTCATAACAATAATGAATGACTATAGCTAGTCAACCGTTGTAGGTTGTTACCTCAGCCGTGCCGCCACCGCGCCCGCTCGCCCGGCCTCTACGCCCGGCCGCCCTCCGCCCCACACCCTCCAGCCTTCGCCTTCCGCCACCACTCGCCTCTGCTTGCTGCACACACGTCCCGCCAGCACTTGCCCACCATCGCATTTCCCCGCACCTCCAGCATCCTCTTGCAGCCCACCAGCTCTCAGACGCACGCACAGCTCCGCGATGCCTTTTCCTTCCGTTGTGACAGGCCTTGCTGGGGCTCCTGGCATCAGGCCCTTATCTATGGGACTTCCCATGGCAGTTTGTCGCTTCTTTAGCCGACTTGCCACTTTCCACACAGGAAAGTGCGATTCGCCCGTTAGAGCGATTCCTAGATTCACTCGGGCGTAGCTGCTCTTGCAGTCATCCGTTCCACCTCTCTGTTCTCCCCTTCCTTGGAGGTCGCCGAGGGGGGTGCAAAGTCCAGGGGACTCCACGTGAAGCACACCACGTGTGCACCTCTTTGTTCTTAAAATGTGACCCGTTGTCGGATGGTAGTTCTCGGCGCAAGGGAAAAGTGGCAAAGCAGCTGCTGAAGCAGCTGCAGTTGCTAGACCAGTTGCAGCTCGGGCGGGGGGCACATCCCCGATACCACTCCTTGTTTCTACTCCTGGGAGAAGGTGTTTCCAGCCTTCCGCTCGTCTCCCTGAGGGGCCAATACACTCCGCCTGGCAAGTTTCCCCGAGTACTTTACCTTCTCTGAGACTGGCGAGCTGTTTGTTGTCCCTGCGACATGCACTGTACCATCGCTTGACAAAAATGGCCTGAGTCTACAATGTGCTTTGCCGGGGCTTTTGTCACAGGCCAGCCTCTCCTCGCAGCCCCTTGAAATAAATCAAAGCTCCCAGCAGGTCCTAGCCATTCCGGTAGCCATTTGCCCAGCCGTTCTGCCGCAGAAATGGGTCATACATGGCTTCTGGCCAGAGGAGGAGCAGCCCTCTGATTCCACTTTGCCTCAGGGTTGCGGGGGTTTGGTGGGCACATACATGTCCTGCGGGGATGTTCTGAGCTTGAGCTCTATGCTAAGTCTTTTCCCAGGCAGTCCCCCCCCCCCACACACACACACACCTCTCCCACTGACTTGCCGATTGCTTTTCAGCCAGCTGCCCAGCCAGCGGGGGGCCCGGCCCGCGGAGCACGCGCGGCCCTCGAGGCACAGGCGGCGCCTCGCTCCAGGGCCGTTTCCAGCGCTCGGAGCTCTGCTAGCGGGGCCGAGCCGGCCATTGCCTCGGCGAAAGCTTCTCCGCGCTCTCGCGGCAGAGCTGCGGCTCGGCCTCCGCAGGGTTTCCCGGGGCGCCGGGCGCGCCCGCCGCGGCCCCCGAGCCCGGCTTCGCTCTCGCCGTGCCGGGCAGCGGCGCCGCTCCCGCCGACGAGGCCGCAGGGCAGCGCTCCGCAGGCGTCCCCGGGCGCTCGGCACTCGCCGCTCGCTCGCTCGCTCGCTCGCTTTCTCCGGCCCCTCTCTCGCCCCCGCGGATCTGCAGACGAAGCCCCTCGCTGCTCTGCAGTCTTTGTGCTGTCCCCCGGCGCAAAGGCGCAAAGGCTGGCCGGGTAAAACGCGTTTGAAACACAGCACCAGGCACACACAACTTGACTTCCCTTTCGCGACTTAATGGCTCGCTAGTTAGCAGCCCTTCAGACGCCGCTAACAGCACTTTCTCCAGGGCAGGGCAGGGCAGGGCAGGGCAGGGCAGGGGGGGGTCCCTCGAGCCTTGCGAGCCTTGCGGCGATTTAGAGCCAAAGGCAGTAGGGTAGTCCTTTGGACCTTGCGCACCTTGTTGCCATCATCCCCACGGCGAGCCCTTATCGCCTATGCCTGTATGTAGCGTAGCTGGGGGTGTGGGGTGGATCGGCCCCGTACACTGGTAAGTGACACTTTCCGCCTTTAAAGCAGCTAATGCTTCCTGATGGTTTGCTTGCCAGGTCCAGACCGCCTTGTTCGTCAGCACATCGTACAGAGGTCTCGCCAGCCTCCTGAGTCCAGCAATGAGTGACCTGCAAAACCCAAGAGGGTTTTTTTTTCCCCTAGAATACTCCGTTGCTGTAATTGTGGGAGTAATTCTGTCACAGGTTTATGTGACAGGAGCAGGGAGCGTCTACTGAGCAATGTTGACTGGTTTGCTGTTGGGCAGGAGTGGGGCTCTTCGTAGGAGAGTCCTAGGCTTAATCCTACGGAGATGAGTTTGTCCTGTCACTGGAGGACTACCGATTTCCCACGTACCCCAGCTATCTAGGCCAGACTCTCCTTGCAGAATATCCATTCCCAGACTATTCATTGCGCCCAAGAACAGCAAGACCTCCAATGCTACGTCCATTGGAGAGTATTCATTTCGCCCGTCCAACTGGGTAAGTGTTAGGCGCACCATTAAGGCCTCCTACAGCAACTGCTTGTTTCTTGAAAGGAGCTTTACCTCCACAGGTACGCTGCCGTGTTGTGGAAAGCTGCGCTGCCGTATGCATGCAAAATGTTGTGGGATACTTCTCCTTGACAGCGCCCAACCTTTCGGGGCTGTGGTTCGGTGTAGCTGTCGGGGCGGCCGCGACTCGCGGGGAGCGCAGCCGGGGCCGGGGCCGGGGGCTGTGCGGGGGCGGGGGCGGAAATCCTCCCCGCGCAGAGGCAGAGGCAGTGGCAGAGGCAGAGGCAGAGGCAGAGGCAGCGGCAGAGGCAGAGGCAGAGGCAGAGGCAGCGGCGGCGCGGCCGTGCCAGGGGGGCGGGCGGACGAGCTCCGGGGGCAGGACCTGGGTGCTGGGTGCAGGGTGCCGGGAGGTGCGTGCACGTTGCTGAGTGCTTTAGAGAAGCGAGTTGGGCGCTGAGGGAGAGTGCGAGCAAAGCTCATGTCGTGCCTTTCTTTGCTTTTGAAGAAAGGGTTTTGTATTTCCCGGCTTGTGTGGGAGCCAAGTTTGCTGCAGGAGTAAAGCTGGAAAGGTGTGCGGGACCTGGACAGATACTAGAGTCGCGTCCCGCATTTGCGTGTCTCAGGTCCTTTGGGTGTTCAAGTACTGTCTGTCTTTGTTATTTCATTTGGCAGGTGAGGGGCTGAAATGGGGAGCAGGAAGATGCTCACCAGGAAAATCCAGGGATTGTAATCACCTGGACCTGGAACTTGCCAACCAGCAAGAACCCAGCAGGCATGTGATCAGCTGTGTCAGCCTTGCCTGCAGTGGCCATGTGGCAGTGGAGCTTGTGCTTCTGAGGGGAGTGAGGAAGAAGAGCAGCAGAGTGCAGACTGTGGATGTGAGAGGAGCAGACTTGGGCCTCCTGGGGGGACTGGTGGAGGAATCCCATGGGAGGCAGCTCTGAAGGGCTCCAGAAAGCTGGCAGGTCTTTCAGGCCAGCAGCCTCCAAGCTCCAGAATGGCCCATGCTGATACCCAGTTCCAGTGTCAGAGAAGGAAATCGCAACTGCTTTAGCTTCAGCACTGTTAGAGAAGGAAAGTGTAGCTGAGTTAGCTTCAGCTTAGCATCGGCCTGACTCTTCCTTAGCGTAAGTGCCTAAAGTAGACGAAGCCTGCAGGCCTCAAGGCCGAACTGTCCAGGAACTCCAGAAATTGCTGACGATGTGACATTGCTGATGATGGAACTGCAAAAGCAATTAAAGCCAGCTAATACAGATACAAAACTCACTACCCAGGAGACCAAGTGGAGTGCAGGAGACCAGATGGGATGCACCTGGCTTGTGGTTGAGCTTTGGGAAGATAAGGGACTGGTAGGAAACAAGGACATGGTAACCAGCCTGGGATGTAGGCCAGGACCTGTGCAAAGGAGACAGACACCAATCAGAAGGAGAGCGAGCACCGACTCAGGAAACAAGATTGGAGGAGACCTTCCCTGGCAGGCAGGGAAACCAAGCTGTCAAGGGTAGAATTACCCCAGAATGTCTTTGTTTGGGGTACCCAGCTCCAGCTCTTACTATGCTCTACCGTCATTTAAATAAATAAATAATTTTGCTGTTATATGTGCATGAGACTCTGCTCCTTGGAAACCTAGCGTTGGACTATTTCTACAGCACCCAGGAAACCAAGCAGACATCTCAGGAGACAGGGTGGCTAAAGAGGGAACTCAGGCATGAGCTCTAATGCAAAAAGGCAGCACACAGCCATGGGAAGCAGGGAGAGGCTGCAAAGGAGGAATTGAGAACTATTGTCCAGGCAAGTAGGGAAGCAGTTCCTCTGACACAGCCAAAGCTCCTCTAGGCTCGATGCTTGCAAGGGATGCCAGGAGCATAAAGATGATGTGCTCTTGTTTCAGTAAGAGTAGAAGCGGGAACAAGGGAAATGTGGGCCCAGGGCTGAACGGGGCAGGCTGCCATTGAGAGGGACCTAGACAGGTCACGGAATGACTGAGTGCCCAACCAGTTCTTAGGCATCTGAGACAGTTTATTGAGCCCTAACAGATACAACAGATTTGGGGTGTCGGTATAGGCGTTCCTACTATTAACAAATGGATTTGATTAACAAATACAGTGCTTAACAAGTAAACGGATTTATCAAACTATTTACATATATCAAACTGTGGACATATATTGATATGTTATGGCACAAAGAAAGGAACAGAAACAAGAGAACAGACAAAAGAAGGATAAGTAGCTCCTCTGAAAAGGGAAAAGCAGTAAAGAGGGAGGAAGCTAACACTTCCACGATTCGGACAATCTCGAACCCCTTTTACAAAGCAGCTTTGCTTCTGTAGATTGGGCAATAACCGTCCTATAGGTGCACCGAACACTCACGCAACCATGCGGCGAGATTTAAATCCCAGCAGGAATTCCTCGGGCGGCACCCCCCCCCCCCCCCAAAATGCAACCTGTCCTCCCATTCAAAGTAATAGCAGGGTCTGTCTGTGACTACTTTGCTGGATTTACATGCGATGGCAAGCATTGCAAGTTATAGTTACCTAATCTAAGACTCCATTGGAAAAAATTACAACCACCACCACCACCAAGAAGATCCCCCCTCCTCTCCCCCCCAGAATGCTTAACACAGCTGCCCAGAAAGGAACTCTCCCATTAGGCAGAACGATTGGACTTTTCAGATTGGTCTGCAACGGGGAAGAGAAAAAAAAATTAAGACACTTCCAAAAATTAACATTAAAGCGTTAAGTCATCAAGAAAAGGCAATGGCCTTACAACGCAGAACCAGCAGAGGCTATTTAAGAGCCATGCCGATTGTAAATCAGTCCTTGCCTCTTAGTCCCCCACAGCTCAGGTAAGCAATCACTAATGTAGTGAGTTCTTTTGTGATAACAATTACTTTCACCTTTCCCCGCCCCACCCCGTATAGCTAGGTTTCAAATATCTTGGGACTAGATTTGAAGTATCATTGTCAAAATAAATACCGGTCCATGTCCAATTTAAACTGTACCAAGGGTACGCTTCTAACAAGACTGATAAATCCATGAGAAGATGCTAGTGGACCCAGGCTGCTTGGTTTTTAGCCGAAGGTAAACTCATGCTTGGCTTGGTCAAGTCAGCCACAGCACAAAGTCTTCCTAGCTCTACTAGAATGTCACTGAAAGGGTAATATTAGTAAATGTCAGAGGCTAACACGAGTAAAGATTAGTCACTAACGTTAAGCAATGTTTCTGTGAAGAAGTAGCTTTCTGGTGGTGAAAACAAATCCCCCCCCCCGGTTGATTGGACTCAACCTGGAGAGCTAGGATCTAAGCCTGGGATTTAAGCACAGGAGTGCCATGAATGGCCAGCAGGAGGCATTCCCCCACGTTTGTGACTGCTAAATGAACCTCTTTCTACACAGCTCCAGGGCAGAGAACACCACCAACAGTAAGCGTATGCTGTGCTTGCTTTACAGACAGCACAGTACCGCTCTAACAACTCTCTAGGTGTTTTTTTCCTTTTAAGAACAGGTCCTGTTTTGCAAGGATGAGGCACAAATACGTATGGCCTTCCTACAGAGAAAGAAAACAACTGCTGATAACAATAAATAATTTAGGAAAATATTCATATGCTTTACAGTCAATAGCATATTCTACAAGCTGCTGAGCCTGCACATCTTCTACCTCTCCACCAAGATTTTTTTAAATTTTGCTCTTATGCTTTTACTCCTTCACTCGCCAGCCCGATAAGGTACTTCTTCAACACAAGTGCGAACGCAAAAGCTACCTGTTAGCCCGACTCAATTTCTTTTTAGCATTTTAATTTCCCTACAGAGTGAATTTCTCACATGAGGTTAGCTTCTTATTCTGAAAGAGCATTGGAATACTTTCTAAGAACTTACAAACTGCTCCCTGATCCTGCAAGCGCCGTCTTCACAGACAGTTTCCGAGTTTGCTGCTTTGTGCTTTATGTCACTGCCAAATGTTGTGCCTGTCCCGTTTTATAGAGGGTAACCTCAAACATGGACTATCCATCCCTATGCCTCCAGGTCAAGAGGGAACAGTGGAAAAACATGAAGCGCCTTTGGTATTGTAACCAGCTGATCTCTTCCAAGACATCCACAGCCCACTCAGAATAACCAAATTAAGTAGCAGAAGGATGACTTTTTAAAACAGATACATAAATAGCTTCCCAAAAGAGCACTTGCACAAGTGAGTAATTCTGGAGACAGGACACTTTTGCTTTATCACAGGAGCAGTGCCAGGCTGTTCCCCTTCCCTTACACAAACTCATTCAAAAGGTCCGAGAACTGACATAATACCAGCCTGTGCACATGATGCGTCCACAGGCTATGCTAGCGCAACCGCACGTGTAAAGAACAGCCCAGCTTCTCCCCGGGAAACTCTACAGCAAGTCTGCATTGTGCAATTATGTGCAATTGTAGCAGCTATTGCAGCTATTGCAGTTATGGAAAGAGTGAGCGACGGAAATTGTGGAACAGCTTTAGTACTGTACTTTACTGCTCTACACGTTCTTTATCTCGCCTTGCCGTGTCAGCAGGAAAAAGTTTCTTCCTTGGTTATTTGAACTCCTGACAATAGGCAAAGCTTGAAAAAAGCAGTGCGTCCCTTTCCCCGCTTGCAAGACAAGAAAAAAAGCCCCATTTAGAATATGATGGAGAAAAACATCTCAAACCACTCTCAGTATTGACAAGGGGGATTTGTAAAGAAATGGTACAGTATAGCTCTGCGTGAGTCTCAGGGCGTCTTTCCTGAAGCATAACCACAGGGCGACACTCATAAAGGAGGAGACTTAGTCACATTACCTAGAAACAGAACTCTTGGAAAAACTTCTAAGAACGGGCTCCAGGCACTGGGAGGCAATCCTGTGTAGCGATAGCAAGTGACTGTACGACTTTAACGTGGCTGCGCTTGACTGCCTGAGATGGCCTTAGACGACCCACGTGTCTCCACCTTAGTCAGTTGGCCAAAACAAGAACGGGGTTTCCACGCAACTTATTGGCAACGCGTTGTTATTTGCTGCTCAGGCTTCCAGTCCGTTTCCAATCAAGAGACAGCTTAGTTTTAGCCACATGAAGTACAGTGACATTTTAAATGTACCTTCCAAAGTTAGTGGTTGAACGGAACTGAAGAGGCTAGAGGGAGACACAGACAGGAGGGCAGGAGGAGATTGAATAGCAAAAGGAGTGACAGCAGAGCCGTCATTACGGGACCAGACTACAGACGCGACTCCACACCTGCAACCGTGACAATGACGGCCAGCAGAGCAGAGGAATAGAAGGCTTGGAGAGAGAGTTTGCACCACGGGCAATAGTTCCTTCTCTTTTCTAAGGCTTCCCTCCTTTTGGTATGAGTTGTTCATTAAAATGTATTCAATTCCGAGGAGGAGGAGCGCCTCCACGGGGCCCAGTCACCATCATCACAGCCACCGAGTCTGACAAGAGTTCTCACAGAGAGACCTGGAGGTATCAGCAGACTTTGCCCGTGGGGAAAAATGGACTCTACGCAGACTGCTTTATTACTTTGTTGCTTACAGAAGGGCTCCATGCTGTTCAGTAGCTGTTATTTCAGTCTTCGCGCCTCGACTGCAGAGAGTTGGGCTAAGGCGTGGGATGACAGAGTTGCGGTAACAGAGCTGGGATAAGGCACTGGCTTGTGATTTGAGAACAAAATGGCAATCATGGGTTGATCTGTTGCAGCCTTTCTTCTAGTATTAAGCAAATGACTCACTCTTTCTGTGCTTCAGCGCCCACCCTGTAAAGCAGTGGGGGCAGGGGGCTAATGCAGTACGAGTGTCACAGGGACGGAGATAGTAGAGGCTCTGAGGCAGACAGATCCTCCAGCAATGGGTGCTAGGCCACATACAAAGAGAGAGGTCTAACCTCCTAGACAAACAAATGTCATAACCATTTACTTGCTGAGCCTCTGCAGACTGCTCTGTGAAATCATCCGTGCTAACTGAGATGCACCTGGTAGAAAAAAAAAACACTACAGATGCTACACAGAAAGCCACAGGCTTAGCAACAGCTGTAGGAGCAACTGGGGGAAACGTCAAGAACTCCCTTTGAGTACTCTAGATGAAGAGAAATGTTTGGCACTCAACTACAGAGGTCAGCTCAGAGCAGTGGAAACATTACCTCACCTTTGCTTGACCTGCAATTCTCTGTAGGGGGCCAGAGCAGCTTTGGGGTGTTGGAGAGAATCTGAACCCTTTCACCTGCAGTGTAGGTGACAGCAGCAAAAGCCATGGATTTTTCCCTCTAATCTCTTGCTCTGTGTATCTGTTAACCACATCATCCGCAAAGTTGTTCCTTCCCCGTGCTTTTTATAGTAGTTCAGCTACAAAGGGCCAATTAGACATTACCAGAACCCAAAGGGTTGCTTGTTCTAAAAAAACAGCTATAGAGTAAAACCCACTTGTCACGATACTGACAAGCCGGAGCATCTATTCTGAAGAAAGAGAAAAGGAAAATGTAGAGGAACTTCCTATCTTGGCATCTTTCCAGAGATGCTGCTAGTGAGCTCCCTGGCTTGAAGTACAACAAAACACCATCTTCACTGTGTGTTCTTAGCAGTTCTGCACTGAACGGTGCTCCTCAATGCTGACTCCGTGGAAAGCCATCTTCCTTTTGTGTGGAGTGGAGGAGGGCCAGATATTCCGACTGGCTAATTCTTTAAGGAAAGGAAATCCACTGCAAGCCACTGAAAGGATAAAAGCCTTCAGAAAGGATGACTGTAGAATGTCGATGAATTCTGCACCAATTCCACCTGTTATGCATCTCATCGTTAAGGGTTAGACTGAAAAGACCAGAAAGCGTCATACACTGAACACGTTCTGCCTCAAATTTCCTGGAAATCAATGCTGTACTTCATCAGATGAGGCACATTACAAGTTGTCATCTTCTAATACTCCACACACATTAATTTCCAAAAGAGTATTAGCTCAGTCTCTCTCAACGAATTTCTTTCAATGGAAACTAACACACATTCTGAAAATCCATGACAATCCATCTCAGGCTAAAAGAAAACTCCACACACGATGCTCTTGAAGCAAACTGTGTCCTGGAGTTTCCCAGGGCTTCTTTCACCACACTCTCGGAAAACATTCCACATGGATTTTCAAGGCGCAGTGGCCATAAGAACTTGCCAGAAGACGTCGCAGACTTAAATAACCGAGAAGAGTTTGTTCCAAATGTTCACTCTGTGACAGGCCTTTTGGAGTGGGAGAGCTTCTCGCTCAGTTATCTACAATGAATCTCCAGAGGGTGACTACACCTTTTGTCTCTAGAACTGCTTTCTGACTGTAAGGGACTTCTGAAAGTCCTTTTGTCCTGCACAAAAACTGCAGGAAACAAAGCCCTAGACTTTATTCAATGGCTTTCTTTTCCTTTTATGTCCTCCCTAGATGTGTGGTCAACAATTTGCGGGGGAGGGTTGCCTTTTTTTTCTTTTTTTTTTTTTTCCATTGTGCTCCCCGACAGCTAGCAGGTCCACTGTCTGGGGAATCTTTAACCTGGAAGGAATAGATGGCACTTGGGTAACAAGGAGTTGGGTCAGCTCTTCTGATCACAGAAGACATTGCCTTTTCCTAATTTCCTTGACGTTAATCCCTTTGCACCTTAGTGTCTCGTGCCTAAAGAGGTTCCAGCAAGACAGCAGACGAGAGTAATCCAGCTTGCCTCACACCGTTTTACATCTTTGAAGAAAGCAATTATTTTGTGTGGCCCTTATTCGAAAGCGTACTAACATTCTAAACTCCAGAGCCAAGAAAGGCAGAAAATTGCGTCCAGAGACGCATACTGTGGGTTACCGTCTCTCATCTCCTTTCACATGGTCAATACAGACACGCTCTGCATACTACACAGAAAGTCATTCTCTGACCTAGTTGCCCAATGATCAGATGACTATCACGGCTGGAGATCGTGGAGACCTCTTGCAAGTTATCACAATAGTTCCAAAAACCAAGGTCACAATCAGAGGCCTCCTCTAATCCAAGCCCAGAGCCGCTCTCTCAGCTCATTATCCAGTAAAAAAGCAGACCCTCTGTTTTACACTCACGTGGAATACTCCTCCAACAAATTCACAAATGAACGTAAAGAAAGAATGACTTTTTGACCACTGAAACACTTCAGCTTTTCTTTCCCGATAGTCTGCGTGCACACAAGGCACTCCACGAAAGTGAGCATATTCCTCCATCCTTTGGCTTTAGACTCCAAACCTGCAGTAGTCACACCGGTACAGCTATGACACCGCCCAGCTATTCACTAACTTCTACTCACCTCACATTCCTACCCCTACCAAAATATAGACCAGATCCAGCTGCAACAGGACACTGCTGAGCCTCTCCTTGACCTGCAGTGTCCTACACACTACTGTAGAACCTGTAAGGGTTCTACAATACTCATTTTGCAAGTGTGCTAACGCTCTCTTACAGTTTCTATTGCTCAGCTGCACCTTTCTTGTTTGTTTCCATACTCTTGGTCATACTCAGATCAGAAGAGAGGATTCCTGAAAAGGTGACCAGCACAAGCAATCTTTTTAGCAAGGCAAAGCTGGGCAAACGGCAAGCATCTCTCAACAACTGTTTAGTAGCAACGCTGTATGGCACACAATGGTAATAATATTACAGGCCTAGCACAGCAAATGCATGCTGCTCTTTGTGGCCCAGAAAGCGTTTCATGAAGGTGCCCCATGCAGTGATTACTATACTATGGCTATAAAGGACCAGTGCTTCACTTAGCATGGCTTTATCTGGCATAATGCAAATGAAAGCCTGAAGGAAACCTGGGCTTCAGTCAGGGTCAAGGTGGAGTCTCCAACCCTCTAATACTCTCAGGTCAGGTTATCATTTGGAGCTTGACCTGCAGTGTCCCCGAAATGCTTCTGCAATACTCATGCTGCAAGTTTCCTAATGCTCTTCTACATTTTCTCTTCCTCAACTGTACCTTTTTTGTTGGTTTTCATGCTCTTGGGTCATACTCTTTGCTCTTCAATGCTTTCTCTTCCTCTTCTACATTCTATGCTACATTTTCACTTTAGTGGGTTTCTCTTTGATTTTACGTCATCAGACACAAACTTTCACCTGGAGGCTTCTTTTGGTAAACAGTCTCTACTAACCAGCCCTACGAGCATGGGGCTTCTCCTTGGGCTCCTTTTCAGTTGGTGAGTCTCTGCGGATCCTACACTATGGCAAGATTTCATTCCTCCTTCTTACCAAGAGGAAAATTAGTAACAAATTCTTCTTTCTTGGTATTTCATGAGACCGCTAATACTGTGGCCGTTCTTACCTAACGACTCAGATATAATTTATGTTTTTAACCAACTCCTTTGATTTACTTTGAACTGAACTGAAGGCTAACGGTGTACGTAGGTGTCTAGCTTTTAAGCAACAGCCCCAAGAACAAATTGTGCAAGCCCTGAGAAAATAAATCCTGGCATTTTTACAGTGAGAACAAATTAAAAATCTTGCCAATGCTACACTTTCAAACAGAAATCAGCATCCTGATACAGCCAGCCGACAAAGCTGCTACTAAATGGTCAAGGCCCACATTTCCTTAATTGCCCTTTTGCTATCACTGGGCCTTAAATCAAAATGAGTATGCAGAAGATCATTACTTAGCTCCACAAATGCACATCTGCTCCAAAAAGTGGTCCAGAGTACCTCAGTATGTTGTGTGACTACTCGCCTTCTTCGAGAAATACATTGTCTACATTTTGGTTGCAACACCACCGCATAAGTACAGCTCAGGTGACGGTGACGCGCTGAACGATTTGTCTCAGCACAGAGATAAAAGTACTTCCTGAGGAACCACCTTTATAGAGAGCGGTCTCAGGTAGCAGCCTCTGACTTCATGGACCGCAAGAATTTTGGGCCTTACAGGCTGTCCTGAAGCTATAAGGGCCATTCCTTTTCATCCTCCTGGTTAATAAATAGATTTTTTTTTTTTATAGCAGGTATAAAGACAGTTGAAGAGAATTTTTTTTTTTTAATAATTCCTGTACTGAGTTTGAGTACCTTCTGGCTTTCGGTTAAAAGGAAACTAAATTGCCATATGCAGTTGAAATACTTCAGCACAGACTCCATGAATTCAGGGCTACTTGTCATATAAGGCATCAAGCAGAGCCCACTAGGGGCACTGAAGCCATTGACAATGTCTAGTCTTACAAAAGCCATGGATTAACTCATCTGTACTCTCTGGGTCCTAATGGTTTGGCCGACTGATGATGGTGCAAGACTCTCAGACAGAAGGTAATTGCCTCTCTCTCTTTTTTTACTATAGATCAGCAATAATCTATCCCTTTCTCCCAGACTTAGGTCACTGCAAAGTTTTCTTCTGTTTATGTCACCACCTCGCTCCATCAGAGAGTCCTTCGTCGTCTTCCCATGGCAGTGACAAAAAAAAAGGATTTACTTTTAAGTGCCACCTCTGTGGCATCTGACTACCCCAGGAAGGCTTGACTTGTCTGATGGATTCCACTCTCTGCAGAAGATCATGACGTTCAGAACAAACGGAGCTCTTTGTCCTTCTCAGATATGCCAAGACTCTTTTCTAGACAGATTAAGACACTGGCAGGAGGCGATTGCTGAGCTCTTCCATAAAGCAGGAACCAGAAAAGATCCGTGCATTCAGTGGCATGGCCCTTCTCTTTTTAGTTATTATCGCTTGAAGTTTACAAGCAAAAATGAGTAAGTGTTCTGCCAGAACTTTTCTTCATATTAACCCCTCTGGCGACACTAAACTTCACTTTCCCGTCCGCTCTCCAGCACACCCCTGTCTCCCATGGCATCTGAAATATTTGCCAAGGCCTGAAACCACGCAGTCACCTCTTCCCCTCTCACCCCTTACTACTACTGCCTACAACTTCCCTGGAACTCGCCACAGTTCAAGGACACTCACTCACTCACGGGGTCCCACCTGCCTAAAGCTTAGCTCCTCTTCTCCCTGAGCCACTGCATCTTTTCTTGAACTCTCACCCTAGAACATCCCTGCTCTCTTTAACTTATGAGTCACTATCCCTGGAAAACATTTGTTGAGATCCTTTATCAAGCATGCACTATAACAAGGAAATGGATTGTAGTCTTGTTGAAGCAAGCTATACTTGAGGTACTAATGGGATTGCGGATTAAGGGTCCTACAGGGCCCCCTCAGAAGAGCTTGACCCTTGCGGAAGCCCTCGCAATCCGAGCTTTTACATCCACTCACCCAAAAACCGCATAACTGCATCCTTGCAGACTTCCAGGCTGTTGCCTTAACCTTTTGGTTGCCTTAGAACTCATTACTTAACTCCTGATGTCAAATGACACCACTGAGTTGTGTCCAGTTCCATCACGATGCCGACTCTGGGGCCATTACAACTGAAAGGGAAAAGCATGCAGGTCCCTTCTCTCTCCCTCCCGTGACTAGGACCGTTTCCCACACCCTACCTTCAGACAGTCTCCAAACAGAGCAGTGGAGCATGGAAGTTTTATCACTGTTTCCTTATCTTACCTAGTCTGTTACAGAGACTAGGCTCAGGTGTCTCTTCCAAAATCTTTGCAACACAAACAACTGCACCCTAGAGCAGTTAGAGCCAATTCAACAAGGGGATGTAGCCAGGCAAAGTCACAAAGCCAGATGATGGGCTACACAGTGCGCGTGAGGGGGAGCTCTCAGGAGAGCTAGGTGTGGAAATGTAGGAAACGTAGTAGGATGGTGTGGTACAAATGGCGTCATCAGAAACTCAAGTGAACAGTACCTATTTATATGGCTACTATCCCTCCTCAGTCACCACGCGCTCATCACTGTAGCACAGAATTTGCTCCACTGAAAAGGCCATTTAAATCCAGCTCTTTGGCTTCGCTCAACTAAGCAGTTTACGCTCATTTGCCTTGGAATGCTCTTCTACTCCCTAAAAACAATAACAGAAAAACAGCTTTTAATATCCTTGAATTTGAAAACACACCAGCTTCTTTTTAATAACTGCCGGAAAACTGTACCTAAACATACTTAAAACTACATTTTTCATTCTTTTTACTTAACTGCCACTTGCTTGAATTCAAGACTTTTGCAGGGGTCACAGCTCTACAAGTGGAAGACGCAAACCCCAGGTCACGTTCACAGGACTCCCACAGTTTGGACTTAAAGTCCAATACCTAAGACTTGGAATCGATTTTTCAGTGCTGGTAATATAGGCTTCGGATGATATTGAATTATGTGTGCATGCACAAACACATTATACATGGGGGCACAGACTTTGTACAGAGCAAAAAGCAGAGAGAGAGAAACACAGACACTAATATTAATGTATTACCGTTTACATCCTACTACCAGACGAGGAATGCTGTCACAGAGGTACAAGGGAAACCTTTCTGTCTCCTCAGTGACTGCTGGTAGAAGAGGGAACACTATGCGAGCATTCGGGCTTTGCAGAAGCGGGTATGGATCCAGCGGAGCTAACTCCTTCCTCTTTGACGTGAAATCATGCTTGTGTATGGGCAAACTTTGGGACTGCTGTCTGTGCCTAAGAAGTCCACAGCATTTAACCGATTTAGCGGTCAAAAGGGATAGAAATATTGCGATAGAAATCTATGTCTAACAAAAAGGCTTCTGGACAATGGCTTTGAGGTTTAATTCTTATCCTTTCTTTATAGACCGAGACACGGGAAGAAAAACCCCCCCCCACATGCCCCGAGCACAAAACCAGCGTTTCATTAACACCACATTCTACCAAAAAGAGTACAGCAGTTCTGAGTCGGTGGGTGAAAGGCAGTTGCATGACGAAAAGAAACAGACTAAAAATATAAAAAGCCAGACATGAATCCTTCTTTTTATCCGGGAGCCCTCAGTCTTAACTCTCATAACCCCATTTCCTACCATACGCCCATACTTCATTTTCAGCTCCAACTGTAACTTCTTGCAGGGAAGAAGCGCTTTCTTATTCATAACAAGTAGCCACTCCACCAGCATTGCTTCATAACAATAATGAATGACTATAGCTAGTCAACCGTTGTAGGTTGTTACCTCAGCCATGCCGCCACCGCGCCCGCTCGCCCGGCCTCTACGCCCGGCCGCCCTCCGCCCCACACCCTCCAGCCTTCGCCTTCCGCCACCACTCGCCTCTGCTTGCTGCACACACGTCCCGCCAGCACTTGCCCACCATCGCATTTCCCCGCACCTCCAGCATCCTCTTGCAGCCCACCAGCTCTCAGACGCACGCACAGCTCCGCGATGCCTTTTCCTTCCGTTGTGACAGGCCTTGCTGGGGCTCCTGGCATCAGGCCCTTATCTATGGGACTTCCCATGGCAGTTTGTCGCTTCTTTAGCCGACTTGCCACTTTCCACACAGGAAAGTGCGATTTGCCCGTTAGAGCGATTCCTAGATTCACTCGGGCGTAGCTGCTCTTGCAGTCATCCGTTCCACCTCTCTGTTCTCCCCTTCCTTGGAGGTCGCCGAGGGGGGTGCAAAGTCCAGGGGACTCCACGTGAAGCACACCACGTGTGCACCTCTTTGTTCTTAAAATGTGACCCGTTGTCGGATGGTAGTTCTCGGCGCAAGGGAAAAGTGGCAAAGCAGCTGCTGAAGCAGCTGCAGTTGCTAGACCAGTTGCAGCTCGGGCGGGGGGCACATCCCCGATACCACTCCTTGTTTCTACTCCTGGGAGAAGGTGTTTCCAGCCTTCCGCTCGTCTCCCTGAGGGGCCAATACACTCCGCCTGGCAAGTTTCCCCGAGTACTTTACCTTCTCTGAGACTGGCGAGCTGTTTGTTGTCCCTGCGACATGCACTGTACCATCGCTTGACAAAAATGGCCTGAGTCTACAATGTGCTTTGCCGGGGCTTTTGTCACAGGCCAGCCTCTCCTCGCAGCCCCTTGAAATAAATCAAAGCTCCCAGCAGGTCCTAGCCATTCCGGTAGCCATTTGCCCAGCCGTTCTGCCGCAGAAATGGGTCATACATGGCTTCTGGCCAGAGGAGGAGCAGCCCTCTGATTCCACTTTGCCTCAGGGTTGCGGGGGTTTGGTGGGCACATACATGTCCTGCGGGGATGTTCTGAGCTTGAGCTCTATGCTAAGTCTTTTCCCAGGCAGTCCCCCCCCCCCCCCACACACACACCTCTCCCACTGACTTGCCGATTGCTTTTCAGCCAGCTGCCCAGCCAGCGGGGGGCCCGGCCCGCGGAGCACGCGCGGCCCTCGAGGCACAGGCGGCGCCTCGCTCCAGGGCCGTTTCCAGCGCTCGGAGCTCTGCTAGCGGGGCCGAGCCGGCCATTGCCTCGGCGAAAGCTTCTCCGCGCTCTCGCGGCAGAGCTGCGGCTCGGCCTCCGCAGGGTTTCCCGGGGCGCCGGGCGCGCCCGCCGCGGCCCCCGAGCCCGGCTTCGCTCTCGCCGTGCCGGGCAGCGGCGCCGCTCCCGCCGACGAGGCCGCAGGGCAGCGCTCCGCAGGCGTCCCCGGGCGCTCGGCACTCGCCGCTCGCTCGCTCGCTTTCTCCGGCCCCTCTCTCGCCCCCGCGGATCTGCAGACGAAGCCCCTCGCTGCTCTGCAGTCTTTGTGCTGTCCCCCGGCGCAAAGGCGCAAAGGCTGGCCGGGTAAAACGCGTTTGAAACACAGCACCAGGCACACACAACTTGACTTCCCTTTCGCGACTTAATGGCTCGCTAGTTAGCAGCCCTTCAGACGCCGCTAACAGCACTTTCTCCAGGGCAGGGCAGGGCAGGGCAGGGCAGGGCAGGGGGGGGTCCCTCGAGCCTTGCGAGCCTTGCGGCGATTTAGAGCCAAAGGCAGTAGGGTAGTCCTTTGGACCTTGCGCACCTTGTTGCCATCATCCCCACGGCGAGCCCTTATCGCCTATGCCTGTATGTAGCGTAGCTGGGGGTGTGGGGTGGATCGGCCCCGTACACTGGTAAGTGACACTTTCCGCCTTTAAAGCAGCTAATGCTTCCTGATGGTTTGCTTGCCAGGTCCAGACCGCCTTGTTCGTCAGCACATCGTACAGAGGTCTCGCCAGCCTCCTGAGTCCAGCAATGAGTGACCTGCAAAACCCAAGAGGGTTTTTTTTTCCCCTAGAATACTCCGTTGCTGTAATTGTGGGAGTAATTCTGTCACAGGTTTATGTGACAGGAGCAGGGAGCGTCTACTGAGCAATGTTGACTGGTTTGCTGTTGGGCAGGAGTGGGGCTCTTCGTAGGAGAGTCCTAGGCTTAATCCTACGGAGATGAGTTTGTCCTGTCACTGGAGGACTACCGATTTCCCACGTACCCCAGCTATCTAGGCCAGACTCTCCTTGCAGAATATCCATTCCCAGACTATTCATTGCGCCCAAGAACAGCAAGACCTCCAATGCTACGTCCATTGGAGAGTATTCATTTCGCCCGTCCAACTGGGTAAGTGTTAGGCGCACCATTAAGGCCTCCTACAGCAACTGCTTGTTTCTTGAAAGGAGCTTTACCTCCACAGGTACACTGCCGTGTTGTGGAAAGCTGCGCTGCCGTATGCATGCAAAATGTTGTGGGATACTTCTCCTTGACAGCGCCCAACCTTTCGGGGCTGTGGTTCGGTGTAGCTGTCGGGGCGGCCGCGACTCGCGGGGAGCGCAGCCGGGGCCGGGGCCGGGGGCTGTGCGGGGGCGGGGGCGGAAATCCTCCCCGCGCAGAGGCAGAGGCAGTGGCAGAGGCAGAGGCAGAGGCAGAGGCAGCGGCAGAGGCAGAGGCAGAGGCAGCGGCGGCGCGGCCGTGCCAGGGGGGCGGGCGGACGAGCTCCGGGGGCAGGACCTGGGTGCTGGGTGCAGGGTGCCGGGAGGTGCGTGCACGTTGCTGAGTGCTTTAGAGAAGCGAGTTGGGCGCTGAGGGAGAGTGCGAGCAAAGCTCATGTCGTGCCTTTCTTTGCTTTTGAAGAAAGGGTTTTGTATTTCCCGGCTTGTGTGGGAGCCAAGTTTGCTGCAGGAGTAAAGCTGGAAAGGTGTGCGGGACCTGGACAGATACTAGAGTCGCGTCCCGCATTTGCGTGTCTCAGGTCCTTTGGGTGTTCAAGTACTGTCTGTCTTTGTTATTTCATTTGGCAGGTGAGGGGCTGAAATGGGGAGCAGGAAGATGCTCACCAGGAAAATCCAGGGATTGTAATCACCTGGACCTGGAACTTGCCAACCAGCAAGAACCCAGCAGGCATGTGATCAGCTGTGTCAGCCTTGCCTGCAGTGGCCATGAGGCAGTGGAGCTTGTGCTTCTGAGGGGAGTGAGGAAGAAGAGCAGCAGAGTGCAGACTGTGGATGTGAGAGGAGCAGACTTGGGCCTCCTGGGGGGACTGGTGGAGGAATCCCATGGGAGGCAGCTCTGAAGGGCTCCAGAAAGCTGGCAGGTCTTTCAGGCCAGCAGCCTCCAAGCTCCAGAATGGCCCATGCTGATACCCAGTTCCAGTGTCAGAGAAGGAAATCGCAACTGCTTTAGCTTCAGCACTGTTAGAGAAGGAAAGTGTAGCTGAGTTAGCTTCAGCTTAGCATCGGCCTGACTCTTCCTTAGCGTAAGTGCCTAAAGTAGACGAAGCCTGCAGGCCTCAAGGCCGAACTGTCCAGGAACTCCAGAAATTGCTGACGATGTGACATTGCTGATGATGGAACTGCAAAAGCAATTAAAGCCAGCTAATACAGATACAAAACTCACTACCCAGGAGACCAAGTGGAGTGCAGGAGACCAGATGGGATGCACCTGGCTTGTGGTTGAGCTTTGGGAAGATAAGGGACTGGTAGGAAACAAGGACATGGTAACCAGCCTGGGATGTAGGCCAGGACCTGTGCAAAGGAGACAGACACCAATCAGAAGGAGAGCGAGCACCGACTCAGGAAACAAGATTGGAGGAGACCTTCCCTGGCAGGCAGGGAAACCAAGCTGTCAAGGGTAGAATTACCCCAGAATGTCTTTGTTTGGGGTACCCAGCTCCAGCTCTTACTATGCTCTACCGTCATTTAAATAAATAAATAATTTTGCTGTTATATGTGCATGAGACTCTGCTCCTTGGAAACCTAGCGTTGGACTATTTCTACAGCACCCAGGAAACCAAGCAGACATCTCAGGAGACAGGGTGGCTAAAGAGGGAACTCAGGCATGAGCTCTAATGCAAAAAGGCAGCACACAGCCATGGGAAGCAGGGAGAGGCTGCAAAGGAGGAATTGAGAACTATTGTCCAGGCAAGTAGGGAAGCAGTTCCTCTGACACAGCCAAAGCTCCTCTAGGCTCGATGCTTGCAAGGGATGCCAGGAGCATAAAGATGATGTGCTCTTGTTTCAGTAAGAGTAGAAGCGGGAACAAGGGAAATGTGGGCCCAGGGCTGAACGGGGCAGGCTGCCATTGAGAGGGACCTAGACAGGTCACGGAATGACTGAGTGCCCAACCAGTTCTTAGGCATCTGAGACAGTTTATTGAGCCCTAACAGATACAACAGATTTGGGGTGTCGGTATAGGCGTTCCTACTATTAACAAATGGATTTGATTAACAAATACAGTGCTTAACAAGTAAACGGATTTATCAAACTATTTACATATATCAAACTGTGGACATATATTGATATGTTATGGCACAAAGAAAGGAACAGAAACAAGAGAACAGACAAAAGAAGGATAAGTAGCTCCTCTGAAAAGGGAAAAGCAGTAAAGAGGGAGGAAGCTAACACTTCCACGATTCGGACAATCTCGAACCCCTTTTACAAAGCAGCTTTGCTTCTGTAGATTGGGCAATAACCGTCCTATAGGTGCACCGAACACTCACGCAACCATGCGGCGAGATTTAAATCCCAGCAGGAATTCCTCGGGCGGCACCCCCCCCCCCCCCAAAATGCCACCTGTCCTCCCATTCAAAGTAATAGCAGGGTCTGTCTGTGACTACTTTGCTGGATTTACATGCGATGGCAAGCATTGCAAGTTATAGTTACCTAATCTAAGACTCCATTGGAAAAAATTACAACCACCACCACCACCAAGAAGATCCCCCCTCCTCTCCCCCCCAGAATGCTTAACACAGCTGCCCAGAAAGGAACTCTCCCATTAGGCAGAACGATTGGACTTTTCAGATTGGTCTGCAACGGGGAAGAGAAAAAAAAATTAAGACACTTCCAAAAATTAACATTAAAGCGTTAAGTCATCAAGAAAAGGCAATGGCCTTACAACGCAGAACCAGCAGAGGCTATTTAAGAGCCATGCCGATTGTAAATCAGTCCTTGCCTCTTAGTCCCCCACAGCTCAGGTAAGCAATCACTAATGTAGTGAGTTCTTTTGTGATAACAATTACTTTCACCTTTCCCCGCCCCACCCCGTATAGCTAGGTTTCAAATATCTTGGGACTAGATTTGAAGTATCATTGTCAAAATAAATACCGGTCCATGTCCAATTTAAACTGTACCAAGTGTACGCTTCTAACAAGACTGATAAATCCATGAGAAGATGCTAGTGGACCCAGGCTGCTTGGTTTTTATCCGAAGGTAAACTCATGCTTGGCTTGGTCAAGTCAGCCACAGCACAAAGTCTTCCTAGCTCTACTAGAATGTCACTGAAAGGGTAATATTAGTAAATGTCAGAGGCTAACACGAGTAAAGATTAGTCACTAACGTTAAGCAATGTTTCTGTGAAGAAGTAGCTTTCTGGTGGTGAAAACAAATCCCCCCCCCCCGGTTGATTGGACTCAACCTGGAGAGCTAGGATCTAAGCCTGGGATTTAAGCACAGGAGTGCCATGAATGGCCAGCAGGAGGCATTCCCCCACGTTTGTGACTGCTAAATGAACCTCTTTCTACACAGCTCCAGGGCAGAGAACACCACCAACAGTAAGCGTATGCTGTGCTTGCTTTACAGACAGCACAGTACCGCTCTAACAACTCTCTAGGTGTTTTTTTCCTTTTAAGAACAGGTCCTGTTTTGCAAGGATGAGGCACAAATACGTATGGCCTTCCTACAGAGAAAGAAAACAACTGCTGATAACAATAAATAATTTAGGAAAATATTCATATGCTTTACAGTCAATAGCATATTCTACAAGCTGCTGAGCCTGCACATCTTCTACCTCTCCACCAAGATTTTTTTAAATTTTGCTCTTATGCTTTTACTCCTTCACTCGCCAGCCCGATAAGGTACTTCTTCAACACAAGTGCGAACGCAAAAGCTACCTGTTAGCCCGACTCAATTTCTTTTTAGCATTTTAATTTCCCTACAGAGTGAATTTCTCACATGAGGTTAGCTTCTTATTCTGAAAGAGCATTGGAATACTTTCTAAGAACTTACAAACTGCTCCCTGATCCTGCAAGCACCGTCTTCACAGACAGTTTCCGAGTTTGCTGCTTTGTGCTTTATGTCACTGCCAAATGTTGTGCCTGTCCCGTTTTATAGAGGGTAACCTCAAACATGGACTATCCATCCCTATGCCTCCAGGTCAAGAGGGAACAGTGGAAAAACATGAAGCGCCTTTGGTATTGTAACCAGCTGATCTCTTCCAAGACATCCACAGCCCACTCAGAATAACCAAATTAAGTAGCAGAAGGATGACTTTTTAAAACAGATACATAAATAGCTTCCCAAAAGAGCACTTGCACAAGTGAGTAATTCTGGAGACAGGACACTTTTGCTTTATCACAGGAGCAGTGCCAGGCTGTTCCCCTTCCCTTACACAAACTCATTCAAAAGGTCCGAGAACTGACATAATACCAGCCTGTGCACATGATGCGTCCACAGGCTATGCTAGCGCAACCGCACGTGTAAAGAACAGCCCAGCTTCTCCCCGGGAAACTCTACAGCAAGTCTGCATTGTGCAATTATGTGCAATTGTAGCAGCTATTGCAGCTATTGCAGTTATGGAAAGAGTGAGCGACGGAAATTGTGGAACAGCTTTAGTACTGTACTTTACTGCTCTACACGTTCTTTATCTCGCCTTGCCGTGTCAGCAGGAAAAAGTTTCTTCCTTGGTTATTTGAACTCCTGACAATAGGCAAAGCTTGAAAAAAGCAGTGCGTCCCTTTCCCCGCTTGCAAGACAAGAAAAAAAGCCCCATTTAGAATATGATGGAGAAAAACATCTCAAACCACTCTCAGTATTGACAAGGGGGATTTGTAAAGAAATGGTACAGTATAGCTCTGCGTGAGTCTCAGGGCGTCTTTCCTGAAGCATAACCACAGGGCGACACTCATAAAGGAGGAGACTTAGTCACATTACCTAGAAACAGAACTCTTGGAAAAACTTCTAAGAACGGGCTCCAGGCACTGGGAGGCAATCCTGTGTAGCGATAGCAAGTGACTGTACGACTTTAACGTGGCTGCGCTTGACTGCCTGAGATGGCCTTAGACGACCCACGTGTCTCCACCTTAGTCAGTTGGCCAAAACAAGAACGGGGTTTCCACGCAACTTATTGGCAACGCGTTGTTATTTGCTGCTCAGGCTTCCAGTCCGTTTCCAATCAAGAGACAGCTTAGTTTTAGCCACATGAAGTACAGTGACATTTTAAATGTACCTTCCAAAGTTAGTGGTTGAACGGAACTGAAGAGGCTAGAGGGAGACACAGACAGGAGGGCAGGAGGAGATTGAATAGCAAAAGGAGTGACAGCAGAGCCGTCATTACGGGACCAGACTACAGACGCGACTCCACACCTGCAACCGTGACAATGACGGCCAGCAGAGCAGAGGAATAGAAGGCTTGGAGAGAGAGTTTGCACCACGGGCAATAGTTCCTTCTCTTTTCTAAGGCTTCCCTCCTTTTGGTATGAGTTGTTCATTAAAATGTATTCAATTCCGAGGAGGAGGAGCGCCTCCACGGGGCCCAGTCACCATCATCACAGCCACCGAGTCTGACAAGAGTTCTCACAGAGAGACCTGGAGGTATCAGCAGACTTTGCCCGTGGGGAAAAATGGACTCTACGCAGACTGCTTTATTACTTTGTTGCTTACAGAAGGGCTCCATGCTGTTCAGTAGCTGTTATTTCAGTCTTCGCGCCTCGACTGCAGAGAGTTGGGCTAAGGCGTGGGATGACAGAGTTGCGGTAACAGAGCTGGGATAAGGCACTGGCTTGTGATTTGAGAACAAAATGGCAATCATGGGTTGATCTGTTGCAGCCTTTCTTCTAGTATTAAGCAAATGACTCACTCTTTCTGTGCTTCAGCGCCCACCCTGTAAAGCAGTGGGGGCAGGGGGCTAATGCAGTACGAGTGTCACAGGGACGGAGATAGTAGAGGCTCTGAGGCAGACAGATCCTCCAGCAATGGGTGCTAGGCCACATACAAAGAGAGAGGTCTAACCTCCTAGACAAACAAATGTCATAACCATTTACTTGCTGAGCCTCTGCAGACTGCTCTGTGAAATCATCCGTGCTAACTGAGATGCACCTGGTAGAAAAAAAAAACACTACAGATGCTACACAGAAAGCCACAGGCTTAGCAACAGCTGTAGGAGCAACTGGGGGAAACGTCAAGAACTCCCTTTGAGTACTCTAGATGAAGAGAAATGTTTGGCACTCAACTACAGAGGTCAGCTCAGAGCAGTGGAAACATTACCTCACCTTTGCTTGACCTGCAATTCTCTGTAGGGGGCCAGAGCAGCTTTGGGGTGTTGGAGAGAATCTGAACCCTTTCACCTGCAGTGTAGGTGACAGCAGCAAAAGCCATGGATTTTTCCCTCTAATCTCTTGCTCTGTGTATCTGTTAACCACATCATCCGCAAAGTTGTTCCTTCCCCGTGCTTTTTATAGTAGTTCAGCTACAAAGGGCCAATTAGACATTACCAGAACCCAAAGGGTTGCTTGTTCTAAAAAAACAGCTATAGAGTAAAACCCACTTGTCACGATACTGACAAGCCGGAGCATCTATTCTGAAGAAAGAGAAAAGGAAAATGTAGAGGAACTTCCTATCTTGGCATCTTTCCAGAGATGCTGCTAGTGAGCTCCCTGGCTTGAAGTACAACAAAACACCATCTTCACTGTGTGTTCTTAGCAGTTCTGCACTGAACGGTGCTCCTCAATGCTGACTCCGTGGAAAGCCATCTTCCTTTTGTGTGGAGTGGAGGAGGGCCAGATATTCCGACTGGCTAATTCTTTAAGGAAAGGAAATCCACTGCAAGCCACTGAAAGGATAAAAGCCTTCAGAAAGGATGACTGTAGAATGTCGATGAATTCTGCACCAATTCCACCTGTTATGCATCTCATCGTTAAGGGTTAGACTGAAAAGACCAGAAAGCGTCATACACTGAACACGTTCTGCCTCAAATTTCCTGGAAATCAATGCTGTACTTCATCAGATGAGGCACATTACAAGTTGTCATCTTCTAATACTCCACACACATTAATTTCCAAAAGAGTATTAGCTCAGTCTCTCTCAACGAATTTCTTTCAGTGGAAACTAACACACATTCTGAAAATCCATGACAATCCATCTCAGGCTAAAAGAAAACTCCACACACGATGCTCTTGAAGCAAACTGTGTCCTGGAGTTTCCCAGGGCTTCTTTCACCACACTCTCGGAAAACATTCCACATGGATTTTCAAGGCGCAGTGGCCATAAGAACTTGCCAGAAGACGTCGCAGACTTAAATAACCGAGAAGAGTTTGTTCCAAATGTTCACTCTGTGACAGGCCTTTTGGAGTGGGAGAGCTTCTCGCTCAGTTATCTACAATGAATCTCCAGAGGGTGACTACACCTTTTGTCTCTAGAACTGCTTTCTGACTGTAAGGGACTTCTGAAAGTCCTTTTGTCCTGCACAAAAACTGCAGGAAACAAAGCCCTAGACTTTATTCAATGGCTTTCTTTTCCTTTTATGTCCTCCCTAGATGTGTGGTCAACAATTTGCGGGGGAGGGTTGCCTTTTTTTTCTTTTTTTTTTTTTTCCATTGTGCTCCCCGACAGCTAGCAGGTCCACTGTCTGGGGAATCTTTAACCTGGAAGGAATAGATGGCACTTGGGTAACAAGGAGTTGGGTCAGCTCTTCTGATCACAGAAGACATTGCCTTTTCCTAATTTCCTTGACGTTAATCCCTTTGCACCTTAGTGTCTCGTGCCTAAAGAGGTTCCAGCAAGACAGCAGACGAGAGTAATCCAGCTTGCCTCACACCGTTTTACATCTTTGAAGAAAGCAATTATTTTGTGTGGCCCTTATTCGAAAGCGTACTAACATTCTAAACTCCAGAGCCAAGAAAGGCAGAAAATTGCGTCCAGAGACGCATACTGTGGGTTACCGTCTCTCATCTCCTTTCACATGGTCAATACAGACACGCTCTGCATACTACACAGAAAGTCATTCTCTGACCTAGTTGCCCAATGATCAGATGACTATCACGGCTGGAGATCGTGGAGACCTCTTGCAAGTTATCACAATAGTTCCAAAAACCAAGGTCACAATCAGAGGCCTCCTCTAATCCAAGCCCAGAGCCGCTCTCTCAGCTCATTATCCAGTAAAAAAGCAGACCCTCTGTTTTACACTCACGTGGAATACTCCTCCAACAAATTCACAAATGAACGTAAAGAAAGAATGACTTTTTGACCACTGAAACACTTCAGCTTTTCTTTCCCGATAGTCTGCGTGCACACAAGGCACTCCACGAAAGTGAGCATATTCCTCCATCCTTTGGCTTTAGACTCCAAACCTGCAGTAGTCACACCGGTACAGCTATGACACCGCCCAGCTATTCACTAACTTCTACTCACCTCACATTCCTACCCCTACCAAAATATAGACCAGATCCAGCTGCAACAGGACACTGCTGAGCCTCTCCTTGACCTGCAGTGTCCTACACACTACTGTAGAACCTGTAAGGGTTCTACAATACTCATTTTGCAAGTGTGCTAACGCTCTCTTACAGTTTCTATTGCTCAGCTGCACCTTTCTTGTTTGTTTCCATACTCTTGGTCATACTCAGATCAGAAGAGAGGATTCCTGAAAAGGTGACCAGCACAAGCAATCTTTTTAGCAAGGCAAAGCTGGGCAAACGGCAAGCATCTCTCAACAACTGTTTAGTAGCAACGCTGTATGGCACAGAATGGTAATAATATTACAGGCCTAGCACAGCAAATGCATGCTGCTCTTTGTGGCCCAGAAAGCGTTTCATGAAGGTGCCCCATGCAGTGATTACTATACTATGGCTATAAAGGACCAGTGCTTCACTTAGCATGGCTTTATCTGGCATAATGCAAATGAAAGCCTGAAGGAAACCTGGGCTTCAGTCAGGGTCAAGGTGGAGTCTCCAACCCTCTAATACTCTCAGGTCAGGTTATCATTTGGAGCTTGACCTGCAGTGTCCCCGAAATGCTTCTGCAATACTCATGCTGCAAGTTTCCTAATGCTCTTCTACATTTTCTCTTCCTCAACTGTACCTTTTTTGTTGGTTTTCATGCTCTTGGGTCATACTCTTTGCTCTTCAATGCTTTCTCTTCCTCTTCTACATTCTATGCTACATTTTCACTTTAGTGGGTTTCTCTTTGATTTTACGTCATCAGACACAAACTTTCACCTGGAGGCTTCTTTTGGTAAACAGTCTCTACTAACCAGCCCTACGAGCATGGGGCTTCTCCTTGGGCTCCTTTTCAGTTGGTGAGTCTCTGCGGATCCTACACTATGGCAAGATTTCATTCCTCCTTCTTACCAAGAGGAAAATTAGTAACAAATTCTTCTTTCTTGGTATTTCATGAGACCGCTAATACTGTGGCCGTTCTTACCTAACGACTCAGATATAATTTATGTTTTTAACCAACTCCTTTGATTTACTTTGAACTGAACTGAAGGCTAACGGTGTACGTAGGTGTCTAGCTTTTAAGCAACAGCCCCAAGAACAAATTGTGCAAGCCCTGAGAAAATAAATCCTGGCATTTTTACAGTGAGAACAAATTAAAAATCTTGCCAATGCTACACTTTCAAACAGAAATCAGCATCCTGATACAGCCAGCCGACAAAGCTGCTACTAAATGGTCAAGGCCCACATTTCCTTAATTGCCCTTTTGCTATCACTGGGCCTTAAATCAAAATGAGTATGCAGAAGATCATTACTTAGCTCCACAAATGCACATCTGCTCCAAAAAGTGGTCCAGAGTACCTCAGTATGTTGTGTGACTACTCGCCTTCTTCGAGAAATACATTGTCTACATTTTGGTTGCAACACCACCGCATAAGTACAGCTCAGGTGACGGTGACGCGCTGAACGATTTGTCTCAGCACAGAGATAAAAGTACTTCCTGAGGAACCACCTTTATAGAGAGCGGTCTCAGGTAGCAGCCTCTGACTTCATGGACCGCAAGAATTTTGGGCCTTACAGGCTGTCCTGAAGCTATAAGGGCCATTCCTTTTCATCCTCCTGGTTAATAAATAGATTTTTTTTTTTTATAGCAGGTATAAAGACAGTTGAAGAGAATTTTTTTTTTTTAATAATTCCTGTACTGAGTTTGAGTACCTTCTGGCTTTCGGTTAAAAGGAAACTAAATTGCCATATGCAGTTGAAATACTTCAGCACAGACTCCATGAATTCAGGGCTACTTGTCATATAAGGCATCAAGCAGAGCCCACTAGGGGCACTGAAGCCATTGACAATGTCTAGTCTTACAAAAGCCATGGATTAACTCATCTGTACTCTCTGGGTCCTAATGGTTTGGCCGACTGATGATGGTGCAAGACTCTCAGACAGAAGGTAATTGCCTCTCTCTCTTTTTTTACTATAGATCAGCAATAATCTATCCCTTTCTCCCAGACTTAGGTCACTGCAAAGTTTTCTTCTGTTTATGTCACCACCTCGCTCCATCAGAGAGTCCTTCGTCGTCTTCCCATGGCAGTGACAAAAAAAAAGGATTTACTTTTAAGTGCCACCTCTGTGGCATCTGACTACCCCAGGAAGGCTTGACTTGTCTGATGGATTCCACTCTCTGCAGAAGATCATGACGTTCAGAACAAACGGAGCTCTTTGTCCTTCTCAGATATGCCAAGACTCTTTTCTAGACAGATTAAGACACTGGCAGGAGGCGATTGCTGAGCTCTTCCATAAAGCAGGAACCAGAAAAGATCCGTGCATTCAGTGGCATGGCCCTTCTCTTTTTAGTTATTATCGCTTGAAGTTTACAAGCAAAAATGAGTAAGTGTTCTGCCAGAACTTTTCTTCATATTAACCCCTCTGGCGACACTAAACTTCACTTTCCCGTCCGCTCTCCAGCACACCCCTGTCTCCCATGGCATCTGAAATATTTGCCAAGGCCTGAAACCACGCAGTCACCTCTTCCCCTCTCACCCCTTACTACTACTGCCTACAACTTCCCTGGAACTCGCCACAGTTCAAGGACACTCACTCACTCACGGGGTCCCACCTGCCTAAAGCTTAGCTCCTCTTCTCCCTGAGCCACTGCATCTTTTCTTGAACTCTCACCCTAGAACATCCCTGCTCTCTTTAACTTATGAGTCACTATCCCTGGAAAACATTTGTTGAGATCCTTTATCAAGCATGCACTATAACAAGGAAATGGATTGTAGTCTTGTTGAAGCAAGCTATACTTGAGGTACTAATGGGATTGCGGATTAAGGGTCCTACAGGGCCCCCTCAGAAGAGCTTGACCCTTGCGGAAGCCCTCGCAATCCGAGCTTTTACATCCACTCACCCAAAAACCGCATAACTGCATCCTTGCAGACTTCCAGGCTGTTGCCTTAACCTTTTGGTTGCCTTAGAACTCATTACTTAACTCCTGATGTCAAATGACACCACTGAGTTGTGTCCAGTTCCATCACGATGCCGACTCTGGGGCCATTACAACTGAAAGGGAAAAGCATGCAGGTCCCTTCTCTCTCCCTCCCGTGACTAGGACCGTTTCCCACACCCTACCTTCAGACAGTCTCCAAACAGAGCAGTGGAGCATGGAAGTTTTATCACTGTTTCCTTATCTTACCTAGTCTGTTACAGAGACTAGGCTCAGGTGTCTCTTCCAAAATCTTTGCAACACAAACAACTGCACCCTAGAGCAGTTAGAGCCAATTCAACAAGGGGATGTAGCCAGGCAAAGTCACAAAGCCAGATGATGGGCTACACAGTGCGCGTGAGGGGGAGCTCTCAGGAGAGCTAGGTGTGGAAATGTAGGAAACGTAGTAGGATGGTGTGGTACAAATGGCGTCATCAGAAACTCAAGTGAACAGTACCTATTTATATGGCTACTATCCCTCCTCAGTCACCACGCGCTCATCACTGTAGCACAGAATTTGCTCCACTGAAAAGGCCATTTAAATCCAGCTCTTTGGCTTCGCTCAACTAAGCAGTTTACGCTCATTTGCCTTGGAATGCTCTTCTACTCCCTAAAAACAATAACAGAAAAACAGCTTTTAATATCCTTGAATTTGAAAACACACCAGCTTCTTTTTAATAACTGCCGGAAAACTGTACCTAAACATACTTAAAACTACATTTTTCATTCTTTTTACTTAACTGCCACTTGCTTGAATTCAAGACTTTTGCAGGGGTCACAGCTCTACAAGTGGAAGACGCAAACCCCAGGTCACGTTCACAGGACTCCCACAGTTTGGACTTAAAGTCCAATACCTAAGACTTGGAATCGATTTTTCAGTGCTGGTAATATAGGCTTCGGATGATATTGAATTATGTGTGCATGCACAAACACATTATACATGGGGGCACAGACTTTGTACAGAGCAAAAAGCAGAGAGAGAGAAACACAGACACTAATATTAATGTATTACCGTTTACATCCTACTACCAGACGAGGAATGCTGTCACAGAGGTACAAGGGAAACCTTTCTGTCTCCTCAGTGACTGCTGGTAGAAGAGGGAACACTATGCGAGCATTCGGGCTTTGCAGAAGCGGGTATGGATCCAGCGGAGCTAACTCCTTCCTCTTTGACGTGAAATCATGCTTGTGTATGGGCAAACTTTGGGACTGCTGTCTGTGCCTAAGAAGTCCACAGCATTTAACCGATTTAGCGGTCAAAAGGGATAGAAATATTGCGATAGAAATCTATGTCTAACAAAAAGGCTTCTGGACAATGGCTTTGAGGTTTAATTCTTATCCTTTCTTTATAGACCGAGACACGGGAAGAAAAACCCCCCCCCACATGCCCCGAGCACAAAACCAGCGTTTCATTAACACCACATTCTACCAAAAAGAGTACAGCAGTTCTGAGTCGGTGGGTGAAAGGCAGTTGCATGACGAAAAGAAACAGACTAAAAATATAAAAAGCCAGACATGAATCCTTCTTTTTATCCGGGAGCCCTCAGTCTTAACTCTCATAACCCCATTTCCTACCATACGCCCATACTTCATTTTCAGCTCCAACTGTAACTTCTTGCAGGGAAGAAGCGCTTTCTTATTCATAACAAGTAGCCACTCCACCAGCATTGCTTCATAACAATAATGAATGACTATAGCTAGTCAACCGTTGTAGGTTGTTACCTCAGCCGTGCCGCCACCGCGCCCGCTCGCCCGGCCTCTACGCCCGGCCGCCCTCCGCCCCACACCCTCCAGCCTTCGCCTTCCGCCACCACTCGCCTCTGCTTGCTGCACACACGTCCCGCCAGCACTTGCCCACCATCGCATTTCCCCGCACCTCCAGCATCCTCTTGCAGCCCACCAGCTCTCAGACGCACGCACAGCTCCGCGATGCCTTTTCCTTCCGTTGTGACAGGCCTTGCTGGGGCTCCTGGCATCAGGCCCTTATCTATGGGACTTCCCATGGCAGTTTGTCGCTTCTTTAGCCGACTTGCCACTTTCCACACAGGAAAGTGCGATTCGCCCGTTAGAGCGATTCCTAGATTCACTCGGGCGTAGCTGCTCTTGCAGTCATCCGTTCCACCTCTCTGTTCTCCCCTTCCTTGGAGGTCGCCGAGGGGGGTGCAAAGTCCAGGGGACTCCACGTGAAGCACACCACGTGTGCACCTCTTTGTTCTTAAAATGTGACCCGTTGTCGGATGGTAGTTCTCGGCGCAAGGGAAAAGTGGCAAAGCAGCTGCTGAAGCAGCTGCAGTTGCTAGACCAGTTGCAGCTCGGGCGGGGGGCACATCCCCGATACCACTCCTTGTTTCTACTCCTGGGAGAAGGTGTTTCCAGCCTTCCGCTCGTCTCCCTGAGGGGCCAATACACTCCGCCTGGCAAGTTTCCCCGAGTACTTTACCTTCTCTGAGACTGGCGAGCTGTTTGTTGTCCCTGCGACATGCACTGTACCATCGCTTGACAAAAATGGCCTGAGTCTACAATGTGCTTTGCCGGGGCTTTTGTCACAGGCCAGCCTCTCCTCGCAGCCCCTTGAAATAAATCAAAGCTCCCAGCAGGTCCTAGCCATTCCGGTAGCCATTTGCCCAGCCGTTCTGCCGCAGAAATGGGTCATACATGGCTTCTGGCCAGAGGAGGAGCAGCCCTCTGATTCCACTTTGCCTCAGGGTTGCGGGGGTTTGGTGGGCACATACATGTCCTGCGGGGATGTTCTGAGCTTGAGCTCTATGCTAAGTCTTTTCCCAGGCAGTCCCCCCCCCCCCCCACACACACACCTCTCCCACTGACTTGCCGATTGCTTTTCAGCCAGCTGCCCAGCCAGCGGGGGGCCCGGCCCGCGGAGCACGCGCGGCCCTCGAGGCACAGGCGGCGCCTCGCTCCAGGGCCGTTTCCAGCGCTCGGAGCTCTGCTAGCGGGGCCGAGCCGGCCATTGCCTCGGCGAAAGCTTCTCCGCGCTCTCGCGGCAGAGCTGCGGCTCGGCCTCCGCAGGGTTTCCCGGGGCGCCGGGCGCGCCCGCCGCGGCCCCCGAGCCCGGCTTCGCTCTCGCCGTGCCGGGCAGCGGCGCCGCTCCCGCCGACGAGGCCGCAGGGCAGCGCTCCGCAGGCGTCCCCGGGCGCTCGGCACTCGCCGCTCGCTCGCTCGCTCGCTTTCTCCGGCCCCTCTCTCGCCCCCGCGGATCTGCAGACGAAGCCCCTCGCTGCTCTGCAGTCTTTGTGCTGTCCCCCGGCGCAAAGGCGCAAAGGCTGGCCGGGTAAAACGCGTTTGAAACACAGCACCAGGCACACGCAACTTGACTTCCCTTTCGCGACTTAATGGCTCGCTAGTTAGCAGCCCTTCAGACGCCGCTAACAGCACTTTCTCCAGGGCAGGGCAGGGCAGGGCAGGGCAGGGCAGGGCAGGGCAGGGCAGGGGGGGGTCCCTCGAGCCTTGCGAGCCTTGCGGCGATTTAGAGCCAAAGGCAGTAGGGTAGTCCTTTGGACCTTGCGCACCTTGTTGCCATCATCCCCACGGCGAGCCCTTATCGCCTATGCCTGTATGTAGCGTAGCTGGGGGTGTGGGGTGGATCGGCCCCGTACACTGGTAAGTGACACTTTCCGCCTTTAAAGCAGCTAATGCTTCCTGATGGTTTGCTTGCCAGGTCCAGACCGCCTTGTTCGTCAGCACATCGTACAGAGGTCTCGCCAGCCTCCTGAGTCCAGCAATGAGTGACCTGCAAAACCCAAGAGGGTTTTTTTTTCCCCTAGAATACTCCGTTGCTGTAATTGTGGGAGTAATTCTGTCACAGGTTTATGTGACAGGAGCAGGGAGCGTCTACTGAGCAATGTTGACTGGTTTGCTGTTGGGCAGGAGTGGGGCTCTTCGTAGGAGAGTCCTAGGCTTAATCCTACGGAGATGAGTTTGTCCTGTCACTGGAGGACTACCGATTTCCCACGTACCCCAGCTATCTAGGCCAGACTCTCCTTGCAGAATATCCATTCCCAGACTATTCATTGCGCCCAAGAACAGCAAGACCTCCAATGCTACGTCCATTGGAGAGTATTCATTTCGCCCGTCCAACTGGGTAAGTGTTAGGCGCACCATTAAGGCCTCCTACAGCAACTGCTTGTTTCTTGAAAGGAGCTTTACCTCCACAGGTACACTGCCGTGTTGTGGAAAGCTGCGCTGCCGTATGCATGCAAAATGTTGTGGGATACTTCTCCTTGACAGCGCCCAACCTTTCGGGGCTGTGGTTCGGTGTAGCTGTCGGGGCGGCCGCGACTCGCGGGGAGCGCAGCCGGGGCCGGGGCCGGGGGCTGTGCGGGGGCGGGGGCGGAAATCCTCCCCGCGCAGAGGCAGAGGCAGTGGCAGAGGCAGAGGCAGAGGCAGAGGCAGCGGCAGAGGCAGAGGCAGAGGCAGCGGCGGCGCGGCCGTGCCAGGGGGGCGGGCGGACGAGCTCCGGGGGCAGGACCTGGGTGCTGGGTGCAGGGTGCCGGGAGGTGCGTGCACGTTGCTGAGTGCTTTAGAGAAGCGAGTTGGGCGCTGAGGGAGAGTGCGAGCAAAGCTCATGTCGTGCCTTTCTTTGCTTTTGAAGAAAGGGTTTTGTATTTCCCGGCTTGTGTGGGAGCCAAGTTTGCTGCAGGAGTAAAGCTGGAAAGGTGTGCGGGACCTGGACAGATACTAGAGTCGCGTCCCGCATTTGCGTGTCTCAGGTCCTTTGGGTGTTCAAGTACTGTCTGTCTTTGTTATTTCATTTGGCAGGTGAGGGGCTGAAATGGGGAGCAGGAAGATGCTCACCAGGAAAATCCAGGGATTGTAATCACCTGGACCTGGAACTTGCCAACCAGCAAGAACCCAGCAGGCATGTGATCAGCTGTGTCAGCCTTGCCTGCAGTGGCCATGTGGCAGTGGAGCTTGTGCTTCTGAGGGGAGTGAGGAAGAAGAGCAGCAGAGTGCAGACTGTGGATGTGAGAGGAGCAGACTTGGGCCTCCTGGGGGGACTGGTGGAGGAATCCCATGGGAGGCAGCTCTGAAGGGCTCCAGAAAGCTGGCAGGTCTTTCAGGCCAGCAGCCTCCAAGCTCCAGAATGGCCCATGCTGATACCCAGTTCCAGTGTCAGAGAAGGAAATCGCAACTGCTTTAGCTTCAGCACTGTTAGAGAAGGAAAGTGTAGCTGAGTTAGCTTCAGCTTAGCATCGGCCTGACTCTTCCTTAGCGTAAGTGCCTAAAGTAGACGAAGCCTGCAGGCCTCAAGGCCGAACTGTCCAGGAACTCCAGAAATTGCTGACGATGTGACATTGCTGATGATGGAACTGCAAAAGCAATTAAAGCCAGCTAATACAGATACAAAACTCACTACCCAGGAGACCAAGTGGAGTGCAGGAGACCAGATGGGATGCACCTGGCTTGTGGTTGAGCTTTGGGAAGATAAGGGACTGGTAGGAAACAAGGACATGGTAACCAGCCTGGGATGTAGGCCAGGACCTGTGCAAAGGAGACAGACACCAATCAGAAGGAGAGCGAGCACCGACTCAGGAAACAAGATTGGAGGAGACCTTCCCTGGCAGGCAGGGAAACCAAGCTGTCAAGGGTAGAATTACCCCAGAATGTCTTTGTTTGGGGTACCCAGCTCCAGCTCTTACTATGCTCTACCGTCATTTAAATAAATAAATAATTTTGCTGTTATATGTGCATGAGACTCTGCTCCTTGGAAACCTAGCGTTGGACTATTTCTACAGCACCCAGGAAACCAAGCAGACATCTCAGGAGACAGGGTGGCTAAAGAGGGAACTCAGGCATGAGCTCTAATGCAAAAAGGCAGCACACAGCCATGGGAAGCAGGGAGAGGCTGCAAAGGAGGAATTGAGAACTATTGTCCAGGCAAGTAGGGAAGCAGTTCCTCTGACACAGCCAAAGCTCCTCTAGGCTCGATGCTTGCAAGGGATGCCAGGAGCATAAAGATGATGTGCTCTTGTTTCAGTAAGAGTAGAAGCGGGAACAAGGGAAATGTGGGCCCAGGGCTGAACGGGGCAGGCTGCCATTGAGAGGGACCTAGACAGGTCACGGAATGACTGAGTGCCCAACCAGTTCTTAGGCATCTGAGACAGTTTATTGAGCCCTAACAGATACAACAGATTTGGGGTGTCGGTATAGGCGTTCCTACTATTAACAAATGGATTTGATTAACAAATACAGTGCTTAACAAGTAAACGGATTTATCAAACTATTTACATATATCAAACTGTGGACATATATTGATATGTTATGGCACAAAGAAAGGAACAGAAACAAGAGAACAGACAAAAGAAGGATAAGTAGCTCCTCTGAAAAGGGAAAAGCAGTAAAGAGGGAGGAAGCTAACACTTCCACGATTCGGACAATCTCGAACCCCTTTTACAAAGCAGCTTTGCTTCTGTAGATTGGGCAATAACCGTCCTATAGGTGCACCGAACACTCACGCAACCATGCGGCGAGATTTAAATCCCAGCAGGAATTCCTCGGGCGGCACCCCCCCCCCCCCAAAATGCAACCTGTCCTCCCATTCAAAGTAATAGCAGGGTCTGTCTGTGACTACTTTGCTGGATTTACATGCGATGGCAAGCATTGCAAGTTATAGTTACCTAATCTAAGACTCCATTGGAAAAAATTACAACCACCACCACCACCAAGAAGATCCCCCCTCCTCTCCCCCCCAGAATGCTTAACACAGCTGCCCAGAAAGGAACTCTCCCATTAGGCAGAACGATTGGACTTTTCAGATTGGTCTGCAACGGGGAAGAGAAAAAAAAATTAAGACACTTCCAAAAATTAACATTAAAGCGTTAAGTCATCAAGAAAAGGCAATGGCCTTACAACGCAGAACCAGCAGAGGCTATTTAAGAGCCATGCCGATTGTAAATCAGTCCTTGCCTCTTAGTCCCCCACAGCTCAGGTAAGCAATCACTAATGTAGTGAGTTCTTTTGTGATAACAATTACTTTCACCTTTCCCCGCCCCACCCCGTATAGCTAGGTTTCAAATATCTTGGGACTAGATTTGAAGTATCATTGTCAAAATAAATACCGGTCCATGTCCAATTTAAACTGTACCAAGTGTACGCTTCTAACAAGACTGATAAATCCATGAGAAGATGCTAGTGGACCCAGGCTGCTTGGTTTTTATCCGAAGGTAAACTCATGCTTGGCTTGGTCAAGTCAGCCACAGCACAAAGTCTTCCTAGCTCTACTAGAATGTCACTGAAAGGGTAATATTAGTAAATGTCAGAGGCTAACACGAGTAAAGATTAGTCACTAACGTTAAGCAATGTTTCTGTGAAGAAGTAGCTTTCTGGTGGTGAAAACAAATCCCCCCCCCCGGTTGATTGGACTCAACCTGGAGAGCTAGGATCTAAGCCTGGGATTTAAGCACAGGAGTGCCATGAATGGCCAGCAGGAGGCATTCCCCCACGTTTGTGACTGCTAAATGAACCTCTTTCTACACAGCTCCAGGGCAGAGAACACCACCAACAGTAAGCGTATGCTGTGCTTGCTTTACAGACAGCACAGTACCGCTCTAACAACTCTCTAGGTGTTTTTTTCCTTTTAAGAACAGGTCCTGTTTTGCAAGGATGAGGCACAAATACGTATGGCCTTCCTACAGAGAAAGAAAACAACTGCTGATAACAATAAATAATTTAGGAAAATATTCATATGCTTTACAGTCAATAGCATATTCTACAAGCTGCTGAGCCTGCACATCTTCTACCTCTCCACCAAGATTTTTTTAAATTTTGCTCTTATGCTTTTACTCCTTCACTCGCCAGCCCGATAAGGTACTTCTTCAACACAAGTGCGAACGCAAAAGCTACCTGTTAGCCCGACTCAATTTCTTTTTAGCATTTTAATTTCCCTACAGAGTGAATTTCTCACATGAGGTTAGCTTCTTATTCTGAAAGAGCATTGGAATACTTTCTAAGAACTTACAAACTGCTCCCTGATCCTGCAAGCGCCGTCTTCACAGACAGTTTCCGAGTTTGCTGCTTTGTGCTTTATGTCACTGCCAAATGTTGTGCCTGTCCCGTTTTATAGAGGGTAACCTCAAACATGGACTATCCATCCCTATGCCTCCAGGTCAAGAGGGAACAGTGGAAAAACATGAAGCGCCTTTGGTATTGTAACCAGCTGATCTCTTCCAAGACATCCACAGCCCACTCAGAATAACCAAATTAAGTAGCAGAAGGATGACTTTTTAAAACAGATACATAAATAGCTTCCCAAAAGAGCACTTGCACAAGTGAGTAATTCTGGAGACAGGACACTTTTGCTTTATCACAGGAGCAGTGCCAGGCTGTTCCCCTTCCCTTACACAAACTCATTCAAAAGGTCCGAGAACTGACATAATACCAGCCTGTGCACATGATGCGTCCACAGGCTATGCTAGCGCAACCGCACGTGTAAAGAACAGCCCAGCTTCTCCCCGGGAAACTCTACAGCAAGTCTGCATTGTGCAATTATGTGCAATTGTAGCAGCTATTGCAGCTATTGCAGTTATGGAAAGAGTGAGCGACGGAAATTGTGGAACAGCTTTAGTACTGTACTTTACTGCTCTACACGTTCTTTATCTCGCCTTGCCGTGTCAGCAGGAAAAAGTTTCTTCCTTGGTTATTTGAACTCCTGACAATAGGCAAAGCTTGAAAAAAGCAGTGCGTCCCTTTCCCCGCTTGCAAGACAAGAAAAAAAGCCCCATTTAGAATATGATGGAGAAAAACATCTCAAACCACTCTCAGTATTGACAAGGGGGATTTGTAAAGAAATGGTACAGTATAGCTCTGCGTGAGTCTCAGGGCGTCTTTCCTGAAGCATAACCACAGGGCGACACTCATAAAGGAGGAGACTTAGTCACATTACCTAGAAACAGAACTCTTGGAAAAACTTCTAAGAACGGGCTCCAGGCACTGGGAGGCAATCCTGTGTAGCGATAGCAAGTGACTGTACGACTTTAACGTGGCTGCGCTTGACTGCCTGAGATGGCCTTAGACGACCCACGTGTCTCCACCTTAGTCAGTTGGCCAAAACAAGAACGGGGTTTCCACGCAACTTATTGGCAACGCGTTGTTATTTGCTGCTCAGGCTTCCAGTCCGTTTCCAATCAAGAGACAGCTTAGTTTTAGCCACATGAAGTACAGTGACATTTTAAATGTACCTTCCAAAGTTAGTGGTTGAACGGAACTGAAGAGGCTAGAGGGAGACACAGACAGGAGGGCAGGAGGAGATTGAATAGCAAAAGGAGTGACAGCAGAGCCGTCATTACGGGACCAGACTACAGACGCGACTCCACACCTGCAACCGTGACAATGACGGCCAGCAGAGCAGAGGAATAGAAGGCTTGGAGAGAGAGTTTGCACCACGGGCAATAGTTCCTTCTCTTTTCTAAGGCTTCCCTCCTTTTGGTATGAGTTGTTCATTAAAATGTATTCAATTCCGAGGAGGAGGAGCGCCTCCACGGGGCCCAGTCACCATCATCACAGCCACCGAGTCTGACAAGAGTTCTCACAGAGAGACCTGGAGGTATCAGCAGACTTTGCCCGTGGGGAAAAATGGACTCTACGCAGACTGCTTTATTACTTTGTTGCTTACAGAAGGGCTCCATGCTGTTCAGTAGCTGTTATTTCAGTCTTCGCGCCTCGACTGCAGAGAGTTGGGCTAAGGCGTGGGATGACAGAGTTGCGGTAACAGAGCTGGGATAAGGCACTGGCTTGTGATTTGAGAACAAAATGGCAATCATGGGTTGATCTGTTGCAGCCTTTCTTCTAGTATTAAGCAAATGACTCACTCTTTCTGTGCTTCAGCGCCCACCCTGTAAAGCAGTGGGGGCAGGGGGCTAATGCAGTACGAGTGTCACAGGGACGGAGATAGTAGAGGCTCTGAGGCAGACAGATCCTCCAGCAATGGGTGCTAGGCCACATACAAAGAGAGAGGTCTAACCTCCTAGACAAACAAATGTCATAACCATTTACTTGCTGAGCCTCTGCAGACTGCTCTGTGAAATCATCCGTGCTAACTGAGATGCACCTGGTAGAAAAAAAAAACACTACAGATGCTACACAGAAAGCCACAGGCTTAGCAACAGCTGTAGGAGCAACTGGGGGAAACGTCAAGAACTCCCTTTGAGTACTCTAGATGAAGAGAAATGTTTGGCACTCAACTACAGAGGTCAGCTCAGAGCAGTGGAAACATTACCTCACCTTTGCTTGACCTGCAATTCTCTGTAGGGGGCCAGAGCAGCTTTGGGGTGTTGGAGAGAATCTGAACCCTTTCACCTGCAGTGTAGGTGACAGCAGCAAAAGCCATGGATTTTTCCCTCTAATCTCTTGCTCTGTGTATCTGTTAACCACATCATCCGCAAAGTTGTTCCTTCCCCGTGCTTTTTATAGTAGTTCAGCTACAAAGGGCCAATTAGACATTACCAGAACCCAAAGGGTTGCTTGTTCTAAAAAAACAGCTATAGAGTAAAACCCACTTGTCACGATACTGACAAGCCGGAGCATCTATTCTGAAGAAAGAGAAAAGGAAAATGTAGAGGAACTTCCTATCTTGGCATCTTTCCAGAGATGCTGCTAGTGAGCTCCCTGGCTTGAAGTACAACAAAACACCATCTTCACTGTGTGTTCTTAGCAGTTCTGCACTGAACGGTGCTCCTCAATGCTGACTCCGTGGAAAGCCATCTTCCTTTTGTGTGGAGTGGAGGAGGGCCAGATATTCCGACTGGCTAATTCTTTAAGGAAAGGAAATCCACTGCAAGCCACTGAAAGGATAAAAGCCTTCAGAAAGGATGACTGTAGAATGTCGATGAATTCTGCACCAATTCCACCTGTTATGCATCTCATCGTTAAGGGTTAGACTGAAAAGACCAGAAAGCGTCATACACTGAACACGTTCTGCCTCAAATTTCCTGGAAATCAATGCTGTACTTCATCAGATGAGGCACATTACAAGTTGTCATCTTCTAATACTCCACACACATTAATTTCCAAAAGAGTATTAGCTCAGTCTCTCTCAACGAATTTCTTTCAATGGAAACTAACACACATTCTGAAAATCCATGACAATCCATCTCAGGCTAAAAGAAAACTCCACACACGATGCTCTTGAAGCAAACTGTGTCCTGGAGTTTCCCAGGGCTTCTTTCACCACACTCTCGGAAAACATTCCACATGGATTTTCAAGGCGCAGTGGCCATAAGAACTTGCCAGAAGACGTCGCAGACTTAAATAACCGAGAAGAGTTTGTTCCAAATGTTCACTCTGTGACAGGCCTTTTGGAGTGGGAGAGCTTCTCGCTCAGTTATCTACAATGAATCTCCAGAGGGTGACTACACCTTTTGTCTCTAGAACTGCTTTCTGACTGTAAGGGACTTCTGAAAGTCCTTTTGTCCTGCACAAAAACTGCAGGAAACAAAGCCCTAGACTTTATTCAATGGCTTTCTTTTCCTTTTATGTCCTCCCTAGATGTGTGGTCAACAATTTGCGGGGGAGGGTTGCCTTTTTTTTCTTTTTTTTTTTTTTCCATTGTGCTCCCCGACAGCTAGCAGGTCCACTGTCTGGGGAATCTTTAACCTGGAAGGAATAGATGGCACTTGGGTAACAAGGAGTTGGGTCAGCTCTTCTGATCACAGAAGACATTGCCTTTTCCTAATTTCCTTGACGTTAATCCCTTTGCACCTTAGTGTCTCGTGCCTAAAGAGGTTCCAGCAAGACAGCAGACGAGAGTAATCCAGCTTGCCTCACACCGTTTTACATCTTTGAAGAAAGCAATTATTTTGTGTGGCCCTTATTCGAAAGCGTACTAACATTCTAAACTCCAGAGCCAAGAAAGGCAGAAAATTGCGTCCAGAGACGCATACTGTGGGTTACCGTCTCTCATCTCCTTTCACATGGTCAATACAGACACGCTCTGCATACTACACAGAAAGTCATTCTCTGACCTAGTTGCCCAATGATCAGATGACTATCACGGCTGGAGATCGTGGAGACCTCTTGCAAGTTATCACAATAGTTCCAAAAACCAAGGTCACAATCAGAGGCCTCCTCTAATCCAAGCCCAGAGCCGCTCTCTCAGCTCATTATCCAGTAAAAAAGCAGACCCTCTGTTTTACACTCACGTGGAATACTCCTCCAACAAATTCACAAATGAACGTAAAGAAAGAATGACTTTTTGACCACTGAAACACTTCAGCTTTTCTTTCCCGATAGTCTGCGTGCACACAAGGCACTCCACGAAAGTGAGCATATTCCTCCATCCTTTGGCTTTAGACTCCAAACCTGCAGTAGTCACACCGGTACAGCTATGACACCGCCCAGCTATTCACTAACTTCTACTCACCTCACATTCCTACCCCTACCAAAATATAGACCAGATCCAGCTGCAACAGGACACTGCTGAGCCTCTCCTTGACCTGCAGTGTCCTACACACTACTGTAGAACCTGTAAGGGTTCTACAATACTCATTTTGCAAGTGTGCTAACGCTCTCTTACAGTTTCTATTGCTCAGCTGCACCTTTCTTGTTTGTTTCCATACTCTTGGTCATACTCAGATCAGAAGAGAGGATTCCTGAAAAGGTGACCAGCACAAGCAATCTTTTTAGCAAGGCAAAGCTGGGCAAACGGCAAGCATCTCTCAACAACTGTTTAGTAGCAACGCTGTATGGCACACAATGGTAATAATATTACAGGCCTAGCACAGCAAATGCATGCTGCTCTTTGTGGCCCAGAAAGCGTTTCATGAAGGTGCCCCATGCAGTGATTACTATACTATGGCTATAAAGGACCAGTGCTTCACTTAGCATGGCTTTATCTGGCATAATGCAAATGAAAGCCTGAAGGAAACCTGGGCTTCAGTCAGGGTCAAGGTGGAGTCTCCAACCCTCTAATACTCTCAGGTCAGGTTATCATTTGGAGCTTGACCTGCAGTGTCCCCGAAATGCTTCTGCAATACTCATGCTGCAAGTTTCCTAATGCTCTTCTACATTTTCTCTTCCTCAACTGTACCTTTTTTGTTGGTTTTCATGCTCTTGGGTCATACTCTTTGCTCTTCAATGCTTTCTCTTCCTCTTCTACATTCTATGCTACATTTTCACTTTAGTGGGTTTCTCTTTGATTTTACGTCATCAGACACAAACTTTCACCTGGAGGCTTCTTTTGGTAAACAGTCTCTACTAACCAGCCCTACGAGCATGGGGCTTCTCCTTGGGCTCCTTTTCAGTTGGTGAGTCTCTGCGGATCCTACACTATGGCAAGATTTCATTCCTCCTTCTTACCAAGAGGAAAATTAGTAACAAATTCTTCTTTCTTGGTATTTCATGAGACCGCTAATACTGTGGCCGTTCTTACCTAACGACTCAGATATAATTTATGTTTTTAACCAACTCCTTTGATTTACTTTGAACTGAACTGAAGGCTAACGGTGTACGTACGTGTCTAGCTTTTAAGCAACAGCCCCAAGAACAAATTGTGCAAGCCCTGAGAAAATAAATCCTGGCATTTTTACAGTGAGAACAAATTAAAAATCTTGCCAATGCTACACTTTCAAACAGAAATCAGCATCCTGATACAGCCAGCCGACAAAGCTGCTACTAAATGGTCAAGGCCCACATTTCCTTAATTGCCCTTTTGCTATCACTGGGCCTTAAATCAAAATGAGTATGCAGAAGATCATTACTTAGCTCCACAAATGCACATCTGCTCCAAAAAGTGGTCCAGAGTACCTCAGTATGTTGTGTGACTACTCGCCTTCTTCGAGAAATACATTGTCTACATTTTGGTTGCAACACCACCGCATAAGTACAGCTCAGGTGACGGTGACGCGCTGAACGATTTGTCTCAGCACAGAGATAAAAGTACTTCCTGAGGAACCACCTTTATAGAGAGCGGTCTCAGGTAGCAGCCTCTGACTTCATGGACCGCAAGAATTTTGGGCCTTACAGGCTGTCCTGAAGCTATAAGGGCCATTCCTTTTCATCCTCCTGGTTAATAAATAGATTTTTTTTTTTTATAGCAGGTATAAAGACAGTTGAAGAGAATTTTTTTTTTTTAATAATTCCTGTACTGAGTTTGAGTACCTTCTGGCTTTCGGTTAAAAGGAAACTAAATTGCCATATGCAGTTGAAATACTTCAGCACAGACTCCATGAATTCAGGGCTACTTGTCATATAAGGCATCAAGCAGAGCCCACTAGGGGCACTGAAGCCATTGACAATGTCTAGTCTTACAAAAGCCATGGATTAACTCATCTGTACTCTCTGGGTCCTAATGGTTTGGCCGACTGATGATGGTGCAAGACTCTCAGACAGAAGGTAATTGCCTCTCTCTCTTTTTTTACTATAGATCAGCAATAATCTATCCCTTTCTCCCAGACTTAGGTCACTGCAAAGTTTTCTTCTGTTTATGTCACCACCTCGCTCCATCAGAGAGTCCTTCGTCGTCTTCCCATGGCAGTGACAAAAAAAAAGGATTTACTTTTAAGTGCCACCTCTGTGGCATCTGACTACCCCAGGAAGGCTTGACTTGTCTGATGGATTCCACTCTCTGCAGAAGATCATGACGTTCAGAACAAACGGAGCTCTTTGTCCTTCTCAGATATGCCAAGACTCTTTTCTAGACAGATTAAGACACTGGCAGGAGGCGATTGCTGAGCTCTTCCATAAAGCAGGAACCAGAAAAGATCCGTGCATTCAGTGGCATGGCCCTTCTCTTTTTAGTTATTATCGCTTGAAGTTTACAAGCAAAAATGAGTAAGTGTTCTGCCAGAACTTTTCTTCATATTAACCCCTCTGGCGACACTAAACTTCACTTTCCCGTCCGCTCTCCAGCACACCCCTGTCTCCCATGGCATCTGAAATATTTGCCAAGGCCTGAAACCACGCAGTCACCTCTTCCCCTCTCACCCCTTACTACTACTGCCTACAACTTCCCTGGAACTCGCCACAGTTCAAGGACACTCACTCACTCACGGGGTCCCACCTGCCTAAAGCTTAGCTCCTCTTCTCCCTGAGCCACTGCATCTTTTCTTGAACTCTCACCCTAGAACATCCCTGCTCTCTTTAACTTATGAGTCACTATCCCTGGAAAACATTTGTTGAGATCCTTTATCAAGCATGCACTATAACAAGGAAATGGATTGTAGTCTTGTTGAAGCAAGCTATACTTGAGGTACTAATGGGATTGCGGATTAAGGGTCCTACAGGGCCCCCTCAGAAGAGCTTGACCCTTGCGGAAGCCCTCGCAATCCGAGCTTTTACATCCACTCACCCAAAAACCGCATAACTGCATCCTTGCAGACTTCCAGGCTGTTGCCTTAACCTTTTGGTTGCCTTAGAACTCATTACTTAACTCCTGATGTCAAATGACACCACTGAGTTGTGTCCAGTTCCATCACGATGCCGACTCTGGGGCCATTACAACTGAAAGGGAAAAGCATGCAGGTCCCTTCTCTCTCCCTCCCGTGACTAGGACCGTTTCCCACACCCTACCTTCAGACAGTCTCCAAACAGAGCAGTGGAGCATGGAAGTTTTATCACTGTTTCCTTATCTTACCTAGTCTGTTACAGAGACTAGGCTCAGGTGTCTCTTCCAAAATCTTTGCAACACAAACAACTGCACCCTAGAGCAGTTAGAGCCAATTCAACAAGGGGATGTAGCCAGGCAAAGTCACAAAGCCAGATGATGGGCTACACAGTGCGCGTGAGGGGGAGCTCTCAGGAGAGCTAGGTGTGGAAATGTAGGAAACGTAGTAGGATGGTGTGGTACAAATGGCGTCATCAGAAACTCAAGTGAACAGTACCTATTTATATGGCTACTATCCCTCCTCAGTCACCACGCGCTCATCACTGTAGCACAGAATTTGCTCCACTGAAAAGGCCATTTAAATCCAGCTCTTTGGCTTCGCTCAACTAAGCAGTTTATGCTCATTTGCCTTGGAATGCTCTTCTACTCCCTAAAAACAATAACAGAAAAACAGCTTTTAATATCCTTGAATTTGAAAACACACCAGCTTCTTTTTAATAACTGCCGGAAAACTGTACCTAAACATACTTAAAACTACATTTTTCATTCTTTTTACTTAACTGCCACTTGCTTGAATTCAAGACTTTTGCAGGGGTCACAGCTCTACAAGTGGAAGACGCAAACCCCAGGTCACGTTCACAGGACTCCCACAGTTTGGACTTAAAGTCCAATACCTAAGACTTGGAATCGATTTTTCAGTGCTGGTAATATAGGCTTCGGATGATATTGAATTATGTGTGCATGCACAAACACATTATACATGGGGGCACAGACTTTGTACAGAGCAAAAAGCAGAGAGAGAGAAACACAGACACTAATATTAATGTATTACCGTTTACATCCTACTACCAGACGAGGAATGCTGTCACAGAGGTACAAGGGAAACCTTTCTGTCTCCTCAGTGACTGCTGGTAGAAGAGGGAACACTATGCGAGCATTCGGGCTTTGCAGAAGCGGGTATGGATCCAGCGGAGCTAACTCCTTCCTCTTTGACGTGAAATCATGCTTGTGTATGGGCAAACTTTGGGACTGCTGTCTGTGCCTAAGAAGTCCACAGCATTTAACCGATTTAGCGGTCAAAAGGGATAGAAATATTGCGATAGAAATCTATGTCTAACAAAAAGGCTTCTGGACAATGGCTTTGAGGTTTAATTCTTATCCTTTCTTTATAGACCGAGACACGGGAAGAAAAACCCCCCCCCACATGCCCCGAGCACAAAACCAGCGTTTCATTAACACCACATTCTACCAAAAAGAGTACAGCAGTTCTGAGTCGGTGGGTGAAAGGCAGTTGCATGACGAAAAGAAACAGACTAAAAATATAAAAAGCCAGACATGAATCCTTCTTTTTATCCGGGAGCCCTCAGTCTTAACTCTCATAACCCCATTTCCTACCATACGCCCATACTTCATTTTCAGCTCCAACTGTAACTTCTTGCAGGGAAGAAGCGCTTTCTTATTCATAACAAGTAGCCACTCCACCAGCATTGCTTCATAACAATAATGAATGACTATAGCTAGTCAACCGTTGTAGGTTGTTACCTCAGCCGTGCCGCCACCGCGCCCGCTCGCCCGGCCTCTACGCCCGGCCGCCCTCCGCCCCACACCCTCCAGCCTTCGCCTTCCGCCACCACTCGCCTCTGCTTGCTGCACACACGTCCCGCCAGCACTTGCCCACCATCGCATTTCCCCGCACCTCCAGCATCCTCTTGCAGCCCACCAGCTCTCAGACGCACGCACAGCTCCGCGATGCCTTTTCCTTCCGTTGTGACAGGCCTTGCTGGGGCTCCTGGCATCAGGCCCTTATCTATGGGACTTCCCATGGCAGTTTGTCGCTTCTTTAGCCGACTTGCCACTTTCCACACAGGAAAGTGCGATTCGCCCGTTAGAGCGATTCCTAGATTCACTCGGGCGTAGCTGCTCTTGCAGTCATCCGTTCCACCTCTCTGTTCTCCCCTTCCTTGGAGGTCGCCGAGGGGGGTGCAAAGTCCAGGGGACTCCACGTGAAGCACACCACGTGTGCACCTCTTTGTTCTTAAAATGTGACCCGTTGTCGGATGGTAGTTCTCGGCGCAAGGGAAAAGTGGCAAAGCAGCTGCTGAAGCAGCTGCAGTTGCTAGACCAGTTGCAGCTCGGGCGGGGGGCACATCCCCGATACCACTCCTTGTTTCTACTCCTGGGAGAAGGTGTTTCCAGCCTTCCGCTCGTCTCCCTGAGGGGCCAATACACTCCGCCTGGCAAGTTTCCCCGAGTACTTTACCTTCTCTGAGACTGGCGAGCTGTTTGTTGTCCCTGCGACATGCACTGTACCATCGCTTGACAAAAATGGCCTGAGTCTACAATGTGCTTTGCCGGGGCTTTTGTCACAGGCCAGCCTCTCCTCGCAGCCCCTTGAAATAAATCAAAGCTCCCAGCAGGTCCTAGCCATTCCGGTAGCCATTTGCCCAGCCGTTCTGCCGCAGAAATGGGTCATACATGGCTTCTGGCCAGAGGAGGAGCAGCCCTCTGATTCCACTTTGCCTCAGGGTTGCGGGGGTTTGGTGGGCACATACATGTCCTGCGGGGATGTTCTGAGCTTGAGCTCTATGCTAAGTCTTTTCCCAGGCAGTCCCCCCCCCACACACACACACCTCTCCCACTGACTTGCCGATTGCTTTTCAGCCAGCTGCCCAGCCAGCGGGGGGCCCGGCCCGCGGAGCACGCGCGGCCCTCGAGGCACAGGCGGCGCCTCGCTCCAGGGCCGTTTCCAGCGCTCGGAGCTCTGCTAGCGGGGCCGAGCCGGCCATTGCCTCGGCGAAAGCTTCTCCGCGCTCTCGCGGCAGAGCTGCGGCTCGGCCTCCGCAGGGTTTCCCGGGGCGCCGGGCGCGCCCGCCGCGGCCCCCGAGCCCGGCTTCGCTCTCGCCGTGCCGGGCAGCGGCGCCGCTCCCGCCGACGAGGCCGCAGGGCAGCGCTCCGCAGGCGTCCCCGGGCGCTCGGCACTCGCCGCTCGCTCGCTCGCTCGCTCGCTTTCTCCGGCCCCTCTCTCGCCCCCGCGGATCTGCAGACGAAGCCCCTCGCTGCTCTGCAGTCTTTGTGCTGTCCCCCGGCGCAAAGGCGCAAAGGCTGGCCGGGTAAAACGCGTTTGAAACACAGCACCAGGCACACACAACTTGACTTCCCTTTCGCGACTTAATGGCTCGCTAGTTAGCAGCCCTTCAGACGCCGCTAACAGCACTTTCTCCAGGGCAGGGCAGGGCAGGGCAGGGCAGGGCAGGGGGGGGTCCCTCGAGCCTTGCGAGCCTTGCGGCGATTTAGAGCCAAAGGCAGTAGGGTAGTCCTTTGGACCTTGCGCACCTTGTTGCCATCATCCCCACGGCGAGCCCTTATCGCCTATGCCTGTATGTAGCGTAGCTGGGGGTGTGGGGTGGATCGGCCCCGTACACTGGTAAGTGACACTTTCCGCCTTTAAAGCAGCTAATGCTTCCTGATGGTTTGCTTGCCAGGTCCAGACCGCCTTGTTCGTCAGCACATCGTACAGAGGTCTCGCCAGCCTCCTGAGTCCAGCAATGAGTGACCTGCAAAACCCAAGAGGGTTTTTTTTTCCCCTAGAATACTCCGTTGCTGTAATTGTGGGAGTAATTCTGTCACAGGTTTTGTGACAGGAGCAGGGAGCGTCTACTGAGCAATGTTGACTGGTTTGCTGTTGGGCAGGAGTGGGGCTCTTCGTAGGAGAGTCCTAGGCTTAATCCTACGGAGATGAGTTTGTCCTGTCACTGGAGGACTACCGATTTCCCACGTACCCCAGCTATCTAGGCCAGACTCTCCTTGCAGAATATCCATTCCCAGACTATTCATTGCGCCCAAGAACAGCAAGACCTCCAATGCTACGTCCATTGGAGAATATTCATTTCGCCCGTCCAACTGGGTAAGTGTTAGGCGCACCATTAAGGCCTCCTACAGCAACTGCTTGTTTCTTGAAAGGAGCTTTACCTCCACAGGTACACTGCCGTGTTGTGGAAAGCTGCGCTGCCGTATGCATGCAAAATGTTGTGGGATACTTCTCCTTGACAGCGCCCAACCTTTCGGGGCTGTGGTTCGGTGTAGCTGTCGGGGCGGCCGCGACTCGCGGGGAGCGCAGCCGGGGCCGGGGCCGGGGGCTGTGCGGGGGCGGGGGCGGAAATCCTCCCCGCGCAGAGGCAGAGGCAGTGGCAGAGGCAGAGGCAGAGGCAGAGGCAGCGGCAGAGGCAGAGGCAGAGGCAGAGGCAGAGGCAGCGGCGGCGCGGCCGTGCCAGGGGGGCGGGCGGACGAGCTCCGGGGGCAGGACCTGGGTGCTGGGTGCAGGGTGCCGGGAGGTGCGTGCACGTTGCTGAGTGCTTTAGAGAAGCGAGTTGGGCGCTGAGGGAGAGTGCGAGCAAAGCTCATGTCGTGCCTTTCTTTGCTTTTGAAGAAAGGGTTTTGTATTTCCCGGCTTGTGTGGGAGCCAAGTTTGCTGCAGGAGTAAAGCTGGAAAGGTGTGCGGGACCTGGACAGATACTAGAGTCGCGTCCCGCATTTGCGTGTCTCAGGTCCTTTGGGTGTTCAAGTACTGTCTGTCTTTGTTATTTCATTTGGCAGGTGAGGGGCTGAAATGGGGAGCAGGAAGATGCTCACCAGGAAAATCCAGGGATTGTAATCACCTGGACCTGGAACTTGCCAACCAGCAAGAACCCAGCAGGCATGTGATCAGCTGTGTCAGCCTTGCCTGCAGTGGCCATGAGGCAGTGGAGCTTGTGCTTCTGAGGGGAGTGAGGAAGAAGAGCAGCAGAGTGCAGACTGTGGATGTGAGAGGAGCAGACTTGGGCCTCCTGGGGGGACTGGTGGAGGAATCCCATGGGAGGCAGCTCTGAAGGGCTCCAGAAAGCTGGCAGGTCTTTCAGGCCAGCAGCCTCCAAGCTCCAGAATGGCCCATGCTGATACCCAGTTCCAGTGTCAGAGAAGGAAATCGCAACTGCTTTAGCTTCAGCACTGTTAGAGAAGGAAAGTGTAGCTGAGTTAGCTTCAGCTTAGCATCGGCCTGACTCTTCCTTAGCGTAAGTGCCTAAAGTAGACGAAGCCTGCAGGCCTCAAGGCCGAACTGTCCAGGAACTCCAGAAATTGCTGACGATGTGACATTGCTGATGATGGAACTGCAAAAGCAATTAAAGCCAGCTAATACAGATACAAAACTCACTACCCAGGAGACCAAGTGGAGTGCAGGAGACCAGATGGGATGCACCTGGCTTGTGGTTGAGCTTTGGGAAGATAAGGGACTGGTAGGAAACAAGGACATGGTAACCAGCCTGGGATGTAGGCCAGGACCTGTGCAAAGGAGACAGACACCAATCAGAAGGAGAGCGAGCACCGACTCAGGAAACAAGATTGGAGGAGACCTTCCCTGGCAGGCAGGGAAACCAAGCTGTCAAGGGTAGAATTACCCCAGAATGTCTTTGTTTGGGGTACCCAGCTCCAGCTCTTACTATGCTCTACCGTCATTTAAATAAATAAATAATTTTGCTGTTATATGTGCATGAGACTCTGCTCCTTGGAAACCTAGCGTTGGACTATTTCTACAGCACCCAGGAAACCAAGCAGACATCTCAGGAGACAGGGTGGCTAAAGAGGGAACTCAGGCATGAGCTCTAATGCAAAAAGGCAGCACACAGCCATGGGAAGCAGGGAGAGGCTGCAAAGGAGGAATTGAGAACTATTGTCCAGGCAAGTAGGGAAGCAGTTCCTCTGACACAGCCAAAGCTCCTCTAGGCTCGATGCTTGCAAGGGATGCCAGGAGCATAAAGATGATGTGCTCTTGTTTCAGTAAGAGTAGAAGCGGGAACAAGGGAAATGTGGGCCCAGGGCTGAACGGGGCAGGCTGCCATTGAGAGGGACCTAGACAGGTCACGGAATGACTGAGTGCCCAACCAGTTCTTAGGCATCTGAGACAGTTTATTGAGCCCTAACAGATACAACAGATTTGGGGTGTCGGTATAGGCGTTCCTACTATTAACAAATGGATTTGATTAACAAATACAGTGCTTAACAAGTAAACGGATTTATCAAACTATTTACATATATCAAACTGTGGACATATATTGATATGTTATGGCACAAAGAAAGGAACAGAAACAAGAGAACAGACAAAAGAAGGATAAGTAGCTCCTCTGAAAAGGGAAAAGCAGTAAAGAGGGAGGAAGCTAACACTTCCACGATTCGGACAATCTCGAACCCCTTTTACAAAGCAGCTTTGCTTCTGTAGATTGGGCAATAACCGTCCTATAGGTGCACCGAACACTCACGCAACCATGCGGCGAGATTTAAATCCCAGCAGGAATTCCTCGGGCGGCACCCCCCCCCCCCCCAAAATGCAACCTGTCCTCCCATTCAAAGTAATAGCAGGGTCTGTCTGTGACTACTTTGCTGGATTTACATGCGATGGCAAGCATTGCAAGTTATAGTTACCTAATCTAAGACTCCATTGGAAAAAATTACAACCACCACCACCACCAAGAAGATCCCCCCTCCTCTCCCCCCCAGAATGCTTAACACAGCTGCCCAGAAAGGAACTCTCCCATTAGGCAGAACGATTGGACTTTTCAGATTGGTCTGCAACGGGGAAGAGAAAAAAAAATTAAGACACTTCCAAAAATTAACATTAAAGCGTTAAGTCATCAAGAAAAGGCAATGGCCTTACAACGCAGAACCAGCAGAGGCTATTTAAGAGCCATGCCGATTGTAAATCAGTCCTTGCCTCTTAGTCCCCCACAGCTCAGGTAAGCAATCACTAATGTAGTGAGTTCTTTTGTGATAACAATTACTTTCACCTTTCCCCGCCCCACCCCGTATAGCTAGGTTTCAAATATCTTGGGACTAGATTTGAAGTATCATTGTCAAAATAAATACCGGTCCATGTCCAATTTAAACTGTACCAAGGGTACGCTTCTAACAAGACTGATAAATCCATGAGAAGATGCTAGTGGACCCAGGCTGCTTGGTTTTTAGCCGAAGGTAAACTCATGCTTGGCTTGGTCAAGTCAGCCACAGCACAAAGTCTTCCTAGCTCTACTAGAATGTCACTGAAAGGGTAATATTAGTAAATGTCAGAGGCTAACACGAGTAAAGATTAGTCACTAACGTTAAGCAATGTTTCTGTGAAGAAGTAGCTTTCTGGTGGTGAAAACAAATCCCCCCCCCCCGGTTGATTGGACTCAACCTGGAGAGCTAGGATCTAAGCCTGGGATTTAAGCACAGGAGTGCCATGAATGGCCAGCAGGAGGCATTCCCCCACGTTTGTGACTGCTAAATGAACCTCTTTCTACACAGCTCCAGGGCAGAGAACACCACCAACAGTAAGCGTATGCTGTGCTTGCTTTACAGACAGCACAGTACCGCTCTAACAACTCTCTAGGTGTTTTTTTCCTTTTAAGAACAGGTCCTGTTTTGCAAGGATGAGGCACAAATACGTATGGCCTTCCTACAGAGAAAGAAAACAACTGCTGATAACAATAAATAATTTAGGAAAATATTCATATGCTTTACAGTCAATAGCATATTCTACAAGCTGCTGAGCCTGCACATCTTCTACCTCTCCACCAAGATTTTTTTAAATTTTGCTCTTATGCTTTTACTCCTTCACTCGCCAGCCCGATAAGGTACTTCTTCAACACAAGTGCGAACGCAAAAGCTACCTGTTAGCCCGACTCAATTTCTTTTTAGCATTTTAATTTCCCTACAGAGTGAATTTCTCACATGAGGTTAGCTTCTTATTCTGAAAGAGCATTGGAATACTTTCTAAGAACTTACAAACTGCTCCCTGATCCTGCAAGCGCCGTCTTCACAGACAGTTTCCGAGTTTGCTGCTTTGTGCTTTATGTCACTGCCAAATGTTGTGCCTGTCCCGTTTTATAGAGGGTAACCTCAAACATGGACTATCCATCCCTATGCCTCCAGGTCAAGAGGGAACAGTGGAAAAACATGAAGCGCCTTTGGTATTGTAACCAGCTGATCTCTTCCAAGACATCCACAGCCCACTCAGAATAACCAAATTAAGTAGCAGAAGGATGACTTTTTAAAACAGATACATAAATAGCTTCCCAAAAGAGCACTTGCACAAGTGAGTAATTCTGGAGACAGGACACTTTTGCTTTATCACAGGAGCAGTGCCAGGCTGTTCCCCTTCCCTTACACAAACTCATTCAAAAGGTCCGAGAACTGACATAATACCAGCCTGTGCACATGATGCGTCCACAGGCTATGCTAGCGCAACCGCACGTGTAAAGAACAGCCCAGCTTCTCCCCGGGAAACTCTACAGCAAGTCTGCATTGTGCAATTATGTGCAATTGTAGCAGCTATTGCAGCTATTGCAGTTATGGAAAGAGTGAGCGACGGAAATTGTGGAACAGCTTTAGTACTGTACTTTACTGCTCTACACGTTCTTTATCTCGCCTTGCCGTGTCAGCAGGAAAAAGTTTCTTCCTTGGTTATTTGAACTCCTGACAATAGGCAAAGCTTGAAAAAAGCAGTGCGTCCCTTTCCCCGCTTGCAAGACAAGAAAAAAAGCCCCATTTAGAATATGATGGAGAAAAACATCTCAAACCACTCTCAGTATTGACAAGGGGGATTTGTAAAGAAATGGTACAGTATAGCTCTGCGTGAGTCTCAGGGCGTCTTTCCTGAAGCATAACCACAGGGCGACACTCATAAAGGAGGAGACTTAGTCACATTACCTAGAAACAGAACTCTTGGAAAAACTTCTAAGAACGGGCTCCAGGCACTGGGAGGCAATCCTGTGTAGCGATAGCAAGTGACTGTACGACTTTAACGTGGCTGCGCTTGACTGCCTGAGATGGCCTTAGACGACCCACGTGTCTCCACCTTAGTCAGTTGGCCAAAACAAGAACGGGGTTTCCACGCAACTTATTGGCAACGCGTTGTTATTTGCTGCTCAGGCTTCCAGTCCGTTTCCAATCAAGAGACAGCTTAGTTTTAGCCACATGAAGTACAGTGACATTTTAAATGTACCTTCCAAAGTTAGTGGTTGAACGGAACTGAAGAGGCTAGAGGGAGACACAGACAGGAGGGCAGGAGGAGATTGAATAGCAAAAGGAGTGACAGCAGAGCCGTCATTACGGGACCAGACTACAGACGCGACTCCACACCTGCAACCGTGACAATGACGGCCAGCAGAGCAGAGGAATAGAAGGCTTGGAGAGAGAGTTTGCACCACGGGCAATAGTTCCTTCTCTTTTCTAAGGCTTCCCTCCTTTTGGTATGAGTTGTTCATTAAAATGTATTCAATTCCGAGGAGGAGGAGCGCCTCCACGGGGCCCAGTCACCATCATCACAGCCACCGAGTCTGACAAGAGTTCTCACAGAGAGACCTGGAGGTATCAGCAGACTTTGCCCGTGGGGAAAAATGGACTCTACGCAGACTGCTTTATTACTTTGTTGCTTACAGAAGGGCTCCATGCTGTTCAGTAGCTGTTATTTCAGTCTTCGCGCCTCGACTGCAGAGAGTTGGGCTAAGGCGTGGGATGACAGAGTTGCGGTAACAGAGCTGGGATAAGGCACTGGCTTGTGATTTGAGAACAAAATGGCAATCATGGGTTGATCTGTTGCAGCCTTTCTTCTAGTATTAAGCAAATGACTCACTCTTTCTGTGCTTCAGCGCCCACCCTGTAAAGCAGTGGGGGCAGGGGGCTAATGCAGTACGAGTGTCACAGGGACGGAGATAGTAGAGGCTCTGAGGCAGACAGATCCTCCAGCAATGGGTGCTAGGCCACATACAAAGAGAGAGGTCTAACCTCCTAGACAAACAAATGTCATAACCATTTACTTGCTGAGCCTCTGCAGACTGCTCTGTGAAATCATCCGTGCTAACTGAGATGCACCTGGTAGAAAAAAAAAACACTACAGATGCTACACAGAAAGCCACAGGCTTAGCAACAGCTGTAGGAGCAACTGGGGGAAACGTCAAGAACTCCCTTTGAGTACTCTAGATGAAGAGAAATGTTTGGCACTCAACTACAGAGGTCAGCTCAGAGCAGTGGAAACATTACCTCACCTTTGCTTGACCTGCAATTCTCTGTAGGGGGCCAGAGCAGCTTTGGGGTGTTGGAGAGAATCTGAACCCTTTCACCTGCAGTGTAGGTGACAGCAGCAAAAGCCATGGATTTTTCCCTCTAATCTCTTGCTCTGTGTATCTGTTAACCACATCATCCGCAAAGTTGTTCCTTCCCCGTGCTTTTTATAGTAGTTCAGCTACAAAGGGCCAATTAGACATTACCAGAACCCAAAGGGTTGCTTGTTCTAAAAAAACAGCTATAGAGTAAAACCCACTTGTCACGATACTGACAAGCCGGAGCATCTATTCTGAAGAAAGAGAAAAGGAAAATGTAGAGGAACTTCCTATCTTGGCATCTTTCCAGAGATGCTGCTAGTGAGCTCCCTGGCTTGAAGTACAACAAAACACCATCTTCACTGTGTGTTCTTAGCAGTTCTGCACTGAACGGTGCTCCTCAATGCAGACTCCGTGGAAAGCCATCTTCCTTTTGTGTGGAGTGGAGGAGGGCCAGATATTCCGACTGGCTAATTCTTTAAGGAAAGGAAATCCACTGCAAGCCACTGAAAGGATAAAAGCCTTCAGAAAGGATGACTGTAGAATGTCGATGAATTCTGCACCAATTCCACCTGTTATGCATCTCATCGTTAAGGGTTAGACTGAAAAGACCAGAAAGCGTCATACACTGAACACGTTCTGCCTCAAATTTCCTGGAAATCAATGCTGTACTTCATCAGATGAGGCACATTACAAGTTGTCATCTTCTAATACTCCACACACATTAATTTCCAAAAGAGTATTAGCTCAGTCTCTCTCAACGAATTTCTTTCAATGGAAACTAACACACATTCTGAAAATCCATGACAATCCATCTCAGGCTAAAAGAAAACTCCACACACGATGCTCTTGAAGCAAACTGTGTCCTGGAGTTTCCCAGGGCTTCTTTCACCACACTCTCGGAAAACATTCCACATGGATTTTCAAGGCGCAGTGGCCATAAGAACTTGCCAGAAGACGTCGCAGACTTAAATAACCGAGAAGAGTTTGTTCCAAATGTTCACTCTGTGACAGGCCTTTTGGAGTGGGAGAGCTTCTCGCTCAGTTATCTACAATGAATCTCCAGAGGGTGACTACACCTTTTGTCTCTAGAACTGCTTTCTGACTGTAAGGGACTTCTGAAAGTCCTTTTGTCCTGCACAAAAACTGCAGGAAACAAAGCCCTAGACTTTATTCAATGGCTTTCTTTTCCTTTTATGTCCTCCCTAGATGTGTGGTCAACAATTTGCGGGGGAGGGTTGCCTTTTTTTTCTTTTTTTTTTTTTTCCATTGTGCTCCCCGACAGCTAGCAGGTCCACTGTCTGGGGAATCTTTAACCTGGAAGGAATAGATGGCACTTGGGTAACAAGGAGTTGGGTCAGCTCTTCTGATCACAGAAGACATTGCCTTTTCCTAATTTCCTTGACGTTAATCCCTTTGCACCTTAGTGTCTCGTGCCTAAAGAGGTTCCAGCAAGACAGCAGACGAGAGTAATCCAGCTTGCCTCACACCGTTTTACATCTTTGAAGAAAGCAATTATTTTGTGTGGCCCTTATTCGAAAGCGTACTAACATTCTAAACTCCAGAGCCAAGAAAGGCAGAAAATTGCGTCCAGAGACGCATACTGTGGGTTACCGTCTCTCATCTCCTTTCACATGGTCAATACAGACACGCTCTGCATACTACACAGAAAGTCATTCTCTGACCTAGTTGCCCAATGATCAGATGACTATCACGGCTGGAGATCGTGGAGACCTCTTGCAAGTTATCACAATAGTTCCAAAAACCAAGGTCACAATCAGAGGCCTCCTCTAATCCAAGCCCAGAGCCGCTCTCTCAGCTCATTATCCAGTAAAAAAGCAGACCCTCTGTTTTACACTCACGTGGAATACTCCTCCAACAAATTCACAAATGAACGTAAAGAAAGAATGACTTTTTGACCACTGAAACACTTCAGCTTTTCTTTCCCGATAGTCTGCGTGCACACAAGGCACTCCACGAAAGTGAGCATATTCCTCCATCCTTTGGCTTTAGACTCCAAACCTGCAGTAGTCACACCGGTACAGCTATGACACCGCCCAGCTATTCACTAACTTCTACTCACCTCACATTCCTACCCCTACCAAAATATAGACCAGATCCAGCTGCAACAGGACACTGCTGAGCCTCTCCTTGACCTGCAGTGTCCTACACACTACTGTAGAACCTGTAAGGGTTCTACAATACTCATTTTGCAAGTGTGCTAACGCTCTCTTACAGTTTCTATTGCTCAGCTGCACCTTTCTTGTTTGTTTCCATACTCTTGGTCATACTCAGATCAGAAGAGAGGATTCCTGAAAAGGTGACCAGCACAAGCAATCTTTTTAGCAAGGCAAAGCTGGGCAAACGGCAAGCATCTCTCAACAACTGTTTAGTAGCAACGCTGTATGGCACACAATGGTAATAATATTACAGGCCTAGCACAGCAAATGCATGCTGCTCTTTGTGGCCCAGAAAGCGTTTCATGAAGGTGCCCCATGCAGTGATTACTATACTATGGCTATAAAGGACCAGTGCTTCACTTAGCATGGCTTTATCTGGCATAATGCAAATGAAAGCCTGAAGGAAACCTGGGCTTCAGTCAGGGTCAAGGTGGAGTCTCCAACCCTCTAATACTCTCAGGTCAGGTTATCATTTGGAGCTTGACCTGCAGTGTCCCCGAAATGCTTCTGCAATACTCATGCTGCAAGTTTCCTAATGCTCTTCTACATTTTCTCTTCCTCAACTGTACCTTTTTTGTTGGTTTTCATGCTCTTGGGTCATACTCTTTGCTCTTCAATGCTTTCTCTTCCTCTTCTACATTCTATGCTACATTTTCACTTTAGTGGGTTTCTCTTTGATTTTACGTCATCAGACACAAACTTTCACCTGGAGGCTTCTTTTGGTAAACAGTCTCTACTAACCAGCCCTACGAGCATGGGGCTTCTCCTTGGGCTCCTTTTCAGTTGGTGAGTCTCTGCGGATCCTACACTATGGCAAGATTTCATTCCTCCTTCTTACCAAGAGGAAAATTAGTAACAAATTCTTCTTTCTTGGTATTTCATGAGACCGCTAATACTGTGGCCGTTCTTACCTAACGACTCAGATATAATTTATGTTTTTAACCAACTCCTTTGATTTACTTTGAACTGAACTGAAGGCTAACGGTGTACGTACGTGTCTAGCTTTTAAGCAACAGCCCCAAGAACAAATTGTGCAAGCCCTGAGAAAATAAATCCTGGCATTTTTACAGTGAGAACAAATTAAAAATCTTGCCAATGCTACACTTTCAAACAGAAATCAGCATCCTGATACAGCCAGCCGACAAAGCTGCTACTAAATGGTCAAGGCCCACATTTCCTTAATTGCCCTTTTGCTATCACTGGGCCTTAAATCAAAATGAGTATGCAGAAGATCATTACTTAGCTCCACAAATGCACATCTGCTCCAAAAAGTGGTCCAGAGTACCTCAGTATGTTGTGTGACTACTCGCCTTCTTCGAGAAATACATTGTCTACATTTTGGTTGCAACACCACCGCATAAGTACAGCTCAGGTGACGGTGACGCGCTGAACGATTTGTCTCAGCACAGAGATAAAAGTACTTCCTGAGGAACCACCTTTATAGAGAGCGGTCTCAGGTAGCAGCCTCTGACTTCATGGACCGCAAGAATTTTGGGCCTTACAGGCTGTCCTGAAGCTATAAGGGCCATTCCTTTTCATCCTCCTGGTTAATAAATAGATTTTTTTTTTTATAGCAGGTATAAAGACAGTTGAAGAGAATTTTTTTTTTTTAATAATTCCTGTACTGAGTTTGAGTACCTTCTGGCTTTCGGTTAAAAGGAAACTAAATTGCCATATGCAGTTGAAATACTTCAGCACAGACTCCATGAATTCAGGGCTACTTGTCATATAAGGCATCAAGCAGAGCCCACTAGGGGCACTGAAGCCATTGACAATGTCTAGTCTTACAAAAGCCATGGATTAACTCATCTGTACTCTCTGGGTCCTAATGGTTTGGCCGACTGATGATGGTGCAAGACTCTCAGACAGAAGGTAATTGCCTCTCTCTCTTTTTTTACTATAGATCAGCAATAATCTATCCCTTTCTCCCAGACTTAGGTCACTGCAAAGTTTTCTTCTGTTTATGTCACCACCTCGCTCCATCAGAGAGTCCTTCGTCGTCTTCCCATGGCAGTGACAAAAAAAAAGGATTTACTTTTAAGTGCCACCTCTGTGGCATCTGACTACCCCAGGAAGGCTTGACTTGTCTGATGGATTCCACTCTCTGCAGAAGATCATGACGTTCAGAACAAACGGAGCTCTTTGTCCTTCTCAGATATGCCAAGACTCTTTTCTAGACAGATTAAGACACTGGCAGGAGGCGATTGCTGAGCTCTTCCATAAAGCAGGAACCAGAAAAGATCCGTGCATTCAGTGGCATGGCCCTTCTCTTTTTAGTTATTATCGCTTGAAGTTTACAAGCAAAAATGAGTAAGTGTTCTGCCAGAACTTTTCTTCATATTAACCCCTCTGGCGACACTAAACTTCACTTTCCCGTCCGCTCTCCAGCACACCCCTGTCTCCCATGGCATCTGAAATATTTGCCAAGGCCTGAAACCACGCAGTCACCTCTTCCCCTCTCACCCCTTACTACTACTGCCTACAACTTCCCTGGAACTCGCCACAGTTCAAGGACACTCACTCACTCACGGGGTCCCACCTGCCTAAAGCTTAGCTCCTCTTCTCCCTGAGCCACTGCATCTTTTCTTGAACTCTCACCCTAGAACATCCCTGCTCTCTTTAACTTATGAGTCACTATCCCTGGAAAACATTTGTTGAGATCCTTTATCAAGCATGCACTATAACAAGGAAATGGATTGTAGTCTTGTTGAAGCAAGCTATACTTGAGGTACTAATGGGATTGCGGATTAAGGGTCCTACAGGGCCCCCTCAGAAGAGCTTGACCCTTGCGGAAGCCCTCGCAATCCGAGCTTTTACATCCACTCACCCAAAAACCGCATAACTGCATCCTTGCAGACTTCCAGGCTGTTGCCTTAACCTTTTGGTTGCCTTAGAACTCATTACTTAACTCCTGATGTCAAATGACACCACTGAGTTGTGTCCAGTTCCATCACGATGCCGACTCTGGGGCCATTACAACTGAAAGGGAAAAGCATGCAGGTCCCTTCTCTCTCCCTCCCGTGACTAGGACCGTTTCCCACACCCTACCTTCAGACAGTCTCCAAACAGAGCAGTGGAGCATGGAAGTTTTATCACTGTTTCCTTATCTTACCTAGTCTGTTACAGAGACTAGGCTCAGGTGTCTCTTCCAAAATCTTTGCAACACAAACAACTGCACCCTAGAGCAGTTAGAGCCAATTCAACAAGGGGATGTAGCCAGGCAAAGTCACAAAGCCAGATGATGGGCTACACAGTGCGCGTGAGGGGGAGCTCTCAGGAGAGCTAGGTGTGGAAATGTAGGAAACGTAGTAGGATGGTGTGGTACAAATGGCGTCATCAGAAACTCAAGTGAACAGTACCTATTTATATGGCTACTATCCCTCCTCAGTCACCACGCGCTCATCACTGTAGCACAGAATTTGCTCCACTGAAAAGGCCATTTAAATCCAGCTCTTTGGCTTCGCTCAACTAAGCAGTTTACGCTCATTTGCCTTGGAATGCTCTTCTACTCCCTAAAAACAATAACAGAAAAACAGCTTTTAATATCCTTGAATTTGAAAACACACCAGCTTCTTTTTAATAACTGCCGGAAAACTGTACCTAAACATACTTAAAACTACATTTTTCATTCTTTTTACTTAACTGCCACTTGCTTGAATTCAAGACTTTTGCAGGGGTCACAGCTCTACAAGTGGAAGACGCAAACCCCAGGTCACGTTCACAGGACTCCCACAGTTTGGACTTAAAGTCCAATACCTAAGACTTGGAATCGATTTTTCAGTGCTGGTAATATAGGCTTCGGATGATATTGAATTATGTGTGCATGCACAAACACATTATACATGGGGGCACAGACTTTGTACAGAGCAAAAAGCAGAGAGAGAGAAACACAGACACTAATATTAATGTATTACCGTTTACATCCTACTACCAGACGAGGAATGCTGTCACAGAGGTACAAGGGAAACCTTTCTGTCTCCTCAGTGACTGCTGGTAGAAGAGGGAACACTATGCGAGCATTCGGGCTTTGCAGAAGCGGGTATGGATCCAGCGGAGCTAACTCCTTCCTCTTTGACGTGAAATCATGCTTGTGTATGGGCAAACTTTGGGACTGCTGTCTGTGCCTAAGAAGTCCACAGCATTTAACCGATTTAGCGGTCAAAAGGGATAGAAATATTGCGATAGAAATCTATGTCTAACAAAAAGGCTTCTGGACAATGGCTTTGAGGTTTAATTCTTATCCTTTCTTTATAGACCGAGACACGGGAAGAAAACCCCCCCCCCACATGCCCCGAGCACAAAACCAGCGTTTCATTAACACCACATTCTACCAAAAAGAGTACAGCAGTTCTGAGTCGGTGGGTGAAAGGCAGTTGCATGACGAAAAGAAACAGACTAAAAATATAAAAAGCCAGACATGAATCCTTCTTTTTATCCGGGAGCCCTCAGTCTTAACTCTCATAACCCCATTTCCTACCATACGCCCATACTTCATTTTCAGCTCCAACTGTAACTTCTTGCAGGGAAGAAGCGCTTTCTTATTCATAACAAGTAGCCACTCCACCAGCATTGCTTCATAACAATAATGAATGACTATAGCTAGTCAACCGTTGTAGGTTGTTACCTCAGCCGTGCCGCCACCGCGCCCGCTCGCCCGGCCTCTACGCCCGGCCGCCCTCCGCCCCACACCCTCCAGCCTTCGCCTTCCGCCACCACTCGCCTCTGCTTGCTGCACACACGTCCCGCCAGCACTTGCCCACCATCGCATTTCCCCGCACCTCCAGCATCCTCTTGCAGCCCACCAGCTCTCAGACGCACGCACAGCTCCGCGATGCCTTTTCCTTCCGTTGTGACAGGCCTTGCTGGGGCTCCTGGCATCAGGCCCTTATCTATGGGACTTCCCATGGCAGTTTGTCGCTTCTTTTAGCCGACTTGCCACTTTCCACACAGGAAAGTGCGATTCGCCCGTTAGAGCGATTCCTAGATTCACTCGGGCGTAGCTGCTCTTGCAGTCATCCGTTCCACCTCTCTGTTCTCCCCTTCCTTGGAGGTCGCCGAGGGGGGTGCAAAGTCCAGGGGACTCCACGTGAAGCACACCACGTGTGCACCTCTTTGTTCTTAAAATGTGACCCGTTGTCGGATGGTAGTTCTCGGCGCAAGGGAAAAGTGGCAAAGCAGCTGCTGAAGCAGCTGCAGTTGCTAGACCAGTTGCAGCTCGGGCGGGGGGCACATCCCCGATACCACTCCTTGTTTCTACTCCTGGGAGAAGGTGTTTCCAGCCTTCCGCTCGTCTCCCTGAGGGGCCAATACACTCCGCCTGGCAAGTTTCCCCGAGTACTTTACCTTCTCTGAGACTGGCGAGCTGTTTGTTGTCCCTGCGACATGCACTGTACCATCGCTTGACAAAAATGGCCTGAGTCTACAATGTGCTTTGCCGGGGCTTTTGTCACAGGCCAGCCTCTCCTCGCAGCCCCTTGAAATAAATCAAAGCTCCCAGCAGGTCCTAGCCATTCCGGTAGCCATTTGCCCAGCCGTTCTGCCGCAGAAATGGGTCATACATGGCTTCTGGCCAGAGGAGGAGCAGCCCTCTGATTCCACTTTGCCTCAGGGTTGCGGGGGTTTGGTGGGCACATACATGTCCTGCGGGGATGTTCTGAGCTTGAGCTCTATGCTAAGTCTTTTCCCAGGCAGTCCCCCCCCCCCACACACACACCTCTCCCACTGACTTGCCGATTGCTTTTCAGCCAGCTGCCCAGCCAGCGGGGGGCCCGGCCCGCGGAGCACGCGCGGCCCTCGAGGCACAGGCGGCGCCTCGCTCCAGGGCCGTTTCCAGCGCTCGGAGCTCTGCTAGCGGGGCCGAGCCGGCCATTGCCTCGGCGAAAGCTTCTCCGCGCTCTCGCGGCAGAGCTGCGGCTCGGCCTCCGCAGGGTTTCCCGGGGCGCCGGGCGCGCCCGCCGCGGCCCCCGAGCCCGGCTTCGCTCTCGCCGTGCCGGGCAGCGGCGCCGCTCCCGCCGACGAGGCCGCAGGGCAGCGCTCCGCAGGCGTCCCCGGGCGCTCGGCACTCGCCGCTCGCTCGCTCGCTCGCTCGCTTTCTCCGGCCCCTCTCTCGCCCCCGCGGATCTGCAGACGAAGCCCCTCGCTGCTCTGCAGTCTTTGTGCTGTCCCCCGGCGCAAAGGCGCAAAGGCTGGCCGGGTAAAACGCGTTTGAAACACAGCACCAGGCACACACAACTTGACTTCCCTTTCGCGACTTAATGGCTCGCTAGTTAGCAGCCCTTCAGACGCCGCTAACAGCACTTTCTCCAGGGCAGGGCAGGGCAGGGCAGGGCAGGGCAGGGGGGGGTCCCTCGAGCCTTGCGAGCCTTGCGGCGATTTAGAGCCAAAGGCAGTAGGGTAGTCCTTTGGACCTTGCGCACCTTGTTGCCATCATCCCCACGGCGAGCCCTTATCGCCTATGCCTGTATGTAGCGTAGCTGGGGGTGTGGGGTGGATCGGCCCCGTACACTGGTAAGTGACACTTTCCGCCTTTAAAGCAGCTAATGCTTCCTGATGGTTTGCTTGCCAGGTCCAGACCGCCTTGTTCGTCAGCACATCGTACAGAGGTCTCGCCAGCCTCCTGAGTCCAGCAATGAGTGACCTGCAAAACCCAAGAGGGTTTTTTTTTCCCCTAGAATACTCCGTTGCTGTAATTGTGGGAGTAATTCTGTCACAGGTTTTGTGACAGGAGCAGGGAGCGTCTACTGAGCAATGTTGACTGGTTTGCTGTTGGGCAGGAGTGGGGCTCTTCGTAGGAGAGTCCTAGGCTTAATCCTACGGAGATGAGTTTGTCCTGTCACTGGAGGACTACCGATTTCCCACGTACCCCAGCTATCTAGGCCAGACTCTCCTTGCAGAATATCCATTCCCAGACTATTCATTGCGCCCAAGAACAGCAAGACCTCCAATGCTACGTCCATTGGAGAATATTCATTTCGCCCGTCCAACTGGGTAAGTGTTAGGCGCACCATTAAGGCCTCCTACAGCAACTGCTTGTTTCTTGAAAGGAGCTTTACCTCCACAGGTACACTGCCGTGTTGTGGAAAGCTGCGCTGCCGTATGCATGCAAAATGTTGTGGGATACTTCTCCTTGACAGCGCCCAACCTTTCGGGGCTGTGGTTCGGTGTAGCTGTCGGGGCGGCCGCGACTCGCGGGGAGCGCAGCCGGGGCCGGGGCCGGGGGCTGTGCGGGGGCGGGGGCGGAAATCCTCCCCGCGCAGAGGCAGAGGCAGTGGCAGAGGCAGAGGCAGAGGCAGAGGCAGCGGCAGAGGCAGAGGCAGAGGCAGAGGCAGAGGCAGCGGCGGCGCGGCCGTGCCAGGGGGGCGGGCGGACGAGCTCCGGGGGCAGGACCTGGGTGCTGGGTGCAGGGTGCCGGGAGGTGCGTGCACGTTGCTGAGTGCTTTAGAGAAGCGAGTTGGGCGCTGAGGGAGAGTGCGAGCAAAGCTCATGTCGTGCCTTTCTTTGCTTTTGAAGAAAGGGTTTTGTATTTCCCGGCTTGTGTGGGAGCCAAGTTTGCTGCAGGAGTAAAGCTGGAAAGGTGTGCGGGACCTGGACAGATACTAGAGTCGCGTCCCGCATTTGCGTGTCTCAGGTCCTTTGGGTGTTCAAGTACTGTCTGTCTTTGTTATTTCATTTGGCAGGTGAGGGGCTGAAATGGGGAGCAGGAAGATGCTCACCAGGAAAATCCAGGGATTGTAATCACCTGGACCTGGAACTTGCCAACCAGCAAGAACCCAGCAGGCATGTGATCAGCTGTGTCAGCCTTGCCTGCAGTGGCCATGTGGCAGTGGAGCTTGTGCTTCTGAGGGGAGTGAGGAAGAAGAGCAGCAGAGTGCAGACTGTGGATGTGAGAGGAGCAGACTTGGGCCTCCTGGGGGGACTGGTGGAGGAATCCCATGGGAGGCAGCTCTGAAGGGCTCCAGAAAGCTGGCAGGTCTTTCAGGCCAGCAGCCTCCAAGCTCCAGAATGGCCCATGCTGATACCCAGTTCCAGTGTCAGAGAAGGAAATCGCAACTGCTTTAGCTTCAGCACTGTTAGAGAAGGAAAGTGTAGCTGAGTTAGCTTCAGCTTAGCATCGGCCTGACTCTTCCTTAGCGTAAGTGCCTAAAGTAGACGAAGCCTGCAGGCCTCAAGGCCGAACTGTCCAGGAACTCCAGAAATTGCTGACGATGTGACATTGCTGATGATGGAACTGCAAAAGCAATTAAAGCCAGCTAATACAGATACAAAACTCACTACCCAGGAGACCAAGTGGAGTGCAGGAGACCAGATGGGATGCACCTGGCTTGTGGTTGAGCTTTGGGAAGATAAGGGACTGGTAGGAAACAAGGACATGGTAACCAGCCTGGGATGTAGGCCAGGACCTGTGCAAAGGAGACAGACACCAATCAGAAGGAGAGCGAGCACCGACTCAGGAAACAAGATTGGAGGAGACCTTCCCTGGCAGGCAGGGAAACCAAGCTGTCAAGGGTAGAATTACCCCAGAATGTCTTTGTTTGGGGTACCCAGCTCCAGCTCTTACTATGCTCTACCGTCATTTAAATAAATAAATAATTTTGCTGTTATATGTGCATGAGACTCTGCTCCTTGGAAACCTAGCGTTGGACTATTTCTACAGCACCCAGGAAACCAAGCAGACATCTCAGGAGACAGGGTGGCTAAAGAGGGAACTCAGGCATGAGCTCTAATGCAAAAAGGCAGCACACAGCCATGGGAAGCAGGGAGAGGCTGCAAAGGAGGAATTGAGAACTATTGTCCAGGCAAGTAGGGAAGCAGTTCCTCTGACACAGCCAAAGCTCCTCTAGGCTCGATGCTTGCAAGGGATGCCAGGAGCATAAAGATGATGTGCTCTTGTTTCAGTAAGAGTAGAAGCGGGAACAAGGGAAATGTGGGCCCAGGGCTGAACGGGGCAGGCTGCCATTGAGAGGGACCTAGACAGGTCACGGAATGACTGAGTGCCCAACCAGTTCTTAGGCATCTGAGACAGTTTATTGAGCCCTAACAGATACAACAGATTTGGGGTGTCGGTATAGGCGTTCCTACTATTAACAAATGGATTTGATTAACAAATACAGTGCTTAACAAGTAAACGGATTTATCAAACTATTTACATATATCAAACTGTGGACATATATTGATATGTTATGGCACAAAGAAAGGAACAGAAACAAGAGAACAGACAAAAGAAGGATAAGTAGCTCCTCTGAAAAGGGAAAAGCAGTAAAGAGGGAGGAAGCTAACACTTCCACGATTCGGACAATCTCGAACCCCTTTTACAAAGCAGCTTTGCTTCTGTAGATTGGGCAATAACCGTCCTATAGGTGCACCGAACACTCACGCAACCATGCGGCGAGATTTAAATCCCAGCAGGAATTCCTCGGGCGGCACCCCCCCCCCCCCCAAAATGCAACCTGTCCTCCCATTCAAAGTAATAGCAGGGTCTGTCTGTGACTACTTTGCTGGATTTACATGCGATGGCAAGCATTGCAAGTTATAGTTACCTAATCTAAGACTCCATTGGAAAAAATTACAACCACCACCACCACCAAGAAGATCCCCCCTCCTCCCCCCCCCCAGAATGCTTAACACAGCTGCCCAGAAAGGAACTCTCCCATTAGGCAGAACGATTGGACTTTTCAGATTGGTCTGCAACGGGGAAGAGAAAAAAAAATTAAGACACTTCCAAAAATTAACATTAAAGCGTTAAGTCATCAAGAAAAGGCAATGGCCTTACAACGCAGAACCAGCAGAGGCTATTTAAGAGCCATGCCGATTGTAAATCAGTCCTTGCCTCTTAGTCCCCCACAGCTCAGGTAAGCAATCACTAATGTAGTGAGTTCTTTTGTGATAACAATTACTTTCACCTTTCCCCGCCCCACCCCGTATAGCTAGGTTTCAAATATCTTGGGACTAGATTTGAAGTATCATTGTCAAAATAAATACCGGTCCATGTCCAATTTAAACTGTACCAAGTGTACGCTTCTAACAAGACTGATAAATCCATGAGAAGATGCTAGTGGACCCAGGCTGCTTAGTTTTTATCCGAAGGTAAACTCATGCTTGGCTTGGTCAAGTCAGCCACAGCACAAAGTCTTCCTAGCTCTACTAGAATGTCACTGAAAGGGTAATATTAGTAAATGTCAGAGGCTAACACGAGTAAAGATTAGTCACTAACGTTAAGCAATGTTTCTGTGAAGAAGTAGCTTTCTGGTGGTGAAAACAAATCCCCCCCCCCGGTTGATTGGACTCAACCTGGAGAGCTAGGATCTAAGCCTGGGATTTAAGCACAGGAGTGCCATGAATGGCCAGCAGGAGGCATTCCCCCACGTTTGTGACTGCTAAATGAACCTCTTTCTACACAGCTCCAGGGCAGAGAACACCACCAACAGTAAGCGTATGCTGTGCTTGCTTTACAGACAGCACAGTACCGCTCTAACAACTCTCTAGGTGTTTTTTTCCTTTTAAGAACAGGTCCTGTTTTGCAAGGATGAGGCACAAATACGTATGGCCTTCCTACAGAGAAAGAAAACAACTGCTGATAACAATAAATAATTTAGGAAAATATTCATATGCTTTACAGTCAATAGCATATTCTACAAGCTGCTGAGCCTGCACATCTTCTACCTCTCCACCAAGATTTTTTTAAATTTTGCTCTTATGCTTTTACTCCTTCACTCGCCAGCCCGATAAGGTACTTCTTCAACACAAGTGCGAACGCAAAAGCTACCTGTTAGCCCGACTCAATTTCTTTTTAGCATTTTAATTTCCCTACAGAGTGAATTTCTCACATGAGGTTAGCTTCTTATTCTGAAAGAGCATTGGAATACTTTCTAAGAACTTACAAACTGCTCCCTGATCCTGCAAGCGCCGTCTTCACAGACAGTTTCCGAGTTTGCTGCTTTGTGCTTTATGTCACTGCCAAATGTTGTGCCTGTCCCGTTTTATAGAGGGTAACCTCAAACATGGACTATCCATCCCTATGCCTCCAGGTCAAGAGGGAACAGTGGAAAAACATGAAGCGCCTTTGGTATTGTAACCAGCTGATCTCTTCCAAGACATCCACAGCCCACTCAGAATAACCAAATTAAGTAGCAGAAGGATGACTTTTTAAAACAGATACATAAATAGCTTCCCAAAAGAGCACTTGCACAAGTGAGTAATTCTGGAGACAGGACACTTTTGCTTTATCACAGGAGCAGTGCCAGGCTGTTCCCCTTCCCTTACACAAACTCATTCAAAAGGTCCGAGAACTGACATAATACCAGCCTGTGCACATGATGCGTCCACAGGCTATGCTAGCGCAACCGCACGTGTAAAGAACAGCCCAGCTTCTCCCCGGGAAACTCTACAGCAAGTCTGCATTGTGCAATTATGTGCAATTGTAGCAGCTATTGCAGCTATTGCAGTTATGGAAAGAGTGAGCGACGGAAATTGTGGAACAGCTTTAGTACTGTACTTTACTGCTCTACACGTTCTTTATCTCGCCTTGCCGTGTCAGCAGGAAAAAGTTTCTTCCTTGGTTATTTGAACTCCTGACAATAGGCAAAGCTTGAAAAAAGCAGTGCGTCCCTTTCCCCGCTTGCAAGACAAGAAAAAAAGCCCCATTTAGAATATGATGGAGAAAAACATCTCAAACCACTCTCAGTATTGACAAGGGGGATTTGTAAAGAAATGGCACAGTATAGCTCTGCGTGAGTCTCAGGGCGTCTTTCCTGAAGCATAACCACAGGGCGACACTCATAAAGGAGGAGACTTAGTCACATTACCTAGAAACAGAACTCTTGGAAAAACTTCTAAGAACGGGCTCCAGGCACTGGGAGGCAATCCTGTGTAGCGATAGCAAGTGACTGTACGACTTTAACGTGGCTGCGCTTGACTGCCTGAGATGGCCTTAGACGACCCACGTGTCTCCACCTTAGTCAGTTGGCCAAAACAAGAACGGGGTTTCCACGCAACTTATTGGCAACGCGTTGTTATTTGCTGCTCAGGCTTCCAGTCCGTTTCCAATCAAGAGACAGCTTAGTTTTAGCCACATGAAGTACAGTGACATTTTAAATGTACCTTCCAAAGTTAGTGGTTGAACGGAACTGAAGAGGCTAGAGGGAGACACAGACAGGAGGGCAGGAGGAGATTGAATAGCAAAAGGAGTGACAGCAGAGCCGTCATTACGGGACCAGACTACAGACGCGACTCCACACCTGCAACCGTGACAATGACGGCCAGCAGAGCAGAGGAATAGAAGGCTTGGAGAGAGAGTTTGCACCACGGGCAATAGTTCCTTCTCTTTTCTAAGGCTTCCCTCCTTTTGGTATGAGTTGTTCATTAAAATGTATTCAATTCCGAGGAGGAGGAGCGCCTCCACGGGGCCCAGTCACCATCATCACAGCCACCGAGTCTGACAAGAGTTCTCACAGAGAGACCTGGAGGTATCAGCAGACTTTGCCCGTGGGGAAAAATGGACTCTACGCAGACTGCTTTATTACTTTGTTGCTTACAGAAGGGCTCCATGCTGTTCAGTAGCTGTTATTTCAGTCTTCGCGCCTCGACTGCAGAGAGTTGGGCTAAGGCGTGGGATGACAGAGTTGCGGTAACAGAGCTGGGATAAGGCACTGGCTTGTGATTTGAGAACAAAATGGCAATCATGGGTTGATCTGTTGCAGCCTTTCTTCTAGTATTAAGCAAATGACTCACTCTTTCTGTGCTTCAGCGCCCACCCTGTAAAGCAGTGGGGGCAGGGGGCTAATGCAGTACGAGTGTCACAGGGACGGAGATAGTAGAGGCTCTGAGGCAGACAGATCCTCCAGCAATGGGTGCTAGGCCACATACAAAGAGAGAGGTCTAACCTCCTAGACAAACAAATGTCATAACCATTTACTTGCTGAGCCTCTGCAGACTGCTCTGTGAAATCATCCGTGCTAACTGAGATGCACCTGGTAGAAAAAAAAAACACTACAGATGCTACACAGAAAGCCACAGGCTTAGCAACAGCTGTAGGAGCAACTGGGGGAAACGTCAAGAACTCCCTTTGAGTACTCTAGATGAAGAGAAATGTTTGGCACTCAACTACAGAGGTCAGCTCAGAGCAGTGGAAACATTACCTCACCTTTGCTTGACCTGCAATTCTCTGTAGGGGGCCAGAGCAGCTTTGGGGTGTTGGAGAGAATCTGAACCCTTTCACCTGCAGTGTAGGTGACAGCAGCAAAAGCCATGGATTTTTCCCTCTAATCTCTTGCTCTGTGTATCTGTTAACCACATCATCCGCAAAGTTGTTCCTTCCCCGTGCTTTTTATAGTAGTTCAGCTACAAAGGGCCAATTAGACATTACCAGAACCCAAAGGGTTGCTTGTTCTAAAAAAACAGCTATAGAGTAAAACCCACTTGTCACGATACTGACAAGCCGGAGCATCTATTCTGAAGAAAGAGAAAAGGAAAATGTAGAGGAACTTCCTATCTTGGCATCTTTCCAGAGATGCTGCTAGTGAGCTCCCTGGCTTGAAGTACAACAAAACACCATCTTCACTGTGTGTTCTTAGCAGTTCTGCACTGAACGGTGCTCCTCAATGCAGACTCCGTGGAAAGCCATCTTCCTTTTGTGTGGAGTGGAGGAGGGCCAGATATTCCGACTGGCTAATTCTTTAAGGAAAGGAAATCCACTGCAAGCCACTGAAAGGATAAAAGCCTTCAGAAAGGATGACTGTAGAATGTCGATGAATTCTGCACCAATTCCACCTGTTATGCATCTCATCGTTAAGGGTTAGACTGAAAAGACCAGAAAGCGTCATACACTGAACACGTTCTGCCTCAAATTTCCTGGAAATCAATGCTGTACTTCATCAGATGAGGCACATTACAAGTTGTCATCTTCTAATACTCCACACACATTAATTTCCAAAAGAGTATTAGCTCAGTCTCTCTCAACGAATTTCTTTCAATGGAAACTAACACACATTCTGAAAATCCATGACAATCCATCTCAGGCTAAAAGAAAACTCCACACACGATGCTCTTGAAGCAAACTGTGTCCTGGAGTTTCCCAGGGCTTCTTTCACCACACTCTCGGAAAACATTCCACATGGATTTTCAAGGCGCAGTGGCCATAAGAACTTGCCAGAAGACGTCGCAGACTTAAATAACCGAGAAGAGTTTGTTCCAAATGTTCACTCTGTGACAGGCCTTTTGGAGTGGGAGAGCTTCTCGCTCAGTTATCTACAATGAATCTCCAGAGGGTGACTACACCTTTTGTCTCTAGAACTGCTTTCTGACTGTAAGGGACTTCTGAAAGTCCTTTTGTCCTGCACAAAAACTGCAGGAAACAAAGCCCTAGACTTTATTCAATGGCTTTCTTTTCCTTTTATGTCCTCCCTAGATGTGTGGTCAACAATTTGCGGGGGAGGGTTGCCTTTTTTTTCTTTTTTTTTTTTTTCCATTGTGCTCCCCGACAGCTAGCAGGTCCACTGTCTGGGGAATCTTTAACCTGGAAGGAATAGATGGCACTTGGGTAACAAGGAGTTGGGTCAGCTCTTCTGATCACAGAAGACATTGCCTTTTCCTAATTTCCTTGACGTTAATCCCTTTGCACCTTAGTGTCTCGTGCCTAAAGAGGTTCCAGCAAGACAGCAGACGAGAGTAATCCAGCTTGCCTCACACCGTTTTACATCTTTGAAGAAAGCAATTATTTTGTGTGGCCCTTATTCGAAAGCGTACTAACATTCTAAACTCCAGAGCCAAGAAAGGCAGAAAATTGCGTCCAGAGACGCATACTGTGGGTTACCGTCTCTCATCTCCTTTCACATGGTCAATACAGACACGCTCTGCATACTACACAGAAAGTCATTCTCTGACCTAGTTGCCCAATGATCAGATGACTATCACGGCTGGAGATCGTGGAGACCTCTTGCAAGTTATCACAATAGTTCCAAAAACCAAGGTCACAATCAGAGGCCTCCTCTAATCCAAGCCCAGAGCCGCTCTCTCAGCTCATTATCCAGTAAAAAAGCAGACCCTCTGTTTTACACTCACGTGGAATACTCCTCCAACAAATTCACAAATGAACGTAAAGAAAGAATGACTTTTTGACCACTGAAACACTTCAGCTTTTCTTTCCCGATAGTCTGCGTGCACACAAGGCACTCCACGAAAGTGAGCATATTCCTCCATCCTTTGGCTTTAGACTCCAAACCTGCAGTAGTCACACCGGTACAGCTATGACACCGCCCAGCTATTCACTAACTTCTACTCACCTCACATTCCTACCCCTACCAAAATATAGACCAGATCCAGCTGCAACAGGACACTGCTGAGCCTCTCCTTGACCTGCAGTGTCCTACACACTACTGTAGAACCTGTAAGGGTTCTACAATACTCATTTTGCAAGTGTGCTAACGCTCTCTTACAGTTTCTATTGCTCAGCTGCACCTTTCTTGTTTGTTTCCATACTCTTGGTCATACTCAGATCAGAAGAGAGGATTCCTGAAAAGGTGACCAGCACAAGCAATCTTTTTAGCAAGGCAAAGCTGGGCAAACGGCAAGCATCTCTCAACAACTGTTTAGTAGCAACGCTGTATGGCACACAATGGTAATAATATTACAGGCCTAGCACAGCAAATGCATGCTGCTCTTTGTGGCCCAGAAAGCGTTTCATGAAGGTGCCCCATGCAGTGATTACTATACTATGGCTATAAAGGACCAGTGCTTCACTTAGCATGGCTTTATCTGGCATAATGCAAATGAAAGCCTGAAGGAAACCTGGGCTTCAGTCAGGGTCAAGGTGGAGTCTCCAACCCTCTAATACTCTCAGGTCAGGTTATCATTTGGAGCTTGACCTGCAGTGTCCCCGAAATGCTTCTGCAATACTCATGCTGCAAGTTTCCTAATGCTCTTCTACATTTTCTCTTCCTCAACTGTACCTTTTTTGTTGGTTTTCATGCTCTTGGGTCATACTCTTTGCTCTTCAATGCTTTCTCTTCCTCTTCTACATTCTATGCTACATTTTCACTTTAGTGGGTTTCTCTTTGATTTTACGTCATCAGACACAAACTTTCACCTGGAGGCTTCTTTTGGTAAACAGTCTCTACTAACCAGCCCTACGAGCATGGGGCTTCTCCTTGGGCTCCTTTTCAGTTGGTGAGTCTCTGCGGATCCTACACTATGGCAAGATTTCATTCCTCCTTCTTACCAAGAGGAAAATTAGTAACAAATTCTTCTTTCTTGGTATTTCATGAGACCGCTAATACTGTGGCCGTTCTTACCTAACGACTCAGATATAATTTATGTTTTTAACCAACTCCTTTGATTTACTTTGAACTGAACTGAAGGCTAACGGTGTACGTAGGTGTCTAGCTTTTAAGCAACAGCCCCAAGAACAAATTGTGCAAGCCCTGAGAAAATAAATCCTGGCATTTTTACAGTGAGAACAAATTAAAAATCTTGCCAATGCTACACTTTCAAACAGAAATCAGCATCCTGATACAGCCAGCCGACAAAGCTGCTACTAAATGGTCAAGGCCCACATTTCCTTAATTGCCCTTTTGCTATCACTGGGCCTTAAATCAAAATGAGTATGCAGAAGATCATTACTTAGCTCCACAAATGCACATCTGCTCCAAAAAGTGGTCCAGAGTACCTCAGTATGTTGTGTGACTACTCGCCTTCTTCGAGAAATACATTGTCTACATTTTGGTTGCAACACCACCGCATAAGTACAGCTCAGGTGACGGTGACGCGCTGAACGATTTGTCTCAGCACAGAGATAAAAGTACTTCCTGAGGAACCACCTTTATAGAGAGCGGTCTCAGGTAGCAGCCTCTGACTTCATGGACCGCAAGAATTTTGGGCCTTACAGGCTGTCCTGAAGCTATAAGGGCCATTCCTTTTCATCCTCCTGGTTAATAAATAGATTTTTTTTTTTATAGCAGGTATAAAGACAGTTGAAGAGAATTTTTTTTTTTTAATAATTCCTGTACTGAGTTTGAGTACCTTCTGGCTTTCGGTTAAAAGGAAACTAAATTGCCATATGCAGTTGAAATACTTCAGCACAGACTCCATGAATTCAGGGCTACTTGTCATATAAGGCATCAAGCAGAGCCCACTAGGGGCACTGAAGCCATTGACAATGTCTAGTCTTACAAAAGCCATGGATTAACTCATCTGTACTCTCTGGGTCCTAATGGTTTGGCCGACTGATGATGGTGCAAGACTCTCAGACAGAAGGTAATTGCCTCTCTCTCTTTTTTTACTATAGATCAGCAATAATCTATCCCTTTCTCCCAGACTTAGGTCACTGCAAAGTTTTCTTCTGTTTATGTCACCACCTCGCTCCATCAGAGAGTCCTTCGTCGTCTTCCCATGGCAGTGACAAAAAAAAAGGATTTACTTTTAAGTGCCACCTCTGTGGCATCTGACTACCCCAGGAAGGCTTGACTTGTCTGATGGATTCCACTCTCTGCAGAAGATCATGACGTTCAGAACAAACGGAGCTCTTTGTCCTTCTCAGATATGCCAAGACTCTTTTCTAGACAGATTAAGACACTGGCAGGAGGCGATTGCTGAGCTCTTCCATAAAGCAGGAACCAGAAAAGATCCGTGCATTCAGTGGCATGGCCCTTCTCTTTTTAGTTATTATCGCTTGAAGTTTACAAGCAAAAATGAGTAAGTGTTCTGCCAGAACTTTTCTTCATATTAACCCCTCTGGCGACACTAAACTTCACTTTCCCGTCCGCTCTCCAGCACACCCCTGTCTCCCATGGCATCTGAAATATTTGCCAAGGCCTGAAACCACGCAGTCACCTCTTCCCCTCTCACCCCTTACTACTACTGCCTACAACTTCCCTGGAACTCGCCACAGTTCAAGGACACTCACTCACTCACGGGGTCCCACCTGCCTAAAGCTTAGCTCCTCTTCTCCCTGAGCCACTGCATCTTTTCTTGAACTCTCACCCTAGAACATCCCTGCTCTCTTTAACTTATGAGTCACTATCCCTGGAAAACATTTGTTGAGATCCTTTATCAAGCATGCACTATAACAAGGAAATGGATTGTAGTCTTGTTGAAGCAAGCTATACTTGAGGTACTAATGGGATTGCGGATTAAGGGTCCTACAGGGCCCCCTCAGAAGAGCTTGACCCTTGCGGAAGCCCTCGCAATCCGAGCTTTTACATCCACTCACCCAAAAACCGCATAACTGCATCCTTGCAGACTTCCAGGCTGTTGCCTTAACCTTTTGGTTGCCTTAGAACTCATTACTTAACTCCTGATGTCAAATGACACCACTGAGTTGTGTCCAGTTCCATCACGATGCCGACTCTGGGGCCATTACAACTGAAAGGGAAAAGCATGCAGGTCCCTTCTCTCTCCCTCCCGTGACTAGGACCGTTTCCCACACCCTACCTTCAGACAGTCTCCAAACAGAGCAGTGGAGCATGGAAGTTTTATCACTGTTTCCTTATCTTACCTAGTCTGTTACAGAGACTAGGCTCAGGTGTCTCTTCCAAAATCTTTGCAACACAAACAACTGCACCCTAGAGCAGTTAGAGCCAATTCAACAAGGGGATGTAGCCAGGCAAAGTCACAAAGCCAGATGATGGGCTACACAGTGCGCGTGAGGGGGAGCTCTCAGGAGAGCTAGGTGTGGAAATGTAGGAAACGTAGTAGGATGGTGTGGTACAAATGGCGTCATCAGAAACTCAAGTGAACAGTACCTATTTATATGGCTACTATCCCTCCTCAGTCACCACGCGCTCATCACTGTAGCACAGAATTTGCTCCACTGAAAAGGCCATTTAAATCCAGCTCTTTGGCTTCGCTCAACTAAGCAGTTTACGCTCATTTGCCTTGGAATGCTCTTCTACTCCCTAAAAACAATAACAGAAAAACAGCTTTTAATATCCTTGAATTTGAAAACACACCAGCTTCTTTTTAATAACTGCCGGAAAACTGTACCTAAACATACTTAAAACTACATTTTTCATTCTTTTTACTTAACTGCCACTTGCTTGAATTCAAGACTTTTGCAGGGGTCACAGCTCTACAAGTGGAAGACGCAAACCCCAGGTCACGTTCACAGGACTCCCACAGTTTGGACTTAAAGTCCAATACCTAAGACTTGGAATCGATTTTTCAGTGCTGGTAATATAGGCTTCGGATGATATTGAATTATGTGTGCATGCACAAACACATTATACATGGGGGCACAGACTTTGTACAGAGCAAAAAGCAGAGAGAGAGAAACACAGACACTAATATTAATGTATTACCGTTTACATCCTACTACCAGACGAGGAATGCTGTCACAGAGGTACAAGGGAAACCTTTCTGTCTCCTCAGTGACTGCTGGTAGAAGAGGGAACACTATGCGAGCATTCGGGCTTTGCAGAAGCGGGTATGGATCCAGCGGAGCTAACTCCTTCCTCTTTGACGTGAAATCATGCTTGTGTATGGGCAAACTTTGGGACTGCTGTCTGTGCCTAAGAAGTCCACAGCATTTAACCGATTTAGCGGTCAAAAGGGATAGAAATATTGCGATAGAAATCTATGTCTAACAAAAAGGCTTCTGGACAATGGCTTTGAGGTTTAATTCTTATCCTTTCTTTATAGACCGAGACACGGGAAGAAAAACCCCCCCCCACATGCCCCGAGCACAAAACCAGCGTTTCATTAACACCACATTCTACCAAAAAGAGTACAGCAGTTCTGAGTCGGTGGGTGAAAGGCAGTTGCATGACGAAAAGAAACAGACTAAAAATATAAAAAGCCAGACATGAATCCTTCTTTTTATCCGGGAGCCCTCAGTCTTAACTCTCATAACCCCATTTCCTACCATACGCCCATACTTCATTTTCAGCTCCAACTGTAACTTCTTGCAGGGAAGAAGCGCTTTCTTATTCATAACAAGTAGCCACTCCACCAGCATTGCTTCATAACAATAATGAATGACTATAGCTAGTCAACCGTTGTAGGTTGTTACCTCAGCCGTGCCGCCACCGCGCCCGCTCGCCCGGCCTCTACGCCCGGCCGCCCTCCGCCCCACACCCTCCAGCCTTCGCCTTCCGCCACCACTCGCCTCTGCTTGCTGCACACACGTCCCGCCAGCACTTGCCCACCATCGCATTTCCCCGCACCTCCAGCATCCTCTTGCAGCCCACCAGCTCTCAGACGCACGCACAGCTCCGCGATGCCTTTTCCTTCCGTTGTGACAGGCCTTGCTGGGGCTCCTGGCATCAGGCCCTTATCTATGGGACTTCCCATGGCAGTTTGTTGCTTCTTTAGCCGACTTGCCACTTTCCACACAGGAAAGTGCGATTCGCCCGTTAGAGCGATTCCTAGATTCACTCGGGCGTAGCTGCTCTTGCAGTCATCCGTTCCACCTCTCTGTTCTCCCCTTCCTTGGAGGTCGCCGAGGGGGGTGCAAAGTCCAGGGGACTCCACGTGAAGCACACCACGTGTGCACCTCTTTGTTCTTAAAATGTGACCCGTTGTCGGATGGTAGTTCTCGGCGCAAGGGAAAAGTGGCAAAGCAGCTGCTGAAGCAGCTGCAGTTGCTAGACCAGTTGCAGCTCGGGCGGGGGGCACATCCCCGATACCACTCCTTGTTTCTACTCCTGGGAGAAGGTGTTTCCAGCCTTCCGCTCGTCTCCCTGAGGGGCCAATACACTCCGCCTGGCAAGTTTCCCCGAGTACTTTACCTTCTCTGAGACTGGCGAGCTGTTTGTTGTCCCTGCGACATGCACTGTACCATCGCTTGACAAAAATGGCCTGAGTCTACAATGTGCTTTGCCGGGGCTTTTGTCACAGGCCAGCCTCTCCTCGCAGCCCCTTGAAATAAATCAAAGCTCCCAGCAGGTCCTAGCCATTCCGGTAGCCATTTGCCCAGCCGTTCTGCCGCAGAAATGGGTCATACATGGCTTCTGGCCAGAGGAGGAGCAGCCCTCTGATTCCACTTTGCCTCAGGGTTGCGGGGGTTTGGTGGGCACATACATGTCCTGCGGGGATGTTCTGAGCTTGAGCTCTATGCTAAGTCTTTTCCCAGGCAGTCCCCCCCCCCCACACACACACACCTCTCCCACTGACTTGCCGATTGCTTTTCAGCCAGCTGCCCAGCCAGCGGGGGGCCCGGCCCGCGGAGCACGCGCGGCCCTCGAGGCACAGGCGGCGCCTCGCTCCAGGGCCGTTTCCAGCGCTCGGAGCTCTGCTAGCGGGGCCGAGCCGGCCATTGCCTCGGCGAAAGCTTCTCCGCGCTCTCGCGGCAGAGCTGCGGCTCGGCCTCCGCAGGGTTTCCCGGGGCGCCGGGCGCGCCCGCCGCGGCCCCCGAGCCCGGCTTCGCTCTCGCCGTGCCGGGCAGCGGCGCCGCTCCCGCCGACGAGGCCGCAGGGCAGCGCTCCGCAGGCGTCCCCGGGCGCTCGGCACTCGCCGCTCGCTCGCTCGCTCGCTCGCTTTCTCCGGCCCCTCTCTCGCCCCCGCGGATCTGCAGACGAAGCCCCTCGCTGCTCTGCAGTCTTTGTGCTGTCCCCCGGCGCAAAGGCGCAAAGGCTGGCCGGGTAAAACGCGTTTGAAACACAGCACCAGGCACACACAACTTGACTTCCCTTTCGCGACTTAATGGCTCGCTAGTTAGCAGCCCTTCAGACGCCGCTAACAGCACTTTCTCCAGGGCAGGGCAGGGCAGGGCAGGGCAGGGCAGGGCAGGGGGGGGTCCCTCGAGCCTTGCGAGCCTTGCGGCGATTTAGAGCCAAAGGCAGTAGGGTAGTCCTTTGGACCTTGCGCACCTTGTTGCCATCATCCCCACGGCGAGCCCTTATCGCCTATGCCTGTATGTAGCGTAGCTGGGGGTGTGGGGTGGATCGGCCCCGTACACTGGTAAGTGACACTTTCCGCCTTTAAAGCAGCTAATGCTTCCTGATGGTTTGCTTGCCAGGTCCAGACCGCCTTGTTCGTCAGCACATCGTACAGAGGTCTCGCCAGCCTCCTGAGTCCAGCAATGAGTGACCTGCAAAACCCAAGAGGGTTTTTTTTTCCCCTAGAATACTCCGTTGCTGTAATTGTGGGAGTAATTCTGTCACAGGTTTTGTGACAGGAGCAGGGAGCGTCTACTGAGCAATGTTGACTGGTTTGCTGTTGGGCAGGAGTGGGGCTCTTCGTAGGAGAGTCCTAGGCTTAATCCTACGGAGATGAGTTTGTCCTGTCACTGGAGGACTACCGATTTCCCACGTACCCCAGCTATCTAGGCCAGACTCTCCTTGCAGAATATCCATTCCCAGACTATTCATTGCGCCCAAGAACAGCAAGACCTCCAATGCTACGTCCATTGGAGAATATTCATTTCGCCCGTCCAACTGGGTAAGTGTTAGGCGCACCATTAAGGCCTCCTACAGCAACTGCTTGTTTCTTGAAAGGAGCTTTACCTCCACAGGTACACTGCCGTGTTGTGGAAAGCTGCGCTGCCGTATGCATGCAAAATGTTGTGGGATACTTCTCCTTGACAGCGCCCAACCTTTCGGGGCTGTGGTTCGGTGTAGCTGTCGGGGCGGCCGCGACTCGCGGGGAGCGCAGCCGGGGCCGGGGCCGGGGGCTGTGCGGGGGCGGGGGCGGAAATCCTCCCCGCGCAGAGGCAGAGGCAGTGGCAGAGGCAGAGGCAGAGGCAGAGGCAGCGGCAGAGGCAGAGGCAGAGGCAGAGGCAGAGGCAGCGGCGGCGCGGCCGTGCCAGGGGGGCGGGCGGACGAGCTCCGGGGGCAGGACCTGGGTGCTGGGTGCAGGGTGCCGGGAGGTGCGTGCACGTTGCTGAGTGCTTTAGAGAAGCGAGTTGGGCGCTGAGGGAGAGTGCGAGCAAAGCTCATGTCGTGCCTTTCTTTGCTTTTGAAGAAAGGGTTTTGTATTTCCCGGCTTGTGTGGGAGCCAAGTTTGCTGCAGGAGTAAAGCTGGAAAGGTGTGCGGGACCTGGACAGATACTAGAGTCGCGTCCCGCATTTGCGTGTCTCAGGTCCTTTGGGTGTTCAAGTACTGTCTGTCTTTGTTATTTCATTTGGCAGGTGAGGGGCTGAAATGGGGAGCAGGAAGATGCTCACCAGGAAAATCCAGGGATTGTAATCACCTGGACCTGGAACTTGCCAACCAGCAAGAACCCAGCAGGCATGTGATCAGCTGTGTCAGCCTTGCCTGCAGTGGCCATGTGGCAGTGGAGCTTGTGCTTCTGAGGGGAGTGAGGAAGAAGAGCAGCAGAGTGCAGACTGTGGATGTGAGAGGAGCAGACTTGGGCCTCCTGGGGGGACTGGTGGAGGAATCCCATGGGAGGCAGCTCTGAAGGGCTCCAGAAAGCTGGCAGGTCTTTCAGGCCAGCAGCCTCCAAGCTCCAGAATGGCCCATGCTGATACCCAGTTCCAGTGTCAGAGAAGGAAATCGCAACTGCTTTAGCTTCAGCACTGTTAGAGAAGGAAAGTGTAGCTGAGTTAGCTTCAGCTTAGCATCGGCCTGACTCTTCCTTAGCGTAAGTGCCTAAAGTAGACGAAGCCTGCAGGCCTCAAGGCCGAACTGTCCAGGAACTCCAGAAATTGCTGACGATGTGACATTGCTGATGATGGAACTGCAAAAGCAATTAAAGCCAGCTAATACAGATACAAAACTCACTACCCAGGAGACCAAGTGGAGTGCAGGAGACCAGATGGGATGCACCTGGCTTGTGGTTGAGCTTTGGGAAGATAAGGGACTGGTAGGAAACAAGGACATGGTAACCAGCCTGGGATGTAGGCCAGGACCTGTGCAAAGGAGACAGACACCAATCAGAAGGAGAGCGAGCACCGACTCAGGAAACAAGATTGGAGGAGACCTTCCCTGGCAGGCAGGGAAACCAAGCTGTCAAGGGTAGAATTACCCCAGAATGTCTTTGTTTGGGGTACCCAGCTCCAGCTCTTACTATGCTCTACCGTCATTTAAATAAATAAATAATTTTGCTGTTATATGTGCATGAGACTCTGCTCCTTGGAAACCTAGCGTTGGACTATTTCTACAGCACCCAGGAAACCAAGCAGACATCTCAGGAGACAGGGTGGCTAAAGAGGGAACTCAGGCATGAGCTCTAATGCAAAAAGGCAGCACACAGCCATGGGAAGCAGGGAGAGGCTGCAAAGGAGGAATTGAGAACTATTGTCCAGGCAAGTAGGGAAGCAGTTCCTCTGACACAGCCAAAGCTCCTCTAGGCTCGATGCTTGCAAGGGATGCCAGGAGCATAAAGATGATGTGCTCTTGTTTCAGTAAGAGTAGAAGCGGGAACAAGGGAAATGTGGGCCCAGGGCTGAACGGGGCAGGCTGCCATTGAGAGGGACCTAGACAGGTCACGGAATGACTGAGTGCCCAACCAGTTCTTAGGCATCTGAGACAGTTTATTGAGCCCTAACAGATACAACAGATTTGGGGTGTCGGTATAGGCGTTCCTACTATTAACAAATGGATTTGATTAACAAATACAGTGCTTAACAAGTAAACGGATTTATCAAACTATTTACATATATCAAACTGTGGACATATATTGATATGTTATGGCACAAAGAAAGGAACAGAAACAAGAGAACAGACAAAAGAAGGATAAGTAGCTCCTCTGAAAAGGGAAAAGCAGTAAAGAGGGAGGAAGCTAACACTTCCACGATTCGGACAATCTCGAACCCCTTTTACAAAGCAGCTTTGCTTCTGTAGATTGGGCAATAACCGTCCTATAGGTGCACCGAACACTCACGCAACCATGCGGCGAGATTTAAATCCCAGCAGGAATTCCTCGGGCGGCACCCCCCCCCCCCCCCAAAATGCAACCTGTCCTCCCATTCAAAGTAATAGCAGGGTCTGTCTGTGACTACTTTGCTGGATTTACATGCGATGGCAAGCATTGCAAGTTATAGTTACCTAATCTAAGACTCCATTGGAAAAAATTACAACCACCACCACCACCAAGAAGATCCCCCCTCCTCCCCCCCCCCAGAATGCTTAACACAGCTGCCCAGAAAGGAACTCTCCCATTAGGCAGAACGATTGGACTTTTCAGATTGGTCTGCAACGGGGAAGAGAAAAAAAAATTAAGACACTTCCAAAAATTAACATTAAAGCGTTAAGTCATCAAGAAAAGGCAATGGCCTTACAACGCAGAACCAGCAGAGGCTATTTAAGAGCCATGCCGATTGTAAATCAGTCCTTGCCTCTTAGTCCCCCACAGCTCAGGTAAGCAATCACTAATGTAGTGAGTTCTTTTGTGATAACAATTACTTTCACCTTTCCCCGCCCCACCCCGTATAGCTAGGTTTCAAATATCTTGGGACTAGATTTGAAGTATCATTGTCAAAATAAATACCGGTCCATGTCCAATTTAAACTGTACCAAGTGTACGCTTCTAACAAGACTGATAAATCCATGAGAAGATGCTAGTGGACCCAGGCTGCTTGGTTTTTATCCGAAGGTAAACTCATGCTTGGCTTGGTCAAGTCAGCCACAGCACAAAGTCTTCCTAGCTCTACTAGAATGTCACTGAAAGGGTAATATTAGTAAATGTCAGAGGCTAACACGAGTAAAGATTAGTCACTAACGTTAAGCAATGTTTCTGTGAAGAAGTAGCTTTCTGGTGGTGAAAACAAATCCCCCCCCCCGGTTGATTGGACTCAACCTGGAGAGCTAGGATCTAAGCCTGGGATTTAAGCACAGGAGTGCCATGAATGGCCAGCAGGAGGCATTCCCCCACGTTTGTGACTGCTAAATGAACCTCTTTCTACACAGCTCCAGGGCAGAGAACACCACCAACAGTAAGCGTATGCTGTGCTTGCTTTACAGACAGCACAGTACCGCTCTAACAACTCTCTAGGTGTTTTTTTCCTTTTAAGAACAGGTCCTGTTTTGCAAGGATGAGGCACAAATACGTATGGCCTTCCTACAGAGAAAGAAAACAACTGCTGATAACAATAAATAATTTAGGAAAATATTCATATGCTTTACAGTCAATAGCATATTCTACAAGCTGCTGAGCCTGCACATCTTCTACCTCTCCACCAAGATTTTTTTAAATTTTGCTCTTATGCTTTTACTCCTTCACTCGCCAGCCCGATAAGGTACTTCTTCAACACAAGTGCGAACGCAAAAGCTACCTGTTAGCCCGACTCAATTTCTTTTTAGCATTTTAATTTCCCTACAGAGTGAATTTCTCACATGAGGTTAGCTTCTTATTCTGAAAGAGCATTGGAATACTTTCTAAGAACTTACAAACTGCTCCCTGATCCTGCAAGCGCCGTCTTCACAGACAGTTTCCGAGTTTGCTGCTTTGTGCTTTATGTCACTGCCAAATGTTGTGCCTGTCCCGTTTTATAGAGGGTAACCTCAAACATGGACTATCCATCCCTATGCCTCCAGGTCAAGAGGGAACAGTGGAAAAACATGAAGCGCCTTTGGTATTGTAACCAGCTGATCTCTTCCAAGACATCCACAGCCCACTCAGAATAACCAAATTAAGTAGCAGAAGGATGACTTTTTAAAACAGATACATAAATAGCTTCCCAAAAGAGCACTTGCACAAGTGAGTAATTCTGGAGACAGGACACTTTTGCTTTATCACAGGAGCAGTGCCAGGCTGTTCCCCTTCCCTTACACAAACTCATTCAAAAGGTCCGAGAACTGACATAATACCAGCCTGTGCACATGATGCGTCCACAGGCTATGCTAGCGCAACCGCACGTGTAAAGAACAGCCCAGCTTCTCCCCGGGAAACTCTACAGCAAGTCTGCATTGTGCAATTATGTGCAATTGTAGCAGCTATTGCAGCTATTGCAGTTATGGAAAGAGTGAGCGACGGAAATTGTGGAACAGCTTTAGTACTGTACTTTACTGCTCTACACGTTCTTTATCTCGCCTTGCCGTGTCAGCAGGAAAAAGTTTCTTCCTTGGTTATTTGAACTCCTGACAATAGGCAAAGCTTGAAAAAAGCAGTGCGTCCCTTTCCCCGCTTGCAAGACAAGAAAAAAAGCCCCATTTAGAATATGATGGAGAAAAACATCTCAAACCACTCTCAGTATTGACAAGGGGGATTTGTAAAGAAATGGCACAGTATAGCTCTGCGTGAGTCTCAGGGCGTCTTTCCTGAAGCATAACCACAGGGCGACACTCATAAAGGAGGAGACTTAGTCACATTACCTAGAAACAGAACTCTTGGAAAAACTTCTAAGAACGGGCTCCAGGCACTGGGAGGCAATCCTGTGTAGCGATAGCAAGTGACTGTACGACTTTAACGTGGCTGCGCTTGACTGCCTGAGATGGCCTTAGACGACCCACGTGTCTCCACCTTAGTCAGTTGGCCAAAACAAGAACGGGGTTTCCACGCAACTTATTGGCAACGCGTTGTTATTTGCTGCTCAGGCTTCCAGTCCGTTTCCAATCAAGAGACAGCTTAGTTTTAGCCACATGAAGTACAGTGACATTTTAAATGTACCTTCCAAAGTTAGTGGTTGAACGGAACTGAAGAGGCTAGAGGGAGACACAGACAGGAGGGCAGGAGGAGATTGAATAGCAAAAGGAGTGACAGCAGAGCCGTCATTACGGGACCAGACTACAGACGCGACTCCACACCTGCAACCGTGACAATGACGGCCAGCAGAGCAGAGGAATAGAAGGCTTGGAGAGAGAGTTTGCACCACGGGCAATAGTTCCTTCTCTTTTCTAAGGCTTCCCTCCTTTTGGTATGAGTTGTTCATTAAAATGTATTCAATTCCGAGGAGGAGGAGCGCCTCCACGGGGCCCAGTCACCATCATCACAGCCACCGAGTCTGACAAGAGTTCTCACAGAGAGACCTGGAGGTATCAGCAGACTTTGCCCGTGGGGAAAAATGGACTCTACGCAGACTGCTTTATTACTTTGTTGCTTACAGAAGGGCTCCATGCTGTTCAGTAGCTGTTATTTCAGTCTTCGCGCCTCGACTGCAGAGAGTTGGGCTAAGGCGTGGGATGACAGAGTTGCGGTAACAGAGCTGGGATAAGGCACTGGCTTGTGATTTGAGAACAAAATGGCAATCATGGGTTGATCTGTTGCAGCCTTTCTTCTAGTATTAAGCAAATGACTCACTCTTTCTGTGCTTCAGCGCCCACCCTGTAAAGCAGTGGGGGCAGGGGGCTAATGCAGTACGAGTGTCACAGGGACGGAGATAGTAGAGGCTCTGAGGCAGACAGATCCTCCAGCAATGGGTGCTAGGCCACATACAAAGAGAGAGGTCTAACCTCCTAGACAAACAAATGTCATAACCATTTACTTGCTGAGCCTCTGCAGACTGCTCTGTGAAATCATCCGTGCTAACTGAGATGCACCTGGTAGAAAAAAAAAACACTACAGATGCTACACAGAAAGCCACAGGCTTAGCAACAGCTGTAGGAGCAACTGGGGGAAACGTCAAGAACTCCCTTTGAGTACTCTAGATGAAGAGAAATGTTTGGCACTCAACTACAGAGGTCAGCTCAGAGCAGTGGAAACATTACCTCACCTTTGCTTGACCTGCAATTCTCTGTAGGGGGCCAGAGCAGCTTTGGGGTGTTGGAGAGAATCTGAACCCTTTCACCTGCAGTGTAGGTGACAGCAGCAAAAGCCATGGATTTTTCCCTCTAATCTCTTGCTCTGTGTATCTGTTAACCACATCATCCGCAAAGTTGTTCCTTCCCCGTGCTTTTTATAGTAGTTCAGCTACAAAGGGCCAATTAGACATTACCAGAACCCAAAGGGTTGCTTGTTCTAAAAAAACAGCTATAGAGTAAAACCCACTTGTCACGATACTGACAAGCCGGAGCATCTATTCTGAAGAAAGAGAAAAGGAAAATGTAGAGGAACTTCCTATCTTGGCATCTTTCCAGAGATGCTGCTAGTGAGCTCCCTGGCTTGAAGTACAACAAAACACCATCTTCACTGTGTGTTCTTAGCAGTTCTGCACTGAACGGTGCTCCTCAATGCAGACTCCGTGGAAAGCCATCTTCCTTTTGTGTGGAGTGGAGGAGGGCCAGATATTCCGACTGGCTAATTCTTTAAGGAAAGGAAATCCACTGCAAGCCACTGAAAGGATAAAAGCCTTCAGAAAGGATGACTGTAGAATGTCGATGAATTCTGCACCAATTCCACCTGTTATGCATCTCATCGTTAAGGGTTAGACTGAAAAGACCAGAAAGCGTCATACACTGAACACGTTCTGCCTCAAATTTCCTGGAAATCAATGCTGTACTTCATCAGATGAGGCACATTACAAGTTGTCATCTTCTAATACTCCACACACATTAATTTCCAAAAGAGTATTAGCTCAGTCTCTCTCAACGAATTTCTTTCAGTGGAAACTAACACACATTCTGAAAATCCATGACAATCCATCTCAGGCTAAAAGAAAACTCCACACACGATGCTCTTGAAGCAAACTGTGTCCTGGAGTTTCCCAGGGCTTCTTTCACCACACTCTCGGAAAACATTCCACATGGATTTTCAAGGCGCAGTGGCCATAAGAACTTGCCAGAAGACGTCGCAGACTTAAATAACCGAGAAGAGTTTGTTCCAAATGTTCACTCTGTGACAGGCCTTTTGGAGTGGGAGAGCTTCTCGCTCAGTTATCTACAATGAATCTCCAGAGGGTGACTACACCTTTTGTCTCTAGAACTGCTTTCTGACTGTAAGGGACTTCTGAAAGTCCTTTTGTCCTGCACAAAAACTGCAGGAAACAAAGCCCTAGACTTTATTCAATGGCTTTCTTTTCCTTTTATGTCCTCCCTAGATGTGTGGTCAACAATTTGCGGGGGAGGGTTGCCTTTTTTTTCTTTTTTTTTTTTTTCCATTGTGCTCCCCGACAGCTAGCAGGTCCACTGTCTGGAGAATCTTTAACCTGGAAGGAATAGATGGCACTTGGGTAACAAGGAGTTGGGTCAGCTCTTCTGATCACAGAAGACATTGCCTTTTCCTAATTTCCTTGACGTTAATCCCTTTGCACCTTAGTGTCTCGTGCCTAAAGAGGTTCCAGCAAGACAGCAGACGAGAGTAATCCAGCTTGCCTCACACCGTTTTACATCTTTGAAGAAAGCAATTATTTTGTGTGGCCCTTATTCGAAAGCGTACTAACATTCTAAACTCCAGAGCCAAGAAAGGCAGAAAATTGCGTCCAGAGACGCATACTGTGGGTTACCGTCTCTCATCTCCTTTCACATGGTCAATACAGACACGCTCTGCATACTACACAGAAAGTCATTCTCTGACCTAGTTGCCCAATGATCAGATGACTATCACGGCTGGAGATCGTGGAGACCTCTTGCAAGTTATCACAATAGTTCCAAAAACCAAGGTCACAATCAGAGGCCTCCTCTAATCCAAGCCCAGAGCCGCTCTCTCAGCTCATTATCCAGTAAAAAAGCAGACCCTCTGTTTTACACTCACGTGGAATACTCCTCCAACAAATTCACAAATGAACGTAAAGAAAGAATGACTTTTTGACCACTGAAACACTTCAGCTTTTCTTTCCCGATAGTCTGCGTGCACACAAGGCACTCCACGAAAGTGAGCATATTCCTCCATCCTTTGGCTTTAGACTCCAAACCTGCAGTAGTCACACCGGTACAGCTATGACACCGCCCAGCTATTCACTAACTTCTACTCACCTCACATTCCTACCCCTACCAAAATATAGACCAGATCCAGCTGCAACAGGACACTGCTGAGCCTCTCCTTGACCTGCAGTGTCCTACACACTACTGTAGAACCTGTAAGGGTTCTACAATACTCATTTTGCAAGTGTGCTAACGCTCTCTTACAGTTTCTATTGCTCAGCTGCACCTTTCTTGTTTGTTTCCATACTCTTGGTCATACTCAGATCAGAAGAGAGGATTCCTGAAAAGGTGACCAGCACAAGCAATCTTTTTAGCAAGGCAAAGCTGGGCAAACGGCAAGCATCTCTCAACAACTGTTTAGTAGCAACGCTGTATGGCACACAATGGTAATAATATTACAGGCCTAGCACAGCAAATGCATGCTGCTCTTTGTGGCCCAGAAAGCGTTTCATGAAGGTGCCCCATGCAGTGATTACTATACTATGGCTATAAAGGACCAGTGCTTCACTTAGCATGGCTTTATCTGGCATAATGCAAATGAAAGCCTGAAGGAAACCTGGGCTTCAGTCAGGGTCAAGGTGGAGTCTCCAACCCTCTAATACTCTCAGGTCAGGTTATCATTTGGAGCTTGACCTGCAGTGTCCCCGAAATGCTTCTGCAATACTCATGCTGCAAGTTTCCTAATGCTCTTCTACATTTTCTCTTCCTCAACTGTACCTTTTTTGTTGGTTTTCATGCTCTTGGGTCATACTCTTTGCTCTTCAATGCTTTCTCTTCCTCTTCTACATTCTATGCTACATTTTCACTTTAGTGGGTTTCTCTTTGATTTTACGTCATCAGACACAAACTTTCACCTGGAGGCTTCTTTTGGTAAACAGTCTCTACTAACCAGCCCTACGAGCATGGGGCTTCTCCTTGGGCTCCTTTTCAGTTGGTGAGTCTCTGCGGATCCTACACTATGGCAAGATTTCATTCCTCCTTCTTACCAAGAGGAAAATTAGTAACAAATTCTTCTTTCTTGGTATTTCATGAGACCGCTAATACTGTGGCCGTTCTTACCTAACGACTCAGATATAATTTATGTTTTTAACCAACTCCTTTGATTTACTTTGAACTGAACTGAAGGCTAACGGTGTACGTAGGTGTCTAGCTTTTAAGCAACAGCCCCAAGAACAAATTGTGCAAGCCCTGAGAAAATAAATCCTGGCATTTTTACAGTGAGAACAAATTAAAAATCTTGCCAATGCTACACTTTCAAACAGAAATCAGCATCCTGATACAGCCAGCCGACAAAGCTGCTACTAAATGGTCAAGGCCCACATTTCCTTAATTGCCCTTTTGCTATCACTGGGCCTTAAATCAAAATGAGTATGCAGAAGATCATTACTTAGCTCCACAAATGCACATCTGCTCCAAAAAGTGGTCCAGAGTACCTCAGTATGTTGTGTGACTACTCGCCTTCTTCGAGAAATACATTGTCTACATTTTGGTTGCAACACCACCGCATAAGTACAGCTCAGGTGACGGTGACGCGCTGAACGATTTGTCTCAGCACAGAGATAAAAGTACTTCCTGAGGAACCACCTTTATAGAGAGCGGTCTCAGGTAGCAGCCTCTGACTTCATGGACCGCAAGAATTTTGGGCCTTACAGGCTGTCCTGAAGCTATAAGGGCCATTCCTTTTCATCCTCCTGGTTAATAAATAGATTTTTTTTTTTTATAGCAGGTATAAAGACAGTTGAAGAGAATTTTTTTTTTTTAATAATTCCTGTACTGAGTTTGAGTACCTTCTGGCTTTCGGTTAAAAGGAAACTAAATTGCCATATGCAGTTGAAATACTTCAGCACAGACTCCATGAATTCAGGGCTACTTGTCATATAAGGCATCAAGCAGAGCCCACTAGGGGCACTGAAGCCATTGACAATGTCTAGTCTTACAAAAGCCATGGATTAACTCATCTGTACTCTCTGGGTCCTAATGGTTTGGCCGACTGATGATGGTGCAAGACTCTCAGACAGAAGGTAATTGCCTCTCTCTCTTTTTTTACTATAGATCAGCAATAATCTATCCCTTTCTCCCAGACTTAGGTCACTGCAAAGTTTTCTTCTGTTTATGTCACCACCTCGCTCCATCAGAGAGTCCTTCGTCGTCTTCCCATGGCAGTGACAAAAAAAAAGGATTTACTTTTAAGTGCCACCTCTGTGGCATCTGACTACCCCAGGAAGGCTTGACTTGTCTGATGGATTCCACTCTCTGCAGAAGATCATGACGTTCAGAACAAACGGAGCTCTTTGTCCTTCTCAGATATGCCAAGACTCTTTTCTAGACAGATTAAGACACTGGCAGGAGGCGATTGCTGAGCTCTTCCATAAAGCAGGAACCAGAAAAGATCCGTGCATTCAGTGGCATGGCCCTTCTCTTTTTAGTTATTATCGCTTGAAGTTTACAAGCAAAAATGAGTAAGTGTTCTGCCAGAACTTTTCTTCATATTAACCCCTCTGGCGACACTAAACTTCACTTTCCCGTCCGCTCTCCAGCACACCCCTGTCTCCCATGGCATCTGAAATATTTGCCAAGGCCTGAAACCACGCAGTCACCTCTTCCCCTCTCACCCCTTACTACTACTGCCTACAACTTCCCTGGAACTCGCCACAGTTCAAGGACACTCACTCACTCACGGGGTCCCACCTGCCTAAAGCTTAGCTCCTCTTCTCCCTGAGCCACTGCATCTTTTCTTGAACTCTCACCCTAGAACATCCCTGCTCTCTTTAACTTATGAGTCACTATCCCTGGAAAACATTTGTTGAGATCCTTTATCAAGCATGCACTATAACAAGGAAATGGATTGTAGTCTTGTTGAAGCAAGCTATACTTGAGGTACTAATGGGATTGCGGATTAAGGGTCCTACAGGGCCCCCTCAGAAGAGCTTGACCCTTGCGGAAGCCCTCGCAATCCGAGCTTTTACATCCACTCACCCAAAAACCGCATAACTGCATCCTTGCAGACTTCCAGGCTGTTGCCTTAACCTTTTGGTTGCCTTAGAACTCATTACTTAACTCCTGATGTCAAATGACACCACTGAGTTGTGTCCAGTTCCATCACGATGCCGACTCTGGGGCCATTACAACTGAAAGGGAAAAGCATGCAGGTCCCTTCTCTCTCCCTCCCGTGACTAGGACCGTTTCCCACACCCTACCTTCAGACAGTCTCCAAACAGAGCAGTGGAGCATGGAAGTTTTATCACTGTTTCCTTATCTTACCTAGTCTGTTACAGAGACTAGGCTCAGGTGTCTCTTCCAAAATCTTTGCAACACAAACAACTGCACCCTAGAGCAGTTAGAGCCAATTCAACAAGGGGATGTAGCCAGGCAAAGTCACAAAGCCAGATGATGGGCTACACAGTGCGCGTGAGGGGGAGCTCTCAGGAGAGCTAGGTGTGGAAATGTAGGAAACGTAGTAGGATGGTGTGGTACAAATGGCGTCATCAGAAACTCAAGTGAACAGTACCTATTTATATGGCTACTATCCCTCCTCAGTCACCACGCGCTCATCACTGTAGCACAGAATTTGCTCCACTGAAAAGGCCATTTAAATCCAGCTCTTTGGCTTCGCTCAACTAAGCAGTTTACGCTCATTTGCCTTGGAATGCTCTTCTACTCCCTAAAAACAATAACAGAAAAACAGCTTTTAATATCCTTGAATTTGAAAACACACCAGCTTCTTTTTAATAACTGCCGGAAAACTGTACCTAAACATACTTAAAACTACATTTTTCATTCTTTTTACTTAACTGCCACTTGCTTGAATTCAAGACTTTTGCAGGGGTCACAGCTCTACAAGTGGAAGACGCAAACCCCAGGTCACGTTCACAGGACTCCCACAGTTTGGACTTAAAGTCCAATACCTAAGACTTGGAATCGATTTTTCAGTGCTGGTAATATAGGCTTCGGATGATATTGAATTATGTGTGCATGCACAAACACATTATACATGGGGGCACAGACTTTGTACAGAGCAAAAAGCAGAGAGAGAGAAACACAGACACTAATATTAATGTATTACCGTTTACATCCTACTACCAGACGAGGAATGCTGTCACAGAGGTACAAGGGAAACCTTTCTGTCTCCTCAGTGACTGCTGGTAGAAGAGGGAACACTATGCGAGCATTCGGGCTTTGCAGAAGCGGGTATGGATCCAGCGGAGCTAACTCCTTCCTCTTTGACGTGAAATCATGCTTGTGTATGGGCAAACTTTGGGACTGCTGTCTGTGCCTAAGAAGTCCACAGCATTTAACCGATTTAGCGGTCAAAAGGGATAGAAATATTGCGATAGAAATCTATGTCTAACAAAAAGGCTTCTGGACAATGGCTTTGAGGTTTAATTCTTATCCTTTCTTTATAGACCGAGACACGGGAAGAAAAACCCCCCCCCACATGCCCCGAGCACAAAACCAGCGTTTCATTAACACCACATTCTACCAAAAAGAGTACAGCAGTTCTGAGTCGGTGGGTGAAAGGCAGTTGCATGACGAAAAGAAACAGACTAAAAATATAAAAAGCCAGACATGAATCCTTCTTTTTATCCGGGAGCCCTCAGTCTTAACTCTCATAACCCCATTTCCTACCATACGCCCATACTTCATTTTCAGCTCCAACTGTAACTTCTTGCAGGGAAGAAGCGCTTTCTTATTCATAACAAGTAGCCACTCCACCAGCATTGCTTCATAACAATAATGAATGACTATAGCTAGTCAACCGTTGTAGGTTGTTACCTCAGCCGTGCCGCCACCGCGCCCGCTCGCCCGGCCTCTACGCCCGGCCGCCCTCCGCCCCACACCCTCCAGCCTTCGCCTTCCGCCACCACTCGCCTCTGCTTGCTGCACACACGTCCCGCCAGCACTTGCCCACCATCGCATTTCCCCGCACCTCCAGCATCCTCTTGCAGCCCACCAGCTCTCAGACGCACGCACAGCTCCGCGATGCCTTTTCCTTCCGTTGTGACAGGCCTTGCTGGGGCTCCTGGCATCAGGCCCTTATCTATGGGACTTCCCATGGCAGTTTGTTGCTTCTTTAGCCGACTTGCCACTTTCCACACAGGAAAGTGCGATTCGCCCGTTAGAGCGATTCCTAGATTCACTCGGGCGTAGCTGCTCTTGCAGTCATCCGTTCCACCTCTCTGTTCTCCCCTTCCTTGGAGGTCGCCGAGGGGGGTGCAAAGTCCAGGGGACTCCACGTGAAGCACACCACGTGTGCACCTCTTTGTTCTTAAAATGTGACCCGTTGTCGGATGGTAGTTCTCGGCGCAAGGGAAAAGTGGCAAAGCAGCTGCTGAAGCAGCTGCAGTTGCTAGACCAGTTGCAGCTCGGGCGGGGGGCACATCCCCGATACCACTCCTTGTTTCTACTCCTGGGAGAAGGTGTTTCCAGCCTTCCGCTCGTCTCCCTGAGGGGCCAATACACTCCGCCTGGCAAGTTTCCCCGAGTACTTTACCTTCTCTGAGACTGGCGAGCTGTTTGTTGTCCCTGCGACATGCACTGTACCATCGCTTGACAAAAATGGCCTGAGTCTACAATGTGCTTTGCCGGGGCTTTTGTCACAGGCCAGCCTCTCCTCGCAGCCCCTTGAAATAAATCAAAGCTCCCAGCAGGTCCTAGCCATTCCGGTAGCCATTTGCCCAGCCGTTCTGCCGCAGAAATGGGTCATACATGGCTTCTGGCCAGAGGAGGAGCAGCCCTCTGATTCCACTTTGCCTCAGGGTTGCGGGGGTTTGGTGGGCACATACATGTCCTGCGGGGATGTTCTGAGCTTGAGCTCTATGCTAAGTCTTTTCCCAGGCAGTCCCCCCCCCCCACACACACACACCTCTCCCACTGACTTGCCGATTGCTTTTCAGCCAGCTGCCCAGCCAGCGGGGGGCCCGGCCCGCGGAGCACGCGCGGCCCTCGAGGCACAGGCGGCGCCTCGCTCCAGGGCCGTTTCCAGCGCTCGGAGCTCTGCTAGCGGGGCCGAGCCGGCCACTGCCTCGGCGAAAGCTTCTCCGCGCTCTCGCGGCAGAGCTGCGGCTCGGCCTCCGCAGGGTTTCCCGGGGCGCCGGGCGCGCCCGCCGCGGCCCCCGAGCCCGGCTTCGCTCTCGCCGTGCCGGGCAGCGGCGCCGCTCCCGCCGACGAGGCCGCAGGGCAGCGCTCCGCAGGCGTCCCCGGGCGCTCGGCACTCGCCGCTCGCTCGCTCGCTCGCTTTCTCCGGCCCCTCTCTCGCCCCCGCGGATCTGCAGACGAAGCCCCTCGCTGCTCTGCAGTCTTTGTGCTGTCCCCCGGCGCAAAGGCGCAAAGGCTGGCCGGGTAAAACGCGTTTGAAACACAGCACCAGGCACACACAACTTGACTTCCCTTTCGCGACTTAATGGCTCGCTAGTTAGCAGCCCTTCAGACGCCGCTAACAGCACTTTCTCCAGGGCAGGGCAGGGCAGGGCAGGGCAGGGGGGGGTCCCTCGAGCCTTGCGAGCCTTGCGGCGATTTAGAGCCAAAGGCAGTAGGGTAGTCCTTTGGACCTTGCGCACCTTGTTGCCATCATCCCCACGGCGAGCCCTTATCGCCTATGCCTGTATGTAGCGTAGCTGGGGGTGTGGGGTGGATCGGCCCCGTACACTGGTAAGTGACACTTTCCGCCTTTAAAGCAGCTAATGCTTCCTGATGGTTTGCTTGCCAGGTCCAGACCGCCTTGTTCGTCAGCACATCGTACAGAGGTCTCGCCAGCCTCCTGAGTCCAGCAATGAGTGACCTGCAAAACCCAAGAGGGTTTTTTTTTCCCCTAGAATACTCCGTTGCTGTAATTGTGGGAGTAATTCTGTCACAGGTTTTGTGACAGGAGCAGGGAGCGTCTACTGAGCAATGTTGACTGGTTTGCTGTTGGGCAGGAGTGGGGCTCTTCGTAGGAGAGTCCTAGGCTTAATCCTACGGAGATGAGTTTGTCCTGTCACTGGAGGACTACCGATTTCCCACGTACCCCAGCTATCTAGGCCAGACTCTCCTTGCAGAATATCCATTCCCAGACTATTCATTGCGCCCAAGAACAGCAAGACCTCCAATGCTACGTCCATTGGAGAGTATTCATTTCGCCCGTCCAACTGGGTAAGTGTTAGGCGCACCATTAAGGCCTCCTACAGCAACTGCTTGTTTCTTGAAAGGAGCTTTACCTCCACAGGTACGCTGCCGTGTTGTGGAAAGCTGCGCTGCCGTATGCATGCAAAATGTTGTGGGATACTTCTCCTTGACAGCGCCCAACCTTTCGGGGCTGTGGTTCGGTGTAGCTGTCGGGGCGGCCGCGACTCGCGGGGAGCGCAGCCGGGGCCGGGGCCGGGGGCTGTGCGGGGGCGGGGGCGGAAATCCTCCCCGCGCAGAGGCAGAGGCAGTGGCAGAGGCAGAGGCAGAGGCAGAGGCAGCGGCAGAGGCAGAGGCAGAGGCAGAGGCAGAGGCAGCGGCGGCGCGGCCGTGCCAGGGGGGCGGGCGGACGAGCTCCGGGGGCAGGACCTGGGTGCTGGGTGCAGGGTGCCGGGAGGTGCGTGCACGTTGCTGAGTGCTTTAGAGAAGCGAGTTGGGCGCTGAGGGAGAGTGCGAGCAAAGCTCATGTCGTGCCTTTCTTTGCTTTTGAAGAAAGGGTTTTGTATTTCCCGGCTTGTGTGGGAGCCAAGTTTGCTGCAGGAGTAAAGCTGGAAAGGTGTGCGGGACCTGGACAGATACTAGAGTCGCGTCCCGCATTTGCGTGTCTCAGGTCCTTTGGGTGTTCAAGTACTGTCTGTCTTTGTTATTTCATTTGGCAGGTGAGGGGCTGAAATGGGGAGCAGGAAGATGCTCACCAGGAAAATCCAGGGATTGTAATCACCTGGACCTGGAACTTGCCAACCAGCAAGAACCCAGCAGGCATGTGATCAGCTGTGTCAGCCTTGCCTGCAGTGGCCATGTGGCAGTGGAGCTTGTGCTTCTGAGGGGAGTGAGGAAGAAGAGCAGCAGAGTGCAGACTGTGGATGTGAGAGGAGCAGACTTGGGCCTCCTGGGGGGACTGGTGGAGGAATCCCATGGGAGGCAGCTCTGAAGGGCTCCAGAAAGCTGGCAGGTCTTTCAGGCCAGCAGCCTCCAAGCTCCAGAATGGCCCATGCTGATACCCAGTTCCAGTGTCAGAGAAGGAAATCGCAACTGCTTTAGCTTCAGCACTGTTAGAGAAGGAAAGTGTAGCTGAGTTAGCTTCAGCTTAGCATCGGCCTGACTCTTCCTTAGCGTAAGTGCCTAAAGTAGACGAAGCCTGCAGGCCTCAAGGCCGAACTGTCCAGGAACTCCAGAAATTGCTGACGATGTGACATTGCTGATGATGGAACTGCAAAAGCAATTAAAGCCAGCTAATACAGATACAAAACTCACTACCCAGGAGACCAAGTGGAGTGCAGGAGACCAGATGGGATGCACCTGGCTTGTGGTTGAGCTTTGGGAAGATAAGGGACTGGTAGGAAACAAGGACATGGTAACCAGCCTGGGATGTAGGCCAGGACCTGTGCAAAGGAGACAGACACCAATCAGAAGGAGAGCGAGCACCGACTCAGGAAACAAGATTGGAGGAGACCTTCCCTGGCAGGCAGGGAAACCAAGCTGTCAAGGGTAGAATTACCCCAGAATGTCTTTGTTTGGGGTACCCAGCTCCAGCTCTTACTATGCTCTACCGTCATTTAAATAAATAAATAATTTTGCTGTTATATGTGCATGAGACTCTGCTCCTTGGAAACCTAGCGTTGGACTATTTCTACAGCACCCAGGAAACCAAGCAGACATCTCAGGAGACAGGGTGGCTAAAGAGGGAACTCAGGCATGAGCTCTAATGCAAAAAGGCAGCACACAGCCATGGGAAGCAGGGAGAGGCTGCAAAGGAGGAATTGAGAACTATTGTCCAGGCAAGTAGGGAAGCAGTTCCTCTGACACAGCCAAAGCTCCTCTAGGCTCGATGCTTGCAAGGGATGCCAGGAGCATAAAGATGATGTGCTCTTGTTTCAGTAAGAGTAGAAGCGGGAACAAGGGAAATGTGGGCCCAGGGCTGAACGGGGCAGGCTGCCATTGAGAGGGACCTAGACAGGTCACGGAATGACTGAGTGCCCAACCAGTTCTTAGGCATCTGAGACAGTTTATTGAGCCCTAACAGATACAACAGATTTGGGGTGTCGGTATAGGCGTTCCTACTATTAACAAATGGATTTGATTAACAAATACAGTGCTTAACAAGTAAACGGATTTATCAAACTATTTACATATATCAAACTGTGGACATATATTGATATGTTATGGCACAAAGAAAGGAACAGAAACAAGAGAACAGACAAAAGAAGGATAAGTAGCTCCTCTGAAAAGGGAAAAGCAGTAAAGAGGGAGGAAGCTAACACTTCCACGATTCGGACAATCTCGAACCCCTTTTACAAAGCAGCTTTGCTTCTGTAGATTGGGCAATAACCGTCCTATAGGTGCACCGAACACTCACGCAACCATGCGGCGAGATTTAAATCCCAGCAGGAATTCCTCGGGCGGCACCCCCCCCCCCCAAAATGCAACCTGTCCTCCCATTCAAAGTAATAGCAGGGTCTGTCTGTGACTACTTTGCTGGATTTACATGCGATGGCAAGCATTGCAAGTTATAGTTACCTAATCTAAGACTCCATTGGAAAAAATTACAACCACCACCACCACCAAGAAGATCCCCCCTCCTCCCCCCCCCCAGAATGCTTAACACAGCTGCCCAGAAAGGAACTCTCCCATTAGGCAGAACGATTGGACTTTTCAGATTGGTCTGCAACGGGGAAGAGAAAAAAAAATTAAGACACTTCCAAAAATTAACATTAAAGCGTTAAGTCATCAAGAAAAGGCAATGGCCTTACAACGCAGAACCAGCAGAGGCTATTTAAGAGCCATGCCGATTGTAAATCAGTCCTTGCCTCTTAGTCCCCCACAGCTCAGGTAAGCAATCACTAATGTAGTGAGTTCTTTTGTGATAACAATTACTTTCACCTTTCCCCGCCCCACCCCGTATAGCTAGGTTTCAAATATCTTGGGACTAGATTTGAAGTATCATTGTCAAAATAAATACCGGTCCATGTCCAATTTAAACTGTACCAAGTGTACGCTTCTAACAAGACTGATAAATCCATGAGAAGATGCTAGTGGACCCAGGCTGCTTGGTTTTTAGCCGAAGGTAAACTCATGCTTGGCTTGGTCAAGTCAGCCACAGCACAAAGTCTTCCTAGCTCTACTAGAATGTCACTGAAAGGGTAATATTAGTAAATGTCAGAGGCTAACACGAGTAAAGATTAGTCACTAACGTTAAGCAATGTTTCTGTGAAGAAGTAGCTTTCTGGTGGTGAAAACAAATCCCCCCCCCCGGTTGATTGGACTCAACCTGGAGAGCTAGGATCTAAGCCTGGGATTTAAGCACAGGAGTGCCATGAATGGCCAGCAGGAGGCATTCCCCCACGTTTGTGACTGCTAAATGAACCTCTTTCTACACAGCTCCAGGGCAGAGAACACCACCAACAGTAAGCGTATGCTGTGCTTGCTTTACAGACAGCACAGTACCGCTCTAACAACTCTCTAGGTGTTTTTTTCCTTTTAAGAACAGGTCCTGTTTTGCAAGGATGAGGCACAAATACGTATGGCCTTCCTACAGAGAAAGAAAACAACTGCTGATAACAATAAATAATTTAGGAAAATATTCATATGCTTTACAGTCAATAGCATATTCTACAAGCTGCTGAGCCTGCACATCTTCTACCTCTCCACCAAGATTTTTTTAAATTTTGCTCTTATGCTTTTACTCCTTCACTCGCCAGCCCGATAAGGTACTTCTTCAACACAAGTGCGAACGCAAAAGCTACCTGTTAGCCCGACTCAATTTCTTTTTAGCATTTTAATTTCCCTACAGAGTGAATTTCTCACATGAGGTTAGCTTCTTATTCTGAAAGAGCATTGGAATACTTTCTAAGAACTTACAAACTGCTCCCTGATCCTGCAAGCGCCGTCTTCACAGACAGTTTCCGAGTTTGCTGCTTTGTGCTTTATGTCACTGCCAAATGTTGTGCCTGTCCCGTTTTATAGAGGGTAACCTCAAACATGGACTATCCATCCCTATGCCTCCAGGTCAAGAGGGAACAGTGGAAAAACATGAAGCGCCTTTGGTATTGTAACCAGCTGATCTCTTCCAAGACATCCACAGCCCACTCAGAATAACCAAATTAAGTAGCAGAAGGATGACTTTTTAAAACAGATACATAAATAGCTTCCCAAAAGAGCACTTGCACAAGTGAGTAATTCTGGAGACAGGACACTTTTGCTTTATCACAGGAGCAGTGCCAGGCTGTTCCCCTTCCCTTACACAAACTCATTCAAAAGGTCCGAGAACTGACATAATACCAGCCTGTGCACATGATGCGTCCACAGGCTATGCTAGCGCAACCGCACGTGTAAAGAACAGCCCAGCTTCTCCCCGGGAAACTCTACAGCAAGTCTGCATTGTGCAATTATGTGCAATTGTAGCAGCTATTGCAGCTATTGCAGTTATGGAAAGAGTGAGCGACGGAAATTGTGGAACAGCTTTAGTACTGTACTTTACTGCTCTACACGTTCTTTATCTCGCCTTGCCGTGTCAGCAGGAAAAAGTTTCTTCCTTGGTTATTTGAACTCCTGACAATAGGCAAAGCTTGAAAAAAGCAGTGCGTCCCTTTCCCCGCTTGCAAGACAAGAAAAAAAGCCCCATTTAGAATATGATGGAGAAAAACATCTCAAACCACTCTCAGTATTGACAAGGGGGATTTGTAAAGAAATGGTAGAGTATAGCTCTGCGTGAGTCTCAGGGCGTCTTTCCTGAAGCATAACCACAGGGCGACACTCATAAAGGAGGAGACTTAGTCACATTACCTAGAAACAGAACTCTTGGAAAAACTTCTAAGAACGGGCTCCAGGCACTGGGAGGCAATCCTGTGTAGCGATAGCAAGTGACTGTACGACTTTAACGTGGCTGCGCTTGACTGCCTGAGATGGCCTTAGACGACCCACGTGTCTCCACCTTAGTCAGTTGGCCAAAACAAGAACGGGGTTTCCACGCAACTTATTGGCAACGCGTTGTTATTTGCTGCTCAGGCTTCCAGTCCGTTTCCAATCAAGAGACAGCTTAGTTTTAGCCACATGAAGTACAGTGACATTTTAAATGTACCTTCCAAAGTTAGTGGTTGAACGGAACTGAAGAGGCTAGAGGGAGACACAGACAGGAGGGCAGGAGGAGATTGAATAGCAAAAGGAGTGACAGCAGAGCCGTCATTACGGGACCAGACTACAGACGCGACTCCACACCTGCAACCGTGACAATGACGGCCAGCAGAGCAGAGGAATAGAAGGCTTGGAGAGAGAGTTTGCACCACGGGCAATAGTTCCTTCTCTTTTCTAAGGCTTCCCTCCTTTTGGTATGAGTTGTTCATTAAAATGTATTCAATTCCGAGGAGGAGGAGCGCCTCCACGGGGCCCAGTCACCATCATCACAGCCACCGAGTCTGACAAGAGTTCTCACAGAGAGACCTGGAGGTATCAGCAGACTTTGCCCGTGGGGAAAAATGGACTCTACGCAGACTGCTTTATTACTTTGTTGCTTACAGAAGGGCTCCATGCTGTTCAGTAGCTGTTATTTCAGTCTTCGCGCCTCGACTGCAGAGAGTTGGGCTAAGGCGTGGGATGACAGAGTTGCGGTAACAGAGCTGGGATAAGGCACTGGCTTGTGATTTGAGAACAAAATGGCAATCATGGGTTGATCTGTTGCAGCCTTTCTTCTAGTATTAAGCAAATGACTCACTCTTTCTGTGCTTCAGCGCCCACCCTGTAAAGCAGTGGGGGCAGGGGGCTAATGCAGTACGAGTGTCACAGGGACGGAGATAGTAGAGGCTCTGAGGCAGACAGATCCTCCAGCAATGGGTGCTAGGCCACATACAAAGAGAGAGGTCTAACCTCCTAGACAAACAAATGTCATAACCATTTACTTGCTGAGCCTCTGCAGACTGCTCTGTGAAATCATCCGTGCTAACTGAGATGCACCTGGTAGAAAAAAAAAACACTACAGATGCTACACAGAAAGCCACAGGCTTAGCAACAGCTGTAGGAGCAACTGGGGGAAACGTCAAGAACTCCCTTTGAGTACTCTAGATGAAGAGAAATGTTTGGCACTCAACTACAGAGGTCAGCTCAGAGCAGTGGAAACATTACCTCACCTTTGCTTGACCTGCAATTCTCTGTAGGGGGCCAGAGCAGCTTTGGGGTGTTGGAGAGAATCTGAACCCTTTCACCTGCAGTGTAGGTGACAGCAGCAAAAGCCATGGATTTTTCCCTCTAATCTCTTGCTCTGTGTATCTGTTAACCACATCATCCGCAAAGTTGTTCCTTCCCCGTGCTTTTTATAGTAGTTCAGCTACAAAGGGCCAATTAGACATTACCAGAACCCAAAGGGTTGCTTGTTCTAAAAAAACAGCTATAGAGTAAAACCCACTTGTCACGATACTGACAAGCCGGAGCATCTATTCTGAAGAAAGAGAAAAGGAAAATGTAGAGGAACTTCCTATCTTGGCATCTTTCCAGAGATGCTGCTAGTGAGCTCCCTGGCTTGAAGTACAACAAAACACCATCTTCACTGTGTGTTCTTAGCAGTTCTGCACTGAACGGTGCTCCTCAATGCAGACTCCGTGGAAAGCCATCTTCCTTTTGTGTGGAGTGGAGGAGGGCCAGATATTCCGACTGGCTAATTCTTTAAGGAAAGGAAATCCACTGCAAGCCACTGAAAGGATAAAAGCCTTCAGAAAGGATGACTGTAGAATGTCGATGAATTCTGCACCAATTCCACCTGTTATGCATCTCATCGTTAAGGGTTAGACTGAAAAGACCAGAAAGCGTCATACACTGAACACGTTCTGCCTCAAATTTCCTGGAAATCAATGCTGTACTTCATCAGATGAGGCACATTACAAGTTGTCATCTTCTAATACTCCACACACATTAATTTCCAAAAGAGTATTAGCTCAGTCTCTCTCAACGAATTTCTTTCAATGGAAACTAACACACATTCTGAAAATCCATGACAATCCATCTCAGGCTAAAAGAAAACTCCACACACGATGCTCTTGAAGCAAACTGTGTCCTGGAGTTTCCCAGGGCTTCTTTCACCACACTCTCGGAAAACATTCCACATGGATTTTCAAGGCGCAGTGGCCATAAGAACTTGCCAGAAGACGTCGCAGACTTAAATAACCGAGAAGAGTTTGTTCCAAATGTTCACTCTGTGACAGGCCTTTTGGAGTGGGAGAGCTTCTCGCTCAGTTATCTACAATGAATCTCCAGAGGGTGACTACACCTTTTGTCTCTAGAACTGCTTTCTGACTGTAAGGGACTTCTGAAAGTCCTTTTGTCCTGCACAAAAACTGCAGGAAACAAAGCCCTAGACTTTATTCAATGGCTTTCTTTTCCTTTTATGTCCTCCCTAGATGTGTGGTCAACAATTTGCGGGGGAGGGTTGCCTTTTTTTTCTTTTTTTTTTTTTTCCATTGTGCTCCCCGACAGCTAGCAGGTCCACTGTCTGGGGAATCTTTAACCTGGAAGGAATAGATGGCACTTGGGTAACAAGGAGTTGGGTCAGCTCTTCTGATCACAGAAGACATTGCCTTTTCCTAATTTCCTTGACGTTAATCCCTTTGCACCTTAGTGTCTCGTGCCTAAAGAGGTTCCAGCAAGACAGCAGACGAGAGTAATCCAGCTTGCCTCACACCGTTTTACATCTTTGAAGAAAGCAATTATTTTGTGTGGCCCTTATTCGAAAGCGTACTAACATTCTAAACTCCAGAGCCAAGAAAGGCAGAAAATTGCGTCCAGAGACGCATACTGTGGGTTACCGTCTCTCATCTCCTTTCACATGGTCAATACAGACTCGCTCTGCATACTACACAGAAAGTCATTCTCTGACCTAGTTGCCCAATGATCAGATGACTATCACGGCTGGAGATCGTGGAGACCTCTTGCAAGTTATCACAATAGTTCCAAAAACCAAGGTCACAATCAGAGGCCTCCTCTAATCCAAGCCCAGAGCCGCTCTCTCAGCTCATTATCCAGTAAAAAAGCAGACCCTCTGTTTTACACTCACGTGGAATACTCCTCCAACAAATTCACAAATGAACGTAAAGAAAGAATGACTTTTTGACCACTGAAACACTTCAGCTTTTCTTTCCCGATAGTCTGCGTGCACACAAGGCACTCCACGAAAGTGAGCATATTCCTCCATCCTTTGGCTTTAGACTCCAAACCTGCAGTAGTCACACCGGTACAGCTATGACACCGCCCAGCTATTCACTAACTTCTACTCACCTCACATTCCTACCCCTACCAAAATATAGACCAGATCCAGCTGCAACAGGACACTGCTGAGCCTCTCCTTGACCTGCAGTGTCCTACACACTACTGTAGAACCTGTAAGGGTTCTACAATACTCATTTTGCAAGTGTGCTAACGCTCTCTTACAGTTTCTATTGCTCAGCTGCACCTTTCTTGTTTGTTTCCATACTCTTGGTCATACTCAGATCAGAAGAGAGGATTCCTGAAAAGGTGACCAGCACAAGCAATCTTTTTAGCAAGGCAAAGCTGGGCAAACGGCAAGCATCTCTCAACAACTGTTTAGTAGCAACGCTGTATGGCACACAATGGTAATAATATTACAGGCCTAGCACAGCAAATGCATGCTGCTCTTTGTGGCCCAGAAAGCGTTTCATGAAGGTGCCCCATGCAGTGATTACTATACTATGGCTATAAAGGACCAGTGCTTCACTTAGCATGGCTTTATCTGGCATAATGCAAATGAAAGCCTGAAGGAAACCTGGGCTTCAGTCAGGGTCAAGGTGGAGTCTCCAACCCTCTAATACTCTCAGGTCAGGTTATCATTTGGAGCTTGACCTGCAGTGTCCCCGAAATGCTTCTGCAATACTCATGCTGCAAGTTTCCTAATGCTCTTCTACATTTTCTCTTCCTCAACTGTACCTTTTTTGTTGGTTTTCATGCTCTTGGGTCATACTCTTTGCTCTTCAATGCTTTCTCTTCCTCTTCTACATTCTATGCTACATTTTCACTTTAGTGGGTTTCTCTTTGATTTTACGTCATCAGACACAAACTTTCACCTGGAGGCTTCTTTTGGTAAACAGTCTCTACTAACCAGCCCTACGAGCATGGGGCTTCTCCTTGGGCTCCTTTTCAGTTGGTGAGTCTCTGCGGATCCTACACTATGGCAAGATTTCATTCCTCCTTCTTACCAAGAGGAAAATTAGTAACAAATTCTTCTTTCTTGGTATTTCATGAGACCGCTAATACTGTGGCCGTTCTTACCTAACGACTCAGATATAATTTATGTTTTTAACCAACTCCTTTGATTTACTTTGAACTGAACTGAAGGCTAACGGTGTACGTAGGTGTCTAGCTTTTAAGCAACAGCCCCAAGAACAAATTGTGCAAGCCCTGAGAAAATAAATCCTGGCATTTTTACAGTGAGAACAAATTAAAAATCTTGCCAATGCTACACTTTCAAACAGAAATCAGCATCCTGATACAGCCAGCCGACAAAGCTGCTACTAAATGGTCAAGGCCCACATTTCCTTAATTGCCCTTTTGCTATCACTGGGCCTTAAATCAAAATGAGTATGCAGAAGATCATTACTTAGCTCCACAAATGCACATCTGCTCCAAAAAGTGGTCCAGAGTACCTCAGTATGTTGTGTGACTACTCGCCTTCTTCGAGAAATACATTGTCTACATTTTGGTTGCAACACCACCGCATAAGTACAGCTCAGGTGACGGTGACGCGCTGAACGATTTGTCTCAGCACAGAGATAAAAGTACTTCCTGAGGAACCACCTTTATAGAGAGCGGTCTCAGGTAGCAGCCTCTGACTTCATGGACCGCAAGAATTTTGGGCCTTACAGGCTGTCCTGAAGCTATAAGGGCCATTCCTTTTCATCCTCCTGGTTAATAAATAGATTTTTTTTTTTTATAGCAGGTATAAAGACAGTTGAAGAGAATTTTTTTTTTTTAATAATTCCTGTACTGAGTTTGAGTACCTTCTGGCTTTCGGTTAAAAGGAAACTAAATTGCCATATGCAGTTGAAATACTTCAGCACAGACTCCATGAATTCAGGGCTACTTGTCATATAAGGCATCAAGCAGAGCCCACTAGGGGCACTGAAGCCATTGACAATGTCTAGTCTTACAAAAGCCATGGATTAACTCATCTGTACTCTCTGGGTCCTAATGGTTTGGCCGACTGATGATGGTGCAAGACTCTCAGACAGAAGGTAATTGCCTCTCTCTCTTTTTTTACTATAGATCAGCAATAATCTATCCCTTTCTCCCAGACTTAGGTCACTGCAAAGTTTTCTTCTGTTTATGTCACCACCTCGCTCCATCAGAGAGTCCTTCGTCGTCTTCCCATGGCAGTGACAAAAAAAAAGGATTTACTTTTAAGTGCCACCTCTGTGGCATCTGACTACCCCAGGAAGGCTTGACTTGTCTGATGGATTCCACTCTCTGCAGAAGATCATGACGTTCAGAACAAACGGAGCTCTTTGTCCTTCTCAGATATGCCAAGACTCTTTTCTAGACAGATTAAGACACTGGCAGGAGGCGATTGCTGAGCTCTTCCATAAAGCAGGAACCAGAAAAGATCCGTGCATTCAGTGGCATGGCCCTTCTCTTTTTAGTTATTATCGCTTGAAGTTTACAAGCAAAAATGAGTAAGTGTTCTGCCAGAACTTTTCTTCATATTAACCCCTCTGGCGACACTAAACTTCACTTTCCCGTCCGCTCTCCAGCACACCCCTGTCTCCCATGGCATCTGAAATATTTGCCAAGGCCTGAAACCACGCAGTCACCTCTTCCCCTCTCACCCCTTACTACTACTGCCTACAACTTCCCTGGAACTCGCCACAGTTCAAGGACACTCACTCACTCACGGGGTCCCACCTGCCTAAAGCTTAGCTCCTCTTCTCCCTGAGCCACTGCATCTTTTCTTGAACTCTCACCCTAGAACATCCCTGCTCTCTTTAACTTATGAGTCACTATCCCTGGAAAACATTTGTTGAGATCCTTTATCAAGCATGCACTATAACAAGGAAATGGATTGTAGTCTTGTTGAAGCAAGCTATACTTGAGGTACTAATGGGATTGCGGATTAAGGGTCCTACAGGGCCCCCTCAGAAGAGCTTGACCCTTGCGGAAGCCCTCGCAATCCGAGCTTTTACATCCACTCACCCAAAAACCGCATAACTGCATCCTTGCAGACTTCCAGGCTGTTGCCTTAACCTTTTGGTTGCCTTAGAACTCATTACTTAACTCCTGATGTCAAATGACACCACTGAGTTGTGTCCAGTTCCATCACGATGCCGACTCTGGGGCCATTACAACTGAAAGGGAAAAGCATGCAGGTCCCTTCTCTCTCCCTCCCGTGACTAGGACCGTTTCCCACACCCTACCTTCAGACAGTCTCCAAACAGAGCAGTGGAGCATGGAAGTTTTATCACTGTTTCCTTATCTTACCTAGTCTGTTACAGAGACTAGGCTCAGGTGTCTCTTCCAAAATCTTTGCAACACAAACAACTGCACCCTAGAGCAGTTAGAGCCAATTCAACAAGGGGATGTAGCCAGGCAAAGTCACAAAGCCAGATGATGGGCTACACAGTGCGCGTGAGGGGGAGCTCTCAGGAGAGCTAGGTGTGGAAATGTAGGAAACGTAGTAGGATGGTGTGGTACAAATGGCGTCATCAGAAACTCAAGTGAACAGTACCTATTTATATGGCTACTATCCCTCCTCAGTCACCACGCGCTCATCACTGTAGCACAGAATTTGCTCCACTGAAAAGGCCATTTAAATCCAGCTCTTTGGCTTCGCTCAACTAAGCAGTTTACGCTCATTTGCCTTGGAATGCTCTTCTACTCCCTAAAAACAATAACAGAAAAACAGCTTTTAATATCCTTGAATTTGAAAACACACCAGCTTCTTTTTAATAACTGCCGGAAAACTGTACCTAAACATACTTAAAACTACATTTTTCATTCTTTTTACTTAACTGCCACTTGCTTGAATTCAAGACTTTTGCAGGGGTCACAGCTCTACAAGTGGAAGACGCAAACCCCAGGTCACGTTCACAGGACTCCCACAGTTTGGACTTAAAGTCCAATACCTAAGACTTGGAATCGATTTTTCAGTGCTGGTAATATAGGCTTCGGATGATATTGAATTATGTGTGCATGCACAAACACATTATACATGGGGGCACAGACTTTGTACAGAGCAAAAAGCAGAGAGAGAGAAACACAGACACTAATATTAATGTATTACCGTTTACATCCTACTACCAGACGAGGAATGCTGTCACAGAGGTACAAGGGAAACCTTTCTGTCTCCTCAGTGACTGCTGGTAGAAGAGGGAACACTATGCGAGCATTCGGGCTTTGCAGAAGCGGGTATGGATCCAGCGGAGCTAACTCCTTCCTCTTTGACGTGAAATCATGCTTGTGTATGGGCAAACTTTGGGACTGCTGTCTGTGCCTAAGAAGTCCACAGCATTTAACCGATTTAGCGGTCAAAAGGGATAGAAATATTGCGATAGAAATCTATGTCTAACAAAAAGGCTTCTGGACAATGGCTTTGAGGTTTAATTCTTATCCTTTCTTTATAGACCGAGACACGGGAAGAAAAACCCCCCCCCACATGCCCCGAGCACAAAACCAGCGTTTCATTAACACCACATTCTACCAAAAAGAGTACAGCAGTTCTGAGTCGGTGGGTGAAAGGCAGTTGCATGACGAAAAGAAACAGACTAAAAATATAAAAAGCCAGACATGAATCCTTCTTTTTATCCGGGAGCCCTCAGTCTTAACTCTCATAACCCCATTTCCTACCATACGCCCATACTTCATTTTCAGCTCCAACTGTAACTTCTTGCAGGGAAGAAGCGCTTTCTTATTCATAACAAGTAGCCACTCCACCAGCATTGCTTCATAACAATAATGAATGACTATAGCTAGTCAACCGTTGTAGGTTGTTACCTCAGCCGTGCCGCCACCGCGCCCGCTCGCCCGGCCTCTACGCCCGGCCGCCCTCCGCCCCACACCCTCCAGCCTTCGCCTTCCGCCACCACTCGCCTCTGCTTGCTGCACACACGTCCCGCCAGCACTTGCCCACCATCGCATTTCCCCGCACCTCCAGCATCCTCTTGCAGCCCACCAGCTCTCAGACGCACGCACAGCTCCGCGATGCCTTTTCCTTCCGTTGTGACAGGCCTTGCTGGGGCTCCTGGCATCAGGCCCTTATCTATGGGACTTCCCATGGCAGTTTGTCGCTTCTTTTAGCCGACTTGCCACTTTCCACACAGGAAAGTGCGATTCGCCCGTTAGAGCGATTCCTAGATTCACTCGGGCGTAGCTGCTCTTGCAGTCATCCGTTCCACCTCTCTGTTCTCCCCTTCCTTGGAGGTCGCCGAGGGGGGTGCAAAGTCCAGGGGACTCCACGTGAAGCACACCACGTGTGCACCTCTTTGTTCTTAAAATGTGACCCGTTGTCGGATGGTAGTTCTCGGCGCAAGGGAAAAGTGGCAAAGCAGCTGCTGAAGCAGCTGCAGTTGCTAGACCAGTTGCAGCTCGGGCGGGGGGCACATCCCCGATACCACTCCTTGTTTCTACTCCTGGGAGAAGGTGTTTCCAGCCTTCCGCTCGTCTCCCTGAGGGGCCAATACACTCCGCCTGGCAAGTTTCCCCGAGTACTTTACCTTCTCTGAGACTGGCGAGCTGTTTGTTGTCCCTGCGACATGCACTGTACCATCGCTTGACAAAAATGGCCTGAGTCTACAATGTGCTTTGCCGGGGCTTTTGTCACAGGCCAGCCTCTCCTCGCAGCCCCTTGAAATAAATCAAAGCTCCCAGCAGGTCCTAGCCATTCCGGTAGCCATTTGCCCAGCCGTTCTGCCGCAGAAATGGGTCATACATGGCTTCTGGCCAGAGGAGGAGCAGCCCTCTGATTCCACTTTGCCTCAGGGTTGCGGGGGTTTGGTGGGCACATACATGTCCTGCGGGGATGTTCTGAGCTTGAGCTCTATGCTAAGTCTTTTCCCAGGCAGTCCCCCCCCCCCCCCACACACACACCTCTCCCACTGACTTGCCGATTGCTTTTCAGCCAGCTGCCCAGCCAGCGGGGGGCCCGGCCCGCGGAGCACGCGCGGCCCTCGAGGCACAGGCGGCGCCTCGCTCCAGGGCCGTTTCCAGCGCTCGGAGCTCTGCTAGCGGGGCCGAGCCGGCCATTGCCTCGGCGAAAGCTTCTCCGCGCTCTCGCGGCAGAGCTGCGGCTCGGCCTCCGCAGGGTTTCCCGGGGCGCCGGGCGCGCCCGCCGCGGCCCCCGAGCCCGGCTTCGCTCTCGCCGTGCCGGGCAGCGGCGCCGCTCCCGCCGACGAGGCCGCAGGGCAGCGCTCCGCAGGCGTCCCCGGGCGCTCGGCACTCGCCGCTCGCTCGCTCGCTCGCTCGCTTTCTCCGGCCCCTCTCTCGCCCCCGCGGATCTGCAGACGAAGCCCCTCGCTGCTCTGCAGTCTTTGTGCTGTCCCCCGGCGCAAAGGCGCAAAGGCTGGCCGGGTAAAACGCGTTTGAAACACAGCACCAGGCACACACAACTTGACTTCCCTTTCGCGACTTAATGGCTCGCTAGTTAGCAGCCCTTCAGACGCCGCTAACAGCACTTTCTCCAGGGCAGGGCAGGGCAGGGCAGGGCAGGGGGGGGTCCCTCGAGCCTTGCGAGCCTTGCGGCGATTTAGAGCCAAAGGCAGTAGGGTAGTCCTTTGGACCTTGCGCACCTTGTTGCCATCATCCCCACGGCGAGCCCTTATCGCCTATGCCTGTATGTAGCGTAGCTGGGGGTGTGGGGTGGATCGGCCCCGTACACTGGTAAGTGACACTTTCCGCCTTTAAAGCAGCTAATGCTTCCTGATGGTTTGCTTGCCAGGTCCAGACCGCCTTGTTCGTCAGCACATCGTACAGAGGTCTCGCCAGCCTCCTGAGTCCAGCAATGAGTGACCTGCAAAACCCAAGAGGGTTTTTTTTTCCCCTAGAATACTCCGTTGCTGTAATTGTGGGAGTAATTCTGTCACAGGTTTATGTGACAGGAGCAGGGAGCGTCTACTGAGCAATGTTGACTGGTTTGCTGTTGGGCAGGAGTGGGGCTCTTCGTAGGAGAGTCCTAGGCTTAATCCTACGGAGATGAGTTTGTCCTGTCACTGGAGGACTACCGATTTCCCACGTACCCCAGCTATCTAGGCCAGACTCTCCTTGCAGAATATCCATTCCCAGACTATTCATTGCGCCCAAGAACAGCAAGACCTCCAATGCTACGTCCATTGGAGAGTATTCATTTCGCCCGTCCAACTGGGTAAGTGTTAGGCGCACCATTAAGGCCTCCTACAGCAACTGCTTGTTTCTTGAAAGGAGCTTTACCTCCACAGGTACGCTGCCGTGTTGTGGAAAGCTGCGCTGCCGTATGCATGCAAAATGTTGTGGGATACTTCTCCTTGACAGCGCCCAACCTTTCGGGGCTGTGGTTCGGTGTAGCTGTCGGGGCGGCCGCGACTCGCGGGGAGCGCAGCCGGGGCCGGGGCCGGGGGCTGTGCGGGGGCGGGGGCGGAAATCCTCCCCGCGCAGAGGCAGAGGCAGTGGCAGAGGCAGAGGCAGAGGCAGAGGCAGCGGCAGAGGCAGAGGCAGAGGCAGAGGCAGAGGCAGCGGCGGCGCGGCCGTGCCAGGGGGGCGGGCGGACGAGCTCCGGGGGCAGGACCTGGGTGCTGGGTGCAGGGTGCCGGGAGGTGCGTGCACGTTGCTGAGTGCTTTAGAGAAGCGAGTTGGGCGCTGAGGGAGAGTGCGAGCAAAGCTCATGTCGTGCCTTTCTTTGCTTTTGAAGAAAGGGTTTTGTATTTCCCGGCTTGTGTGGGAGCCAAGTTTGCTGCAGGAGTAAAGCTGGAAAGGTGTGCGGGACCTGGACAGATACTAGAGTCGCGTCCCGCATTTGCGTGTCTCAGGTCCTTTGGGTGTTCAAGTACTGTCTGTCTTTGTTATTTCATTTGGCAGGTGAGGGGCTGAAATGGGGAGCAGGAAGATGCTCACCAGGAAAATCCAGGGATTGTAATCACCTGGACCTGGAACTTGCCAACCAGCAAGAACCCAGCAGGCATGTGATCAGCTGTGTCAGCCTTGCCTGCAGTGGCCATGTGGCAGTGGAGCTTGTGCTTCTGAGGGGAGTGAGGAAGAAGAGCAGCAGAGTGCAGACTGTGGATGTGAGAGGAGCAGACTTGGGCCTCCTGGGGGGACTGGTGGAGGAATCCCATGGGAGGCAGCTCTGAAGGGCTCCAGAAAGCTGGCAGGTCTTTCAGGCCAGCAGCCTCCAAGCTCCAGAATGGCCCATGCTGATACCCAGTTCCAGTGTCAGAGAAGGAAATCGCAACTGCTTTAGCTTCAGCACTGTTAGAGAAGGAAAGTGTAGCTGAGTTAGCTTCAGCTTAGCATCGGCCTGACTCTTCCTTAGCGTAAGTGCCTAAAGTAGACGAAGCCTGCAGGCCTCAAGGCCGAACTGTCCAGGAACTCCAGAAATTGCTGACGATGTGACATTGCTGATGATGGAACTGCAAAAGCAATTAAAGCCAGCTAATACAGATACAAAACTCACTACCCAGGAGACCAAGTGGAGTGCAGGAGACCAGATGGGATGCACCTGGCTTGTGGTTGAGCTTTGGGAAGATAAGGGACTGGTAGGAAACAAGGACATGGTAACCAGCCTGGGATGTAGGCCAGGACCTGTGCAAAGGAGACAGACACCAATCAGAAGGAGAGCGAGCACCGACTCAGGAAACAAGATTGGAGGAGACCTTCCCTGGCAGGCAGGGAAACCAAGCTGTCAAGGGTAGAATTACCCCAGAATGTCTTTGTTTGGGGTACCCAGCTCCAGCTCTTACTATGCTCTACCGTCATTTAAATAAATAAATAATTTTGCTGTTATATGTGCATGAGACTCTGCTCCTTGGAAACCTAGCGTTGGACTATTTCTACAGCACCCAGGAAACCAAGCAGACATCTCAGGAGACAGGGTGGCTAAAGAGGGAACTCAGGCATGAGCTCTAATGCAAAAAGGCAGCACACAGCCATGGGAAGCAGGGAGAGGCTGCAAAGGAGGAATTGAGAACTATTGTCCAGGCAAGTAGGGAAGCAGTTCCTCTGACACAGCCAAAGCTCCTCTAGGCTCGATGCTTGCAAGGGATGCCAGGAGCATAAAGATGATGTGCTCTTGTTTCAGTAAGAGTAGAAGCGGGAACAAGGGAAATGTGGGCCCAGGGCTGAACGGGGCAGGCTGCCATTGAGAGGGACCTAGACAGGTCACGGAATGACTGAGTGCCCAACCAGTTCTTAGGCATCTGAGACAGTTTATTGAGCCCTAACAGATACAACAGATTTGGGGTGTCGGTATAGGCGTTCCTACTATTAACAAATGGATTTGATTAACAAATACAGTGCTTAACAAGTAAACGGATTTATCAAACTATTTACATATATCAAACTGTGGACATATATTGATATGTTATGGCACAAAGAAAGGAACAGAAACAAGAGAACAGACAAAAGAAGGATAAGTAGCTCCTCTGAAAAGGGAAAAGCAGTAAAGAGGGAGGAAGCTAACACTTCCACGATTCGGACAATCTCGAACCCCTTTTACAAAGCAGCTTTGCTTCTGTAGATTGGGCAATAACCGTCCTATAGGTGCACCGAACACTCACGCAACCATGCGGCGAGATTTAAATCCCAGCAGGAATTCCTCGGGCGGCACCCCCCCCCCCCCCAAAATGCAACCTGTCCTCCCATTCAAAGTAATAGCAGGGTCTGTCTGTGACTACTTTGCTGGATTTACATGCGATGGCAAGCATTGCAAGTTATAGTTACCTAATCTAAGACTCCATTGGAAAAAATTACAACCACCACCACCACCAAGAAGATCCCCCCTCCTCCCCCCCCCCAGAATGCTTAACACAGCTGCCCAGAAAGGAACTCTCCCATTAGGCAGAACGATTGGACTTTTCAGATTGGTCTGCAACGGGGAAGAGAAAAAAAAATTAAGACACTTCCAAAAATTAACATTAAAGCGTTAAGTCATCAAGAAAAGGCAATGGCCTTACAACGCAGAACCAGCAGAGGCTATTTAAGAGCCATGCCGATTGTAAATCAGTCCTTGCCTCTTAGTCCCCCACAGCTCAGGTAAGCAATCACTAATGTAGTGAGTTCTTTTGTGATAACAATTACTTTCACCTTTCCCCGCCCCACCCCGTATAGCTAGGTTTCAAATATCTTGGGACTAGATTTGAAGTATCATTGTCAAAATAAATACCGGTCCATGTCCAATTTAAACTGTACCAAGTGTACGCTTCTAACAAGACTGATAAATCCATGAGAAGATGCTAGTGGACCCAGGCTGCTTGGTTTTTAGCCGAAGGTAAACTCATGCTTGGCTTGGTCAAGTCAGCCACAGCACAAAGTCTTCCTAGCTCTACTAGAATGTCACTGAAAGGGTAATATTAGTAAATGTCAGAGGCTAACACGAGTAAAGATTAGTCACTAACGTTAAGCAATGTTTCTGTGAAGAAGTAGCTTTCTGGTGGTGAAAACAAATCCCCCCCCCCGGTTGATTGGACTCAACCTGGAGAGCTAGGATCTAAGCCTGGGATTTAAGCACAGGAGTGCCATGAATGGCCAGCAGGAGGCATTCCCCCACGTTTGTGACTGCTAAATGAACCTCTTTCTACACAGCTCCAGGGCAGAGAACACCACCAACAGTAAGCGTATGCTGTGCTTGCTTTACAGACAGCACAGTACCGCTCTAACAACTCTCTAGGTGTTTTTTTCCTTTTAAGAACAGGTCCTGTTTTGCAAGGATGAGGCACAAATACGTATGGCCTTCCTACAGAGAAAGAAAACAACTGCTGATAACAATAAATAATTTAGGAAAATATTCATATGCTTTACAGTCAATAGCATATTCTACAAGCTGCTGAGCCTGCACATCTTCTACCTCTCCACCAAGATTTTTTTAAATTTTGCTCTTATGCTTTTACTCCTTCACTCGCCAGCCCGATAAGGTACTTCTTCAACACAAGTGCGAACGCAAAAGCTACCTGTTAGCCCGACTCAATTTCTTTTTAGCATTTTAATTTCCCTACAGAGTGAATTTCTCACATGAGGTTAGCTTCTTATTCTGAAAGAGCATTGGAATACTTTCTAAGAACTTACAAACTGCTCCCTGATCCTGCAAGCGCCGTCTTCACAGACAGTTTCCGAGTTTGCTGCTTTGTGCTTTATGTCACTGCCAAATGTTGTGCCTGTCCCGTTTTATAGAGGGTAACCTCAAACATGGACTATCCATCCCTATGCCTCCAGGTCAAGAGGGAACAGTGGAAAAACATGAAGCGCCTTTGGTATTGTAACCAGCTGATCTCTTCCAAGACATCCACAGCCCACTCAGAATAACCAAATTAAGTAGCAGAAGGATGACTTTTTAAAACAGATACATAAATAGCTTCCCAAAAGAGCACTTGCACAAGTGAGTAATTCTGGAGACAGGACACTTTTGCTTTATCACAGGAGCAGTGCCAGGCTGTTCCCCTTCCCTTACACAAACTCATTCAAAAGGTCCGAGAACTGACATAATACCAGCCTGTGCACATGATGCGTCCACAGGCTATGCTAGCGCAACCGCACGTGTAAAGAACAGCCCAGCTTCTCCCCGGGAAACTCTACAGCAAGTCTGCATTGTGCAATTATGTGCAATTGTAGCAGCTATTGCAGCTATTGCAGTTATGGAAAGAGTGAGCGACGGAAATTGTGGAACAGCTTTAGTACTGTACTTTACTGCTCTACACGTTCTTTATCTCGCCTTGCCGTGTCAGCAGGAAAAAGTTTCTTCCTTGGTTATTTGAACTCCTGACAATAGGCAAAGCTTGAAAAAAGCAGTGCGTCCCTTTCCCCGCTTGCAAGACAAGAAAAAAAGCCCCATTTAGAATATGATGGAGAAAAACATCTCAAACCACTCTCAGTATTGACAAGGGGGATTTGTAAAGAAATGGTAGAGTATAGCTCTGCGTGAGTCTCAGGGCGTCTTTCCTGAAGCATAACCACAGGGCGACACTCATAAAGGAGGAGACTTAGTCACATTACCTAGAAACAGAACTCTTGGAAAAACTTCTAAGAACGGGCTCCAGGCACTGGGAGGCAATCCTGTGTAGCGATAGCAAGTGACTGTACGACTTTAACGTGGCTGCGCTTGACTGCCTGAGATGGCCTTAGACGACCCACGTGTCTCCACCTTAGTCAGTTGGCCAAAACAAGAACGGGGTTTCCACGCAACTTATTGGCAACGCGTTGTTATTTGCTGCTCAGGCTTCCAGTCCGTTTCCAATCAAGAGACAGCTTAGTTTTAGCCACATGAAGTACAGTGACATTTTAAATGTACCTTCCAAAGTTAGTGGTTGAACGGAACTGAAGAGGCTAGAGGGAGACACAGACAGGAGGGCAGGAGGAGATTGAATAGCAAAAGGAGTGACAGCAGAGCCGTCATTACGGGACCAGACTACAGACGCGACTCCACACCTGCAACCGTGACAATGACGGCCAGCAGAGCAGAGGAATAGAAGGCTTGGAGAGAGAGTTTGCACCACGGGCAATAGTTCCTTCTCTTTTCTAAGGCTTCCCTCCTTTTGGTATGAGTTGTTCATTAAAATGTATTCAATTCCGAGGAGGAGGAGCGCCTCCACGGGGCCCAGTCACCATCATCACAGCCACCGAGTCTGACAAGAGTTCTCACAGAGAGACCTGGAGGTATCAGCAGACTTTGCCCGTGGGGAAAAATGGACTCTACGCAGACTGCTTTATTACTTTGTTGCTTACAGAAGGGCTCCATGCTGTTCAGTAGCTGTTATTTCAGTCTTCGCGCCTCGACTGCAGAGAGTTGGGCTAAGGCGTGGGATGACAGAGTTGCGGTAACAGAGCTGGGATAAGGCACTGGCTTGTGATTTGAGAACAAAATGGCAATCATGGGTTGATCTGTTGCAGCCTTTCTTCTAGTATTAAGCAAATGACTCACTCTTTCTGTGCTTCAGCGCCCACCCTGTAAAGCAGTGGGGGCAGGGGGCTAATGCAGTACGAGTGTCACAGGGACGGAGATAGTAGAGGCTCTGAGGCAGACAGATCCTCCAGCAATGGGTGCTAGGCCACATACAAAGAGAGAGGTCTAACCTCCTAGACAAACAAATGTCATAACCATTTACTTGCTGAGCCTCTGCAGACTGCTCTGTGAAATCATCCGTGCTAACTGAGATGCACCTGGTAGAAAAAAAAAACACTACAGATGCTACACAGAAAGCCACAGGCTTAGCAACAGCTGTAGGAGCAACTGGGGGAAACGTCAAGAACTCCCTTTGAGTACTCTAGATGAAGAGAAATGTTTGGCACTCAACTACAGAGGTCAGCTCAGAGCAGTGGAAACATTACCTCACCTTTGCTTGACCTGCAATTCTCTGTAGGGGGCCAGAGCAGCTTTGGGGTGTTGGAGAGAATCTGAACCCTTTCACCTGCAGTGTAGGTGACAGCAGCAAAAGCCATGGATTTTTCCCTCTAATCTCTTGCTCTGTGTATCTGTTAACCACATCATCCGCAAAGTTGTTCCTTCCCCGTGCTTTTTATAGTAGTTCAGCTACAAAGGGCCAATTAGACATTACCAGAACCCAAAGGGTTGCTTGTTCTAAAAAAACAGCTATAGAGTAAAACCCACTTGTCACGATACTGACAAGCCGGAGCATCTATTCTGAAGAAAGAGAAAAGGAAAATGTAGAGGAACTTCCTATCTTGGCATCTTTCCAGAGATGCTGCTAGTGAGCTCCCTGGCTTGAAGTACAACAAAACACCATCTTCACTGTGTGTTCTTAGCAGTTCTGCACTGAACGGTGCTCCTCAATGCAGACTCCGTGGAAAGCCATCTTCCTTTTGTGTGGAGTGGAGGAGGGCCAGATATTCCGACTGGCTAATTCTTTAAGGAAAGGAAATCCACTGCAAGCCACTGAAAGGATAAAAGCCTTCAGAAAGGATGACTGTAGAATGTCGATGAATTCTGCACCAATTCCACCTGTTATGCATCTCATTGTTAAGGGTTAGACTGAAAAGACCAGAAAGCGTCATACACTGAACACGTTCTGCCTCAAATTTCCTGGAAATCAATGCTGTACTTCATCAGATGAGGCACATTACAAGTTGTCATCTTCTAATACTCCACACACATTAATTTCCAAAAGAGTATTAGCTCAGTCTCTCTCAACGAATTTCTTTCAATGGAAACTAACACACATTCTGAAAATCCATGACAATCCATCTCAGGCTAAAAGAAAACTCCACACACGATGCTCTTGAAGCAAACTGTGTCCTGGAGTTTCCCAGGGCTTCTTTCACCACACTCTCGGAAAACATTCCACATGGATTTTCAAGGCGCAGTGGCCATAAGAACTTGCCAGAAGACGTCGCAGACTTAAATAACCGAGAAGAGTTTGTTCCAAATGTTCACTCTGTGACAGGCCTTTTGGAGTGGGAGAGCTTCTCGCTCAGTTATCTACAATGAATCTCCAGAGGGTGACTACACCTTTTGTCTCTAGAACTGCTTTCTGACTGTAAGGGACTTCTGAAAGTCCTTTTGTCCTGCACAAAAACTGCAGGAAACAAAGCCCTAGACTTTATTCAATGGCTTTCTTTTCCTTTTATGTCCTCCCTAGATGTGTGGTCAACAATTTGCGGGGGAGGGTTGCCTTTTTTTTCTTTTTTTTTTTTTTCCATTGTGCTCCCCGACAGCTAGCAGGTCCACTGTCTGGGGAATCTTTAACCTGGAAGGAATAGATGGCACTTGGGTAACAAGGAGTTGGGTCAGCTCTTCTGATCACAGAAGACATTGCCTTTTCCTAATTTCCTTGACGTTAATCCCTTTGCACCTTAGTGTCTCGTGCCTAAAGAGGTTCCAGCAAGACAGCAGACGAGAGTAATCCAGCTTGCCTCACACCGTTTTACATCTTTGAAGAAAGCAATTATTTTGTGTGGCCCTTATTCGAAAGCGTACTAACATTCTAAACTCCAGAGCCAAGAAAGGCAGAAAATTGCGTCCAGAGACGCATACTGTGGGTTACCGTCTCTCATCTCCTTTCACATGGTCAATACAGACTCGCTCTGCATACTACACAGAAAGTCATTCTCTGACCTAGTTGCCCAATGATCAGATGACTATCACGGCTGGAGATCGTGGAGACCTCTTGCAAGTTATCACAATAGTTCCAAAAACCAAGGTCACAATCAGAGGCCTCCTCTAATCCAAGCCCAGAGCCGCTCTCTCAGCTCATTATCCAGTAAAAAAGCAGACCCTCTGTTTTACACTCACGTGGAATACTCCTCCAACAAATTCACAAATGAACGTAAAGAAAGAATGACTTTTTGACCACTGAAACACTTCAGCTTTTCTTTCCCGATAGTCTGCGTGCACACAAGGCACTCCACGAAAGTGAGCATATTCCTCCATCCTTTGGCTTTAGACTCCAAACCTGCAGTAGTCACACCGGTACAGCTATGACACCGCCCAGCTATTCACTAACTTCTACTCACCTCACATTCCTACCCCTACCAAAATATAGACCAGATCCAGCTGCAACAGGACACTGCTGAGCCTCTCCTTGACCTGCAGTGTCCTACACACTACTGTAGAACCTGTAAGGGTTCTACAATACTCATTTTGCAAGTGTGCTAACGCTCTCTTACAGTTTCTATTGCTCAGCTGCACCTTTCTTGTTTGTTTCCATACTCTTGGTCATACTCAGATCAGAAGAGAGGATTCCTGAAAAGGTGACCAGCACAAGCAATCTTTTTAGCAAGGCAAAGCTGGGCAAACGGCAAGCATCTCTCAACAACTGTTTAGTAGCAACGCTGTATGGCACACAATGGTAATAATATTACAGGCCTAGCACAGCAAATGCATGCTGCTCTTTGTGGCCCAGAAAGCGTTTCATGAAGGTGCCCCATGCAGTGATTACTATACTATGGCTATAAAGGACCAGTGCTTCACTTAGCATGGCTTTATCTGGCATAATGCAAATGAAAGCCTGAAGGAAACCTGGGCTTCAGTCAGGGTCAAGGTGGAGTCTCCAACCCTCTAATACTCTCAGGTCAGGTTATCATTTGGAGCTTGACCTGCAGTGTCCCCGAAATGCTTCTGCAATACTCATGCTGCAAGTTTCCTAATGCTCTTCTACATTTTCTCTTCCTCAACTGTACCTTTTTTGTTGGTTTTCATGCTCTTGGGTCATACTCTTTGCTCTTCAATGCTTTCTCTTCCTCTTCTACATTCTATGCTACATTTTCACTTTAGTGGGTTTCTCTTTGATTTTACGTCATCAGACACAAACTTTCACCTGGAGGCTTCTTTTGGTAAACAGTCTCTACTAACCAGCCCTACGAGCATGGGGCTTCTCCTTGGGCTCCTTTTCAGTTGGTGAGTCTCTGCGGATCCTACACTATGGCAAGATTTCATTCCTCCTTCTTACCAAGAGGAAAATTAGTAACAAATTCTTCTTTCTTGGTATTTCATGAGACCGCTAATACTGTGGCCGTTCTTACCTAACGACTCAGATATAATTTATGTTTTTAACCAACTCCTTTGATTTACTTTGAACTGAACTGAAGGCTAACGGTGTACGTAGGTGTCTAGCTTTTAAGCAACAGCCCCAAGAACAAATTGTGCAAGCCCTGAGAAAATAAATCCTGGCATTTTTACAGTGAGAACAAATTAAAAATCTTGCCAATGCTACACTTTCAAACAGAAATCAGCATCCTGATACAGCCAGCCGACAAAGCTGCTACTAAATGGTCAAGGCCCACATTTCCTTAATTGCCCTTTTGCTATCACTGGGCCTTAAATCAAAATGAGTATGCAGAAGATCATTACTTAGCTCCACAAATGCACATCTGCTCCAAAAAGTGGTCCAGAGTACCTCAGTATGTTGTGTGACTACTCGCCTTCTTCGAGAAATACATTGTCTACATTTTGGTTGCAACACCACCGCATAAGTACAGCTCAGGTGACGGTGACGCGCTGAACGATTTGTCTCAGCACAGAGATAAAAGTACTTCCTGAGGAACCACCTTTATAGAGAGCGGTCTCAGGTAGCAGCCTCTGACTTCATGGACCGCAAGAATTTTGGGCCTTACAGGCTGTCCTGAAGCTATAAGGGCCATTCCTTTTCATCCTCCTGGTTAATAAATAGATTTTTTTTTTTATAGCAGGTATAAAGACAGTTGAAGAGAATTTTTTTTTTTTAATAATTCCTGTACTGAGTTTGAGTACCTTCTGGCTTTCGGTTAAAAGGAAACTAAATTGCCATATGCAGTTGAAATACTTCAGCACAGACTCCATGAATTCAGGGCTACTTGTCATATAAGGCATCAAGCAGAGCCCACTAGGGGCACTGAAGCCATTGACAATGTCTAGTCTTACAAAAGCCATGGATTAACTCATCTGTACTCTCTGGGTCCTAATGGTTTGGCCGACTGATGATGGTGCAAGACTCTCAGACAGAAGGTAATTGCCTCTCTCTCTTTTTTTACTATAGATCAGCAATAATCTATCCCTTTCTCCCAGACTTAGGTCACTGCAAAGTTTTCTTCTGTTTATGTCACCACCTCGCTCCATCAGAGAGTCCTTCGTCGTCTTCCCATGGCAGTGACAAAAAAAAAGGATTTACTTTTAAGTGCCACCTCTGTGGCATCTGACTACCCCAGGAAGGCTTGACTTGTCTGATGGATTCCACTCTCTGCAGAAGATCATGACGTTCAGAACAAACGGAGCTCTTTGTCCTTCTCAGATATGCCAAGACTCTTTTCTAGACAGATTAAGACACTGGCAGGAGGCGATTGCTGAGCTCTTCCATAAAGCAGGAACCAGAAAAGATCCGTGCATTCAGTGGCATGGCCCTTCTCTTTTTAGTTATTATCGCTTGAAGTTTACAAGCAAAAATGAGTAAGTGTTCTGCCAGAACTTTTCTTCATATTAACCCCTCTGGCGACACTAAACTTCACTTTCCCGTCCGCTCTCCAGCACACCCCTGTCTCCCATGGCATCTGAAATATTTGCCAAGGCCTGAAACCACGCAGTCACCTCTTCCCCTCTCACCCCTTACTACTACTGCCTACAACTTCCCTGGAACTCGCCACAGTTCAAGGACACTCACTCACTCACGGGGTCCCACCTGCCTAAAGCTTAGCTCCTCTTCTCCCTGAGCCACTGCATCTTTTCTTGAACTCTCACCCTAGAACATCCCTGCTCTCTTTAACTTATGAGTCACTATCCCTGGAAAACATTTGTTGAGATCCTTTATCAAGCATGCACTATAACAAGGAAATGGATTGTAGTCTTGTTGAAGCAAGCTATACTTGAGGTACTAATGGGATTGCGGATTAAGGGTCCTACAGGGCCCCCTCAGAAGAGCTTGACCCTTGCGGAAGCCCTCGCAATCCGAGCTTTTACATCCACTCACCCAAAAACCGCATAACTGCATCCTTGCAGACTTCCAGGCTGTTGCCTTAACCTTTTGGTTGCCTTAGAACTCATTACTTAACTCCTGATGTCAAATGACACCACTGAGTTGTGTCCAGTTCCATCACGATGCCGACTCTGGGGCCATTACAACTGAAAGGGAAAAGCATGCAGGTCCCTTCTCTCTCCCTCCCGTGACTAGGACCGTTTCCCACACCCTACCTTCAGACAGTCTCCAAACAGAGCAGTGGAGCATGGAAGTTTTATCACTGTTTCCTTATCTTACCTAGTCTGTTACAGAGACTAGGCTCAGGTGTCTCTTCCAAAATCTTTGCAACACAAACAACTGCACCCTAGAGCAGTTAGAGCCAATTCAACAAGGGGATGTAGCCAGGCAAAGTCACAAAGCCAGATGATGGGCTACACAGTGCGCGTGAGGGGGAGCTCTCAGGAGAGCTAGGTGTGGAAATGTAGGAAACGTAGTAGGATGGTGTGGTACAAATGGCGTCATCAGAAACTCAAGTGAACAGTACCTATTTATATGGCTACTATCCCTCCTCAGTCACCACGCGCTCATCACTGTAGCACAGAATTTGCTCCACTGAAAAGGCCATTTAAATCCAGCTCTTTGGCTTCGCTCAACTAAGCAGTTTACGCTCATTTGCCTTGGAATGCTCTTCTACTCCCTAAAAACAATAACAGAAAAACAGCTTTTAATATCCTTGAATTTGAAAACACACCAGCTTCTTTTTAATAACTGCCGGAAAACTGTACCTAAACATACTTAAAACTACATTTTTCATTCTTTTTACTTAACTGCCACTTGCTTGAATTCAAGACTTTTGCAGGGGTCACAGCTCTACAAGTGGAAGACGCAAACCCCAGGTCACGTTCACAGGACTCCCACAGTTTGGACTTAAAGTCCAATACCTAAGACTTGGAATCGATTTTTCAGTGCTGGTAATATAGGCTTCGGATGATATTGAATTATGTGTGCATGCACAAACACATTATACATGGGGGCACAGACTTTGTACAGAGCAAAAAGCAGAGAGAGAGAAACACAGACACTAATATTAATGTATTACCGTTTACATCCTACTACCAGACGAGGAATGCTGTCACAGAGGTACAAGGGAAACCTTTCTGTCTCCTCAGTGACTGCTGGTAGAAGAGGGAACACTATGCGAGCATTCGGGCTTTGCAGAAGCGGGTATGGATCCAGCGGAGCTAACTCCTTCCTCTTTGACGTGAAATCATGCTTGTGTATGGGCAAACTTTGGGACTGCTGTCTGTGCCTAAGAAGTCCACAGCATTTAACCGATTTAGCGGTCAAAAGGGATAGAAATATTGCGATAGAAATCTATGTCTAACAAAAAGGCTTCTGGACAATGGCTTTGAGGTTTAATTCTTATCCTTTCTTTATAGACCGAGACACAGGAAGAAAAACCCCCCCCCACATGCCCCGAGCACAAAACCAGCGTTTCATTAACACCACATTCTACCAAAAAGAGTACAGCAGTTCTGAGTCGGTGGGTGAAAGGCAGTTGCATGACGAAAAGAAACAGACTAAAAATATAAAAAGCCAGACATGAATCCTTCTTTTTATCCGGGAGCCCTCAGTCTTAACTCTCATAACCCCATTTCCTACCATACGCCCATACTTCATTTTCAGCTCCAACTGTAACTTCTTGCAGGGAAGAAGCGCTTTCTTATTCATAACAAGTAGCCACTCCACCAGCATTGCTTCATAACAATAATGAATGACTATAGCTAGTCAACCGTTGTAGGTTGTTACCTCAGCCGTGCCGCCACCGCGCCCGCTCGCCCGGCCTCTACGCCCGGCCGCCCTCCGCCCCACACCCTCCAGCCTTCGCCTTCCGCCACCACTCGCCTCTGCTTGCTGCACACACGTCCCGCCAGCACTTGCCCACCATCGCATTTCCCCGCACCTCCAGCATCCTCTTGCAGCCCACCAGCTCTCAGACGCACGCACAGCTCCGCGATGCCTTTTCCTTCCGTTGTGACAGGCCTTGCTGGGGCTCCTGGCATCAGGCCCTTATCTATGGGACTTCCCATGGCAGTTTGTCGCTTCTTTTAGCCGACTTGCCACTTTCCACACAGGAAAGTGCGATTCGCCCGTTAGAGCGATTCCTAGATTCACTCGGGCGTAGCTGCTCTTGCAGTCATCCGTTCCACCTCTCTGTTCTCCCCTTCCTTGGAGGTCGCCGAGGGGGGTGCAAAGTCCAGGGGACTCCACGTGAAGCACACCACGTGTGCACCTCTTTGTTCTTAAAATGTGACCCGTTGTCGGATGGTAGTTCTCGGCGCAAGGGAAAAGTGGCAAAGCAGCTGCTGAAGCAGCTGCAGTTGCTAGACCAGTTGCAGCTCGGGCGGGGGGCACATCCCCGATACCACTCCTTGTTTCTACTCCTGGGAGAAGGTGTTTCCAGCCTTCCGCTCGTCTCCCTGAGGGGCCAATACACTCCGCCTGGCAAGTTTCCCCGAGTACTTTACCTTCTCTGAGACTGGCGAGCTGTTTGTTGTCCCTGCGACATGCACTGTACCATCGCTTGACAAAAATGGCCTGAGTCTACAATGTGCTTTGCCGGGGCTTTTGTCACAGGCCAGCCTCTCCTCGCAGCCCCTTGAAATAAATCAAAGCTCCCAGCAGGTCCTAGCCATTCCGGTAGCCATTTGCCCAGCCGTTCTGCCGCAGAAATGGGTCATACATGGCTTCTGGCCAGAGGAGGAGCAGCCCTCTGATTCCACTTTGCCTCAGGGTTGCGGGGGTTTGGTGGGCACATACATGTCCTGCGGGGATGTTCTGAGCTTGAGCTCTATGCTAAGTCTTTTCCCAGGCAGTCCCCCCCCCCACACACACACACACCTCTCCCACTGACTTGCCGATTGCTTTTCAGCCAGCTGCCCAGCCAGCGGGGGGCCCGGCCCGCGGAGCACGCGCGGCCCTCGAGGCACAGGCGGCGCCTCGCTCCAGGGCCGTTTCCAGCGCTCGGAGCTCTGCTAGCGGGGCCGAGCCGGCCATTGCCTCGGCGAAAGCTTCTCCGCGCTCTCGCGGCAGAGCTGCGGCTCGGCCTCCGCAGGGTTTCCCGGGGCGCCGGGCGCGCCCGCCGCGGCCCCCGAGCCCGGCTTCGCTCTCGCCGTGCCGGGCAGCGGCGCCGCTCCCGCCGACGAGGCCGCAGGGCAGCGCTCCGCAGGCGTCCCCGGGCGCTCGGCACTCGCCGCTCGCTCGCTCGCTCGCTCGCTTTCTCCGGCCCCTCTCTCGCCCCCGCGGATCTGCAGACGAAGCCCCTCGCTGCTCTGCAGTCTTTGTGCTGTCCCCCGGCGCAAAGGCGCAAAGGCTGGCCGGGTAAAACGCGTTTGAAACACAGCACCAGGCACACACAACTTGACTTCCCTTTCGCGACTTAATGGCTCGCTAGTTAGCAGCCCTTCAGACGCCGCTAACAGCACTTTCTCCAGGGCAGGGCAGGGCAGGGCAGGGCAGGGCAGGGCAGGGGGGGGTCCCTCGAGCCTTGCGAGCCTTGCGGCGATTTAGAGCCAAAGGCAGTAGGGTAGTCCTTTGGACCTTGCGCACCTTGTTGCCATCATCCCCACGGCGAGCCCTTATCGCCTATGCCTGTATGTAGCGTAGCTGGGGGTGTGGGGTGGATCGGCCCCGTACACTGGTAAGTGACACTTTCCGCCTTTAAAGCAGCTAATGCTTCCTGATGGTTTGCTTGCCAGGTCCAGACCGCCTTGTTCGTCAGCACATCGTACAGAGGTCTCGCCAGCCTCCTGAGTCCAGCAATGAGTGACCTGCAAAACCCAAGAGGGTTTTTTTTTCCCCTAGAATACTCCGTTGCTGTAATTGTGGGAGTAATTCTGTCACAGGTTTATGTGACAGGAGCAGGGAGCGTCTACTGAGCAATGTTGACTGGTTTGCTGTTGGGCAGGAGTGGGGCTCTTCGTAGGAGAGTCCTAGGCTTAATCCTACGGAGATGAGTTTGTCCTGTCACTGGAGGACTACCGATTTCCCACGTACCCCAGCTATCTAGGCCAGACTCTCCTTGCAGAATATCCATTCCCAGACTATTCATTGCGCCCAAGAACAGCAAGACCTCCAATGCTACGTCCATTGGAGAGTATTCATTTCGCCCGTCCAACTGGGTAAGTGTTAGGCGCACCATTAAGGCCTCCTACAGCAACTGCTTGTTTCTTGAAAGGAGCTTTACCTCCACAGGTACGCTGCCGTGTTGTGGAAAGCTGCGCTGCCGTATGCATGCAAAATGTTGTGGGATACTTCTCCTTGACAGCGCCCAACCTTTCGGGGCTGTGGTTCGGTGTAGCTGTCGGGGCGGCCGCGACTCGCGGGGAGCGCAGCCGGGGCCGGGGCCGGGGGCTGTGCGGGGGCGGGGGCGGAAATCCTCCCCGCGCAGAGGCAGAGGCAGTGGCAGAGGCAGAGGCAGAGGCAGAGGCAGCGGCAGAGGCAGAGGCAGAGGCAGAGGCAGCGGCGGCGCGGCCGTGCCAGGGGGGCGGGCGGACGAGCTCCGGGGGCAGGACCTGGGTGCTGGGTGCAGGGTGCCGGGAGGTGCGTGCACGTTGCTGAGTGCTTTAGAGAAGCGAGTTGGGCGCTGAGGGAGAGTGCGAGCAAAGCTCATGTCGTGCCTTTCTTTGCTTTTGAAGAAAGGGTTTTGTATTTCCCGGCTTGTGTGGGAGCCAAGTTTGCTGCAGGAGTAAAGCTGGAAAGGTGTGCGGGACCTGGACAGATACTAGAGTCGCGTCCCGCATTTGCGTGTCTCAGGTCCTTTGGGTGTTCAAGTACTGTCTGTCTTTGTTATTTCATTTGGCAGGTGAGGGGCTGAAATGGGGAGCAGGAAGATGCTCACCAGGAAAATCCAGGGATTGTAATCACCTGGACCTGGAACTTGCCAACCAGCAAGAACCCAGCAGGCATGTGATCAGCTGTGTCAGCCTTGCCTGCAGTGGCCATGAGGCAGTGGAGCTTGTGCTTCTGAGGGGAGTGAGGAAGAAGAGCAGCAGAGTGCAGACTGTGGATGTGAGAGGAGCAGACTTGGGCCTCCTGGGGGGACTGGTGGAGGAATCCCATGGGAGGCAGCTCTGAAGGGCTCCAGAAAGCTGGCAGGTCTTTCAGGCCAGCAGCCTCCAAGCTCCAGAATGGCCCATGCTGATACCCAGTTCCAGTGTCAGAGAAGGAAATCGCAACTGCTTTAGCTTCAGCACTGTTAGAGAAGGAAAGTGTAGCTGAGTTAGCTTCAGCTTAGCATCGGCCTGACTCTTCCTTAGCGTAAGTGCCTAAAGTAGACGAAGCCTGCAGGCCTCAAGGCCGAACTGTCCAGGAACTCCAGAAATTGCTGACGATGTGACATTGCTGATGATGGAACTGCAAAAGCAATTAAAGCCAGCTAATACAGATACAAAACTCACTACCCAGGAGACCAAGTGGAGTGCAGGAGACCAGATGGGATGCACCTGGCTTGTGGTTGAGCTTTGGGAAGATAAGGGACTGGTAGGAAACAAGGACATGGTAACCAGCCTGGGATGTAGGCCAGGACCTGTGCAAAGGAGACAGACACCAATCAGAAGGAGAGCGAGCACCGACTCAGGAAACAAGATTGGAGGAGACCTTCCCTGGCAGGCAGGGAAACCAAGCTGTCAAGGGTAGAATTACCCCAGAATGTCTTTGTTTGGGGTACCCAGCTCCAGCTCTTACTATGCTCTACCGTCATTTAAATAAATAAATAATTTTGCTGTTATATGTGCATGAGACTCTGCTCCTTGGAAACCTAGCGTTGGACTATTTCTACAGCACCCAGGAAACCAAGCAGACATCTCAGGAGACAGGGTGGCTAAAGAGGGAACTCAGGCATGAGCTCTAATGCAAAAAGGCAGCACACAGCCATGGGAAGCAGGGAGAGGCTGCAAAGGAGGAATTGAGAACTATTGTCCAGGCAAGTAGGGAAGCAGTTCCTCTGACACAGCCAAAGCTCCTCTAGGCTCGATGCTTGCAAGGGATGCCAGGAGCATAAAGATGATGTGCTCTTGTTTCAGTAAGAGTAGAAGCGGGAACAAGGGAAATGTGGGCCCAGGGCTGAACGGGGCAGGCTGCCATTGAGAGGAACCTAGACAGGTCACGGAATGACTGAGTGCCCAACCAGTTCTTAGGCATCTGAGACAGTTTATTGAGCCCTAACAGATACAACAGATTTGGGGTGTCGGTATAGGCGTTCCTACTATTAACAAATGGATTTGATTAACAAATACAGTGCTTAACAAGTAAACGGATTTATCAAACTATTTACATATATCAAACTGTGGACATATATTGATATGTTATGGCACAAAGAAAGGAACAGAAACAAGAGAACAGACAAAAGAAGGATAAGTAGCTCCTCTGAAAAGGGAAAAGCAGTAAAGAGGGAGGAAGCTAACACTTCCACGATTCGGACAATCTCGAACCCCTTTTACAAAGCAGCTTTGCTTCTGTAGATTGGGCAATAACCGTCCTATAGGTGCACCGAACACTCACGCAACCATGCGGCGAGATTTAAATCCCAGCAGGAATTCCTCGGGCGGCACCCCCCCCCCCCCCCAAAATGCAACCTGTCCTCCCATTCAAAGTAATAGCAGGGTCTGTCTGTGACTACTTTGCTGGATTTACATGCGATGGCAAGCATTGCAAGTTATAGTTACCTAATCTAAGACTCCATTGGAAAAAATTACAACCACCACCACCACCAAGAAGATCCCCCCTCCTCTCCCCCCCCAGAATGCTTAACACAGCTGCCCAGAAAGGAACTCTCCCATTAGGCAGAACGATTGGACTTTTCAGATTGGTCTGCAACGGGGAAGAGAAAAAAAAATTAAGACACTTCCAAAAATTAACATTAAAGCGTTAAGTCATCAAGAAAAGGCAATGGCCTTACAACGCAGAACCAGCAGAGGCTATTTAAGAGCCATGCCGATTGTAAATCAGTCCTTGCCTCTTAGTCCCCCACAGCTCAGGTAAGCAATCACTAATGTAGTGAGTTCTTTTGTGATAACAATTACTTTCACCTTTCCCCGCCCCACCCCGTATAGCTAGGTTTCAAATATCTTGGGACTAGATTTGAAGTATCATTGTCAAAATAAATACCGGTCCATGTCCAATTTAAACTGTACCAAGGGTACGCTTCTAACAAGACTGATAAATCCATGAGAAGATGCTAGTGGACCCAGGCTGCTTGGTTTTTAGCCGAAGGTAAACTCATGCTTGGCTTGGTCAAGTCAGCCACAGCACAAAGTCTTCCTAGCTCTACTAGAATGTCACTGAAAGGGTAATATTAGTAAATGTCAGAGGCTAACACGAGTAAAGATTAGTCACTAACGTTAAGCAATGTTTCTGTGAAGAAGTAGCTTTCTGGTGGTGAAAACAAATCCCCCCCCCCGGTTGATTGGACTCAACCTGGAGAGCTAGGATCTAAGCCTGGGATTTAAGCACAGGAGTGCCATGAATGGCCAGCAGGAGGCATTCCCCCACGTTTGTGACTGCTAAATGAACCTCTTTCTACACAGCTCCAGGGCAGAGAACACCACCAACAGTAAGCGTATGCTGTGCTTGCTTTACAGACAGCACAGTACCGCTCTAACAACTCTCTAGGTGTTTTTTTCCTTTTAAGAACAGGTCCTGTTTTGCAAGGATGAGGCACAAATACGTATGGCCTTCCTACAGAGAAAGAAAACAACTGCTGATAACAATAAATAATTTAGGAAAATATTCATATGCTTTACAGTCAATAGCATATTCTACAAGCTGCTGAGCCTGCACATCTTCTACCTCTCCACCAAGATTTTTTTAAATTTTGCTCTTATGCTTTTACTCCTTCACTCGCCAGCCCGATAAGGTACTTCTTCAACACAAGTGCGAACGCAAAAGCTACCTGTTAGCCCGACTCAATTTCTTTTTAGCATTTTAATTTCCCTACAGAGTGAATTTCTCACATGAGGTTAGCTTCTTATTCTGAAAGAGCATTGGAATACTTTCTAAGAACTTACAAACTGCTCCCTGATCCTGCAAGCGCCGTCTTCACAGACAGTTTCCGAGTTTGCTGCTTTGTGCTTTATGTCACTGCCAAATGTTGTGCCTGTCCCGTTTTATAGAGGGTAACCTCAAACATGGACTATCCATCCCTATGCCTCCAGGTCAAGAGGGAACAGTGGAAAAACATGAAGCGCCTTTGGTATTGTAACCAGCTGATCTCTTCCAAGACATCCACAGCCCACTCAGAATAACCAAATTAAGTAGCAGAAGGATGACTTTTTAAAACAGATACATAAATAGCTTCCCAAAAGAGCACTTGCACAAGTGAGTAATTCTGGAGACAGGACACTTTTGCTTTATCACAGGAGCAGTGCCAGGCTGTTCCCCTTCCCTTACACAAACTCATTCAAAAGGTCCGAGAACTGACATAATACCAGCCTGTGCACATGATGCGTCCACAGGCTATGCTAGCGCAACCGCACGTGTAAAGAACAGCCCAGCTTCTCCCCGGGAAACTCTACAGCAAGTCTGCATTGTGCAATTATGTGCAATTGTAGCAGCTATTGCAGCTATTGCAGTTATGGAAAGAGTGAGCGACGGAAATTGTGGAACAGCTTTAGTACTGTACTTTACTGCTCTACACGTTCTTTATCTCGCCTTGCCGTGTCAGCAGGAAAAAGTTTCTTCCTTGGTTATTTGAACTCCTGACAATAGGCAAAGCTTGAAAAAAGCAGTGCGTCCCTTTCCCCGCTTGCAAGACAAGAAAAAAAGCCCCATTTAGAATATGATGGAGAAAAACATCTCAAACCACTCTCAGTATTGACAAGGGGGATTTGTAAAGAAATGGCACAGTATAGCTCTGCGTGAGTCTCAGGGCGTCTTTCCTGAAGCATAACCACAGGGCGACACTCATAAAGGAGGAGACTTAGTCACATTACCTAGAAACAGAACTCTTGGAAAAACTTCTAAGAACGGGCTCCAGGCACTGGGAGGCAATCCTGTGTAGCGATAGCAAGTGACTGTACGACTTTAACGTGGCTGCGCTTGACTGCCTGAGATGGCCTTAGACGACCCACGTGTCTCCACCTTAGTCAGTTGGCCAAAACAAGAACGGGGTTTCCACGCAACTTATTGGCAACGCGTTGTTATTTGCTGCTCAGGCTTCCAGTCCGTTTCCAATCAAGAGACAGCTTAGTTTTAGCCACATGAAGTACAGTGACATTTTAAATGTACCTTCCAAAGTTAGTGGTTGAACGGAACTGAAGAGGCTAGAGGGAGACACAGACAGGAGGGCAGGAGGAGATTGAATAGCAAAAGGAGTGACAGCAGAGCCGTCATTACGGGACCAGACTACAGACGCGACTCCACACCTGCAACCGTGACAATGACGGCCAGCAGAGCAGAGGAATAGAAGGCTTGGAGAGAGAGTTTGCACCACGGGCAATAGTTCCTTCTCTTTTCTAAGGCTTCCCTCCTTTTGGTATGAGTTGTTCATTAAAATGTATTCAATTCCGAGGAGGAGGAGGAGGAGCGCCTCCACGGGGCCCAGTCACCATCATCACAGCCACCGAGTCTGACAAGAGTTCTCACAGAGAGACCTGGAGGTATCAGCAGACTTTGCCCGTGGGGAAAAATGGACTCTACGCAGACTGCTTTATTACTTTGTTGCTTACAGAAGGGCTCCATGCTGTTTCAGTAGCTGTTATTTCAGTCTTCGCGCCTCGACTGCAGAGAGTTGGGCTAAGGCGTGGGATGACAGAGTTGCGGTAACAGAGCTGGGATAAGGCACTGGCTTGTGATTTGAGAACAAAATGGCAATCATGGGTTGATCTGTTGCAGCCTTTCTTCTAGTATTAAGCAAATGACTCACTCTTTCTGTGCTTCAGCGCCCACCCTGTAAAGCAGTGGGGGCAGGGGGCTAATGCAGTACGAGTGTCACAGGGACGGAGATAGTAGAGGCTCTGAGGCAGACAGATCCTCCAGCAATGGGTGCTAGGCCACATACAAAGAGAGAGGTCTAACCTCCTAGACAAACAAATGTCATAACCATTTACTTGCTGAGCCTCTGCAGACTGCTCTGTGAAATCATCCGTGCTAACTGAGATGCACCTGGTAGAAAAAAAAAACACTACAGATGCTACACAGAAAGCCACAGGCTTAGCAACAGCTGTAGGAGCAACTGGGGGAAACGTCAAGAACTCCCTTTGAGTACTCTAGATGAAGAGAAATGTTTGGCACTCAACTACAGAGGTCAGCTCAGAGCAGTGGAAACATTACCTCACCTTTGCTTGACCTGCAATTCTCTGTAGGGGGCCAGAGCAGCTTTGGGGTGTTGGAGAGAATCTGAACCCTTTCACCTGCAGTGTAGGTGACAGCAGCAAAAGCCATGGATTTTTCCCTCTAATCTCTTGCTCTGTGTATCTGTTAACCACATCATCCGCAAAGTTGTTCCTTCCCCGTGCTTTTTATAGTAGTTCAGCTACAAAGGGCCAATTAGACATTACCAGAACCCAAAGGGTTGCTTGTTCTAAAAAAACAGCTATAGAGTAAAACCCACTTGTCACGATACTGACAAGCCGGAGCATCTATTCTGAAGAAAGAGAAAAGGAAAATGTAGAGGAACTTCCTATCTTGGCATCTTTCCAGAGATGCTGCTAGTGAGCTCCCTGGCTTGAAGTACAACAAAACACCATCTTCACTGTGTGTTCTTAGCAGTTCTGCACTGAACGGTGCTCCTCAATGCTGACTCCGTGGAAAGCCATCTTCCTTTTGTGTGGAGTGGAGGAGGGCCAGATATTCCGACTGGCTAATTCTTTAAGGAAAGGAAATCCACTGCAAGCCACTGAAAGGATAAAAGCCTTCAGAAAGGATGACTGTAGAATGTCGATGAATTCTGCACCAATTCCACCTGTTATGCATCTCATTGTTAAGGGTTAGACTGAAAAGACCAGAAAGCGTCATACACTGAACACGTTCTGCCTCAAATTTCCTGGAAATCAATGCTGTACTTCATCAGATGAGGCACATTACAAGTTGTCATCTTCTAATACTCCACACACATTAATTTCCAAAAGAGTATTAGCTCAGTCTCTCTCAACGAATTTCTTTCAATGGAAACTAACACACATTCTGAAAATCCATGACAATCCATCTCAGGCTAAAAGAAAACTCCACACACGATGCTCTTGAAGCAAACTGTGTCCTGGAGTTTCCCAGGGCTTCTTTCACCACACTCTCGGAAAACATTCCACATGGATTTTCAAGGCGCAGTGGCCATAAGAACTTGCCAGAAGACGTCGCAGACTTAAATAACCGAGAAGAGTTTGTTCCAAATGTTCACTCTGTGACAGGCCTTTTGGAGTGGGAGAGCTTCTCGCTCAGTTATCTACAATGAATCTCCAGAGGGTGACTACACCTTTTGTCTCTAGAACTGCTTTCTGACTGTAAGGGACTTCTGAAAGTCCTTTTGTCCTGCACAAAAACTGCAGGAAACAAAGCCCTAGACTTTATTCAATGGCTTTCTTTTCCTTTTATGTCCTCCCTAGATGTGTGGTCAACAATTTGCGGGGGAGGGTTGCCTTTTTTTTCTTTTTTTTTTTTTTCCATTGTGCTCCCCGACAGCTAGCAGGTCCACTGTCTGGGGAATCTTTAACCTGGAAGGAATAGATGGCACTTGGGTAACAAGGAGTTGGGTCAGCTCTTCTGATCACAGAAGACATTGCCTTTTCCTAATTTCCTTGACGTTAATCCCTTTGCACCTTAGTGTCTCGTGCCTAAAGAGGTTCCAGCAAGACAGCAGACGAGAGTAATCCAGCTTGCCTCACACCGTTTCACATCTTTGAAGAAAGCAATTATTTTGTGTGGCCCTTATTCGAAAGCGTACTAACATTCTAAACTCCAGAGCCAAGAAAGGCAGAAAATTGCGTCCAGAGACGCATACTGTGGGTTACCGTCTCTCATCTCCTTTCACATGGTCAATACAGACTCGCTCTGCATACTACACAGAAAGTCATTCTCTGACCTAGTTGCCCAATGATCAGATGACTATCACGGCTGGAGATCGTGGAGACCTCTTGCAAGTTATCACAATAGTTCCAAAAACCAAGGTCACAATCAGAGGCCTCCTCTAATCCAAGCCCAGAGCCGCTCTCTCAGCTCATTATCCAGTAAAAAAGCAGACCCTCTGTTTTACACTCACGTGGAATACTCCTCCAACAAATTCACAAATGAACGTAAAGAAAGAATGACTTTTTGACCACTGAAACACTTCAGCTTTTCTTTCCCGATAGTCTGCGTGCACACAAGGCACTCCACGAAAGTGAGCATATTCCTCCATCCTTTGGCTTTAGACTCCAAACCTGCAGTAGTCACACCGGTACAGCTATGACACCGCCCAGCTATTCACTAACTTCTACTCACCTCACATTCCTACCCCTACCAAAATATAGACCAGATCCAGCTGCAACAGGACACTGCTGAGCCTCTCCTTGACCTGCAGTGTCCTACACACTACTGTAGAACCTGTAAGGGTTCTACAATACTCATTTTGCAAGTGTGCTAACGCTCTCTTACAGTTTCTATTGCTCAGCTGCACCTTTCTTGTTTGTTTCCATACTCTTGGTCATACTCAGATCAGAAGAGAGGATTCCTGAAAAGGTGACCAGCACAAGCAATCTTTTTAGCAAGGCAAAGCTGGGCAAACGGCAAGCATCTCTCAACAACTGTTTAGTAGCAACGCTGTATGGCACACAATGGTAATAATATTACAGGCCTAGCACAGCAAATGCATGCTGCTCTTTGTGGCCCAGAAAGCGTTTCATGAAGGTGCCCCATGCAGTGATTACTATACTATGGCTATAAAGGACCAGTGCTTCACTTAGCATGGCTTTATCTGGCATAATGCAAATGAAAGCCTGAAGGAAACCTGGGCTTCAGTCAGGGTCAAGGTGGAGTCTCCAACCCTCTAATACTCTCAGGTCAGGTTATCATTTGGAGCTTGACCTGCAGTGTCCCCGAAATGCTTCTGCAATACTCATGCTGCAAGTTTCCTAATGCTCTTCTACATTTTCTCTTCCTCAACTGTACCTTTTTTGTTGGTTTTCATGCTCTTGGGTCATACTCTTTGCTCTTCAATGCTTTCTCTTCCTCTTCTACATTCTATGCTACATTTTCACTTTAGTGGGTTTCTCTTTGATTTTACGTCATCAGACACAAACTTTCACCTGGAGGCTTCTTTTGGTAAACAGTCTCTACTAACCAGCCCTACGAGCATGGGGCTTCTCCTTGGGCTCCTTTTCAGTTGGTGAGTCTCTGCGGATCCTACACTATGGCAAGATTTCATTCCTCCTTCTTACCAAGAGGAAAATTAGTAACAAATTCTTCTTTCTTGGTATTTCATGAGACCGCTAATACTGTGGCCGTTCTTACCTAACGACTCAGATATAATTTATGTTTTTAACCAACTCCTTTGATTTACTTTGAACTGAACTGAAGGCTAACGGTGTACGTAGGTGTCTAGCTTTTAAGCAACAGCCCCAAGAACAAATTGTGCAAGCCCTGAGAAAATAAATCCTGGCATTTTTACAGTGAGAACAAATTAAAAATCTTGCCAATGCTACACTTTCAAACAGAAATCAGCATCCTGATACAGCCAGCCGACAAAGCTGCTACTAAATGGTCAAGGCCCACATTTCCTTAATTGCCCTTTTGCTATCACTGGGCCTTAAATCAAAATGAGTATGCAGAAGATCATTACTTAGCTCCACAAATGCACATCTGCTCCAAAAAGTGGTCCAGAGTACCTCAGTATGTTGTGTGACTACTCGCCTTCTTCGAGAAATACATTGTCTACATTTTGGTTGCAACACCACCGCATAAGTACAGCTCAGGTGACGGTGACGCGCTGAACGATTTGTCTCAGCACAGAGATAAAAGTACTTCCTGAGGAACCACCTTTATAGAGAGCGGTCTCAGGTAGCAGCCTCTGACTTCATGGACCGCAAGAATTTTGGGCCTTACAGGCTGTCCTGAAGCTATAAGGGCCATTCCTTTTCATCCTCCTGGTTAATAAATAGATTTTTTTTTTTTTATAGCAGGTATAAAGACAGTTGAAGAGAATTTTTTTTTTTAATAATTCCTGTACTGAGTTTGAGTACCTTCTGGCTTTCGGTTAAAAGGAAACTAAATTGCCATATGCAGTTGAAATACTTCAGCACAGACTCCATGAATTCAGGGCTACTTGTCATATAAGGCATCAAGCAGAGCCCACTAGGGGCACTGAAGCCATTGACAATGTCTAGTCTTACAAAAGCCATGGATTAACTCATCTGTACTCTCTGGGTCCTAATGGTTTGGCCGACTGATGATGGTGCAAGACTCTCAGACAGAAGGTAATTGCCTCTCTCTCTTTTTTTACTATAGATCAGCAATAATCTATCCCTTTCTCCCAGACTTAGGTCACTGCAAAGTTTTCTTCTGTTTATGTCACCACCTCGCTCCATCAGAGAGTCCTTCGTCGTCTTCCCATGGCAGTGACAAAAAAAAAGGATTTACTTTTAAGTGCCACCTCTGTGGCATCTGACTACCCCAGGAAGGCTTGACTTGTCTGATGGATTCCACTCTCTGCAGAAGATCATGACGTTCAGAACAAACGGAGCTCTTTGTCCTTCTCAGATATGCCAAGACTCTTTTCTAGACAGATTAAGACACTGGCAGGAGGCGATTGCTGAGCTCTTCCATAAAGCAGGAACCAGAAAAGATCCGTGCATTCAGTGGCATGGCCCTTCTCTTTTTAGTTATTATCGCTTGAAGTTTACAAGCAAAAATGAGTAAGTGTTCTGCCAGAACTTTTCTTCATATTAACCCCTCTGGCGACACTAAACTTCACTTTCCCGTCCGCTCTCCAGCACACCCCTGTCTCCCATGGCATCTGAAATATTTGCCAAGGCCTGAAACCACGCAGTCACCTCTTCCCCTCTCACCCCTTACTACTACTGCCTACAACTTCCCTGGAACTCGCCACAGTTCAAGGACACTCACTCACTCACGGGGTCCCACCTGCCTAAAGCTTAGCTCCTCTTCTCCCTGAGCCACTGCATCTTTTCTTGAACTCTCACCCTAGAACATCCCTGCTCTCTTTAACTTATGAGTCACTATCCCTGGAAAACATTTGTTGAGATCCTTTATCAAGCATGCACTATAACAAGGAAATGGATTGTAGTCTTGTTGAAGCAAGCTATACTTGAGGTACTAATGGGATTGCGGATTAAGGGTCCTACAGGGCCCCCTCAGAAGAGCTTGACCCTTGCGGAAGCCCTCGCAATCCGAGCTTTTACATCCACTCACCCAAAAACCGCATAACTGCATCCTTGCAGACTTCCAGGCTGTTGCCTTAACCTTTTGGTTGCCTTAGAACTCATTACTTAACTCCTGATGTCAAATGACACCACTGAGTTGTGTCCAGTTCCATCACGATGCCGACTCTGGGGCCATTACAACTGAAAGGGAAAAGCATGCAGGTCCCTTCTCTCTCCCTCCCGTGACTAGGACCGTTTCCCACACCCTACCTTCAGACAGTCTCCAAACAGAGCAGTGGAGCATGGAAGTTTTATCACTGTTTCCTTATCTTACCTAGTCTGTTACAGAGACTAGGCTCAGGTGTCTCTTCCAAAATCTTTGCAACACAAACAACTGCACCCTAGAGCAGTTAGAGCCAATTCAACAAGGGGATGTAGCCAGGCAAAGTCACAAAGCCAGATGATGGGCTACACAGTGCGCGTGAGGGGGAGCTCTCAGGAGAGCTAGGTGTGGAAATGTAGGAAACGTAGTAGGATGGTGTGGTACAAATGGCGTCATCAGAAACTCAAGTGAACAGTACCTATTTATATGGCTACTATCCCTCCTCAGTCACCACGCGCTCATCACTGTAGCACAGAATTTGCTCCACTGAAAAGGCCATTTAAATCCAGCTCTTTGGCTTCGCTCAACTAAGCAGTTTACGCTCATTTGCCTTGGAATGCTCTTCTACTCCCTAAAAACAATAACAGAAAAACAGCTTTTAATATCCTTGAATTTGAAAACACACCAGCTTCTTTTTAATAACTGCCGGAAAACTGTACCTAAACATACTTAAAACTACATTTTTCATTCTTTTTACTTAACTGCCACTTGCTTGAATTCAAGACTTTTGCAGGGGTCACAGCTCTACAAGTGGAAGACGCAAACCCCAGGTCACGTTCACAGGACTCCCACAGTTTGGACTTAAAGTCCAATACCTAAGACTTGGAATCGATTTTTCAGTGCTGGTAATATAGGCTTCGGATGATATTGAATTATGTGTGCATGCACAAACACATTATACATGGGGGCACAGACTTTGTACAGAGCAAAAAGCAGAGAGAGAGAAACACAGACACTAATATTAATGTATTACCGTTTACATCCTACTACCAGACGAGGAATGCTGTCACAGAGGTACAAGGGAAACCTTTCTGTCTCCTCAGTGACTGCTGGTAGAAGAGGGAACACTATGCGAGCATTCGGGCTTTGCAGAAGCGGGTATGGATCCAGCGGAGCTAACTCCTTCCTCTTTGACGTGAAATCATGCTTGTGTATGGGCAAACTTTGGGACTGCTGTCTGTGCCTAAGAAGTCCACAGCATTTAACCGATTTAGCGGTCAAAAGGGATAGAAATATTGCGATAGAAATCTATGTCTAACAAAAAGGCTTCTGGACAATGGCTTTGAGGTTTAATTCTTATCCTTTCTTTATAGACCGAGACACGGGAAGAAAAACCCCCCCCCACATGCCCCGAGCACAAAACCAGCGTTTCATTAACACCACATTCTACCAAAAAGAGTACAGCAGTTCTGAGTCGGTGGGTGAAAGGCAGTTGCATGACGAAAAGAAACAGACTAAAAATATAAAAAGCCAGACATGAATCCTTCTTTTTATCCGGGAGCCCTCAGTCTTAACTCTCATAACCCCATTTCCTACCATACGCCCATACTTCATTTTCAGCTCCAACTGTAACTTCTTGCAGGGAAGAAGCGCTTTCTTATTCATAACAAGTAGCCACTCCACCAGCATTGCTTCATAACAATAATGAATGACTATAGCTAGTCAACCGTTGTAGGTTGTTACCTCAGCCGTGCCGCCACCGCGCCCGCTCGCCCGGCCTCTACGCCCGGCCGCCCTCCGCCCCACACCCTCCAGCCTTCGCCTTCCGCCACCACTCGCCTCTGCTTGCTGCACACACGTCCCGCCAGCACTTGCCCACCATCGCATTTCCCCGCACCTCCAGCATCCTCTTGCAGCCCACCAGCTCTCAGACGCACGCACAGCTCCGCGATGCCTTTTCCTTCCGTTGTGACAGGCCTTGCTGGGGCTCCTGGCATCAGGCCCTTATCTATGGGACTTCCCATGGCAGTTTGTCGCTTCTTTTAGCCGACTTGCCACTTTCCACACAGGAAAGTGCGATTCGCCCGTTAGAGCGATTCCTAGATTCACTCGGGCGTAGCTGCTCTTGCAGTCATCCGTTCCACCTCTCTGTTCTCCCCTTCCTTGGAGGTCGCCGAGGGGGGTGCAAAGTCCAGGGGACTCCACGTGAAGCACACCACGTGTGCACCTCTTTGTTCTTAAAATGTGACCCGTTGTCGGATGGTAGTTCTCGGCGCAAGGGAAAAGTGGCAAAGCAGCTGCTGAAGCAGCTGCAGTTGCTAGACCAGTTGCAGCTCGGGCGGGGGGCACATCCCCGATACCACTCCTTGTTTCTACTCCTGGGAGAAGGTGTTTCCAGCCTTCCGCTCGTCTCCCTGAGGGGCCAATACACTCCGCCTGGCAAGTTTCCCCGAGTACTTTACCTTCTCTGAGACTGGCGAGCTGTTTGTTGTCCCTGCGACATGCACTGTACCATCGCTTGACAAAAATGGCCTGAGTCTACAATGTGCTTTGCCGGGGCTTTTGTCACAGGCCAGCCTCTCCTCGCAGCCCCTTGAAATAAATCAAAGCTCCCAGCAGGTCCTAGCCATTCCGGTAGCCATTTGCCCAGCCGTTCTGCCGCAGAAATGGGTCATACATGGCTTCTGGCCAGAGGAGGAGCAGCCCTCTGATTCCACTTTGCCTCAGGGTTGCGGGGGTTTGGTGGGCACATACATGTCCTGCGGGGATGTTCTGAGCTTGAGCTCTATGCTAAGTCTTTTCCCAGGCAGTCCCCCCCCCCCCACACACACACACCTCTCCCACTGACTTGCCGATTGCTTTTCAGCCAGCTGCCCAGCCAGCGGGGGGCCCGGCCCGCGGAGCACGCGCGGCCCTCGAGGCACAGGCGGCGCCTCGCTCCAGGGCCGTTTCCAGCGCTCGGAGCTCTGCTAGCGGGGCCGAGCCGGCCATTGCCTCGGCGAAAGCTTCTCCGCGCTCTCGCGGCAGAGCTGCGGCTCGGCCTCCGCAGGGTTTCCCGGGGCGCCGGGCGCGCCCGCCGCGGCCCCCGAGCCCGGCTTCGCTCTCGCCGTGCCGGGCAGCGGCGCCGCTCCCGCCGACGAGGCCGCAGGGCAGCGCTCCGCAGGCGTCCCCGGGCGCTCGGCACTCGCCGCTCGCTCGCTCGCTCGCTCGCTTTCTCCGGCCCCTCTCTCGCCCCCGCGGATCTGCAGACGAAGCCCCTCGCTGCTCTGCAGTCTTTGTGCTGTCCCCCGGCGCAAAGGCGCAAAGGCTGGCCGGGTAAAACGCGTTTGAAACACAGCACCAGGCACACACAACTTGACTTCCCTTTCGCGACTTAATGGCTCGCTAGTTAGCAGCCCTTCAGACGCCGCTAACAGCACTTTCTCCAGGGCAGGGCAGGGCAGGGCAGGGCAGGGCAGGGCAGGGGGGGGTCCCTCGAGCCTTGCGAGCCTTGCGGCGATTTAGAGCCAAAGGCAGTAGGGTAGTCCTTTGGACCTTGCGCACCTTGTTGCCATCATCCCCACGGCGAGCCCTTATCGCCTATGCCTGTATGTAGCGTAGCTGGGGGTGTGGGGTGGATCGGCCCCGTACACTGGTAAGTGACACTTTCCGCCTTTAAAGCAGCTAATGCTTCCTGATGGTTTGCTTGCCAGGTCCAGACCGCCTTGTTCGTCAGCACATCGTACAGAGGTCTCGCCAGCCTCCTGAGTCCAGCAATGAGTGACCTGCAAAACCCAAGAGGGTTTTTTTTTCCCCTAGAATACTCCGTTGCTGTAATTGTGGGAGTAATTCTGTCACAGGTTTATGTGACAGGAGCAGGGAGCGTCTACTGAGCAATGTTGACTGGTTTGCTGTTGGGCAGGAGTGGGGCTCTTCGTAGGAGAGTCCTAGGCTTAATCCTACGGAGATGAGTTTGTCCTGTCACTGGAGGACTACCGATTTCCCACGTACCCCAGCTATCTAGGCCAGACTCTCCTTGCAGAATATCCATTCCCAGACTATTCATTGCGCCCAAGAACAGCAAGACCTCCAATGCTACGTCCATTGGAGAGTATTCATTTCGCCCGTCCAACTGGGTAAGTGTTAGGCGCACCATTAAGGCCTCCTACAGCAACTGCTTGTTTCTTGAAAGGAGCTTTACCTCCACAGGTACGCTGCCGTGTTGTGGAAAGCTGCGCTGCCGTATGCATGCAAAATGTTGTGGGATACTTCTCCTTGACAGCGCCCAACCTTTCGGGGCTGTGGTTCGGTGTAGCTGTCGGGGCGGCCGCGACTCGCGGGGAGCGCAGCCGGGGCCGGGGCCGGGGGCTGTGCGGGGGCGGGGGCGGAAATCCTCCCCGCGCAGAGGCAGAGGCAGAGGCAGAGGCAGAGGCAGCGGCAGAGGCAGAGGCAGAGGCAGAGGCAGCGGCGGCGCGGCCGTGCCAGGGGGGCGGGCGGACGAGCTCCGGGGGCAGGACCTGGGTGCTGGGTGCAGGGTGCCGGGAGGTGCGTGCACGTTGCTGAGTGCTTTAGAGAAGCGAGTTGGGCGCTGAGGGAGAGTGCGAGCAAAGCTCATGTCGTGCCTTTCTTTGCTTTTGAAGAAAGGGTTTTGTATTTCCCGGCTTGTGTGGGAGCCAAGTTTGCTGCAGGAGTAAAGCTGGAAAGGTGTGCGGGACCTGGACAGATACTAGAGTCGCGTCCCGCATTTGCGTGTCTCAGGTCCTTTGGGTGTTCAAGTACTGTCTGTCTTTGTTATTTCATTTGGCAGGTGAGGGGCTGAAATGGGGAGCAGGAAGATGCTCACCAGGAAAATCCAGGGATTGTAATCACCTGGACCTGGAACTTGCCAACCAGCAAGAACCCAGCAGGCATGTGATCAGCTGTGTCAGCCTTGCCTGCAGTGGCCATGTGGCAGTGGAGCTTGTGCTTCTGAGGGGAGTGAGGAAGAAGAGCAGCAGAGTGCAGACTGTGGATGTGAGAGGAGCAGACTTGGGCCTCCTGGGGGGACTGGTGGAGGAATCCCATGGGAGGCAGCTCTGAAGGGCTCCAGAAAGCTGGCAGGTCTTTCAGGCCAGCAGCCTCCAAGCTCCAGAATGGCCCATGCTGATACCCAGTTCCAGTGTCAGAGAAGGAAATCGCAACTGCTTTAGCTTCAGCACTGTTAGAGAAGGAAAGTGTAGCTGAGTTAGCTTCAGCTTAGCATCGGCCTGACTCTTCCTTAGCGTAAGTGCCTAAAGTAGACGAAGCCTGCAGGCCTCAAGGCCGAACTGTCCAGGAACTCCAGAAATTGCTGACGATGTGACATTGCTGATGATGGAACTGCAAAAGCAATTAAAGCCAGCTAATACAGATACAAAACTCACTACCCAGGAGACCAAGTGGAGTGCAGGAGACCAGATGGGATGCACCTGGCTTGTGGTTGAGCTTTGGGAAGATAAGGGACTGGTAGGAAACAAGGACATGGTAACCAGCCTGGGATGTAGGCCAGGACCTGTGCAAAGGAGACAGACACCAATCAGAAGGAGAGCGAGCACCGACTCAGGAAACAAGATTGGAGGAGACCTTCCCTGGCAGGCAGGGAAACCAAGCTGTCAAGGGTAGAATTACCCCAGAATGTCTTTGTTTGGGGTACCCAGCTCCAGCTCTTACTATGCTCTACCGTCATTTAAATAAATAAATAATTTTGCTGTTATATGTGCATGAGACTCTGCTCCTTGGAAACCTAGCGTTGGACTATTTCTACAGCACCCAGGAAACCAAGCAGACATCTCAGGAGACAGGGTGGCTAAAGAGGGAACTCAGGCATGAGCTCTAATGCAAAAAGGCAGCACACAGCCATGGGAAGCAGGGAGAGGCTGCAAAGGAGGAATTGAGAACTATTGTCCAGGCAAGTAGGGAAGCAGTTCCTCTGACACAGCCAAAGCTCCTCTAGGCTCGATGCTTGCAAGGGATGCCAGGAGCATAAAGATGATGTGCTCTTGTTTCAGTAAGAGTAGAAGCGGGAACAAGGGAAATGTGGGCCCAGGGCTGAACGGGGCAGGCTGCCATTGAGAGGGACCTAGACAGGTCACGGAATGACTGAGTGCCCAACCAGTTCTTAGGCATCTGAGACAGTTTATTGAGCCCTAACAGATACAACAGATTTGGGGTGTCGGTATAGGCGTTCCTACTATTAACAAATGGATTTGATTAACAAATACAGTGCTTAACAAGTAAACGGATTTATCAAACTATTTACATATATCAAACTGTGGACATATATTGATATGTTATGGCACAAAGAAAGGAACAGAAACAAGAGAACAGACAAAAGAAGGATAAGTAGCTCCTCTGAAAAGGGAAAAGCAGTAAAGAGGGAGGAAGCTAACACTTCCACGATTCGGACAATCTCGAACCCCTTTTACAAAGCAGCTTTGCTTCTGTAGATTGGGCAATAACCGTCCTATAGGTGCACCGAACACTCACGCAACCATGCGGCGAGATTTAAATCCCAGCAGGAATTCCTCGGGCGGCACCCCCCCCCCCCCCCAAAATGCAACCTGTCCTCCCATTCAAAGTAATAGCAGGGTCTGTCTGTGACTACTTTGCTGGATTTACATGCGATGGCAAGCATTGCAAGTTATAGTTACCTAATCTAAGACTCCATTGGAAAAAATTACAACCACCACCACCACCAAGAAGATCCCCCCTCCTCTCCCCCCCAGAATGCTTAACACAGCTGCCCAGAAAGGAACTCTCCCATTAGGCAGAACGATTGGACTTTTCAGATTGGTCTGCAACGGGGAAGAGAAAAAAAAATTAAGACACTTCCAAAAATTAACATTAAAGCGTTAAGTCATCAAGAAAAGGCAATGGCCTTACAACGCAGAACCAGCAGAGGCTATTTAAGAGCCATGCCGATTGTAAATCAGTCCTTGCCTCTTAGTCCCCCACAGCTCAGGTAAGCAATCACTAATGTAGTGAGTTCTTTTGTGATAACAATTACTTTCACCTTTCCCCGCCCCACCCCGTATAGCTAGGTTTCAAATATCTTGGGACTAGATTTGAAGTATCATTGTCAAAATAAATACCGGTCCATGTCCAATTTAAACTGTACCAAGGGTACGCTTCTAACAAGACTGATAAATCCATGAGAAGATGCTAGTGGACCCAGGCTGCTTGGTTTTTAGCCGAAGGTAAACTCATGCTTGGCTTGGTCAAGTCAGCCACAGCACAAAGTCTTCCTAGCTCTACTAGAATGTCACTGAAAGGGTAATATTAGTAAATGTCAGAGGCTAACACGAGTAAAGATTAGTCACTAACGTTAAGCAATGTTTCTGTGAAGAAGTAGCTTTCTGGTGGTGAAAACAAATCCCCCCCCCCGGTTGATTGGACTCAACCTGGAGAGCTAGGATCTAAGCCTGGGATTTAAGCACAGGAGTGCCATGAATGGCCAGCAGGAGGCATTCCCCCACGTTTGTGACTGCTAAATGAACCTCTTTCTACACAGCTCCAGGGCAGAGAACACCACCAACAGTAAGCGTATGCTGTGCTTGCTTTACAGACAGCACAGTACCGCTCTAACAACTCTCTAGGTGTTTTTTTCCTTTTAAGAACAGGTCCTGTTTTGCAAGGATGAGGCACAAATACGTATGGCCTTCCTACAGAGAAAGAAAACAACTGCTGATAACAATAAATAATTTAGGAAAATATTCATATGCTTTACAGTCAATAGCATATTCTACAAGCTGCTGAGCCTGCACATCTTCTACCTCTCCACCAAGATTTTTTTAAATTTTGCTCTTATGCTTTTACTCCTTCACTCGCCAGCCCGATAAGGTACTTCTTCAACACAAGTGCGAACGCAAAAGCTACCTGTTAGCCTGACTCAATTTCTTTTTAGCATTTTAATTTCCCTACAGAGTGAATTTCTCACATGAGGTTAGCTTCTTATTCTGAAAGAGCATTGGAATACTTTCTAAGAACTTACAAACTGCTCCCTGATCCTGCAAGCGCCGTCTTCACAGACAGTTTCCGAGTTTGCTGCTTTGTGCTTTATGTCACTGCCAAATGTTGTGCCTGTCCCGTTTTATAGAGGGTAACCTCAAACATGGACTATCCATCCCTATGCCTCCAGGTCAAGAGGGAACAGTGGAAAAACATGAAGCGCCTTTGGTATTGTAACCAGCTGATCTCTTCCAAGACATCCACAGCCCACTCAGAATAACCAAATTAAGTAGCAGAAGGATGACTTTTTAAAACAGATACATAAATAGCTTCCCAAAAGAGCACTTGCACAAGTGAGTAATTCTGGAGACAGGACACTTTTGCTTTATCACAGGAGCAGTGCCAGGCTGTTCCCCTTCCCTTACACAAACTCATTCAAAAGGTCCGAGAACTGACATAATACCAGCCTGTGCACATGATGCGTCCACAGGCTATGCTAGCGCAACCGCACGTGTAAAGAACAGCCCAGCTTCTCCCCGGGAAACTCTACAGCAAGTCTGCATTGTGCAATTATGTGCAATTGTAGCAGCTATTGCAGCTATTGCAGTTATGGAAAGAGTGAGCGACGGAAATTGTGGAACAGCTTTAGTACTGTACTTTACTGCTCTACACGTTCTTTATCTCGCCTTGCCGTGTCAGCAGGAAAAAGTTTCTTCCTTGGTTATTTGAACTCCTGACAATAGGCAAAGCTTGAAAAAAGCAGTGCGTCCCTTTCCCCGCTTGCAAGACAAGAAAAAAAGCCCCATTTAGAATATGATGGAGAAAAACATCTCAAACCACTCTCAGTATTGACAAGGGGGATTTGTAAAGAAATGGCACAGTATAGCTCTGCGTGAGTCTCAGGGCGTCTTTCCTGAAGCATAACCACAGGGCGACACTCATAAAGGAGGAGACTTAGTCACATTACCTAGAAACAGAACTCTTGGAAAAACTTCTAAGAACGGGCTCCAGGCACTGGGAGGCAATCCTGTGTAGCGATAGCAAGTGACTGTACGACTTTAACGTGGCTGCGCTTGACTGCCTGAGATGGCCTTAGACGACCCACGTGTCTCCACCTTAGTCAGTTGGCCAAAACAAGAACGGGGTTTCCACGCAACTTATTGGCAACGCGTTGTTATTTGCTGCTCAGGCTTCCAGTCCGTTTCCAATCAAGAGACAGCTTAGTTTTAGCCACATGAAGTACAGTGACATTTTAAATGTACCTTCCAAAGTTAGTGGTTGAACGGAACTGAAGAGGCTAGAGGGAGACACAGACAGGAGGGCAGGAGGAGATTGAATAGCAAAAGGAGTGACAGCAGAGCCGTCATTACGGGACCAGACTACAGACGCGACTCCACACCTGCAACCGTGACAATGACGGCCAGCAGAGCAGAGGAATAGAAGGCTTGGAGAGAGAGTTTGCACCACGGGCAATAGTTCCTTCTCTTTTCTAAGGCTTCCCTCCTTTTGGTATGAGTTGTTCATTAAAATGTATTCAATTCCGAGGAGGAGGAGCGCCTCCACGGGGCCCAGTCACCATCATCACAGCCACCGAGTCTGACAAGAGTTCTCACAGAGAGACCTGGAGGTATCAGCAGACTTTGCCCGTGGGGAAAAATGGACTCTACGCAGACTGCTTTATTACTTTGTTGCTTACAGAAGGGCTCCATGCTGTTCAGTAGCTGTTATTTCAGTCTTCGCGCCTCGACTGCAGAGAGTTGGGCTAAGGCGTGGGATGACAGAGTTGCGGTAACAGAGCTGGGATAAGGCACTGGCTTGTGATTTGAGAACAAAATGGCAATCATGGGTTGATCTGTTGCAGCCTTTCTTCTAGTATTAAGCAAATGACTCACTCTTTCTGTGCTTCAGCGCCCACCCTGTAAAGCAGTGGGGGCAGGGGGCTAATGCAGTACGAGTGTCACAGGGACGGAGATAGTAGAGGCTCTGAGGCAGACAGATCCTCCAGCAATGGGTGCTAGGCCACATACAAAGAGAGAGGTCTAACCTCCTAGACAAACAAATGTCATAACCATTTACTTGCTGAGCCTCTGCAGACTGCTCTGTGAAATCATCCGTGCTAACTGAGATGCACCTGGTAGAAAAAAAAAACACTACAGATGCTACACAGAAAGCCACAGGCTTAGCAACAGCTGTAGGAGCAACTGGGGGAAACGTCAAGAACTCCCTTTGAGTACTCTAGATGAAGAGAAATGTTTGGCACTCAACTACAGAGGTCAGCTCAGAGCAGTGGAAACATTACCTCACCTTTGCTTGACCTGCAATTCTCTGTAGGGGGCCAGAGCAGCTTTGGGGTGTTGGAGAGAATCTGAACCCTTTCACCTGCAGTGTAGGTGACAGCAGCAAAAGCCATGGATTTTTCCCTCTAATCTCTTGCTCTGTGTATCTGTTAACCACATCATCCGCAAAGTTGTTCCTTCCCCGTGCTTTTTATAGTAGTTCAGCTACAAAGGGCCAATTAGACATTACCAGAACCCAAAGGGTTGCTTGTTCTAAAAAAACAGCTATAGAGTAAAACCCACTTGTCACGATACTGACAAGCCGGAGCATCTATTCTGAAGAAAGAGAAAAGGAAAATGTAGAGGAACTTCCTATCTTGGCATCTTTCCAGAGATGCTGCTAGTGAGCTCCCTGGCTTGAAGTACAACAAAACACCATCTTCACTGTGTGTTCTTAGCAGTTCTGCACTGAACGGTGCTCCTCAATGCAGACTCCGTGGAAAGCCATCTTCCTTTTGTGTGGAGTGGAGGAGGGCCAGATATTCCGACTGGCTAATTCTTTAAGGAAAGGAAATCCACTGCAAGCCACTGAAAGGATAAAAGCCTTCAGAAAGGATGACTGTAGAATGTCGATGAATTCTGCACCAATTCCACCTGTTATGCATCTCATCGTTAAGGGTTAGACTGAAAAGACCAGAAAGCGTCATACACTGAACACGTTCTGCCTCAAATTTCCTGGAAATCAATGCTGTACTTCATCAGATGAGGCACATTACAAGTTGTCATCTTCTAATACTCCACACACATTAATTTCCAAAAGAGTATTAGCTCAGTCTCTCTCAACGAATTTCTTTCAATGGAAACTAACACACATTCTGAAAATCCATGACAATCCATCTCAGGCTAAAAGAAAACTCCACACACGATGCTCTTGAAGCAAACTGTGTCCTGGAGTTTCCCAGGGCTTCTTTCACCACACTCTCGGAAAACATTCCACATGGATTTTCAAGGCGCAGTGGCCATAAGAACTTGCCAGAAGACGTCGCAGACTTAAATAACCGAGAAGAGTTTGTTCCAAATGTTCACTCTGTGACAGGCCTTTTGGAGTGGGAGAGCTTCTCGCTCAGTTATCTACAATGAATCTCCAGAGGGTGACTACACCTTTTGTCTCTAGAACTGCTTTCTGACTGTAAGGGACTTCTGAAAGTCCTTTTGTCCTGCACAAAAACTGCAGGAAACAAAGCCCTAGACTTTATTCAATGGCTTTCTTTTCCTTTTATGTCCTCCCTAGATGTGTGGTCAACAATTTGCGGGGGAGGGTTGCCTTTTTTTTCTTTTTTTTTTTTTTCCATTGTGCTCCCCGACAGCTAGCAGGTCCACTGTCTGGGGAATCTTTAACCTGGAAGGAATAGATGGCACTTGGGTAACAAGGAGTTGGGTCAGCTCTTCTGATCACAGAAGACATTGCCTTTTCCTAATTTCCTTGACGTTAATCCCTTTGCACCTTAGTGTCTCGTGCCTAAAGAGGTTCCAGCAAGACAGCAGACGAGAGTAATCCAGCTTGCCTCACACCGTTTTACATCTTTGAAGAAAGCAATTATTTTGTGTGGCCCTTATTCGAAAGCGTACTAACATTCTAAACTCCAGAGCCAAGAAAGGCAGAAAATTGCGTCCAGAGACGCATACTGTGGGTTACCGTCTCTCATCTCCTTTCACATGGTCAATACAGACTCGCTCTGCATACTACACAGAAAGTCATTCTCTGACCTAGTTGCCCAATGATCAGATGACTATCACGGCTGGAGATCGTGGAGACCTCTTGCAAGTTATCACAATAGTTCCAAAAACCAAGGTCGCAATCAGAGGCCTCCTCTAATCCAAGCCCAGAGCCGCTCTCTCAGCTCATTATCCAGTAAAAAAGCAGACCCTCTGTTTTACACTCACGTGGAATACTCCTCCAACAAATTCACAAATGAACGTAAAGAAAGAATGACTTTTTGACCACTGAAACACTTCAGCTTTTCTTTCCCGATAGTCTGCGTGCACACAAGGCACTCCACGAAAGTGAGCATATTCCTCCATCCTTTGGCTTTAGACTCCAAACCTGCAGTAGTCACACCGGTACAGCTATGACACCGCCCAGCTATTCACTAACTTCTACTCACCTCACATTCCTACCCCTACCAAAATATAGACCAGATCCAGCTGCAACAGGACACTGCTGAGCCTCTCCTTGACCTGCAGTGTCCTACACACTACTGTAGAACCTGTAAGGGTTCTACAATACTCATTTTGCAAGTGTGCTAACGCTCTCTTACAGTTTCTATTGCTCAGCTGCACCTTTCTTGTTTGTTTCCATACTCTTGGTCATACTCAGATCAGAAGAGAGGATTCCTGAAAAGGTGACCAGCACAAGCAATCTTTTTAGCAAGGCAAAGCTGGGCAAACGGCAAGCATCTCTCAACAACTGTTTAGTAGCAACGCTGTATGGCACACAATGGTAATAATATTACAGGCCTAGCACAGCAAATGCATGCTGCTCTTTGTGGCCCAGAAAGCGTTTCATGAAGGTGCCCCATGCAGTGATTACTATACTATGGCTATAAAGGACCAGTGCTTCACTTAGCATGGCTTTATCTGGCATAATGCAAATGAAAGCCTGAAGGAAACCTGGGCTTCAGTCAGGGTCAAGGTGGAGTCTCCAACCCTCTAATACTCTCAGGTCAGGTTATCATTTGGAGCTTGACCTGCAGTGTCCCCGAAATGCTTCTGCAATACTCATGCTGCAAGTTTCCTAATGCTCTTCTACATTTTCTCTTCCTCAACTGTACCTTTTTTGTTGGTTTTCATGCTCTTGGGTCATACTCTTTGCTCTTCAATGCTTTCTCTTCCTCTTCTACATTCTATGCTACATTTTCACTTTAGTGGGTTTCTCTTTGATTTTACGTCATCAGACACAAACTTTCACCTGGAGGCTTCTTTTGGTAAACAGTCTCTACTAACCAGCCCTACGAGCATGGGGCTTCTCCTTGGGCTCCTTTTCAGTTGGTGAGTCTCTGCGGATCCTACACTATGGCAAGATTTCATTCCTCCTTCTTACCAAGAGGAAAATTAGTAACAAATTCTTCTTTCTTGGTATTTCATGAGACCGCTAATACTGTGGCCGTTCTTACCTAACGACTCAGATATAATTTATGTTTTTAACCAACTCCTTTGATTTACTTTGAACTGAACTGAAGGCTAACGGTGTACGTAGGTGTCTAGCTTTTAAGCAACAGCCCCAAGAACAAATTGTGCAAGCCCTGAGAAAATAAATCCTGGCATTTTTACAGTGAGAACAAATTAAAAATCTTGCCAATGCTACACTTTCAAACAGAAATCAGCATCCTGATACAGCCAGCCGACAAAGCTGCTACTAAATGGTCAAGGCCCACATTTCCTTAATTGCCCTTTTGCTATCACTGGGCCTTAAATCAAAATGAGTATGCAGAAGATCATTACTTAGCTCCACAAATGCACATCTGCTCCAAAAAGTGGTCCAGAGTACCTCAGTATGTTGTGTGACTACTCGCCTTCTTCGAGAAATACATTGTCTACATTTTGGTTGCAACACCACCGCATAAGTACAGCTCAGGTGACGGTGACGCGCTGAACGATTTGTCTCAGCACAGAGATAAAAGTACTTCCTGAGGAACCACCTTTATAGAGAGCGGTCTCAGGTAGCAGCCTCTGACTTCATGGACCGCAAGAATTTTGGGCCTTACAGGCTGTCCTGAAGCTATAAGGGCCATTCCTTTTCATCCTCCTGGTTAATAAATAGATTTTTTTTTTTTTATAGCAGGTATAAAGACAGTTGAAGAGAATTTTTTTTTTTAATAATTCCTGTACTGAGTTTGAGTACCTTCTGGCTTTCGGTTAAAAGGAAACTAAATTGCCATATGCAGTTGAAATACTTCAGCACAGACTCCATGAATTCAGGGCTACTTGTCATATAAGGCATCAAGCAGAGCCCACTAGGGGCACTGAAGCCATTGACAATGTCTAGTCTTACAAAAGCCATGGATTAACTCATCTGTACTCTCTGGGTCCTAATGGTTTGGCCGACTGATGATGGTGCAAGACTCTCAGACAGAAGGTAATTGCCTCTCTCTCTTTTTTTACTATAGATCAGCAATAATCTATCCCTTTCTCCCAGACTTAGGTCACTGCAAAGTTTTCTTCTGTTTATGTCACCACCTCGCTCCATCAGAGAGTCCTTCGTCGTCTTCCCATGGCAGTGACAAAAAAAAAGGATTTACTTTTAAGTGCCACCTCTGTGGCATCTGACTACCCCAGGAAGGCTTGACTTGTCTGATGGATTCCACTCTCTGCAGAAGATCATGACGTTCAGAACAAACGGAGCTCTTTGTCCTTCTCAGATATGCCAAGACTCTTTTCTAGACAGATTAAGACACTGGCAGGAGGCGATTGCTGAGCTCTTCCATAAAGCAGGAACCAGAAAAGATCCGTGCATTCAGTGGCATGGCCCTTCTCTTTTTAGTTATTATCGCTTGAAGTTTACAAGCAAAAATGAGTAAGTGTTCTGCCAGAACTTTTCTTCATATTAACCCCTCTGGCGACACTAAACTTCACTTTCCCGTCCGCTCTCCAGCACACCCCTGTCTCCCATGGCATCTGAAATATTTGCCAAGGCCTGAAACCACGCAGTCACCTCTTCCCCTCTCACCCCTTACTACTACTGCCTACAACTTCCCTGGAACTCGCCACAGTTCAAGGACACTCACTCACTCACGGGGTCCCACCTGCCTAAAGCTTAGCTCCTCTTCTCCCTGAGCCACTGCATCTTTTCTTGAACTCTCACCCTAGAACATCCCTGCTCTCTTTAACTTATGAGTCACTATCCCTGGAAAACATTTGTTGAGATCCTTTATCAAGCATGCACTATAACAAGGAAATGGATTGTAGTCTTGTTGAAGCAAGCTATACTTGAGGTACTAATGGGATTGCGGATTAAGGGTCCTACAGGGCCCCCTCAGAAGAGCTTGACCCTTGCGGAAGCCCTCGCAATCCGAGCTTTTACATCCACTCACCCAAAAACCGCATAACTGCATCCTTGCAGACTTCCAGGCTGTTGCCTTAACCTTTTGGTTGCCTTAGAACTCATTACTTAACTCCTGATGTCAAATGACACCACTGAGTTGTGTCCAGTTCCATCACGATGCCGACTCTGGGGCCATTACAACTGAAAGGGAAAAGCATGCAGGTCCCTTCTCTCTCCCTCCCGTGACTAGGACCGTTTCCCACACCCTACCTTCAGACAGTCTCCAAACAGAGCAGTGGAGCATGGAAGTTTTATCACTGTTTCCTTATCTTACCTAGTCTGTTACAGAGACTAGGCTCAGGTGTCTCTTCCAAAATCTTTGCAACACAAACAACTGCACCCTAGAGCAGTTAGAGCCAATTCAACAAGGGGATGTAGCCAGGCAAAGTCACAAAGCCAGATGATGGGCTACACAGTGCGCGTGAGGGGGAGCTCTCAGGAGAGCTAGGTGTGGAAATGTAGGAAACGTAGTAGGATGGTGTGGTACAAATGGCGTCATCAGAAACTCAAGTGAACAGTACCTATTTATATGGCTACTATCCCTCCTCAGTCACCACGCGCTCATCACTGTAGCACAGAATTTGCTCCACTGAAAAGGCCATTTAAATCCAGCTCTTTGGCTTCGCTCAACTAAGCAGTTTACGCTCATTTGCCTTGGAATGCTCTTCTACTCCCTAAAAACAATAACAGAAAAACAGCTTTTAATATCCTTGAATTTGAAAACACACCAGCTTCTTTTTAATAACTGCCGGAAAACTGTACCTAAACATACTTAAAACTACATTTTTCATTCTTTTTACTTAACTGCCACTTGCTTGAATTCAAGACTTTTGCAGGGGTCACAGCTCTACAAGTGGAAGACGCAAACCCCAGGTCACGTTCACAGGACTCCCACAGTTTGGACTTAAAGTCCAATACCTAAGACTTGGAATCGATTTTTCAGTGCTGGTAATATAGGCTTCGGATGATATTGAATTATGTGTGCATGCACAAACACATTATACATGGGGGCACAGACTTTGTACAGAGCAAAAAGCAGAGAGAGAGAAACACAGACACTAATATTAATGTATTACCGTTTACATCCTACTACCAGACGAGGAATGCTGTCACAGAGGTACAAGGGAAACCTTTCTGTCTCCTCAGTGACTGCTGGTAGAAGAGGGAACACTATGCGAGCATTCGGGCTTTGCAGAAGCGGGTATGGATCCAGCGGAGCTAACTCCTTCCTCTTTGACGTGAAATCATGCTTGTGTATGGGCAAACTTTGGGACTGCTGTCTGTGCCTAAGAAGTCCACAGCATTTAACCGATTTAGCGGTCAAAAGGGATAGAAATATTGCGATAGAAATCTATGTCTAACAAAAAGGCTTCTGGACAATGGCTTTGAGGTTTAATTCTTATCCTTTCTTTATAGACCGAGACACGGGAAGAAAAACCCCCCCCCACATGCCCCGAGCACAAAACCAGCGTTTCATTAACACCACATTCTACCAAAAAGAGTACAGCAGTTCTGAGTCGGTGGGTGAAAGGCAGTTGCATGACGAAAAGAAACAGACTAAAAATATAAAAAGCCAGACATGAATCCTTCTTTTTATCCGGGAGCCCTCAGTCTTAACTCTCATAACCCCATTTCCTACCATACGCCCATACTTCATTTTCAGCTCCAACTGTAACTTCTTGCAGGGAAGAAGCGCTTTCTTATTCATAACAAGTAGCCACTCCACCAGCATTGCTTCATAACAATAATGAATGACTATAGCTAGTCAACCGTTGTAGGTTGTTACCTCAGCCGTGCCGCCACCGCGCCCGCTCGCCCGGCCTCTACGCCCGGCCGCCCTCCGCCCCACACCCTCCAGCCTTCGCCTTCCGCCACCACTCGCCTCTGCTTGCTGCACACACGTCCCGCCAGCACTTGCCCACCATCGCATTTCCCCGCACCTCCAGCATCCTCTTGCAGCCCACCAGCTCTCAGACGCACGCACAGCTCCGCGATGCCTTTTCCTTCCGTTGTGACAGGCCTTGCTGGGGCTCCTGGCATCAGGCCCTTATCTATGGGACTTCCCATGGCAGTTTGTCGCTTCTTTTAGCCGACTTGCCACTTTCCACACAGGAAAGTGCGATTCGCCCGTTAGAGCGATTCCTAGATTCACTCGGGCGTAGCTGCTCTTGCAGTCATCCGTTCCACCTCTCTGTTCTCCCCTTCCTTGGAGGTCGCCGAGGGGGGTGCAAAGTCCAGGGGACTCCACGTGAAGCACACCACGTGTGCACCTCTTTGTTCTTAAAATGTGACCCGTTGTCGGATGGTAGTTCTCGGCGCAAGGGAAAAGTGGCAAAGCAGCTGCTGAAGCAGCTGCAGTTGCTAGACCAGTTGCAGCTCGGGCGGGGGGCACATCCCCGATACCACTCCTTGTTTCTACTCCTGGGAGAAGGTGTTTCCAGCCTTCCGCTCGTCTCCCTGAGGGGCCAATACACTCCGCCTGGCAAGTTTCCCCGAGTACTTTACCTTCTCTGAGACTGGCGAGCTGTTTGTTGTCCCTGCGACATGCACTGTACCATCGCTTGACAAAAATGGCCTGAGTCTACAATGTGCTTTGCCGGGGCTTTTGTCACAGGCCAGCCTCTCCTCGCAGCCCCTTGAAATAAATCAAAGCTCCCAGCAGGTCCTAGCCATTCCGGTAGCCATTTGCCCAGCCGTTCTGCCGCAGAAATGGGTCATACATGGCTTCTGGCCAGAGGAGGAGCAGCCCTCTGATTCCACTTTGCCTCAGGGTTGCGGGGGTTTGGTGGGCACATACATGTCCTGCGGGGATGTTCTGAGCTTGAGCTCTATGCTAAGTCTTTTCCCAGGCAGTCCCCCCCCCCCCACACACACACACCTCTCCCACTGACTTGCCGATTGCTTTTCAGCCAGCTGCCCAGCCAGCGGGGGGCCCGGCCCGCGGAGCACGCGCGGCCCTCGAGGCACAGGCGGCGCCTCGCTCCAGGGCCGTTTCCAGCGCTCGGAGCTCTGCTAGCGGGGCCGAGCCGGCCATTGCCTCGGCGAAAGCTTCTCCGCGCTCTCGCGGCAGAGCTGCGGCTCGGCCTCCGCAGGGTTTCCCGGGGCGCCGGGCGCGCCCGCCGCGGCCCCCGAGCCCGGCTTCGCTCTCGCCGTGCCGGGCAGCGGCGCCGCTCCCGCCGACGAGGCCGCAGGGCAGCGCTCCGCAGGCGTCCCCGGGCGCTCGGCACTCGCCGCTCGCTCGCTCGCTCGCTCGCTTTCTCCGGCCCCTCTCTCGCCCCCGCGGATCTGCAGACGAAGCCCCTCGCTGCTCTGCAGTCTTTGTGCTGTCCCCCGGCGCAAAGGCGCAAAGGCTGGCCGGGTAAAACGCGTTTGAAACACAGCACCAGGCACACACAACTTGACTTCCCTTTCGCGACTTAATGGCTCGCTAGTTAGCAGCCCTTCAGACGCCGCTAACAGCACTTTCTCCAGGGCAGGGCAGGGCAGGGCAGGGCAGGGCAGGGCAGGGGGGGGTCCCTCGAGCCTTGCGAGCCTTGCGGCGATTTAGAGCCAAAGGCAGTAGGGTAGTCCTTTGGACCTTGCGCACCTTGTTGCCATCATCCCCACGGCGAGCCCTTATCGCCTATGCCTGTATGTAGCGTAGCTGGGGGTGTGGGGTGGATCGGCCCCGTACACTGGTAAGTGACACTTTCCGCCTTTAAAGCAGCTAATGCTTCCTGATGGTTTGCTTGCCAGGTCCAGACCGCCTTGTTCGTCAGCACATCGTACAGAGGTCTCGCCAGCCTCCTGAGTCCAGCAATGAGTGACCTGCAAAACCCAAGAGGGTTTTTTTTTCCCCTAGAATACTCCGTTGCTGTAATTGTGGGAGTAATTCTGTCACAGGTTTATGTGACAGGAGCAGGGAGCGTCTACTGAGCAATGTTGACTGGTTTGCTGTTGGGCAGGAGTGGGGCTCTTCGTAGGAGAGTCCTAGGCTTAATCCTACGGAGATGAGTTTGTCCTGTCACTGGAGGACTACCGATTTCCCACGTACCCCAGCTATCTAGGCCAGACTCTCCTTGCAGAATATCCATTCCCAGACTATTCATTGCGCCCAAGAACAGCAAGACCTCCAATGCTACGTCCATTGGAGAGTATTCATTTCGCCCGTCCAACTGGGTAAGTGTTAGGCGCACCATTAAGGCCTCCTACAGCAACTGCTTGTTTCTTGAAAGGAGCTTTACCTCCACAGGTACGCTGCCGTGTTGTGGAAAGCTGCGCTGCCGTATGCATGCAAAATGTTGTGGGATACTTCTCCTTGACAGCGCCCAACCTTTCGGGGCTGTGGTTCGGTGTAGCTGTCGGGGCGGCCGCGACTCGCGGGGAGCGCAGCCGGGGCCGGGGCCGGGGGCTGTGCGGGGGCGGGGGCGGAAATCCTCCCCGCGCAGAGGCAGAGGCAGAGGCAGAGGCAGAGGCAGCGGCAGAGGCAGAGGCAGAGGCAGAGGCAGCGGCGGCGCGGCCGTGCCAGGGGGGCGGGCGGACGAGCTCCGGGGGCAGGACCTGGGTGCTGGGTGCAGGGTGCCGGGAGGTGCGTGCACGTTGCTGAGTGCTTTAGAGAAGCGAGTTGGGCGCTGAGGGAGAGTGCGAGCAAAGCTCATGTCGTGCCTTTCTTTGCTTTTGAAGAAAGGGTTTTGTATTTCCCGGCTTGTGTGGGAGCCAAGTTTGCTGCAGGAGTAAAGCTGGAAAGGTGTGCGGGACCTGGACAGATACTAGAGTCGCGTCCCGCATTTGCGTGTCTCAGGTCCTTTGGGTGTTCAAGTACTGTCTGTCTTTGTTATTTCATTTGGCAGGTGAGGGGCTGAAATGGGGAGCAGGAAGATGCTCACCAGGAAAATCCAGGGATTGTAATCACCTGGACCTGGAACTTGCCAACCAGCAAGAACCCAGCAGGCATGTGATCAGCTGTGTCAGCCTTGCCTGCAGTGGCCATGTGGCAGTGGAGCTTGTGCTTCTGAGGGGAGTGAGGAAGAAGAGCAGCAGAGTGCAGACTGTGGATGTGAGAGGAGCAGACTTGGGCCTCCTGGGGGGACTGGTGGAGGAATCCCATGGGAGGCAGCTCTGAAGGGCTCCAGAAAGCTGGCAGGTCTTTCAGGCCAGCAGCCTCCAAGCTCCAGAATGGCCCATGCTGATACCCAGTTCCAGTGTCAGAGAAGGAAATCGCAACTGCTTTAGCTTCAGCACTGTTAGAGAAGGAAAGTGTAGCTGAGTTAGCTTCAGCTTAGCATCGGCCTGACTCTTCCTTAGCGTAAGTGCCTAAAGTAGACGAAGCCTGCAGGCCTCAAGGCCGAACTGTCCAGGAACTCCAGAAATTGCTGACGATGTGACATTGCTGATGATGGAACTGCAAAAGCAATTAAAGCCAGCTAATACAGATACAAAACTCACTACCCAGGAGACCAAGTGGAGTGCAGGAGACCAGATGGGATGCACCTGGCTTGTGGTTGAGCTTTGGGAAGATAAGGGACTGGTAGGAAACAAGGACATGGTAACCAGCCTGGGATGTAGGCCAGGACCTGTGCAAAGGAGACAGACACCAATCAGAAGGAGAGCGAGCACCGACTCAGGAAACAAGATTGGAGGAGACCTTCCCTGGCAGGCAGGGAAACCAAGCTGTCAAGGGTAGAATTACCCCAGAATGTCTTTGTTTGGGGTACCCAGCTCCAGCTCTTACTATGCTCTACCGTCATTTAAATAAATAAATAATTTTGCTGTTATATGTGCATGAGACTCTGCTCCTTGGAAACCTAGCGTTGGACTATTTCTACAGCACCCAGGAAACCAAGCAGACATCTCAGGAGACAGGGTGGCTAAAGAGGGAACTCAGGCATGAGCTCTAATGCAAAAAGGCAGCACACAGCCATGGGAAGCAGGGAGAGGCTGCAAAGGAGGAATTGAGAACTATTGTCCAGGCAAGTAGGGAAGCAGTTCCTCTGACACAGCCAAAGCTCCTCTAGGCTCGATGCTTGCAAGGGATGCCAGGAGCATAAAGATGATGTGCTCTTGTTTCAGTAAGAGTAGAAGCGGGAACAAGGGAAATGTGGGCCCAGGGCTGAACGGGGCAGGCTGCCATTGAGAGGGACCTAGACAGGTCACGGAATGACTGAGTGCCCAACCAGTTCTTAGGCATCTGAGACAGTTTATTGAGCCCTAACAGATACAACAGATTTGGGGTGTCGGTATAGGCGTTCCTACTATTAACAAATGGATTTGATTAACAAATACAGTGCTTAACAAGTAAACGGATTTATCAAACTATTTACATATATCAAACTGTGGACATATATTGATATGTTATGGCACAAAGAAAGGAACAGAAACAAGAGAACAGACAAAAGAAGGATAAGTAGCTCCTCTGAAAAGGGAAAAGCAGTAAAGAGGGAGGAAGCTAACACTTCCACGATTCGGACAATCTCGAACCCCTTTTACAAAGCAGCTTTGCTTCTGTAGATTGGGCAATAACCGTCCTATAGGTGCACCGAACACTCACGCAACCATGCGGCGAGATTTAAATCCCAGCAGGAATTCCTCGGGCGGCACCCCCCCCCCCCCCCAAAATGCAACCTGTCCTCCCATTCAAAGTAATAGCAGGGTCTGTCTGTGACTACTTTGCTGGATTTACATGCGATGGCAAGCATTGCAAGTTATAGTTACCTAATCTAAGACTCCATTGGAAAAAATTACAACCACCACCACCACCAAGAAGATCCCCCCTCCTCTCCCCCCCAGAATGCTTAACACAGCTGCCCAGAAAGGAACTCTCCCATTAGGCAGAACGATTGGACTTTTCAGATTGGTCTGCAACGGGGAAGAGAAAAAAAAATTAAGACACTTCCAAAAATTAACATTAAAGCGTTAAGTCATCAAGAAAAGGCAATGGCCTTACAACGCAGAACCAGCAGAGGCTATTTAAGAGCCATGCCGATTGTAAATCAGTCCTTGCCTCTTAGTCCCCCACAGCTCAGGTAAGCAATCACTAATGTAGTGAGTTCTTTTGTGATAACAATTACTTTCACCTTTCCCCGCCCCACCCCGTATAGCTAGGTTTCAAATATCTTGGGACTAGATTTGAAGTATCATTGTCAAAATAAATACCGGTCCATGTCCAATTTAAACTGTACCAAGGGTACGCTTCTAACAAGACTGATAAATCCATGAGAAGATGCTAGTGGACCCAGGCTGCTTGGTTTTTAGCCGAAGGTAAACTCATGCTTGGCTTGGTCAAGTCAGCCACAGCACAAAGTCTTCCTAGCTCTACTAGAATGTCACTGAAAGGGTAATATTAGTAAATGTCAGAGGCTAACACGAGTAAAGATTAGTCACTAACGTTAAGCAATGTTTCTGTGAAGAAGTAGCTTTCTGGTGGTGAAAACAAATCCCCCCCCCCGGTTGATTGGACTCAACCTGGAGAGCTAGGATCTAAGCCTGGGATTTAAGCACAGGAGTGCCATGAATGGCCAGCAGGAGGCATTCCCCCACGTTTGTGACTGCTAAATGAACCTCTTTCTACACAGCTCCAGGGCAGAGAACACCACCAACAGTAAGCGTATGCTGTGCTTGCTTTACAGACAGCACAGTACCGCTCTAACAACTCTCTAGGTGTTTTTTTCCTTTTAAGAACAGGTCCTGTTTTGCAAGGATGAGGCACAAATACGTATGGCCTTCCTACAGAGAAAGAAAACAACTGCTGATAACAATAAATAATTTAGGAAAATATTCATATGCTTTACAGTCAATAGCATATTCTACAAGCTGCTGAGCCTGCACATCTTCTACCTCTCCACCAAGATTTTTTTAAATTTTGCTCTTATGCTTTTACTCCTTCACTCGCCAGCCCGATAAGGTACTTCTTCAACACAAGTGCGAACGCAAAAGCTACCTGTTAGCCCGACTCAATTTCTTTTTAGCATTTTAATTTCCCTACAGAGTGAATTTCTCACATGAGGTTAGCTTCTTATTCTGAAAGAGCATTGGAATACTTTCTAAGAACTTACAAACTGCTCCCTGATCCTGCAAGCGCCGTCTTCACAGACAGTTTCCGAGTTTGCTGCTTTGTGCTTTATGTCACTGCCAAATGTTGTGCCTGTCCCGTTTTATAGAGGGTAACCTCAAACATGGACTATCCATCCCTATGCCTCCAGGTCAAGAGGGAACAGTGGAAAAACATGAAGCGCCTTTGGTATTGTAACCAGCTGATCTCTTCCAAGACATCCACAGCCCACTCAGAATAACCAAATTAAGTAGCAGAAGGATGACTTTTTAAAACAGATACATAAATAGCTTCCCAAAAGAGCACTTGCACAAGTGAGTAATTCTGGAGACAGGACACTTTTGCTTTATCACAGGAGCAGTGCCAGGCTGTTCCCCTTCCCTTACACAAACTCATTCAAAAGGTCCGAGAACTGACATAATACCAGCCTGTGCACATGATGCGTCCACAGGCTATGCTAGCGCAACCGCACGTGTAAAGAACAGCCCAGCTTCTCCCCGGGAAACTCTACAGCAAGTCTGCATTGTGCAATTATGTGCAATTGTAGCAGCTATTGCAGCTATTGCAGTTATGGAAAGAGTGAGCGACGGAAATTGTGGAACAGCTTTAGTACTGTACTTTACTGCTCTACACGTTCTTTATCTCGCCTTGCCGTGTCAGCAGGAAAAAGTTTCTTCCTTGGTTATTTGAACTCCTGACAATAGGCAAAGCTTGAAAAAAGCAGTGCGTCCCTTTCCCCGCTTGCAAGACAAGAAAAAAAGCCCCATTTAGAATATGATGGAGAAAAACATCTCAAACCACTCTCAGTATTGACAAGGGGGATTTGTAAAGAAATGGCACAGTATAGCTCTGCGTGAGTCTCAGGGCGTCTTTCCTGAAGCATAACCACAGGGCGACACTCATAAAGGAGGAGACTTAGTCACATTACCTAGAAACAGAACTCTTGGAAAAACTTCTAAGAACGGGCTCCAGGCACTGGGAGGCAATCCTGTGTAGCGATAGCAAGTGACTGTACGACTTTAACGTGGCTGCGCTTGACTGCCTGAGATGGCCTTAGACGACCCACGTGTCTCCACCTTAGTCAGTTGGCCAAAACAAGAACGGGGTTTCCACGCAACTTATTGGCAACGCGTTGTTATTTGCTGCTCAGGCTTCCAGTCCGTTTCCAATCAAGAGACAGCTTAGTTTTAGCCACATGAAGTACAGTGACATTTTAAATGTACCTTCCAAAGTTAGTGGTTGAACGGAACTGAAGAGGCTAGAGGGAGACACAGACAGGAGGGCAGGAGGAGATTGAATAGCAAAAGGAGTGACAGCAGAGCCGTCATTACGGGACCAGACTACAGACGCGACTCCACACCTGCAACCGTGACAATGACGGCCAGCAGAGCAGAGGAATAGAAGGCTTGGAGAGAGAGTTTGCACCACGGGCAATAGTTCCTTCTCTTTTCTAAGGCTTCCCTCCTTTTGGTATGAGTTGTTCATTAAAATGTATTCAATTCCGAGGAGGAGGAGCGCCTCCACGGGGCCCAGTCACCATCATCACAGCCACCGAGTCTGACAAGAGTTCTCACAGAGAGACCTGGAGGTATCAGCAGACTTTGCCCGTGGGGAAAAATGGACTCTACGCAGACTGCTTTATTACTTTGTTGCTTACAGAAGGGCTCCATGCTGTTTCAGTAGCTGTTATTTCAGTCTTCGCGCCTCGACTGCAGAGAGTTGGGCTAAGGCGTGGGATGACAGAGTTGCGGTAACAGAGCTGGGATAAGGCACTGGCTTGTGATTTGAGAACAAAATGGCAATCATGGGTTGATCTGTTGCAGCCTTTCTTCTAGTATTAAGCAAATGACTCACTCTTTCTGTGCTTCAGCGCCCACCCTGTAAAGCAGTGGGGGCAGGGGGCTAATGCAGTACGAGTGTCACAGGGACGGAGATAGTAGAGGCTCTGAGGCAGACAGATCCTCCAGCAATGGGTGCTAGGCCACATACAAAGAGAGAGGTCTAACCTCCTAGACAAACAAATGTCATAACCATTTACTTGCTGAGCCTCTGCAGACTGCTCTGTGAAATCATCCGTGCTAACTGAGATGCACCTGGTAGAAAAAAAAAACACTACAGATGCTACACAGAAAGCCACAGGCTTAGCAACAGCTGTAGGAGCAACTGGGGGAAACGTCAAGAACTCCCTTTGAGTACTCTAGATGAAGAGAAATGTTTGGCACTCAACTACAGAGGTCAGCTCAGAGCAGTGGAAACATTACCTCACCTTTGCTTGACCTGCAATTCTCTGTAGGGGGCCAGAGCAGCTTTGGGGTGTTGGAGAGAATCTGAACCCTTTCACCTGCAGTGTAGGTGACAGCAGCAAAAGCCATGGATTTTTCCCTCTAATCTCTTGCTCTGTGTATCTGTTAACCACATCATCCGCAAAGTTGTTCCTTCCCCGTGCTTTTTATAGTAGTTCAGCTACAAAGGGCCAATTAGACATTACCAGAACCCAAAGGGTTGCTTGTTCTAAAAAAACAGCTATAGAGTAAAACCCACTTGTCACGATACTGACAAGCCGGAGCATCTATTCTGAAGAAAGAGAAAAGGAAAATGTAGAGGAACTTCCTATCTTGGCATCTTTCCAGAGATGCTGCTAGTGAGCTCCCTGGCTTGAAGTACAACAAAACACCATCTTCACTGTGTGTTCTTAGCAGTTCTGCACTGAACGGTGCTCCTCAATGCAGACTCCGTGGAAAGCCATCTTCCTTTTGTGTGGAGTGGAGGAGGGCCAGATATTCCGACTGGCTAATTCTTTAAGGAAAGGAAATCCACTGCAAGCCACTGAAAGGATAAAAGCCTTCAGAAAGGATGACTGTAGAATGTCGATGAATTCTGCACCAATTCCACCTGTTATGCATCTCATCGTTAAGGGTTAGACTGAAAAGACCAGAAAGCGTCATACACTGAACACGTTCTGCCTCAAATTTCCTGGAAATCAATGCTGTACTTCATCAGATGAGGCACATTACAAGTTGTCATCTTCTAATACTCCACACACATTAATTTCCAAAAGAGTATTAGCTCAGTCTCTCTCAACGAATTTCTTTCAGTGGAAACTAACACACATTCTGAAAATCCATGACAATCCATCTCAGGCTAAAAGAAAACTCCACACACGATGCTCTTGAAGCAAACTGTGTCCTGGAGTTTCCCAGGGCTTCTTTCACCACACTCTCGGAAAACATTCCACATGGATTTTCAAGGCGCAGTGGCCATAAGAACTTGCCAGAAGACGTCGCAGACTTAAATAACCGAGAAGAGTTTGTTCCAAATGTTCACTCTGTGACAGGCCTTTTGGAGTGGGAGAGCTTCTCGCTCAGTTATCTACAATGAATCTCCAGAGGGTGACTACACCTTTTGTCTCTAGAACTGCTTTCTGACTGTAAGGGACTTCTGAAAGTCCTTTTGTCCTGCACAAAAACTGCAGGAAACAAAGCCCTAGACTTTATTCAATGGCTTTCTTTTCCTTTTATGTCCTCCCTAGATGTGTGGTCAACAATTTGCGGGGGAGGGTTGCCTTTTTTTTCTTTTTTTTTTTTTTCCATTGTGCTCCCCGACAGCTAGCAGGTCCACTGTCTGGGGAATCTTTAACCTGGAAGGAATAGATGGCACTTGGGTAACAAGGAGTTGGGTCAGCTCTTCTGATCACAGAAGACATTGCCTTTTCCTAATTTCCTTGACGTTAATCCCTTTGCACCTTAGTGTCTCGTGCCTAAAGAGGTTCCAGCAAGACAGCAGACGAGAGTAATCCAGCTTGCCTCACACCGTTTTACATCTTTGAAGAAAGCAATTATTTTGTGTGGCCCTTATTCGAAAGCGTACTAACATTCTAAACTCCAGAGCCAAGAAAGGCAGAAAATTGCGTCCAGAGACGCATACTGTGGGTTACCGTCTCTCATCTCCTTTCACATGGTCAATACAGACACGCTCTGCATACTACACAGAAAGTCATTCTCTGACCTAGTTGCCCAATGATCAGATGACTATCACGGCTGGAGATCGTGGAGACCTCTTGCAAGTTATCACAATAGTTCCAAAAACCAAGGTCACAATCAGAGGCCTCCTCTAATCCAAGCCCAGAGCCGCTCTCTCAGCTCATTATCCAGTAAAAAAGCAGACCCTCTGTTTTACACTCACGTGGAATACTCCTCCAACAAATTCACAAATGAACGTAAAGAAAGAATGACTTTTTGACCACTGAAACACTTCAGCTTTTCTTTCCCGATAGTCTGCGTGCACACAAGGCACTCCACGAAAGTGAGCATATTCCTCCATCCTTTGGCTTTAGACTCCAAACCTGCAGTAGTCACACCGGTACAGCTATGACACCGCCCAGCTATTCACTAACTTCTACTCACCTCACATTCCTACCCCTACCAAAATATAGACCAGATCCAGCTGCAACAGGACACTGCTGAGCCTCTCCTTGACCTGCAGTGTCCTACACACTACTGTAGAACCTGTAAGGGTTCTACAATACTCATTTTGCAAGTGTGCTAACGCTCTCTTACAGTTTCTATTGCTCAGCTGCACCTTTCTTGTTTGTTTCCATACTCTTGGTCATACTCAGATCAGAAGAGAGGATTCCTGAAAAGGTGACCAGCACAAGCAATCTTTTTAGCAAGGCAAAGCTGGGCAAACGGCAAGCATCTCTCAACAACTGTTTAGTAGCAACGCTGTATGGCACACAATGGTAATAATATTACAGGCCTAGCACAGCAAATGCATGCTGCTCTTTGTGGCCCAGAAAGCGTTTCATGAAGGTGCCCCATGCAGTGATTACTATACTATGGCTATAAAGGACCAGTGCTTCACTTAGCATGGCTTTATCTGGCATAATGCAAATGAAAGCCTGAAGGAAACCTGGGCTTCAGTCAGGGTCAAGGTGGAGTCTCCAACCCTCTAATACTCTCAGGTCAGGTTATCATTTGGAGCTTGACCTGCAGTGTCCCCGAAATGCTTCTGCAATACTCATGCTGCAAGTTTCCTAATGCTCTTCTACATTTTCTCTTCCTCAACTGTACCTTTTTTGTTGGTTTTCATGCTCTTGGGTCATACTCTTTGCTCTTCAATGCTTTCTCTTCCTCTTCTACATTCTATGCTACATTTTCACTTTAGTGGGTTTCTCTTTGATTTTACGTCATCAGACACAAACTTTCACCTGGAGGCTTCTTTTGGTAAACAGTCTCTACTAACCAGCCCTACGAGCATGGGGCTTCTCCTTGGGCTCCTTTTCAGTTGGTGAGTCTCTGCGGATCCTACACTATGGCAAGATTTCATTCCTCCTTCTTACCAAGAGGAAAATTAGTAACAAATTCTTCTTTCTTGGTATTTCATGAGACCGCTAATACTGTGGCCGTTCTTACCTAACGACTCAGATATAATTTATGTTTTTAACCAACTCCTTTGATTTACTTTGAACTGAACTGAAGGCTAACGGTGTACGTAGGTGTCTAGCTTTTAAGCAACAGCCCCAAGAACAAATTGTGCAAGCCCTGAGAAAATAAATCCTGGCATTTTTACAGTGAGAACAAATTAAAAATCTTGCCAATGCTACACTTTCAAACAGAAATCAGCATCCTGATACAGCCAGCCGACAAAGCTGCTACTAAATGGTCAAGGCCCACATTTCCTTAATTGCCCTTTTGCTATCACTGGGCCTTAAATCAAAATGAGTATGCAGAAGATCATTACTTAGCTCCACAAATGCACATCTGCTCCAAAAAGTGGTCCAGAGTACCTCAGTATGTTGTGTGACTACTCGCCTTCTTCGAGAAATACATTGTCTACATTTTGGTTGCAACACCACCGCATAAGTACAGCTCAGGTGACGGTGACGCGCTGAACGATTTGTCTCAGCACAGAGATAAAAGTACTTCCTGAGGAACCACCTTTATAGAGAGCGGTCTCAGGTAGCAGCCTCTGACTTCATGGACCGCAAGAATTTTGGGCCTTACAGGCTGTCCTGAAGCTATAAGGGCCATTCCTTTTCATCCTCCTGGTTAATAAATAGATTTTTTTTTTTATAGCAGGTATAAAGACAGTTGAAGAGAATTTTTTTTTTTTAATAATTCCTGTACTGAGTTTGAGTACCTTCTGGCTTTCGGTTAAAAGGAAACTAAATTGCCATATGCAGTTGAAATACTTCAGCACAGACTCCATGAATTCAGGGCTACTTGTCATATAAGGCATCAAGCAGAGCCCACTAGGGGCACTGAAGCCATTGACAATGTCTAGTCTTACAAAAGCCATGGATTAACTCATCTGTACTCTCTGGGTCCTAATGGTTTGGCCGACTGATGATGGTGCAAGACTCTCAGACAGAAGGTAATTGCCTCTCTCTCTTTTTTTACTATAGATCAGCAATAATCTATCCCTTTCTCCCAGACTTAGGTCACTGCAAAGTTTTCTTCTGTTTATGTCACCACCTCGCTCCATCAGAGAGTCCTTCGTCGTCTTCCCATGGCAGTGACAAAAAAAAAGGATTTACTTTTAAGTGCCACCTCTGTGGCATCTGACTACCCCAGGAAGGCTTGACTTGTCTGATGGATTCCACTCTCTGCAGAAGATCATGACGTTCAGAACAAACGGAGCTCTTTGTCCTTCTCAGATATGCCAAGACTCTTTTCTAGACAGATTAAGACACTGGCAGGAGGCGATTGCTGAGCTCTTCCATAAAGCAGGAACCAGAAAAGATCCGTGCATTCAGTGGCATGGCCCTTCTCTTTTTAGTTATTATCGCTTGAAGTTTACAAGCAAAAATGAGTAAGTGTTCTGCCAGAACTTTTCTTCATATTAACCCCTCTGGCGACACTAAACTTCACTTTCCCGTCCGCTCTCCAGCACACCCCTGTCTCCCATGGCATCTGAAATATTTGCCAAGGCCTGAAACCACGCAGTCACCTCTTCCCCTCTCACCCCTTACTACTACTGCCTACAACTTCCCTGGAACTCGCCACAGTTCAAGGACACTCACTCACTCACGGGGTCCCACCTGCCTAAAGCTTAGCTCCTCTTCTCCCTGAGCCACTGCATCTTTTCTTGAACTCTCACCCTAGAACATCCCTGCTCTCTTTAACTTATGAGTCACTATCCCTGGAAAACATTTGTTGAGATCCTTTATCAAGCATGCACTATAACAAGGAAATGGATTGTAGTCTTGTTGAAGCAAGCTATACTTGAGGTACTAATGGGATTGCGGATTAAGGGTCCTAGAGGGCCCCCTCAGAAGAGCTTGACCCTTGCGGAAGCCCTCGCAATCCGAGCTTTTACATCCACTCACCCAAAAACCGCATAACTGCATCCTTGCAGACTTCCAGGCTGTTGCCTTAACCTTTTGGTTGCCTTAGAACTCATTACTTAACTCCTGATGTCAAATGACACCACTGAGTTGTGTCCAGTTCCATCACGATGCCGACTCTGGGGCCATTACAACTGAAAGGGAAAAGCATGCAGGTCCCTTCTCTCTCCCTCCCGTGACTAGGACCGTTTCCCACACCCTACCTTCAGACAGTCTCCAAACAGAGCAGTGGAGCATGGAAGTTTTATCACTGTTTCCTTATCTTACCTAGTCTGTTACAGAGACTAGGCTCAGGTGTCTCTTCCAAAATCTTTGCAACACAAACAACTGCACCCTAGAGCAGTTAGAGCCAATTCAACAAGGGGATGTAGCCAGGCAAAGTCACAAAGCCAGATGATGGGCTACACAGTGCGCGTGAGGGGGAGCTCTCAGGAGAGCTAGGTGTGGAAATGTAGGAAACGTAGTAGGATGGTGTGGTACAAATGGCGTCATCAGAAACTCAAGTGAACAGTACCTATTTATATGGCTACTATCCCTCCTCAGTCACCACGCGCTCATCACTGTAGCACAGAATTTGCTCCACTGAAAAGGCCATTTAAATCCAGCTCTTTGGCTTCGCTCAACTAAGCAGTTTACGCTCATTTGCCTTGGAATGCTCTTCTACTCCCTAAAAACAATAACAGAAAAACAGCTTTTAATATCCTTGAATTTGAAAACACACCAGCTTCTTTTTAATAACTGCCGGAAAACTGTACCTAAACATACTTAAAACTACATTTTTCATTCTTTTTACTTAACTGCCACTTGCTTGAATTCAAGACTTTTGCAGGGGTCACAGCTCTACAAGTGGAAGACGCAAACCCCAGGTCACGTTCACAGGACTCCCACAGTTTGGACTTAAAGTCCAATACCTAAGACTTGGAATCGATTTTTCAGTGCTGGTAATATAGGCTTCGGATGATATTGAATTATGTGTGCATGCACAAACACATTATACATGGGGGCACAGACTTTGTACAGAGCAAAAAGCAGAGAGAGAGAAACACAGACACTAATATTAATGTATTACTGTTTACATCCTACTACCAGACGAGGAATGCTGTCACAGAGGTACAAGGGAAACCTTTCTGTCTCCTCAGTGACTGCTGGTAGAAGAGGGAACACTATGCGAGCATTCGGGCTTTGCAGAAGCGGGTATGGATCCAGCGGAGCTAACTCCTTCCTCTTTGACGTGAAATCATGCTTGTGTATGGGCAAACTTTGGGACTGCTGTCTGTGCCTAAGAAGTCCACAGCATTTAACCGATTTAGCGGTCAAAAGGGATAGAAATATTGCGATAGAAATCTATGTCTAACAAAAAGGCTTCTGGACAATGGCTTTGAGGTTTAATTCTTATCCTTTCTTTATAGACCGAGACACGGGAAGAAAAACCCCCCCCCACATGCCCCGAGCACAAAACCAGCGTTTCATTAACACCACATTCTACCAAAAAGAGTACAGCAGTTCTGAGTCGGTGGGTGAAAGGCAGTTGCATGACGAAAAGAAACAGACTAAAAATATAAAAAGCCAGACATGAATCCTTCTTTTTATCCGGGAGCCCTCAGTCTTAACTCTCATAACCCCATTTCCTACCATACGCCCATACTTCATTTTCAGCTCCAACTGTAACTTCTTGCAGGGAAGAAGCGCTTTCTTATTCATAACAAGTAGCCACTCCACCAGCATTGCTTCATAACAATAATGAATGACTATAGCTAGTCAACCGTTGTAGGTTGTTACCTCAGCCGTGCCGCCACCGCGCCCGCTCGCCCGGCCTCTACGCCCGGCCGCCCTCCGCCCCACACCCTCCAGCCTTCGCCTTCCGCCACCACTCGCCTCTGCTTGCTGCACACACGTCCCGCCAGCACTTGCCCACCATCGCATTTCCCCGCACCTCCAGCATCCTCTTGCAGCCCACCAGCTCTCAGACGCACGCACAGCTCCGCGATGCCTTTTCCTTCCGTTGTGACAGGCCTTGCTGGGGCTCCTGGCATCAGGCCCTTATCTATGGGACTTCCCATGGCAGTTTGTCGCTTCTTTTAGCCGACTTGCCACTTTCCACACAGGAAAGTGCGATTCGCCCGTTAGAGCGATTCCTAGATTCACTCGGGCGTAGCTGCTCTTGCAGTCATCCGTTCCACCTCTCTGTTCTCCCCTTCCTTGGAGGTCGCCGAGGGGGGTGCAAAGTCCAGGGGACTCCACGTGAAGCACACCACGTGTGCACCTCTTTGTTCTTAAAATGTGACCCGTTGTCGGATGGTAGTTCTCGGCGCAAGGGAAAAGTGGCAAAGCAGCTGCTGAAGCAGCTGCAGTTGCTAGACCAGTTGCAGCTCGGGCGGGGGGCACATCCCCGATACCACTCCTTGTTTCTACTCCTGGGAGAAGGTGTTTCCAGCCTTCCGCTCGTCTCCCTGAGGGGCCAATACACTCCGCCTGGCAAGTTTCCCCGAGTACTTTACCTTCTCTGAGACTGGCGAGCTGTTTGTTGTCCCTGCGACATGCACTGTACCATCGCTTGACAAAAATGGCCTGAGTCTACAATGTGCTTTGCCGGGGCTTTTGTCACAGGCCAGCCTCTCCTCGCAGCCCCTTGAAATAAATCAAAGCTCCCAGCAGGTCCTAGCCATTCCGGTAGCCATTTGCCCAGCCGTTCTGCCGCAGAAATGGGTCATACATGGCTTCTGGCCAGAGGAGGAGCAGCCCTCTGATTCCACTTTGCCTCAGGGTTGCGGGGGTTTGGTGGGCACATACATGTCCTGCGGGGATGTTCTGAGCTTGAGCTCTATGCTAAGTCTTTTCCCAGGCAGTCCCCCCCCCCCCCACACACACACCTCTCCCACTGACTTGCCGATTGCTTTTCAGCCAGCTGCCCAGCCAGCGGGGGGCCCGGCCCGCGGAGCACGCGCGGCCCTCGAGGCACAGGCGGCGCCTCGCTCCAGGGCCGTTTCCAGCGCTCGGAGCTCTGCTAGCGGGGCCGAGCCGGCCATTGCCTCGGCGAAAGCTTCTCCGCGCTCTCGCGGCAGAGCTGCGGCTCGGCCTCCGCAGGGTTTCCCGGGGCGCCGGGCGCGCCCGCCGCGGCCCCCGAGCCCGGCTTCGCTCTCGCCGTGCCGGGCAGCGGCGCCGCTCCCGCCGACGAGGCCGCAGGGCAGCGCTCCGCAGGCGTCCCCGGGCGCTCGGCACTCGCCGCTCGCTCGCTCGCTCGCTCGCTTTCTCCGGCCCCTCTCTCGCCCCCGCGGATCTGCAGACGAAGCCCCTCGCTGCTCTGCAGTCTTTGTGCTGTCCCCCGGCGCAAAGGCGCAAAGGCTGGCCGGGTAAAACGCGTTTGAAACACAGCACCAGGCACACACAACTTGACTTCCCTTTCGCGACTTAATGGCTCGCTAGTTAGCAGCCCTTCAGACGCCGCTAACAGCACTTTCTCCAGGGCAGGGCAGGGCAGGGCAGGGCAGGGCAGGGCAGGGGGGGGTCCCTCGAGCCTTGCGAGCCTTGCGGCGATTTAGAGCCAAAGGCAGTAGGGTAGTCCTTTGGACCTTGCGCACCTTGTTGCCATCATCCCCACGGCGAGCCCTTATCGCCTATGCCTGTATGTAGCGTAGCTGGGGGTGTGGGGTGGATCGGCCCCGTACACTGGTAAGTGACACTTTCCGCCTTTAAAGCAGCTGATGCTTCCTGATGGTTTGCTTGCCAGGTCCAGACCGCCTTGTTCGTCAGCACATCGTACAGAGGTCTCGCCAGCCTCCTGAGTCCAGCAATGAGTGACCTGCAAAACCCAAGAGGGTTTTTTTTTCCCCTAGAATACTCCGTTGCTGTAATTGTGGGAGTAATTCTGTCACAGGTTTTGTGACAGGAGCAGGGAGCGTCTACTGAGCAATGTTGACTGGTTTGCTGTTGGGCAGGAGTGGGGCTCTTCGTAGGAGAGTCCTAGGCTTAATCCTACGGAGATGAGTTTGTCCTGTCACTGGAGGACTACCGATTTCCCACGTACCCCAGCTATCTAGGCCAGACTCTCCTTGCAGAATATCCATTCCCAGACTATTCATTGCGCCCAAGAACAGCAAGACCTCCAATGCTACGTCCATTGGAGAGTATTCATTTCGCCCGTCCAACTGGGTAAGTGTTAGGCGCACCATTAAGGCCTCCTACAGCAACTGCTTGTTTCTTGAAAGGAGCTTTACCTCCACAGGTACGCTGCCGTGTTGTGGAAAGCTGCGCTGCCGTATGCATGCAAAATGTTGTGGGATACTTCTCCTTGACAGCGCCCAACCTTTCGGGGCTGTGGTTCGGTGTAGCTGTCGGGGCGGCCGCGACTCGCGGGGAGCGCAGCCGGGGCCGGGGCCGGGGGCTGTGCGGGGGCAGGGGCGGAAATCCTCCCCGCGCAGAGGCAGAGGCAGCGGCAGCGGCAGAGGCAGAGGCAGAGGCAGAGGCAGCGGCGGCGCGGCCGTGCCAGGGGGGCGGGCGGACGAGCTCCGGGGGCAGGACCTGGGTGCTGGGTGCAGGGTGCCGGGAGGTGCGTGCACGTTGCTGAGTGCTTTAGAGAAGCGAGTTGGGCGCTGAGGGAGAGTGCGAGCAAAGCTCATGTCGTGCCTTTCTTTGCTTTTGAAGAAAGGGTTTTGTATTTCCCGGCTTGTGTGGGAGCCAAGTTTGCTGCAGGAGTAAAGCTGGAAAGGGGCGCGGGACGTGGCCAGCTGCCATTTGGGGCTGCTGGAGGTGGATGCAAAGAGCATTTTGGAGCTGCTCGAGCTTTTTTTTCCCTCTGGGAAAGCGGCTGCCCGGCTGCCCTGCGGTGCTCTGGGCTGCTGCCCAAAGCACCGCTTGCTCCTGCTTTTCCTTGTGCCCACTTTGTCCTTTGAGCTCTGCAAAAGACTTCCAAAGTGCTTTTCCCCCCAACAGCCCCTGATGTCTGTGAAGCTGCCAGGTCCTTTGCGAGTCCAGGTAATGCCTGGCTTTGTTTTTCTGTTTGGCAGGTGAGGGGCTGAAACGGGGGGCAGGAAGATGCTCATCAGGAAGATCTGGAGAAGCCAGGCGAGAGTGGAAAGCTGTGCTCGCGACAGAAAGCAAACGGCGTGGGAGGGTGAACGCAGGGCAGCTCGTGAAGGGAGGGCTTTTTCAGCAAGTCCCTGAAGGCTGTTGTCCAGGGGAGTCGGGACCCTGTACAAGTGCCGTGTGGTGACACCTTGGCTCTGTGGGTCCTTTGCAGCACGGGAGGCTATGTAGGGACACAAGGGACACGGGAATATGCAAGGGACATGAGAGCACCCAGACGATATGTAGCTCCAGCTCTTTCCGCAGTTTGGAGAATCAGGGGAACATCCAAGCAGCAGTTTCTGAGGGAAGAACAGAGCTAACTTCCTGGCTGGCAACATCCTTCCCACAAGCTGCAGAGAATCCTCTGAGCAGAGAGGAATGCCAAGACAATCACAGGCCCTGGAATGGGACAAGTTAGGAAAACCAATTGTGTAGCGAGTGAGAGAGCAAAGAGAGAATCCTTTGCGATACACCTTCAAGGAGGGGAAGAATACGTCAGTCGCTGTAAAACAAGACCACTGTCCTGGAAGCTCCGATACTCTCACTCATTTTTCTTTCTCTAGTTCATGGGATTTGTTTCCCTTTTTTCACGTCAGGGAAATAGAGCTGGCCAGCAAAACTGCCTTTCATGGTCTCTCAACTGTTCCAGTGGCAGAAGAACAATGTACAACCAGCAGCAGGACCGAGGTGGGTTAAACTTGTGGCAGAAGGGAAATGCAGTCTTGGAGCAGCTCAAGGGGCCCTGCCTTCTGCTCTTAAGACATGGACTCTCTGCGCTCTTGTGTACATCCCACAGCTGGACTGAGCAGGCAGATTTTGGAGTTGAACGGGACCTCCTTTAGCCTGCCATTCATTCCCCCTCCCCAAACCCTACATTCAGATGTCTACTCCAGAGGAATCTGGAGCATGCGATCCTGCCCCAGGATCATGCCTTGCACCTGCCCCAGCATCCTGTCCTGGCATCTGCGCTGGCACCTGCAGCGTGATGCTGCCCCGGGATCTGCCTGTGCTGCCCCAGGACGTGCCCGATGCCAGGCGTCCGAGGGAGCCCGGTGTCCCTCAAAGGCGGCGTCGGAGGAGCCGCCAGGAGTGTCGGTAACGGCGGCGTCGCAGAACGCGGTGTCCCGGCAACAGCGGCGTCCGAGGGAGCCGGAGGAGCCGGTAACGGCGGCGTCCGAGGGAGCCCCAGGTGCCGGGAGCGGCGGCGTCGGAGGAGCCGGAGGAGCCGGAGGAGCCGGGAGCGGCGGCGTCCGAGGAGCGGCGGCGTCGGCGCGGCCCAGGCGTCAGGGGACGCAGGCGACGAGGGACCGCGGGGCCGGGGCGTCCAGGCGTTGGCGTGCGGCGGCGACGAGGGGCCCCGGCGAGCGAGGGAGCGAGGTTTGGGGGCGGCGCCCGCCATGGGCGGGGGCAGGTCGCGTCTCCTGGCGGGGCTCCGCGGCTGGCTCGGGCCGGGGCCGGGTTGGGGGCCGGGGCCGGGGTGGGCAGCGGGGTCCCGGGGCGGCAGCGGGAGCGCGCGGGCGGCAGGAGGCAGGAGGCGGGGCCGGGGCCGGGGCCGGGGTGCGGGTTGGGGTCCGAGTCCCGGTCCGGGGCGGGATCGGGGTCCAGGTTGCAGTCCTTGAGCGGGGCTGGGGCCGGATCGGGGTCCCGGTTGGGGTCCTTGAGCGGGGCCGGGCCGGGGTCCGGGTTGCGGTGTGGGGCTGGGGCCGGGTCGGGGTCCGGATTGGGGTCCTTGAGCGGGGCCTGCTCGGGGTCCGGGTTGCGGTCCGGGGCCGGGGCCGGGGCCGGGGCCGGGGCCGGGGCCGGGTCCGGGTCCGCGGCCTGGTCCGGGGCCGGGTCGGGGTCCGGGTCCGGGTCCGGGTCCGGGCGGCAGCGCGGGGCCCCGCGGGGTCCCGCCCCCGCCGAAGGGGCAGCGGCCGCCGGCAGCCGCCGAGCCCCCCCCGCGGCTCCGGGCAGCGCCGCCGCTCGCGGCGACCCCGGCGTCCGGCAGGAGGCAGCGGCTCGGGCAGCGGCGGCAGTGCCCGGGGGGCCGGGGGGGACACGGGGGAGACGGAGGGAGAAGGGGGACGAGTGGGGAGCCGGGGGAAACGGCAGGACACAGGGGACATGAGAGCGAAGGGAGGCTCTGTAGGGACAGAAGGGACACAGGAGGGTCTGGGGAACAAGGGAGACATAGGATATGTAGAGAGAGAAGGGAGATGGGAGGGGGCAGGAGACAAGAGGGGACATGGAGGACATGGAGAGACAGAAGGGACATGGGAGGCTGTGAGAGGCTTGAGAGGATATGGAGGTTATGCAGAGACGCAGGGGACATGGGAGCAGGCAGGAGACATAAGAGCACATCTAGGATATGTAGAGACACAAGGGACATGGGAGGGGGCTGGAGACAAGAGACGATATGGAGAATACAGAGAGACACAAGGGACATGGGAGGGCGAAGGAGACATGAGAGGATGTGGAGGCTATGTAGGGACAGAGGGGACATGGGAGGGGGCAGGAGATAGGAGAGGACATGGAGGATATACAGACACACAAGGGACATGGGAGGGGGCAAGAGACATGAGAGGACACTTAGGATGTGTAGACACAGAAGGCACATGGGATTATGCAGGAGACATGAAAGAACATGGAGGATATGAAGAGACAGAGGGGACATGGGAGCAGGTAGGAGACATGAGACCACATCTAGGATATGTAGAGACAGAAGGGACATGGGAGTATGCAGGAGACATAAGAGGACATGAAGGTTATGTAGGGACACAAAGCACACGGGTTTCTGTAAGAGACATGAGAGGACATGGAGGATATGCAGAGACAGAAGGGACATGGGAGGGGGCAAGAGTCAGAAGACAACATCAGGGATATGGAGAGACAGAAGGGACATGGGATTATGCCGGAGACATGAGAAGACATGGAGGTAATGTAGGGACACAAGGCACACAGGATTATGCAGGAGACATGAGAGGATATGGAGGATATGTAGGGAGAGAAGGGACATGGGAGGGCACAGGAGACATGAAAGAACATGGAGGATATGTAGGGACAGAAGGGACATGGGAGGGGGTAAGAGACAGAAGACAACATCCAGGATATGGAGAGACACAAGGGACACGGGAGTATGCAGGAGACATGAGAGGACATGGAGGTAATGTAGGGACACAAGGCACACGGGATTATGGAAGAGACATGAGAGGATATGGAGGATATGTAGGGAGAGAAGGGGCATGGGAGGGTGCAGGAGACAAGAGACGATATGGAGAATACGGAGAGACACAAGGGACATGGGAGGGCGAAGGAGACATGAGAGGATGTGGAGGCTATGTAGGGACAGCGGGGACATGGTTGGGGGCAGGAGATAGGAGAGGACATGGAGGATATGAAAGGACAGAAGGGGCATGGGAGTATGCCAGAGACAGAAGACAACATCCAGGATATGGAGAGACACAGGAGACATGGGAGCATGGAAGAGACATAAGAGGACATGAAGGTTACGTAGGGACACAAAGCACACGGGTTTCTGTAAGAGACATGAGAGGACATGGAGGATATGCAGAGACAGAAGGGACATGGGAGGGGGCAAGAGTCAGAAGACAACATCGGGGATATGGAGAGACAGAAGGGACATGGGAGGGGGTAAGAGACAGACGACAACATCCAGGATATGGAGAGACACAAGGGACACGGGAGTATGCAGGAGACATGAGAGGACATGGAGGTAATGTAGGGACAGAAGGCACACGGGATTATGGAAGAGACATGAGAGGATATGGAGGATATGTAGGGAGAGAAGGGGCATGGGAGGGTGCAGGAGACAAGAGACGATATGGAGAATACGGAGAGACACAAGGGACATGGGAGGGCGAAGGAGACATGAGAGGATGTGGAGGCTATGTAGGGACAGCGGGGACATGGTTGGGGGCAGGAGATAGGAGAGGACATGGAGGATATGAAAGGACAGAAGGGGCATGGGAGTATGCCAGAGACAGAAGACAACATCCAGGATATGGAGAGACACAGGAGACATGGGAGCAGGTAGGAGACATAAGACCACATCTAGGATGTGTAGACACACAAGGGACATGGGATTATGCAGGAGACATGAGAGGACATGGAGGCTATGGAGAGACAGAAGGGACATGGGAGGGCGCAGGAGACATAAGACCACATCCAGGATATGGAGAGACAGAAGGGATGTGGGAGTATGCAAGGAGCATGGGAGCACGTGGAGAATATGTAGGGACACAAGGGACACAGGAGTATACAGGGGACATGAGAACCCACGAAAGGTATGTAGAGACAAAAGGAAGACGGATTTATGTAAGGGACATGAGATCACAAGGAGGATGTGTAGAGACACAAGGGACATTAGAGGGCTCAGCAACTCTGGGGGCACACCAAGGGTATAGCAAGGTGGCAAAGGGAGAGCAGGGGGCTATGGGTCAGGGGAGGCCATGGGGCAGGAGGAGGGTTACTGCTCAGGAGGAGGTGGGAGCAGGGATGGCTGTGCCCCATGGGTCATTTGGGCAATGAGGCAGTAAAGTGGGTTGGGTTGGAAAGTTGTTTTTTTTTTGGTACAAAAATGCAGGAACCCAGATGCCTGAGTCCTCGGGGGGAGCAGGGCCCCAGACACCTGGGTTCCTGGGAAAGCAGCGACCCAGGCGCCTGGATCCCTGGGGGCAGAGGTGACCCAGACATCTGGGTGCCTATGGGAAGCGGGGACCCCTAGTCCTGGGTCCCTGGGGGAGTGGGGACTCAGACAGCTGGATCCCTGGGCAGGGAGAGGGGCCCCGGACACCTGGGTCCCTTGCGGGGTAGGGTGAATCAGGCCCCAGATGTCTGGGTCCCTGTTGGGGAAAATCAGGTCCCGGACACCTGGGTCCCTGTTGGGGGGGTAGAGGTGACGCAGATGCCTATTTCCCTGGGGGGAGCAGGGACCTGGACAGCTGGATGCATGAGGGGAGCAGGAACCCAGATGCCTGAGTCCCCAGGGGGAGCAGGGCCCCAGACACCTGGGTCCCTACCTGGGGGCATTGGGCCCTGGGTCCCTATGCATGGTGTCTCTGGGGCTACATGTGTGGGTGGGTGTGCCACAGCCACAGAAGCACGGTAGAAGGTGCGAGCTCTTTGCCCTGGGGCGCTTCTCATCTACCAGCACAACTGCAGCCCCTTGGCAGTTACTCCCCAGGACTCCAGTAGCTTTGTGTAGATGAAAAACTTGTCGCTTGTTTCACGTTCCTGAATATAGAGAAGAGCTGCTGCAAGCTGTGCAGAGAAGTAGAACGGTTCGTGCCGGTTAGTAATAGAAGGCCCGGGACATGCAGCCAGTGTCCGCTGCCGGCTTGGTGGATGGTGCAGCCTGCTGCTCCTTTGGTGAGATGTTCTCCTCCCTCGCAGCACAAGCAGAATATAGGTATTTTTCAGGTCTGCCATTTCAGGCTGCATGGAGCGTTCCATGGGAAGCCAACTTGTCAAGGTTAATGCTGAGACATCAGGTGGGCCATGGCCTGGTGGGCAGTTGCCTGATCAGTGGATTTGGGGAAGAGCCCCTCCACTGAGGCAGCCTCTTGCTGGGGCTGCAGAACACAGAGAAGGCTGTAATGCCTTTTTCTGCGGTGGGGCTGTCTTTGCCTCCCAACACCTCCAGCAGCTGCAGATGTGGAGGGTAATTTGTCCTGCAGTAGATGTCTTGGAGATGCCTCCAAGCCAAAATTGTCTTGTGGGGGGGCCTCCTTGTTGCCATTGACTCTGGAGGTGGCGAGGAGCTCCGGTCGAGAGACAAGCTCCTCAGACATGTCCTCTTGTGCGTTTTCTTTCCTCCTGAGCTGCTGCCGGGGCTCAGTGCTGGTCATGTGCTTGCCTACGCTGGTTTCCTCCTCTTGGCTTTTGGGCTCTTCAGTCCGGCGCGAGGTGGTGGCAGCAGGATGCTTTCTTCCCTGAGCCAAGCAGGGAGTTGGGAGAGGAAGGGGGCCTGGAGGGACGCCGGAGCTGTGCATGCCTCTGAGAGCTGGTGGGCTGCAAGAGGATGCTGGAGGTGCGGGGAAATGCGATGGTGGGCAATGTGCTGGCGGGACGTGTGTGCAGCAGGCAGAGGCGAGTGGTGGCGGAAGGCGAAGGCTGGAGGGTGCAGCTCAGAGGGCGGCCGGGTGCAGGGGAGCCCTGGCAGCTGGGCCAGGCTGCGGGGAGCGCAGCTGGGGCCGGGGCCCGGGCGGGGGCTGGGCGGGGAGCACTGCTGTGCGGCCGTGCTGGGGGGCGGGCGGGCTCCGGGGGCAGGACCCGGGTGTTGGGTGCCGGGAGGTGTGTGCACATTTTCTGGGTGCAGGGTGCTGGGAGGTGTGTGCACATTGCTGGCTGCAGAGTACCGGGAGGTGGGTGCTCACTGCTGGGTGCAGGGTGACAGGTGCTGGGATGCATGGTGCTGGCTGCAGGATCCTTTGAGGTGAGGTGCACGTTGCTGGCTGCCGGGTGCCTGGAGGTGGGTGCTGGGTGCAGGGTCCCAGGTGCTGAGATCCAGGGTGTGGGGTGCTGGAGTACACAGTGCCAGGGTGAGGAGTCGCAGTGCAGGGTTCCAGGGGCTGGGGTGCATGGTGCTGGGTGCAGCAGCTTAGTGCTTTCATGTGTTGAGACATCTCGGCATACTTTTTTTCTGTTTTTCCCAGTTGTGACCAGTCTGGATTACGCCTTTGGGGTGGGGTTGTGGGTGGGAACCTGCTCAGCACCAGCATCTGCAGCTCCCGCTCTGGGAGGGAGCAAGGCTAATGGTAGGCTGTGTGTGGCTGGCAGCAGCATCTCTGCCGCTGTAGGTGCTCGAGCGGATTGTATTGCTTTGCTTTGGAGGCATGCAGTGGAGACAGTTGGGAGAAGCAGCTTGCTTTGGTTCTCTGTCAGGGCCAAGGCAGAAGAGCTTAGTATGGAAGCTGGTGTAGAACGAGAGTCTTTGGAGGCAGCCCTGAAGCTGGGTCATCCTGTCGGTACGATGTTGATAGGTGCCAGGAGCAATGTCTGCCTTGTTGAGGCCTGCAGAGGCAAACCTTGCTGTGGAGCTGGAGCAAGAGCCTGGCTGTTGTTGCTGTTCAGCAGCATCCGAGTTTTTCATTTTTGTGCCAGGCCCTTGCAACGTTGGAAGCTGTCGCGGCCAGCTTCTCGGCGGACGAGCGGAAGGAGTTGGAAGAAGGGCAGAAGGAGCTCTACAGGGCCGGGAGTGGGGACAATGATGAGGCCTTGACCTCCCTGGGTAAAGACCTTTTGGCGTAGTGCTTTAGAGAAGAGAGTTGGGCGCTGAGGGAGAGTGCGAGCAAAGCTCATGTCGTGCCTTTCTTTGCTTTTGATGGGTTTTGTATTTCCCGGCTTGTGTGGAAGCCAAGTTTGCTGCAGGAGTAAAGCTGGAAAGGTGTGCGGGACCTGGACAGATACTAGAGTCGCGTCCCGCATTTGCGTGTCTCAGGTCCTTTGGGTGTTCAAGTACTGTCTGTCTTTGTTATTTCATTTGGCAGGTGAGGGGCTGAAATGGGGAGCAGGAAGATGCTCACCAGGAAAATCCAGGGATTGTAATCACCTGGACCTGGAACTTGCCAACCAGCAAGAACCCAGCAGGCATGTGATCAGCTGTGTCAGCCTTGCCTGCAGTGGCCATGAGGCAGTGGAGCTTGTGCTTCTGAGGGGAGTGAGGAAGAAGAGCAGCAGAGTGCAGACTGTGGATGTGAGAGGAGCAGACTTGGGCCTCCTGGGGGGACTGGTGGAGGAATCCCATGGGAGGCAGCTCTGAAGGGCTCCAGAAAGCTGGCAGGTCTTTCAGGCCAGCAGCCTCCAAGCTCCAGAATGGCCCATGCTGATACCCAGTTCCAGTGTCAGAGAAGGAAATCGCAACTGCTTTAGCTTCAGCACTGTTAGAGAAGGAAAGTGTAGCTGAGTTAGCTTCAGCTTAGCATCGGCCTGACTCTTCCTTAGCGTAAGTGCCTAAAGTAGACGAAGCCTGCAGGCCTCAAGGCCGAACTGTCCAGGAACTCCAGAAATTGCTGACGATGTGACATTGCTGATGATGGAACTGCAAAAGCAATTAAAGCCAGCTAATACAGATACAAAACTCACTACCCAGGAGACCAAGTGGAGTGCAGGAGACCAGATGGGATGCACCTGGCTTGTGGTTGAGCTTTGGGAAGATAAGGGACTGGTAGGAAACAAGGACATGGTAACCAGCCTGGGATGTAGGCCAGGACCTGTGCAAAGGAGACAGACACCAATCAGAAGGAGAGCGAGCACCGACTCAGGAAACAAGATTGGAGGAGACCTTCCCTGGCAGGCAGGGAAACCAAGCTGTCAAGGGTAGAATTACCCCAGAATGTCTTTGTTTGGGGTACCCAGCTCCAGCTCTTACTATGCTCTACCATCATTTAAATAAATAAATAATTTTGCTGTTATATGTGCATGAGACTCTGCTCCTTGGAAACCTAGCGTTGGACTATTTCTACAGCACCCAGGAAACCAAGCAGACATCTCAGGAGACAGGGTGGCTAAAGAGGGAACTCAGGCATGAGCTCTAATGCAAAAAGGCAGCACACAGCCATGGGAAGCAGGGAGAGGCTGCAAAGGAGGAATTGAGAACTATTGTCCAGGCAAGTAGGGAAGCAGTTCCTCTGACACAGCCAAAGCTCCTCTAGGCTCGATGCTTGCAAGGGATGCCAGGAGCATAAAGATGATGTGCTCTTGTTTCAGTAAGAGTAGAAGCGGGAACAAGGGAAATGTGGGCCCAGGGCTGAACGGGGCAGGCTGCCATTGAGAGGGACCTAGACAGGTCACGGAATGACTGAGTGCCCAACCAGTTCTTAGGCATCTGAGACAGTTTATTGAGCCCTAACAGATACAACAGATTTGGGGTGTCGGTATAGGCGTTCCTACTATTAACAAATGGATTTGATTAACAAATACAGTGCTTAACAAGTAAACGGATTTATCAAACTATTTACATATATCAAACTGTGGACATATATTGATATGTTATGGCACAAAGAAAGGAACAGAAACAAGAGAACAGACAAAAGAAGGATAAGTAGCTCCTCTGAAAAGGGAAAAGCAGTAAAGAGGGAGGAAGCTAACACTTCCACGATTCGGACAATCTCGAACCCCTTTTACAAAGCAGCTTTGCTTCTGTAGATTGGGCAATAACCGTCCTATAGGTGCACCGAACACTCACGCAACCATGCGGCGAGATTTAAATCCCAGCAGGAATTCCTCGGGCGGCACCCCCCCCCCCCAAAATGCCACCTGTCCTCCCATTCAAAGTAATAGCAGGGTCTGTCTGTGACTACTTTGCTGGATTTACATGCGATGGCAAGCATTGCAAGTTATAGTTACCTAATCTAAGACTCCATTGGAAAAAATTACAACCACCACCACCACCAAGAAGATCCCCCCTCCTCCCCCCCCCCAGAATGCTTAACACAGCTGCCCAGAAAGGAACTCTCCCATTAGGCAGAACGATTGGACTTTTCAGATTGGTCTGCAACGGGGAAGAGAAAAAAAAATTAAGACACTTCCAAAAATTAACATTAAAGCGTTAAGTCATCAAGAAAAGGCAATGGCCTTACAACGCAGAACCAGCAGAGGCTATTTAAGAGCCATGCCGATTGTAAATCAGTCCTTGCCTCTTAGTCCCCCACAGCTCAGGTAAGCAATCACTAATGTAGTGAGTTCTTTTGTGATAACAATTACTTTCACCTTTCCCCGCCCCACCCCGTATAGCTAGGTTTCAAATATCTTGGGACTAGATTTGAAGTATCATTGTCAAAATAAATACCGGTCCATGTCCAATTTAAACTGTACCAAGTGTACGCTTCTAACAAGACTGATAAATCCATGAGAAGATGCTAGTGGACCCAGGCTGCTTGATTTTTAGCCGAAGGTAAACTCATGCTTGGCTTGGTCAAGTCAGCCACAGCACAAAGTCTTCCTAGCTCTACTAGAATGTCACTGAAAGGGTAATATTAGTAAATGTCAGAGGCTAACACGAGTAAAGATTAGTCACTAACGTTAAGCAATGTTTCTGTGAAGAAGTAGCTTTCTGGTGGTGAAAACAAATCCCCCCCCCCGGTTGATTGGACTCAACCTGGAGAGCTAGGATCTAAGCCTGGGATTTAAGCACAGGAGTGCCATGAATGGCCAGCAGGAGGCATTCCCCCACGTTTGTGACTGCTAAATGAACCTCTTTCTACACAGCTCCAGGGCAGAGAACACCACCAACAGTAAGCGTATGCTGTGCTTGCTTTACAGACAGCACAGTACCGCTCTAACAACTCTCTAGGTGTTTTTTTCCTTTTAAGAACAGGTCCTGTTTTGCAAGGATGAGGCACAAATACGTATGGCCTTCCTACAGAGAAAGAAAACAACTGCTGATAACAATAAATAATTTAGGAAAATATTCATATGCTTTACAGTCAATAGCATATTCTACAAGCTGCTGAGCCTGCACATCTTCTACCTCTCCACCAAGATTTTTTTAAATTTTGCTCTTATGCTTTTACTCCTTCACTCGCCAGCCCGATAAGGTACTTCTTCAACACAAGTGCGAACGCAAAAGCTACCTGTTAGCCCGACTCAATTTCTTTTTAGCATTTTAATTTCCCTACAGAGTGAATTTCTCACATGAGGTTAGCTTCTTATTCTGAAAGAGCATTGGAATACTTTCTAAGAACTTACAAACTGCTCCCTGATCCTGCAAGCGCCGTCTTCACAGACAGTTTCCGAGTTTGCTGCTTTGTGCTTTATGTCACTGCCAAATGTTGTGCCTGTCCCGTTTTATAGAGGGTAACCTCAAACATGGACTATCCATCCCTATGCCTCCAGGTCAAGAGGGAACAGTGGAAAAACATGAAGCGCCTTTGGTATTGTAACCAGCTGATCTCTTCCAAGACATCCACAGCCCACTCAGAATAACCAAATTAAGTAGCAGAAGGATGACTTTTTAAAACAGATACATAAATAGCTTCCCAAAAGAGCACTTGCACAAGTGAGTAATTCTGGAGACAGGACACTTTTGCTTTATCACAGGAGCAGTGCCAGGCTGTTCCCCTTCCCTTACACAAACTCATTCAAAAGGTCCGAGAACTGACATAATACCAGCCTGTGCACATGATGCGTCCACAGGCTATGCTAGCGCAACCGCACGTGTAAAGAACAGCCCAGCTTCTCCCCGGGAAACTCTACAGCAAGTCTGCATTGTGCAATTATGTGCAATTGTAGCAGCTATTGCAGCTATTGCAGTTATGGAAAGAGTGAGCGACGGAAATTGTGGAACAGCTTTAGTACTGTACTTTACTGCTCTACACGTTCTTTATCTCGCCTTGCCGTGTCAGCAGGAAAAAGTTTCTTCCTTGGTTATTTGAACTCCTGACAATAGGCAAAGCTTGAAAAAAGCAGTGCGTCCCTTTCCCCGCTTGCAAGACAAGAAAAAAAGCCCCATTTAGAATATGATGGAGAAAAACATCTCAAACCACTCTCAGTATTGACAAGGGGGATTTGTAAAGAAATGGCACAGTATAGCTCTGCGTGAGTCTCAGGGCGTCTTTCCTGAAGCATAACCACAGGGCGACACTCATAAAGGAGGAGACTTAGTCACATTACCTAGAAACAGAACTCTTGGAAAAACTTCTAAGAACGGGCTCCAGGCACTGGGAGGCAATCCTGTGTAGCGATAGCAAGTGACTGTACGACTTTAACGTGGCTGCGCTTGACTGCCTGAGATGGCCTTAGACGACCCACGTGTCTCCACCTTAGTCAGTTGGCCAAAACAAGAACGGGGTTTCCACGCAACTTATTGGCAACGCGTTGTTATTTGCTGCTCAGGCTTCCAGTCCGTTTCCAATCAAGAGACAGCTTAGTTTTAGCCACATGAAGTACAGTGACATTTTAAATGTACCTTCCAAAGTTAGTGGTTGAACGGAACTGAAGAGGCTAGAGGGAGACACAGACAGGAGGGCAGGAGGAGATTGAATAGCAAAAGGAGTGACAGCAGAGCCGTCATTACGGGACCAGACTACAGACGCGACTCCACACCTGCAACCGTGACAATGACGGCCAGCAGAGCAGAGGAATAGAAGGCTTGGAGAGAGAGTTTGCACCACGGGCAATAGTTCCTTCTCTTTTCTAAGGCTTCCCTCCTTTTGGTATGAGTTGTTCATTAAAATGTATTCAATTCCGAGGAGGAGGAGCGCCTCCACGGGGCCCAGTCACCATCATCACAGCCACCGAGTCTGACAAGAGTTCTCACAGAGAGACCTGGAGGTATCAGCAGACTTTGCCCGTGGGGAAAAATGGACTCTACGCAGACTGCTTTATTACTTTGTTGCTTACAGAAGGGCTCCATGCTGTTTCAGTAGCTGTTATTTCAGTCTTCGCGCCTCGACTGCAGAGAGTTGGGCTAAGGCGTGGGATGACAGAGTTGCGGTAACAGAGCTGGGATAAGGCACTGGCTTGTGATTTGAGAACAAAATGGCAATCATGGGTTGATCTGTTGCAGCCTTTCTTCTAGTATTAAGCAAATGACTCACTCTTTCTGTGCTTCAGCGCCCACCCTGTAAAGCAGTGGGGGCAGGGGGCTAATGCAGTACGAGTGTCACAGGGACGGAGATAGTAGAGGCTCTGAGGCAGACAGATCCTCCAGCAATGGGTGCTAGGCCACATACAAAGAGAGAGGTCTAACCTCCTAGACAAACAAATGTCATAACCATTTACTTGCTGAGCCTCTGCAGACTGCTCTGTGAAATCATCCGTGCTAACTGAGATGCACCTGGTAGAAAAAAAAAACACTACAGATGCTACACAGAAAGCCACAGGCTTAGCAACAGCTGTAGGAGCAACTGGGGGAAACGTCAAGAACTCCCTTTGAGTACTCTAGATGAAGAGAAATGTTTGGCACTCAACTACAGAGGTCAGCTCAGAGCAGTGGAAACATTACCTCACCTTTGCTTGACCTGCAATTCTCTGTAGGGGGCCAGAGCAGCTTTGGGGTGTTGGAGAGAATCTGAACCCTTTCACCTGCAGTGTAGGTGACAGCAGCAAAAGCCATGGATTTTTCCCTCTAATCTCTTGCTCTGTGTATCTGTTAACCACATCATCCGCAAAGTTGTTCCTTCCCCGTGCTTTTTATAGTAGTTCAGCTACAAAGGGCCAATTAGACATTACCAGAACCCAAAGGGTTGCTTGTTCTAAAAAAACAGCTATAGAGTAAAACCCACTTGTCACGATACTGACAAGCCGGAGCATCTATTCTGAAGAAAGAGAAAAGGAAAATGTAGAGGAACTTCCTATCTTGGCATCTTTCCAGAGATGCTGCTAGTGAGCTCCCTGGCTTGAAGTACAACAAAACACCATCTTCACTGTGTGTTCTTAGCAGTTCTGCACTGAACGGTGCTCCTCAATGCAGACTCCGTGGAAAGCCATCTTCCTTTTGTGTGGAGTGGAGGAGGGCCAGATATTCCGACTGGCTAATTCTTTAAGGAAAGGAAATCCACTGCAAGCCACTGAAAGGATAAAAGCCTTCAGAAAGGATGACTGTAGAATGTCGATGAATTCTGCACCAATTCCACCTGTTATGCATCTCATCGTTAAGGGTTAGACTGAAAAGACCAGAAAGCGTCATACACTGAACACGTTCTGCCTCAAATTTCCTGGAAATCAATGCTGTACTTCATCAGATGAGGCACATTACAAGTTGTCATCTTCTAATACTCCACACACATTAATTTCCAAAAGAGTATTAGCTCAGTCTCTCTCAACGAATTTCTTTCAGTGGAAACTAACACACATTCTGAAAATCCATGACAATCCATCTCAGGCTAAAAGAAAACTCCACACACGATGCTCTTGAAGCAAACTGTGTCCTGGAGTTTCCCAGGGCTTCTTTCACCACACTCTCGGAAAACATTCCACATGGATTTTCAAGGCGCAGTGGCCATAAGAACTTGCCAGAAGACGTCGCAGACTTAAATAACCGAGAAGAGTTTGTTCCAAATGTTCACTCTGTGACAGGCCTTTTGGAGTGGGAGAGCTTCTCGCTCAGTTATCTACAATGAATCTCCAGAGGGTGACTACACCTTTTGTCTCTAGAACTGCTTTCTGACTGTAAGGGACTTCTGAAAGTCCTTTTGTCCTGCACAAAAACTGCAGGAAACAAAGCCCTAGACTTTATTCAATGGCTTTCTTTTCCTTTTATGTCCTCCCTAGATGTGTGGTCAACAATTTGCGGGGGAGGGTTGCCTTTTTTTTCTTTTTTTTTTTTTTCCATTGTGCTCCCCGACAGCTAGCAGGTCCACTGTCTGGGGAATCTTTAACCTGGAAGGAATAGATGGCACTTGGGTAACAAGGAGTTGGGTCAGCTCTTCTGATCACAGAAGACATTGCCTTTTCCTAATTTCCTTGACGTTAATCCCTTTGCACCTTAGTGTCTCGTGCCTAAAGAGGTTCCAGCAAGACAGCAGACGAGAGTAATCCAGCTTGCCTCACACCGTTTTACATCTTTGAAGAAAGCAATTATTTTGTGTGGCCCTTATTCGAAAGCGTACTAACATTCTAAACTCCAGAGCCAAGAAAGGCAGAAAATTGCGTCCAGAGACGCATACTGTGGGTTACCGTCTCTCATCTCCTTTCACATGGTCAATACAGACACGCTCTGCATACTACACAGAAAGTCATTCTCTGACCTAGTTGCCCAATGATCAGATGACTATCACGGCTGGAGATCGTGGAGACCTCTTGCAAGTTATCACAATAGTTCCAAAAACCAAGGTCACAATCAGAGGCCTCCTCTAATCCAAGCCCAGAGCCGCTCTCTCAGCTCATTATCCAGTAAAAAAGCAGACCCTCTGTTTTACACTCACGTGGAATACTCCTCCAACAAATTCACAAATGAACGTAAAGAAAGAATGACTTTTTGACCACTGAAACACTTCAGCTTTTCTTTCCCGATAGTCTGCGTGCACACAAGGCACTCCACGAAAGTGAGCATATTCCTCCATCCTTTGGCTTTAGACTCCAAACCTGCAGTAGTCACACCGGTACAGCTATGACACCGCCCAGCTATTCACTAACTTCTACTCACCTCACATTCCTACCCCTACCAAAATATAGACCAGATCCAGCTGCAACAGGACACTGCTGAGCCTCTCCTTGACCTGCAGTGTCCTACACACTACTGTAGAACCTGTAAGGGTTCTACAATACTCATTTTGCAAGTGTGCTAACGCTCTCTTACAGTTTCTATTGCTCAGCTGCACCTTTCTTGTTTGTTTCCATACTCTTGGTCATACTCAGATCAGAAGAGAGGATTCCTGAAAAGGTGACCAGCACAAGCAATCTTTTTAGCAAGGCAAAGCTGGGCAAACGGCAAGCATCTCTCAACAACTGTTTAGTAGCAACGCTGTATGGCACACAATGGTAATAATATTACAGGCCTAGCACAGCAAATGCATGCTGCTCTTTGTGGCCCAGAAAGCGTTTCATGAAGGTGCCCCATGCAGTGATTACTATACTATGGCTATAAAGGACCAGTGCTTCACTTAGCATGGCTTTATCTGGCATAATGCAAATGAAAGCCTGAAGGAAACCTGGGCTTCAGTCAGGGTCAAGGTGGAGTCTCCAACCCTCTAATACTCTCAGGTCAGGTTATCATTTGGAGCTTGACCTGCAGTGTCCCCGAAATGCTTCTGCAATACTCATGCTGCAAGTTTCCTAATGCTCTTCTACATTTTCTCTTCCTCAACTGTACCTTTTTTGTTGGTTTTCATGCTCTTGGGTCATACTCTTTGCTCTTCAATGCTTTCTCTTCCTCTTCTACATTCTATGCTACATTTTCACTTTAGTGGGTTTCTCTTTGATTTTACGTCATCAGACACAAACTTTCACCTGGAGGCTTCTTTTGGTAAACAGTCTCTACTAACCAGCCCTACGAGCATGGGGCTTCTCCTTGGGCTCCTTTTCAGTTGGTGAGTCTCTGCGGATCCTACACTATGGCAAGATTTCATTCCTCCTTCTTACCAAGAGGAAAATTAGTAACAAATTCTTCTTTCTTGGTATTTCATGAGACCGCTAATACTGTGGCCGTTCTTACCTAACGACTCAGATATAATTTATGTTTTTAACCAACTCCTTTGATTTACTTTGAACTGAACTGAAGGCTAACGGTGTACGTAGGTGTCTAGCTTTTAAGCAACAGCCCCAAGAACAAATTGTGCAAGCCCTGAGAAAATAAATCCTGGCATTTTTACAGTGAGAACAAATTAAAAATCTTGCCAATGCTACACTTTCAAACAGAAATCAGCATCCTGATACAGCCAGCCGACAAAGCTGCTACTAAATGGTCAAGGCCCACATTTCCTTAATTGCCCTTTTGCTATCACTGGGCCTTAAATCAAAATGAGTATGCAGAAGATCATTACTTAGCTCCACAAATGCACATCTGCTCCAAAAAGTGGTCCAGAGTACCTCAGTATGTTGTGTGACTACTCGCCTTCTTCGAGAAATACATTGTCTACATTTTGGTTGCAACACCACCGCATAAGTACAGCTCAGGTGACGGTGACGCGCTGAACGATTTGTCTCAGCACAGAGATAAAAGTACTTCCTGAGGAACCACCTTTATAGAGAGCGGTCTCAGGTAGCAGCCTCTGACTTCATGGACCGCAAGAATTTTGGGCCTTACAGGCTGTCCTGAAGCTATAAGGGCCATTCCTTTTCATCCTCCTGGTTAATAAATAGATTTTTTTTTTTTATAGCAGGTATAAAGACAGTTGAAGAGAATTTTTTTTTTTTAATAATTCCTGTACTGAGTTTGAGTACCTTCTGGCTTTCGGTTAAAAGGAAACTAAATTGCCATATGCAGTTGAAATACTTCAGCACAGACTCCATGAATTCAGGGCTACTTGTCATATAAGGCATCAAGCAGAGCCCACTAGGGGCACTGAAGCCATTGACAATGTCTAGTCTTACAAAAGCCATGGATTAACTCATCTGTACTCTCTGGGTCCTAATGGTTTGGCCGACTGATGATGGTGCAAGACTCTCAGACAGAAGGTAATTGCCTCTCTCTCTTTTTTTACTATAGATCAGCAATAATCTATCCCTTTCTCCCAGACTTAGGTCACTGCAAAGTTTTCTTCTGTTTATGTCACCACCTCGCTCCATCAGAGAGTCCTTCGTCGTCTTCCCATGGCAGTGACAAAAAAAAAGGATTTACTTTTAAGTGCCACCTCTGTGGCATCTGACTACCCCAGGAAGGCTTGACTTGTCTGATGGATTCCACTCTCTGCAGAAGATCATGACGTTCAGAACAAACGGAGCTCTTTGTCCTTCTCAGATATGCCAAGACTCTTTTCTAGACAGATTAAGACACTGGCAGGAGGCGATTGCTGAGCTCTTCCATAAAGCAGGAACCAGAAAAGATCCGTGCATTCAGTGGCATGGCCCTTCTCTTTTTAGTTATTATCGCTTGAAGTTTACAAGCAAAAATGAGTAAGTGTTCTGCCAGAACTTTTCTTCATATTAACCCCTCTGGCGACACTAAACTTCACTTTCCCGTCCGCTCTCCAGCACACCCCTGTCTCCCATGGCATCTGAAATATTTGCCAAGGCCTGAAACCACGCAGTCACCTCTTCCCCTCTCACCCCTTACTACTACTGCCTACAACTTCCCTGGAACTCGCCACAGTTCAAGGACACTCACTCACTCACGGGGTCCCACCTGCCTAAAGCTTAGCTCCTCTTCTCCCTGAGCCACTGCATCTTTTCTTGAACTCTCACCCTAGAACATCCCTGCTCTCTTTAACTTATGAGTCACTATCCCTGGAAAACATTTGTTGAGATCCTTTATCAAGCATGCACTATAACAAGGAAATGGATTGTAGTCTTGTTGAAGCAAGCTATACTTGAGGTACTAATGGGATTGCGGATTAAGGGTCCTACAGGGCCCCCTCAGAAGAGCTTGACCCTTGCGGAAGCCCTCGCAATCCGAGCTTTTACATCCACTCACCCAAAAACCGCATAACTGCATCCTTGCAGACTTCCAGGCTGTTGCCTTAACCTTTTGGTTGCCTTAGAACTCATTACTTAACTCCTGATGTCAAATGACACCACTGAGTTGTGTCCAGTTCCATCACGATGCCGACTCTGGGGCCATTACAACTGAAAGGGAAAAGCATGCAGGTCCCTTCTCTCTCCCTCCCGTGACTAGGACCGTTTCCCACACCCTACCTTCAGACAGTCTCCAAACAGAGCAGTGGAGCATGGAAGTTTTATCACTGTTTCCTTATCTTACCTAGTCTGTTACAGAGACTAGGCTCAGGTGTCTCTTCCAAAATCTTTGCAACACAAACAACTGCACCCTAGAGCAGTTAGAGCCAATTCAACAAGGGGATGTAGCCAGGCAAAGTCACAAAGCCAGATGATGGGCTACACAGTGCGCGTGAGGGGGAGCTCTCAGGAGAGCTAGGTGTGGAAATGTAGGAAACGTAGTAGGATGGTGTGGTACAAATGGCGTCATCAGAAACTCAAGTGAACAGTACCTATTTATATGGCTACTATCCCTCCTCAGTCACCACGCGCTCATCACTGTAGCACAGAATTTGCTCCACTGAAAAGGCCATTTAAATCCAGCTCTTTGGCTTCGCTCAACTAAGCAGTTTACGCTCATTTGCCTTGGAATGCTCTTCTACTCCCTAAAAACAATAACAGAAAAACAGCTTTTAATATCCTTGAATTTGAAAACACACCAGCTTCTTTTTAATAACTGCCGGAAAACTGTACCTAAACATACTTAAAACTACATTTTTCATTCTTTTTACTTAACTGCCACTTGCTTGAATTCAAGACTTTTGCAGGGGTCACAGCTCTACAAGTGGAAGACGCAAACCCCAGGTCACGTTCACAGGACTCCCACAGTTTGGACTTAAAGTCCAATACCTAAGACTTGGAATCGATTTTTCAGTGCTGGTAATATAGGCTTCGGATGATATTGAATTATGTGTGCATGCACAAACACATTATACATGGGGGCACAGACTTTGTACAGAGCAAAAAGCAGAGAGAGAGAAACACAGACACTAATATTAATGTATTACCGTTTACATCCTACTACCAGACGAGGAATGCTGTCACAGAGGTACAAGGGAAACCTTTCTGTCTCCTCAGTGACTGCTGGTAGAAGAGGGAACACTATGCGAGCATTCGGGCTTTGCAGAAGCGGGTATGGATCCAGCGGAGCTAACTCCTTCCTCTTTGACGTGAAATCATGCTTGTGTATGGGCAAACTTTGGGACTGCTGTCTGTGCCTAAGAAGTCCACAGCATTTAACCGATTTAGCGGTCAAAAGGGATAGAAATATTGCGATAGAAATCTATGTCTAACAAAAAGGCTTCTGGACAATGGCTTTGAGGTTTAATTCTTATCCTTTCTTTATAGACCGAGACACGGGAAGAAACCCCCCCCCCCACATACCCCGAGCACAAAACCAGCGTTTCATTAACACCACATTCTACCAAAAAGAGTACAGCAGTTCTGAGTCGGTGGGTGAAAGGCAGTTGCATGACGAAAAGAAACAGACTAAAAATATAAAAAGCCAGACATGAATCCTTCTTTTTATCCGGGAGCCCTCAGTCTTAACTCTCATAACCCCATTTCCTACCATACGCCCATACTTCATTTTCAGCTCCAACTGTAACTTCTTGCAGGGAAGAAGCGCTTTCTTATTCATAACAAGTAGCCACTCCACCAGCATTGCTTCATAACAATAATGAATGACTATAGCTAGTCAACCGTTGTAGGTTGTTACCTCAGCCGTGCCGCCACCGCGCCCGCTCGCCCGGCCTCTACGCCCGGCCGCCCTCCGCCCCACACCCTCCAGCCTTCGCCTTCCGCCACCACTCGCCTCTGCTTGCTGCACACACGTCCCGCCAGCACTTGCCCACCATCGCATTTCCCCGCACCTCCAGCATCCTCTTGCAGCCCACCAGCTCTCAGACGCACGCACAGCTCCGCGATGCCTTTTCCTTCCGTTGTGACAGGCCTTGCTGGGGCTCCTGGCATCAGGCCCTTATCTATGGGACTTCCCATGGCAGTTTGTCGCTTCTTTTAGCCGACTTGCCACTTTCCACACAGGAAAGTGCGATTCGCCCGTTAGAGCGATTCCTAGATTCACTCGGGCGTAGCTGCTCTTGCAGTCATCCGTTCCACCTCTCTGTTCTCCCCTTCCTTGGAGGTCGCCGAGGGGGGTGCAAAGTCCAGGGGACTCCACGTGAAGCACACCACGTGTGCACCTCTTTGTTCTTAAAATGTGACCCGTTGTCGGATGGTAGTTCTCGGCGCAAGGGAAAAGTGGCAAAGCAGCTGCTGAAGCAGCTGCAGTTGCTAGACCAGTTGCAGCTCGGGCGGGGGGCACATCCCCGATACCACTCCTTGTTTCTACTCCTGGGAGAAGGTGTTTCCAGCCTTCCGCTCGTCTCCCTGAGGGGCCAATACACTCCGCCTGGCAAGTTTCCCCGAGTACTTTACCTTCTCTGAGACTGGCGAGCTGTTTGTTGTCCCTGCGACATGCACTGTACCATCGCTTGACAAAAATGGCCTGAGTCTACAATGTGCTTTGCCGGGGCTTTTGTCACAGGCCAGCCTCTCCTCGCAGCCCCTTGAAATAAATCAAAGCTCCCAGCAGGTCCTAGCCATTCCGGTAGCCATTTGCCCAGCCGTTCTGCCGCAGAAATGGGTCATACATGGCTTCTGGCCAGAGGAGGAGCAGCCCTCTGATTCCACTTTGCCTCAGGGTTGCGGGGGTTTGGTGGGCACATACATGTCCTGCGGGGATGTTCTGAGCTTGAGCTCTATGCTAAGTCTTTTCCCAGGCAGTCCCCCCCCACACACACACACACCTCTCCCACTGACTTGCCGATTGCTTTTCAGCCAGCTGCCCAGCCAGCGGGGGGCCCGGCCCGCGGAGCACGCGCGGCCCTCGAGGCACAGGCGGCGCCTCGCTCCAGGGCCGTTTCCAGCGCTCGGAGCTCTGCTAGCGGGGCCGAGCCGGCCATTGCCTCGGCGAAAGCTTCTCCGCGCTCTCGCGGCAGAGCTGCGGCTCGGCCTCCGCAGGGTTTCCCGGGGCGCCGGGCGCGCCCGCCGCGGCCCCCGAGCCCGGCTTCGCTCTCGCCGTGCCGGGCAGCGGCGCCGCTCCCGCCGACGAGGCCGCAGGGCAGCGCTCCGCAGGCGTCCCCGGGCGCTCGGCACTCGCCGCTCGCTCGCTCGCTCGCTCGCTTTCTCCGGCCCCTCTCTCGCCCCCGCGGATCTGCAGACGAAGCCCCTCGCTGCTCTGCAGTCTTTGTGCTGTCCCCCGGCGCAAAGGCGCAAAGGCTGGCCGGGTAAAACGCGTTTGAAACACAGCACCAGGCACACACAACTTGACTTCCCTTTCGCGACTTAATGGCTCGCTAGTTAGCAGCCCTTCAGACGCCGCTAACAGCACTTTCTCCAGGGCAGGGCAGGGCAGGGCAGGGCAGGGGGGGGTCCCTCGAGCCTTGCGAGCCTTGCGGCGATTTAGAGCCAAAGGCAGTAGGGTAGTCCTTTGGACCTTGCGCACCTTGTTGCCATCATCCCCACGGCGAGCCCTTATCGCCTATGCCTGTATGTAGCGTAGCTGGGGGTGTGGGGTGGATCGGCCCCGTACACTGGTAAGTGACACTTTCCGCCTTTAAAGCAGCTGATGCTTCCTGATGGTTTGCTTGCCAGGTCCAGACCGCCTTGTTCGTCAGCACATCGTACAGAGGTCTCGCCAGCCTCCTGAGTCCAGCAATGAGTGACCTGCAAAACCCAAGAGGGTTTTTTTTTCCCCTAGAATACTCCGTTGCTGTAATTGTGGGAGTAATTCTGTCACAGGTTTTGTGACAGGAGCAGGGAGCGTCTACTGAGCAATGTTGACTGGTTTGCTGTTGGGCAGGAGTGGGGCTCTTCGTAGGAGAGTCCTAGGCTTAATCCTACGGAGATGAGTTTGTCCTGTCACTGGAGGACTACCGATTTCCCACGTACCCCAGCTATCTAGGCCAGACTCTCCTTGCAGAATATCCATTCCCAGACTATTCATTGCGCCCAAGAACAGCAAGACCTCCAATGCTACGTCCATTGGAGAGTATTCATTTCGCCCGTCCAACTGGGTAAGTGTTAGGCGCACCATTAAGGCCTCCTACAGCAACTGCTTGTTTCTTGAAAGGAGCTTTACCTCCACAGGTACGCTGCCGTGTTGTGGAAAGCTGCGCTGCCGTATGCATGCAAAATGTTGTGGGATACTTCTCCTTGACAGCGCCCAACCTTTCGGGGCTGTGGTTCGGTGTAGCTGTCGGGGCGGCCGCGACTCGCGGGGAGCGCAGCCGGGGCCGGGGCCGGGGGCTGTGCGGGGGCGGGGGCGGAAATCCTCCCCGCGCAGAGGCAGAGGCAGCGGCAGCGGCAGAGGCAGAGGCAGAGGCAGAGGCAGCGGCGGCGCGGCCGTGCCAGGGGGGCGGGCGGACGAGCTCCGGGGGCAGGACCTGGGTGCTGGGTGCAGGGTGCCGGGAGGTGCGTGCACGTTGCTGAGTGCTTTAGAGAAGCGAGTTGGGCGCTGAGGGAGAGTGCGAGCAAAGCTCATGTCGTGCCTTTCTTTGCTTTTGAAGAAAGGGTTTTGTATTTCCCGGCTTGTGTGGGAGCCAAGTTTGCTGCAGGAGTAAAGCTGGAAAGGGGCGCGGGACGTGGCCAGCTGCCATTTGGGGCTGCTGGAGGTGGATGCAAAGAGCATTTTGGAGCTGCTCGAGCTTTTTTTTCCCTCTGGGAAAGCGGCTGCCCGGCTGCCCTGCGGTGCTCTGGGCTGCTGCCCAAAGCACCGCTTGCTCCTGCTTTTCCTTGTGCCCACTTTGTCCTTTGAGCTCTGCAAAAGACTTCCAAAGTGCTTTTCCCCCCAACAGCCCCTGATGTCTGTGAAGCTGCCAGGTCCTTTGCGAGTCCAGGTAATGCCTGGCTTTGTTTTTCTGTTTGGCAGGTGAGGGGCTGAAACGGGGGGCAGGAAGATGCTCATCAGGAAGATCTGGAGAAGCCAGGCGAGAGTGGAAAGCTGTGCTCGCGACAGAAAGCAAACGGCGTGGGAGGGTGAACGCAGGGCAGCTCGTGAAGGGAGGGCTTTTTCAGCAAGTCCCTGAAGGCTGTTGTCCAGGGGAGTCGGGACCCTGTACAAGTGCCGTGTGGTGACACCTTGGCTCTGTGGGTCCTTTGCAGCACGGGAGGCTATGTAGGGACACAAGGGACACGGGAATATGCAAGGGACATGAGAGCACCCAGACGATATGTAGCTCCAGCTCTTTCCGCAGTTTGGAGAATCAGGGGAACATCCAAGCAGCAGTTTCTGAGGGAAGAACAGAGCTAACTTCCTGGCTGGCAACATCCTTCCCACAAGCTGCAGAGAATCCTCTGAGCAGAGAGGAATGCCAAGACAATCACAGGCCCTGGAATGGGACAAGTTAGGAAAACCAATTGTGTAGCGAGTGAGAGAGCAAAGAGAGAATCCTTTGCGATACACCTTCAAGGAGGGGAAGAATACGTCAGTCGCTGTAAAACAAGACCACTGTCCTGGAAGCTCCGATACTCTCACTCATTTTTCTTTCTCTAGTTCATGGGATTTGTTTCCCTTTTTTCACGTCAGGGAAATAGAGCTGGCCAGCAAAACTGCCTTTCATGGTCTCTCAACTGTTCCAGTGGCAGAAGAACAATGTACAACCAGCAGCAGGACCGAGGTGGGTTAAACTTGTGGCAGAAGGGAAATGCAGTCTTGGAGCAGCTCAAGGGGCCCTGCCTTCTGCTCTTAAGACATGGACTCTCTGCGCTCTTGTGTACATCCCACAGCTGGACTGAGCAGGCAGATTTTGGAGTTGAACGGGACCTCCTTTAGCCTGCCATTCATTCCCCCTCCCCAAACCCTACATTCAGATGTCTACTCCAGAGGAATCTGGAGCATGCGATCCTGCCCCAGGATCATGCCTTGCACCTGCCCCAGCATCCTGTCCTGGCATCTGCGCTGGCACCTGCAGCGTGATGCTGCCCCGGGATCTGCCTGTGCTGCCCCAGGACGTGCCCGATGCCAGGCGTCCGAGGGAGCCCGGTGTCCCTCAAAGGCGGCGTCGGAGGAGCCGCCAGGAGTGTCGGTAACGGCGGCGTCGCAGAACGCGGTGTCCCGGCAACAGCGGCGTCCGAGGGAGCCGGAGGAGCCGGTAACGGCGGCGTCCGAGGGAGCCCCAGGTGCCGGGAGCGGCGGCGTCGGAGGAGCCGGAGGAGCCGGAGGAGCCGGGAGCGGCGGCGTCCGAGGAGCGGCGGCGTCGGCGCGGCCCAGGCGTCAGGGGACGCAGGCGACGAGGGACCGCGGGGCCGGGGCGTCCAGGCGTTGGCGTGCGGCGGCGACGAGGGGCCCCGGCGAGCGAGGGAGCGAGGTTTGGGGGCGGCGCCCGCCATGGGCGGGGGCAGGTCGCGTCTCCTGGCGGGGCTCCGCGGCTGGCTCGGGCCGGGGCCGGGTTGGGGGCCGGGGCCGGGGTGGGCAGCGGGGTCCCGGGGCGGCAGCGGGAGCGCGCGGGCGGCAGGAGGCAGGAGGCGGGGCCGGGGCCGGGGCCGGGGTGCGGGTTGGGGTCCGAGTCCCGGTCCGGGGCGGGATCGGGGTCCAGGTTGCAGTCCTTGAGCGGGGCTGGGGCCGGATCGGGGTCCCGGTTGGGGTCCTTGAGCGGGGCCGGGCCGGGGTCCGGGTTGCGGTGTGGGGCTGGGGCCGGGTCGGGGTCCGGATTGGGGTCCTTGAGCGGGGCCTGCTCGGGGTCCGGGTTGCGGTCCGGGGCCGGGGCCGGGGCCGGGGCCGGGTCCGCGGCCTGGTCCGGGGCCGGGTCGGGGTCCGGGTCCGGGTCCGGGTCCGGGCGGCAGCGCGGGGCCCCGCGGGGTCCCGCCCCCGCCGAAGGGGCAGCGGCCGCCGGCAGCCGCCGAGCCCCCCCCGCGGCTCCGGGCAGCGCCGCCGCTCGCGGCGACCCCGGCGTCCGGCAGGAGGCAGCGGCTCGGGCAGCGGCGGCAGTGCCCGGGGGGCCGGGGGGGACACGGGGGAGACGGAGGGAGAAGGGGGACGAGTGGGGAGCCGGGGGAAACGGCAGGACACAGGGGACATGAGAGCGAAGGGAGGCTCTGTAGGGACAGAAGGGACACAGGAGGGTCTGGGGAACAAGGGAGACATAGGATATGTAGAGAGAGAAGGGAGATGGGAGGGGGCAGGAGACAAGAGGGGACATGGAGGACATGGAGAGACAGAAGGGACATGGGAGGCTGTGAGAGGCTTGAGAGGATATGGAGGTTATGCAGAGACGCAGGGGACATGGGAGCAGGCAGGAGACATAAGAGCACATCTAGGATATGTAGAGACACAAGGGACATGGGAGGGGGCTGGAGACAAGAGACGATATGGAGAATACAGAGAGACACAAGGGACATGGGAGGGCGAAGGAGACATGAGAGGATGTGGAGGCTATGTAGGGACAGAGGGGACATGGGAGGGGGCAGGAGATAGGAGAGGACATGGAGGATATACAGACACACAAGGGACATGGGAGGGGGCAAGAGACATGAGAGGACACTTAGGATGTGTAGACACAGAAGGCACATGGGATTATGCAGGAGACATGAAAGAACATGGAGGATATGAAGAGACAGAGGGGACATGGGAGCAGGTAGGAGACATGAGACCACATCTAGGATATGTAGAGACAGAAGGGACATGGGAGTATGCAGGAGACATAAGAGGACATGAAGGTTATGTAGGGACACAAAGCACACGGGTTTCTGTAAGAGACATGAGAGGACATGGAGGATATGCAGAGACAGAAGGGACATGGGAGGGGGCAAGAGTCAGAAGACAACATCAGGGATATGGAGAGACAGAAGGGACATGGGATTATGCCGGAGACATGAGAAGACATGGAGGTAATGTAGGGACACAAGGCACACAGGATTATGCAGGAGACATGAGAGGATATGGAGGATATGTAGGGAGAGAAGGGACATGGGAGGGCACAGGAGACATGAAAGAACATGGAGGATATGTAGGGACAGAAGGGACATGGGAGGGGGTAAGAGACAGAAGACAACATCCAGGATATGGAGAGACACAAGGGACACGGGAGTATGCAGGAGACATGAGAGGACATGGAGGTAATGTAGGGACACAAGGCACACGGGATTATGGAAGAGACATGAGAGGATATGGAGGATATGTAGGGAGAGAAGGGGCATGGGAGGGTGCAGGAGACAAGAGACGATATGGAGAATACGGAGAGACACAAGGGACATGGGAGGGCGAAGGAGACATGAGAGGATGTGGAGGCTATGTAGGGACAGCGGGGACATGGTTGGGGGCAGGAGATAGGAGAGGACATGGAGGATATGAAAGGACAGAAGGGGCATGGGAGTATGCCAGAGACAGAAGACAACATCCAGGATATGGAGAGACACAGGAGACATGGGAGCATGGAAGAGACATAAGAGGACATGAAGGTTACGTAGGGACACAAAGCACACGGGTTTCTGTAAGAGACATGAGAGGACATGGAGGATATGCAGAGACAGAAGGGACATGGGAGGGGGCAAGAGTCAGAAGACAACATCGGGGATATGGAGAGACAGAAGGGACATGGGAGGGGGTAAGAGACAGACGACAACATCCAGGATATGGAGAGACAGAAGGGACACGGGAGTATGCAGGAGACATGAGAGGACATGGAGGTAATGTAGGGACAGAAGGGACACGGGATTATGGAAGAGACATGAGAGGATATGGAGGATATGTAGGGAGAGAAGGGGCATGGGAGGGTGCAGGAGACAAGAGACGATATGGAGAATACGGAGAGACACAAGGGACATGGGAGGGCGAAGGAGACATGAGAGGATGTGGAGGCTATGTAGGGACAGCGGGGACATGGTTGGGGGCAGGAGATAGGAGAGGACATGGAGGATATGAAAGGACAGAAGGGGCATGGGAGTATGCCAGAGACAGAAGACAACATCCAGGATATGGAGAGACACAGGAGACATGGGAGCATGGAAGAGACATAAGAGGACATGAAGGTTACGTAGGGACACAAAGCACACGGGTTTCTGTAAGAGACATGAGAGGACATGGAGGATATGCAGAGACAGAAGGGACATGGGAGGGGGCAAGAGTCAGAAGACAACATCGGGGATATGGAGAGACAGAAGGGATGTGGGAGTATGCAAGGAGCATGGGAGCACGTGGAGAATATGTAGGGACACAAGGGACACAGGAGTATACAGGGGACATGAGAACCCACGAAAGGTATGTAGAGACAAAAGGAAGACGGATTTATGTAAGGGACATGAGATCACAAGGAGGATGTGTAGAGACACAAGGGACATTAGAGGGCTCAGCAACTCTGGGGGCACACCAAGGGTATAGCAAGGTGGCAAAGGGAGAGCAGGGGGCTATGGGTCAGGGGAGGCCATGGGGCAGGAGGAGGGTTACTGCTCAGGAGGAGGTGGGAGCAGGGATGGCTGTGCCCCATGGGTCATTTGGGCAATGAGGCAGTAAAGTGGGTTGGGTTGGAAAGTTGTTTTTTTTTTGGTACAAAAATGCAGGAACCCAGATGCCTGAGTCCTCGGGGGGAGCAGGGCCCCAGACACCTGGGTTCCTGGGAAAGCAGCGACCCAGGCGCCTGGATCCCTGGGGGCAGAGGTGACCCAGACATCTGGGTGCCTATGGGAAGCGGGGACCCCTAGTCCTGGGTCCCTGGGGGAGTGGGGACTCAGACAGCTGGATCCCTGGGCAGGGAGAGGGGCCCCGGACACCTGGGTCCCTTGCGGGGTAGGGTGAATCAGGCCCCAGATGTCTGGGTCCCTGTTGGGGGAAATCAGGTCCCGGACACCTGGGTCCCTGTTGGGGGGGTAGAGGTGAGGCAGATGCCTGTTTCCCTGGGGGGAGCAGGGACCTGGACAGCTGGATGCATGAGGGGAGCAGGAACCCAGATGCCTGAGTCCCCAGGGGGAGCAGGGCCCCAGACACCTGGGTCCCTACCTGGGGGCATTGGGCCCTGGGTCCCTATGCATGGTGTCTCTGGGGCTACATGTGTGGGTGGGTGTGCCACAGCCACAGAAGCACGGTAGAAGGTGCGAGCTCTTTGCCCTGGGGCGCTTCTCATCTACCAGCACAACTGCAGCCCCTTGGCAGTTACTCCCCAGGACTCCAGTAGCTTTGTGTAGATGAAAAACTTGTCGCTTGTTTCACGTTCCTGAATATAGAGAAGAGCTGCTGCAAGCTGTGCAGAGAAGTAGAACGGTTCGTGCCGGTTAGTAATAGAAGGCCCGGGACATGCAGCCAGTGTCCGCTGCCGGCTTGGTGGATGGTGCAGCCTGCTGCTCCTTTGGTGAGATGTTCTCCTCCCTCGCAGCACAAGCAGAATATAGGTATTTTTCAGGTCTGCCATTTCAGGCTGCATGGAGTGTTCCATGGGAAGCCAACTTGTCAAGGTTAATGCTGAGACATCAGGTGGGCCATGGCCTGGTGGGCAGTTGCCTGATCAGTGGATTTGGGGAAGAGCCCCTCCACTGAGGCAGCCTCTTGCTGGGGCTGCAGAACACAGAGAAGGCTGTAATGCCTTTTTCTGCGGTGGGGCTGTCTTTGCCTCCCAACACCTCCAGCAGCTGCAGATGTGGAGGGTAATTTGTCCTGCAGTAGATGTCTTGGAGATGCCTCCAAGCCAAAATTGTCTTGTGGGGGGGCCTCCTTGTTGCCATTGACTCTGGAGGTGGCGAGGAGCTCCGGTCGAGAGACAAGCTCCTCAGACATGTCCTCTTGTGCGTTTTCTTTCCTCCTGAGCTGCTGCCGGGGCTCAGTGCTGGTCATGTGCTTGCCTACGCTGGTTTCCTCCTCTTGGCTTTTGGGCTCTTCAGTCCGGCGCGAGGTGGTGGCAGCAGGATGCTTTCTTCCCTGAGCCAAGCAGGGAGTTGGGAGAGGAAGGGGGCCTGGAGGGACGCCGGAGCTGTGCATGCCTCTGAGAGCTGGTGGGCTGCAAGAGGATGCTGGAGGTGCGGGGAAATGCGATGGTGGGCAATGTGCTGGCGGGACGTGTGTGCAGCAGGCAGAGGCGAGTGGTGGCGGAAGGCGAAGGCTGGAGGGTGCAGCTCAGAGGGCGGCCGGGTGCAGGGGAGCCCTGGCAGCTGGGCCAGGCTGCGGGGAGCGCAGCTGGGGCCGGGGCCCGGGCGGGGGCTGGGCGGGGAGCACTGCTGTGCGGCCGTGCTGGGGGGCGGGCGGGCTCCGGGGGCAGGACCCGGGTGTTGGGTGCCGGGAGGTGTGTGCACATTTTCTGGGTGCAGGGTGCTGGGAGGTGTGTGCACATTGCTGGCTGCAGAGTACCGGGAGGTGGGTGCTCACTGCTGGGTGCAGGGTGACAGGTGCTGGGATGCATGGTGCTGGCTGCAGGATCCTTTGAGGTGAGGTGCACGTTGCTGGCTGCTGGGTGCCTGGAGGTGGGTGCTGGGTGCAGGGTCCCAGGTGCTGAGATCCAGGGTGTGGGGTGCTGGAGTACACAGTGCCAGGGTGAGGAGTCGCAGTGCAGGGTTCCAGGGGCTGGGGTGCATGGTGCTGGGTGCAGCAGCTTAGTGCTTTCATGTGTTGAGACATCTCGGCATACTTTTTTTCTGTTTTTCCCAGTTGTGACCAGTCTGGATTACGCCTTTGGGGTGGGGTTGTGGGTGGGAACCTGCTCAGCACCAGCATCTGCAGCTCCCGCTCTGGGAGGGAGCAAGGCTAATGGTAGGCTGTGTGTGGCTGGCAGCAGCATCTCTGCCGCTGTAGGTGCTCGAGCGGATTGTATTGCTTTGCTTTGGAGGCATGCAGTGGAGACAGTTGGGAGAAGCAGCTTGCTTTGGTTCTCTGTCAGGGCCAAGGCAGAAGAGCTTAGTATGGAAGCTGGTGTAGAACGAGAGTCTTTGGAGGCAGCCCTGAAGCTGGGTCATCCTGTCGGTACGATGTTGATAGGTGCCAGAAGCAATGTCTGCCTTGTTGAGGCCTGCAGAGGCAAACCTTGCTGTGGAGCTGGAGCAAGAGCCTGGCTGTTGTTGCTGTTCAGCAGCATCCGAGTTTTTCATTTTTGTGCCAGGCCCTTGCAACGTTGGAAGCTGTCGCGGCCAGCTTCTCGGCGGACGAGTGGAAGGAGTTGGAAGAAGAGCAGAAGGAGCTCTACAGGGCCGGGAGTGGGGACAATGATGGGAGGTCTTGACCTCCCTGGGTAAAGACCTTTTGGCGTAGTGCTTTAGAGAAGAGAGTTGGGCGCTGAGGGAGAGTGCGAGCAAAGCTCATGTCGTGCCTTTCTTTGCTTTTGATGGGTTTTGTATTTCCCGGCTTGTGTGGAAGCCAAGTTTGCTGCAGGAGTAAAGCTGGAAAGGTGTGCGGGACCTGGACAGATACTAGAGTCGCGTCCCGCATTTGCGTGTCTCAGGTCCTTTGGGTGTTCAAGTACTGTCTGTCTTTGTTATTTCATTTGGCAGGTGAGGGGCTGAAATGGGGAGCAGGAAGATGCTCACCAGGAAAATCCAGGGATTGTAATCACCTGGACCTGGAACTTGCCAACCAGCAAGAACCCAGCAGGCATGTGATCAGCTGTGTCAGCCTTGCCTGCAGTGGCCATGAGGCAGTGGAGCTTGTGCTTCTGAGGGGAGTGAGGAAGAAGAGCAGCAGAGTGCAGACTGTGGATGTGAGAGGAGCAGACTTGGGCCTCCTGGGGGGACTGGTGGAGGAATCCCATGGGAGGCAGCTCTGAAGGGCTCCAGAAAGCTGGCAGGTCTTTCAGGCCAGCAGCCTCCAAGCTCCAGAATGGCCCATGCTGATACCCAGTTCCAGTGTCAGAGAAGGAAATCGCAACTGCTTTAGCTTCAGCACTGTTAGAGAAGGAAAGTGTAGCTGAGTTAGCTTCAGCTTAGCATCGGCCTGACTCTTCCTTAGCGTAAGTGCCTAAAGTAGACGAAGCCTGCAGGCCTCAAGGCCGAACTGTCCAGGAACTCCAGAAATTGCTGACGATGTGACATTGCTGATGATGGAACTGCAAAAGCAATTAAAGCCAGCTAATACAGATACAAAACTCACTACCCAGGAGACCAAGTGGAGTGCAGGAGACCAGATGGGATGCACCTGGCTTGTGGTTGAGCTTTGGGAAGATAAGGGACTGGTAGGAAACAAGGACATGGTAACCAGCCTGGGATGTAGGCCAGGACCTGTGCAAAGGAGACAGACACCAATCAGAAGGAGAGCGAGCACCGACTCAGGAAACAAGATTGGAGGAGACCTTCCCTGGCAGGCAGGGAAACCAAGCTGTCAAGGGTAGAATTACCCCAGAATGTCTTTGTTTGGGGTACCCAGCTCCAGCTCTTACTATGCTCTACCGTCATTTAAATAAATAAATAATTTTGCTGTTATATGTGCATGAGACTCTGCTCCTTGGAAACCTAGCGTTGGACTATTTCTACAGCACCCAGGAAACCAAGCAGACATCTCAGGAGACAGGGTGGCTAAAGAGGGAACTCAGGCATGAGCTCTAATGCAAAAAGGCAGCACACAGCCATGGGAAGCAGGGAGAGGCTGCAAAGGAGGAATTGAGAACTATTGTCCAGGCAAGTAGGGAAGCAGTTCCTCTGACACAGCCAAAGCTCCTCTAGGCTCGATGCTTGCAAGGGATGCCAGGAGCATAAAGATGATGTGCTCTTGTTTCAGTAAGAGTAGAAGCGGGAACAAGGGAAATGTGGGCCCAGGGCTGAACGGGGCAGGCTGCCATTGAGAGGGACCTAGACAGGTCACGGAATGACTGAGTGCCCAACCAGTTCTTAGGCATCTGAGACAGTTTATTGAGCCCTAACAGATACAACAGATTTGGGGTGTCGGTATAGGCGTTCCTACTATTAACAAATGGATTTGATTAACAAATACAGTGCTTAACAAGTAAACGGATTTATCAAACTATTTACATATATCAAACTGTGGACATATATTGATATGTTATGGCACAAGGAAAGGAACAGAAACAAGAGAACAGACAAAAGAAGGATAAGTAGCTCCTCTGAAAAGGGAAAAGCAGTAAAGAGGGAGGAAGCTAACACTTCCACAATTCGGACAATCTCGAACCCCTTTTACAAAGCAGCTTTGCTTCTGTAGATTGGGCAATAACCGTCCTATAGGTGCACCGAACACTCACGCAACCATGCGGCGAGATTTAAATCCCAGCAGGAATTCCTCGGGCGGCACCCCCCCCCCCCCAAAATGCCACCTGTCCTCCCATTCAAAGTAATAGCAGGGTCTGTCTGTGACTACTTTGCTGGATTTACATGCGATGGCAAGCATTGCAAGTTATAGTTACCTAATCTAAGACTCCATTGGAAAAAATTACAACCACCACCACCACCAAGAAGATCCCCCCTCCTCCCCCCCCCAGAATGCTTAACACAGCTGCCCAGAAAGGAACTCTCCCATTAGGCAGAACGATTGGACTTTTCAGATTGGTCTGCAACGGGGAAGAGAAAAAAAAATTAAGACACTTCCAAAAATTAACATTAAAGCGTTAAGTCATCAAGAAAAGGCAATGGCCTTACAACGCAGAACCAGCAGAGGCTATTTAAGAGCCATGCCGATTGTAAATCAGTCCTTGCCTCTTAGTCCCCCACAGCTCAGGTAAGCAATCACTAATGTAGTGAGTTCTTTTGTGATAACAATTACTTTCACCTTTCCCCGCCCCACCCCGTATAGCTAGGTTTCAAATATCTTGGGACTAGATTTGAAGTATCATTGTCAAAATAAATACCGGTCCATGTCCAATTTAAACTGTACCAAGTGTACGCTTCTAACAAGACTGATAAATCCATGAGAAGATGCTAGTGGACCCAGGCTGCTTGATTTTTATCCGAAGGTAAACTCATGCTTGGCTTGGTCAAGTCAGCCACAGCACAAAGTCTTCCTAGCTCTACTAGAATGTCACTGAAAGGGTAATATTAGTAAATGTCAGAGGCTAACACGAGTAAAGATTAGTCACTAACGTTAAGCAATGTTTCTGTGAAGAAGTAGCTTTCTGGTGGTGAAAACAAATCCCCCCCCCGGTTGATTGGACTCAACCTGGAGAGCTAGGATCTAAGCCTGGGATTTAAGCACAGGAGTGCCATGAATGGCCAGCAGGAGGCATTCCCCCACGTTTGTGACTGCTAAATGAACCTCTTTCTACACAGCTCCAGGGCAGAGAACACCACCAACAGTAAGCGTATGCTGTGCTTGCTTTACAGACAGCACAGTACCGCTCTAACAACTCTCTAGGTGTTTTTTTCCTTTTAAGAACAGGTCCTGTTTTGCAAGGATGAGGCACAAATACGTATGGCCTTCCTACAGAGAAAGAAAACAACTGCTGATAACAATAAATAATTTAGGAAAATATTCATATGCTTTACAGTCAATAGCATATTCTACAAGCTGCTGAGCCTGCACATCTTCTACCTCTCCACCAAGATTTTTTTAAATTTTGCTCTTATGCTTTTACTCCTTCACTCGCCAGCCCGATAAGGTACTTCTTCAACACAAGTGCGAACGCAAAAGCTACCTGTTAGCCCGACTCAATTTCTTTTTAGCATTTTAATTTCCCTACAGAGTGAATTTCTCACATGAGGTTAGCTTCTTATTCTGAAAGAGCATTGGAATACTTTCTAAGAACTTACAAACTGCTCCCTGATCCTGCAAGCGCCGTCTTCACAGACAGTTTCCGAGTTTGCTGCTTTGTGCTTTATGTCACTGCCAAATGTTGTGCCTGTCCCGTTTTATAGAGGGTAACCTCAAACATGGACTATCCATCCCTATGCCTCCAGGTCAAGAGGGAACAGTGGAAAAACATGAAGCGCCTTTGGTATTGTAACCAGCTGATCTCTTCCAAGACATCCACAGCCCACTCAGAATAACCAAATTAAGTAGCAGAAGGATGACTTTTTAAAACAGATACATAAATAGCTTCCCAAAAGAGCACTTGCACAAGTGAGTAATTCTGGAGACAGGACACTTTTGCTTTATCACAGGAGCAGTGCCAGGCTGTTCCCCTTCCCTTACACAAACTCATTCAAAAGGTCCGAGAACTGACATAATACCAGCCTGTGCACATGATGCGTCCACAGGCTATGCTAGCGCAACCGCACGTGTAAAGAACAGCCCAGCTTCTCCCCGGGAAACTCTACAGCAAGTCTGCATTGTGCAATTATGTGCAATTGTAGCAGCTATTGCAGCTATTGCAGTTATGGAAAGAGTGAGCGACGGAAATTGTGGAACAGCTTTAGTACTGTACTTTACTGCTCTACACGTTCTTTATCTCGCCTTGCCGTGTCAGCAGGAAAAAGTTTCTTCCTTGGTTATTTGAACTCCTGACAATAGGCAAAGCTTGAAAAAAGCAGTGCGTCCCTTTCCCCGCTTGCAAGACAAGAAAAAAAGCCCCATTTAGAATATGATGGAGAAAAACATCTCAAACCACTCTCAGTATTGACAAGGGGGATTTGTAAAGAAATGGCACAGTATAGCTCTGCGTGAGTCTCAGGGCGTCTTTCCTGAAGCATAACCACAGGGCGACACTCATAAAGGAGGAGACTTAGTCACATTACCTAGAAACAGAACTCTTGGAAAAACTTCTAAGAACGGGCTCCAGGCACTGGGAGGCAATCCTGTGTAGCGATAGCAAGTGACTGTACGACTTTAACGTGGCTGCGCTTGACTGCCTGAGATGGCCTTAGACGACCCACGTGTCTCCACCTTAGTCAGTTGGCCAAAACAAGAACGGGGTTTCCACGCAACTTATTGGCAACGCGTTGTTATTTGCTGCTCAGGCTTCCAGTCCGTTTCCAATCAAGAGACAGCTTAGTTTTAGCCACATGAAGTACAGTGACATTTTAAATGTACCTTCCAAAGTTAGTGGTTGAACGGAACTGAAGAGGCTAGAGGGAGACACAGACAGGAGGGCAGGAGGAGATTGAATAGCAAAAGGAGTGACAGCAGAGCCGTCATTACGGGACCAGACTACAGACGCGACTCCACACCTGCAACCGTGACAATGACGGCCAGCAGAGCAGAGGAATAGAAGGCTTGGAGAGAGAGTTTGCACCACGGGCAATAGTTCCTTCTCTTTTCTAAGGCTTCCCTCCTTTTGGTATGAGTTGTTCATTAAAATGTATTCAATTCCGAGGAGGAGGAGCGCCTCCACGGGGCCCAGTCACCATCATCACAGCCACCGAGTCTGACAAGAGTTCTCACAGAGAGACCTGGAGGTATCAGCAGACTTTGCCCGTGGGGAAAAATGGACTCTACGCAGACTGCTTTATTACTTTGTTGCTTACAGAAGGGCTCCATGCTGTTTCAGTAGCTGTTATTTCAGTCTTCGCGCCTCGACTGCAGAGAGTTGGGCTAAGGCGTGGGATGACAGAGTTGCGGTAACAGAGCTGGGATAAGGCACTGGCTTGTGATTTGAGAACAAAATGGCAATCATGGGTTGATCTGTTGCAGCCTTTCTTCTAGTATTAAGCAAATGACTCACTCTTTCTGTGCTTCAGCGCCCACCCTGTAAAGCAGTGGGGGCAGGGGGCTAATGCAGTACGAGTGTCACAGGGACGGAGATAGTAGAGGCTCTGAGGCAGACAGATCCTCCAGCAATGGGTGCTAGGCCACATACAAAGAGAGAGGTCTAACCTCCTAGACAAACAAATGTCATAACCATTTACTTGCTGAGCCTCTGCAGACTGCTCTGTGAAATCATCCGTGCTAACTGAGATGCACCTGGTAGAAAAAAAAAACACTACAGATGCTACACAGAAAGCCACAGGCTTAGCAACAGCTGTAGGAGCAACTGGGGGAAACGTCAAGAACTCCCTTTGAGTACTCTAGATGAAGAGAAATGTTTGGCACTCAACTACAGAGGTCAGCTCAGAGCAGTGGAAACATTACCTCACCTTTGCTTGACCTGCAATTCTCTGTAGGGGGCCAGAGCAGCTTTGGGGTGTTGGAGAGAATCTGAACCCTTTCACCTGCAGTGTAGGTGACAGCAGCAAAAGCCATGGATTTTTCCCTCTAATCTCTTGCTCTGTGTATCTGTTAACCACATCATCCGCAAAGTTGTTCCTTCCCCGTGCTTTTTATAGTAGTTCAGCTACAAAGGGCCAATTAGACATTACCAGAACCCAAAGGGTTGCTTGTTCTAAAAAAACAGCTATAGAGTAAAACCCACTTGTCACGATACTGACAAGCCGGAGCATCTATTCTGAAGAAAGAGAAAAGGAAAATGTAGAGGAACTTCCTATCTTGGCATCTTTCCAGAGATGCTGCTAGTGAGCTCCCTGGCTTGAAGTACAACAAAACACCATCTTCACTGTGTGTTCTTAGCAGTTCTGCACTGAACGGTGCTCCTCAATGCAGACTCCGTGGAAAGCCATCTTCCTTTTGTGTGGAGTGGAGGAGGGCCAGATATTCCGACTGGCTAATTCTTTAAGGAAAGGAAATCCACTGCAAGCCACTGAAAGGATAAAAGCCTTCAGAAAGGATGACTGTAGAATGTCGATGAATTCTGCACCAATTCCACCTGTTATGCATCTCATCGTTAAGGGTTAGACTGAAAAGACCAGAAAGCGTCATACACTGAACACGTTCTGCCTCAAATTTCCTGGAAATCAATGCTGTACTTCATCAGATGAGGCACATTACAAGTTGTCATCTTCTAATACTCCACACACATTAATTTCCAAAAGAGTATTAGCTCAGTCTCTCTCAACGAATTTCTTTCAGTGGAAACTAACACACATTCTGAAAATCCATGACAATCCATCTCAGGCTAAAAGAAAACTCCACACACGATGCTCTTGAAGCAAACTGTGTCCTGGAGTTTCCCAGGGCTTCTTTCACCACACTCTCGGAAAACATTCCACATGGATTTTCAAGGCGCAGTGGCCATAAGAACTTGCCAGAAGACGTCGCAGACTTAAATAACCGAGAAGAGTTTGTTCCAAATGTTCACTCTGTGACAGGCCTTTTGGAGTGGGAGAGCTTCTCGCTCAGTTATCTACAATGAATCTCCAGAGGGTGACTACACCTTTTGTCTCTAGAACTGCTTTCTGACTGTAAGGGACTTCTGAAAGTCCTTTTGTCCTGCACAAAAACTGCAGGAAACAAAGCCCTAGACTTTATTCAATGGCTTTCTTTTCCTTTTATGTCCTCCCTAGATGTGTGGTCAACAATTTGCGGGGGAGGGTTGCCTTTTTTTTCTTTTTTTTTTTTTTCCATTGTGCTCCCCGACAGCTAGCAGGTCCACTGTCTGGGGAATCTTTAACCTGGAAGGAATAGATGGCACTTGGGTAACAAGGAGTTGGGTCAGCTCTTCTGATCACAGAAGACATTGCCTTTTCCTAATTTCCTTGACGTTAATCCCTTTGCACCTTAGTGTCTCGTGCCTAAAGAGGTTCCAGCAAGACAGCAGACGAGAGTAATCCAGCTTGCCTCACACCGTTTTACATCTTTGAAGAAAGCAATTATTTTGTGTGGCCCTTATTCGAAAGCGTACTAACATTCTAAACTCCAGAGCCAAGAAAGGCAGAAAATTGCGTCCAGAGACGCATACTGTGGGTTACCGTCTCTCATCTCCTTTCACATGGTCAATACAGACTCGCTCTGCATACTACACAGAAAGTCATTCTCTGACCTAGTTGCCCAATGATCAGATGACTATCACGGCTGGAGATCGTGGAGACCTCTTGCAAGTTATCACAATAGTTCCAAAAACCAAGGTCACAATCAGAGGCCTCCTCTAATCCAAGCCCAGAGCCGCTCTCTCAGCTCATTATCCAGTAAAAAAGCAGACCCTCTGTTTTACACTCACGTGGAATACTCCTCCAACAAATTCACAAATGAACGTAAAGAAAGAATGACTTTTTGACCACTGAAACACTTCAGCTTTTCTTTCCCGATAGTCTGCGTGCACACAAGGCACTCCACGAAAGTGAGCATATTCCTCCATCCTTTGGCTTTAGACTCCAAACCTGCAGTAGTCACACCGGTACAGCTATGACACCGCCCAGCTATTCACTAACTTCTACTCACCTCACATTCCTACCCCTACCAAAATATAGACCAGATCCAGCTGCAACAGGACACTGCTGAGCCTCTCCTTGACCTGCAGTGTCCTACACACTACTGTAGAACCTGTAAGGGTTCTACAATACTCATTTTGCAAGTGTGCTAACGCTCTCTTACAGTTTCTATTGCTCAGCTGCACCTTTCTTGTTTGTTTCCATACTCTTGGTCATACTCAGATCAGAAGAGAGGATTCCTGAAAAGGTGACCAGCACAAGCAATCTTTTTAGCAAGGCAAAGCTGGGCAAACGGCAAGCATCTCTCAACAACTGTTTAGTAGCAACGCTGTATGGCACACAATGGTAATAATATTACAGGCCTAGCACAGCAAATGCATGCTGCTCTTTGTGGCCCAGAAAGCGTTTCATGAAGGTGCCCCATGCAGTGATTACTATACTATGGCTATAAAGGACCAGTGCTTCACTTAGCATGGCTTTATCTGGCATAATGCAAATGAAAGCCTGAAGGAAACCTGGGCTTCAGTCAGGGTCAAGGTGGAGTCTCCAACCCTCTAATACTCTCAGGTCAGGTTATCATTTGGAGCTTGACCTGCAGTGTCCCCGAAATGCTTCTGCAATACTCATGCTGCAAGTTTCCTAATGCTCTTCTACATTTTCTCTTCCTCAACTGTACCTTTTTTGTTGGTTTTCATGCTCTTGGGTCATACTCTTTGCTCTTCAATGCTTTCTCTTCCTCTTCTACATTCTATGCTACATTTTCACTTTAGTGGGTTTCTCTTTGATTTTACGTCATCAGACACAAACTTTCACCTGGAGGCTTCTTTTGGTAAACAGTCTCTACTAACCAGCCCTACGAGCATGGGGCTTCTCCTTGGGCTCCTTTTCAGTTGGTGAGTCTCTGCGGATCCTACACTATGGCAAGATTTCATTCCTCCTTCTTACCAAGAGGAAAATTAGTAACAAATTCTTCTTTCTTGGTATTTCATGAGACCGCTAATACTGTGGCCGTTCTTACCTAACGACTCAGATATAATTTATGTTTTTAACCAACTCCTTTGATTTACTTTGAACTGAACTGAAGGCTAACGGTGTACGTAGGTGTCTAGCTTTTAAGCAACAGCCCCAAGAACAAATTGTGCAAGCCCTGAGAAAATAAATCCTGGCATTTTTACAGTGAGAACAAATTAAAAATCTTGCCAATGCTACACTTTCAAACAGAAATCAGCATCCTGATACAGCCAGCCGACAAAGCTGCTACTAAATGGTCAAGGCCCACATTTCCTTAATTGCCCTTTTGCTATCACTGGGCCTTAAATCAAAATGAGTATGCAGAAGATCATTACTTAGCTCCACAAATGCACATCTGCTCCAAAAAGTGGTCCAGAGTACCTCAGTATGTTGTGTGACTACTCGCCTTCTTCGAGAAATACATTGTCTACATTTTGGTTGCAACACCACCGCATAAGTACAGCTCAGGTGACGGTGACGCGCTGAACGATTTGTCTCAGCACAGAGATAAAAGTACTTCCTGAGGAACCACCTTTATAGAGAGCGGTCTCAGGTAGCAGCCTCTGACTTCATGGACCGCAAGAATTTTGGGCCTTACAGGCTGTCCTGAAGCTATAAGGGCCATTCCTTTTCATCCTCCTGGTTAATAAATAGATTTTTTTTTTTTATAGCAGGTATAAAGACAGTTGAAGAGAATTTTTTTTTTTTAATAATTCCTGTACTGAGTTTGAGTACCTTCTGGCTTTCGGTTAAAAGGAAACTAAATTGCCATATGCAGTTGAAATACTTCAGCACAGACTCCATGAATTCAGGGCTACTTGTCATATAAGGCATCAAGCAGAGCCCACTAGGGGCACTGAAGCCATTGACAATGTCTAGTCTTACAAAAGCCATGGATTAACTCATCTGTACTCTCTGGGTCCTAATGGTTTGGCCGACTGATGATGGTGCAAGACTCTCAGACAGAAGGTAATTGCCTCTCTCTCTTTTTTTACTATAGATCAGCAATAATCTATCCCTTTCTCCCAGACTTAGGTCACTGCAAAGTTTTCTTCTGTTTATGTCACCACCTCGCTCCATCAGAGAGTCCTTCGTCGTCTTCCCATGGCAGTGACAAAAAAAAAGGATTTACTTTTAAGTGCCACCTCTGTGGCATCTGACTACCCCAGGAAGGCTTGACTTGTCTGATGGATTCCACTCTCTGCAGAAGATCATGACGTTCAGAACAAACGGAGCTCTTTGTCCTTCTCAGATATGCCAAGACTCTTTTCTAGACAGATTAAGACACTGGCAGGAGGCGATTGCTGAGCTCTTCCATAAAGCAGGAACCAGAAAAGATCCGTGCATTCAGTGGCATGGCCCTTCTCTTTTTAGTTATTATCGCTTGAAGTTTACAAGCAAAAATGAGTAAGTGTTCTGCCAGAACTTTTCTTCATATTAACCCCTCTGGCGACACTAAACTTCACTTTCCCGTCCGCTCTCCAGCACACCCCTGTCTCCCATGGCATCTGAAATATTTGCCAAGGCCTGAAACCACGCAGTCACCTCTTCCCCTCTCACCCCTTACTACTACTGCCTACAACTTCCCTGGAACTCGCCACAGTTCAAGGACACTCACTCACTCACGGGGTCCCACCTGCCTAAAGCTTAGCTCCTCTTCTCCCTGAGCCACTGCATCTTTTCTTGAACTCTCACCCTAGAACATCCCTGCTCTCTTTAACTTATGAGTCACTATCCCTGGAAAACATTTGTTGAGATCCTTTATCAAGCATGCACTATAACAAGGAAATGGATTGTAGTCTTGTTGAAGCAAGCTATACTTGAGGTACTAATGGGATTGCGGATTAAGGGTCCTACAGGGCCCCCTCAGAAGAGCTTGACCCTTGCGGAAGCCCTCGCAATCCGAGCTTTTACATCCACTCACCCAAAAACCGCATAACTGCATCCTTGCAGACTTCCAGGCTGTTGCCTTAACCTTTTGGTTGCCTTAGAACTCATTACTTAACTCCTGATGTCAAATGACACCACTGAGTTGTGTCCAGTTCCATCACGATGCCGACTCTGGGGCCATTACAACTGAAAGGGAAAAGCATGCAGGTCCCTTCTCTCTCCCTCCCGTGACTAGGACCGTTTCCCACACCCTACCTTCAGACAGTCTCCAAACAGAGCAGTGGAGCATGGAAGTTTTATCACTGTTTCCTTATCTTACCTAGTCTGTTACAGAGACTAGGCTCAGGTGTCTCTTCCAAAATCTTTGCAACACAAACAACTGCACCCTAGAGCAGTTAGAGCCAATTCAACAAGGGGATGTAGCCAGGCAAAGTCACAAAGCCAGATGATGGGCTACACAGTGCGCGTGAGGGGGAGCTCTCAGGAGAGCTAGGTGTGGAAATGTAGGAAACGTAGTAGGATGGTGTGGTACAAATGGCGTCATCAGAAACTCAAGTGAACAGTACCTATTTATATGGCTACTATCCCTCCTCAGTCACCACGCGCTCATCACTGTAGCACAGAATTTGCTCCACTGAAAAGGCCATTTAAATCCAGCTCTTTGGCTTCGCTCAACTAAGCAGTTTACGCTCATTTGCCTTGGAATGCTCTTCTACTCCCTAAAAACAATAACAGAAAAACAGCTTTTAATATCCTTGAATTTGAAAACACACCAGCTTCTTTTTAATAACTGCCGGAAAACTGTACCTAAACATACTTAAAACTACATTTTTCATTCTTTTTACTTAACTGCCACTTGCTTGAATTCAAGACTTTTGCAGGGGTCACAGCTCTACAAGTGGAAGACGCAAACCCCAGGTCACGTTCACAGGACTCCCACAGTTTGGACTTAAAGTCCAATACCTAAGACTTGGAATCGATTTTTCAGTGCTGGTAATATAGGCTTCGGATGATATTGAATTATGTGTGCATGCACAAACACATTATACATGGGGGCACAGACTTTGTACAGAGCAAAAAGCAGAGAGAGAGAAACACAGACACTAATATTAATGTATTACCGTTTACATCCTACTACCAGACGAGGAATGCTGTCACAGAGGTACAAGGGAAACCTTTCTGTCTCCTCAGTGACTGCTGGTAGAAGAGGGAACACTATGCGAGCATTCGGGCTTTGCAGAAGCGGGTATGGATCCAGCGGAGCTAACTCCTTCCTCTTTGACGTGAAATCATGCTTGTGTATGGGCAAACTTTGGGACTGCTGTCTGTGCCTAAGAAGTCCACAGCATTTAACCGATTTAGCGGTCAAAAGGGATAGAAATATTGCGATAGAAATCTATGTCTAACAAAAAGGCTTCTGGACAATGGCTTTGAGGTTTAATTCTTATCCTTTCTTTATAGACCGAGACACGGGAAGAAACCCCCCCCCCCACATACCCCGAGCACAAAACCAGCGTTTCATTAACACCACATTCTACCAAAAAGAGTACAGCAGTTCTGAGTCGGTGGGTGAAAGGCAGTTGCATGACGAAAAGAAACAGACTAAAAATATAAAAAGCCAGACATGAATCCTTCTTTTTATCCGGGAGCCCTCAGTCTTAACTCTCATAACCCCATTTCCTACCATACGCCCATACTTCATTTTCAGCTCCAACTGTAACTTCTTGCAGGGAAGAAGCGCTTTCTTATTCATAACAAGTAGCCACTCCACCAGCATTGCTTCATAACAATAATGAATGACTATAGCTAGTCAACCGTTGTAGGTTGTTACCTCAGCCGTGCCGCCACCGCGCCCGCTCGCCCGGCCTCTACGCCCGGCCGCCCTCCGCCCCACACCCTCCAGCCTTCGCCTTCCGCCACCACTCGCCTCTGCTTGCTGCACACACGTCCCGCCAGCACTTGCCCACCATCGCATTTCCCCGCACCTCCAGCATCCTCTTGCAGCCCACCAGCTCTCAGACGCACGCACAGCTCCGCGATGCCTTTTCCTTCCGTTGTGACAGGCCTTGCTGGGGCTCCTGGCATCAGGCCCTTATCTATGGGACTTCCCATGGCAGTTTGTCGCTTCTTTTAGCCGACTTGCCACTTTCCACACAGGAAAGTGCGATTCGCCCGTTAGAGCGATTCCTAGATTCACTCGGGCGTAGCTGCTCTTGCAGTCATCCGTTCCACCTCTCTGTTCTCCCCTTCCTTGGAGGTCGCCGAGGGGGGTGCAAAGTCCAGGGGACTCCACGTGAAGCACACCACGTGTGCACCTCTTTGTTCTTAAAATGTGACCCGTTGTCGGATGGTAGTTCTCGGCGCAAGGGAAAAGTGGCAAAGCAGCTGCTGAAGCAGCTGCAGTTGCTAGACCAGTTGCAGCTCGGGCGGGGGGCACATCCCCGATACCACTCCTTGTTTCTACTCCTGGGAGAAGGTGTTTCCAGCCTTCCGCTCGTCTCCCTGAGGGGCCAATACACTCCGCCTGGCAAGTTTCCCCGAGTACTTTACCTTCTCTGAGACTGGCGAGCTGTTTGTTGTCCCTGCGACATGCACTGTACCATCGCTTGACAAAAATGGCCTGAGTCTACAATGTGCTTTGCCGGGGCTTTTGTCACAGGCCAGCCTCTCCTCGCAGCCCCTTGAAATAAATCAAAGCTCCCAGCAGGTCCTAGCCATTCCGGTAGCCATTTGCCCAGCCGTTCTGCCGCAGAAATGGGTCATACATGGCTTCTGGCCAGAGGAGGAGCAGCCCTCTGATTCCACTTTGCCTCAGGGTTGCGGGGGTTTGGTGGGCACATACATGTCCTGCGGGGATGTTCTGAGCTTGAGCTCTATGCTAAGTCTTTTCCCAGGCAGTCCCCCCCCCCCCCCCCACACACACACCTCTCCCACTGACTTGCCGATTGCTTTTCAGCCAGCTGCCCAGCCAGCGGGGGGCCCGGCCCGCGGAGCACGCGCGGCCCTCGAGGCACAGGCGGCGCCTCGCTCCAGGGCCGTTTCCAGCGCTCGGAGCTCTGCTAGCGGGGCCGAGCCGGCCATTGCCTCGGCGAAAGCTTCTCCGCGCTCTCGCGGCAGAGCTGCGGCTCGGCCTCCGCAGGGTTTCCCGGGGCGCCGGGCGCGCCCGCCGCGGCCCCCGAGCCCGGCTTCGCTCTCGCCGTGCCGGGCAGCGGCGCCGCTCCCGCCGACGAGGCCGCAGGGCAGCGCTCCGCAGGCGTCCCCGGGCGCTCGGCACTCGCCGCTCGCTCGCTCGCTCGCTCGCTTTCTCCGGCCCCTCTCTCGCCCCCGCGGATCTGCAGACGAAGCCCCTCGCTGCTCTGCAGTCTTTGTGCTGTCCCCCGGCGCAAAGGCGCAAAGGCTGGCCGGGTAAAACGCGTTTGAAACACAGCACCAGGCACACACAACTTGACTTCCCTTTCGCGACTTAATGGCTCGCTAGTTAGCAGCCCTTCAGACGCCGCTAACAGCACTTTCTCCAGGGCAGGGCAGGGCAGGGCAGGGCAGGGCAGGGCAGGGGGGGGTCCCTCGAGCCTTGCGAGCCTTGCGGCGATTTAGAGCCAAAGGCAGTAGGGTAGTCCTTTGGACCTTGCGCACCTTGTTGCCATCATCCCCACGGCGAGCCCTTATCGCCTATGCCTGTATGTAGCGTAGCTGGGGGTGTGGGGTGGATCGGCCCCGTACACTGGTAAGTGACACTTTCCGCCTTTAAAGCAGCTAATGCTTCCTGATGGTTTGCTTGCCAGGTCCAGACCGCCTTGTTCGTCAGCACATCGTACAGAGGTCTCGCCAGCCTCCTGAGTCCAGCAATGAGTGACCTGCAAAACCCAAGAGGGTTTTTTTTTCCCCTAGAATACTCCGTTGCTGTAATTGTGGGAGTAATTCTGTCACAGGTTTTGTGACAGGAGCAGGGAGCGTCTACTGAGCAATGTTGACTGGTTTGCTGTTGGGCAGGAGTGGGGCTCTTCGTAGGAGAGTCCTAGGCTTAATCCTACGGAGATGAGTTTGTCCTGTCACTGGAGGACTACCGATTTCCCACGTACCCCAGCTATCTAGGCCAGACTCTCCTTGCAGAATATCCATTCCCAGACTATTCATTGCGCCCAAGAACAGCAAGACCTCCAATGCTACGTCCATTGGAGAGTATTCATTTCGCCCGTCCAACTGGGTAAGTGTTAGGCGCACCATTAAGGCCTCCTACAGCAACTGCTTGTTTCTTGAAAGGAGCTTTACCTCCACAGGTACGCTGCCGTGTTGTGGAAAGCTGCGCTGCCGTATGCATGCAAAATGTTGTGGGATACTTCTCCTTGACAGCGCCCAACCTTTCGGGGCTGTGGTTCGGTGTAGCTGTCGGGGCGGCCGCGACTCGCGGGGAGCGCAGCCGGGGCCGGGGCCGGGGGCTGTGCGGGGGCGGGGGCGGAAATCCTCCCCGCGCAGAGGCAGAGGCAGCGGCAGCGGCAGAGGCAGAGGCAGAGGCAGAGGCAGAGGCAGCGGCGGCGCGGCCGTGCCAGGGGGGCGGGCGGACGAGCTCCGGGGGCAGGACCTGGGTGCTGGGTGCAGGGTGCCGGGAGGTGCGTGCACGTTGCTGAGTGCTTTAGAGAAGCGAGTTGGGCGCTGAGGGAGAGTGCGAGCAAAGCTCATGTCGTGCCTTTCTTTGCTTTTGAAGAAAGGGTTTTGTATTTCCCGGCTTGTGTGGGAGCCAAGTTTGCTGCAGGAGTAAAGCTGGAAAGGGGCGCGGGACGTGGCCAGCTGCCATTTGGGGCTGCTGGAGGTGGATGCAAAGAGCATTTTGGAGCTGCTCGAGCTTTTTTTTCCCTCTGGGAAAGCGGCTGCCCGGCTGCCCTGCGGTGCTCTGGGAAGCTGCCCAAAGCACCGCTTGCTCCTGCTTTTCCTTGTGCCCACTTTGTCCTTTGAGCTCTGCAAAAGACTTCCAAAGTGCTTTTCCCCCCAACAGCCCCTGATGTCTGTGAAGCTGCCAGGTCCTTTGCGAGTCCAGGTAATGCCTGGCTTTGTTTTTCTGTTTGGCAGGTGAGGGGCTGAAACGGGGGGCAGGAAGATGCTCATCAGGAAGATCTGGAGAAGCCAGGCGAGAGTGGAAAGCTGTGCTCGCGACAGAAAGCAAACGGCGTGGGAGGGTGAACGCAGGGCAGCTCGTGAAGGGAGGGCTTTTTCAGCAAGTCCCTGAAGGCTGTTGTCCAGGGGAGTCGGGACCCTGTACAAGTGCCGTGTGGTGACACCTTGGCTCTGTGGGTCCTTTGCAGCACGGGAGGCTATGTAGGGACACAAGGGACACGGGAATATGCAAGGGACATGAGAGCACCCAGACGATATGTAGCTCCAGCTCTTTCCGCAGTTTGGAGAATCAGGGGAACATCCAAGCAGCAGTTTCTGAGGGAAGAACAGAGCTAACTTCCTGGCTGGCAACATCCTTCCCACAAGCTGCAGAGAATCCTCTGAGCAGAGAGGAATGCCAAGACAATCACAGGCCCTGGAATGGGACAAGTTAGGAAAACCAATTGTGTAGCGAGTGAGAGAGCAAAGAGAGAATCCTTTGCGATACACCTTCAAGGAGGGGAAGAATACGTCAGTCGCTGTAAAACAAGACCACTGTCCTGGAAGCTCCGATACTCTCACTCATTTTTCTTTCTCTAGTTCATGGGATTTGTTTCCCTTTTTTCACGTCAGGGAAATAGAGCTGGCCAGCAAAACTGCCTTTCATGGTCTCTCAACTGTTCCAGTGGCAGAAGAACAATGTACAACCAGCAGCAGGACCGAGGTGGGTTAAACTTGTGGCAGAAGGGAAATGCAGTCTTGGAGCAGCTCAAGGGGCCCTGCCTTCTGCTCTTAAGACATGGACTCTCTGCGCTCTTGTGTACATCCCACAGCTGGACTGAGCAGGCAGATTTTGGAGTTGAACGGGACCTCCTTTAGCCTGCCATTCATTCCCCCTCCCCAAACCCTACATTCAGATGTCTACTCCAGAGGAATCTGGAGCATGCGATCCTGCCCCAGGATCATGCCTTGCACCTGCCCCAGCATCCTGTCCTGGCATCTGCGCTGGCACCTGCAGCGTGATGCTGCCCCGGGATCTGCCTGTGCTGCCCCAGGACGTGCCCGATGCCAGGCGTCCGAGGGAGCCCGGTGTCCCTCAAAGGCGGCGTCGGAGGAGCCGCCAGGAGTGTCGGTAACGGCGGCGTCGCAGAACGCGGTGTCCCGGCAACAGCGGCGTCCGAGGGAGCCGGAGGAGCCGGTAACGGCGGCGTCCGAGGGAGCCCCAGGTGCCGGGAGCGGCGGCGTCGGAGGAGCCGGAGGAGCCGGAGGAGCCGGGAGCGGCGGCGTCCGAGGAGCGGCGGCGTCGGCGCGGCCCAGGCGTCAGGGGACGCAGGCGACGAGGGACCGCGGGGCCGGGGCGTCCAGGCGTTGGCGTGCGGCGGCGACGAGGGGCCCCGGCGAGCGAGGGAGCGAGGTTTGGGGGCGGCGCCCGCCATGGGCGGGGGCAGGTCGCGTCTCCTGGCGGGGCTCCGCGGCTGGCTCGGGCCGGGGCCGGGTTGGGGGCCGGGGCCGGGGTGGGCAGCGGGGTCCCGGGGCGGCAGCGGGAGCGCGCGGGCGGCAGGAGGCAGGAGGCGGGGCCGGGGCCGGGGCCGGGGTGCGGGTTGGGGTCCGAGTCCCGGTCCGGGGCGGGATCGGGGTCCAGGTTGCAGTCCTTGAGCGGGGCTGGGGCCGGATCGGGGTCCCGGTTGGGGTCCTTGAGCGGGGCCGGGCCGGGGTCCGGGTTGCGGTGTGGGGCTGGGGCCGGGTCGGGGTCCGGATTGGGGTCCTTGAGCGGGGCCTGCTCGGGGTCCGGGTTGCGGTCCGGGGCCGGGGCCGGGGCCGGGGCCGGGTCCGCGGCCTGGTCCGGGGCCGGGTCGGGGTCCGGGTCCGGGTCCGGGTCCGGGCGGCAGCGCGGGGCCCCGCGGGGTCCCGCCCCCGCCGAAGGGGCAGCGGCCGCCGGCAGCCGCCGAGCCCCCCCCGCGGCTCCGGGCAGCGCCGCCGCTCGCGGCGACCCCGGCGTCCGGCAGGAGGCAGCGGCTCGGGCAGCGGCGGCAGTGCCCGGGGGGCCGGGGGGGACACGGGGGAGACGGAGGGAGAAGGGGGACGAGTGGGGAGCCGGGGGAAACGGCAGGACACAGGGGACATGAGAGCGAAGGGAGGCTCTGTAGGGACAGAAGGGACACAGGAGGGTCTGGGGAACAAGGGAGACATAGGATATGTAGAGAGAGAAGGGAGATGGGAGGGGGCAGGAGACAAGAGGGGACATGGAGGACATGGAGAGACAGAAGGGACATGGGAGGCTGTGAGAGGCTTGAGAGGATATGGAGGTTATGCAGAGACGCAGGGGACATGGGAGCAGGCAGGAGACATAAGAGCACATCTAGGATATGTAGAGACACAAGGGACATGGGAGGGGGCTGGAGACAAGAGACGATATGGAGAATACAGAGAGACACAAGGGACATGGGAGGGCGAAGGAGACATGAGAGGATGTGGAGGCTATGTAGGGACAGAGGGGACATGGGAGGGGGCAGGAGATAGGAGAGGACATGGAGGATATACAGACACACAAGGGACATGGGAGGGGGCAAGAGACATGAGAGGACACTTAGGATGTGTAGACACAGAAGGCACATGGGATTATGCAGGAGACATGAAAGAACATGGAGGATATGAAGAGACAGAGGGGACATGGGAGCAGGTAGGAGACATGAGACCACATCTAGGATATGTAGAGACAGAAGGGACATGGGAGTATGCAAGAGACATGAAAGAACATGGAGGATATGAAGAGACAGAGGGGACATGGGAGCAGGTAGGAGACATGAGACCACATCTAGGATATGTAGAGACAGAAGGGACATGGGAGCATGGAAGAGACATAAGAGGACATGAAGGTTACGTAGGGACACAAAGCACACGGGTTTCTGTAAGAGACATGAGAGGACATGGAGGATATGCAGAGACAGAAGGGACATGGGAGGGGGCAAGAGTCAGAAGACAACATCAGGGATATGGAGAGACAGAAGGGACATGGGATTATGCCGGAGACATGAGAAGACATGGAGGTAATGTAGGGACACAAGGCACACAGGATTATGCAGGAGACATGAGAGGATATGGAGGATATGTAGGGAGAGAAGGGACATGGGAGGGCACAGGAGACATGAAAGAACATGGAGGATATGTAGGGACAGAAGGGACATGGGAGGGGGTAAGAGACAGAAGACAACATCCAGGATATGGAGAGACACAAGGGACACGGGAGTATGCCGGAGACATGAGAGGACATGGAGGTAATGTAGGGACAGAAGGCACACGGGATTATGGAAGAGACATGAGAGGATATGGAGGATATGTAGGGAGAGAAGGGGCATGGGAGGGTGCAGGAGACAAGAGACGATATGGAGAATACGGAGAGACACAAGGGACATGGGAGGGCGAAGGAGACATGAGAGGATGTGGAGGCTATGTAGGGACAGCGGGGACATGGTTGGGGGCAGGAGATAGGAGAGGACATGGAGGATATGAAAGGACAGAAGGGGCATGGGAGTATGCCAGAGACAGAAGACAACATCCAGGATATGGAGAGACACAGGAGACATGGGAGCATGGAAGAGACATAAGAGGACATGAAGGTTACGTAGGGACACAAAGCACACGGGTTTCTGTAAGAGACATGAGAGGACATGGAGGATATGCAGAGACAGAAGGGACATGGGAGGGGGCAAGAGTCAGAAGACAACATCGGGGATATGGAGAGACAGAAGGGACATGGGAGGGGGTAAGAGACAGACGACAACATCCAGGATATGGAGAGACAGAAGGGACACGGGAGTATGCAGGAGACATGAGAGGACATGGAGGTAATGTAGGGACAGAAGGCACACGGGATTATGGAAGAGACATGAGAGGATATGGAGGATATGTAGGGAGAGAAGGGGCATGGGAGGGTGCAGGAGACAAGAGACGATATGGAGAATACGGAGAGACACAAGGGACATGGGAGGGCGAAGGAGACATGAGAGGATGTGGAGGCTATGTAGGGACAGCGGGGACATGGTTGGGGGCAGGAGATAGGAGAGGACATGGAGGATATGAAAGGACAGAAGGGGCATGGGAGTATGCCAGAGACAGAAGACAACATCCAGGATATGGAGAGACACAGGAGACATGGGAGCAGGTAGGAGACGTAAGACCACATCTAGGATGTGTAGACACACAAGGGACATGGGATTATGCAGGAGACATGAGAGGACATGGAGGCTATGGAGAGACAGAAGGGACATGGGAGGGCGCAGGAGACATAAGACCACATCCAGGATATGGAGAGACAGAAGGGATGTGGGAGTATGCAAGGAGCATGGGAGCACGTGGAGAATATGTAGGGACACAAGGGACACAGGAGTATACAGGGGACATGAGAACCCACGAAAGGTATGTAGAGACAAAAGGAAGACGGATTTATGTAAGGGACATGAGATCACAAGGAGGATGTGTAGAGACACAAGGGACATTAGAGGGCTCAGCAACTCTGGGGGCACACCAAGGGTATAGCAAGGTGGCAAAGGGAGAGCAGGGGGCTATGGGTCAGGGGAGGCCATGGGGCAGGAGGAGGGTTACTGCTCAGGAGGAGGTGGGAGCAGGGATGGCTGTGCCCCATGGGTCATTTGGGCAATGAGGCAGTAAAGTGGGTTGGGTTGGAAAGTTGTTTTTTTTTTGGTACAAAAATGCAGGAACCCAGATGCCTGAGTCCTCGGGGGGAGCAGGGCCCCAGACACCTGGGTTCCTGGGAAAGCAGCGACCCAGGCGCCTGGATCCCTGGGGGCAGAGGTGACCCAGACATCTGGGTGCCTATGGGAAGCGGGGACCCCTAGTCCTGGGTCCCTGGGGGAGTGGGGACTCAGACAGCTGGATCCCTGGGCAGGGAGAGGGGCCCCGGACACCTGGGTCCCTTGCGGGGTAGGGTGAATCAGGCCCCAGATGTCTGGGTCCCTGTTGGGGGAAATCAGGTCCCGGACACCTGGGTCCCTGTTGGGGGGGTAGAGGTGAGGCAGATGCCTGTTTCCCTGGGGGGAGCAGGGACCTGGACAGCTGGATGCATGAGGGGAGCAGGAACCCAGATGCCTGAGTCCCCAGGGGGAGCAGGGCCCCAGACACCTGGGTCCCTACCTGGGGGCATTGGGCCCTGGGTCCCTATGCATGGTGTCTCTGGGGCTACATGTGTGGGTGGGTGTGCCACAGCCACAGAAGCACGGTAGAAGGTGCGAGCTCTTTGCCCTGGGGCGCTTCTCATCTACCAGCACAACTGCAGCCCCTTGGCAGTTACTCCCCAGGACTCCAGTAGCTTTGTGTAGATGAAAAACTTGTCGCTTGTTTCACGTTCCTGAATATAGAGAAGAGCTGCTGCAAGCTGTGCAGAGAAGTAGAACGGTTCGTGCCGGTTAGTAATAGAAGGCCCGGGACATGCAGCCAGTGTCCGCTGCCGGCTTGGTGGATGGTGCAGCCTGCTGCTCCTTTGGTGAGATGTTCTCCTCCCTCGCAGCACAAGCAGAATATAGGTATTTTTCAGGTCTGCCATTTCAGGCTGCATGGAGTGTTCCATGGGAAGCCAACTTGTCAAGGTTAATGCTGAGACATCAGGTGGGCCATGGCCTGGTGGGCAGTTGCCTGATCAGTGGATTTGGGGAAGAGCCCCTCCACTGAGGCAGCCTCTTGCTGGGGCTGCAGAACACAGAGAAGGCTGTAATGCCTTTTTCTGCGGTGGGGCTGTCTTTGCCTCCCAACACCTCCAGCAGCTGCAGATGTGGAGGGTAATTTGTCCTGCAGTAGATGTCTTGGAGATGCCTCCAAGCCAAAATTGTCTTGTGGGGGGGCCTCCTTGTTGCCATTGACTCTGGAGGTGGCGAGGAGCTCCGGTCGAGAGACAAGCTCCTCAGACATGTCCTCTTGTGCGTTTTCTTTCCTCCTGAGCTGCTGCCGGGGCTCAGTGCTGGTCATGTGCTTGCCTACGCTGGTTTCCTCCTCTTGGCTTTTGGGCTCTTCAGTCCGGCGCGAGGTGGTGGCAGCAGGATGCTTTCTTCCCTGAGCCAAGCAGGGAGTTGGGAGAGGAAGGGGGCCTGGAGGGACGCCGGAGCTGTGCATGCCTCTGAGAGCTGGTGGGCTGCAAGAGGATGCTGGAGGTGCGGGGAAATGCGATGGTGGGCAATGTGCTGGCGGGACGTGTGTGCAGCAGGCAGAGGCGAGTGGTGGCGGAAGGCGAAGGCTGGAGGGTGCAGCTCAGAGGGCGGCCGGGTGCAGGGGAGCCCTGGCAGCTGGGCCAGGCTGCGGGGAGCGCAGCTGGGGCCGGGGCCCGGGCGGGGGCTGGGCGGGGAGCACTGCTGTGCGGCCGTGCTGGGGGGCGGGCGGGCTCCGGGGGCAGGACCCGGGTGTTGGGTGCCGGGAGGTGTGTGCACATTTTCTGGGTGCAGGGTGCTGGGAGGTGTGTGCACATTGCTGGCTGCAGAGTACCGGGAGGTGGGTGCTCACTGCTGGGTGCAGGGTGACAGGTGCTGGGATGCATGGTGCTGGCTGCAGGATCCTTTGAGGTGAGGTGCACGTTGCTGGCTGCCGGGTGCCTGGAGGTGGGTGCTGGGTGCAGGGTCCCAGGTGCTGAGATCCAGGGTGTGGGGTGCTGGAGTACACAGTGCCAGGGTGAGGAGTCGCAGTGCAGGGTTCCAGGGGCTGGGGTGCATGGTGCTGGGTGCAGCAGCTTAGTGCTTTCATGTGTTGAGACATCTCGGCATACTTTTTTTCTGTTTTTCCCAGTTGTGACCAGTCTGGATTACGCCTTTGGGGTGGGGTTGTGGGTGGGAACCTGCTCAGCACCAGCATCTGCAGCTCCCGCTCTGGGAGGGAGCAAGGCTAATGGTAGGCTGTGTGTGGCTGGCAGCAGCATCTCTGCCGCTGTAGGTGCTCGAGCGGATTGTATTGCTTTGCTTTGGAGGCATGCAGTGGAGACAGTTGGGAGAAGCAGCTTGCTTTGGTTCTCTGTCAGGGCCAAGGCAGAAGAGCTTAGTATGGAAGCTGGTGTAGAACGAGAGTCTTTGGAGGCAGCCCTGAAGCTGGGTCATCCTGTCGGTACGATGTTGATAGGTGCCAGGAGCAATGTCTGCCTTGTTGAGGCCTGCAGAGGCAAACCTTGCTGTGGAGCTGGAGCAAGAGCCTGGCTGTTGTTGCTGTTCAGCAGCATCCGAGTTTTTCATTTTTGTGCCAGGCCCTTGCAACGTTGGAAGCTGTCGCGGCCAGCTTCTCGGCGGACGAGCGGAAGGAGTTGGAAGAAGGGCAGAAGGAGCTCTACAGGGCCGGGAGTGGGGACAATGATGAGGCCTTGACCTCCCTGGGTAAAGACCTTTTGGCGTAGTGCTTTAGAGAAGAGAGTTGGGCGCTGAGGGAGAGTGCGAGCAAAGCTCATGTCGTGCCTTTCTTTGCTTTTGATGGGTTTTGTATTTCCCGGCTTGTGTGGAAGCCAAGTTTGCTGCAGGAGTAAAGCTGGAAAGGTGTGCGGGACCTGGACAGATACTAGAGTCGCGTCCCGCATTTGCGTGTCTCAGGTCCTTTGGGTGTTCAAGTACTGTCTGTCTTTGTTATTTCATTTGGCAGGTGAGGGGCTGAAATGGGGAGCAGGAAGATGCTCACCAGGAAAATCCAGGGATTGTAATCACCTGGACCTGGAACTTGCCAACCAGCAAGAACCCAGCAGGCATGTGATCAGCTGTGTCAGCCTTGCCTGCAGTGGCCATGAGGCAGTGGAGCTTGTGCTTCTGAGGGGAGTGAGGAAGAAGAGCAGCAGAGTGCAGACTGTGGATGTGAGAGGAGCAGACTTGGGCCTCCTGGGGGGACTGGTGGAGGAATCCCATGGGAGGCAGCTCTGAAGGGCTCCAGAAAGCTGGCAGGTCTTTCAGGCCAGCAGCCTCCAAGCTCCAGAATGGCCCATGCTGATACCCAGTTCCAGTGTCAGAGAAGGAAATCGCAACTGCTTTAGCTTCAGCACTGTTAGAGAAGGAAAGTGTAGCTGAGTTAGCTTCAGCTTAGCATCGGCCTGACTCTTCCTTAGCGTAAGTGCCTAAAGTAGACGAAGCCTGCAGGCCTCAAGGCCGAACTGTCCAGGAACTCCAGAAATTGCTGACGATGTGACATTGCTGATGATGGAACTGCAAAAGCAATTAAAGCCAGCTAATACAGATACAAAACTCACTACCCAGGAGACCAAGTGGAGTGCAGGAGACCAGATGGGATGCACCTGGCTTGTGGTTGAGCTTTGGGAAGATAAGGGACTGGTAGGAAACAAGGACATGGTAACCAGCCTGGGATGTAGGCCAGGACCTGTGCAAAGGAGACAGACACCAATCAGAAGGAGAGCGAGCACCGACTCAGGAAACAAGATTGGAGGAGACCTTCCCTGGCAGGCAGGGAAACCAAGCTGTCAAGGGTAGAATTACCCCAGAATGTCTTTGTTTGGGGTACCCAGCTCCAGCTCTTACTATGCTCTACCGTCATTTAAATAAATAAATAATTTTGCTGTTATATGTGCATGAGACTCTGCTCCTTGGAAACCTAGCGTTGGACTATTTCTACAGCACCCAGGAAACCAAGCAGACATCTCAGGAGACAGGGTGGCTAAAGAGGGAACTCAGGCATGAGCTCTAATGCAAAAAGGCAGCACACAGCCATGGGAAGCAGGGAGAGGCTGCAAAGGAGGAATTGAGAACTATTGTCCAGGCAAGTAGGGAAGCAGTTCCTCTGACACAGCCAAAGCTCCTCTAGGCTCGATGCTTGCAAGGGATGCCAGGAGCATAAAGATGATGTGCTCTTGTTTCAGTAAGAGTAGAAGCGGGAACAAGGGAAATGTGGGCCCAGGGCTGAACGGGGCAGGCTGCCATTGAGAGGGACCTAGACAGGTCACGGAATGACTGAGTGCCCAACCAGTTCTTAGGCATCTGAGACAGTTTATTGAGCCCTAACAGATACAACAGATTTGGGGTGTCGGTATAGGCGTTCCTACTATTAACAAATGGATTTGATTAACAAATACAGTGCTTAACAAGTAAACGGATTTATCAAACTATTTACATATATCAAACTGTGGACATATATTGATATGTTATGGCACAAAGAAAGGAACAGAAACAAGAGAACAGACAAAAGAAGGATAAGTAGCTCCTCTGAAAAGGGAAAAGCAGTAAAGAGGGAGGAAGCTAACACTTCCACGATTCGGACAATCTCGAACCCCTTTTACAAAGCAGCTTTGCTTCTGTAGATTGGGCAATAACCGTCCTATAGGTGCACCGAACACTCACGCAACCATGCGGCGAGATTTAAATCCCAGCAGGAATTCCTCGGGCGGCACCCCCCCCCCCCAAAATGCAACCTGTCCTCCCATTCAAAGTAATAGCAGGGTCTGTCTGTGACTACTTTGCTGGATTTACATGCGATGGCAAGCATTGCAAGTTATAGTTACCTAATCTAAGACTCCATTGGAAAAAATTACAACCACCACCACCACCAAGAAGATCCCCCCTCCTCCCCCCCCCAGAATGCTTAACACAGCTGCCCAGAAAGGAACTCTCCCATTAGGCAGAACGATTGGACTTTTCAGATTGGTCTGCAACGGGGAAGAGAAAAAAAAATTAAGACACTTCCAAAAATTAACATTAAAGCGTTAAGTCATCAAGAAAAGGCAATGGCCTTACAACGCAGAACCAGCAGAGGCTATTTAAGAGCCATGCCGATTGTAAATCAGTCCTTGCCTCTTAGTCCCCCACAGCTCAGGTAAGCAATCACTAATGTAGTGAGTTCTTTTGTGATAACAATTACTTTCACCTTTCCCCGCCCCACCCCGTATAGCTAGGTTTCAAATATCTTGGGACTAGATTTGAAGTATCATTGTCAAAATAAATACCGGTCCATGTCCAATTTAAACTGTACCAAGGGTACGCTTCTAACAAGACTGATAAATCCATGAGAAGATGCTAGTGGACCCAGGCTGCTTGGTTTTTAGCCGAAGGTAAACTCATGCTTGGCTTGGTCAAGTCAGCCACAGCACAAAGTCTTCCTAGCTCTACTAGAATGTCACTGAAAGGGTAATATTAGTAAATGTCAGAGGCTAACACGAGTAAAGATTAGTCACTAACGTTAAGCAATGTTTCTGTGAAGAAGTAGCTTTCTGGTGGTGAAAACAAATCCCCCCCCCGGTTGATTGGACTCAACCTGGAGAGCTAGGATCTAAGCCTGGGATTTAAGCACAGGAGTGCCATGAATGGCCAGCAGGAGGCATTCCCCCACGTTTGTGACTGCTAAATGAACCTCTTTCTACACAGCTCCAGGGCAGAGAACACCACCAACAGTAAGCGTATGCTGTGCTTGCTTTACAGACAGCACAGTACCGCTCTAACAACTCTCTAGGTGTTTTTTTCCTTTTAAGAACAGGTCCTGTTTTGCAAGGATGAGGCACAAATACGTATGGCCTTCCTACAGAGAAAGAAAACAACTGCTGATAACAATAAATAATTTAGGAAAATATTCATATGCTTTACAGTCAATAGCATATTCTACAAGCTGCTGAGCCTGCACATCTTCTACCTCTCCACCAAGATTTTTTTAAATTTTGCTCTTATGCTTTTACTCCTTCACTCGCCAGCCCGATAAGGTACTTCTTCAACACAAGTGCGAACGCAAAAGCTACCTGTTAGCCCGACTCAATTTCTTTTTAGCATTTTAATTTCCCTACAGAGTGAATTTCTCACATGAGGTTAGCTTCTTATTCTGAAAGAGCATTGGAATACTTTCTAAGAACTTACAAACTGCTCCCTGATCCTGCAAGCGCCGTCTTCACAGACAGTTTCCGAGTTTGCTGCTTTGTGCTTTATGTCACTGCCAAATGTTGTGCCTGTCCCGTTTTATAGAGGGTAACCTCAAACATGGACTATCCATCCCTATGCCTCCAGGTCAAGAGGGAACAGTGGAAAAACATGAAGCGCCTTTGGTATTGTAACCAGCTGATCTCTTCCAAGACATCCACAGCCCACTCAGAATAACCAAATTAAGTAGCAGAAGGATGACTTTTTAAAACAGATACATAAATAGCTTCCCAAAAGAGCACTTGCACAAGTGAGTAATTCTGGAGACAGGACACTTTTGCTTTATCACAGGAGCAGTGCCAGGCTGTTCCCCTTCCCTTACACAAACTCATTCAAAAGGTCCGAGAACTGACATAATACCAGCCTGTGCACATGATGCGTCCACAGGCTATGCTAGCGCAACCGCACGTGTAAAGAACAGCCCAGCTTCTCCCCGGGAAACTCTACAGCAAGTCTGCATTGTGCAATTATGTGCAATTGTAGCAGCTATTGCAGCTATTGCAGTTATGGAAAGAGTGAGCGACGGAAATTGTGGAACAGCTTTAGTACTGTACTTTACTGCTCTACACGTTCTTTATCTCGCCTTGCCATGTCAGCAGGAAAAAGTTTCTTCCTTGGTTATTTGAACTCCTGACAATAGGCAAAGCTTGAAAAAAGCAGTGCGTCCCTTTCCCCGCTTGCAAGACAAGAAAAAAAGCCCCATTTAGAATATGATGGAGAAAAACATCTCAAACCACTCTCAGTATTGACAAGGGGGATTTGTAAAGAAATGGTAGAGTATAGCTCTGCGTGAGTCTCAGGGCGTCTTTCCTGAAGCATAACCACAGGGCGACACTCATAAAGGAGGAGACTTAGTCACATTACCTAGAAACAGAACTCTTGGAAAAACTTCTAAGAACGGGCTCCAGGCACTGGGAGGCAATCCTGTGTAGCGATAGCAAGTGACTGTACGACTTTAACGTGGCTGCGCTTGACTGCCTGAGATGGCCTTAGACGACCCACGTGTCTCCACCTTAGTCAGTTGGCCAAAACAAGAACGGGGTTTCCACGCAACTTATTGGCAACGCGTTGTTATTTGCTGCTCAGGCTTCCAGTCCGTTTCCAATCAAGAGACAGCTTAGTTTTAGCCACATGAAGTACAGTGACATTTTAAATGTACCTTCCAAAGTTAGTGGTTGAACGGAACTGAAGAGGCTAGAGGGAGACACAGACAGGAGGGCAGGAGGAGATTGAATAGCAAAAGGAGTGACAGCAGAGCCGTCATTACGGGACCAGACTACAGACGCGACTCCACACCTGCAACCGTGACAATGACGGCCAGCAGAGCAGAGGAATAGAAGGCTTGGAGAGAGAGTTTGCACCACGGGCAATAGTTCCTTCTCTTTTCTAAGGCTTCCCTCCTTTTGGTATGAGTTGTTCATTAAAATGTATTCAATTCCGAGGAGGAGGAGCGCCTCCACGGGGCCCAGTCACCATCATCACAGCCACCGAGTCTGACAAGAGTTCTCACAGAGAGACCTGGAGGTATCAGCAGACTTTGCCCGTGGGGAAAAATGGACTCTACGCAGACTGCTTTATTACTTTGTTGCTTACAGAAGGGCTCCATGCTGTTCAGTAGCTGTTATTTCAGTCTTCGCGCCTCGACTGCAGAGAGTTGGGCTAAGGCGTGGGATGACAGAGTTGCGGTAACAGAGCTGGGATAAGGCACTGGCTTGTGATTTGAGAACAAAATGGCAATCATGGGTTGATCTGTTGCAGCCTTTCTTCTAGTATTAAGCAAATGACTCACTCTTTCTGTGCTTCAGCGCCCACCCTGTAAAGCAGTGGGGGCAGGGGGCTAATGCAGTACGAGTGTCACAGGGACGGAGATAGTAGAGGCTCTGAGGCAGACAGATCCTCCAGCAATGGGTGCTAGGCCACATACAAAGAGAGAGGTCTAACCTCCTAGACAAACAAATGTCATAACCATTTACTTGCTGAGCCTCTGCAGACTGCTCTGTGAAATCATCCGTGCTAACTGAGATGCACCTGGTAGAAAAAAAAAACACTACAGATGCTACACAGAAAGCCACAGGCTTAGCAACAGCTGTAGGAGCAACTGGGGGAAACGTCAAGAACTCCCTTTGAGTACTCTAGATGAAGAGAAATGTTTGGCACTCAACTACAGAGGTCAGCTCAGAGCAGTGGAAACATTACCTCACCTTTGCTTGACCTGCAATTCTCTGTAGGGGGCCAGAGCAGCTTTGGGGTGTTGGAGAGAATCTGAACCCTTTCACCTGCAGTGTAGGTGACAGCAGCAAAAGCCATGGATTTTTCCCTCTAATCTCTTGCTCTGTGTATCTGTTAACCACATCATCCGCAAAGTTGTTCCTTCCCCGTGCTTTTTATAGTAGTTCAGCTACAAAGGGCCAATTAGACATTACCAGAACCCAAAGGGTTGCTTGTTCTAAAAAAACAGCTATAGAGTAAAACCCACTTGTCACGATACTGACAAGCCGGAGCATCTATTCTGAAGAAAGAGAAAAGGAAAATGTAGAGGAACTTCCTATCTTGGCATCTTTCCAGAGATGCTGCTAGTGAGCTCCCTGGCTTGAAGTACAACAAAACACCATCTTCACTGTGTGTTCTTAGCAGTTCTGCACTGAACGGTGCTCCTCAATGCAGACTCCGTGGAAAGCCATCTTCCTTTTGTGTGGAGTGGAGGAGGGCCAGATATTCCGACTGGCTAATTCTTTAAGGAAAGGAAATCCACTGCAAGCCACTGAAAGGATAAAAGCCTTCAGAAAGGATGACTGTAGAATGTCGATGAATTCTGCACCAATTCCACCTGTTATGCATCTCATCGTTAAGGGTTAGACTGAAAAGACCAGAAAGCGTCATACACTGAACACGTTCTGCCTCAAATTTCCTGGAAATCAATGCTGTACTTCATCAGATGAGGCACATTACAAGTTGTCATCTTCTAATACTCCACACACATTAATTTCCAAAAGAGTATTAGCTCAGTCTCTCTCAACGAATTTCTTTCAATGGAAACTAACACACATTCTGAAAATCCATGACAATCCATCTCAGGCTAAAAGAAAACTCCACACACGATGCTCTTGAAGCAAACTGTGTCCTGGAGTTTCCCAGGGCTTCTTTCACCACACTCTCGGAAAACATTCCACATGGATTTTCAAGGCGCAGTGGCCATAAGAACTTGCCAGAAGACGTCGCAGACTTAAATAACCGAGAAGAGTTTGTTCCAAATGTTCACTCTGTGACAGGCCTTTTGGAGTGGGAGAGCTTCTCGCTCAGTTATCTACAATGAATCTCCAGAGGGTGACTACACCTTTTGTCTCTAGAACTGCTTTCTGACTGTAAGGGACTTCTGAAAGTCCTTTTGTCCTGCACAAAAACTGCAGGAAACAAAGCCCTAGACTTTATTCAATGGCTTTCTTTTCCTTTTATGTCCTCCCTAGATGTGTGGTCAACAATTTGCGGGGGAGGGTTGCCTTTTTTTTCTTTTTTTTTTTTTTCCATTGTGCTCCCCGACAGCTAGCAGGTCCACTGTCTGGGGAATCTTTAACCTGGAAGGAATAGATGGCACTTGGGTAACAAGGAGTTGGGTCAGCTCTTCTGATCACAGAAGACATTGCCTTTTCCTAATTTCCTTGACGTTAATCCCTTTGCACCTTAGTGTCTCGTGCCTAAAGAGGTTCCAGCAAGACAGCAGACGAGAGTAATCCAGCTTGCCTCACACCGTTTTACATCTTTGAAGAAAGCAATTATTTTGTGTGGCCCTTATTCGAAAGCGTACTAACATTCTAAACTCCAGAGCCAAGAAAGGCAGAAAATTGCGTCCAGAGACGCATACTGTGGGTTACCGTCTCTCATCTCCTTTCACATGGTCAATACAGACTCGCTCTGCATACTACACAGAAAGTCATTCTCTGACCTAGTTGCCCAATGATCAGATGACTATCACGGCTGGAGATCGTGGAGACCTCTTGCAAGTTATCACAATAGTTCCAAAAACCAAGGTCACAATCAGAGGCCTCCTCTAATCCAAGCCCAGAGCCGCTCTCTCAGCTCATTATCCAGTAAAAAAGCAGACCCTCTGTTTTACACTCACGTGGAATACTCCTCCAACAAATTCACAAATGAACGTAAAGAAAGAATGACTTTTTGACCACTGAAACACTTCAGCTTTTCTTTCCCGATAGTCTGCGTGCACACAAGGCACTCCACGAAAGTGAGCATATTCCTCCATCCTTTGGCTTTAGACTCCAAACCTGCAGTAGTCACACCGGTACAGCTATGACACCGCCCAGCTATTCACTAACTTCTACTCACCTCACATTCCTACCCCTACCAAAATATAGACCAGATCCAGCTGCAACAGGACACTGCTGAGCCTCTCCTTGACCTGCAGTGTCCTACACACTACTGTAGAACCTGTAAGGGTTCTACAATACTCATTTTGCAAGTGTGCTAACGCTCTCTTACAGTTTCTATTGCTCAGCTGCACCTTTCTTGTTTGTTTCCATACTCTTGGTCATACTCAGATCAGAAGAGAGGATTCCTGAAAAGGTGACCAGCACAAGCAATCTTTTTAGCAAGGCAAAGCTGGGCAAACGGCAAGCATCTCTCAACAACTGTTTAGTAGCAACGCTGTATGGCACACAATGGTAATAATATTACAGGCCTAGCACAGCAAATGCATGCTGCTCTTTGTGGCCCAGAAAGCGTTTCATGAAGGTGCCCCATGCAGTGATTACTATACTATGGCTATAAAGGACCAGTGCTTCACTTAGCATGGCTTTATCTGGCATAATGCAAATGAAAGCCTGAAGGAAACCTGGGCTTCAGTCAGGGTCAAGGTGGAGTCTCCAACCCTCTAATACTCTCAGGTCAGGTTATCATTTGGAGCTTGACCTGCAGTGTCCCCGAAATGCTTCTGCAATACTCATGCTGCAAGTTTCCTAATGCTCTTCTACATTTTCTCTTCCTCAACTGTACCTTTTTTGTTGGTTTTCATGCTCTTGGGTCATACTCTTTGCTCTTCAATGCTTTCTCTTCCTCTTCTACATTCTATGCTACATTTTCACTTTAGTGGGTTTCTCTTTGATTTTACGTCATCAGACACAAACTTTCACCTGGAGGCTTCTTTTGGTAAACAGTCTCTACTAACCAGCCCTACGAGCATGGGGCTTCTCCTTGGGCTCCTTTTCAGTTGGTGAGTCTCTGCGGATCCTACACTATGGCAAGATTTCATTCCTCCTTCTTACCAAGAGGAAAATTAGTAACAAATTCTTCTTTCTTGGTATTTCATGAGACCGCTAATACTGTGGCCGTTCTTACCTAACGACTCAGATATAATTTATGTTTTTAACCAACTCCTTTGATTTACTTTGAACTGAACTGAAGGCTAACGGTGTACGTAGGTGTCTAGCTTTTAAGCAACAGCCCCAAGAACAAATTGTGCAAGCCCTGAGAAAATAAATCCTGGCATTTTTACAGTGAGAACAAATTAAAAATCTTGCCAATGCTACACTTTCAAACAGAAATCAGCATCCTGATACAGCCAGCCGACAAAGCTGCTACTAAATGGTCAAGGCCCACATTTCCTTAATTGCCCTTTTGCTATCACTGGGCCTTAAATCAAAATGAGTATGCAGAAGATCATTACTTAGCTCCACAAATGCACATCTGCTCCAAAAAGTGGTCCAGAGTACCTCAGTATGTTGTGTGACTACTCGCCTTCTTCGAGAAATACATTGTCTACATTTTGGTTGCAACACCACCGCATAAGTACAGCTCAGGTGACGGTGACGCGCTGAACGATTTGTCTCAGCACAGAGATAAAAGTACTTCCTGAGGAACCACCTTTATAGAGAGCGGTCTCAGGTAGCAGCCTCTGACTTCATGGACCGCAAGAATTTTGGGCCTTACAGGCTGTCCTGAAGCTATAAGGGCCATTCCTTTTCATCCTCCTGGTTAATAAATAGATTTTTTTTTTTTATAGCAGGTATAAAGACAGTTGAAGAGAATTTTTTTTTTTTAATAATTCCTGTACTGAGTTTGAGTACCTTCTGGCTTTCGGTTAAAAGGAAACTAAATTGCCATATGCAGTTGAAATACTTCAGCACAGACTCCATGAATTCAGGGCTACTTGTCATATAAGGCATCAAGCAGAGCCCACTAGGGGCACTGAAGCCATTGACAATGTCTAGTCTTACAAAAGCCATGGATTAACTCATCTGTACTCTCTGGGTCCTAATGGTTTGGCCGACTGATGATGGTGCAAGACTCTCAGACAGAAGGTAATTGCCTCTCTCTCTTTTTTTACTATAGATCAGCAATAATCTATCCCTTTCTCCCAGACTTAGGTCACTGCAAAGTTTTCTTCTGTTTATGTCACCACCTCGCTCCATCAGAGAGTCCTTCGTCGTCTTCCCATGGCAGTGACAAAAAAAAAGGATTTACTTTTAAGTGCCACCTCTGTGGCATCTGACTACCCCAGGAAGGCTTGACTTGTCTGATGGATTCCACTCTCTGCAGAAGATCATGACGTTCAGAACAAACGGAGCTCTTTGTCCTTCTCAGATATGCCAAGACTCTTTTCTAGACAGATTAAGACACTGGCAGGAGGCGATTGCTGAGCTCTTCCATAAAGCAGGAACCAGAAAAGATCCGTGCATTCAGTGGCATGGCCCTTCTCTTTTTAGTTATTATCGCTTGAAGTTTACAAGCAAAAATGAGTAAGTGTTCTGCCAGAACTTTTCTTCATATTAACCCCTCTGGCGACACTAAACTTCACTTTCCCGTCCGCTCTCCAGCACACCCCTGTCTCCCATGGCATCTGAAATATTTGCCAAGGCCTGAAACCACGCAGTCACCTCTTCCCCTCTCACCCCTTACTACTACTGCCTACAACTTCCCTGGAACTCGCCACAGTTCAAGGACACTCACTCACTCACGGGGTCCCACCTGCCTAAAGCTTAGCTCCTCTTCTCCCTGAGCCACTGCATCTTTTCTTGAACTCTCACCCTAGAACATCCCTGCTCTCTTTAACTTATGAGTCACTATCCCTGGAAAACATTTGTTGAGATCCTTTATCAAGCATGCACTATAACAAGGAAATGGATTGTAGTCTTGTTGAAGCAAGCTATACTTGAGGTACTAATGGGATTGCGGATTAAGGGTCCTACAGGGCCCCCTCAGAAGAGCTTGACCCTTGCGGAAGCCCTCGCAATCCGAGCTTTTACATCCACTCACCCAAAAACCGCATAACTGCATCCTTGCAGACTTCCAGGCTGTTGCCTTAACCTTTTGGTTGCCTTAGAACTCATTACTTAACTCCTGATGTCAAATGACACCACTGAGTTGTGTCCAGTTCCATCACGATGCCGACTCTGGGGCCATTACAACTGAAAGGGAAAAGCATGCAGGTCCCTTCTCTCTCCCTCCCGTGACTAGGACCGTTTCCCACACCCTACCTTCAGACAGTCTCCAAACAGAGCAGTGGAGCATGGAAGTTTTATCACTGTTTCCTTATCTTACCTAGTCTGTTACAGAGACTAGGCTCAGGTGTCTCTTCCAAAATCTTTGCAACACAAACAACTGCACCCTAGAGCAGTTAGAGCCAATTCAACAAGGGGATGTAGCCAGGCAAAGTCACAAAGCCAGATGATGGGCTACACAGTGCGCGTGAGGGGGAGCTCTCAGGAGAGCTAGGTGTGGAAATGTAGGAAACGTAGTAGGATGGTGTGGTACAAATGGCGTCATCAGAAACTCAAGTGAACAGTACCTATTTATATGGCTACTATCCCTCCTCAGTCACCACGCGCTCATCACTGTAGCACAGAATTTGCTCCACTGAAAAGGCCATTTAAATCCAGCTCTTTGGCTTCGCTCAACTAAGCAGTTTACGCTCATTTGCCTTGGAATGCTCTTCTACTCCCTAAAAACAATAACAGAAAAACAGCTTTTAATATCCTTGAATTTGAAAACACACCAGCTTCTTTTTAATAACTGCCGGAAAACTGTACCTAAACATACTTAAAACTACATTTTTCATTCTTTTTACTTAACTGCCACTTGCTTGAATTCAAGACTTTTGCAGGGGTCACAGCTCTACAAGTGGAAGACGCAAACCCCAGGTCACGTTCACAGGACTCCCACAGTTTGGACTTAAAGTCCAATACCTAAGACTTGGAATCGATTTTTCAGTGCTGGTAATATAGGCTTCGGATGATATTGAATTATGTGTGCATGCACAAACACATTATACATGGGGGCACAGACTTTGTACAGAGCAAAAAGCAGAGAGAGAGAAACACAGACACTAATATTAATGTATTACCGTTTACATCCTACTACCAGACGAGGAATGCTGTCACAGAGGTACAAGGGAAACCTTTCTGTCTCCTCAGTGACTGCTGGTAGAAGAGGGAACACTATGCGAGCATTCGGGCTTTGCAGAAGCGGGTATGGATCCAGCGGAGCTAACTCCTTCCTCTTTGACGTGAAATCATGCTTGTGTATGGGCAAACTTTGGGACTGCTGTCTGTGCCTAAGAAGTCCACAGCATTTAACCGATTTAGCGGTCAAAAGGGATAGAAATATTGCGATAGAAATCTATGTCTAACAAAAAGGCTTCTGGACAATGGCTTTGAGGTTTAATTCTTATCCTTTCTTTATAGACCGAGACACGGGAAGAAAACCCCCCCCCCCACATGCCCCGAGCACAAAACCAGCGTTTCATTAACACCACATTCTACCAAAAAGAGTACAGCAGTTCTGAGTCGGTGGGTGAAAGGCAGTTGCATGACGAAAAGAAACAGACTAAAAATATAAAAAGCCAGACATGAATCCTTCTTTTTATCCGGGAGCCCTCAGTCTTAACTCTCATAACCCCATTTCCTACCATACGCCCATACTTCATTTTCAGCTCCAACTGTAACTTCTTGCAGGGAAGAAGCGCTTTCTTATTCATAACAAGTAGCCACTCCACCAGCATTGCTTCATAACAATAATGAATGACTATAGCTAGTCAACCGTTGTAGGTTGTTACCTCAGCCGTGCCGCCACCGCGCCCGCTCGCCCGGCCTCTACGCCCGGCCGCCCTCCGCCCCACACCCTCCAGCCTTCGCCTTCCGCCACCACTCGCCTCTGCTTGCTGCACACACGTCCCGCCAGCACTTGCCCACCATCGCATTTCCCCGCACCTCCAGCATCCTCTTGCAGCCCACCAGCTCTCAGACGCACGCACAGCTCCGCGATGCCTTTTCCTTCCGTTGTGACAGGCCTTGCTGGGGCTCCTGGCATCAGGCCCTTATCTATGGGACTTCCCATGGCAGTTTGTCGCTTCTTTTAGCCGACTTGCCACTTTCCACACAGGAAAGTGCGATTCGCCCGTTAGAGCGATTCCTAGATTCACTCGGGCGTAGCTGCTCTTGCAGTCATCCGTTCCACCTCTCTGTTCTCCCCTTCCTTGGAGGTCGCCGAGGGGGGTGCAAAGTCCAGGGGACTCCACGTGAAGCACACCACGTGTGCACCTCTTTGTTCTTAAAATGTGACCCGTTGTCGGATGGTAGTTCTCGGCGCAAGGGAAAAGTGGCAAAGCAGCTGCTGAAGCAGCTGCAGTTGCTAGACCAGTTGCAGCTCGGGCGGGGGGCACATCCCCGATACCACTCCTTGTTTCTACTCCTGGGAGAAGGTGTTTCCAGCCTTCCGCTCGTCTCCCTGAGGGGCCAATACACTCCGCCTGGCAAGTTTCCCCGAGTACTTTACCTTCTCTGAGACTGGCGAGCTGTTTGTTGTCCCTGCGACATGCACTGTACCATCGCTTGACAAAAATGGCCTGAGTCTACAATGTGCTTTGCCGGGGCTTTTGTCACAGGCCAGCCTCTCCTCGCAGCCCCTTGAAATAAATCAAAGCTCCCAGCAGGTCCTAGCCATTCCGGTAGCCATTTGCCCAGCCGTTCTGCCGCAGAAATGGGTCATACATGGCTTCTGGCCAGAGGAGGAGCAGCCCTCTGATTCCACTTTGCCTCAGGGTTGCGGGGGTTTGGTGGGCACATACATGTCCTGCGGGGATGTTCTGAGCTTGAGCTCTATGCTAAGTCTTTTCCCAGGCAGTCCCCCCCCCCCCCCACACACACCTCTCCCACTGACTTGCCGATTGCTTTTCAGCCAGCTGCCCAGCCAGCGGGGGGCCCGGCCCGCGGAGCACGCGCGGCCCTCGAGGCACAGGCGGCGCCTCGCTCCAGGGCCGTTTCCAGCGCTCGGAGCTCTGCTAGCGGGGCCGAGCCGGCCATTGCCTCGGCGAAAGCTTCTCCGCGCTCTCGCGGCAGAGCTGCGGCTCGGCCTCCGCAGGGTTTCCCGGGGCGCCGGGCGCGCCCGCCGCGGCCCCCGAGCCCGGCTTCGCTCTCGCCGTGCCGGGCAGCGGCGCCGCTCCCGCCGACGAGGCCGCAGGGCAGCGCTCCGCAGGCGTCCCCGGGCGCTCGGCACTCGCCGCTCGCTCGCTCGCTCGCTCGCTCGCTTTCTCCGGCCCCTCTCTCGCCCCCGCGGATCTGCAGACGAAGCCCCTCGCTGCTCTGCAGTCTTTGTGCTGTCCCCCGGCGCAAAGGCGCAAAGGCTGGCCGGGTAAAACGCGTTTGAAACACAGCACCAGGCACACACAACTTGACTTCCCTTTCGCGACTTAATGGCTCGCTAGTTAGCAGCCCTTCAGACGCCGCTAACAGCACTTTCTCCAGGGCAGGGCAGGGCAGGGCAGGGCAGGGCAGGGCAGGGGGGGGTCCCTCGAGCCTTGCGAGCCTTGCGGCGATTTAGAGCCAAAGGCAGTAGGGTAGTCCTTTGGACCTTGCGCACCTTGTTGCCATCATCCCCACGGCGAGCCCTTATCGCCTATGCCTGTATGTAGCGTAGCTGGGGGTGTGGGGTGGATCGGCCCCGTACACTGGTAAGTGACACTTTCCGCCTTTAAAGCAGCTAATGCTTCCTGATGGTTTGCTTGCCAGGTCCAGACCGCCTTGTTCGTCAGCACATCGTACAGAGGTCTCGCCAGCCTCCTGAGTCCAGCAATGAGTGACCTGCAAAACCCAAGAGGGTTTTTTTTTCCCCTAGAATACTCCGTTGCTGTAATTGTGGGAGTAATTCTGTCACAGGTTTTGTGACAGGAGCAGGGAGCGTCTACTGAGCAATGTTGACTGGTTTGCTGTTGGGCAGGAGTGGGGCTCTTCGTAGGAGAGTCCTAGGCTTAATCCTACGGAGATGAGTTTGTCCTGTCACTGGAGGACTACCGATTTCCCACGTACCCCAGCTATCTAGGCCAGACTCTCCTTGCAGAATATCCATTCCCAGACTATTCATTGCGCCCAAGAACAGCAAGACCTCCAATGCTACGTCCATTGGAGAGTATTCATTTCGCCCGTCCAACTGGGTAAGTGTTAGGCGCACCATTAAGGCCTCCTACAGCAACTGCTTGTTTCTTGAAAGGAGCTTTACCTCCACAGGTACACTGCCGTGTTGTGGAAAGCTGCGCTGCCGTATGCATGCAAAATGTTGTGGGATACTTCTCCTTGACAGCGCCCAACCTTTCGGGGCTGTGGTTCGGTGTAGCTGTCGGGGCGGCCGCGACTCGCGGGGAGCGCAGCCGGGGCCGGGGCCGGGGGCTGTGCGGGGGCGGAAATCCTCCCCGCGCAGAGGCAGAGGCAGCGGCAGCGGCAGAGGCAGAGGCAGAGGCAGAGGCAGAGGCAGCGGCGGCGCGGCCGTGCCAGGGGGGCGGGCGGACGAGCTCCGGGGGCAGGACCTGGGTGCTGGGTGCAGGGTGCCGGGAGGTGCGTGCACGTTGCTGAGTGCTTTAGAGAAGCGAGTTGGGCGCTGAGGGAGAGTGCGAGCAAAGCTCATGTCGTGCCTTTCTTTGCTTTTGAAGAAAGGGTTTTGTATTTCCCGGCTTGTGTGGGAGCCAAGTTTGCTGCAGGAGTAAAGCTGGAAAGGGGCGCGGGACGTGGCCAGCTGCCATTTGGGGCTGCTGGAGGTGGATGCAAAGAGCATTTTGGAGCTGCTCGAGCTTTTTTTTCCCTCTGGGAAAGCGGCTGCCCGGCTGCCCTGCGGTGCTCTGGGCTGCTGCCCAAAGCACCGCTTGCTCCTGCTTTTCCTTGTGCCCACTTTGTCCTTTGAGCTCTGCAAAAGACTTCCAAAGTGCTTTTCCCCCCAACAGCCCCTGATGTCTGTGAAGCTGCCAGGTCCTTTGCGAGTCCAGGTAATGCCTGGCTTTGTTTTTCTGTTTGGCAGGTGAGGGGCTGAAACGGGGGGCAGGAAGATGCTCATCAGGAAGATCTGGAGAAGCCAGGCGAGAGTGGAAAGCTGTGCTCGCGACAGAAAGCAAACGGCGTGGGAGGGTGAACGCAGGGCAGCTCGTGAAGGGAGGGCTTTTTCAGCAAGTCCCTGAAGGCTGTTGTCCAGGGGAGTCGGGACCCTGTACAAGTGCCGTGTGGTGACACCTTGGCTCTGTGGGTCCTTTGCAGCACGGGAGGCTATGTAGGGACACAAGGGACACGGGAATATGCAAGGGACATGAGAGCACCCAGACGATATGTAGCTCCAGCTCTTTCCGCAGTTTGGAGAATCAGGGGAACATCCAAGCAGCAGTTTCTGAGGGAAGAACAGAGCTAACTTCCTGGCTGGCAACATCCTTCCCACAAGCTGCAGAGAATCCTCTGAGCAGAGAGGAATGCCAAGACAATCACAGGCCCTGGAATGGGACAAGTTAGGAAAACCAATTGTGTAGCGAGTGAGAGAGCAAAGAGAGAATCCTTTGCGATACACCTTCAAGGAGGGGAAGAATACGTCAGTCGCTGTAAAACAAGACCACTGTCCTGGAAGCTCCGATACTCTCACTCATTTTTCTTTCTCTAGTTCATGGGATTTGTTTCCCTTTTTTCACGTCAGGGAAATAGAGCTGGCCAGCAAAACTGCCTTTCATGGTCTCTCAACTGTTCCAGTGGCAGAAGAACAATGTACAACCAGCAGCAGGACCGAGGTGGGTTAAACTTGTGGCAGAAGGGAAATGCAGTCTTGGAGCAGCTCAAGGGGCCCTGCCTTCTGCTCTTAAGACATGGACTCTCTGCGCTCTTGTGTACATCCCACAGCTGGACTGAGCAGGCAGATTTTGGAGTTGAACGGGACCTCCTTTAGCCTGCCATTCATTCCCCCTCCCCAAACCCTACATTCAGATGTCTACTCCAGAGGAATCTGGAGCATGCGATCCTGCCCCAGGATCATGCCTTGCACCTGCCCCAGCATCCTGTCCTGGCATCTGCGCTGGCACCTGCAGCGTGATGCTGCCCCGGGATCTGCCTGTGCTGCCCCAGGACGTGCCCGATGCCAGGCGTCCGAGGGAGCCCGGTGTCCCTCAAAGGCGGCGTCGGAGGAGCCGCCAGGAGTGTCGGTAACGGCGGCGTCGCAGAACGCGGTGTCCCGGCAACAGCGGCGTCCGAGGGAGCCGGAGGAGCCGGTAACGGCGGCGTCCGAGGGAGCCCCAGGTGCCGGGAGCGGCGGCGTCGGAGGAGCCGGAGGAGCCGGAGGAGCCGGGAGCGGCGGCGTCCGAGGAGCGGCGGCGTCGGCGCGGCCCAGGCGTCAGGGGACGCAGGCGACGAGGGACCGCGGGGCCGGGGCGTCCAGGCGTTGGCGTGCGGCGGCGACGAGGGGCCCCGGCGAGCGAGGGAGCGAGGTTTGGGGGCGGCGCCCGCCATGGGCGGGGGCAGGTCGCGTCTCCTGGCGGGGCTCCGCGGCTGGCTCGGGCCGGGGCCGGGTTGGGGGCCGGGGCCGGGGTGGGCAGCGGGGTCCCGGGGCGGCAGCGGGAGCGCGCGGGCGGCAGGAGGCAGGAGGCGGGGCCGGGGCCGGGGCCGGGGTGCGGGTTGGGGTCCGAGTCCCGGTCCGGGGCGGGATCGGGGTCCAGGTTGCAGTCCTTGAGCGGGGCTGGGGCCGGATCGGGGTCCCGGTTGGGGTCCTTGAGCGGGGCCGGGCCGGGGTCCGGGTTGCGGTGTGGGGCTGGGGCCGGGTCGGGGTCCGGATTGGGGTCCTTGAGCGGGGCCTGCTCGGGGTCCGGGTTGCGGTCCGGGGCCGGGGCCGGGGCCGGGGCCGGGTCCGCGGCCTGGTCCGGGGCCGGGTCGGGGTCCGGGTCCGGGTCCGGGTCCGGGCGGCAGCGCGGGGCCCCGCGGGGTCCCGCCCCCGCCGAAGGGGCAGCGGCCGCCGGCAGCCGCCGAGCCCCCCCCGCGGCTCCGGGCAGCGCCGCCGCTCGCGGCGACCCCGGCGTCCGGCAGGAGGCAGCGGCTCGGGCAGCGGCGGCAGTGCCCGGGGGGCCGGGGGGGACACGGGGGAGACGGAGGGAGAAGGGGGACGAGTGGGGAGCCGGGGGAAACGGCAGGACACAGGGGACATGAGAGCGAAGGGAGGCTCTGTAGGGACAGAAGGGACACAGGAGGGTCTGGGGAACAAGGGAGACATAGGATATGTAGAGAGAGAAGGGAGATGGGAGGGGGCAGGAGACAAGAGGGGACATGGAGGACATGGAGAGACAGAAGGGACATGGGAGGCTGTGAGAGGCTTGAGAGGATATGGAGGTTATGCAGAGACGCAGGGGACATGGGAGCAGGCAGGAGACATAAGAGCACATCTAGGATATGTAGAGACACAAGGGACATGGGAGGGGGCTGGAGACAAGAGACGATATGGAGAATACAGAGAGACACAAGGGACATGGGAGGGCGAAGGAGACATGAGAGGATGTGGAGGCTATGTAGGGACAGAGGGGACATGGGAGGGGGCAGGAGATAGGAGAGGACATGGAGGATATACAGACACACAAGGGACATGGGAGGGGGCAAGAGACATGAGAGGACACTTAGGATGTGTAGACACAGAAGGCACATGGGATTATGCAGGAGACATGAAAGAACATGGAGGATATGAAGAGACAGAGGGGACATGGGAGCAGGTAGGAGACATGAGACCACATCTAGGATATGTAGAGACAGAAGGGACATGGGAGTATGCAAGAGACATGAAAGAACATGGAGGATATGAAGAGACAGAGGGGACATGGGAGCAGGTAGGAGACATGAGACCACATCTAGGATATGTAGAGACAGAAGGGACATGGGAGCATGGAAGAGACATAAGAGGACATGAAGGTTACGTAGGGACACAAAGCACACGGGTTTATGTAAGAGACATGAGAGGACATGGAGGATATGCAGAGACAGAAGGGACATGGGAGGGGGCAAGAGTCAGAAGACAACATCAGGGATATGGAGAGACAGAAGGGACATGGGATTATGCCGGAGACATGAGAAGACATGGAGGTAATGTAGGGACACAAGGCACACAGGATTATGCAGGAGACATGAGAGGATATGGAGGATATGTAGGGAGAGAAGGGACATGGGAGGGCACAGGAGACATGAAAGAACATGGAGGATATGTAGGGACAGAAGGGACATGGGAGGGGGTAAGAGACAGAAGACAACATCCAGGATATGGAGAGACACAAGGGACACGGGAGTATGCCGGAGACATGAGAGGACATGGAGGTAATGTAGGGACAGAAGGCACACGGGATTATGGAAGAGACATGAGAGGATATGGAGGATATGTAGGGAGAGAAGGGGCATGGGAGGGTGCAGGAGACAAGAGACGATATGGAGAATACGGAGAGACACAAGGGACATGGGAGGGCGAAGGAGACATGAGAGGATGTGGAGGCTATGTAGGGACAGCGGGGACATGGTTGGGGGCAGGAGATAGGAGAGGACATGGAGGATATGAAAGGACAGAAGGGGCATGGGAGTATGCCAGAGACAGAAGACAACATCCAGGATATGGAGAGACACAGGAGACATGGGAGCAGGTAGGAGACGTAAGACCACATCTAGGATGTGTAGACACACAAGGGACATGGGATTATGCAGGAGACATGAGAGGACATGGAGGCTATGGAGAGACAGAAGGGACATGGGAGGGCGCAGGAGACATAAGACCACATCCAGGATATGGAGAGACAGAAGGGATGTGGGAGTATGCAAGGAGCATGGGAGCACGTGGAGAATATGTAGGGACACAAGGGACACAGGAGTATACAGGGGACATGAGAACCCACGAAAGGTATGTAGAGACAAAAGGAAGACGGATTTATGTAAGGGACATGAGATCACAAGGAGGATGTGTAGAGACACAAGGGACATTAGAGGGCTCAGCAACTCTGGGGGCACACCAAGGGTATAGCAAGGTGGCAAAGGGAGAGCAGGGGGCTATGGGTCAGGGGAGGCCATGGGGCAGGAGGAGGGTTACTGCTCAGGAGGAGGTGGGAGCAGGGATGGCTGTGCCCCATGGGTCATTTGGGCAATGAGGCAGTAAAGTGGGTTGGGTTGGAAAGTTGTTTTTTTTTTGGTACAAAAATGCAGGAACCCAGATGCCTGAGTCCTCGGGGGGAGCAGGGCCCCAGACACCTGGGTTCCTGGGAAAGCAGCGACCCAGGCGCCTGGATCCCTGGGGGCAGAGGTGACCCAGACATCTGGGTGCCTATGGGAAGCGGGGACCCCTAGTCCTGGGTCCCTGGGGGAGTGGGGACTCAGACAGCTGGATCCCTGGGCAGGGAGAGGGGCCCCGGACACCTGGGTCCCTTGCGGGGTAGGGTGAATCAGGCCCCAGATGTCTGGGTCCCTGTTGGGGGAAATCAGGTCCCGGACACCTGGGTCCCTGTTGGGGGGGTAGAGGTGAGGCAGATGCCTGTTTCCCTGGGGGGAGCAGGGACCTGGACAGCTGGATGCATGAGGGGAGCAGGAACCCAGATGCCTGAGTCCCCAGGGGGAGCAGGGCCCCAGACACCTGGGTCCCTACCTGGGGGCATTGGGCCCTGGGTCCCTATGCATGGTGTCTCTGGGGCTACATGTGTGGGTGGGTGTGCCACAGCCACAGAAGCACGGTAGAAGGTGCGAGCTCTTTGCCCTGGGGCGCTTCTCATCTACCAGCACAACTGCAGCCCCTTGGCAGTTACTCCCCAGGACTCCAGTAGCTTTGTGTAGATGAAAAACTTGTCGCTTGTTTCACGTTCCTGAATATAGAGAAGAGCTGCTGCAAGCTGTGCAGAGAAGTAGAACGGTTCGTGCCGGTTAGTAATAGAAGGCCCGGGACATGCAGCCAGTGTCCGCTGCCGGCTTGGTGGATGGTGCAGCCTGCTGCTCCTTTGGTGAGATGTTCTCCTCCCTCGCAGCACAAGCAGAATATAGGTATTTTTCAGGTCTGCCATTTCAGGCTGCATGGAGTGTTCCATGGGAAGCCAACTTGTCAAGGTTAATGCTGAGACATCAGGTGGGCCATGGCCTGGTGGGCAGTTGCCTGATCAGTGGATTTGGGGAAGAGCCCCTCCACTGAGGCAGCCTCTTGCTGGGGCTGCAGAACACAGAGAAGGCTGTAATGCCTTTTTCTGCGGTGGGGCTGTCTTTGCCTCCCAACACCTCCAGCAGCTGCAGATGTGGAGGGTAATTTGTCCTGCAGTAGATGTCTTGGAGATGCCTCCAAGCCAAAATTGTCTTGTGGGGGGGCCTCCTTGTTGCCATTGACTCTGGAGGTGGCGAGGAGCTCCGGTCGAGAGACAAGCTCCTCAGACATGTCCTCTTGTGCGTTTTCTTTCCTCCTGAGCTGCTGCCGGGGCTCAGTGCTGGTCATGTGCTTGCCTACGCTGGTTTCCTCCTCTTGGCTTTTGGGCTCTTCAGTCCGGCGCGAGGTGGTGGCAGCAGGATGCTTTCTTCCCTGAGCCAAGCAGGGAGTTGGGAGAGGAAGGGGGCCTGGAGGGACGCCGGAGCTGTGCATGCCTCTGAGAGCTGGTGGGCTGCAAGAGGATGCTGGAGGTGCGGGGAAATGCGATGGTGGGCAATGTGCTGGCGGGACGTGTGTGCAGCAGGCAGAGGCGAGTGGTGGCGGAAGGCGAAGGCTGGAGGGTGCAGCTCAGAGGGCGGCCGGGTGCAGGGGAGCCCTGGCAGCTGGGCCAGGCTGCGGGGAGCGCAGCTGGGGCCGGGGCCCGGGCGGGGGCTGGGCGGGGAGCACTGCTGTGCGGCCGTGCTGGGGGGCGGGCGGGCTCCGGGGGCAGGACCCGGGTGTTGGGTGCCGGGAGGTGTGTGCACATTTTCTGGGTGCAGGGTGCTGGGAGGTGTGTGCACATTGCTGGCTGCAGAGTACCGGGAGGTGGGTGCTCACTGCTGGGTGCAGGGTGACAGGTGCTGGGATGCATGGTGCTGGCTGCAGGATCCTTTGAGGTGAGGTGCACGTTGCTGGCTGCCGGGTGCCTGGAGGTGGGTGCTGGGTGCAGGGTCCCAGGTGCTGAGATCCAGGGTGTGGGGTGCTGGAGTACACAGTGCCAGGGTGAGGAGTCGCAGTGCAGGGTTCCAGGGGCTGGGGTGCATGGTGCTGGGTGCAGCAGCTTAGTGCTTTCATGTGTTGAGACATCTCGGCATACTTTTTTTCTGTTTTTCCCAGTTGTGACCAGTCTGGATTACGCCTTTGGGGTGGGGTTGTGGGTGGGAACCTGCTCAGCACCAGCATCTGCAGCTCCCGCTCTGGGAGGGAGCAAGGCTAATGGTAGGCTGTGTGTGGCTGGCAGCAGCATCTCTGCCGCTGTAGGTGCTCGAGCGGATTGTATTGCTTTGCTTTGGAGGCATGCAGTGGAGACAGTTGGGAGAAGCAGCTTGCTTTGGTTCTCTGTCAGGGCCAAGGCAGAAGAGCTTAGTATGGAAGCTGGTGTAGAACGAGAGTCTTTGGAGGCAGCCCTGAAGCTGGGTCATCCTGTCGGTACGATGTTGATAGGTGCCAGGAGCAATGTCTGCCTTGTTGAGGCCTGCAGAGGCAAACCTTGCTGTGGAGCTGGAGCAAGAGCCTGGCTGTTGTTGCTGTTCAGCAGCATCCGAGTTTTTCATTTTTGTGCCAGGCCCTTGCAACGTTGGAAGCTGTCGCGGCCAGCTCCTCGGCGGACGAGCGGAAGGAGTTGGAAGAAGAGCAGAAGGAGCTCTACAGGGCCGGGAGTGGGGACAATGATGGGAGGTCTTGACCTCCCTGGGTAAAGACCTTTTGGCGTAGTGCTTTAGAGAAGAGAGTTGGGCGCTGAGGGAGAGTGCGAGCAAAGCTCATGTCGTGCCTTTCTTTGCTTTTGATGGGTTTTGTATTTCCCGGCTTGTGTGGAAGCCAAGTTTGCTGCAGGAGTAAAGCTGGAAAGGTGTGCAGGACCTGGACAGATACTAGAGTCGCGTCCCACATTTGCGTGTCTCAGGTCCTTTGGGTGTTCAAGTACTGTCTGTCTTTGTTATTTCATTTGGCAGGTGAGGGGCTGAAATGGGGAGCAGGAAGATGCTCACCAGGAAAATCCAGGGATTGTAATCACCTGGACCTGGAACTTGCCAACCAGCAAGAACCCAGCAGGCATGTGATCAGCTGTGTCAGCCTTGCCTGCAGTGGCCATGAGGCAGTGGAGCTTGTGCTTCTGAGGGGAGTGAGGAAGAAGAGCAGCAGAGTGCAGACTGTGGATGTGAGAGGAGCAGACTTGGGCCTCCTGGGGGGACTGGTGGAGGAATCCCATGGGAGGCAGCTCTGAAGGGCTCCAGAAAGCTGGCAGGTCTTTCAGGCCAGCAGCCTCCAAGCTCCAGAATGGCCCATGCTGATACCCAGTTCCAGTGTCAGAGAAGGAAATCGCAACTGCTTTAGCTTCAGCACTGTTAGAGAAGGAAAGTGTAGCTGAGTTAGCTTCAGCTTAGCATCGGCCTGACTCTTCCTTAGCGTAAGTGCCTAAAGTAGACGAAGCCTGCAGGCCTCAAGGCCGAACTGTCCAGGAACTCCAGAAATTGCTGACGATGTGACATTGCTGATGATGGAACTGCAAAAGCAATTAAAGCCAGCTAATACAGATACAAAACTCACTACCCAGGAGACCAAGTGGAGTGCAGGAGACCAGATGGGATGCACCTGGCTTGTGGTTGAGCTTTGGGAAGATAAGGGACTGGTAGGAAACAAGGACATGGTAACCAGCCTGGGATGTAGGCCAGGACCTGTGCAAAGGAGACAGACACCAATCAGAAGGAGAGCGAGCACCAACTCAGGAAACAAGATTGGAGGAGACCTTCCCTGGCAGGCAGGGAAACCAAGCTGTCAAGGGTAGAATTACCCCAGAATGTCTTTGTTTGGGGTACCCAGCTCCAGCTCTTACTATGCTCTACCGTCATTTAAATAAATAAATAATTTTGCTGTTATATGTGCATGAGACTCTGCTCCTTGGAAACCTAGCGTTGGACTATTTCTACAGCACCCAGGAAACCAAGCAGACATCTCAGGAGACAGGGTGGCTAAAGAGGGAACTCAGGCATGAGCTCTAATGCAAAAAGGCAGCACACAGCCATGGGAAGCAGGGAGAGGCTGCAAAGGAGGAATTGAGAACTATTGTCCAGGCAAGTAGGGAAGCAGTTCCTCTGACACAGCCAAAGCTCCTCTAGGCTCGATGCTTGCAAGGGATGCCAGGAGCATAAAGATGATGTGCTCTTGTTTCAGTAAGAGTAGAAGCGGGAACAAGGGAAATGTGGGCCCAGGGCTGAACGGGGCAGGCTGCCATTGAGAGGGACCTAGACAGGTCACGGAATGACTGAGTGCCCAACCAGTTCTTAGGCATCTGAGACAGTTTATTGAGCCCTAACAGATACAACAGATTTGGGGTGTCGGTATAGGCGTTCCTACTATTAACAAATGGATTTGATTAACAAATACAGTGCTTAACAAGTAAACGGATTTATCAAACTATTTACATATATCAAACTGTGGACATATATTGATATGTTATGGCACAAAGAAAGGAACAGAAACAAGAGAACAGACAAAAGAAGGATAAGTAGCTCCTCTGAAAAGGGAAAAGCAGTAAAGAGGGAGGAAGCTAACACTTCCACGATTCGGACAATCTCGAACCCCTTTTACAAAGCAGCTTTGCTTCTGTAGATTGGGCAATAACCGTCCTATAGGTGCACCGAACACTCACGCAACCATGCGGCGAGATTTAAATCCCAGCAGGAATTCCTCGGGCGGCACCCCCCCCCCCCCAAAATGCAACCTGTCCTCCCATTCAAAGTAATAGCAGGGTCTGTCTGTGACTACTTTGCTGGATTTACATGCGATGGCAAGCATTGCAAGTTATAGTTACCTAATCTAAGACTCCATTGGAAAAAATTACAACCACCACCACCACCAAGAAGATCCCCCCTCCTCCCCCCCCCAGAATGCTTAACACAGCTGCCCAGAAAGGAACTCTCCCATTAGGCAGAACGATTGGACTTTTCAGATTGGTCTGCAACGGGGAAGAGAAAAAAAAATTAAGACACTTCCAAAAATTAACATTAAAGCGTTAAGTCATCAAGAAAAGGCAATGGCCTTACAACGCAGAACCAGCAGAGGCTATTTAAGAGCCATGCCGATTGTAAATCAGTCCTTGCCTCTTAGTCCCCCACAGCTCAGGTAAGCAATCACTAATGTAGTGAGTTCTTTTGTGATAACAATTACTTTCACCTTTCCCCGCCCCACCCCGTATAGCTAGGTTTCAAATATCTTGGGACTAGATTTGAAGTATCATTGTCAAAATAAATACCGGTCCATGTCCAATTTAAACTGTACCAAGGGTACGCTTCTAACAAGACTGATAAATCCATGAGAAGATGCTAGTGGACCCAGGCTGCTTGGTTTTTAGCCGAAGGTAAACTCATGCTTGGCTTGGTCAAGTCAGCCACAGCACAAAGTCTTCCTAGCTCTACTAGAATGTCACTGAAAGGGTAATATTAGTAAATGTCAGAGGCTAACACGAGTAAAGATTAGTCACTAACGTTAAGCAATGTTTCTGTGAAGAAGTAGCTTTCTGGTGGTGAAAACAAATCCCCCCCCCCGGTTGATTGGACTCAACCTGGAGAGCTAGGATCTAAGCCTGGGATTTAAGCACAGGAGTGCCATGAATGGCCAGCAGGAGGCATTCCCCCACGTTTGTGACTGCTAAATGAACCTCTTTCTACACAGCTCCAGGGCAGAGAACACCACCAACAGTAAGCGTATGCTGTGCTTGCTTTACAGACAGCACAGTACCGCTCTAACAACTCTCTAGGTGTTTTTTTCCTTTTAAGAACAGGTCCTGTTTTGCAAGGATGAGGCACAAATACGTATGGCCTTCCTACAGAGAAAGAAAACAACTGCTGATAACAATAAATAATTTAGGAAAATATTCATATGCTTTACAGTCAATAGCATATTCTACAAGCTGCTGAGCCTGCACATCTTCTACCTCTCCACCAAGATTTTTTTAAATTTTGCTCTTATGCTTTTACTCCTTCACTCGCCAGCCCGATAAGGTACTTCTTCAACACAAGTGCGAACGCAAAAGCTACCTGTTAGCCCGACTCAATTTCTTTTTAGCATTTTAATTTCCCTACAGAGTGAATTTCTCACATGAGGTTAGCTTCTTATTCTGAAAGAGCATTGGAATACTTTCTAAGAACTTACAAACTGCTCCCTGATCCTGCAAGCGCCGTCTTCACAGACAGTTTCCGAGTTTGCTGCTTTGTGCTTTATGTCACTGCCAAATGTTGTGCCTGTCCCGTTTTATAGAGGGTAACCTCAAACATGGACTATCCATCCCTATGCCTCCAGGTCAAGAGGGAACAGTGGAAAAACATGAAGCGCCTTTGGTATTGTAACCAGCTGATCTCTTCCAAGACATCCACAGCCCACTCAGAATAACCAAATTAAGTAGCAGAAGGATGACTTTTTAAAACAGATACATAAATAGCTTCCCAAAAGAGCACTTGCACAAGTGAGTAATTCTGGAGACAGGACACTTTTGCTTTATCACAGGAGCAGTGCCAGGCTGTTCCCCTTCCCTTACACAAACTCATTCAAAAGGTCCGAGAACTGACATAATACCAGCCTGTGCACATGATGCGTCCACAGGCTATGCTAGCGCAACCGCACGTGTAAAGAACAGCCCAGCTTCTCCCCGGGAAACTCTACAGCAAGTCTGCATTGTGCAATTATGTGCAATTGTAGCAGCTATTGCAGCTATTGCAGTTATGGAAAGAGTGAGCGACGGAAATTGTGGAACAGCTTTAGTACTGTACTTTACTGCTCTACACGTTCTTTATCTCGCCTTGCCGTGTCAGCAGGAAAAAGTTTCTTCCTTGGTTATTTGAACTCCTGACAATAGGCAAAGCTTGAAAAAAGCAGTGCGTCCCTTTCCCCGCTTGCAAGACAAGAAAAAAAGCCCCATTTAGAATATGATGGAGAAAAACATCTCAAACCACTCTCAGTATTGACAAGGGGGATTTGTAAAGAAATGGTACAGTATAGCTCTGCGTGAGTCTCAGGGCGTCTTTCCTGAAGCATAACCACAGGGCGACACTCATAAAGGAGGAGACTTAGTCACATTACCTAGAAACAGAACTCTTGGAAAAACTTCTAAGAACGGGCTCCAGGCACTGGGAGGCAATCCTGTGTAGCGATAGCAAGTGACTGTACGACTTTAACGTGGCTGCGCTTGACTGCCTGAGATGGCCTTAGACGACCCACGTGTCTCCACCTTAGTCAGTTGGCCAAAACAAGAACGGGGTTTCCACGCAACTTATTGGCAACGCGTTGTTATTTGCTGCTCAGGCTTCCAGTCCGTTTCCAATCAAGAGACAGCTTAGTTTTAGCCACATGAAGTACAGTGACATTTTAAATGTACCTTCCAAAGTTAGTGGTTGAACGGAACTGAAGAGGCTAGAGGGAGACACAGACAGGAGGGCAGGAGGAGATTGAATAGCAAAAGGAGTGACAGCAGAGCCGTCATTACGGGACCAGACTACAGACGCGACTCCACACCTGCAACCGTGACAATGACGGCCAGCAGAGCAGAGGAATAGAAGGCTTGGAGAGAGAGTTTGCACCACGGGCAATAGTTCCTTCTCTTTTCTAAGGCTTCCCTCCTTTTGGTATGAGTTGTTCATTAAAATGTATTCAATTCCGAGGAGGAGGAGGAGGAGCGCCTCCACAGGGCCCAGTCACCATCATCACAGCCACCGAGTCTGACAAGAGTTCTCACAGAGAGACCTGGAGGTATCAGCAGACTTTGCCCGTGGGGAAAAATGGACTCTACGCAGACTGCTTTATTACTTTGTTGCTTACAGAAGGGCTCCATGCTGTTCAGTAGCTGTTATTTCAGTCTTCGCGCCTCGACTGCAGAGAGTTGGGCTAAGGCGTGGGATGACAGAGTTGCGGTAACAGAGCTGGGATAAGGCACTGGCTTGTGATTTGAGAACAAAATGGCAATCATGGGTTGATCTGTTGCAGCCTTTCTTCTAGTATTAAGCAAATGACTCACTCTTTCTGTGCTTCAGCGCCCACCCTGTAAAGCAGTGGGGGCAGGGGGCTAATGCAGTACGAGTGTCACAGGGACGGAGATAGTAGAGGCTCTGAGGCAGACAGATCCTCCAGCAATGGGTGCTAGGCCACATACAAAGAGAGAGGTCTAACCTCCTAGACAAACAAATGTCATAACCATTTACTTGCTGAGCCTCTGCAGACTGCTCTGTGAAATCATCCGTGCTAACTGAGATGCACCTGGTAGAAAAAAAAAACACTACAGATGCTACACAGAAAGCCACAGGCTTAGCAACAGCTGTAGGAGCAACTGGGGGAAACGTCAAGAACTCCCTTTGAGTACTCTAGATGAAGAGAAATGTTTGGCACTCAACTACAGAGGTCAGCTCAGAGCAGTGGAAACATTACCTCACCTTTGCTTGACCTGCAATTCTCTGTAGGGGGCCAGAGCAGCTTTGGGGTGTTGGAGAGAATCTGAACCCTTTCACCTGCAGTGTAGGTGACAGCAGCAAAAGCCATGGATTTTTCCCTCTAATCTCTTGCTCTGTGTATCTGTTAACCACATCATCCGCAAAGTTGTTCCTTCCCCGTGCTTTTTATAGTAGTTCAGCTACAAAGGGCCAATTAGACATTACCAGAACCCAAAGGGTTGCTTGTTCTAAAAAAACAGCTATAGAGTAAAACCCACTTGTCACGATACTGACAAGCCGGAGCATCTATTCTGAAGAAAGAGAAAAGGAAAATGTAGAGGAACTTCCTATCTTGGCATCTTTCCAGAGATGCTGCTAGTGAGCTCCCTGGCTTGAAGTACAACAAAACACCATCTTCACTGTGTGTTCTTAGCAGTTCTGCACTGAACGGTGCTCCTCAATGCAGACTCCGTGGAAAGCCATCTTCCTTTTGTGTGGAGTGGAGGAGGGCCAGATATTCCGACTGGCTAATTCTTTAAGGAAAGGAAATCCACTGCAAGCCACTGAAAGGATAAAAGCCTTCAGAAAGGATGACTGTAGAATGTCGATGAATTCTGCACCAATTCCACCTGTTATGCATCTCATCGTTAAGGGTTAGACTGAAAAGACCAGAAAGCGTCATACACTGAACACGTTCTGCCTCAAATTTCCTGGAAATCAATGCTGTACTTCATCAGATGAGGCACATTACAAGTTGTCATCTTCTAATACTCCACACACATTAATTTCCAAAAGAGTATTAGCTCAGTCTCTCTCAACGAATTTCTTTCAGTGGAAACTAACACACATTCTGAAAATCCATGACAATCCATCTCAGGCTAAAAGAAAACTCCACACACGATGCTCTTGAAGCAAACTGTGTCCTGGAGTTTCCCAGGGCTTCTTTCACCACACTCTCGGAAAACATTCCACATGGATTTTCAAGGCGCAGTGGCCATAAGAACTTGCCAGAAGACGTCGCAGACTTAAATAACCGAGAAGAGTTTGTTCCAAATGTTCACTCTGTGACAGGCCTTTTGGAGTGGGAGAGCTTCTCGCTCAGTTATCTACAATGAATCTCCAGAGGGTGACTACACCTTTTGTCTCTAGAACTGCTTTCTGACTGTAAGGGACTTCTGAAAGTCCTTTTGTCCTGCACAAAAACTGCAGGAAACAAAGCCCTAGACTTTATTCAATGGCTTTCTTTTCCTTTTATGTCCTCCCTAGATGTGTGGTCAACAATTTGCGGGGGAGGGTTGCCTTTTTTTTCTTTTTTTTTTTTTTCCATTGTGCTCCCCGACAGCTAGCAGGTCCACTGTCTGGGGAATCTTTAACCTGGAAGGAATAGATGGCACTTGGGTAACAAGGAGTTGGGTCAGCTCTTCTGATCACAGAAGACATTGCCTTTTCCTAATTTCCTTGACGTTAATCCCTTTGCACCTTAGTGTCTCGTGCCTAAAGAGGTTCCAGCAAGACAGCAGACGAGAGTAATCCAGCTTGCCTCACACCGTTTTACATCTTTGAAGAAAGCAATTATTTTGTGTGGCCCTTATTCGAAAGCGTACTAACATTCTAAACTCCAGAGCCAAGAAAGGCAGAAAATTGCGTCCAGGGACGCATACTGTGGGTTACCGTCTCTCATCTCCTTTCACATGGTCAATACAGACACGCTCTGCATACTACACAGAAAGTCATTCTCTGACCTAGTTGCCCAATGATCAGATGACTATCACGGCTGGAGATCGTGGAGACCTCTTGCAAGTTATCACAATAGTTCCAAAAACCAAGGTCACAATCAGAGGCCTCCTCTAATCCAAGCCCAGAGCCGCTCTCTCAGCTCATTATCCAGTAAAAAAGCAGACCCTCTGTTTTACACTCACGTGGAATACTCCTCCAACAAATTCACAAATGAACGTAAAGAAAGAATGACTTTTTGACCACTGAAACACTTCAGCTTTTCTTTCCCGATAGTCTGCGTGCACACAAGGCACTCCACGAAAGTGAGCATATTCCTCCATCCTTTGGCTTTAGACTCCAAACCTGCAGTAGTCACACCGGTACAGCTATGACACCGCCCAGCTATTCACTAACTTCTACTCACCTCACATTCCTACCCCTACCAAAATATAGACCAGATCCAGCTGCAACAGGACACTGCTGAGCCTCTCCTTGACCTGCAGTGTCCTACACACTACTGTAGAACCTGTAAGGGTTCTACAATACTCATTTTGCAAGTGTGCTAACGCTCTCTTACAGTTTCTATTGCTCAGCTGCACCTTTCTTGTTTGTTTCCATACTCTTGGTCATACTCAGATCAGAAGAGAGGATTCCTGAAAAGGTGACCAGCACAAGCAATCTTTTTAGCAAGGCAAAGCTGGGCAAACGGCAAGCATCTCTCAACAACTGTTTAGTAGCAACGCTGTATGGCACACAATGGTAATAATATTACAGGCCTAGCACAGCAAATGCATGCTGCTCTTTGTGGCCCAGAAAGCGTTTCATGAAGGTGCCCCATGCAGTGATTACTATACTATGGCTATAAAGGACCAGTGCTTCACTTAGCATGGCTTTATCTGGCATAATGCAAATGAAAGCCTGAAGGAAACCTGGGCTTCAGTCAGGGTCAAGGTGGAGTCTCCAACCCTCTAATACTCTCAGGTCAGGTTATCATTTGGAGCTTGACCTGCAGTGTCCCCGAAATGCTTCTGCAATACTCATGCTGCAAGTTTCCTAATGCTCTTCTACATTTTCTCTTCCTCAACTGTACCTTTTTTGTTGGTTTTCATGCTCTTGGGTCATACTCTTTGCTCTTCAATGCTTTCTCTTCCTCTTCTACATTCTATGCTACATTTTCACTTTAGTGGGTTTCTCTTTGATTTTACGTCATCAGACACAAACTTTCACCTGGAGGCTTCTTTTGGTAAACAGTCTCTACTAACCAGCCCTACGAGCATGGGGCTTCTCCTTGGGCTCCTTTTCAGTTGGTGAGTCTCTGCGGATCCTACACTATGGCAAGATTTCATTCCTCCTTCTTACCAAGAGGAAAATTAGTAACAAATTCTTCTTTCTTGGTATTTCATGAGACCGCTAATACTGTGGCCGTTCTTACCTAACGACTCAGATATAATTTATGTTTTTAACCAACTCCTTTGATTTACTTTGAACTGAACTGAAGGCTAACGGTGTACGTAGGTGTCTAGCTTTTAAGCAACAGCCCCAAGAACAAATTGTGCAAGCCCTGAGAAAATAAATCCTGGCATTTTTACAGTGAGAACAAATTAAAAATCTTGCCAATGCTACACTTTCAAACAGAAATCAGCATCCTGATACAGCCAGCCGACAAAGCTGCTACTAAATGGTCAAGGCCCACATTTCCTTAATTGCCCTTTTGCTATCACTGGGCCTTAAATCAAAATGAGTATGCAGAAGATCATTACTTAGCTCCACAAATGCACATCTGCTCCAAAAAGTGGTCCAGAGTACCTCAGTATGTTGTGTGACTACTCGCCTTCTTCGAGAAATACATTGTCTACATTTTGGTTGCAACACCACCGCATAAGTACAGCTCAGGTGACGGTGACGCGCTGAACGATTTGTCTCAGCACAGAGATAAAAGTACTTCCTGAGGAACCACCTTTATAGAGAGCGGTCTCAGGTAGCAGCCTCTGACTTCATGGACCGCAAGAATTTTGGGCCTTACAGGCTGTCCTGAAGCTATAAGGGCCATTCCTTTTCATCCTCCTGGTTAATAAATAGATTTTTTTTTTTTATAGCAGGTATAAAGACAGTTGAAGAGAATTTTTTTTTTTTAATAATTCCTGTACTGAGTTTGAGTACCTTCTGGCTTTCGGTTAAAAGGAAACTAAATTGCCATATGCAGTTGAAATACTTCAGCACAGACTCCATGAATTCAGGGCTACTTGTCATATAAGGCATCAAGCAGAGCCCACTAGGGGCACTGAAGCCATTGACAATGTCTAGTCTTACAAAAGCCATGGATTAACTCATCTGTACTCTCTGGGTCCTAATGGTTTGGCCGACTGATGATGGTGCAAGACTCTCAGACAGAAGGTAATTGCCTCTCTCTCTTTTTTTACTATAGATCAGCAATAATCTATCCCTTTCTCCCAGACTTAGGTCACTGCAAAGTTTTCTTCTGTTTATGTCACCACCTCGCTCCATCAGAGAGTCCTTCGTCGTCTTCCCATGGCAGTGACAAAAAAAAAGGATTTACTTTTAAGTGCCACCTCTGTGGCATCTGACTACCCCAGGAAGGCTTGACTTGTCTGATGGATTCCACTCTCTGCAGAAGATCATGACGTTCAGAACAAACGGAGCTCTTTGTCCTTCTCAGATATGCCAAGACTCTTTTCTAGACAGATTAAGACACTGGCAGGAGGCGATTGCTGAGCTCTTCCATAAAGCAGGAACCAGAAAAGATCCGTGCATTCAGTGGCATGGCCCTTCTCTTTTTAGTTATTATCGCTTGAAGTTTACAAGCAAAAATGAGTAAGTGTTCTGCCAGAACTTTTCTTCATATTAACCCCTCTGGCGACACTAAACTTCACTTTCCCGTCCGCTCTCCAGCACACCCCTGTCTCCCATGGCATCTGAAATATTTGCCAAGGCCTGAAACCACGCAGTCACCTCTTCCCCTCTCACCCCTTACTACTACTGCCTACAACTTCCCTGGAACTCGCCACAGTTCAAGGACACTCACTCACTCACGGGGTCCCACCTGCCTAAAGCTTAGCTCCTCTTCTCCCTGAGCCACTGCATCTTTTCTTGAACTCTCACCCTAGAACATCCCTGCTCTCTTTAACTTATGAGTCACTATCCCTGGAAAACATTTGTTGAGATCCTTTATCAAGCATGCACTATAACAAGGAAATGGATTGTAGTCTTGTTGAAGCAAGCTATACTTGAGGTACTAATGGGATTGCGGATTAAGGGTCCTACAGGGCCCCCTCAGAAGAGCTTGACCCTTGCGGAAGCCCTCGCAATCCGAGCTTTTACATCCACTCACCCAAAAACCGCATAACTGCATCCTTGCAGACTTCCAGGCTGTTGCCTTAACCTTTTGGTTGCCTTAGAACTCATTACTTAACTCCTGATGTCAAATGACACCACTGAGTTGTGTCCAGTTCCATCACGATGCCGACTCTGGGGCCATTACAACTGAAAGGGAAAAGCATGCAGGTCCCTTCTCTCTCCCTCCCGTGACTAGGACCGTTTCCCACACCCTACCTTCAGACAGTCTCCAAACAGAGCAGTGGAGCATGGAAGTTTTATCACTGTTTCCTTATCTTACCTAGTCTGTTACAGAGACTAGGCTCAGGTGTCTCTTCCAAAATCTTTGCAACACAAACAACTGCACCCTAGAGCAGTTAGAGCCAATTCAACAAGGGGATGTAGCCAGGCAAAGTCACAAAGCCAGATGATGGGCTACACAGTGCGCGTGAGGGGGAGCTCTCAGGAGAGCTAGGTGTGGAAATGTAGGAAACGTAGTAGGATGGTGTGGTACAAATGGCGTCATCAGAAACTCAAGTGAACAGTACCTATTTATATGGCTACTATCCCTCCTCAGTCACCACGCGCTCATCACTGTAGCACAGAATTTGCTCCACTGAAAAGGCCATTTAAATCCAGCTCTTTGGCTTCGCTCAACTAAGCAGTTTACGCTCATTTGCCTTGGAATGCTCTTCTACTCCCTAAAAACAATAACAGAAAAACAGCTTTTAATATCCTTGAATTTGAAAACACACCAGCTTCTTTTTAATAACTGCCGGAAAACTGTACCTAAACATACTTAAAACTACATTTTTCATTCTTTTTACTTAACTGCCACTTGCTTGAATTCAAGACTTTTGCAGGGGTCACAGCTCTACAAGTGGAAGACGCAAACCCCAGGTCACGTTCACAGGACTCCCACAGTTTGGACTTAAAGTCCAATACCTAAGACTTGGAATCGATTTTTCAGTGCTGGTAATATAGGCTTCGGATGATATTGAATTATGTGTGCATGCACAAACACATTATACATGGGGGCACAGACTTTGTACAGAGCAAAAAGCAGAGAGAGAGAAACACAGACACTAATATTAATGTATTACCGTTTACATCCTACTACCAGACGAGGAATGCTGTCACAGAGGTACAAGGGAAACCTTTCTGTCTCCTCAGTGACTGCTGGTAGAAGAGGGAACACTATGCGAGCATTCGGGCTTTGCAGAAGCGGGTATGGATCCAGCGGAGCTAACTCCTTCCTCTTTGACGTGAAATCATGCTTGTGTATGGGCAAACTTTGGGACTGCTGTCTGTGCCTAAGAAGTCCACAGCATTTAACCGATTTAGCGGTCAAAAGGGATAGAAATATTGCGATAGAAATCTATGTCTAACAAAAAGGCTTCTGGACAATGGCTTTGAGGTTTAATTCTTATCCTTTCTTTATAGACCGAGACACGGGAAGAAAACCCCCCCCCCCACATGCCCCGAGCACAAAACCAGCGTTTCATTAACACCACATTCTACCAAAAAGAGTACAGCAGTTCTGAGTCGGTGGGTGAAAGGCAGTTGCATGACGAAAAGAAACAGACTAAAAATATAAAAAGCCAGACATGAATCCTTCTTTTTATCCGGGAGCCCTCAGTCTTAACTCTCATAACCCCATTTCCTACCATACGCCCATACTTCATTTTCAGCTCCAACTGTAACTTCTTGCAGGGAAGAAGCGCTTTCTTATTCATAACAAGTAGCCACTCCACCAGCATTGCTTCATAACAATAATGAATGACTATAGCTAGTCAACCGTTGTAGGTTGTTACCTCAGCCGTGCCGCCACCGCGCCCGCTCGCCCGGCCTCTACGCCCGGCCGCCCTCCGCCCCACACCCTCCAGCCTTCGCCTTCCGCCACCACTCGCCTCTGCTTGCTGCACACACGTCCCGCCAGCACTTGCCCACCATCGCATTTCCCCGCACCTCCAGCATCCTCTTGCAGCCCACCAGCTCTCAGACGCACGCACAGCTCCGCGATGCCTTTTCCTTCCGTTGTGACAGGCCTTGCTGGGGCTCCTGGCATCAGGCCCTTATCTATGGGACTTCCCATGGCAGTTTGTCGCTTCTTTAGCCGACTTGCCACTTTCCACACAGGAAAGTGCGATTCGCCCGTTAGAGCGATTCCTAGATTCACTCGGGCGTAGCTGCTCTTGCAGTCATCCGTTCCACCTCTCTGTTCTCCCCTTCCTTGGAGGTCGCCGAGGGGGGTGCAAAGTCCAGGGGACTCCACGTGAAGCACACCACGTGTGCACCTCTTTGTTCTTAAAATGTGACCCGCTGTCGGATGGTAGTTCTCGGCGCAAGGGAAAAGTGGCAAAGCAGCTGCTGAAGCAGCTGCAGTTGCTAGACCAGTTGCAGCTCGGGCGGGGGGCACATCCCCGATACCACTCCTTGTTTCTACTCCTGGGAGAAGGTGTTTCCAGCCTTCCGCTCGTCTCCCTGAGGGGCCAATACACTCCGCCTGGCAAGTTTCCCCGAGTACTTTACCTTCTCTGAGACTGGCGAGCTGTTTGTTGTCCCTGCGACATGCACTGTACCATCGCTTGACAAAAATGGCCTGAGTCTACAATGTGCTTTGCCGGGGCTTTTGTCACAGGCCAGCCTCTCCTCGCAGCCCCTTGAAATAAATCAAAGCTCCCAGCAGGTCCTAGCCATTCCGGTAGCCATTTGCCCAGCCGTTCTGCCGCAGAAATGGGTCATACATGGCTTCTGGCCAGAGGAGGAGCAGCCCTCTGATTCCACTTTGCCTCAGGGTTGCGGGGGTTTGGTGGGCACATACATGTCCTGCGGGGATGTTCTGAGCTTGAGCTCTATGCTAAGTCTTTTCCCAGGCAGTCCCCCCCCCACACACACACACCTCTCCCACTGACTTGCCGATTGCTTTTCAGCCAGCTGCCCAGCCAGCGGGGGGCCCGGCCCGCGGAGCACGCGCGGCCCTCGAGGCACAGGCGGCGCCTCGCTCCAGGGCCGTTTCCAGCGCTCGGAGCTCTGCTAGCGGGGCCGAGCCGGCCATTGCCTCGGCGAAAGCTTCTCCGCGCTCTCGCGGCAGAGCTGCGGCTCGGCCTCCGCAGGGTTTCCCGGGGCGCCGGGCGCGCCCGCCGCGGCCCCCGAGCCCGGCTTCGCTCTCGCCGTGCCGGGCAGCGGCGCCGCTCCCGCCGACGAGGCCGCAGGGCAGCGCTCCGCAGGCGTCCCCGGGCGCTCGGCACTCGCCGCTCGCTCGCTCGCTCGCTCGCTCGCTTTCTCCGGCCCCTCTCTCGCCCCTGCGGATCTGCAGACGAAGCCCCTCGCTGCTCTGCAGTCTTTGTGCTGTCCCCCGGCGCAAAGGCGCAAAGGCTGGCCGGGTAAAACGCGTTTGAAACACAGCACCAGGCACACACAACTTGACTTCCCTTTCGCGACTTAATGGCTCGCTAGTTAGCAGCCCTTCAGACGCCGCTAACAGCACTTTCTCCAGGGCAGGGCAGGGCAGGGCAGGGCAGGGCAGGGCAGGGGGGGGTCCCTCGAGCCTTGCGAGCCTTGCGGCGATTTAGAGCCAAAGGCAGTAGGGTAGTCCTTTGGACCTTGCGCACCTTGTTGCCATCATCCCCACGGCGAGCCCTTATCGCCTATGCCTGTATGTAGCGTAGCTGGGGGTGTGGGGTGGATCGGCCCCGTACACTGGTAAGTGACACTTTCCGCCTTTAAAGCAGCTAATGCTTCCTGATGGTTTGCTTGCCAGGTCCAGACCGCCTTGTTCGTCAGCACATCGTACAGAGGTCTCGCCAGCCTCCTGAGTCCAGCAATGAGTGACCTGCAAAACCCAAGAGGGTTTTTTTTTCCCCTAGAATACTCCGTTGCTGTAATTGTGGGAGTAATTCTGTCACAGGTTTTGTGACAGGAGCAGGGAGCGTCTACTGAGCAATGTTGACTGGTTTGCTGTTGGGCAGGAGTGGGGCTCTTCGTAGGAGAGTCCTAGGCTTAATCCTACGGAGATGAGTTTGTCCTGTCACTGGAGGACTACCGATTTCCCACGTACCCCAGCTATCTAGGCCAGACTCTCCTTGCAGAATATCCATTCCCAGACTATTCATTGCGCCCAAGAACAGCAAGACCTCCAATGCTACGTCCATTGGAGAGTATTCATTTCGCCCGTCCAACTGGGTAAGTGTTAGGCGCACCATTAAGGCCTCCTACAGCAACTGCTTGTTTCTTGAAAGGAGCTTTACCTCCACAGGTACGCTGCCGTGTTGTGGAAAGCTGCGCTGCCGTATGCATGCAAAATGTTGTGGGATACTTCTCCTTGACAGCGCCCAACCTTTCGGGGCTGTGGTTCGGTGTAGCTGTCGGGGCGGCCGCGACTCGCGGGGAGCGCAGCCGGGGCCGGGGCCGGGGGCTGTGCGGGGGCGGGGGCGGAAATCCTCCCCGCGCAGAGGCAGAGGCAGCGGCAGCGGCAGCGGCAGAGGCAGAGGCAGAGGCAGAGGCAGAGGCAGAGGCAGAGGCAGCGGCGGCGCGGCCGTGCCAGGGGGGCGGGCGGACGAGCTCCGGGGGCAGGACCTGGGTGCTGGGTGCAGGGTGCCGGGAGGTGCGTGCACGTTGCTGAGTGCTTTAGAGAAGCGAGTTGGGCGCTGAGGGAGAGTGCGAGCAAAGCTCATGTCGTGCCTTTCTTTGCTTTTGAAGAAAGGGTTTTGTATTTCCCGGCTTGTGTGGGAGCCAAGTTTGCTGCAGGAGTAAAGCTGGAAAGGGGCGCGGGACGTGGCCAGCTGCCATTTGGGGCTGCTGGAGGTGGATGCAAAGAGCATTTTGGAGCTGCTCGAGCTTTTTTTTCCCTCTGGGAAAGCGGCTGCCCGGCTGCCCTGCGGTGCTCTGGGCTGCTGCCCAAAGCACCGCTTGCTCCTGCTTTTCCTTGTGCCCACTTTGTCCTTTGAGCTCTGCAAAAGACTTCCAAAGTGCTTTTCCCCCCAACAGCCCCTGATGTCTGTGAAGCTGCCAGGTCCTTTGCGAGTCCAGGTAATGCCTGGCTTTGTTTTTCTGTTTGGCAGGTGAGGGGCTGAAACGGGGGGCAGGAAGATGCTCATCAGGAAGATCTGGAGAAGCCAGGCGAGAGTGGAAAGCTGTGCTCGCGACAGAAAGCAAACGGCGTGGGAGGGTGAACGCAGGGCAGCTCGTGAAGGGAGGGCTTTTTCAGCAAGTCCCTGAAGGCTGTTGTCCAGGGGAGTCGGGACCCTGTACAAGTGCCGTGTGGTGACACCTTGGCTCTGTGGGTCCTTTGCAGCACGGGAGGCTATGTAGGGACACAAGGGACACGGGAATATGCAAGGGACATGAGAGCACCCAGACGATATGTAGCTCCAGCTCTTTCCGCAGTTTGGAGAATCAGGGGAACATCCAAGCAGCAGTTTCTGAGGGAAGAACAGAGCTAACTTCCTGGCTGGCAACATCCTTCCCACAAGCTGCAGAGAATCCTCTGAGCAGAGAGGAATGCCAAGACAATCACAGGCCCTGGAATGGGACAAGTTAGGAAAACCAATTGTGTAGCGAGTGAGAGAGCAAAGAGAGAATCCTTTGCGATACACCTTCAAGGAGGGGAAGAATACGTCAGTCGCTGTAAAACAAGACCACTGTCCTGGAAGCTCCGATACTCTCACTCATTTTTCTTTCTCTAGTTCATGGGATTTGTTTCCCTTTTTTCACGTCAGGGAAATAGAGCTGGCCAGCAAAACTGCCTTTCATGGTCTCTCAACTGTTCCAGTGGCAGAAGAACAATGTACAACCAGCAGCAGGACCGAGGTGGGTTAAACTTGTGGCAGAAGGGAAATGCAGTCTTGGAGCAGCTCAAGGGGCCCTGCCTTCTGCTCTTAAGACATGGACTCTCTGCGCTCTTGTGTACATCCCACAGCTGGACTGAGCAGGCAGATTTTGGAGTTGAACGGGACCTCCTTTAGCCTGCCATTCATTCCCCCTCCCCAAACCCTACATTCAGATGTCTACTCCAGAGGAATCTGGAGCATGCGATCCTGCCCCAGGATCATGCCTTGCACCTGCCCCAGCATCCTGTCCTGGCATCTGCGCTGGCACCTGCAGCGTGATGCTGCCCCGGGATCTGCCTGTGCTGCCCCAGGACGTGCCCGATGCCAGGCGTCCGAGGGAGCCCGGTGTCCCTCAAAGGCGGCGTCGGAGGAGCCGCCAGGAGTGTCGGTAACGGCGGCGTCGCAGAACGCGGTGTCCCGGCAACAGCGGCGTCCGAGGGAGCCGGAGGAGCCGGTAACGGCGGCGTCCGAGGGAGCCCCAGGTGCCGGGAGCGGCGGCGTCGGAGGAGCCGGAGGAGCCGGAGGAGCCGGGAGCGGCGGCGTCCGAGGAGCGGCGGCGTCGGCGCGGCCCAGGCGTCAGGGGACGCAGGCGACGAGGGACCGCGGGGCCGGGGCGTCCAGGCGTTGGCGTGCGGCGGCGACGAGGGGCCCCGGCGAGCGAGGGAGCGAGGTTTGGGGGCGGCGCCCGCCATGGGCGGGGGCAGGTCGCGTCTCCTGGCGGGGCTCCGCGGCTGGCTCGGGCCGGGGCCGGGTTGGGGGCCGGGGCCGGGGTGGGCAGCGGGGTCCCGGGGCGGCAGCGGGAGCGCGCGGGCGGCAGGAGGCAGGAGGCGGGGCCGGGGCCGGGGCCGGGGTGCGGGTTGGGGTCCGAGTCCCGGTCCGGGGCGGGATCGGGGTCCAGGTTGCGGTCCTTGAGCGGGGCTGGGGCCGGATCGGGGTCCCGGTTGGGGTCCTTGAGCGGGGCCGGGCCGGGGTCCGGGTTGCGGTGTGGGGCTGGGGCCGGGTCGGGGTCCGGATTGGGGTCCTTGAGCGGGGCCTGCTCGGGGTCCGGGTTGCGGTCCGGGGCCGGGGCCGGGGCCGGGGCCGGGTCCGCGGCCTGGTCCGGGGCCGGGTCGGGGTCCGGGTCCGGGTCCGGGTCCGGGCGGCAGCGCGGGGCCCCGCGGGGTCCCGCCCCCGCCGAAGGGGCAGCGGCCGCCGGCAGCCGCCGAGCCCCCCCCGCGGCTCCGGGCAGCGCCGCCGCTCGCGGCGACCCCGGCGTCCGGCAGGAGGCAGCGGCTCGGGCAGCGGCGGCAGTGCCCGGGGGGCCGGGGGGGACACGGGGGAGACGGAGGGAGAAGGGGGACGAGTGGGGAGCCGGGGGAAACGGCAGGACACAGGGGACATGAGAGCGAAGGGAGGCTCTGTAGGGACAGAAGGGACACAGGAGGGTCTGGGGAACAAGGGAGACATAGGATATGTAGAGAGAGAAGGGAGATGGGAGGGGGCAGGAGACAAGAGGGGACATGGAGGACATGGAGAGACAGAAGGGACATGGGAGGCTGTGAGAGGCTTGAGAGGATATGGAGGTTATGCAGAGACGCAGGGGACATGGGAGCAGGCAGGAGACATAAGAGCACATCTAGGATATGTAGAGACACAAGGGACATGGGAGGGGGCTGGAGACAAGAGACGATATGGAGAATACAGAGAGACACAAGGGACATGGGAGGGCGAAGGAGACATGAGAGGATGTGGAGGCTATGTAGGGACAGAGGGGACATGGGAGGGGGCAGGAGATAGGAGAGGACATGGAGGATATACAGACACACAAGGGACATGGGAGGGGGCAAGAGACATGAGAGGACACTTAGGATGTGTAGACACAGAAGGCACATGGGATTATGCAGGAGACATGAAAGAACATGGAGGATATGAAGAGACAGAGGGGACATGGGAGCAGGTAGGAGACATGAGACCACATCTAGGATATGTAGAGACAGAAGGGACATGGGAGTATGCAAGAGACATGAAAGAACATGGAGGATATGAAGAGACAGAGGGGACATGGGAGCAGGTAGGAGACATGAGACCACATCTAGGATATGTAGAGACAGAAGGGACATGGGAGCATGGAAGAGACATAAGAGGACATGAAGGTTACGTAGGGACACAAAGCACACGGGTTTCTGTAAGAGACATGAGAGGACATGGAGGATATGCAGAGACAGAAGGGACATGGGAGGGGGCAAGAGTCAGAAGACAACATCGGGGATATGGAGAGACAGAAGGGACATGGGAGGGGGTAAGAGACAGATGACAACATCGGGGATATGGAGAGACAGAAGGGACACGGGAGTATGCAGGAGACATGAGAGGACATGGAGGTAATGTAGGGACACAAGGCACACGGGATTATGGAAGAGACATGAGAGGATATGGAGGATATGTAGGGAGAGAAGGGGCATGGGAGGGTGCAGGAGACAAGAGACGATATGGAGAATACGGAGAGACACAAGGGACATGGGAGGGCGAAGGAGACATGAGAGGATGTGGAGGCTATGTAGGGACAGCGGGGACATGGTTGGGGGCAGGAGATAGGAGAGGACATGGAGGATATGAAAGGACAGAAGGGGCATGGGAGTATGCCAGAGACAGAAGACAACATCCAGGATATGGAGAGACACAGGAGACATGGGAGCATGGAAGAGACATAAGAGGACATGAAGGTTACGTAGGGACACAAAGCACACGGGTTTCTGTAAGAGACATGAGAGGACATGGAGGATATGCAGAGACAGAAGGGACATGGGAGGGGGCAAGAGTCAGAAGACAACATCGGGGATATGGAGAGACAGAAGGGACATGGGAGGGGGTAAGAGACAGACGACAACATCCAGGATATGGAGAGACAGAAGGGACACGGGAGTATGCAGGAGACATGAGAGGACATGGAGGTAATGTAGGGACAGAAGGGACACGGGATTATGGAAGAGACATGAGAGGATATGGAGGATATGTAGGGAGAGAAGGGGCATGGGAGGGTGCAGGAGACAAGAGACGATATGGAGAATACGGAGAGACACAAGGGACATGGGAGGGCGAAGGAGACATGAGAGGATGTGGAGGCTATGTAGGGACAGCGGGGACATGGTTGGGGGCAGGAGATAGGAGAGGACATGGAGGATATGAAAGGACAGAAGGGGCATGGGAGTATGCCAGAGACAGAAGACAACATCCAGGATATGGAGAGACACAGGAGACATGGGAGCAGGTAGGAGACGTAAGACCACATCTAGGATGTGTAGACACACAAGGGACATGGGATTATGCAGGAGACATGAGAGGACATGGAGGCTATGGAGAGACAGAAGGGACATGGGAGGGCGCAGGAGACATAAGACCACATCCAGGATATGGAGAGACAGAAGGGATGTGGGAGTATGCAAGGAGCATGGGAGCACGTGGAGAATATGTAGGGACACAAGGGACACAGGAGTATACAGGGGACATGAGAACCCACGAAAGGTATGTAGAGACAAAAGGAAGACGGATTTATGTAAGGGACATGAGATCACAAGGAGGATGTGTAGAGACACAAGGGACATTAGAGGGCTCAGCAACTCTGGGGGCACACCAAGGGTATAGCAAGGTGGCAAAGGGAGAGCAGGGGGCTATGGGTCAGGGGAGGCCATGGGGCAGGAGGAGGGTTACTGCTCAGGAGGAGGTGGGAGCAGGGATGGCTGTGCCCCATGGGTCATTTGGGCAATGAGGCAGTAAAGTGGGTTGGGTTGGAAAGTTGTTTTTTTTTTGGTACAAAAATGCAGGAACCCAGATGCCTGAGTCCTCGGGGGGAGCAGGGCCCCAGACACCTGGGTTCCTGGGAAAGCAGCGACCCAGGCGCCTGGATCCCTGGGGGCAGAGGTGACCCAGACATCTGGGTGCCTATGGGAAGCGGGGACCCCTAGTCCTGGGTCCCTGGGGGAGTGGGGACTCAGACAGCTGGATCCCTGGGCAGGGAGAGGGGCCCCGGACACCTGGGTCCCTTGCGGGGTAGGGTGAATCAGGCCCCAGATGTCTGGGTCCCTGTTGGGGGAAATCAGGTCCCGGACACCTGGGTCCCTGTTGGGGGGGTAGAGGTGAGGCAGATGCCTGTTTCCCTGGGGGGAGCAGGGACCTGGACAGCTGGATGCATGAGGGGAGCAGGAACCCAGATGCCTGAGTCCCCAGGGGGAGCAGGGCCCCAGACACCTGGGTCCCTACCTGGGGGCATTGGGCCCTGGGTCCCTATGCATGGTGTCTCTGGGGCTACATGTGTGGGTGGGTGTGCCACAGCCACAGAAGCACGGTAGAAGGTGCGAGCTCTTTGCCCTGGGGCGCTTCTCATCTACCAGCACAACTGCAGCCCCTTGGCAGTTACTCCCCAGGACTCCAGTAGCTTTGTGTAGATGAAAAACTTGTCGCTTGTTTCACGTTCCTGAATATAGAGAAGAGCTGCTGCAAGCTGTGCAGAGAAGTAGAACGGTTCGTGCCGGTTAGTAATAGAAGGCCCGGGACATGCAGCCAGTGTCCGCTGCCGGCTTGGTGGATGGTGCAGCCTGCTGCTCCTTTGGTGAGATGTTCTCCTCCCTCGCAGCACAAGCAGAATATAGGTATTTTTCAGGTCTGCCATTTCAGGCTGCATGGAGCGTTCCATGGGAAGCCAACTTGTCAAGGTTAATGCTGAGACATCAGGTGGGCCATGGCCTGGTGGGCAGTTGCCTGATCAGTGGATTTGGGGAAGAGCCCCTCCACTGAGGCAGCCTCTTGCTGGGGCTGCAGAACACAGAGAAGGCTGTAATGCCTTTTTCTGCGGTGGGGCTGTCTTTGCCTCCCAACACCTCCAGCAGCTGCAGATGTGGAGGGTAATTTGTCCTGCAGTAGATGTCTTGGAGATGCCTCCAAGCCAAAATTGTCTTGTGGGGGGGCCTCCTTGTTGCCATTGACTCTGGAGGTGGCGAGGAGCTCCGGTCGAGAGACAAGCTCCTCAGACATGTCCTCTTGTGCGTTTTCTTTCCTCCTGAGCTGCTGCCGGGGCTCAGTGCTGGTCATGTGCTTGCCTACGCTGGTTTCCTCCTCTTGGCTTTTGGGCTCTTCAGTCCGGCGCGAGGTGGTGGCAGCAGGATGCTTTCTTCCCTGAGCCAAGCAGGGAGTTGGGAGAGGAAGGGGGCCTGGAGGGACGCCGGAGCTGTGCATGCCTCTGAGAGCTGGTGGGCTGCAAGAGGATGCTGGAGGTGCGGGGAAATGCGATGGTGGGCAATGTGCTGGCGGGACGTGTGTGCAGCAGGCAGAGGCGAGTGGTGGCGGAAGGCGAAGGCTGGAGGGTGCAGCTCAGAGGGCGGCCGGGTGCAGGGGAGCCCTGGCAGCTGGGCCAGGCTGCGGGGAGCGCAGCTGGGGCCGGGGCCCGGGCGGGGGCTGGGCGGGGAGCACTGCTGTGCGGCCGTGCTGGGGGGCGGGCGGGCTCCGGGGGCAGGACCCGGGTGTTGGGTGCCGGGAGGTGTGTGCACATTTTCTGGGTGCAGGGTGCTGGGAGGTGTGTGCACATTGCTGGCTGCAGAGTACCGGGAGGTGGGTGCTCACTGCTGGGTGCAGGGTGACAGGTGCTGGGATGCATGGTGCTGGCTGCAGGATCCTTTGAGGTGAGGTGCACGTTGCTGGCTGCCGGGTGCCTGGAGGTGGGTGCTGGGTGCAGGGTCCCAGGTGCTGAGATCCAGGGTGTGGGGTGCTGGAGTACACAGTGCCAGGGTGAGGAGTCGCAGTGCAGGGTTCCAGGGGCTGGGGTGCATGGTGCTGGGTGCAGCAGCTTAGTGCTTTCATGTGTTGAGACATCTCGGCATACTTTTTTTCTGTTTTTCCCAGTTGTGACCAGTCTGGATTACGCCTTTGGGGTGGGGTTGTGGGTGGGAACCTGCTCAGCACCAGCATCTGCAGCTCCCGCTCTGGGAGGGAGCAAGGCTAATGGTAGGCTGTGTGTGGCTGGCAGCAGCATCTCTGCCGCTGTAGGTGCTCGAGCGGATTGTATTGCTTTGCTTTGGAGGCATGCAGTGGAGACAGTTGGGAGAAGCAGCTTGCTTTGGTTCTCTGTCAGGGCCAAGGCAGAAGAGCTTAGTATGGAAGCTGGTGTAGAACGAGAGTCTTTGGAGGCAGCCCTGAAGCTGGGTCATCCTGTCGGTACGATGTTGATAGGTGCCAGGAGCAATGTCTGCCTTGTTGAGGCCTGCAGAGGCAAACCTTGCTGTGGAGCTGGAGCAAGAGCCTGGCTGTTGTTGCTGTTCAGCAGCATCCGAGTTTTTCATTTTTGTGCCAGGCCCTTGCAACGTTGGAAGCTGTCGCGGCCAGCTTCTCGGCGGACGAGCGGAAGGAGTTGGAAGAAGGGCAGAAGGAGCTCTACAGGGCCGGGAGTGGGGACAATGATGAGGCCTTGACCTCCCTGGGTAAAGACCTTTTGGCGTAGTGCTTTAGAGAAGAGAGTTGGGCGCTGAGGGAGAGTGCGAGCAAAGCTCATGTCGTGCCTTTCTTTGCTTTTGATGGGTTTTGTATTTCCCGGCTTGTGTGGAAGCCAAGTTTGCTGCAGGAGTAAAGCTGGAAAGGTGTGCGGGACCTGGACAGATACTAGAGTCGCGTCCCGCATTTGCGTGTCTCAGGTCCTTTGGGTGTTCAAGTACTGTCTGTCTTTGTTATTTCATTTGGCAGGTGAGGGGCTGAAATGGGGAGCAGGAAGATGCTCACCAGGAAAATCCAGGGATTGTAATCACCTGGACCTGGAACTTGCCAACCAGCAAGAACCCAGCAGGCATGTGATCAGCTGTGTCAGCCTTGCCTGCAGTGGCCATGAGGCAGTGGAGCTTGTGCTTCTGAGGGGAGTGAGGAAGAAGAGCAGCAGAGTGCAGACTGTGGATGTGAGAGGAGCAGACTTGGGCCTCCTGGGGGGACTGGTGGAGGAATCCCATGGGAGGCAGCTCTGAAGGGCTCCAGAAAGCTGGCAGGTCTTTCAGGCCAGCAGCCTCCAAGCTCCAGAATGGCCCATGCTGATACCCAGTTCCAGTGTCAGAGAAGGAAATCGCAACTGCTTTAGCTTCAGCACTGTTAGAGAAGGAAAGTGTAGCTGAGTTAGCTTCAGCTTAGCATCGGCCTGACTCTTCCTTAGCGTAAGTGCCTAAAGTAGACGAAGCCTGCAGGCCTCAAGGCCGAACTGTCCAGGAACTCCAGAAATTGCTGACGATGTGACATTGCTGATGATGGAACTGCAAAAGCAATTAAAGCCAGCTAATACAGATACAAAACTCACTACCCAGGAGACCAAGTGGAGTGCAGGAGACCAGATGGGATGCACCTGGCTTGTGGTTGAGCTTTGGGAAGATAAGGGACTGGTAGGAAACAAGGACATGGTAACCAGCCTGGGATGTAGGCCAGGACCTGTGCAAAGGAGACAGACACCAATCAGAAGGAGAGCGAGCACCGACTCAGGAAACAAGATTGGAGGAGACCTTCCCTGGCAGGCAGGGAAACCAAGCTGTCAAGGGTAGAATTACCCCAGAATGTCTTTGTTTGGGGTACCCAGCTCCAGCTCTTACTATGCTCTACCGTCATTTAAATAAATAAATAATTTTGCTGTTATATGTGCATGAGACTCTGCTCCTTGGAAACCTAGCGTTGGACTATTTCTACAGCACCCAGGAAACCAAGCAGACATCTCAGGAGACAGGGTGGCTAAAGAGGGAACTCAGGCATGAGCTCTAATGCAAAAAGGCAGCACACAGCCATGGGAAGCAGGGAGAGGCTGCAAAGGAGGAATTGAGAACTATTGTCCAGGCAAGTAGGGAAGCAGTTCCTCTGACACAGCCAAAGCTCCTCTAGGCTCGATGCTTGCAAGGGATGCCAGGAGCATAAAGATGATGTGCTCTTGTTTCAGTAAGAGTAGAAGCGGGAACAAGGGAAATGTGGGCCCAGGGCTGAACGGGGCAGGCTGCCATTGAGAGGGACCTAGACAGGTCACGGAATGACTGAGTGCCCAACCAGTTCTTAGGCATCTGAGACAGTTTATTGAGCCCTAACAGATACAACAGATTTGGGGTGTCAGTATAGGCGTTCCTACTATTAACAAATGGATTTGATTAACAAATACAGTGCTTAACAAGTAAACGGATTTATCAAACTATTTACATATATCAAACTGTGGACATATATTGATATGTTATGGCACAAAGAAAGGAACAGAAACAAGAGAACAGACAAAAGAAGGATAAGTAGCTCCTCTGAAAAGGGAAAAGCAGTAAAGAGGGAGGAAGCTAACACTTCCACGATTCGGACAATCTCGAACCCCTTTTACAAAGCAGCTTTGCTTCTGTAGATTGGGCAATAACCGTCCTATAGGTGCACCGAACACTCACGCAACCATGCGGCGAGATTTAAATCCCAGCAGGAATTCCTCGGGCGGCACCCCCCCCCCCCAAAATGCAACCTGTCCTCCCATTCAAAGTAATAGCAGGGTCTGTCTGTGACTACTTTGCTGGATTTACATGCGATGGCAAGCATTGCAAGTTATAGTTACCTAATCTAAGACTCCATTGGAAAAAATTACAACCACCACCACCACCAAGAAGATCCCCCCTCCTCCCCCCCCCCAGAATGCTTAACACAGCTGCCCAGAAAGGAACTCTCCCATTAGGCAGAACGATTGGACTTTTCAGATTGGTCTGCAACGGGGAAGAGAAAAAAAAATTAAGACACTTCCAAAAATTAACATTAAAGCGTTAAGTCATCAAGAAAAGGCAATGGCCTTACAACGCAGAACCAGCAGAGGCTATTTAAGAGCCATGCCGATTGTAAATCAGTCCTTGCCTCTTAGTCCCCCACAGCTCAGGTAAGCAATCACTAATGTAGTGAGTTCTTTTGTGATAACAATTACTTTCACCTTTCCCCGCCCCACCCCGTATAGCTAGGTTTCAAATATCTTGGGACTAGATTTGAAGTATCATTGTCAAAATAAATACCGGTCCATGTCCAATTTAAACTGTACCAAGGGTACACTTCTAACAAGACTGATAAATCCATGAGAAGATGCTAGTGGACCCAGGCTGCTTGGTTTTTAGCCGAAGGTAAACTCATGCTTGGCTTGGTCAAGTCAGCCACAGCACAAAGTCTTCCTAGCTCTACTAGAATGTCACTGAAAGGGTAATATTAGTAAATGTCAGAGGCTAACACGAGTAAAGATTAGTCACTAACGTTAAGCAATGTTTCTGTGAAGAAGTAGCTTTCTGGTGGTGAAAACAAATCCCCCCCCCGGTTGATTGGACTCAACCTGGAGAGCTAGGATCTAAGCCTGGGATTTAAGCACAGGAGTGCCATGAATGGCCAGCAGGAGGCATTCCCCCACGTTTGTGACTGCTAAATGAACCTCTTTCTACACAGCTCCAGGGCAGAGAACACCACCAACAGTAAGCGTATGCTGTGCTTGCTTTACAGACAGCACAGTACCGCTCTAACAACTCTCTAGGTGTTTTTTTCCTTTTAAGAACAGGTCCTGTTTTGCAAGGATGAGGCACAAATACGTATGGCCTTCCTACAGAGAAAGAAAACAACTGCTGATAACAATAAATAATTTAGGAAAATATTCATATGCTTTACAGTCAATAGCATATTCTACAAGCTGCTGAGCCTGCACATCTTCTACCTCTCCACCAAGATTTTTTTAAATTTTGCTCTTATGCTTTTACTCCTTCACTCGCCAGCCCGATAAGGTACTTCTTCAACACAAGTGCGAACGCAAAAGCTACCTGTTAGCCCGACTCAATTTCTTTTTAGCATTTTAATTTCCCTACAGAGTGAATTTCTCACATGAGGTTAGCTTCTTATTCTGAAAGAGCATTGGAATACTTTCTAAGAACTTACAAACTGCTCCCTGATCCTGCAAGCGCCGTCTTCACAGACAGTTTCCGAGTTTGCTGCTTTGTGCTTTATGTCACTGCCAAATGTTGTGCCTGTCCCGTTTTATAGAGGGTAACCTCAAACATGGACTATCCATCCCTATGCCTCCAGGTCAAGAGGGAACAGTGGAAAAACATGAAGCGCCTTTGGTATTGTAACCAGCTGATCTCTTCCAAGACATCCACAGCCCACTCAGAATAACCAAATTAAGTAGCAGAAGGATGACTTTTTAAAACAGATACATAAATAGCTTCCCAAAAGAGCACTTGCACAAGTGAGTAATTCTGGAGACAGGACACTTTTGCTTTATCACAGGAGCAGTGCCAGGCTGTTCCCCTTCCCTTACACAAACTCATTCAAAAGGTCCGAGAACTGACATAATACCAGCCTGTGCACATGATGCGTCCACAGGCTATGCTAGCGCAACCGCACGTGTAAAGAACAGCCCAGCTTCTCCCCGGGAAACTCTACAGCAAGTCTGCATTGTGCAATTATGTGCAATTGTAGCAGCTATTGCAGCTATTGCAGTTATGGAAAGAGTGAGCGACGGAAATTGTGGAACAGCTTTAGTACTGTACTTTACTGCTCTACACGTTCTTTATCTCGCCTTGCCGTGTCAGCAGGAAAAAGTTTCTTCCTTGGTTATTTGAACTCCTGACAATAGGCAAAGCTTGAAAAAAGCAGTGCGTCCCTTTCCCCGCTTGCAAGACAAGAAAAAAAGCCCCATTTAGAATATGATGGAGAAAAACATCTCAAACCACTCTCAGTATTGACAAGGGGGATTTGTAAAGAAATGGTACAGTATAGCTCTGCGTGAGTCTCAGGGCGTCTTTCCTGAAGCATAACCACAGGGCGACACTCATAAAGGAGGAGACTTAGTCACATTACCTAGAAACAGAACTCTTGGAAAAACTTCTAAGAACGGGCTCCAGGCACTGGGAGGCAATCCTGTGTAGCGATAGCAAGTGACTGTACGACTTTAACGTGGCTGCGCTTGACTGCCTGAGATGGCCTTAGACGACCCACGTGTCTCCACCTTAGTCAGTTGGCCAAAACAAGAACGGGGTTTCCACGCAACTTATTGGCAACGCGTTGTTATTTGCTGCTCAGGCTTCCAGTCCGTTTCCAATCAAGAGACAGCTTAGTTTTAGCCACATGAAGTACAGTGACATTTTAAATGTACCTTCCAAAGTTAGTGGTTGAACGGAACTGAAGAGGCTAGAGGGAGACACAGACAGGAGGGCAGGAGGAGATTGAATAGCAAAAGGAGTGACAGCAGAGCCGTCATTACGGGACCAGACTACAGACGCGACTCCACACCTGCAACCGTGACAATGACGGCCAGCAGAGCAGAGGAATAGAAGGCTTGGAGAGAGAGTTTGCACCACGGGCAATAGTTCCTTCTCTTTTCTAAGGCTTCCCTCCTTTTGGTATGAGTTGTTCATTAAAATGTATTCAATTCCGAGGAGGAGGAGGAGGAGCGCCTCCACAGGGCCCAGTCACCATCATCACAGCCACCGAGTCTGACAAGAGTTCTCACAGAGAGACCTGGAGGTATCAGCAGACTTTGCCCGTGGGGAAAAATGGACTCTACGCAGACTGCTTTATTACTTTGTTGCTTACAGAAGGGCTCCATGCTGTTCAGTAGCTGTTATTTCAGTCTTCGCGCCTCGACTGCAGAGAGTTGGGCTAAGGCGTGGGATGACAGAGTTGCGGTAACAGAGCTGGGATAAGGCACTGGCTTGTGATTTGAGAACAAAATGGCAATCATGGGTTGATCTGTTGCAGCCTTTCTTCTAGTATTAAGCAAATGACTCACTCTTTCTGTGCTTCAGCGCCCACCCTGTAAAGCAGTGGGGGCAGGGGGCTAATGCAGTACGAGTGTCACAGGGACGGAGATAGTAGAGGCTCTGAGGCAGACAGATCCTCCAGCAATGGGTGCTAGGCCACATACAAAGAGAGAGGTCTAACCTCCTAGACAAACAAATGTCATAACCATTTACTTGCTGAGCCTCTGCAGACTGCTCTGTGAAATCATCCGTGCTAACTGAGATGCACCTGGTAGAAAAAAAAAACACTACAGATGCTACACAGAAAGCCACAGGCTTAGCAACAGCTGTAGGAGCAACTGGGGGAAACGTCAAGAACTCCCTTTGAGTACTCTAGATGAAGAGAAATGTTTGGCACTCAACTACAGAGGTCAGCTCAGAGCAGTGGAAACATTACCTCACCTTTGCTTGACCTGCAATTCTCTGTAGGGGGCCAGAGCAGCTTTGGGGTGTTGGAGAGAATCTGAACCCTTTCACCTGCAGTGTAGGTGACAGCAGCAAAAGCCATGGATTTTTCCCTCTAATCTCTTGCTCTGTGTATCTGTTAACCACATCATCCGCAAAGTTGTTCCTTCCCCGTGCTTTTTATAGTAGTTCAGCTACAAAGGGCCAATTAGACATTACCAGAACCCAAAGGGTTGCTTGTTCTAAAAAAACAGCTATAGAGTAAAACCCACTTGTCACGATACTGACAAGCCGGAGCATCTATTCTGAAGAAAGAGAAAAGGAAAATGTAGAGGAACTTCCTATCTTGGCATCTTTCCAGAGATGCTGCTAGTGAGCTCCCTGGCTTGAAGTACAACAAAACACCATCTTCACTGTGTGTTCTTAGCAGTTCTGCACTGAACGGTGCTCCTCAATGCAGACTCCGTGGAAAGCCATCTTCCTTTTGTGTGGAGTGGAGGAGGGCCAGATATTCCGACTGGCTAATTCTTTAAGGAAAGGAAATCCACTGCAAGCCACTGAAAGGATAAAAGCCTTCAGAAAGGATGACTGTAGAATGTCGATGAATTCTGCACCAATTCCACCTGTTATGCATCTCATCGTTAAGGGTTAGACTGAAAAGACCAGAAAGCGTCATACACTGAACACGTTCTGCCTCAAATTTCCTGGAAATCAATGCTGTACTTCATCAGATGAGGCACATTACAAGTTGTCATCTTCTAATACTCCACACACATTAATTTCCAAAAGAGTATTAGCTCAGTCTCTCTCAACGAATTTCTTTCAGTGGAAACTAACACACATTCTGAAAATCCATGACAATCCATCTCAGGCTAAAAGAAAACTCCACACACGATGCTCTTGAAGCAAACTGTGTCCTGGAGTTTCCCAGGGCTTCTTTCACCACACTCTCGGAAAACATTCCACATGGATTTTCAAGGCGCAGTGGCCATAAGAACTTGCCAGAAGACGTCGCAGACTTAAATAACCGAGAAGAGTTTGTTCCAAATGTTCACTCTGTGACAGGCCTTTTGGAGTGGGAGAGCTTCTCGCTCAGTTATCTACAATGAATCTCCAGAGGGTGACTACACCTTTTGTCTCTAGAACTGCTTTCTGACTGTAAGGGACTTCTGAAAGTCCTTTTGTCCTGCACAAAAACTGCAGGAAACAAAGCCCTAGACTTTATTCAATGGCTTTCTTTTCCTTTTATGTCCTCCCTAGATGTGTGGTCAACAATTTGCGGGGGAGGGTTGCCTTTTTTTTCTTTTTTTTTTTTTTCCATTGTGCTCCCCGACAGCTAGCAGGTCCACTGTCTGGGGAATCTTTAACCTGGAAGGAATAGATGGCACTTGGGTAACAAGGAGTTGGGTCAGCTCTTCTGATCACAGAAGACATTGCCTTTTCCTAATTTCCTTGACGTTAATCCCTTTGCACCTTAGTGTCTCGTGCCTAAAGAGGTTCCAGCAAGACAGCAGACGAGAGTAATCCAGCTTGCCTCACACCGTTTTACATCTTTGAAGAAAGCAATTATTTTGTGTGGCCCTTATTCGAAAGCGTACTAACATTCTAAACTCCAGAGCCAAGAAAGGCAGAAAATTGCGTCCAGAGACGCATACTGTGGGTTACCGTCTCTCATCTCCTTTCACATGGTCAATACAGACTCGCTCTGCATACTACACAGAAAGTCATTCTCTGACCTAGTTGCCCAATGATCAGATGACTATCACGGCTGGAGATCGTGGAGACCTCTTGCAAGTTATCACAATAGTTCCAAAAACCAAGGTCACAATCAGAGGCCTCCTCTAATCCAAGCCCAGAGCCGCTCTCTCAGCTCATTATCCAGTAAAAAAGCAGACCCTCTGTTTTACACTCACGTGGAATACTCCTCCAACAAATTCACAAATGAACGTAAAGAAAGAATGACTTTTTGACCACTGAAACACTTCAGCTTTTCTTTCCCGATAGTCTGCGTGCACACAAGGCACTCCACGAAAGTGAGCATATTCCTCCATCCTTTGGCTTTAGACTCCAAACCTGCAGTAGTCACACCGGTACAGCTATGACACCGCCCAGCTATTCACTAACTTCTACTCACCTCACATTCCTACCCCTACCAAAATATAGACCAGATCCAGCTGCAACAGGACACTGCTGAGCCTCTCCTTGACCTGCAGTGTCCTACACACTACTGTAGAACCTGTAAGGGTTCTACAATACTCATTTTGCAAGTGTGCTAACGCTCTCTTACAGTTTCTATTGCTCAGCTGCACCTTTCTTGTTTGTTTCCATACTCTTGGTCATACTCAGATCAGAAGAGAGGATTCCTGAAAAGGTGACCAGCACAAGCAATCTTTTTAGCAAGGCAAAGCTGGGCAAACGGCAAGCATCTCTCAACAACTGTTTAGTAGCAACGCTGTATGGCACACAATGGTAATAATATTACAGGCCTAGCACAGCAAATGCATGCTGCTCTTTGTGGCCCAGAAAGCGTTTCATGAAGGTGCCCCATGCAGTGATTACTATACTATGGCTATAAAGGACCAGTGCTTCACTTAGCATGGCTTTATCTGGCATAATGCAAATGAAAGCCTGAAGGAAACCTGGGCTTCAGTCAGGGTCAAGGTGGAGTCTCCAACCCTCTAATACTCTCAGGTCAGGTTATCATTTGGAGCTTGACCTGCAGTGTCCCCGAAATGCTTCTGCAATACTCATGCTGCAAGTTTCCTAATGCTCTTCTACATTTTCTCTTCCTCAACTGTACCTTTTTTGTTGGTTTTCATGCTCTTGGGTCATACTCTTTGCTCTTCAATGCTTTCTCTTCCTCTTCTACATTCTATGCTACATTTTCACTTTAGTGGGTTTCTCTTTGATTTTACGTCATCAGACACAAACTTTCACCTGGAGGCTTCTTTTGGTAAACAGTCTCTACTAACCAGCCCTACGAGCATGGGGCTTCTCCTTGGGCTCCTTTTCAGTTGGTGAGTCTCTGCGGATCCTACACTATGGCAAGATTTCATTCCTCCTTCTTACCAAGAGGAAAATTAGTAACAAATTCTTCTTTCTTGGTATTTCATGAGACCGCTAATACTGTGGCCGTTCTTACCTAACGACTCAGATATAATTTATGTTTTTAACCAACTCCTTTGATTTACTTTGAACTGAACTGAAGGCTAACGGTGTACGTAGGTGTCTAGCTTTTAAGCAACAGCCCCAAGAACAAATTGTGCAAGCCCTGAGAAAATAAATCCTGGCATTTTTACAGTGAGAACAAATTAAAAATCTTGCCAATGCTACACTTTCAAACAGAAATCAGCATCCTGATACAGCCAGCCGACAAAGCTGCTACTAAATGGTCAAGGCCCACATTTCCTTAATTGCCCTTTTGCTATCACTGGGCCTTAAATCAAAATGAGTATGCAGAAGATCATTACTTAGCTCCACAAATGCACATCTGCTCCAAAAAGTGGTCCAGAGTACCTCAGTATGTTGTGTGACTACTCGCCTTCTTCGAGAAATACATTGTCTACATTTTGGTTGCAACACCACCGCATAAGTACAGCTCAGGTGACGGTGACGCGCTGAACGATTTGTCTCAGCACAGAGATAAAAGTACTTCCTGAGGAACCACCTTTATAGAGAGCGGTCTCAGGTAGCAGCCTCTGACTTCATGGACCGCAAGAATTTTGGGCCTTACAGGCTGTCCTGAAGCTATAAGGGCCATTCCTTTTCATCCTCCTGGTTAATAAATAGATTTTTTTTTTTTTATAGCAGGTATAAAGACAGTTGAAGAGAAATTTTTTTTTTTAATAATTCCTGTACTGAGTTTGAGTACCTTCTGGCTTTCGGTTAAAAGGAAACTAAATTGCCATATGCAGTTGAAATACTTCAGCACAGACTCCATGAATTCAGGGCTACTTGTCATATAAGGCATCAAGCAGAGCCCACTAGGGGCACTGAAGCCATTGACAATGTCTAGTCTTACAAAAGCCATGGATTAACTCATCTGTACTCTCTGGGTCCTAATGGTTTGGCCGACTGATGATGGTGCAAGACTCTCAGACAGAAGGTAATTGCCTCTCTCTCTTTTTTTACTATAGATCAGCAATAATCTATCCCTTTCTCCCAGACTTAGGTCACTGCAAAGTTTTCTTCTGTTTATGTCACCACCTCGCTCCATCAGAGAGTCCTTCGTCGTCTTCCCATGGCAGTGACAAAAAAAAAGGATTTACTTTTAAGTGCCACCTCTGTGGCATCTGACTACCCCAGGAAGGCTTGACTTGTCTGATGGATTCCACTCTCTGCAGAAGATCATGACGTTCAGAACAAACGGAGCTCTTTGTCCTTCTCAGATATGCCAAGACTCTTTTCTAGACAGATTAAGACACTGGCAGGAGGCGATTGCTGAGCTCTTCCATAAAGCAGGAACCAGAAAAGATCCGTGCATTCAGTGGCATGGCCCTTCTCTTTTTAGTTATTATCGCTTGAAGTTTACAAGCAAAAATGAGTAAGTGTTCTGCCAGAACTTTTCTTCATATTAACCCCTCTGGCGACACTAAACTTCACTTTCCCGTCCGCTCTCCAGCACACCCCTGTCTCCCATGGCATCTGAAATATTTGCCAAGGCCTGAAACCACGCAGTCACCTCTTCCCCTCTCACCCCTTACTACTACTGCCTACAACTTCCCTGGAACTCGCCACAGTTCAAGGACACTCACTCACTCACGGGGTCCCACCTGCCTAAAGCTTAGCTCCTCTTCTCCCTGAGCCACTGCATCTTTTCTTGAACTCTCACCCTAGAACATCCCTGCTCTCTTTAACTTATGAGTCACTATCCCTGGAAAACATTTGTTGAGATCCTTTATCAAGCATGCACTATAACAAGGAAATGGATTGTAGTCTTGTTGAAGCAAGCTATACTTGAGGTACTAATGGGATTGCGGATTAAGGGTCCTACAGGGCCCCCTCAGAAGAGCTTGACCCTTGCGGAAGCCCTCGCAATCCGAGCTTTTACATCCACTCACCCAAAAACCGCATAACTGCATCCTTGCAGACTTCCAGGCTGTTGCCTTAACCTTTTGGTTGCCTTAGAACTCATTACTTAACTCCTGATGTCAAATGACACCACTGAGTTGTGTCCAGTTCCATCACGATGCCGACTCTGGGGCCATTACAACTGAAAGGGAAAAGCATGCAGGTCCCTTCTCTCTCCCTCCCGTGACTAGGACCGTTTCCCACACCCTACCTTCAGACAGTCTCCAAACAGAGCAGTGGAGCATGGAAGTTTTATCACTGTTTCCTTATCTTACCTAGTCTGTTACAGAGACTAGGCTCAGGTGTCTCTTCCAAAATCTTTGCAACACAAACAACTGCACCCTAGAGCAGTTAGAGCCAATTCAACAAGGGGATGTAGCCAGGCAAAGTCACAAAGCCAGATGATGGGCTACACAGTGCGCGTGAGGGGGAGCTCTCAGGAGAGCTAGGAGTGGAAATGTAGGAAACGTAGTAGGATGGTGTGGTACAAATGGCGTCATCAGAAACTCAAGTGAACAGTACCTATTTATATGGCTACTATCCCTCCTCAGTCACCACGCGCTCATCACTGTAGCACAGAATTTGCTCCACTGAAAAGGCCATTTAAATCCAGCTCTTTGGCTTCGCTCAACTAAGCAGTTTACGCTCATTTGCCTTGGAATGCTCTTCTACTCCCTAAAAACAATAACAGAAAAACAGCTTTTAATATCCTTGAATTTGAAAACACACCAGCTTCTTTTTAATAACTGCCGGAAAACTGTACCTAAACATACTTAAAACTACATTTTTCATTCTTTTTACTTAACTGCCACTTGCTTGAATTCAAGACTTTTGCAGGGGTCACAGCTCTACAAGTGGAAGACGCAAACCCCAGGTCACGTTCACAGGACTCCCACAGTTTGGACTTAAAGTCCAATACCTAAGACTTGGAATCGATTTTTCAGTGCTGGTAATATAGGCTTCGGATGATATTGAATTATGTGTGCATGCACAAACACATTATACATGGGGGCACAGACTTTGTACAGAGCAAAAAGCAGAGAGAGAGAAACACAGACACTAATATTAATGTATTACCGTTTACATCCTACTACCAGACGAGGAATGCTGTCACAGAGGTACAAGGGAAACCTTTCTGTCTCCTCAGTGACTGCTGGTAGAAGAGGGAACACTATGCGAGCATTCGGGCTTTGCAGAAGCGGGTATGGATCCAGCGGAGCTAACTCCTTCCTCTTTGACGTGAAATCATGCTTGTGTATGGGCAAACTTTGGGACTGCTGTCTGTGCCTAAGAAGTCCACAGCATTTAACCGATTTAGCGGTCAAAAGGGATAGAAATATTGCGATAGAAATCTATGTCTAACAAAAAGGCTTCTGGACAATGGCTTTGAGGTTTAATTCTTATCCTTTCTTTATAGACCGAGACACGGGAAGAAACCCCCCCCCCCACATACCCCGAGCACAAAACCAGCGTTTCATTAACACCACATTCTACCAAAAAGAGTACAGCAGTTCTGAGTCGGTGGGTGAAAGGCAGTTGCATGACGAAAAGAAACAGACTAAAAATATAAAAAGCCAGACATGAATCCTTCTTTTTATCCGGGAGCCCTCAGTCTTAACTCTCATAACCCCATTTCCTACCATACGCCCATACTTCATTTTCAGCTCCAACTGTAACTTCTTGCAGGGAAGAAGCGCTTTCTTATTCATAACAAGTAGCCACTCCACCAGCATTGCTTCATAACAATAATGAATGACTATAGCTAGTCAACCGTTGTAGGTTGTTACCTCAGCCGTGCCGCCACCGCGCCCGCTCGCCCGGCCTCTACGCCCGGCCGCCCTCCGCCCCACACCCTCCAGCCTTCGCCTTCCGCCACCACTCGCCTCTGCTTGCTGCACACACGTCCCGCCAGCACTTGCCCACCATCGCATTTCCCCGCACCTCCAGCATCCTCTTGCAGCCCACCAGCTCTCAGACGCACGCACAGCTCCGCGATGCCTTTTCCTTCCGTTGTGACAGGCCTTGCTGGGGCTCCTGGCATCAGGCCCTTATCTATGGGACTTCCCATGGCAGTTTGTCGCTTCTTTTAGCCGACTTGCCACTTTCCACACAGGAAAGTGCGATTCGCCCGTTAGAGCGATTCCTAGATTCACTCGGGCGTAGCTGCTCTTGCAGTCATCCGTTCCACCTCTCTGTTCTCCCCTTCCTTGGAGGTCGCCGAGGGGGGTGCAAAGTCCAGGGGACTCCACGTGAAGCACACCACGTGTGCACCTCTTTGTTCTTAAAATGTGACCCGTTGTCGGATGGTAGTTCTCGGCGCAAGGGAAAAGTGGCAAAGCAGCTGCTGAAGCAGCTGCAGTTGCTAGACCAGTTGCAGCTCGGGCGGGGGGCACATCCCCGATACCACTCCTTGTTTCTACTCCTGGGAGAAGGTGTTTCCAGCCTTCCGCTCGTCTCCCTGAGGGGCCAATACACTCCGCCTGGCAAGTTTCCCCGAGTACTTTACCTTCTCTGAGACTGGCGAGCTGTTTGTTGTCCCTGCGACATGCACTGTACCATCGCTTGACAAAAATGGCCTGAGTCTACAATGTGCTTTGCCGGGGCTTTTGTCACAGGCCAGCCTCTCCTCGCAGCCCCTTGAAATAAATCAAAGCTCCCAGCAGGTCCTAGCCATTCCGGTAGCCATTTGCCCAGCCGTTCTGCCGCAGAAATGGGTCATACATGGCTTCTGGCCAGAGGAGGAGCAGCCCTCTGATTCCACTTTGCCTCAGGGTTGCGGGGGTTTGGTGGGCACATACATGTCCTGCGGGGATGTTCTGAGCTTGAGCTCTATGCTAAGTCTTTTCCCAGGCAGTCCCCCCCCCCCCCCCACACACACACACCTCTCCCACTGACTTGCCGATTGCTTTTCAGCCAGCTGCCCAGCCAGCGGGGGGCCCGGCCCGCGGAGCACGCGCGGCCCTCGAGGCACAGGCGGCGCCTCGCTCCAGGGCCGTTTCCAGCGCTCGGAGCTCTGCTAGCGGGGCCGAGCCGGCCATTGCCTCGGCGAAAGCTTCTCCGCGCTCTCGCGGCAGAGCTGCGGCTCGGCCTCCGCAGGGTTTCCCGGGGCGCCGGGCGCGCCCGCCGCGGCCCCCGAGCCCGGCTTCGCTCTCGCCGTGCCGGGCAGCGGCGCCGCTCCCGCCGACGAGGCCGCAGGGCAGCGCTCCGCAGGCGTCCCCGGGCGCTCGGCACTCGCCGCTCGCTCGCTCGCTCGCTCGCTTTCTCCGGCCCCTCTCTCGCCCCCGCGGATCTGCAGACGAAGCCCCTCGCTGCTCTGCAGTCTTTGTGCTGTCCCCCGGCGCAAAGGCGCAAAGGCTGGCCGGGTAAAACGCGTTTGAAACACAGCACCAGGCACACACAACTTGACTTCCCTTTCGCGACTTAATGGCTCGCTAGTTAGCAGCCCTTCAGACGCCGCTAACAGCACTTTCTCCAGGGCAGGGCAGGGCAGGGCAGGGCAGGGCAGGGCAGGGGGGGGTCCCTCGAGCCTTGCGAGCCTTGCGGCGATTTAGAGCCAAAGGCAGTAGGGTAGTCCTTTGGACCTTGCGCACCTTGTTGCCATCATCCCCACGGCGAGCCCTTATCGCCTATGCCTGTATGTAGCGTAGCTGGGGGTGTGGGGTGGATCGGCCCCGTACACTGGTAAGTGACACTTTCCGCCTTTAAAGCAGCTAATGCTTCCTGATGGTTTGCTTGCCAGGTCCAGACCGCCTTGTTCGTCAGCACATCGTACAGAGGTCTCGCCAGCCTCCTGAGTCCAGCAATGAGTGACCTGCAAAACCCAAGAGGGTTTTTTTTTTCCCCTAGAATACTCCGTTGCTGTAATTGTGGGAGTAATTCTGTCACAGGTTTTGTGACAGGAGCAGGGAGCGTCTACTGAGCAATGTTGACTGGTTTGCTGTTGGGCAGGAGTGGGGCTCTTCGTAGGAGAGTCCTAGGCTTAATCCTACGGAGATGAGTTTGTCCTGTCACTGGAGGACTACCGATTTCCCACGTACCCCAGCTATCTAGGCCAGACTCTCCTTGCAGAATATCCATTCCCAGACTATTCATTGCGCCCAAGAACAGCAAGACCTCCAATGCTACGTCCATTGGAGAGTATTCATTTCGCCCGTCCAACTGGGTAAGTGTTAGGCGCACCATTAAGGCCTCCTACAGCAACTGCTTGTTTCTTGAAAGGAGCTTTACCTCCACAGGTACGCTGCCGTGTTGTGGAAAGCTGCGCTGCCGTATGCATGCAAAATGTTGTGGGATACTTCTCCTTGACAGCGCCCAACCTTTCGGGGCTGTGGTTCGGTGTAGCTGTCGGGGCGGCCGCGACTCGCGGGGAGCGCAGCCGGGGCCGGGGCCGGGGGCTGTGCGGGGGCGGGGGCGGAAATCCTCCCCGCGCAGAGGCAGAGGCAGCGGCAGCGGCAGAGGCAGAGGCAGAGGCAGAGGCAGAGGCAGCGGCGGCGCGGCCGTGCCAGGGGGGCGGGCGGACGAGCTCCGGGGGCAGGACCTGGGTGCTGGGTGCAGGGTGCCGGGAGGTGCGTGCACGTTGCTGAGTGCTTTAGAGAAGCGAGTTGGGCGCTGAGGGAGAGTGCGAGCAAAGCTCATGTCGTGCCTTTCTTTGCTTTTGAAGAAAGGGTTTTGTATTTCCCGGCTTGTGTGGGAGCCAAGTTTGCTGCAGGAGTAAAGCTGGAAAGGGGCGCGGGACGTGGCCAGCTGCCATTTGGGGCTGCTGGAGGTGGATGCAAAGAGCATTTTGGAGCTGCTCGAGCTTTTTTTTCCCTCTGGGAAAGCGGCTGCCCGGCTGCCCTGCGGTGCTCTGGGCTGCTGCCCAAAGCACCGCTTGCTCCTGCTTTTCCTTGTGCCCACTTTGTCCTTTGAGCTCTGCAAAAGACTTCCAAAGTGCTTTTCCCCCCAACAGCCCCTGATGTCTGTGAAGCTGCCAGGTCCTTTGCGAGTCCAGGTAATGCCTGGCTTTGTTTTTCTGTTTGGCAGGTGAGGGGCTGAAACGGGGGGCAGGAAGATGCTCATCAGGAAGATCTGGAGAAGCCAGGCGAGAGTGGAAAGCTGTGCTCGCGACAGAAAGCAAACGGCGTGGGAGGGTGAACGCAGGGCAGCTCGTGAAGGGAGGGCTTTTTCAGCAAGTCCCTGAAGGCTGTTGTCCAGGGGAGTCGGGACCCTGTACAAGTGCCGTGTGGTGACACCTTGGCTCTGTGGGTCCTTTGCAGCACGGGAGGCTATGTAGGGACACAAGGGACACGGGAATATGCAAGGGACATGAGAGCACCCAGACGATATGTAGCTCCAGCTCTTTCCGCAGTTTGGAGAATCAGGGGAACATCCAAGCAGCAGTTTCTGAGGGAAGAACAGAGCTAACTTCCTGGCTGGCAACATCCTTCCCACAAGCTGCAGAGAATCCTCTGAGCAGAGAGGAATGCCAAGACAATCACAGGCCCTGGAATGGGACAAGTTAGGAAAACCAATTGTGTAGCGAGTGAGAGAGCAAAGAGAGAATCCTTTGCGATACACCTTCAAGGAGGGGAAGAATACGTCAGTCGCTGTAAAACAAGACCACTGTCCTGGAAGCTCCGATACTCTCACTCATTTTTCTTTCTCTAGTTCATGGGATTTGTTTCCCTTTTTTCACGTCAGGGAAATAGAGCTGGCCAGCAAAACTGCCTTTCATGGTCTCTCAACTGTTCCAGTGGCAGAAGAACAATGTACAACCAGCAGCAGGACCGAGGTGGGTTAAACTTGTGGCAGAAGGGAAATGCAGTCTTGGAGCAGCTCAAGGGGCCCTGCCTTCTGCTCTTAAGACATGGACTCTCTGCGCTCTTGTGTACATCCCACAGCTGGACTGAGCAGGCAGATTTTGGAGTTGAACGGGACCTCCTTTAGCCTGCCATTCATTCCCCCTCCCCAAACCCTACATTCAGATGTCTACTCCAGAGGAATCTGGAGCATGCGATCCTGCCCCAGGATCATGCCTTGCACCTGCCCCAGCATCCTGTCCTGGCATCTGCGCTGGCACCTGCAGCGTGATGCTGCCCCGGGATCTGCCTGTGCTGCCCCAGGACGTGCCCGATGCCAGGCGTCCGAGGGAGCCCGGTGTCCCTCAAAGGCGGCGTCGGAGGAGCCGCCAGGAGTGTCGGTAACGGCGGCGTCGCAGAACGCGGTGTCCCGGCAACAGCGGCGTCCGAGGGAGCCGGAGGAGCCGGTAACGGCGGCGTCCGAGGGAGCCCCAGGTGCCGGGAGCGGCGGCGTCGGAGGAGCCGGAGGAGCCGGAGGAGCCGGGAGCGGCGGCGTCCGAGGAGCGGCGGCGTCGGCGCGGCCCAGGCGTCAGGGGACGCAGGCGACGAGGGACCGCGGGGCCGGGGCGTCCAGGCGTTGGCGTGCGGCGGCGACGAGGGGCCCCGGCGAGCGAGGGAGCGAGGTTTGGGGGCGGCGCCCGCCATGGGCGGGGGCAGGTCGCGTCTCCTGGCGGGGCTCCGCGGCTGGCTCGGGCCGGGGCCGGGTTGGGGGCCGGGGCCGGGGTGGGCAGCGGGGTCCCGGGGCGGCAGCGGGAGCGCGCGGGCGGCAGGAGGCGGGGCCGGGGCCGGGGCCGGGGTGCGGGTTGGGGTCCGAGTCCCGGTCCGGGGCGGGATCGGGGTCCAGGTTGCAGTCCTTGAGCGGGGCTGGGGCCGGATCGGGGTCCCGGTTGGGGTCCTTGAGCGGGGCCGGGCCGGGGTCCGGGTTGCGGTGTGGGGCTGGGGCCGGGTCGGGGTCCGGATTGGGGTCCTTGAGCGGGGCCTGCTCGGGGTCCGGGTTGCGGTCCGGGGCCGGGGCCGGGGCCGGGTCCGCGGCCTGGTCCGGGGCCGGGTCGGGGTCCGGGTCCGGGTCCGGGCGGCAGCGCGGGGCCCCGCGGGGTCCCGCCCCCGCCGAAGGGGCAGCGGCCGCCGGCAGCCGCCGAGCCCCCCCCGCGGCTCCGGGCAGCGCCGCCGCTCGCGGCGACCCCGGCGTCCGGCAGGAGGCAGCGGCTCGGGCAGCGGCGGCAGTGCCCGGGGGGCCGGGGGGGACACGGGGGAGACGGAGGGAGAAGGGGGACGAGTGGGGAGCCGGGGGAAACGGCAGGACACAGGGGACATGAGAGCGAAGGGAGGCTCTGTAGGGACAGAAGGGACACAGGAGGGTCTGGGGAACAAGGGAGACATAGGATATGTAGAGAGAGAAGGGAGATGGGAGGGGGCAGGAGACAAGAGGGGACATGGAGGACATGGAGAGACAGAAGGGACATGGGAGGCTGTGAGAGGCTTGAGAGGATATGGAGGTTATGCAGAGACGCAGGGGACATGGGAGCAGGCAGGAGACATAAGAGCACATCTAGGATATGTAGAGACACAAGGGACATGGGAGGGGGCTGGAGACAAGAGACGATATGGAGAATACAGAGAGACACAAGGGACATGGGAGGGCGAAGGAGACATGAGAGGATGTGGAGGCTATGTAGGGACAGAGGGGACATGGGAGGGGGCAGGAGATAGGAGAGGACATGGAGGATATACAGACACACAAGGGACATGGGAGGGGGCAAGAGACATGAGAGGACACTTAGGATGTGTAGACACAGAAGGCACATGGGATTATGCAGGAGACATGAAAGAACATGGAGGATATGAAGAGACAGAGGGGACATGGGAGCAGGTAGGAGACATGAGACCACATCTAGGATATGTAGAGACAGAAGGGACATGGGAGTATGCAAGAGACATGAAAGAACATGGAGGATATGAAGAGACAGAGGGGACATGGGAGCAGGTAGGAGACATGAGACCACATCTAGGATATGTAGAGACAGAAGGGACATGGGAGTATGCAGGAGACATAAGAGGACATGAAGGTTACGTAGGGACACAAAGCACACGGGTTTCTGTAAGAGACATGAGAGGACATGGAGGATATGCAGAGACAGAAGGGACATGGGAGGGGGCAAGAGTCAGAAGACAACATCGGGGATATGGAGAGACAGAAGGGACATGGGAGGGGGTAAGAGACAGATGACAACATCGGGGATATGGAGAGACAGAAGGGACACGGGAGTATGCAGGAGACATGAGAGGACATGGAGGTAATGTAGGGACACAAGGCACACGGGATTATGGAAGAGACATGAGAGGATATGGAGGATATGTAGGGAGAGAAGGGGCATGGGAGGGTGCAGGAGACAAGAGACGATATGGAGAATACGGAGAGACACAAGGGACATGGGAGGGCGAAGGAGACATGAGAGGATGTGGAGGCTATGTAGGGACAGCGGGGACATGGTTGGGGGCAGGAGATAGGAGAGGACATGGAGGATATGAAAGGACAGAAGGGGCATGGGAGTATGCCAGAGACAGAAGACAACATCCAGGATATGGAGAGACACAGGAGACATGGGAGCATGGAAGAGACATAAGAGGACATGAAGGTTACGTAGGGACACAAAGCACACGGGTTTCTGTAAGAGACATGAGAGGACATGGAGGATATGCAGAGACAGAAGGGACATGGGAGGGGGCAAGAGTCAGAAGTCAACATCGGGGATATGGAGAGACAGAAGGGACATGGGAGGGGGTAAGAGACAGACGACAACATCCAGGATATGGAGAGACAGAAGGGACACGGGAGTATGCAGGAGACATGAGAGGACATGGAGGTAATGTAGGGACAGAAGGGACACGGGATTATGGAAGAGACATGAGAGGATATGGAGGATATGTAGGGAGAGAAGGGGCATGGGAGGGTGCAGGAGACAAGAGACGATATGGAGAATACGGAGAGACACAAGGGACATGGGAGGGCGAAGGAGACATGAGAGGATGTGGAGGCTATGTAGGGACAGCGGGGACATGGTTGGGGGCAGGAGATAGGAGAGGACATGGAGGATATGAAAGGACAGAAGGGGCATGGGAGTATGCCAGAGACAGAAGACAACATCCAGGATATGGAGAGACACAGGAGACATGGGAGCAGGTAGGAGACATAAGACCACATCTAGGATGTGTAGACACACAAGGGACATGGGATTATGCAGGAGACATGAGAGGACATGGAGGCTATGGAGAGACAGAAGGGACATGGGAGGGCGCAGGAGACATAAGACCACATCCAGGATATGGAGAGACAGAAGGGATGTGGGAGTATGCAAGGAGCATGGGAGCACGTGGAGAATATGTAGGGACACAAGGGACACAGGAGTATACAGGGGACATGAGAACCCACGAAAGGTATGTAGAGACAAAAGGAAGACGGATTTATGTAAGGGACATGAGATCACAAGGAGGATGTGTAGAGACACAAGGGACATTAGAGGGCTCAGCAACTCTGGGGGCACACCAAGGGTATAGCAAGGTGGCAAAGGGAGAGCAGGGGGCTATGGGTCAGGGGAGGCCATGGGGCAGGAGGAGGGTTACTGCTCAGGAGGAGGTGGGAGCAGGGATGGCTGTGCCCCATGGGTCATTTGGGCAATGAGGCAGTAAAGTGGGTTGGGTTGGAAAGTTGTTTTTTTTTTGGTACAAAAATGCAGGAACCCAGATGCCTGAGTCCTCGGGGGGAGCAGGGCCCCAGACACCTGGGTTCCTGGGAAAGCAGCGACCCAGGCGCCTGGATCCCTGGGGGCAGAGGTGACCCAGACATCTGGGTGCCTATGGGAAGCGGGGACCCCTAGTCCTGGGTCCCTGGGGGAGTGGGGACTCAGACAGCTGGATCCCTGGGCAGGGAGAGGGGCCCCGGACACCTGGGTCCCTTGCGGGGTAGGGTGAATCAGGCCCCAGATGTCTGGGTCCCTGTTGGGGGAAATCAGGTCCCGGACACCTGGGTCCCTGTTGGGGGGGTAGAGGTGAGGCAGATGCCTGTTTCCCTGGGGGGAGCAGGGACCTGGACAGCTGGATGCATGAGGGGAGCAGGAACCCAGATGCCTGAGTCCCCAGGGGGAGCAGGGCCCCAGACACCTGGGTCCCTACCTGGGGGCATTGGGCCCTGGGTCCCTATGCATGGTGTCTCTGGGGCTACATGTGTGGGTGGGTGTGCCACAGCCACAGAAGCACGGTAGAAGGTGCGAGCTCTTTGCCCTGGGGCGCTTCTCATCTACCAGCACAACTGCAGCCCCTTGGCAGTTACTCCCCAGGACTCCAGTAGCTTTGTGTAGATGAAAAACTTGTCGCTTGTTTCACGTTCCTGAATATAGAGAAGAGCTGCTGCAAGCTGTGCAGAGAAGTAGAACGGTTCGTGCCGGTTAGTAATAGAAGGCCCGGGACATGCAGCCAGTGTCTGCTGCCGGCTTGGTGGATGGTGCAGCCTGCTGCTCCTTTGGTGAGATGTTCTCCTCCCTCGCAGCACAAGCAGAATATAGGTATTTTTCAGGTCTGCCATTTCAGGCTGCATGGAGTGTTCCATGGGAAGCCAACTTGTCAAGGTTAATGCTGAGACATCAGGTGGGCCATGGCCTGGTGGGCAGTTGCCTGATCAGTGGATTTGGGGAAGAGCCCCTCCACTGAGGCAGCCTCTTGCTGGGGCTGCAGAACACAGAGAAGGCTGTAATGCCTTTTTCTGCGGTGGGGCTGTCTTTGCCTCCCAACACCTCCAGCAGCTGCAGATGTGGAGGGTAATTTGTCCTGCAGTAGATGTCTTGGAGATGCCTCCAAGCCAAAATTGTCTTGTGGGGGGGCCTCCTTGTTGCCATTGACTCTGGAGGTGGCGAGGAGCTCCGGTCGAGAGACAAGCTCCTCAGACATGTCCTCTTGTGCGTTTTCTTTCCTCCTGAGCTGCTGCCGGGGCTCAGTGCTGGTCATGTGCTTGCCTACGCTGGTTTCCTCCTCTTGGCTTTTGGGCTCTTCAGTCCGGCGCGAGGTGGTGGCAGCAGGATGCTTTCTTCCCTGAGCCAAGCAGGGAGTTGGGAGAGGAAGGGGGCCTGGAGGGACGCCGGAGCTGTGCATGCCTCTGAGAGCTGGTGGGCTGCAAGAGGATGCTGGAGGTGCGGGGAAATGCGATGGTGGGCAATGTGCTGGCGGGACGTGTGTGCAGCAGGCAGAGGCGAGTGGTGGCGGAAGGCGAAGGCTGGAGGGTGCAGCTCAGAGGGCGGCCGGGTGCAGGGGAGCCCTGGCAGCTGGGCCAGGCTGCGGGGAGCGCAGCTGGGGCCGGGGCCCGGGCGGGGGCTGGGCGGGGAGCACTGCTGTGCGGCCGTGCTGGGGGGCGGGCGGGCTCCGGGGGCAGGACCCGGGTGTTGGGTGCCGGGAGGTGTGTGCACATTTTCTGGGTGCAGGGTGCTGGGAGGTGTGTGCACATTGCTGGCTGCAGAGTACCGGGAGGTGGGTGCTCACTGCTGGGTGCAGGGTGACAGGTGCTGGGATGCATGGTGCTGGCTGCAGGATCCTTTGAGGTGAGGTGCACGTTGCTGGCTGCCGGGTGCCTGGAGGTGGGTGCTGGGTGCAGGGTCCCAGGTGCTGAGATCCAGGGTGTGGGGTGCTGGAGTACACAGTGCCAGGGTGAGGAGTCGCAGTGCAGGGTTCCAGGGGCTGGGGTGCATGGTGCTGGGTGCAGCAGCTTAGTGCTTTCATGTGTTGAGACATCTCGGCATACTTTTTTTCTGTTTTTCCCAGTTGTGACCAGTCTGGATTACGCCTTTGGGGTGGGGTTGTGGGTGGGAACCTGCTCAGCACCAGCATCTGCAGCTCCCGCTCTGGGAGGGAGCAAGGCTAATGGTAGGCTGTGTGTGGCTGGCAGCAGCATCTCTGCCGCTGTAGGTGCTCGAGCGGATTGTATTGCTTTGCTTTGGAGGCATGCAGTGGAGACAGTTGGGAGAAGCAGCTTGCTTTGGTTCTCTGTCAGGGCCAAGGCAGAAGAGCTTAGTATGGAAGCTGGTGTAGAACGAGAGTCTTTGGAGGCAGCCCTGAAGCTGGGTCATCCTGTCGGTACGATGTTGATAGGTGCCAGGAGCAATGTCTGCCTTGTTGAGGCCTGCAGAGGCAAACCTTGCTGTGGAGCTGGAGCAAGAGCCTGGCTGTTGTTGCTGTTCAGCAGCATCCGAGTTTTTCATTTTTGTGCCAGGCCCTTGCAACGTTGGAAGCTGTCGCGGCCAGCTTCTCGGCGGACGAGCGGAAGGAGTTGGAAGAAGGGCAGAAGGAGCTCTACAGGGCCGGGAGTGGGGACAATGATGGGAGGCCTTGACCTCCCTGGGTAAAGACCTTTTGGCGTAGTGCTTTAGAGAAGAGAGTTGGGCGCTGAGGGAGAGTGCGAGCAAAGCTCATGTCGTGCCTTTCTTTGCTTTTGATGGGTTTTGTATTTCCCGGCTTGTGTGGAAGCCAAGTTTGCTGCAGGAGTAAAGCTGGAAAGGTGTGCGGGACCTGGACAGATACTAGAGTCGCGTCCCGCATTTGCGTGTCTCAGGTCCTTTGGGTGTTCAAGTACTGTCTGTCTTTGTTATTTCATTTGGCAGGTGAGGGGCTGAAATGGGGAGCAGGAAGATGCTCACCAGGAAAATCCAGGGATTGTAATCACCTGGACCTGGAACTTGCCAACCAGCAAGAACCCAGCAGGCATGTGATCAGCTGTGTCAGCCTTGCCTGCAGTGGCCATGAGGCAGTGGAGCTTGTGCTTCTGAGGGGAGTGAGGAAGAAGAGCAGCAGAGTGCAGACTGTGGATGTGAGAGGAGCAGACTTGGGCCTCCTGGGGGGACTGGTGGAGGAATCCCATGGGAGGCAGCTCTGAAGGGCTCCAGAAAGCTGGCAGGTCTTTCAGGCCAGCAGCCTCCAAGCTCCAGAATGGCCCATGCTGATACCCAGTTCCAGTGTCAGAGAAGGAAATCGCAACTGCTTTAGCTTCAGCACTGTTAGAGAAGGAAAGTGTAGCTGAGTTAGCTTCAGCTTAGCATCGGCCTGACTCTTCCTTAGCGTAAGTGCCTAAAGTAGACGAAGCCTGCAGGCCTCAAGGCCGAACTGTCCAGGAACTCCAGAAATTGCTGACGATGTGACATTGCTGATGATGGAACTGCAAAAGCAATTAAAGCCAGCTAATACAGATACAAAACTCACTACCCAGGAGACCAAGTGGAGTGCAGGAGACCAGATGGGATGCACCTGGCTTGTGGTTGAGCTTTGGGAAGATAAGGGACTGGTAGGAAACAAGGACATGGTAACCAGCCTGGGATGTAGGCCAGGACCTGTGCAAAGGAGACAGACACCAATCAGAAGGAGAGCGAGCACCGACTCAGGAAACAAGATTGGAGGAGACCTTCCCTGGCAGGCAGGGAAACCAAGCTGTCAAGGGTAGAATTACCCCAGAATGTCTTTGTTTGGGGTACCCAGCTCCAGCTCTTACTATGCTCTACCGTCATTTAAATAAATAAATAATTTTGCTGTTATATGTGCATGAGACTCTGCTCCTTGGAAACCTAGCGTTGGACTATTTCTACAGCACCCAGGAAACCAAGCAGACATCTCAGGAGACAGGGTGGCTAAAGAGGGAACTCAGGCATGAGCTCTAATGCAAAAAGGCAGCACACAGCCATGGGAAGCAGGGAGAGGCTGCAAAGGAGGAATTGAGAACTATTGTCCAGGCAAGTAGGGAAGCAGTTCCTCTGACACAGCCAAAGCTCCTCTAGGCTCGATGCTTGCAAGGGATGCCAGGAGCATAAAGATGATGTGCTCTTGTTTCAGTAAGAGTAGAAGCGGGAACAAGGGAAATGTGGGCCCAGGGCTGAACGGGGCAGGCTGCCATTGAGAGGGACCTAGACAGGTCACGGAATGACTGAGTGCCCAACCAGTTCTTAGGCATCTGAGACAGTTTATTGAGCCCTAACAGATACAACAGATTTGGGGTGTCGGTATAGGCGTTCCTACTATTAACAAATGGATTTGATTAACAAATACAGTGCTTAACAAGTAAACGGATTTATCAAACTATTTACATATATCAAACTGTGGACATATATTGATATGTTATGGCACAAAGAAAGGAACAGAAACAAGAGAACAGACAAAAGAAGGATAAGTAGCTCCTCTGAAAAGGGAAAAGCAGTAAAGAGGGAGGAAGCTAACACTTCCACAATTCGGACAATCTCGAACCCCTTTTACAAAGCAGCTTTGCTTCTGTAGATTGGGCAATAACCGTCCTATAGGTGCACCGAACACTCACGCAACCATGCGGCGAGATTTAAATCCCAGCAGGAATTCCTCGGGCGGCACCCCCCCCCCAAAATGCAACCTGTCCTCCCATTCAAAGTAATAGCAGGGTCTGTCTGTGACTACTTTGCTGGATTTACATGCGATGGCAAGCATTGCAAGTTATAGTTACCTAATCTAAGACTCCATTGGAAAAAATTACAACCACCACCACCACCAAGAAGATCCCCCCTCCTCCCCCCCCCCCCAGAATGCTTAACACAGCTGCCCAGAAAGGAACTCTCCCATTAGGCAGAACGATTGGACTTTTCAGATTGGTCTGCAACGGGGAAGAGAAAAAAAAATTAAGACACTTCCAAAAATTAACATTAAAGCGTTAAGTCATCAAGAAAAGGCAATGGCCTTACAACGCAGAACCAGCAGAGGCTATTTAAGAGCCATGCCGATTGTAAATCAGTCCTTGCCTCTTAGTCCCCCACAGCTCAGGTAAGCAATCACTAATGTAGTGAGTTCTTTTGTGATAACAATTACTTTCACCTTTCCCCGCCCCACCCCGTATAGCTAGGTTTCAAATATCTTGGGACTAGATTTGAAGTATCATTGTCAAAATAAATACCGGTCCATGTCCAATTTAAACTGTACCAAGGGTACGCTTCTAACAAGACTGATAAATCCATGAGAAGATGCTAGTGGACCCAGGCTGCTTGGTTTTTAGCCGAAGGTAAACTCATGCTTGGCTTGGTCAAGTCAGCCACAGCACAAAGTCTTCCTAGCTCTACTAGAATGTCACTGAAAGGGTAATATTAGTAAATGTCAGAGGCTAACACGAGTAAAGATTAGTCACTAACGTTAAGCAATGTTTCTGTGAAGAAGTAGCTTTCTGGTGGTGAAAACAAATCCCCCCCCCGGTTGATTGGACTCAACCTGGAGAGCTAGGATCTAAGCCTGGGATTTAAGCACAGGAGTGCCATGAATGGCCAGCAGGAGGCATTCCCCCACGTTTGTGACTGCTAAATGAACCTCTTTCTACACAGCTCCAGGGCAGAGAACACCACCAACAGTAAGCGTATGCTGTGCTTGCTTTACAGACAGCACAGTACCGCTCTAACAACTCTCTAGGTGTTTTTTTCCTTTTAAGAACAGGTCCTGTTTTGCAAGGATGAGGCACAAATACGTATGGCCTTCCTACAGAGAAAGAAAACAACTGCTGATAACAATAAATAATTTAGGAAAATATTCATATGCTTTACAGTCAATAGCATATTCTACAAGCTGCTGAGCCTGCACATCTTCTACCTCTCCACCAAGATTTTTTTAAATTTTGCTCTTATGCTTTTACTCCTTCACTCGCCAGCCCGATAAGGTACTTCTTCAACACAAGTGCGAACGCAAAAGCTACCTGTTAGCCCGACTCAATTTCTTTTTAGCATTTTAATTTCCCTACAGAGTGAATTTCTCACATGAGGTTAGCTTCTTATTCTGAAAGAGCATTGGAATACTTTCTAAGAACTTACAAACTGCTCCCTGATCCTGCAAGCGCCGTCTTCACAGACAGTTTCCGAGTTTGCTGCTTTGTGCTTTATGTCACTGCCAAATGTTGTGCCTGTCCCGTTTTATAGAGGGTAACCTCAAACATGGACTATCCATCCCTATGCCTCCAGGTCAAGAGGGAACAGTGGAAAAACATGAAGCGCCTTTGGTATTGTAACCAGCTGATCTCTTCCAAGACATCCACAGCCCACTCAGAATAACCAAATTAAGTAGCAGAAGGATGACTTTTTAAAACAGATACATAAATAGCTTCCCAAAAGAGCACTTGCACAAGTGAGTAATTCTGGAGACAGGACACTTTTGCTTTATCACAGGAGCAGTGCCAGGCTGTTCCCCTTCCCTTACACAAACTCATTCAAAAGGTCCGAGAACTGACATAATACCAGCCTGTGCACATGATGCGTCCACAGGCTATGCTAGCGCAACCGCACGTGTAAAGAACAGCCCAGCTTCTCCCCGGGAAACTCTACAGCAAGTCTGCATTGTGCAATTATGTGCAATTGTAGCAGCTATTGCAGCTATTGCAGTTATGGAAAGAGTGAGCGACGGAAATTGTGGAACAGCTTTAGTACTGTACTTTACTGCTCTACACGTTCTTTATCTCGCCTTGCCGTGTCAGCAGGAAAAAGTTTCTTCCTTGGTTATTTGAACTCCTGACAATAGGCAAAGCTTGAAAAAAGCAGTGCGTCCCTTTCCCCGCTTGCAAGACAAGAAAAAAAGCCCCATTTAGAATATGATGGAGAAAAACATCTCAAACCACTCTCAGTATTGACAAGGGGGATTTGTAAAGAAATGGCACAGTATAGCTCTGCGTGAGTCTCAGGGCGTCTTTCCTGAAGCATAACCACAGGGCGACACTCATAAAGGAGGAGACTTAGTCACATTACCTAGAAACAGAACTCTTGGAAAAACTTCTAAGAACGGGCTCCAGGCACTGGGAGGCAATCCTGTGTAGCGATAGCAAGTGACTGTACGACTTTAACGTGGCTGCGCTTGACTGCCTGAGATGGCCTTAGACGACCCACGTGTCTCCACCTTAGTCAGTTGGCCAAAACAAGAACGGGGTTTCCACGCAACTTATTGGCAACGCGTTGTTATTTGCTGCTCAGGCTTCCAGTCCGTTTCCAATCAAGAGACAGCTTAGTTTTAGCCACATGAAGTACAGTGACATTTTAAATGTACCTTCCAAAGTTAGTGGTTGAACGGAACTGAAGAGGCTAGAGGGAGACACAGACAGGAGGGCAGGAGGAGATTGAATAGCAAAAGGAGTGACAGCAGAGCCGTCATTACGGGACCAGACTACAGACGCGACTCCACACCTGCAACCGTGACAATGACGGCCAGCAGAGCAGAGGAATAGAAGGCTTGGAGAGAGAGTTTGCACCACGGGCAATAGTTCCTTCTCTTTTCTAAGGCTTCCCTCCTTTTGGTATGAGTTGTTCATTAAAATGTATTCAATTCCGAGGAGGAGGAGGAGGAGCGCCTCCACAGGGCCCAGTCACCATCATCACAGCCACCGAGTCTGACAAGAGTTCTCACAGAGAGACCTGGAGGTATCAGCAGACTTTGCCCGTGGGGAAAAATGGACTCTACGCAGACTGCTTTATTACTTTGTTGCTTACAGAAGGGCTCCATGCTGTTCAGTAGCTGTTATTTCAGTCTTCGCGCCTCGACTGCAGAGAGTTGGGCTAAGGCGTGGGATGACAGAGTTGCGGTAACAGAGCTGGGATAAGGCACTGGCTTGTGATTTGAGAACAAAATGGCAATCATGGGTTGATCTGTTGCAGCCTTTCTTCTAGTATTAAGCAAATGACTCACTCTTTCTGTGCTTCAGCGCCCACCCTGTAAAGCAGTGGGGGCAGGGGGCTAATGCAGTACGAGTGTCACAGGGACGGAGATAGTAGAGGCTCTGAGGCAGACAGATCCTCCAGCAATGGGTGCTAGGCCACATACAAAGAGAGAGGTCTAACCTCCTAGACAAACAAATGTCATAACCATTTACTTGCTGAGCCTCTGCAGACTGCTCTGTGAAATCATCCGTGCTAACTGAGATGCACCTGGTAGAAAAAAAAAACACTACAGATGCTACACAGAAAGCCACAGGCTTAGCAACAGCTGTAGGAGCAACTGGGGGAAACGTCAAGAACTCCCTTTGAGTACTCTAGATGAAGAGAAATGTTTGGCACTCAACTACAGAGGTCAGCTCAGAGCAGTGGAAACATTACCTCACCTTTGCTTGACCTGCAATTCTCTGTAGGGGGCCAGAGCAGCTTTGGGGTGTTGGAGAGAATCTGAACCCTTTCACCTGCAGTGTAGGTGACAGCAGCAAAAGCCATGGATTTTTCCCTCTAATCTCTTGCTCTGTGTATCTGTTAACCACATCATCCGCAAAGTTGTTCCTTCCCCGTGCTTTTTATAGTAGTTCAGCTACAAAGGGCCAATTAGACATTACCAGAACCCAAAGGGTTGCTTGTTCTAAAAAAACAGCTATAGAGTAAAACCCACTTGTCACGATACTGACAAGCCGGAGCATCTATTCTGAAGAAAGAGAAAAGGAAAATGTAGAGGAACTTCCTATCTTGGCATCTTTCCAGAGATGCTGCTAGTGAGCTCCCTGGCTTGAAGTACAACAAAACACCATCTTCACTGTGTGTTCTTAGCAGTTCTGCACTGAACGGTGCTCCTCAATGCAGACTCCGTGGAAAGCCATCTTCCTTTTGTGTGGAGTGGAGGAGGGCCAGATATTCCGACTGGCTAATTCTTTAAGGAAAGGAAATCCACTGCAAGCCACTGAAAGGATAAAAGCCTTCAGAAAGGATGACTGTAGAATGTCGATGAATTCTGCACCAATTCCACCTGTTATGCATCTCATCGTTAAGGGTTAGACTGAAAAGACCAGAAAGCGTCATACACTGAACACGTTCTGCCTCAAATTTCCTGGAAATCAATGCTGTACTTCATCAGATGAGGCACATTACAAGTTGTCATCTTCTAATACTCCACACACATTAATTTCCAAAAGAGTATTAGCTCAGTCTCTCTCAACGAATTTCTTTCAGTGGAAACTAACACACATTCTGAAAATCCATGACAATCCATCTCAGGCTAAAAGAAAACTCCACACACGATGCTCTTGAAGCAAACTGTGTCCTGGAGTTTCCCAGGGCTTCTTTCACCACACTCTCGGAAAACATTCCACATGGATTTTCAAGGCGCAGTGGCCATAAGAACTTGCCAGAAGACGTCGCAGACTTAAATAACCGAGAAGAGTTTGTTCCAAATGTTCACTCTGTGACAGGCCTTTTGGAGTGGGAGAGCTTCTCGCTCAGTTATCTACAATGAATCTCCAGAGGGTGACTACACCTTTTGTCTCTAGAACTGCTTTCTGACTGTAAGGGACTTCTGAAAGTCCTTTTGTCCTGCACAAAAACTGCAGGAAACAAAGCCCTAGACTTTATTCAATGGCTTTCTTTTCCTTTTATGTCCTCCCTAGATGTGTGGTCAACAATTTGCGGGGGAGGGTTGCCTTTTTTTTCTTTTTTTTTTTTTCCATTGTGCTCCCCGACAGCTAGCAGGTCCACTGTCTGGGGAATCTTTAACCTGGAAGGAATAGATGGCACTTGGGTAACAAGGAGTTGGGTCAGCTCTTCTGATCACAGAAGACATTGCCTTTTCCTAATTTCCTTGACGTTAATCCCTTTGCACCTTAGTGTCTCGTGCCTAAAGAGGTTCCAGCAAGACAGCAGACGAGAGTAATCCAGCTTGCCTCACACCGTTTTACATCTTTGAAGAAAGCAATTATTTTGTGTGGCCCTTATTCGAAAGCGTACTAACATTCTAAACTCCAGAGCCAAGAAAGGCAGAAAATTGCGTCCAGAGACGCATACTGTGGGTTACCGTCTCTCATCTCCTTTCACATGGTCAATACAGACTCGCTCTGCATACTACACAGAAAGTCATTCTCTGACCTAGTTGCCCAATGATCAGATGACTATCACGGCTGGAGATCGTGGAGACCTCTTGCAAGTTATCACAATAGTTCCAAAAACCAAGGTCACAATCAGAGGCCTCCTCTAATCCAAGCCCAGAGCCGCTCTCTCAGCTCATTATCCAGTAAAAAAGCAGACCCTCTGTTTTACACTCACGTGGAATACTCCTCCAACAAATTCACAAATGAACGTAAAGAAAGAATGACTTTTTGACCACTGAAACACTTCAGCTTTTCTTTCCCGATAGTCTGCGTGCACACAAGGCACTCCACGAAAGTGAGCATATTCCTCCATCCTTTGGCTTTAGACTCCAAACCTGCAGTAGTCACACCGGTACAGCTATGACACCGCCCAGCTATTCACTAACTTCTACTCACCTCACATTCCTACCCCTACCAAAATATAGACCAGATCCAGCTGCAACAGGACACTGCTGAGCCTCTCCTTGACCTGCAGTGTCCTACACACTACTGTAGAACCTGTAAGGGTTCTACAATACTCATTTTGCAAGTGTGCTAACGCTCTCTTACAGTTTCTATTGCTCAGCTGCACCTTTCTTGTTTGTTTCCATACTCTTGGTCATACTCAGATCAGAAGAGAGGATTCCTGAAAAGGTGACCAGCACAAGCAATCTTTTTAGCAAGGCAAAGCTGGGCAAACGGCAAGCATCTCTCAACAACTGTTTAGTAGCAACGCTGTATGGCACAGAATGGTAATAATATTACAGGCCTAGCACAGCAAATGCATGCTGCTCTTTGTGGCCCAGAAAGCGTTTCATGAAGGTGCCCCATGCAGTGATTACTATACTATGGCTATAAAGGACCAGTGCTTCACTTAGCATGGCTTTATCTGGCATAATGCAAATGAAAGCCTGAAGGAAACCTGGGCTTCAGTCAGGGTCAAGGTGGAGTCTCCAACCCTCTAATACTCTCAGGTCAGGTTATCATTTGGAGCTTGACCTGCAGTGTCCCCGAAATGCTTCTGCAATACTCATGCTGCAAGTTTCCTAATGCTCTTCTACATTTTCTCTTCCTCAACTGTACCTTTTTTGTTGGTTTTCATGCTCTTGGGTCATACTCTTTGCTCTTCAATGCTTTCTCTTCCTCTTCTACATTCTATGCTACATTTTCACTTTAGTGGGTTTCTCTTTGATTTTACGTCATCAGACACAAACTTTCACCTGGAGGCTTCTTTTGGTAAACAGTCTCTACTAACCAGCCCTACGAGCATGGGGCTTCTCCTTGGGCTCCTTTTCAGTTGGTGAGTCTCTGCGGATCCTACACTATGGCAAGATTTCATTCCTCCTTCTTACCAAGAGGAAAATTAGTAACAAATTCTTCTTTCTTGGTATTTCATGAGACCGCTAATACTGTGGCCGTTCTTACCTAACGACTCAGATATAATTTATGTTTTTAACCAACTCCTTTGATTTACTTTGAACTGAACTGAAGGCTAACGGTGTACGTAGGTGTCTAGCTTTTAAGCAACAGCCCCAAGAACAAATTGTGCAAGCCCTGAGAAAATAAATCCTGGCATTTTTACAGTGAGAACAAATTAAAAATCTTGCCAATGCTACACTTTCAAACAGAAATCAGCATCCTGATACAGCCAGCCGACAAAGCTGCTACTAAATGGTCAAGGCCCACATTTCCTTAATTGCCCTTTTGCTATCACTGGGCCTTAAATCAAAATGAGTATGCAGAAGATCATTACTTAGCTCCACAAATGCACATCTGCTCCAAAAAGTGGTCCAGAGTACCTCAGTATGTTGTGTGACTACTCGCCTTCTTCGAGAAATACATTGTCTACATTTTGGTTGCAACACCACCGCATAAGTACAGCTCAGGTGACGGTGACGCGCTGAACGATTTGTCTCAGCACAGAGATAAAAGTACTTCCTGAGGAACCACCTTTATAGAGAGCGGTCTCAGGTAGCAGCCTCTGACTTCATGGACCGCAAGAATTTTGGGCCTTACAGGCTGTCCTGAAGCTATAAGGGCCATTCCTTTTCATCCTCCTGGTTAATAAATAGATTTTTTTTTTTTATAGCAGGTATAAAGACAGTTGAAGAGAATTTTTTTTTTTTAATAATTCCTGTACTGAGTTTGAGTACCTTCTGGCTTTCGGTTAAAAGGAAACTAAATTGCCATATGCAGTTGAAATACTTCAGCACAGACTCCATGAATTCAGGGCTACTTGTCATATAAGGCATCAAGCAGAGCCCACTAGGGGCACTGAAGCCATTGACAATGTCTAGTCTTACAAAAGCCATGGATTAACTCATCTGTACTCTCTGGGTCCTAATGGTTTGGCCGACTGATGATGGTGCAAGACTCTCAGACAGAAGGTAATTGCCTCTCTCTCTTTTTTTACTATAGATCAGCAATAATCTATCCCTTTCTCCCAGACTTAGGTCACTGCAAAGTTTTCTTCTGTTTATGTCACCACCTCGCTCCATCAGAGAGTCCTTCGTCGTCTTCCCATGGCAGTGACAAAAAAAAAGGATTTACTTTTAAGTGCCGCCTCTGTGGCATCTGACTACCCCAGGAAGGCTTGACTTGTCTGATGGATTCCACTCTCTGCAGAAGATCATGACGTTCAGAACAAACGGAGCTCTTTGTCCTTCTCAGATATGCCAAGACTCTTTTCTAGACAGATTAAGACACTGGCAGGAGGCGATTGCTGAGCTCTTCCATAAAGCAGGAACCAGAAAAGATCCGTGCATTCAGTGGCATGGCCCTTCTCTTTTTAGTTATTATCGCTTGAAGTTTACAAGCAAAAATGAGTAAGTGTTCTGCCAGAACTTTTCTTCATATTAACCCCTCTGGCGACACTAAACTTCACTTTCCCGTCCGCTCTCCAGCACACCCCTGTCTCCCATGGCATCTGAAATATTTGCCAAGGCCTGAAACCACGCAGTCACCTCTTCCCCTCTCACCCCTTACTACTACTGCCTACAACTTCCCTGGAACTCGCCACAGTTCAAGGACACTCACTCACTCACGGGGTCCCACCTGCCTAAAGCTTAGCTCCTCTTCTCCCTGAGCCACTGCATCTTTTCTTGAACTCTCACCCTAGAACATCCCTGCTCTCTTTAACTTATGAGTCACTATCCCTGGAAAACATTTGTTGAGATCCTTTATCAAGCATGCACTATAACAAGGAAATGGATTGTAGTCTTGTTGAAGCAAGCTATACTTGAGGTACTAATGGGATTGCGGATTAAGGGTCCTACAGGGCCCCCTCAGAAGAGCTTGACCCTTGCGGAAGCCCTCGCAATCCGAGCTTTTACATCCACTCACCCAAAAACCGCATAACTGCATCCTTGCAGACTTCCAGGCTGTTGCCTTAACCTTTTGGTTGCCTTAGAACTCATTACTTAACTCCTGATGTCAAATGACACCACTGAGTTGTGTCCAGTTCCATCACGATGCCGACTCTGGGGCCATTACAACTGAAAGGGAAAAGCATGCAGGTCCCTTCTCTCTCCCTCCCGTGACTAGGACCGTTTCCCACACCCTACCTTCAGACAGTCTCCAAACAGAGCAGTGGAGCATGGAAGTTTTATCACTGTTTCCTTATCTTACCTAGTCTGTTACAGAGACTAGGCTCAGGTGTCTCTTCCAAAATCTTTGCAACACAAACAACTGCACCCTAGAGCAGTTAGAGCCAATTCAACAAGGGGATGTAGCCAGGCAAAGTCACAAAGCCAGATGATGGGCTACACAGTGCGCGTGAGGGGGAGCTCTCAGGAGAGCTAGGTGTGGAAATGTAGGAAACGTAGTAGGATGGTGTGGTACAAATGGCGTCATCAGAAACTCAAGTGAACAGTACCTATTTATATGGCTACTATCCCTCCTCAGTCACCACGCGCTCATCACTGTAGCACAGAATTTGCTCCACTGAAAAGGCCATTTAAATCCAGCTCTTTGGCTTCGCTCAACTAAGCAGTTTACGCTCATTTGCCTTGGAATGCTCTTCTACTCCCTAAAAACAATAACAGAAAAACAGCTTTTAATATCCTTGAATTTGAAAACACACCAGCTTCTTTTTAATAACTGCCGGAAAACTGTACCTAAACATACTTAAAACTACATTTTTCATTCTTTTTACTTAACTGCCACTTGCTTGAATTCAAGACTTTTGCAGGGGTCACAGCTCTACAAGTGGAAGACGCAAACCCCAGGTCACGTTCACAGGACTCCCACAGTTTGGACTTAAAGTCCAATACCTAAGACTTGGAATCGATTTTTCAGTGCTGGTAATATAGGCTTCGGATGATATTGAATTATGTGTGCATGCACAAACACATTATACATGGGGGCACAGACTTTGTACAGAGCAAAAAGCAGAGAGAGAGAAACACAGACACTAATATTAATGTATTACCGTTTACATCCTACTACCAGACGAGGAATGCTGTCACAGAGGTACAAGGGAAACCTTTCTGTCTCCTCAGTGACTGCTGGTAGAAGAGGGAACACTATGCGAGCATTCGGGCTTTGCAGAAGCGGGTATGGATCCAGCGGAGCTAACTCCTTCCTCTTTGACGTGAAATCATGCTTGTGTATGGGCAAACTTTGGGACTGCTGTCTGTGCCTAAGAAGTCCACAGCATTTAACCGATTTAGCGGTCAAAAGGGATAGAAATATTGCGATAGAAATCTATGTCTAACAAAAAGGCTTCTGGACAATGGCTTTGAGGTTTAATTCTTATCCTTTCTTTATAGACCGAGACACGGGAAGAAACCCCCCCCCCCCACATACCCCGAGCACAAAACCAGCGTTTCATTAACACCACATTCTACCAAAAAGAGTACAGCAGTTCTGAGTCGGTGGGTGAAAGGCAGTTGCATGACGAAAAGAAACAGACTAAAAATATAAAAAGCCAGACATGAATCCTTCTTTTTATCCGGGAGCCCTCAGTCTTAACTCTCATAACCCCATTTCCTACCATACGCCCATACTTCATTTTCAGCTCCAACTGTAACTTCTTGCAGGGAAGAAGCGCTTTCTTATTCATAACAAGTAGCCACTCCACCAGCATTGCTTCATAACAATAATGAATGACTATAGCTAGTCAACCGTTGTAGGTTGTTACCTCAGCCGTGCCGCCACCGCGCCCGCTCGCCCGGCCTCTACGCCCGGCCGCCCTCCGCCCCACACCCTCCAGCCTTCGCCTTCCGCCACCACTCGCCTCTGCTTGCTGCACACACGTCCCGCCAGCACTTGCCCACCATCGCATTTCCCCGCACCTCCAGCATCCTCTTGCAGCCCACCAGCTCTCAGACGCACGCACAGCTCCGCGATGCCTTTTCCTTCCGTTGTGACAGGCCTTGCTGGGGCTCCTGGCATCAGGCCCTTATCTATGGGACTTCCCATGGCAGTTTGTCGCTTCTTTTAGCCGACTTGCCACTTTCCACACAGGAAAGTGCGATTCGCCCGTTAGAGCGATTCCTAGATTCACTCGGGCGTAGCTGCTCTTGCAGTCATCCGTTCCACCTCTCTGTTCTCCCCTTCCTTGGAGGTCGCCGAGGGGGGTGCAAAGTCCAGGGGACTCCACGTGAAGCACACCACGTGTGCACCTCTTTGTTCTTAAAATGTGACCCGTTGTCGGATGGTAGTTCTCGGCGCAAGGGAAAAGTGGCAAAGCAGCTGCTGAAGCAGCTGCAGTTGCTAGACCAGTTGCAGCTCGGGCGGGGGGCACATCCCCGATACCACTCCTTGTTTCTACTCCTGGGAGAAGGTGTTTCCAGCCTTCCGCTCGTCTCCCTGAGGGGCCAATACACTCCGCCTGGCAAGTTTCCCCGAGTACTTTACCTTCTCTGAGACTGGCGAGCTGTTTGTTGTCCCTGCGACATGCACTGTACCATCGCTTGACAAAAATGGCCTGAGTCTACAATGTGCTTTGCCGGGGCTTTTGTCACAGGCCAGCCTCTCCTCGCAGCCCCTTGAAATAAATCAAAGCTCCCAGCAGGTCCTAGCCATTCCGGTAGCCATTTGCCCAGCCGTTCTGCCGCAGAAATGGGTCATACATGGCTTCTGGCCAGAGGAGGAGCAGCCCTCTGATTCCACTTTGCCTCAGGGTTGCGGGGGTTTGGTGGGCACATACATGTCCTGCGGGGATGTTCTGAGCTTGAGCTCTATGCTAAGTCTTTTCCCAGGCAGTCCCCCCCCCCCCCCCACACACACACCTCTCCCACTGACTTGCCGATTGCTTTTCAGCCAGCTGCCCAGCCAGCGGGGGGCCCGGCCCGCGGAGCACGCGCGGCCCTCGAGGCACAGGCGGCGCCTCGCTCCAGGGCCGTTTCCAGCGCTCGGAGCTCTGCTAGCGGGGCCGAGCCGGCCATTGCCTCGGCGAAAGCTTCTCCGCGCTCTCGCGGCAGAGCTGCGGCTCGGCCTCCGCAGGGTTTCCCGGGGCGCCGGGCGCGCCCGCCGCGGCCCCCGAGCCCGGCTTCGCTCTCGCCGTGCCGGGCAGCGGCGCCGCTCCCGCCGACGAGGCCGCAGGGCAGCGCTCCGCAGGCGTCCCCGGGCGCTCGGCACTCGCCGCTCGCTCGCTCGCTCGCTCGCTTTCTCCGGCCCCTCTCTCGCCCCCGCGGATCTGCAGACGAAGCCCCTCGCTGCTCTGCAGTCTTTGTGCTGTCCCCCGGCGCAAAGGCGCAAAGGCTGGCCGGGTAAAACGCGTTTGAAACACAGCACCAGGCACACACAACTTGACTTCCCTTTCGCGACTTAATGGCTCGCTAGTTAGCAGCCCTTCAGACGCCGCTAACAGCACTTTCTCCAGGGCAGGGCAGGGCAGGGCAGGGCAGGGCAGGGGGGGGTCCCTCGAGCCTTGCGAGCCTTGCGGCGATTTAGAGCCAAAGGCAGTAGGGTAGTCCTTTGGACCTTGCGCACCTTGTTGCCATCATCCCCACGGCGAGCCCTTATCGCCTATGCCTGTATGTAGCGTAGCTGGGGGTGTGGGGTGGATCGGCCCCGTACACTGGTAAGTGACACTTTCCGCCTTTAAAGCAGCTAATGCTTCCTGATGGTTTGCTTGCCAGGTCCAGACCGCCTTGTTCGTCAGCACATCGTACAGAGGTCTCGCCAGCCTCCTGAGTCCAGCAATGAGTGACCTGCAAAACCCAAGAGGGTTTTTTTTTCCCCTAGAATACTCCGTTGCTGTAATTGTGGGAGTAATTCTGTCACAGGTTTTGTGACAGGAGCAGGGAGCGTCTACTGAGCAATGTTGACTGGTTTGCTGTTGGGCAGGAGTGGGGCTCTTCGTAGGAGAGTCCTAGGCTTAATCCTACGGAGATGAGTTTGTCCTGTCACTGGAGGACTACCGATTTCCCACGTACCCCAGCTATCTAGGCCAGACTCTCCTTGCAGAATATCCATTCCCAGACTATTCATTGCGCCCAAGAACAGCAAGACCTCCAATGCTACGTCCATTGGAGAGTATTCATTTCGCCCGTCCAACTGGGTAAGTGTTAGGCGCACCATTAAGGCCTCCTACAGCAACTGCTTGTTTCTTGAAAGGAGCTTTACCTCCACAGGTACGCTGCCGTGTTGTGGAAAGCTGCGCTGCCGTATGCATGCAAAATGTTGTGGGATACTTCTCCTTGACAGCGCCCAACCTTTCGGGGCTGTGGTTCGGTGTAGCTGTCGGGGCGGCCGCGACTCGCGGGGAGCGCAGCCGGGGCCGGGGCCGGGGGCTGTGCGGGGGCGGGGGCGGAAATCCTCCCCGCGCAGAGGAAGAGGCAGCGGCAGCGGCAGCGGCAGAGGCAGAGGCAGAGGCAGCGGCAGCGGCAGAGGCAGAGGCAGAGGCAGAGGCAGTGGCAGAGGCAGAGGCAGAGGCAGAGGCAGAGGCAGAGGCAGCGGCAGAGGCAGAGGCAGAGGCAGAGGCAGCGGCGGCGCGGCCGTGCCAGGGGGGCGGGCGGACGAGCTCCGGGGGCAGGACCTGGGTGCTGGGTGCAGGGTGCCGGGAGGTGCGTGCACGTTGCTGAGTGCTTTAGAGAAGCGAGTTGGGCGCTGAGGGAGAGTGCGAGCAAAGCTCATGTCGTGCCTTTCTTTGCTTTTGAAGAAAGGGTTTTGTATTTCCCGGCTTGTGTGGGAGCCAAGTTTGCTGCAGGAGTAAAGCTGGAAAGGGGCACGGGACGTGGCCAGCTGCCATTTGGGGCTGCTGGAGGTGGATGCAAAGAGCATTTTGGAGCTGCTCGAGCTTTTTTTTCCCTCTGGGAAAGCGGCTGCCCGGCTGCCCTGCGGTGCTCTGGGCTGCTGCCCAAAGCACCGCTTGCTCCTGCTTTTCCTTGTGCCCACTTTGTCCTTTGAGCTCTGCAAAAGACTTCCAAAGTGCTTTTCCCCCCAACAGCCCCTGATGTCTGTGAAGCTGCCAGGTCCTTTGCGAGTCCAGGTAATGCCTGGCTTTGTTTTTCTGTTTGGCAGGTGAGGGGCTGAAACGGGGGGCAGGAAGATGCTCATCAGGAAGATCTGGAGAAGCCAGGCGAGAGTGGAAAGCTGTGCTCGCGACAGAAAGCAAACGGCGTGGGAGGGTGAACGCAGGGCAGCTCGTGAAGGGAGGGCTTTTTCAGCAAGTCCCTGAAGGCTGTTGTCCAGGGGAGTCGGGACCCTGTACAAGTGCCGTGTGGTGACACCTTGGCTCTGTGGGTCCTTTGCAGCACGGGAGGCTATGTAGGGACACAAGGGACACGGGAATATGCAAGGGACATGAGAGCACCCAGACGATATGTAGCTCCAGCTCTTTCCGCAGTTTGGAGAATCAGGGGAACATCCAAGCAGCAGTTTCTGAGGGAAGAACAGAGCTAACTTCCTGGCTGGCAACATCCTTCCCACAAGCTGCAGAGAATCCTCTGAGCAGAGAGGAATGCCAAGACAATCACAGGCCCTGGAATGGGACAAGTTAGGAAAACCAATTGTGTAGCGAGTGAGAGAGCAAAGAGAGAATCCTTTGCGATACACCTTCAAGGAGGGGAAGAATACGTCAGTCGCTGTAAAACAAGACCACTGTCCTGGAAGCTCCGATACTCTCACTCATTTTTCTTTCTCTAGTTCATGGGATTTGTTTCCCTTTTTTCACGTCAGGGAAATAGAGCTGGCCAGCAAAACTGCCTTTCATGGTCTCTCAACTGTTCCAGTGGCAGAAGAACAATGTACAACCAGCAGCAGGACCGAGGTGGGTTAAACTTGTGGCAGAAGGGAAATGCAGTCTTGGAGCAGCTCAAGGGGCCCTGCCTTCTGCTCTTAAGACATGGACTCTCTGCGCTCTTGTGTACATCCCACAGCTGGACTGAGCAGGCAGATTTTGGAGTTGAACGGGACCTCCTTTAGCCTGCCATTCATTCCCCCTCCCCAAACCCTACATTCAGATGTCTACTCCAGAGGAATCTGGAGCATGCGATCCTGCCCCAGGATCATGCCTTGCACCTGCCCCAGCATCCTGTCCTGGCATCTGCGCTGGCACCTGCAGCGTGATGCTGCCCCGGGATCTGCCTGTGCTGCCCCAGGACGTGCCCGATGCCAGGCGTCCGAGGGAGCCCGGTGTCCCTCAAAGGCGGCGTCGGAGGAGCCGCCAGGAGTGTCGGTAACGGCGGCGTCGCAGAACGCGGTGTCCCGGCAACAGCGGCGTCCGAGGGAGCCGGAGGAGCCGGTAACGGCGGCGTCCGAGGGAGCCCCAGGTGCCGGGAGCGGCGGCGTCGGAGGAGCCGGAGGAGCCGGAGGAGCCGGAGGAGCCGGGAGCGGCGGCGTCCGAGGAGCGGCGGCGTCGGCGCGGCCCAGGCGTCAGGGGACGCAGGCGACGAGGGACCGCGGGGCCGGGGCGTCCAGGCGTTGGCGTGCGGCGGCGACGAGGGGCCCCGGCGAGCGAGGGAGCGAGGTTTGGGGGCGGCGCCCGCCATGGGCGGGGGCAGGTCGCGTCTCCTGGCGGGGCTCCGCGGCTGGCTCGGGCCGGGGCCGGGTTGGGGGCCGGGGCCGGGGTGGGCAGCGGGGTCCCGGGGCGGCAGCGGGAGCGCGCGGGCGGCAGGAGGCGGGGCCGGGGCCGGGGCCGGGGTGCGGGTTGGGGTCCGAGTCCCGGTCCGGGGCGGGATCGGGGTCCAGGTTGCGGTCCTTGAGCGGGGCTGGGGCCGGATCGGGGTCCCGGTTGGGGTCCTTGAGCGGGGCCGGGCCGGGGTCCGGGTTGCGGTGTGGGGCTGGGGCCGGGTCGGGGTCCGGATTGGGGTCCTTGAGCGGGGCCTGCTCGGGGTCCGGGTTGCGGTCCGGGGCCGGGGCCGGGGCCGGGGCCGGGGCCTGGGCCGGGGCCGGGGCCGGGTCGGGGTCGGGGTCCGGGTCCGGGTCCGGGCGGCAGCGCGGGGCCCCGCGGGGTCCCGCCCCCGCCGAAGGGGCAGCGGCCGCCGGCAGCCGCCGAGCCCCCCCCGCGGCTCCGGGCAGCGCCGCCGCTCGCGGCGACCCCGGCGTCCGGCAGGAGGCAGCGGCTCGGGCAGCGGCGGCAGTGCCCGGGGGGCCGGGGGGGACACGGGGGAGACGGAGGGAGAAGGGGGACGAGTGGGGAGCCGGGGGAAACGGCAGGACACAGGGGACATGAGAGCGAAGGGAGGCTCTGTAGGGACAGAAGGGACACAGGAGGGTCTGGGGAACAAGGGAGACATAGGATATGTAGAGAGAGAAGGGAGATGGGAGGGGGCAGGAGACAAGAGGGGACATGGAGGACATGGAGAGACAGAAGGGACATGGGAGGCTGTGAGAGGCTTGAGAGGATATGGAGGTTATGCAGAGACGCAGGGGACATGGGAGCAGGCAGGAGACATAAGAGCACATCTAGGATATGTAGAGACACAAGGGACATGGGAGGGGGCTGGAGACAAGAGACGATATGGAGAATACAGAGAGACACAAGGGACATGGGAGGGCGAAGGAGACATGAGAGGATGTGGAGGCTATGTAGGGACAGAGGGGACATGGGAGGGGGCAGGAGATAGGAGAGGACATGGAGGATATACAGACACACAAGGGACATGGGAGGGGGCAAGAGACATGAGAGGACACTTAGGATGTGTAGACACAGAAGGCACATGGGATTATGCAGGAGACATGAAAGAACATGGAGGATATGAAGAGACAGAGGGGACATGGGAGCAGGTAGGAGACATGAGACCACATCTAGGATATGTAGAGACAGAAGGGACATGGGAGTATGCAAGAGACATGAAAGAACATGGAGGATATGAAGAGACAGAGGGGACATGGGAGCAGGTAGGAGACATGAGACCACATCTAGGATATGTAGAGACAGAAGGGACATGGGAGCATGGAAGAGACATAAGAGGACATGAAGGTTACGTAGGGACACAAAGCACACGGGTTTCTGTAAGAGACATGAGAGGACATGGAGGATATGCAGAGACAGAAGGGACATGGGAGGGGGCAAGAGTCAGAAGACAACATCGGGGATATGGAGAGACAGAAGGGACATGGGAGGGGGTAAGAGACAGATGACAACATCGGGGATATGGAGAGACAGAAGGGACACGGGAGTATGCAGGAGACATGAGAGGACATGGAGGTAATGTAGGGACACAAGGCACACGGGATTATGGAAGAGACATGAGAGGATATGGAGGATATGTAGGGAGAGAAGGGGCATGGGAGGGTGCAGGAGACAAGAGACGATATGGAGAATACGGAGAGACACAAGGGACATGGGAGGGCGAAGGAGACATGAGAGGATGTGGAGGCTATGTAGGGACAGCGGGGACATGGTTGGGGGCAGGAGATAGGAGAGGACATGGAGGATATGAAAGGACAGAAGGGGCATGGGAGTATGCCAGAGACAGAAGACAACATCCAGGATATGGAGAGACACAGGAGACATGGGAGCATGGAAGAGACATAAGAGGACATGAAGGTTACGTAGGGACACAAAGCACACGGGTTTCTGTAAGAGACATGAGAGGACATGGAGGATATGCAGAGACAGAAGGGACATGGGAGGGGGCAAGAGTCAGAAGACAACATCGGGGATATGGAGAGACAGAAGGGACATGGGAGGGGGTAAGAGACAGACGACAACATCCAGGATATGGAGAGACAGAAGGGACACGGGAGTATGCAGGAGACATGAGAGGACATGGAGGTAATGTAGGGACAGAAGGGACACGGGATTATGGAAGAGACATGAGAGGATATGGAGGATATGTAGGGAGAGAAGGGGCATGGGAGGGTGCAGGAGACAAGAGACGATATGGAGAATACGGAGAGACACAAGGGACATGGGAGGGCGAAGGAGACATGAGAGGATGTGGAGGCTATGTAGGGACAGCGGGGACATGGTTGGGGGCAGGAGATAGGAGAGGACATGGAGGATATGAAAGGACAGAAGGGGCATGGGAGTATGCCAGAGACAGAAGACAACATCCAGGATATGGAGAGACACAGGAGACATGGGAGCAGGTAGGAGACATAAGACCACATCTAGGATGTGTAGACACACAAGGGACATGGGATTATGCAGGAGACATGAGAGGACATGGAGGCTATGGAGAGACAGAAGGGACATGGGAGGGCGCAGGAGACATAAGACCACATCCAGGATATGGAGAGACAGAAGGGATGTGGGAGTATGCAAGGAGCATGGGAGCACGTGGAGAATATGTAGGGACACAAGGGACACAGGAGTATACAGGGGACATGAGAACCCACGAAAGGTATTTAGAGACAAAAGGAAGATGGATTTATGTAAGGGACATGAGATCACAAGGAGGATGTGTAGAGACACAAGGGACATTAGAGGGCTCAGCAACTCTGGGGGCACACCAAGGGTATAGCAAGGTGGCAAAGGGAGAGCAGGGGGCTATGGGTCAGGGGAGGCCATGGGGCAGGAGGAGGGTTACTGCTCAGGAGGAGGTGGGAGCAGGGATGGCTGTGCCCCATGGGTCATTTGGGCAATGAGGCAGTAAAGTGGGTTGGGTTGGAAAGTTGTTTTTTTTTTGGTACAAAAATGCAGGAACCCAGATGCCTGAGTCCTCGGGGGGAGCAGGGCCCCAGACACCTGGGTTCCTGGGAAAGCAGCGACCCAGGCGCCTGGATCCCTGGGGGCAGAGGTGACCCAGACATCTGGGTGCCTATGGGAAGCGGGGACCCCTAGTCCTGGGTCCCTGGGGGAGTGGGGACTCAGACAGCTGGATCCCTGGGCAGGGAGAGGGGCCCCGGACACCTGGGTCCCTTGCGGGGTAGGGTGAATCAGGCCCCAGATGTCTGGGTCCCTGTTGGGGGAAATCAGGTCCCGGACACCTGGGTCCCTGTTGGGGGGGTAGAGGTGAGGCAGATGCCTGTTTCCCTGGGGGGAGCAGGGACCTGGACAGCTGGATGCATGAGGGGAGCAGGAACCCAGATGCCTGAGTCCCCAGGGGGAGCAGGGCCCCAGACACCTGGGTCCCTACCTGGGGGCATTGGGCCCTGGGTCCCTATGCATGGTGTCTCTGGGGCTACATGTGTGGGTGGGTGTGCCACAGCCACAGAAGCACGGTAGAAGGTGCGAGCTCTTTGCCCTGGGGCGCTTCTCATCTACCAGCACAACTGCAGCCCCTTGGCAGTTACTCCCCAGGACTCCAGTAGCTTTGTGTAGATGAAAAACTTGTCGCTTGTTTCACGTTCCTGAATATAGAGAAGAGCTGCTGCAAGCTGTGCAGAGAAGTAGAACGGTTCGTGCCGGTTAGTAATAGAAGGCCCGGGACATGCAGCCAGTGTCCGCTGCCGGCTTGGTGGATGGTGCAGCCTGCTGCTCCTTTGGTGAGATGTTCTCCTCCCTCGCAGCACAAGCAGAATATAGGTATTTTTCAGGTCTGCCATTTCAGGCTGCATGGAGCGTTCCATGGGAAGCCAACTTGTCAAGGTTAATGCTGAGACATCAGGTGGGCCATGGCCTGGTGGGCAGTTGCCTGATCAGTGGATTTGGGGAAGAGCCCCTCCACTGAGGCAGCCTCTTGCTGGGGCTGCAGAACACAGAGAAGGCTGTAATGCCTTTTTCTGCGGTGGGGCTGTCTTTGCCTCCCAACACCTCCAGCAGCTGCAGATGTGGAGGGTAATTTGTCCTGCAGTAGATGTCTTGGAGATGCCTCCAAGCCAAAATTGTCTTGTGGGGGGGCCTCCTTGTTGCCATTGACTCTGGAGGTGGCGAGGAGCTCCGGTCGAGAGACAAGCTCCTCAGACATGTCCTCTTGTGCGTTTTCTTTCCTCCTGAGCTGCTGCCGGGGCTCAGTGCTGGTCATGTGCTTGCCTACGCTGGTTTCCTCCTCTTGGCTTTTGGGCTCTTCAGTCCGGCGCGAGGTGGTGGCAGCAGGATGCTTTCTTCCCTGAGCCAAGCAGGGAGTTGGGAGAGGAAGGGGGCCTGGAGGGACGCCGGAGCTGTGCATGCCTCTGAGAGCTGGTGGGCTGCAAGAGGATGCTGGAGGTGCGGGGAAATGCGATGGTGGGCAATGTGCTGGCGGGACGTGTGTGCAGCAGGCAGAGGCGAGTGGTGGCGGAAGGCGAAGGCTGGAGGGTGCAGCTCAGAGGGCGGCCGGGTGCAGGGGAGCCCTGGCAGCTGGGCCAGGCTGCGGGGAGCGCAGCTGGGGCCGGGGCCCGGGCGGGGGCTGGGCGGGGAGCACTGCTGTGCGGCCGTGCTGGGGGGCGGGCGGGCTCCGGGGGCAGGACCCGGGTGTTGGGTGCCGGGAGGTGTGTGCACATTTTCTGGGTGCAGGGTGCTGGGAGGTGTGTGCACATTGCTGGCTGCAGAGTACCGGGAGGTGGGTGCTCACTGCTGGGTGCAGGGTGACAGGTGCTGGGATGCATGGTGCTGGCTGCAGGATCCTTTGAGGTGAGGTGCACGTTGCTGGCTGCCGGGTGCCTGGAGGTGGGTGCTGGGTGCAGGGTCCCAGGTGCTGAGATCCAGGGTGTGGGGTGCTGGAGTACACAGTGCCAGGGTGAGGAGTCGCAGTGCAGGGTTCCAGGGGCTGGGGTGCATGGTGCTGGGTGCAGCAGCTTAGTGCTTTCATGTGTTGAGACATCTCGGCATACTTTTTTTCTGTTTTTCCCAGTTGTGACCAGTCTGGATTACGCCTTTGGGGTGGGGTTGTGGGTGGGAACCTGCTCAGCACCAGCATCTGCAGCTCCCGCTCTGGGAGGGAGCAAGGCTAATGGTAGGCTGTGTGTGGCTGGCAGCAGCATCTCTGCCGCTGTAGGTGCTCGAGCGGATTGTATTGCTTTGCTTTGGAGGCATGCAGTGGAGACAGTTGGGAGAAGCAGCTTGCTTTGGTTCTCTGTCAGGGCCAAGGCAGAAGAGCTTAGTATGGAAGCTGGTGTAGAACGAGAGTCTTTGGAGGCAGCCCTGAAGCTGGGTCATCCTGTCGGTACGATGTTGATAGGTGCCAGGAGCAATGTCTGCCTTGTTGAGGCCTGCAGAGGCAAACCTTGCTGTGGAGCTGGAGCAAGAGCCTGGCTGTTGTTGCTGTTCAGCAGCATCCGAGTTTTTCATTTTTGTGCCAGGCCCTTGCAACGTTGGAAGCTGTCGCGGCCAGCTTCTCGGCGGACGAGCGGAAGGAGTTGGAAGAAGGGCAGAAGGAGCTCTACAGGGCCGGGAGTGGGGACAATGATGGGAGGCCTTGACCTCCCTGGGTAAAGACCTTTTGGCGTAGTGCTTTAGAGAAGAGAGTTGGGCGCTGAGGGAGAGTGCGAGCAAAGCTCATGTCGTGCCTTTCTTTGCTTTTGATGGGTTTTGTATTTCCCGGCTTGTGTGGAAGCCAAGTTTGCTGCAGGAGTAAAGCTGGAAAGGTGTGCGGGACCTGGACAGATACTAGAGTCGCGTCCCGCATTTGCGTGTCTCAGGTCCTTTGGGTGTTCAAGTACTGTCTGTCTTTGTTATTTCATTTGGCAGGTGAGGGGCTGAAATGGGGAGCAGGAAGATGCTCACCAGGAAAATCCAGGGATTGTAATCACCTGGACCTGGAACTTGCCAACCAGCAAGAACCCAGCAGGCATGTGATCAGCTGTGTCAGCCTTGCCTGCAGTGGCCATGAGGCAGTGGAGCTTGTGCTTCTGAGGGGAGTGAGGAAGAAGAGCAGCAGAGTGCAGACTGTGGATGTGAGAGGAGCAGACTTGGGCCTCCTGGGGGGACTGGTGGAGGAATCCCATGGGAGGCAGCTCTGAAGGGCTCCAGAAAGCTGGCAGGTCTTTCAGGCCAGCAGCCTCCAAGCTCCAGAATGGCCCATGCTGATACCCAGTTCCAGTGTCAGAGAAGGAAATCGCAACTGCTTTAGCTTCAGCACTGTTAGAGAAGGAAAGTGTAGCTGAGTTAGCTTCAGCTTAGCATCGGCCTGACTCTTCCTTAGCGTAAGTGCCTAAAGTAGACGAAGCCTGCAGGCCTCAAGGCCGAACTGTCCAGGAACTCCAGAAATTGCTGACGATGTGACATTGCTGATGATGGAACTGCAAAAGCAATTAAAGCCAGCTAATACAGATACAAAACTCACTACCCAGGAGACCAAGTGGAGTGCAGGAGACCAGATGGGATGCACCTGGCTTGTGGTTGAGCTTTGGGAAGATAAGGGACTGGTAGGAAACAAGGACATGGTAACCAGCCTGGGATGTAGGCCAGGACCTGTGCAAAGGAGACAGACACCAATCAGAAGGAGAGCGAGCACCGACTCAGGAAACAAGATTGGAGGAGACCTTCCCTGGCAGGCAGGGAAACCAAGCTGTCAAGGGTAGAATTACCCCAGAATGTCTTTGTTTGGGGTACCCAGCTCCAGCTCTTACTATGCTCTACCGTCATTTAAATAAATAAATAATTTTGCTGTTATATGTGCATGAGACTCTGCTCCTTGGAAACCTAGCGTTGGACTATTTCTACAGCACCCAGGAAACCAAGCAGACATCTCAGGAGACAGGGTGGCTAAAGAGGGAACTCAGGCATGAGCTCTAATGCAAAAAGGCAGCACACAGCCATGGGAAGCAGGGAGAGGCTGCAAAGGAGGAATTGAGAACTATTGTCCAGGCAAGTAGGGAAGCAGTTCCTCTGACACAGCCAAAGCTCCTCTAGGCTCGATGCTTGCAAGGGATGCCAGGAGCATAAAGATGATGTGCTCTTGTTTCAGTAAGAGTAGAAGCGGGAACAAGGGAAATGTGGGCCCAGGGCTGAACGGGGCAGGCTGCCATTGAGAGGGACCTAGACAGGTCACGGAATGACTGAGTGCCCAACCAGTTCTTAGGCATCTGAGACAGTTTATTGAGCCCTAACAGATACAACAGATTTGGGGTGTCGGTATAGGCGTTCCTACTATTAACAAATGGATTTGATTAACAAATACAGTGCTTAACAAGTAAACGGATTTATCAAACTATTTACATATATCAAACTGTGGACATATATTGATATGTTATGGCACAAAGAAAGGAACAGAAACAAGAGAACAGACAAAAGAAGGATAAGTAGCTCCTCTGAAAAGGGAAAAGCAGTAAAGAGGGAGGAAGCTAACACTTCCACGATTCGGACAATCTCGAACCCCTTTTACAAAGCAGCTTTGCTTCTGTAGATTGGGCAATAACCGTCCTATAGGTGCACCGAACACTCACGCAACCATGCGGCGAGATTTAAATCCCAGCAGGAATTCCTCGGGCGGCACCCCCCCCCCCCCCCAAAATGCAACCTGTCCTCCCATTCAAAGTAATAGCAGGGTCTGTCTGTGACTACTTTGCTGGATTTACATGCGATGGCAAGCATTGCAAGTTATAGTTACCTAATCTAAGACTCCATTGGAAAAAATTACAACCACCACCACCACCAAGAAGATCCCCCCTCCTCCCCCCCCCAGAATGCTTAACACAGCTGCCCAGAAAGGAACTCTCCCATTAGGCAGAACGATTGGACTTTTCAGATTGGTCTGCAACGGGGAAGAGAAAAAAAAATTAAGACACTTCCAAAAATTAACATTAAAGCGTTAAGTCATCAAGAAAAGGCAATGGCCTTACAACGCAGAACCAGCAGAGGCTATTTAAGAGCCATGCCGATTGTAAATCAGTCCTTGCCTCTTAGTCCCCCACAGCTCAGGTAAGCAATCACTAATGTAGTGAGTTCTTTTGTGATAACAATTACTTTCACCTTTCCCCGCCCCACCCCGTATAGCTAGGTTTCAAATATCTTGGGACTAGATTTGAAGTATCATTGTCAAAATAAATACCGGTCCATGTCCAATTTAAACTGTACCAAGTGTACGCTTCTAACAAGACTGATAAATCCATGAGAAGATGCTAGTGGACCCAGGCTGCTTGGTTTTTAGCCGAAGGTAAACTCATGCTTGGCTTGGTCAAGTCAGCCACAGCACAAAGTCTTCCTAGCTCTACTAGAATGTCACTGAAAGGGTAATATTAGTAAATGTCAGAGGCTAACACGAGTAAAGATTAGTCACTAACGTTAAGCAATGTTTCTGTGAAGAAGTAGCTTTCTGGTGGTGAAAACAAATCCCCCCCCCGGTTGATTGGACTCAACCTGGAGAGCTAGGATCTAAGCCTGGGATTTAAGCACAGGAGTGCCATGAATGGCCAGCAGGAGGCATTCCCCCACGTTTGTGACTGCTAAATGAACCTCTTTCTACACAGCTCCAGGGCAGAGAACACCACCAACAGTAAGCGTATGCTGTGCTTGCTTTACAGACAGCACAGTACCGCTCTAACAACTCTCTAGGTGTTTTTTTCCTTTTAAGAACAGGTCCTGTTTTGCAAGGATGAGGCACAAATACGTATGGCCTTCCTACAGAGAAAGAAAACAACTGCTGATAACAATAAATAATTTAGGAAAATATTCATATGCTTTACAGTCAATAGCATATTCTACAAGCTGCTGAGCCTGCACATCTTCTACCTCTCCACCAAGATTTTTTTAAATTTTGCTCTTATGCTTTTACTCCTTCACTCGCCAGCCCGATAAGGTACTTCTTCAACACAAGTGCGAACGCAAAAGCTACCTGTTAGCCCGACTCAATTTCTTTTTAGCATTTTAATTTCCCTACAGAGTGAATTTCTCACATGAGGTTAGCTTCTTATTCTGAAAGAGCATTGGAATACTTTCTAAGAACTTACAAACTGCTCCCTGATCCTGCAAGCGCCGTCTTCACAGACAGTTTCCGAGTTTGCTGCTTTGTGCTTTATGTCACTGCCAAATGTTGTGCCTGTCCCGTTTTATAGAGGGTAACCTCAAACATGGACTATCCATCCCTATGCCTCCAGGTCAAGAGGGAACAGTGGAAAAACATGAAGCGCCTTTGGTATTGTAACCAGCTGATCTCTTCCAAGACATCCACAGCCCACTCAGAATAACCAAATTAAGTAGCAGAAGGATGACTTTTTAAAACAGATACATAAATAGCTTCCCAAAAGAGCACTTGCACAAGTGAGTAATTCTGGAGACAGGACACTTTTGCTTTATCACAGGAGCAGTGCCAGGCTGTTCCCCTTCCCTTACACAAACTCATTCAAAAGGTCCGAGAACTGACATAATACCAGCCTGTGCACATGATGCGTCCACAGGCTATGCTAGCGCAACCGCACGTGTAAAGAACAGCCCAGCTTCTCCCCGGGAAACTCTACAGCAAGTCTGCATTGTGCAATTATGTGCAATTGTAGCAGCTATTGCAGCTATTGCAGTTATGGAAAGAGTGAGCGACGGAAATTGTGGAACAGCTTTAGTACTGTACTTTACTGCTCTACACGTTCTTTATCTCGCCTTGCCGTGTCAGCAGGAAAAAGTTTCTTCCTTGGTTATTTGAACTCCTGACAATAGGCAAAGCTTGAAAAAAGCAGTGCGTCCCTTTCCCCGCTTGCAAGACAAGAAAAAAAGCCCCATTTAGAATATGATGGAGAAAAACATCTCAAACCACTCTCAGTATTGACAAGGGGGATTTGTAAAGAAATGGCACAGTATAGCTCTGCGTGAGTCTCAGGGCGTCTTTCCTGAAGCATAACCACAGGGCGACACTCATAAAGGAGGAGACTTAGTCACATTACCTAGAAACAGAACTCTTGGAAAAACTTCTAAGAACGGGCTCCAGGCACTGGGAGGCAATCCTGTGTAGCGATAGCAAGTGACTGTACGACTTTAACGTGGCTGCGCTTGACTGCCTGAGATGGCCTTAGACGACCCACGTGTCTCCACCTTAGTCAGTTGGCCAAAACAAGAACGGGGTTTCCACGCAACTTATTGGCAACGCGTTGTTATTTGCTGCTCAGGCTTCCAGTCCGTTTCCAATCAAGAGACAGCTTAGTTTTAGCCACATGAAGTACAGTGACATTTTAAATGTACCTTCCAAAGTTAGTGGTTGAACGGAACTGAAGAGGCTAGAGGGAGACACAGACAGGAGGGCAGGAGGAGATTGAATAGCAAAAGGAGTGACAGCAGAGCCGTCATTACGGGACCAGACTACAGACGCGACTCCACACCTGCAACCGTGACAATGACGGCCAGCAGAGCAGAGGAATAGAAGGCTTGGAGAGAGAGTTTGCACCACGGGCAATAGTTCCTTCTCTTTTCTAAGGCTTCCCTCCTTTTGGTATGAGTTGTTCATTAAAATGTATTCAATTCCGAGGAGGAGGAGGAGGAGCGCCTCCACAGGGCCCAGTCACCATCATCACAGCCACCGAGTCTGACAAGAGTTCTCACAGAGAGACCTGGAGGTATCAGCAGACTTTGCCCGTGGGGAAAAATGGACTCTACGCAGACTGCTTTATTACTTTGTTGCTTACAGAAGGGCTCCATGCTGTTCAGTAGCTGTTATTTCAGTCTTCGCGCCTCGACTGCAGAGAGTTGGGCTAAGGCGTGGGATGACAGAGTTGCGGTAACAGAGCTGGGATAAGGCACTGGCTTGTGATTTGAGAACAAAATGGCAATCATGGGTTGATCTGTTGCAGCCTTTCTTCTAGTATTAAGCAAATGACTCACTCTTTCTGTGCTTCAGCGCCCACCCTGTAAAGCAGTGGGGGCAGGGGGCTAATGCAGTACGAGTGTCACAGGGACGGAGATAGTAGAGGCTCTGAGGCAGACAGATCCTCCAGCAATGGGTGCTAGGCCACATACAAAGAGAGAGGTCTAACCTCCTAGACAAACAAATGTCATAACCATTTACTTGCTGAGCCTCTGCAGACTGCTCTGTGAAATCATCCGTGCTAACTGAGATGCACCTGGTAGAAAAAAAAAACACTACAGATGCTACACAGAAAGCCACAGGCTTAGCAACAGCTGTAGGAGCAACTGGGGGAAACATCAAGAACTCCCTTTGAGTACTCTAGATGAAGAGAAATGTTTGGCACTCAACTACAGAGGTCAGCTCAGAGCAGTGGAAACATTACCTCACCTTTGCTTGACCTGCAATTCTCTGTAGGGGGCCAGAGCAGCTTTGGGGTGTTGGAGAGAATCTGAACCCTTTCACCTGCAGTGTAGGTGACAGCAGCAAAAGCCATGGATTTTTCCCTCTAATCTCTTGCTCTGTGTATCTGTTAACCACATCATCCGCAAAGTTGTTCCTTCCCCGTGCTTTTTATAGTAGTTCAGCTACAAAGGGCCAATTAGACATTACCAGAACCCAAAGGGTTGCTTGTTCTAAAAAAACAGCTATAGAGTAAAACCCACTTGTCACGATACTGACAAGCCGGAGCATCTATTCTGAAGAAAAAGAAAAGGAAAATGTAGAGGAACTTCCTATCTTGGCATCTTTCCAGAGATGCTGCTAGTGAGCTCCCTGGCTTGAAGTACAACAAAACACCATCTTCACTGTGTGTTCTTAGCAGTTCTGCACTGAACGGTGCTCCTCAATGCTGACTCCGTGGAAAGCCATATTCCTTTTGTGTGGAGTGGAGGAGGGCCAGATATTCCGACTGGCTAATTCTTTAAGGAAAGGAAATCCACTGCAAGCCACTGAAAGGATAAAAGCCTTCAGAAAGGATGACTGTAGAATGTCGATGAATTCTGCACCAATTCCACCTGTTATGCATCTCATCGTTAAGGGTTAGACTGAAAAGACCAGAAAGCGTCATACACTGAACACGTTCTGCCTCAAATTTCCTGGAAATCAATGCTGTACTTCATCAGATGAGGCACATTACAAGTTGTCATCTTCTAATACTCCACACACATTAATTTCCAAAAGAGTATTAGCTCAGTCTCTCTCAACGAATTTCTTTCAATGGAAACTAACACACATTCTGAAAATCCATGACAATCCATCTCAGGCTAAAAGAAAACTCCACACACGATGCTCTTGAAGCAAACTGTGTCCTGGAGTTTCCCAGGGCTTCTTTCACCACACTCTCGGAAAACATTCCACATGGATTTTCAAGGCGCAGTGGCCATAAGAACTTGCCAGAAGACGTCGCAGACTTAAATAACCGAGAAGAGTTTGTTCCAAATGTTCACTCTGTGACAGGCCTTTTGGAGTGGGAGAGCTTCTTGCTCAGTTATCTACAATGAATCTCCAGAGGGTGACTACACCTTTTGTCTCTAGAACTGCTTTCTGACTGTAAGGGACTTCTGAAAGTCCTTTTGTCCTGCACAAAAACTGCAGGAAACAAAGCCCTAGACTTTATTCAATGGCTTTCTTTTCCTTTTATGTCCTCCCTAGATGTGTGGTCAACAATTTGCGGGGGAGGGTTGCCTTTTTTTTCTTTTTTTTTTTTTTCCATTGTGCTCCCCGACAGCTAGCAGGTCCACTGTCTGGGGAATCTTTAACCTGGAAGGAATAGATGGCACTTGGGTAACAAGGAGTTGGGTCAGCTCTTCTGATCACAGAAGACATTGCCTTTTCCTAATTTCCTTGACGTTAATCCCTTTGCACCTTAGTGTCTCGTGCCTAAAGAGGTTCCAGCAAGACAGCAGACGAGAGTAATCCAGCTTGCCTCACACCGTTTTACATCTTTGAAGAAAGCAATTATTTTGTGTGGCCCTTATTCGAAAGCGTACTAACATTCTAAACTCCAGAGCCAAGAAAGGCAGAAAATTGCGTCCAGAGACGCATACTGTGGGTTACCGTCTCTCATCTCCTTTCACATGGTCAATACAGACTCGCTCTGCATACTACACAGAAAGTCATTCTCTGACCTAGTTGCCCAATGATCAGATGACTATCACGGCTGGAGATCGTGGAGACCTCTTGCAAGTTATCACAATAGTTCCAAAAACCAAGGTCACAATCAGAGGCCTCCTCTAATCCAAGCCCAGAGCCGCTCTCTCAGCTCATTATCCAGTAAAAAAGCAGACCCTCTGTTTTACACTCACGTGGAATACTCCTCCAACAAATTCACAAATGAACGTAAAGAAAGAATGACTTTTTGACCACTGAAACACTTCAGCTTTTCTTTCCCGATAGTCTGCGTGCACACAAGGCACTCCACGAAAGTGAGCATATTCCTCCATCCTTTGGCTTTAGACTCCAAACCTGCAGTAGTCACACCGGTACAGCTATGACACCGCCCAGCTATTCACTAACTTCTACTCACCTCACATTCCTACCCCTACCAAAATATAGACCAGATCCAGCTGCAACAGGACACTGCTGAGCCTCTCCTTGACCTGCAGTGTCCTACACACTACTGTAGAACCTGTAAGGGTTCTACAATACTCATTTTGCAAGTGTGCTAACGCTCTCTTACAGTTTCTATTGCTCAGCTGCACCTTTCTTGTTTGTTTCCATACTCTTGGTCATACTCAGATCAGAAGAGAGGATTCCTGAAAAGGTGACCAGCACAAGCAATCTTTTTAGCAAGGCAAAGCTGGGCAAACGGCAAGCATCTCTCAACAACTGTTTAGTAGCAACGCTGTATGGCACACAATGGTAATAATATTACAGGCCTAGCACAGCAAATGCATGCTGCTCTTTGTGGCCCAGAAAGCGTTTCATGAAGGTGCCCCATGCAGTGATTACTATACTATGGCTATAAAGGACCAGTGCTTCACTTAGCATGGCTTTATCTGGCATAATGCAAATGAAAGCCTGAAGGAAACCTGGGCTTCAGTCAGGGTCAAGGTGGAGTCTCCAACCCTCTAATACTCTCAGGTCAGGTTATCATTTGGAGCTTGACCTGCAGTGTCCCCGAAATGCTTCTGCAATACTCATGCTGCAAGTTTCCTAATGCTCTTCTACATTTTCTCTTCCTCAACTGTACCTTTTTTGTTGGTTTTCATGCTCTTGGGTCATACTCTTTGCTCTTCAATGCTTTCTCTTCCTCTTCTACATTCTATGCTACATTTTCACTTTAGTGGGTTTCTCTTTGATTTTACGTCATCAGACACAAACTTTCACCTGGAGGCTTCTTTTGGTAAACAGTCTCTACTAACCAGCCCTACGAGCATGGGGCTTCTCCTTGGGCTCCTTTTCAGTTGGTGAGTCTCTGCGGATCCTACACTATGGCAAGATTTCATTCCTCCTTCTTACCAAGAGGAAAATTAGTAACAAATTCTTCTTTCTTGGTATTTCATGAGACCGCTAATACTGTGGCCGTTCTTACCTAACGACTCAGATATAATTTATGTTTTTAACCAACTCCTTTGATTTACTTTGAACTGAACTGAAGGCTAACGGTGTACGTAGGTGTCTAGCTTTTAAGCAACAGCCCCAAGAACAAATTGTGCAAGCCCTGAGAAAATAAATCCTGGCATTTTTACAGTGAGAACAAATTAAAAATCTTGCCAATGCTACACTTTCAAACAGAAATCAGCATCCTGATACAGCCAGCCGACAAAGCTGCTACTAAATGGTCAAGGCCCACATTTCCTTAATTGCCCTTTTGCTATCACTGGGCCTTAAATCAAAATGAGTATGCAGAAGATCATTACTTAGCTCCACAAATGCACATCTGCTCCAAAAAGTGGTCCAGAGTACCTCAGTATGTTGTGTGACTACTCGCCTTCTTCGAGAAATACATTGTCTACATTTTGGTTGCAACACCACCGCATAAGTACAGCTCAGGTGACGGTGACGCGCTGAACGATTTGTCTCAGCACAGAGATAAAAGTACTTCCTGAGGAACCACCTTTATAGAGAGCGGTCTCAGGTAGCAGCCTCTGACTTCATGGACCGCAAGAATTTTGGGCCTTACAGGCTGTCCTGAAGCTATAAGGGCCATTCCTTTTCATCCTCCTGGTTAATAAATAGATTTTTTTTTTTTTATAGCAGGTATAAAGACAGTTGAAGAGAATTTTTTTTTTTTAATAATTCCTGTACTGAGTTTGAGTACCTTCTGGCTTTCGGTTAAAAGGAAACTAAATTGCCATATGCAGTTGAAATACTTCAGCACAGACTCCATGAATTCAGGGCTACTTGTCATATAAGGCATCAAGCAGAGCCCACTAGGGGCACTGAAGCCATTGACAATGTCTAGTCTTACAAAAGCCATGGATTAACTCATCTGTACTCTCTGGGTCCTAATGGTTTGGCCGACTGATGATGGTGCAAGACTCTCAGACAGAAGGTAATTGCCTCTCTCTCTTTTTTTACTATAGATCAGCAATAATCTATCCCTTTCTCCCAGACTTAGGTCACTGCAAAGTTTTCTTCTGTTTATGTCACCACCTCGCTCCATCAGAGAGTCCTTCGTCGTCTTCCCATGGCAGTGACAAAAAAAAAGGATTTACTTTTAAGTGCCGCCTCTGTGGCATCTGACTACCCCAGGAAGGCTTGACTTGTCTGATGGATTCCACTCTCTGCAGAAGATCATGACGTTCAGAACAAACGGAGCTCTTTGTCCTTCTCAGATATGCCAAGACTCTTTTCTAGACAGATTAAGACACTGGCAGGAGGCGATTGCTGAGCTCTTCCATAAAGCAGGAACCAGAAAAGATCCGTGCATTCAGTGGCATGGCCCTTCTCTTTTTAGTTATTATCGCTTGAAGTTTACAAGCAAAAATGAGTAAGTGTTCTGCCAGAACTTTTCTTCATATTAACCCCTCTGGCGACACTAAACTTCACTTTCCCGTCCGCTCTCCAGCACACCCCTGTCTCCCATGGCATCTGAAATATTTGCCAAGGCCTGAAACCACGCAGTCACCTCTTCCCCTCTCACCCCTTACTACTACTGCCTACAACTTCCCTGGAACTCGCCACAGTTCAAGGACACTCACTCACTCACGGGGTCCCACCTGCCTAAAGCTTAGCTCCTCTTCTCCCTGAGCCACTGCATCTTTTCTTGAACTCTCACCCTAGAACATCCCTGCTCTCTTTAACTTATGAGTCACTATCCCTGGAAAACATTTGTTGAGATCCTTTATCAAGCATGCACTATAACAAGGAAATGGATTGTAGTCTTGTTGAAGCAAGCTATACTTGAGGTACTAATGGGATTGCGGATTAAGGGTCCTACAGGGCCCCCTCAGAAGAGCTTGACCCTTGCGGAAGCCCTCGCAATCCGAGCTTTTACATCCACTCACCCAAAAACCGCATAACTGCATCCTTGCAGACTTCCAGGCTGTTGCCTTAACCTTTTGGTTGCCTTAGAACTCATTACTTAACTCCTGATGTCAAATGACACCACTGAGTTGTGTCCAGTTCCATCACGATGCCGACTCTGGGGCCATTACAACTGAAAGGGAAAAGCATGCAGGTCCCTTCTCTCTCCCTCCCGTGACTAGGACCGTTTCCCACACCCTACCTTCAGACAGTCTCCAAACAGAGCAGTGGAGCATGGAAGTTTTATCACTGTTTCCTTATCTTACCTAGTCTGTTACAGAGACTAGGCTCAGGTGTCTCTTCCAAAATCTTTGCAACACAAACAACTGCACCCTAGAGCAGTTAGAGCCAATTCAACAAGGGGATGTAGCCAGGCAAAGTCACAAAGCCAGATGATGGGCTACACAGTGCGCGTGAGGGGGAGCTCTCAGGAGAGCTAGGTGTGGAAATGTAGGAAACGTAGTAGGATGGTGTGGTACAAATGGCGTCATCAGAAACTCAAGTGAACAGTACCTATTTATATGGCTACTATCCCTCCTCAGTCACCACGCGCTCATCACTGTAGCACAGAATTTGCTCCACTGAAAAGGCCATTTAAATCCAGCTCTTTGGCTTCGCTCAACTAAGCAGTTTACGCTCATTTGCCTTGGAATGCTCTTCTACTCCCTAAAAACAATAACAGAAAAACAGCTTTTAATATCCTTGAATTTGAAAACACACCAGCTTCTTTTTAATAACTGCCGGAAAACTGTACCTAAACATACTTAAAACTACATTTTTCATTCTTTTTACTTAACTGCCACTTGCTTGAATTCAAGACTTTTGCAGGGGTCACAGCTCTACAAGTGGAAGACGCAAACCCCAGGTCACGTTCACAGGACTCCCACAGTTTGGACTTAAAGTCCAATACCTAAGACTTGGAATCGATTTTTCAGTGCTGGTAATATAGGCTTCGGATGATATTGAATTATGTGTGCATGCACAAACACATTATACATGGGGGCACAGACTTTGTACAGAGCAAAAAGCAGAGAGAGAGAAACACAGACACTAATATTAATGTATTACCGTTTACATCCTACTACCAGACGAGGAATGCTGTCACAGAGGTACAAGGGAAACCTTTCTGTCTCCTCAGTGACTGCTGGTAGAAGAGGGAACACTATGCGAGCATTCGGGCTTTGCAGAAGCGGGTATGGATCCAGCGGAGCTAACTCCTTCCTCTTTGACGTGAAATCATGCTTGTGTATGGGCAAACTTTGGGACTGCTGTCTGTGCCTAAGAAGTCCACAGCATTTAACCGATTTAGCGGTCAAAAGGGATAGAAATATTGCGATAGAAATCTATGTCTAACAAAAAGGCTTCTGGACAATGGCTTTGAGGTTTAATTCTTATCCTTTCTTTATAGACCGAGACACGGGAAGAAACCCCCCCCCCCACATACCCCGAGCACAAAACCAGCGTTTCATTAACACCACATTCTACCAAAAAGAGTACAGCAGTTCTGAGTCGGTGGGTGAAAGGCAGTTGCATGACGAAAAGAAACAGACTAAAAATATAAAAAGCCAGACATGAATCCTTCTTTTTATCCGGGAGCCCTCAGTCTTAACTCTCATAACCCCATTTCCTACCATACGCCCATACTTCATTTTCAGCTCCAACTGTAACTTCTTGCAGGGAAGAAGCGCTTTCTTATTCATAACAAGTAGCCACTCCACCAGCATTGCTTCATAACAATAATGAATGACTATAGCTAGTCAACCGTTGTAGGTTGTTACCTCAGCCGTGCCGCCACCGCGCCCGCTCGCCCGGCCTCTACGCCCGGCCGCCCTCCGCCCCACACCCTCCAGCCTTCGCCTTCCGCCACCACTCGCCTCTGCTTGCTGCACACACGTCCCGCCAGCACTTGCCCACCATCGCATTTCCCCGCACCTCCAGCATCCTCTTGCAGCCCACCAGCTCTCAGACGCACGCACAGCTCCGCGATGCCTTTTCCTTCCGTTGTGACAGGCCTTGCTGGGGCTCCTGGCATCAGGCCCTTATCTATGGGACTTCCCATGGCAGTTTGTCGCTTCTTTTAGCCGACTTGCCACTTTCCACACAGGAAAGTGCGATTCGCCCGTTAGAGCGATTCCTAGATTCACTCGGGCGTAGCTGCTCTTGCAGTCATCCGTTCCACCTCTCTGTTCTCCCCTTCCTTGGAGGTCGCCGAGGGGGGTGCAAAGTCCAGGGGACTCCACGTGAAGCACACCACGTGTGCACCTCTTTGTTCTTAAAATGTGACCCGTTGTCGGATGGTAGTTCTCGGCGCAAGGGAAAAGTGGCAAAGCAGCTGCTGAAGCAGCTGCAGTTGCTAGACCAGTTGCAGCTCGGGCGGGGGGCACATCCCCGATACCACTCCTTGTTTCTACTCCTGGGAGAAGGTGTTTCCAGCCTTCCGCTCGTCTCCCTGAGGGGCCAATACACTCCGCCTGGCAAGTTTCCCCGAGTACTTTACCTTCTCTGAGACTGGCGAGCTGTTTGTTGTCCCTGCGACATGCACTGTACCATCGCTTGACAAAAATGGCCTGAGTCTACAATGTGCTTTGCCGGGGCTTTTGTCACAGGCCAGCCTCTCCTCGCAGCCCCTTGAAATAAATCAAAGCTCCCAGCAGGTCCTAGCCATTCCGGTAGCCATTTGCCCAGCCGTTCTGCCGCAGAAATGGGTCATACATGGCTTCTGGCCAGAGGAGGAGCAGCCCTCTGATTCCACTTTGCCTCAGGGTTGCGGGGGTTTGGTGGGCACATACATGTCCTGCGGGGATGTTCTGAGCTTGAGCTCTATGCTAAGTCTTTTCCCAGGCAGTCCCCCCCCCCACACACACACACCTCTCCCACTGACTTGCCGATTGCTTTTCAGCCAGCTGCCCAGCCAGCGGGGGGCCCGGCCCGCGGAGCACGCGCGGCCCTCGAGGCACAGGCGGCGCCTCGCTCCAGGGCCGTTTCCAGCGCTCGGAGCTCTGCTAGCGGGGCCGAGCCGGCCATTGCCTCGGCGAAAGCTTCTCCGCGCTCTCGCGGCAGAGCTGCGGCTCGGCCTCCGCAGGGTTTCCCGGGGCGCCGGGCGCGCCCGCCGCGGCCCCCGAGCCCGGCTTCGCTCTCGCCGTGCCGGGCAGCGGCGCCGCTCCCGCCGACGAGGCCGCAGGGCAGCGCTCCGCAGGCGTCCCCGGGCGCTCGGCACTCGCCGCTCGCTCGCTCGCTCGCTCGCTCGCTTTCTCCGGCCCCTCTCTCGCCCCCGCGGATCTGCAGACGAAGCCCCTCGCTGCTCTGCAGTCTTTGTGCTGTCCCCCGGCGCAAAGGCGCAAAGGCTGGCCGGGTAAAACGCGTTTGAAACACAGCACCAGGCACACACAACTTGACTTCCCTTTCGCGACTTAATGGCTCGCTAGTTAGCAGCCCTTCAGACGCCGCTAACAGCACTTTCTCCAGGGCAGGGCAGGGCAGGGCAGGGCAGGGCAGGGCAGGGGGGGGTCCCTCGAGCCTTGCGAGCCTTGCGGCGATTTAGAGCCAAAGGCAGTAGGGTAGTCCTTTGGACCTTGCGCACCTTGTTGCCATCATCCCCACGGCGAGCCCTTATCGCCTATGCCTGTATGTAGCGTAGCTGGGGGTGTGGGGTGGATCGGCCCCGTACACTGGTAAGTGACACTTTCCGCCTTTAAAGCAGCTAATGCTTCCTGATGGTTTGCTTGCCAGGTCCAGACCGCCTTGTTCGTCAGCACATCGTACAGAGGTCTCGCCAGCCTCCTGAGTCCAGCAATGAGTGACCTGCAAAACCCAAGAGGGTTTTTTTTTCCCCTAGAATACTCCGTTGCTGTAATTGTGGGAGTAATTCTGTCACAGGTTTTGTGACAGGAGCAGGGAGCGTCTACTGAGCAATGTTGACTGGTTTGCTGTTGGGCAGGAGTGGGGCTCTTCGTAGGAGAGTCCTAGGCTTAATCCTACGGAGATGAGTTTGTCCTGTCACTGGAGGACTACCGATTTCCCACGTACCCCAGCTATCTAGGCCAGACTCTCCTTGCAGAATATCCATTCCCAGACTATTCATTGCGCCCAAGAACAGCAAGACCTCCAATGCTACGTCCATTGGAGAGTATTCATTTCGCCCGTCCAACTGGGTAAGTGTTAGGCGCACCATTAAGGCCTCCTACAGCAACTGCTTGTTTCTTGAAAGGAGCTTTACCTCCACAGGTACACTGCCGTGTTGTGGAAAGCTGCGCTGCCGTATGCATGCAAAATGTTGTGGGATACTTCTCCTTGACAGCGCCCAACCTTTCGGGGCTGTGGTTCGGTGTAGCTGTCGGGGCGGCCGCGACTCGCGGGGAGCGCAGCCGGGGCCGGGGCCGGGGGCTGTGCGGGGGCGGGGGCGGAAATCCTCCCCGCGCAGAGGCAGAGGCAGTGGCAGAGGCAGAGGCAGAGGCAGAGGCAGAGGCAGTGGCAGAGGCAGAGGCAGAGGCAGAGGCAGAGGCAGAGGCAGCGGCAGAGGCAGAGGCAGCGGCAGAGGCAGAGGCAGAGGCAGAGGCAGCGGCGGCGCGGCCGTGCCAGGGGGGCGGGCGGACGAGCTCCGGGGGCAGGACCTGGGTGCTGGGTGCAGGGTGCCAGGAGGTGCGTGCACGTTGCTGAGTGCTTTAGAGAAGCGAGTTGGGCGCTGAGGGAGAGTGCGAGCAAAGCTCATGTCGTGCCTTTCTTTGCTTTTGAAGAAAGGGTTTTGTATTTCCCGGCTTGTGTGGGAGCCAAGTTTGCTGCAGGAGTAAAGCTGGAAAGGGGCGCGGGACGTGGCCAGCTGCCATTTGGGGCTGCTGGAGGTGGATGCAAAGAGCATTTTGGAGCTGCTCGAGCTTTTTTTTCCCTCTGGGAAAGCGGCTGCCCGGCTGCCCTGCGGTGCTCTGGGCTGCTGCCCAAAGCACCGCTTGCTCCTGCTTTTCCTTGTGCCCACTTTGTCCTTTGAGCTCTGCAAAAGACTTCCAAAGTGCTTTTCCCCCCAACAGCCCCTGATGTCTGTGAAGCTGCCAGGTCCTTTGCGAGTCCAGGTAATGCCTGGCTTTGTTTTTCTGTTTGGCAGGTGAGGGGCTGAAACGGGGGGCAGGAAGATGCTCATCAGGAAGATCTGGAGAAGCCAGGCGAGAGTGGAAAGCTGTGCTCGCGACAGAAAGCAAACGGCGTGGGAGGGTGAACGCAGGGCAGCTCGTGAAGGGAGGGCTTTTTCAGCAAGTCCCTGAAGGCTGTTGTCCAGGGGAGTCGGGACCCTGTACAGGTGCAGTGTGGTGACACCTTGGCTCTGTGGGTCCTTTGCAGCACGGGAGGCTATGTAGGGACACAAGGGACACGGGAATATGCAAGGGACATGAGAGCACCCAGACGATATGTAGCTCCAGCTCTTTCCGCAGTTTGGAGAATCAGGGGAACATCCAAGCAGCAGTTTCTGAGGGAAGAACAGAGCTAACTTCCTGGCTGGCAACATCCTTCCCACAAGCTGCAGAGAATCCTCTGAGCAGAGAGGAATGCCAAGACAATCACAGGCCCTGGAATGGGACAAGTTAGGAAAACCAATTGTGTAGCGAGTGAGAGAGCAAAGAGAGAATCCTTTGCGATACACCTTCAAGGAGGGGAAGAATACGTCAGTCGCTGTAAAACAAGACCACTGTCCTGGAAGCTCCGATACTCTCACTCATTTTTCTTTCTCTAGTTCATGGGATTTGTTTCCCTTTTTTCACGTCAGGGAAATAGAGCTGGCCAGCAAAACTGCCTTTCATGGTCTCTCAACTGTTCCAGTGGCAGAAGAACAATGTACAACCAGCAGCAGGACCGAGGTGGGTTAAACTTGTGGCAGAAGGGAAATGCAGTCTTGGAGCAGCTCAAGGGGCCCTGCCTTCTGCTCTTAAGACATGGACTCTCTGCGCTCTTGTGTACATCCCACAGCTGGACTGAGCAGGCAGATTTTGGAGTTGAACGGGACCTCCTTTAGCCTGCCATTCATTCCCCCTCCCCAAACCCTACATTCAGATGTCTACTCCAGAGGAATCTGGAGCATGCGATCCTGCCCCAGGATCATGCCTTGCACCTGCCCCAGCATCCTGTCCTGGCATCTGCGCTGGCACCTGCAGCGTGATGCTGCCCCGGGATCTGCCTGTGCTGCCCCAGGACGTGCCCGATGCCAGGCGTCCGAGGGAGCCCGGTGTCCCTCAAAGGCGGCGTCGGAGGAGCCGCCAGGAGTGTCGGTAACGGCGGCGTCGCAGAACGCGGTGTCCCGGCAACAGCGGCGTCCGAGGGAGCCGGAGGAGCCGGTAACGGCGGCGTCCGAGGGAGCCCCAGGTGCCGGGAGCGGCGGCGTCGGAGGAGCCGGAGGAGCCGGAGGAGCCGGGAGCGGCGGCGTCCGAGGAGCGGCGGCGTCGGCGCGGCCCAGGCGTCAGGGGACGCAGGCGACGAGGGACCGCGGGGCCGGGGCGTCCAGGCGTTGGCGTGCGGCGGCGACGAGGGGCCCCGGCGAGCGAGGGAGCGAGGTTTGGGGGCGGCGCCCGCCATGGGCGGGGGCAGGTCGCGTCTCCTGGCGGGGCTCCGCGGCTGGCTCGGGCCGGGGCCGGGTTGGGGGCCGGGGCCGGGGTGGGCAGCGGGGTCCCGGGGCGGCAGCGGGAGCGCGCGGGCGGCAGGAGGCAGGAGGCGGGGCCGGGGCCGGGGTGCGGGTTGGGGTCCGAGTCCCGGTCCGGGGCGGGATCGGGGTCCCGGTTGCGGTCCTTGAGCGGGGCTGGGGCCGGATCGGGGTCCCGGTTGGGGTCCTTGAGCGGGGCCGGGCCGGGGTCCGGGTTGCGGTGTGGGGCTGGGGCCGGGTCGGGGTCCGGATTGGGGTCCTTGAGCGGGGCCTGCTCGGGGTCCGGGTTGCGGTCCGGGGCCGGGGCCGGGGCCGGGGCCGGGTCGGGGTCCGCGGCCTGGTCCGGGGCCGGGTCGGGGTCCGGGTCCGGGTCCGGGCGGCAGCGCGGGGCCCCGCGGGGTCCCGCCCCCGCCGAAGGGGCAGCGGCCGCCGGCAGCCGCCGAGCCCCCCCCGCGGCTCCGGGCAGCGCCGCCGCTCGCGGCGACCCCGGCGTCCGGCAGGAGGCAGCGGCTCGGGCAGCGGCGGCAGTGCCCGGGGGGCCGGGGGGGACACGGGGGAGACGGAGGGAGAAGGGGGACGAGTGGGGAGCCGGGGGAAACGGCAGGACACAGGGGACATGAGAGCGAAGGGAGGCTCTGTAGGGACAGAAGGGACACAGGAGGGTCTGGGGAACAAGGGAGACATAGGATATGTAGAGAGAGAAGGGAGATGGGAGGGGGCAGGAGACAAGAGGGGACATGGAGGACATGGAGAGACAGAAGGGACATGGGAGGCTGTGAGAGGCTTGAGAGGATATGGAGGTTATGCAGAGACGCAGGGGACATGGGAGCAGGCAGGAGACATAAGAGCACATCTAGGATATGTAGAGACACAAGGGACATGGGAGGGGGCTGGAGACAAGAGACGATATGGAGAATACAGAGAGACACAAGGGACATGGGAGGGCGAAGGAGACATGAGAGGATGTGGAGGCTATGTAGGGACAGAGGGGACATGGGAGGGGGCAGGAGATAGGAGAGGACATGGAGGATATACAGACACACAAGGGACATGGGAGGGGGCAAGAGACATGAGAGGACACTTAGGATGTGTAGACACAGAAGGCACATGGGATTATGCAGGAGACATGAAAGAACATGGAGGATATGAAGAGACAGAGGGGACATGGGAGCAGGTAGGAGACATGAGACCACATCTAGGATATGTAGAGACAGAAGGGACATGGGAGTATGCAGGAGACATAAGAGGACATGAAGGTTATGTAGGGACACAAAGCACACGGGTTTCTGTAAGAGACATGAGAGGACATGGAGGATATGCAGAGACAGAAGGGACATGGGAGGGGGCAAGAGTCAGAAGACAACATCAGGGATATGGAGAGACAGAAGGGACATGGGATTATGCCGGAGACATGAGAAGACATGGAGGTAATGTAGGGACACAAGGCACACAGGATTATGCAGGAGACATGAGAGGATATGTAGGGAGAGAAGGGACATGGGAGGGCACAGGAGACATGAAAGAACATGGAGGATATGTAGGGACAGAAGGGACATGGGAGGGGGTAAGAGACAGAAGACAACATCGGGGATATGGAGAGACAGAAGGGACACGGGAGTATGCAGGAGACATGAGAGGACATGGAGGTAATGTAGGGACAGAAGGGACACGGGATTATGGAAGAGACATGAGAGGATATGGAGGATATGTAGGGAGAGAAGGGGCATGGGAGGGTGCAGGAGACAAGAGACGATATGGAGAATACGGAGAGACACAAGGGACATGGGAGGGCGAAGGAGACATGAGAGGATGTGGAGGCTATGTAGGGACAGCGGGGACATGGTTGGGGGCAGGAGATAGGAGAGGACATGGAGGATATGAAAGGACAGAAGGGGCATGGGAGTATGCCAGAGACAGAAGACAACATCCAGGATATGGAGAGACACAGGAGACATGGGAGCATGGAAGAGACATAAGAGGACATGAAGGTTACGTAGGGACACAAAGCACACGGGTTTCTGTAAGAGACATGAGAGGACATGGAGGATATGCAGAGACAGAAGGGACATGGGAGGGGGCAAGAGTCAGAAGACAACATCCAGGATATGGAGAGACACAAGGGACACGGGAGTATGCAGGAGACATGAGAGGACATGGAGGTAATGTAGGGACACAAGGCACACGGGATTATGGAAGAGACATGAGAGGATATGGAGGATATGTAGGGAGAGAAGGGGCATGGGAGGGTGCAGGAGACAAGAGACGATATGGAGAATACGGAGAGACACAAGGGACATGGGAGGGCGAAGGAGACATGAGAGGATGTGGAGGCTATGTAGGGACAGCGGGGACATGGTTGGGGGCAGGAGATAGGAGAGGACATGGAGGATATGAAAGGACAGAAGGGGCATGGGAGTATGCCAGAGACAGAAGACAACATCCAGGATATGGAGAGACACAGGAGATATGGGAGCAGGTAGGAGACATAAGACCACATCTAGGATGTGTAGACACACAAGGGACATGGGATTATGCAGGAGACATGAGAGGACATGGAGGCTATGGAGAGACAGAAGGGACATGGGAGGGCGCAGGAGACATAAGACCACATCCAGGATATGGAGAGACAGAAGGGATGTGGGAGTATGCAAGGAGCATGGGAGCACGTGGAGAATATGTAGGGACACAAGGGACACAGGAGTATACAGGGGACATGAGAACCCACGAAAGGTATGTAGAGACAAAAGGAAGACGGATTTATGTAAGGGACATGAGATCACAAGGAGGATGTGTAGAGACACAAGGGACATTAGAGGGCTCAGCAACTCTGGGGGCACACCAAGGGTATAGCAAGGTGGCAAAGGGAGAGCAGGGGGCTATGGGTCAGGGGAGGCCATGGGGCAGGAGGAGGGTTACTGCTCAGGAGGAGGTGGGAGCAGGGATGGCTGTGCCCCATGGGTCATTTGGGCAATGAGGCAGTAAAGTGGGTTGGGTTGGAAAGTTGTTTTTTTTTTTGGTACAAAAATGCAGGAACCCAGATGCCTGAGTCCTCGGGGGGAGCAGGGCCCCAGACACCTGGGTTCCTGGGAAAGCAGCGACCCAGGCGCCTGGATCCCTGGGGGCAGAGGTGACCCAGACATCTGGGTGCCTATGGGAAGCGGGGACCCCTAGTCCTGGGTCCCTGGGGGAGTGGGGACTCAGACAGCTGGATCCCTGGGCAGGGAGAGGGGCCCCGGACACCTGGGTCCCTTGCGGGGTAGGGTGAATCAGGCCCCAGATGTCTGGGTCCCTGTTGGGGGAAATCAGGTCCCGGACACCTGGGTCCCTGTTGGGGGGGTAGAGGTGAGGCAGATGCCTGTTTCCCTGGGGGGAGCAGGGACCTGGACAGCTGGATGCATGAGGGGAGCAGGAACCCAGATGCCTGAGTCCCCAGGGGGAGCAGGGCCCCAGACACCTGGGTCCCTACCTGGGGGCATTGGGCCCTGGGTCCCTATGCATGGTGTCTCTGGGGCTACATGTGTGGGTGGGTGTGCCACAGCCACAGAAGCACGGTAGAAGGTGCAAGCTCTTTGCCCTGGGGCGCTTCTCATCTACCAGCACAACTGCAGCCCCTTGGCAGTTACTCCCCAGGACTCCAGTAGCTTTGTGTAGATGAAAAACTTGTCGCTTGTTTCACGTTCCTGAATATAGAGAAGAGCTGCTGCAAGCTGTGCAGAGAAGTAGAACGGTTCGTGCCGGTTAGTAATAGAAGGCCCGGGACATGCAGCCAGTGTCCGCTGCCGGCTTGGTGGATGGTGCAGCCTGCTGCTCCTTTGGTGAGATGTTCTCCTCCCTCGCAGCACAAGCAGAATATAGGTATTTTTCAGGTCTGCCATTTCAGGCTGCATGGAGCGTTCCATGGGAAGCCAACTTGTCAAGGTTAATGCTGAGACATCAGGTGGGCCATGGCCTGGTGGGCAGTTGCCTGATCAGTGGATTTGGGGAAGAGCCCCTCCACTGAGGCAGCCTCTTGCTGGGGCTGCAGAACACAGAGAAGGCTGTAATGCCTTTTTCTGCGGTGGGGCTGTCTTTGCCTCCCAACACCTCCAGCAGCTGCAGATGTGGAGGGTAATTTGTCCTGCAGTAGATGTCTTGGAGATGCCTCCAAGCCAAAATTGTCTTGTGGGGGGGCCTCCTTGTTGCCATTGACTCTGGAGGTGGCGAGGAGCTCCGGTCGAGAGACAAGCTCCTCAGACATGTCCTCTTGTGCGTTTTCTTTCCTCCTGAGCTGCTGCCGGGGCTCAGTGCTGGTCATGTGCTTGCCTACGCTGGTTTCCTCCTCTTGGCTTTTGGGCTCTTCAGTCCGGCGCGAGGTGGTGGCAGCAGGATGCTTTCTTCCCTGAGCCAAGCAGGGAGTTGGGAGAGGAAGGGGGCCTGGAGGGACGCCGGAGCTGTGCGTGTGCCTGAGAGCTGGTGGGCTGCAAGAGGATGCTGGAGGTGCGGGGAAATGCGATGGTGGGCAAGTGCTGGCGGGACGTGTGTGCAGCAAGCAGAGGCGAGTGGTGGCAGAAGGCGGAGGCTGGAGGGTGTGGGGCGGAGGGCGGCCGGGCGTAGAGGCCGGGCGAGCGGGCGCGGTGGCGGCACGGCTGAGGTAACAACCTACAACGGTTGACTAGCTATAGTCATTCATTATTGTTATGAAGCAATGCTGGTGGAGTGGCTACTTGTTATGAATAAGAAAGCGCTTCTTCCCTGCAAGAAGTTACAGTTGGAGCTGAAAATGAAGTATGGGCGTATGGTAGGAAATGGGGTTATGAGAGTTAAGACTGAGGGCTCCCGGATAAAAAGAAGGATTCATGTCTGGCTTTTTATAGTTTTAGTCTGTTTCTTTTCGTCATGCAACTGCCTTTCACCCACCGACTCAGAACTGCTGTACTCTTTTTGGTAGAATGTGGTGTTAATGAAACGCTGGTTTTGTGCTCGGGGTATGTGGGGGGGGGGGGGTTTCTTCCCGTGTCTCGGTCTATAAAGAAAGGATAAGAATTAAACCTCAAAGCCATTGTCCAGAAGCCTTTTTGTTAGACATAGATTTCTATCGCAATATTTCTATCCCTTTTGACCGCTAAATCGGTTAAATGCTGTGGACTTCTTAGGCACAGACAGCAGTCCCAAAGTTTGCCCATACACAAGCATGATTTCACGTCAAAGAGGAAGGAGTTAGCTCCGCTGGATCCATACCCGCTTCTGCAAAGCCCGAATGCTCGCATAGTGTTCCCTCTTCTACCAGCAGTCACTGAGGAGACAGAAAGGTTTCCCTTGTACCTCTGTGACAGCATTCCTCGTCTGGTAGTAGGATGTAAACGGTAATACATTAATATTAGTGTCTGTGTTTCTCTCTCTCTGCTTTTTGCTCTGTACAAAGTCTGTGCCCCCATGTATAATGTGTTTGTGCATGCACACATAATTCAATATCATCCGAAGCCTATATTACCAGCACTGAAAAATCGATTCCAAGTCTTAGGTATTGGACTTTAAGTCCAAACTGTGGGAGTCCTGTGAACGTGACCTGGGGTTTGCGTCTTCCACTTGTAGAGCTGTGACCCCTGCAAAAGTCTTGAATTCAAGCAAGTGGCAGTTAAGTAAAAAGAATGAAAAATGTAGTTTTAAGTATGTTTAGGTACAGTTTTCCGGCAGTTATTAAAAAGAAGCTGGTGTGTTTTCAAATTCAAGGATATTAAAAGCTGTTTTTCTGTTATTGTTTTTAGGGAGTAGAAGAGCATTCCAAGGCAAATGAGCGTAAACTGCTTAGTTGAGCGAAGCCAAAGAGCTGGATTTAAATGGCCTTTTCAGTGGAGCAAATTCTGTGCTACAGTGATGAGCGCGTGGTGACTGAGGAGGGATAGTAGCCATATAAATAGGTACTGTTCACTTGAGTTTCTGATGACGCCATTTGTACCACACCATCCTACTACGTTTCCTACATTTCCACTCCTAGCTCTCCTGAGAGCTCCCCCTCACGCGCACTGTGTAGCCCATCATCTGGCTTTGTGACTTTGCCTGGCTACATCCCCTTGTTGAATTGGCTCTAACTGCTCTAGGGTGCAGTTGTTTGTGTTGCAAAGATTTTGGAAGAGACACCTGAGCCTAGTCTCTGTAACAGACTAGGTAAGATAAGGAAACAGTGATAAAACTTCCATGCTCCACTGCTCTGTTTGGAGACTGTCTGAAGGTAGGGTGTGGGAAACGGTCCTAGTCACGGGAGGGAGAGAGAAGGGACCTGCATGCTTTTCCCTTTCAGTTGTAATGGCCCCAGAGTCGGCATCGTGATGGAACTGGACACAACTCAGTGGTGTCATTTGACATCAGGAGTTAAGTAATGAGTTCTAAGGCAACCAAAAGGTTAAGGCAACAGCCTGGAAGTCTGCAAGGATGCAGTTATGCGGTTTTTGGGTGAGTGGATGTAAAAGCTCGGATTGCGAGGGCTTCCGCAAGGGTCAAGCTCTTCTGAGGGGGCCCTGTAGGACCCTTAATCCGCAATCCCATTAGTACCTCAAGTATAGCTTGCTTCAACAAGACTACAATCCATTTCCTTGTTATAGTGCATGCTTGATAAAGGATCTCAACAAATGTTTTCCAGGGATAGTGACTCATAAGTTAAAGAGAGCAGGGATGTTCTAGGGTGAGAGTTCAAGAAAAGATGCAGTGGCTCAGGGAGAAGAGGAGCTAAGCTTTAGGCAGGTGGGACCCCGTGAGTGAGTGAGTGTCCTTGAACTGTGGCGAGTTCCAGGGAAGTTGTAGGCAGTAGTAGTAAGGGGTGAGAGGGGAAGAGGTGACTGCGTGGTTTCAGGCCTTGGCAAATATTTCAGATGCCATGGGAGACAGGGGTGTGCTGGAGAGCGGACGGGAAAGTGAAGTTTAGTGTCGCCAGAGGGGTTAATATGAAGAAAAGTTCTGGCAGAACACTTACTCATTTTTGCTTGTAAACTTCAAGCGATAATAACTAAAAAGAGAAGGGCCATGCCACTGAATGCACGGATCTTTTCTGGTTCCTGCTTTATGGAAGAGCTCAGCAATCGCCTCCTGCCAGTGTCTTAATCTGTCTAGAAAAGAGTCTTGGCATATCTGAGAAGGACAAAGAGCTCCGTTTGTTCTGAACGTCATGATCTTCTGCAGAGAGTGGAATCCATCAGACAAGTCAAGCCTTCCTGGGGTAGTCAGATGCCACAGAGGTGGCACTTAAAAGTAAATCCTTTTTTTTTGTCACTGCCATGGGAAGACGACGAAGGACTCTCTGATGGAGCGAGGTGGTGACATAAACAGAAGAAAACTTTGCAGTGACCTAAGTCTGGGAGAAAGGGATAGATTATTGCTGATCTATAGTAAAAAAAGAGAGAGAGGCAATTACCTTCTGTCTGAGAGTCTTGCACCATCATCAGTCGGCCAAACCATTAGGACCCAGAGAGTACAGATGAGTTAATCCATGGCTTTTGTAAGACTAGACATTGTCAATGGCTTCAGTGCCCCTAGTGGGCTCTGCTTGATGCCTTATATGACAAGTAGCCCTGAATTCATGGAGTCTGTGCTGAAGTATTTCAACTGCATATGGCAATTTAGTTTCCTTTTAACCGAAAGCCAGAAGGTACTCAAACTCAGTACAGGAATTATTAAAAAAAAAAAATTCTCTTCAACTGTCTTTATACCTGCTATAAAAAAAAAAAAATCTATTTATTAACCAGGAGGATGAAAAGGAATGGCCCTTATAGCTTCAGGACAGCCTGTAAGGCCCAAAATTCTTGCGGTCCGTGAAGTCAGAGGCTGCTACCTGAGACCGCTCTCTATAAAGGTGGTTCCTCAGGAAGTACTTTTATCTCTGTGCTGAGACAAATCGTTCAGCGCGTCACCGTCACCTGAGCTGTACTTATGCGGTGGTGTTGCAACCAAAATGTAGACAATGTATTTCTCGAAGAAGGCGAGTAGTCACACAACATACTGAGGTACTCTGGACCACTTTTTGGAGCAGATGTGCATTTGTGGAGCTAAGTAATGATCTTCTGCATACTCATTTTGATTTAAGGCCCAGTGATAGCAAAAGGGCAATTAAGGAAATGTGGGCCTTGACCATTTAGTAGCAGCTTTGTCGGCTGGCTGTATCAGGATGCTGATTTCTGTTTGAAAGTGTAGCATTGGCAAGATTTTTAATTTGTTCTCACTGTAAAAATGCCAGGATTTATTTTCTCAGGGCTTGCACAATTTGTTCTTGGGGCTGTTGCTTAAAAGCTAGACACCTACGTACACCGTTAGCCTTCAGTTCAGTTCAAAGTAAATCAAAGGAGTTGGTTAAAAACATAAATTATATCTGAGTCGTTAGGTAAGAACGGCCACAGTATTAGCGGTCTCATGAAATACCAAGAAAGAAGAATTTGTTACTAATTTTCCTCTTGGTAAGAAGGAGGAATGAAATCTTGCCATAGTGTAGGATCCGCAGAGACTCACCAACTGAAAAGGAGCCCAAGGAGAAGCCCCATGCTCGTAGGGCTGGTTAGTAGAGACTGTTTACCAAAAGAAGCCTCCAGGTGAAAGTTTGTGTCTGATGACGTAAAATCAAAGAGAAACCCACTAAAGTGAAAATGTAGCATAGAATGTAGAAGAGGAAGAGAAAGCATTGAAGAGCAAAGAGTATGACCCAAGAGCATGAAAACCAACAAAAAAGGTACAGTTGAGGAAGAGAAAATGTAGAAGAGCATTAGGAAACTTGCAGCATGAGTATTGCAGAAGCATTTCGGGGACACTGCAGGTCAAGCTCCAAATGATAACCTGACCTGAGAGTATTAGAGGGTTGGAGACTCCACCTTGACCCTGACTGAAGCCCAGGTTTCCTTCAGGCTTTCATTTGCATTATGCCAGATAAAGCCATGCTAAGTGAAGCACTGGTCCTTTATAGCCATAGTATAGTAATCACTGCATGGGGCACCTTCATGAAACGCTTTCTGGGCCACAAAGAGCAGCATGCATTTGCTGTGCTAGGCCTGTAATATTATTACCATTCTGTGCCATACAGCGTTGCTACTAAACAGTTGTTGAGAGATGCTTGCCGTTTGCCCAGCTTTGCCTTGCTAAAAAGATTGCTTGTGCTGGTCACCTTTTCAGGAATCCTCTCTTCTGATCTGAGTATGACCAAGAGTATGGAAACAAACAAGAAAGGTGCAGCTGAGCAATAGAAACTGTAAGAGAGCGTTAGCACACTTGCAAAATGAGTATTGTAGAACCCTTACAGGTTCTACAGTAGTGTGTAGGACACTGCAGGTCAAGGAGAGGCTCAGCAGTGTCCTGTTGCAGCTGGATCTGGTCTATATTTTGGTAGGGGTAGGAATGTGAGGTGAGTAGAAGTTAGTGAATAGCTGGGCGGTGTCATAGCTGTACCGGTGTGACTACTGCAGGTTTGGAGTCTAAAGCCAAAGGATGGAGGAATATGCTCACTTTCGTGGAGTGCCTTGTGTGCACGCAGACTATCGGGAAAGAAAAGCTGAAGTGTTTCAGTGGTCAAAAAGTCATTCTTTCTTTACGTTCATTTGTGAATTTGTTGGAGGAGTATTCCACGTGAGTGTAAAACAGAGGGTCTGCTTTTTTACTGGATAATGAGCTGAGAGAGCGGCTCTGGGCTTGGATTAGAGGAGGCCTCTGATTGTGACCTTGGTTTTTGGAACTATTGTGATAACTTGCAAGAGGTCTCCACGATCTCCAGCCGTGATAGTCATCTGATCATTGGGCAACTAGGTCAGAGAATGACTTTCTGTGTAGTATGCAGAGCGAGTCTGTATTGACCATGTGAAAGGAGATGAGAGACGGTAACCCACAGTATGCGTCCCTGGACGCAATTTTCTGCCTTTCTTGGCTCTGGAGTTTAGAATGTTAGTACGCTTTCGAATAAGGGCCACACAAAATAATTGCTTTCTTCAAAGATGTAAAACGGTGTGAGGCAAGCTGGATTACTCTCGTCTGCTGTCTTGCTGGAACCTCTTTAGGCACGAGACACTAAGGTGCAAAGGGATTAACGTCAAGGAAATTAGGAAAAGGCAATGTCTTCTGTGATCAGAAGAGCTGACCCAACTCCTTGTTACCCAAGTGCCATCTATTCCTTCCAGGTTAAAGATTCCCCAGACAGTGGACCTGCTAGCTGTCGGGGAGCACAATGGAAAAAAAAAAAAAAGAAAAAAAAGGCAACCCTCCCCCGCAAATTGTTGACCACACATCTAGGGAGGACATAAAAGGAAAAGAAAGCCATTGAATAAAGTCTAGGGCTTTGTTTCCTGCAGTTTTTGTGCAGGACAAAAGGACTTTCAGAAGTCCCTTACAGTCAGAAAGCAGTTCTAGAGACAAAAGGTGTAGTCACCCTCTGGAGATTCATTGTAGATAACTGAGCGAGAAGCTCTCCCACTCCAAAAGGCCTGTCACAGAGTGAACATTTGGAACAAACTCTTCTCGGTTATTTAAGTCTGCGACGTCTTCTGGCAAGTTCTTATGGCCACTGCGCCTTGAAAATCCATGTGGAATGTTTTCCGAGAGTGTGGTGAAAGAAGCCCTGGGAAACTCCAGGACACAGTTTGCTTCAAGAGCATCGTGTGTGGAGTTTTCTTTTAGCCTGAGATGGATTGTCATGGATTTTCAGAATGTGTGTTAGTTTCCACTGAAAGAAATTCGTTGAGAGAGACTGAGCTAATACTCTTTTGGAAATTAATGTGTGTGGAGTATTAGAAGATGACAACTTGTAATGTGCCTCATCTGATGAAGTACAGCATTGATTTCCAGGAAATTTGAGGCAGAACGTGTTCAGTGTATGACGCTTTCTGGTCTTTTCAGTCTAACCCTTAACGATGAGATGCATAACAGGTGGAATTGGTGCAGAATTCATCGACATTCTACAGTCATCCTTTCTGAAGGCTTTTATCCTTTCAGTGGCTTGCAGTGGATTTCCTTTCCTTAAAGAATTAGCCAGTCGGAATATCTGGCCCTCCTCCACTCCACACAAAAGGAAGATGGCTTTCCACGGAGTCTGCATTGAGGAGCACCGTTCAGTGCAGAACTGCTAAGAACACACAGTGAAGATGGTGTTTTGTTGTACTTCAAGCCAGGGAGCTCACTAGCAGCATCTCTGGAAAGATGCCAAGATAGGAAGTTCCTCTACATTTTCCTTTTCTCTTTCTTCAGAATAGATGCTCCGGCTTGTCAGTATCGTGACAAGTGGGTTTTACTCTATAGCTGTTTTTTTAGAACAAGCAACCCTTTGGGTTCTGGTAATGTCTAATTGGCCCTTTGTAGCTGAACTACTATAAAAAGCACGGGGAAGGAACAACTTTGCGGATGATGTGGTTAACAGATACACAGAGCAAGAGATTAGAGGGAAAAATCCATGGCTTTTGCTGCTGTCACCTACACTGCAGGTGAAAGGGTTCAGATTCTCTCCAACACCCCAAAGCTGCTCTGGCCCCCTACAGAGAATTGCAGGTCAAGCAAAGGTGAGGTAATGTTTCCACTGCTCTGAGCTGACCTCTGTAGTTGAGTGCCAAACATTTCTCTTCATCTAGAGTACTCAAAGGGAGTTCTTGACGTTTCCCCCAGTTGCTCCTACAGCTGTTGCTAAGCCTGTGGCTTTCTGTGTAGCATCTGTAGTGTTTTTTTTTTCTACCAGGTGCATCTCAGTTAGCACGGATGATTTCACAGAGCAGTCTGCAGAGGCTCAGCAAGTAAATGGTTATGACATTTGTTTGTCTAGGAGGTTAGACCTCTCTCTTTGTATGTGGCCTAGCACCCATTGCTGGAGGATCTGTCTGCCTCAGAGCCTCTACTATCTCCGTCCCTGTGACACTCGTACTGCATTAGCCCCCTGCCCCCACTGCTTTACAGGGTGGGCGCTGAAGCACAGAAAGAGTGAGTCATTTGCTTAATACTAGAAGAAAGGCTGCAACAGATCAACCCATGATTGCCATTTTGTTCTCAAATCACAAGCCAGTGCCTAATCCCAGCTCTGTTACCGCAACTCTGTCATCCCACGCCTTAGCCCAACTCTCTGCAGTCGAGGCGCGAAGACTGAAATAACAGCTACTGAACAGCATGGAGCCCTTCTGTAAGCAACAAAGTAATAAAGCAGTCTGCGTAGAGTCCATTTTTCCCCACGGGCAAAGTCTGCTGATACCTCCAGGTCTCTCTGTGAGAACTCTTGTCAGACTCGGTGGCTGTGATGATGGTGACTGGGCCCTGTGGAGGCGCTCCTCCTCCTCCTCCTCGGAATTGAATACATTTTAATGAACAACTCATACCAAAAGGAGGGAAGCCTTAGAAAAGAGAAGGAACTATTGCCCGTGGTGCAAACTCTCTCTCCAAGCCTTCTATTCCTCTGCTCTGCTGGCCGTCATTGTCACGGTTGCAGGTGTGGAGTCGCGTCTGTAGTCTGGTCCCGTAATGACGGCTCTGCTGTCACTCCTTTTGCTATTCAATCTCCTCCTGCCCTCCTGTCTGTGTCTCCCTCTAGCCTCTTCAGTTCCGTTCAACCACTAACTTTGGAAGGTACATTTAAAATGTCACTGTACTTCATGTGGCTAAAACTAAGCTGTCTCTTGATTGGAAACGGACTGGAAGCCTGAGCAGCAAATAACAACGCGTTGCCAATAAGTTGCGTGGAAACCCCGTTCTTGTTTTGGCCAACTGACTAAGGTGGAGACACGTGGGTCGTCTAAGGCCATCTCAGGCAGTCAAGCGCAGCCACGTTAAAGTCGTACAGTCACTTGCTATCGCTACACAGGATTGCCTCCCAGTGCCTGGAGCCCGTTCTTAGAAGTTTTTCCAAGAGTTCTGTTTCTAGGTAATGTGACTAAGTCTCCTCCTTTATGAGTGTCGCCCTGTGGTTATGCTTCAGGAAAGACGCCCTGAGACTCACGCAGAGCTATACTGTGCCATTTCTTTACAAATCCCCCTTGTCAATACTGAGAGTGGTTTGAGATGTTTTTCTCCATCATATTCTAAATGGGGCTTTTTTTCTTGTCTTGCAAGCGGGGAAAGGGACGCACTGCTTTTTTCAAGCTTTGCCTATTGTCAGGAGTTCAAATAACCAAGGAAGAAACTTTTTCCTGCTGACACGGCAAGGCGAGATAAAGAACGTGTAGAGCAGTAAAGTACAGTACTAAAGCTGTTCCACAATTTCCGTCGCTCACTCTTTCCATAACTGCAATAGCTGCAATAGCTGCTACAATTGCACATAATTGCACAATGCAGACTTGCTGTAGAGTTTCCCGGGGAGAAGCTGGGCTGTTCTTTACACGTGCGGTTGCGCTAGCATAGCCTGTGGACGCATCATGTGCACAGGCTGGTATTATGTCAGTTCTCGGACCTTTTGAATGAGTTTGTGTAAGGGAAGGGGAACAGCCTGGCACTGCTCCTGTGATAAAGCAAAAGTGTCCTGTCTCCAGAATTACTCACTTGTGCAAGTGCTCTTTTGGGAAGCTATTTATGTATCTGTTTTAAAAAGTCATCCTTCTGCTACTTAATTTGGTTATTCTGAGTGGGCTGTGGATGTCTTGGAAGAGATCAGCTGGTTACAATACCAAAGGCGCTTCATGTTTTTCCACTGTTCCCTCTTGACCTGGAGGCATAGGGATGGATAGTCCATGTTTGAGGTTACCCTCTATAAAACGGGACAGGCACAACATTTGGCAGTGACATAAAGCACAAAGCAGCAAACTCGGAAACTGTCTGTGAAGACGGCGCTTGCAGGATCAGGGAGCAGTTTGTAAGTTCTTAGAAAGTATTCCAATGCTCTTTCAGAATAAGAAGCTAACCTCATGTGAGAAATTCACTCTGTAGGGAAATTAAAATGCTAAAAAGAAATTGAGTCGGGCTAACAGGTAGCTTTTGCGTTTGCACTTGTGTTGAAGAAGTACCTTATCGGGCTGGCGAGTGAAGGAGTAAAAGCATAAGAGCAAAATTTAAAAAAATCTTGGTGGAGAGGTAGAAGATGTGCAGGCTCAGCAGCTTGTAGAATATGCTATTGACTGTAAAGCATATGAATATTTTCCTAAATTATTTATTGTTATCAGCAGTTGTTTTCTTTCTCTGTAGGAAGGCCATACGTATTTGTGCCTCATCCTTGCAAAACAGGACCTGTTCTTAAAAGGAAAAAAACACCTAGAGAGTTGTTAGAGCGGTACTGTGCTGTCTGTAAAGCAAGCACAGCATACGCTTACTGTTGGTGGTGTTCTCTGCCCTGGAGCTGTGTAGAAAGAGGTTCATTTAGCAGTCACAAACGTGGGGGAATGCCTCCTGCTGGCCATTCATGGCACTCCTGTGCTTAAATCCCAGGCTTAGATCCTAGCTCTCCAGGTTGAGTCCAATCAACCGGGGGGGGGGGATTTGTTTTCACCACCAGAAAGCTACTTCTTCACAGAAACATTGCTTAACGTTAGTGACTAATCTTTACTCGTGTTAGCCTCTGACATTTACTAATATTACCCTTTCAGTGACATTCTAGTAGAGCTAGGAAGACTTTGTGCTGTGGCTGACTTGACCAAGCCAAGCATGAGTTTACCTTCGGATAAAAATCAAGCAGCCTGGGTCCACTAGCATCTTCTCATGGATTTATCAGTCTTGTTAGAAGCGTACACTTGGTACAGTTTAAATTGGACATGGACCGGTATTTATTTTGACAATGATACTTCAAATCTAGTCCCAAGATATTTGAAACCTAGCTATACGGGGTGGGGCGGGGAAAGGTGAAAGTAATTGTTATCACAAAAGAACTCACTACATTAGTGATTGCTTACCTGAGCTGTGGGGGACTAAGAGGCAAGGACTGATTTACAATCGGCATGGCTCTTAAATAGCCTCTGCTGGTTCTGCGTTGTAAGGCCATTGCCTTTTCTTGATGACTTAACGCTTTAATGTTAATTTTTGGAAGTGTCTTAATTTTTTTTTCTCTTCCCCGTTGCAGACCAATCTGAAAAGTCCAATCGTTCTGCCTAATGGGAGAGTTCCTTTCTGGGCAGCTGTGTTAAGCATTCTGGGGGGGGGGAGGAGGGGGGATCTTCTTGGTGGTGGTGGTGGTTGTAATTTTTTCCAATGGAGTCTTAGATTAGGTAACTATAACTTGCAATGCTTGCCATCGCATGTAAATCCAGCAAAGTAGTCACAGACAGACCCTGCTATTACTTTGAATGGGAGGACAGGTGGCATTTTGGGGGGGGGGGGGTGCCGCCCGAGGAATTCCTGCTGGGATTTAAATCTCGCCGCATGGTTGCGTGAGTGTTCGGTGCACCTATAGGACGGTTATTGCCCAATCTACAGAAGCAAAGCTGCTTTGTAAAAGGGGTTCGAGATTGTCCGAATTGTGGAAGTGTTAGCTTCCTCCCTCTTTACTGCTTTTCCCTTTTCAGAGGAGCTACTTATCCTTCTTTTGTCTGTTCTCTTGTTTCTGTTCCTTTTTTTGTGCCATAACATATCAATATATGTCCACAGTTTGATATATGTAAATAGTTTGATAAATCCGTTTACTTGTTAAGCACTGTATTTGTTAATCAAATCCATTTGTTAATAGTAGGAACGCCTATACCGACACCCCAAATTTGTTGTATCTGTTAGGGCTCAATAAACTGTCTCAGATGCCTAAGAACTGGTTGGGCACTCAGTCATTCCGTGACCTGTCTAGGTCCCTCTCAATGGCAGCCTGCCCCGTTCAGCCCTGGGCCCACATTTCCCTTGTTCCCGCTTCTACTCTTACTGAAACAAGAGCACATCATCTTTATGCTCCTGGCATCCCTTGCAAGCATCGAGCCTAGAGGAGCTTTGGCTGTGTCAGAGGAACTGCTTCCCTACTTGCCTGGACAATAGTTCTCAATTCCTCCTTTGCAGCCTCTCCCTGCTTCCCATGGCTGTGTGCTGCCTTTTTGCATTAGAGCTCATGCCTGAGTTCCCTCTTTAGCCACCCTGTCTCCTGAGATGTCTGCTTGGTTTCCTGGGTGCTGTAGAAATAGTCCAACGCTAGGTTTCCAAGGAGCAGAGTCTCATGCACATATAACAGCAAAATTATTTATTTATTTAAATGACGGTAGAGCATAGTAAGAGCTGGAGCTGGGTACCCCAAACAAAGACATTCTGGGGTAATTCTACCCTTGACAGCTTGGTTTCCCTGCCTGCCAGGGAAGGTCTCCTCCAATCTTGTTTCCTGAGTCGGTGCTCGCTCTCCTTCTGATTGGTGTCTGTCTCCTTTGCACAGGTCCTGGCCTACATCCCAGGCTGGTTACCATGTCCTTGTTTCCTACCAGTCCCTTATCTTCCCAAAGCTCAACCACAAGCCAGGTGCATCCCATCTGGTCTCCTGCACTCCACTTGGTCTCCTGGGTAGTGAGTTTTGTATCTGTATTAGCTGGCTTTAATTGCTTTTGCAGTTCCATCATCAGCAATGTCACATCGTCAGCAATTTCTGGAGTTCCTGGACAGTTCGGCCTTGAGGCCTGCAGGCTTCGTCTACTTTAGGCACTTACGCTAAGGAAGAGTCAGGCCGATGCTAAGCTGAAGCTAACTCAGCTACACTTTCCTTCTCTAACAGTGCTGAAGCTAAAGCAGTTGCGATTTCCTTCTCTGACACTGGAACTGGGTATCAGCATGGGCCATTCTGGAGCTTGGAGGCTGCTGGCCTGAAAGACCTGCCAGCTTTCTGGAGCCCTTCAGAGCTGCCTCCCATGGGATTCCTCCACCAGTCCCCCCAGGAGGCCCAAGTCTGCTCCTCTCACATCCACAGTCTGCACTCTGCTGCTCTTCTTCCTCACTCCCCTCAGAAGCACAAGCTCCACTGCCTCATGGCCACTGCAGGCAAGGCTGACACAGCTGATCACATGCCTGCTGGGTTCTTGCTGGTTGGCAAGTTCCAGGTCCAGGTGATTACAATCCCTGGATTTTCCTGGTGAGCATCTTCCTGCTCCCCATTTCAGCCCCTCACCTGCCAAATGAAATAACAAAGACAGACAGTACTTGAACACCCAAAGGACCTGAGACACGCAAATGCGGGATGCGACTCTAGTATCTGTCCAGGTCCCGCACACCTTTCCAGCTTTACTCCTGCAGCAAACTTGGCTTCCACACAAGCCGGGAAATACAAAACCCATCAAAAGCAAAGAAAGGCACGACATGAGCTTTGCTCGCACTCTCCCTCAGCGCCCAACTCTCTTCTCTAAAGCACTACGCCAAAAGGTCTTTACCCAGGGAGGTCAAGGCCTCATCATTGTCCCCACTCCCGGCCCTGTAGAGCTCCTTCTGCCCTTCTTCCAACTCCTTCCGCTCGTCCGCCGAGAAGCTGGCCGCGACAGCTTCCAACGTTGCAAGGGCCTGGCACAAAAATGAAAAACTCGGATGCTGCTGAACAGCAACAACAGCCAGGCTCTTGCTCCAGCTCCACAGCAAGGTTTGCCTCTGCAGGCCTCAACAAGGCAGACATTGCTTCTGGCACCTATCAACATCGTACCGACAGGATGACCCAGCTTCAGGGCTGCCTCCAAAGACTCTCGTTCTACACCAGCTTCCATACTAAGCTCTTCTGCCTTGGCCCTGACAGAGAACCAAAGCAAGCTGCTTCTCCCAACTGTCTCCACTGCATGCCTCCAAAGCAAAGCAATACAATCCGCTCGAGCACCTACAGCGGCAGAGATGCTGCTGCCAGCCACACACAGCCTACCATTAGCCTTGCTCCCTCCCAGAGCGGGAGCTGCAGATGCTGGTGCTGAGCAGGTTCCCACCCACAACCCCACCCCAAAGGCGTAATCCAGACTGGTCACAACTGGGAAAAACAGAAAAAAAGTATGCCGAGATGTCTCAACACATGAAAGCACTAAGCTGCTGCACCCAGCACCATGCACCCCAGCCCCTGGAACCCTGCACTGCGACTCCTCACCCTGGCACTGTGTACTCCAGCACCCCACACCCTGGATCTCAGCACCTGGGACCCTGCACCCAGCACCCACCTCCAGGCACCCGGCAGCCAGCAACGTGCACCTCACCTCAAAGGATCCTGCAGCCAGCACCATGCATCCCAGCACCTGTCACCCTGCACCCAGCAGTGAGCACCCACCTCCCGGTACTCTGCAGCCAGCAATGTGCACACACCTCCCAGCACCCTGCACCCAGAAAATGTGCACACACCTCCCGGCACCCAACACCCGGGTCCTGCCCCCGGAGCCCGCCCGCCCCCCAGCACGGCCGCACAGCAGTGCTCCCCGCCCAGCCCCCGCCCGGGCCCCGGCCCCAGCTGCGCTCCCCGCAGCCTGGCCCAGCTGCCAGGGCTCCCCTGCACCCGGCCGCCCTCTGAGCTGCACCCTCCAGCCTTCGCCTTCCGCCACCACTCGCCTCTGCCTGCTGCACACACGTCCCGCCAGCACATTGCCCACCATCGCATTTCCCCGCACCTCCAGCATCCTCTTGCAGCCCACCAGCTCTCAGAGGCATGCACAGCTCCGGCGTCCCTCCAGGCCCCCTTCCTCTCCCAACTCCCTGCTTGGCTCAGGGAAGAAAGCATCCTGCTGCCACCACCTCGCGCCGGACTGAAGAGCCCAAAAGCCAAGAGGAGGAAACCAGCGTAGGCAAGCACATGACCAGCACTGAGCCCCGGCAGCAGCTCAGGAGGAAAGAAAACGCACAAGAGGACATGTCTGAGGAGCTTGTCTCTCGACCGGAGCTCCTCGCCACCTCCAGAGTCAATGGCAACAAGGAGGCCCCCCCACAAGACAATTTTGGCTTGGAGGCATCTCCAAGACATCTACTGCAGGACAAATTACCCTCCACATCTGCAGCTGCTGGAGGTGTTGGGAGGCAAAGACAGCCCCACCGCAGAAAAAGGCATTACAGCCTTCTCTGTGTTCTGCAGCCCCAGCAAGAGGCTGCCTCAGTGGAGGGGCTCTTCCCCAAATCCACTGATCAGGCAACTGCCCACCAGGCCATGGCCCACCTGATGTCTCAGCATTAACCTTGACAAGTTGGCTTCCCATGGAACGCTCCATGCAGCCTGAAATGGCAGACCTGAAAAATACCTATATTCTGCTTGTGCTGCGAGGGAGGAGAACATCTCACCAAAGGAGCAGCAGGCTGCACCATCCACCAAGCCGGCAGCGGACACTGGCTGCATGTCCCGGGCCTTCTATTACTAACCGGCACGAACCGTTCTACTTCTCTGCACAGCTTGCAGCAGCTCTTCTCTATATTCAGGAACGTGAAACAAGCGACAAGTTTTTCATCTACACAAAGCTACTGGAGTCCTGGGGAGTAACTGCCAAGGGGCTGCAGTTGTGCTGGTAGATGAGAAGCGCCCCAGGGCAAAGAGCTCGCACCTTCTACCGTGCTTCTGTGGCTGTGGCACACCCACCCACACATGTAGCCCCAGAGACACCATGCATAGGGACCCAGGGCCCAATGCCCCCAGGTAGGGACCCAGGTGTCTGGGGCCCTGCTCCCCCTGGGGACTCAGGCATCTGGGTTCCTGCTCCCCTCATGCATCCAGCTGTCCAGGTCCCTGCTCCCCCCAGGGAAACAGGCATCTGCCTCACCTCTACCCCCCCAACAGGGACCCAGGTGTCCGGGACCTGATTTCCCCCAACAGGGACCCAGACATCTGGGGCCTGATTCACCCTACCCCGCAAGGGACCCAGGTGTCCGGGGCCCCTCTCCCTGCCCAGGGATCCAGCTGTCTGAGTCCCCACTCCCCCAGGGACCCAGGACTAGGGGTCCCCGCTTCCCATAGGCACCCAGATGTCTGGGTCACCTCTGCCCCCAGGGATCCAGGCGCCTGGGTCGCTGCTTTCCCAGGAACCCAGGTGTCTGGGGCCCTGCTCCCCCCGAGGACTCAGGCATCTGGGTTCCTGCATTTTTGTACCAAAAAAAAAACAACTTTCCAACCCAACCCACTTTACTGCCTCATTGCCCAAATGACCCATGGGGCACAGCCATCCCTGCTCCCACCTCCTCCTGAGCAGTAACCCTCCTCCTGCCCCATGGCCTCCCCTGACCCATAGCCCCCTGCTCTCCCTTTGCCACCTTGCTATACCCTTGGTGTGCCCCCAGAGTTGCTGAGCCCTCTAATGTCCCTTGTGTCTCTACACATCCTCCTTGTGATCTCATGTCCCTTACATAAATCCGTCTTCCTTTTGTCTCTACATACCTTTCGTGGGTTCTCATGTCCCCTGTATACTCCTGTGTCCCTTGTGTCCCTACATATTCTCCACGTGCTCCCATGCTCCTTGCATACTCCCACATCCCTTCTGTCTCTCCATATCCTGGATGTGGTCTTATGTCTCCTGCGCCCTCCCATGTCCCTTCTGTCTCTCCATAGCCTCCATGTCCTCTCATGTCTCCTGCATAATCCCATGTCCCTTGTGTGTCTACACATCCTAGATGTGGTCTTATGTCTCCTACCTGCTCCCATGTCTCCTGTGTCTCTCCATATCCTGGATGTTGTCTTCTGTCTCTGGCATACTCCCATGCCCCTTCTGTCCTTTCATATCCTCCATGTCCTCTCCTATCTCCTGCCCCCAACCATGTCCCCGCTGTCCCTACATAGCCTCCACATCCTCTCATGTCTCCTTCGCCCTCCCATGTCCCTTGTGTCTCTCCGTATTCTCCATATCGTCTCTTGTCTCCTGCACCCTCCCATGCCCCTTCTCTCCCTACATATCCTCCATATCCTCTCATGTCTCTTCCATAATCCCGTGTGCCTTGTGTCCCTACATTACCTCCATGTCCTCTCATGTCTCCTGCATACTCCCGTGTCCCTTCTGTCTCTCCATATCCTGGATGTTGTCGTCTGTCTCTTACCCCCTCCCATGTCCCTTCTGTCTCTCCATATCCCCGATGTTGTCTTCTGACTCTTGCCCCCTCCCATGTCCCTTCTGTCTCTGCATATCCTCCATGTCCTCTCATGTCTCTTACAGAAACCCGTGTGCTTTGTGTCCCTACGTAACCTTCATGTCCTCTTATGTCTCTTCCATGCTCCCATGTCTCCTGTGTCTCTCCATATCCTGGATGTTGTCTTCTGTCTCTGGCATACTCCCATGCCCCTTCTGTCCTTTCATATCCTCCATGTCCTCTCCTATCTCCTGCCCCCAACCATGTTCCCGCTGTCCCTACATAGCCTCCACATCCTCTCATGTCTCCTTCGCCCTCCCATGTCCCTTGTGTCTCTCCGTATTCTCCATATCGTCTCTTGTCTCCTGCACCCTCCCATGCCCCTTCTCTCCCTACATATCCTCCATATCCTCTCATGTCTCTTCCATAATCCCGTGTGCCTTGTGTCCCTACATTACCTCCATGTCCTCTCATGTCTCCTGCATACTCCCGTGTCCCTTCTGTCTCTCCATATCCCCGATGTTGTCATCTGTCTCTTACCCCCTCCCATGTCCCTTCTGTCTCTCCATATCCCCGATGTTGTCTTCTGACTCTTGCCCCCTCCCATGTCCCTTCTGTCTCTGCATATCCTCCATGTCCTCTCATGTCTCTTACAGAAACCCGTGTGCTTTGTGTCCCTACGTAACCTTCATGTCCTCTTATGTCTCTTCCATGCTCCCATGTCCCTTCTGTCTCTACATATCCTAGATGTGGTCTCATGTCTCCTACCTGCTCCCATGTCCCCTCTGTCTCTTCATATCCTCCATGTTCTTTCATGTCTCTTGCATACTCCCATGTCCCTTCTGTCTCTACATATCCTAGATGTGGTCTCATGTCTCCTACCTGCTCCCATGTCCCCTCTGTCTCTTCATATCCTCCATGTTCTTTCATGTCTCCTGCATAATCCCATGTGCCTTCTGTGTCTACACATCCTAAGTGTCCTCTCATGTCTCTTGCCCCCTCCCATGTCCCTTGTGTGTCTGTATATCCTCCATGTCCTCTCCTATCTCCTGCCCCCTCCCATGTCCCCTCTGTCCCTACATAGCCTCCACATCCTCTCATGTCTCCTTCGCCCTCCCATGTCCCTTGTGTCTCTCTGTATTCTCCATATCGTCTCTTGTCTCCAGCCCCCTCCCATGTCCCTTGTGTCTCTACATATCCTAGATGTGCTCTTATGTCTCCTGCCTGCTCCCATGTCCCCTGCGTCTCTGCATAACCTCCATATCCTCTCAAGCCTCTCACAGCCTCCCATGTCCCTTCTGTCTCTCCATGTCCTCCATGTCCCCTCTTGTCTCCTGCCCCCTCCCATCTCCCTTCTCTCTCTACATATCCTATGTCTCCCTTGTTCCCCAGACCCTCCTGTGTCCCTTCTGTCCCTACAGAGCCTCCCTTCGCTCTCATGTCCCCTGTGTCCTGCCGTTTCCCCCGGCTCCCCACTCGTCCCCCTTCTCCCTCCGTCTCCCCCGTGTCCCCCCCGGCCCCCCGGGCACTGCCGCCGCTGCCCGAGCCGCTGCCTCCTGCCGGACGCCGGGGTCGCCGCGAGCGGCGGCGCTGCCCGGAGCCGCGGGGGGGGCTCGGCGGCTGCCGGCGGCCGCTGCCCCTTCGGCGGGGGCGGGACCCCGCGGGGCCCCGCGCTGCCGCCCGGACCCGGACCCGGACCCCGACCCGGCCCCGGACCAGGCCGCGGACCCCGACCCGGCCCCGGCCCCGGCCCCGGCCCCGGACCGCAACCCGGACCCCGAGCAGGCCCCGCTCAAGGACCCCAATCCGGACCCCGACCCGGCCCCAGCCCCACACCGCAACCCGGACCCCGGCCCGGCCCCGCTCAAGGACCCCAACCGGGACCCCGATCCGGCCCCAGCCCCGCTCAAGGACCGCAACCGGGACCCCGATCCCGCCCCGGACCGGGACTCGGACCCCAACCCGCACCCCGGCCCCGGCCCCGCCTCCTGCCTCCTGCCGCCCGCGCGCTCCCGCTGCCGCCCCGGGACCCCGCTGCCCACCCCGGCCCCGGCCCCCAACCCGGCCCCGGCCCGAGCCAGCCGCGGAGCCCCGCCAGGAGACGCGACCTGCCCCCGCCCATGGCGGGCGCCGCCCCCAAACCTCGCTCCCTCGCTCGCCGGGGCCCCTCGTCGCCGCCGCACGCCAACGCCTGGACGCCCCGGCCCCGCGGTCCCTCGTCGCCTGCGTCCCCTGACGCCTGGGCCGCGCCGACGCCGCCGCTCCTCGGACGCCGCCGCTCCCGGCTCCTCCGGCTCCTCCGGCTCCTCCGACGCCGCCGCTCCCGGCACCTGGGGCTCCCTCGGACGCCGCCGTTACCGGCTCCTCCGGCTCCCTCGGACGCCGCTGTTGCCGGGACACCGCGTTCTGCGACGCCGCCGTTACCGACACTCCTGGCGGCTCCTCCGACGCCGCCTTTGAGGGACACCGGGCTCCCTCGGACGCCTGGCATCGGGCACGTCCTGGGGCAGCACAGGCAGATCCCGGGGCAGCATCACGCTGCAGGTGCCAGCGCAGATGCCAGGACAGGATGCTGGGGCAGGTGCAAGGCATGATCCTGGGGCAGGATCGCATGCTCCAGATTCCTCTGGAGTAGACATCTGAATGTAGGGTTTGGGGAGGGGGAATGAATGGCAGGCTAAAGGAGGTCCCGTTCAACTCCAAAATCTGCCTGCTCAGTCCAGCTGTGGGATGTACACAAGAGCGCAGAGAGTCCATGTCTTAAGAGCAGAAGGCAGGGCCCCTTGAGCTGCTCCAAGACTGCATTTCCCTTCTGCCACAAGTTTAACCCACCTCGGTCCTGCTGCTGGTTGTACATTGTTCTTCTGCCACTGGAACAGTTGAGAGACCATGAAAGGCAGTTTTGCTGGCCAGCTCTATTTCCCTGACGTGAAAAAAGGGAAACAAATCCCATGAACTAGAGAAAGAAAAATGAGTGAGAGTATCGGAGCTTCCAGGACAGTGGTCTTGTTTTACAGCGACTGACGTATTCTTCCCCTCCTTGAAGGTGTATCGCAAAGGATTCTCTCTTTGCTCTCTCACTCGCTACACAATTGGTTTTCCTAACTTGTCCCATTCCAGGGCCTGTGATTGTCTTGGCATTCCTCTCTGCTCAGAGGATTCTCTGCAGCTTGTGGGAAGGATGTTGCCAGCCAGGAAGTTAGCTCTGTTCTTCCCTCAGAAACTGCTGCTTGGATGTTCCCCTGATTCTCCAAACTGCGGAAAGAGCTGGAGCTACATATCGTCTGGGTGCTCTCATGTCCCTTGCATATTCCCGTGTCCCTTGTGTCCCTACATAGCCTCCCGTGCTGCAAAGGACCCACAGAGCCAAGGTGTCACCACACGGCACTTGTACAGGGTCCCGACTCCCCTGGACAACAGCCTTCAGGGACTTGCTGAAAAAGCCCTCCCTTCACGAGCTGCCCTGCGTTCACCCTCCCACGCCGTTTGCTTTCTGTCGCGAGCACAGCTTTCCACTCTCGCCTGGCTTCTCCAGATCTTCCTGATGAGCATCTTCCTGCCCCCCGTTTCAGCCCCTCACCTGCCAAACAGAAAAACAAAGCCAGGCATTACCTGGACTCGCAAAGGACCTGGCAGCTTCACAGACATCAGGGGCTGTTGGGGGGAAAAGCACTTTGGAAGTCTTTTGCAGAGCTCAAAGGACAAAGTGGGCACAAGGAAAAGCAGGAGCAAGCGGTGCTTTGGGCAGCAGCCCAGAGCACCGCAGGGCAGCCGGGCAGCCGCTTTCCCAGAGGGAAAAAAAAGCTCGAGCAGCTCCAAAATGCTCTTTGCATCCACCTCCAGCAGCCCCAAATGGCAGCTGGCCACGTCCCGCGCCCCTTTCCAGCTTTACTCCTGCAGCAAACTTGGCTCCCACACAAGCCGGGAAATACAAAACCCTTTCTTCAAAAGCAAAGAAAGGCACGACATGAGCTTTGCTCGCACTCTCCCTCAGCGCCCAACTCGCTTCTCTAAAGCACTCAGCAACGTGCACGCACCTCCCGGCACCCTGCACCCAGCACCCAGGTCCTGCCCCCGGAGCTCGTCCGCCCGCCCCCCTGGCACGGCCGCGCCGCCGCTGCCTCTGCCTCTGCCTCTGCCTCTGCCGCTGCCGCTGCCTCTGCCTCTGCGCGGGGAGGATTTCCGCCCCCGCCCCCGCACAGCCCCCGGCCCCGGCCCCGGCTGCGCTCCCCGCGAGTCGCGGCCGCCCCGACAGCTACACCGAACCACAGCCCCGAAAGGTTGGGCGCTGTCAAGGAGAAGTATCCCACAACATTTTGCATGCATACGGCAGCGCAGCTTTCCACAACACGGCAGCGTACCTGTGGAGGTAAAGCTCCTTTCAAGAAACAAGCAGTTGCTGTAGGAGGCCTTAATGGTGCGCCTAACACTTACCCAGTTGGACGGGCGAAATGAATACTCTCCAATGGACGTAGCATTGGAGGTCTTGCTGTTCTTGGGCGCAATGAATAGTCTGGGAATGGATATTCTGCAAGGAGAGTCTGGCCTAGATAGCTGGGGTACGTGGGAAATCGGTAGTCCTCCAGTGACAGGACAAACTCATCTCCGTAGGATTAAGCCTAGGACTCTCCTACGAAGAGCCCCACTCCTGCCCAACAGCAAACCAGTCAACATTGCTCAGTAGACGCTCCCTGCTCCTGTCACAAAACCTGTGACAGAATTACTCCCACAATTACAGCAACGGAGTATTCTAGGGGAAAAAAAAACCCTCTTGGGTTTTGCAGGTCACTCATTGCTGGACTCAGGAGGCTGGCGAGACCTCTGTACGATGTGCTGACGAACAAGGCGGTCTGGACCTGGCAAGCAAACCATCAGGAAGCATTAGCTGCTTTAAAGGCGGAAAGTGTCACTTACCAGTGTACGGGGCCGATCCACCCCACACCCCCAGCTACGCTACATACAGGCATAGGCGATAAGGGCTCGCCGTGGGGATGATGGCAACAAGGTGCGCAAGGTCCAAAGGACTACCCTACTGCCTTTGGCTCTAAATCGCCGCAAGGCTCGCAAGGCTCGAGGGACCCCCCCCTGCCCTGCCCTGCCCTGCCCTGCCCTGCCCTGCCCTGGAGAAAGTGCTGTTAGCGGCGTCTGAAGGGCTGCTAACTAGCGAGCCATTAAGTCGCGAAAGGGAAGTCAAGTTGTGTGTGCCTGGTGCTGTGTTTCAAACGCGTTTTACCCGGCCAGCCTTTGCGCCTTTGCGCCGGGGGACAGCACAAAGACTGCAGAGCAGCGAGGGGCTTCGTCTGCAGATCCGCGGGGGCGAGAGAGGGGCCGGAGAAAGCGAGCGAGCGAGCGAGCGAGCGAGCGGCGAGTGCCGAGCGCCCGGGGACGCCTGCGGAGCGCTGCCCTGCGGCCTCGTCGGCGGGAGCGGCGCCGCTGCCCGGCACGGCGAGAGCGAAGCCGGGCTCGGGGGCCGCGGCGGGCGCGCCCGGCGCCCCGGGAAACCCTGCGGAGGCCGAGCCGCAGCTCTGCCGCGAGAGCGCGGAGAAGCTTTCGCCGAGGCAATGGCCGGCTCGGCCCCGCTAGCAGAGCTCCGAGCGCTGGAAACGGCCCTGGAGCGAGGCGCCGCCTGTGCCTCGAGGGCCGCGCGTGCTCCGCGGGCCGGGCCCCCCGCTGGCTGGGCAGCTGGCTGAAAAGCAATCGGCAAGTCAGTGGGAGAGGTGTGTGTGGGGGGGGGGGGGGGGGACTGCCTGGGAAAAGACTTAGCATAGAGCTCAAGCTCAGAACATCCCCGCAGGACATGTATGTGCCCACCAAACCCCCGCAACCCTGAGGCAAAGTGGAATCAGAGGGCTGCTCCTCCTCTGGCCAGAAGCCATGTATGACCCATTTCTGCGGCAGAACGGCTGGGCAAATGGCTACCGGAATGGCTAGGACCTGCTGGGAGCTTTGATTTATTTCAAGGGGCTGCGAGGAGAGGCTGGCCTGTGACAAAAGCCCCGGCAAAGCACATTGTAGACTCAGGCCATTTTTGTCAAGCGATGGTACAGTGCATGTCGCAGGGACAACAAACAGCTCGCCAGTCTCAGAGAAGGTAAAGTACTCGGGGAAACTTGCCAGGCGGAGTGTATTGGCCCCTCAGGGAGACGAGCGGAAGGCTGGAAACACCTTCTCCCAGGAGTAGAAACAAGGAGTGGTATCGGGGATGTGCCCCCCGCCCGAGCTGCAACTGGTCTAGCAACTGCAGCTGCTTCAGCAGCTGCTTTGCCACTTTTCCCTTGCGCCGAGAACTACCATCCGACAACGGGTCACATTTTAAGAACAAAGAGGTGCACACGTGGTGTGCTTCACGTGGAGTCCCCTGGACTTTGCACCCCCCTCGGCGACCTCCAAGGAAGGGGAGAACAGAGAGGTGGAACGGATGACTGCAAGAGCAGCTACGCCCGAGTGAATCTAGGAATCGCTCTAACGGGCGAATCGCACTTTCCTGTGTGGAAAGTGGCAAGTCGGCTAAAAGAAGCGACAAACTGCCATGGGAAGTCCCATAGATAAGGGCCTGATGCCAGGAGCCCCAGCAAGGCCTGTCACAACGGAAGGAAAAGGCATCGCGGAGCTGTGCGTGCGTCTGAGAGCTGGTGGGCTGCAAGAGGATGCTGGAGGTGCGGGGAAATGCGATGGTGGGCAAGTGCTGGCGGGACGTGTGTGCAGCAAGCAGAGGCGAGTGGTGGCGGAAGGCGAAGGCTGGAGGGTGTGGGGCGGAGGGCGGCCGGGCGTAGAGGCCGGGCGAGCGGGCGCGGTGGCGGCACGGCTGAGGTAACAACCTACAACGGTTGACTAGCTATAGTCATTCATTATTGTTATGAAGCAATGCTGGTGGAGTGGCTACTTGTTATGAATAAGAAAGCGCTTCTTCCCTGCAAGAAGTTACAGTTGGAGCTGAAAATGAAGTATGGGCGTATGGTAGGAAATGGGGTTATGAGAGTTAAGACTGAGGGCTCCCGGATAAAAAGAAGGATTCATGTCTGGCTTTTTATATTTTTAGTCTGTTTCTTTTCGTCATGCAACTGCCTTTCACCCACCGACTCAGAACTGCTGTACTCTTTTTGGTAGAATGTGGTGTTAATGAAACGCTGGTTTTGTGCTCGGGGTATGTGGGGGGGGTTGGTTTCTTCCCGTGTCTCGGTCTATAAAGAAAGGATAAGAATTAAACCTCAAAGCCATTGTCCAGAAGCCTTTTTGTTAGACATAGATTTCTATCGCAATATTTCTATCCCTTTTGACCGCTAAATCGGTTAAATGCTGTGGACTTCTTAGGCACAGACAGCAGTCCCAAAGTTTGCCCATACACAAGCATGATTTCACGTCAAAGAGGAAGGAGTTAGCTCCGCTGGATCCATACCCGCTTCTGCAAAGCCCGAATGCTCGCATAGTGTTCCCTCTTCTACCAGCAGTCACTGAGGAGACAGAAAGGTTTCCCTTGTACCTCTGTGACAGCATTCCTCGTCTGGTAGTAGGATGTAAACGGTAATACATTAATATTAGTGTCTGTGTTTCTCTCTCTCTGCTTTTTGCTCTGTACAAAGTCTGTGCCCCCATGTATAATGTGTTTGTGCATGCACACATAATTCAATATCATCCGAAGCCTATATTACCAGCACTGAAAAATCGATTCCAAGTCTTAGGTATTGGACTTTAAGTCCAAACTGTGGGAGTCCTGTGAACGTGACCTGGGGTTTGCGTCTTCCACTTGTAGAGCTGTGACCCCTGCAAAAGTCTTGAATTCAAGCAAGTGGCAGTTAAGTAAAAAGAATGAAAAATGTAGTTTTAAGTATGTTTAGGTACAGTTTTCCGGCAGTTATTAAAAAGAAGCTGGTGTGTTTTCAAATTCAAGGATATTAAAAGCTGTTTTTCTGTTATTGTTTTTAGGGAGTAGAAGAGCATTCCAAGGCAAATGAGCGTAAACTGCTTAGTTGAGCGAAGCCAAAGAGCTGGATTTAAATGGCCTTTTCAGTGGAGCAAATTCTGTGCTACAGTGATGAGCGCGTGGTGACTGAGGAGGGATAGTAGCCATATAAATAGGTACTGTTCACTTGAGTTTCTGATGACGCCATTTGTACCACACCATCCTACTACGTTTCCTACATTTCCACACCTAGCTCTCCTGAGAGCTCCCCCTCACGCGCACTGTGTAGCCCATCATCTGGCTTTGTGACTTTGCCTGGCTACATCCCCTTGTTGAATTGGCTCTAACTGCTCTAGGGTGCAGTTGTTTGTGTTGCAAAGATTTTGGAAGAGACACCTGAGCCTAGTCTCTGTAACAGACTAGGTAAGATAAGGAAACAGTGATAAAACTTCCATGCTCCACTGCTCTGTTTGGAGACTGTCTGAAGGTAGGGTGTGGGAAACGGTCCTAGTCACGGGAGGGAGAGAGAAGGGACCTGCATGCTTTTCCCTTTCAGTTGTAATGGCCCCAGAGTCGGCATCGTGATGGAACTGGACACAACTCAGTGGTGTCATTTGACATCAGGAGTTAAGTAATGAGTTCTAAGGCAACCAAAAGGTTAAGGCAACAGCCTGGAAGTCTGCAAGGATGCAGTTATGCGGTTTTTGGGTGAGTGGATGTAAAAGCTCGGATTGCGAGGGCTTCCGCAAGGGTCAAGCTCTTCTGAGGGGGCCCTGTAGGACCCTTAATCCGCAATCCCATTAGTACCTCAAGTATAGCTTGCTTCAACAAGACTACAATCCATTTCCTTGTTATAGTGCATGCTTGATAAAGGATCTCAACAAATGTTTTCCAGGGATAGTGACTCATAAGTTAAAGAGAGCAGGGATGTTCTAGGGTGAGAGTTCAAGAAAAGATGCAGTGGCTCAGGGAGAAGAGGAGCTAAGCTTTAGGCAGGTGGGACCCCGTGAGTGAGTGAGTGTCCTTGAACTGTGGCGAGTTCCAGGGAAGTTGTAGGCAGTAGTAGTAAGGGGTGAGAGGGGAAGAGGTGACTGCGTGGTTTCAGGCCTTGGCAAATATTTCAGATGCCATGGGAGACAGGGGTGTGCTGGAGAGCGGACGGGAAAGTGAAGTTTAGTGTCGCCAGAGGGGTTAATATGAAGAAAAGTTCTGGCAGAACACTTACTCATTTTTGCTTGTAAACTTCAAGCGATAATAACTAAAAAGAGAAGGGCCATGCCACTGAATGCACGGATCTTTTCTGGTTCCTGCTTTATGGAAGAGCTCAGCAATCGCCTCCTGCCAGTGTCTTAATCTGTCTAGAAAAGAGTCTTGGCATATCTGAGAAGGACAAAGAGCTCCGTTTGTTCTGAACGTCATGATCTTCTGCAGAGAGTGGAATCCATCAGACAAGTCAAGCCTTCCTGGGGTAGTCAGATGCCACAGAGGTGGCACTTAAAAGTAAATCCTTTTTTTTTGTCACTGCCATGGGAAGACGACGAAGGACTCTCTGATGGAGCGAGGTGGTGACATAAACAGAAGAAAACTTTGCAGTGACCTAAGTCTGGGAGAAAGGGATAGATTATTGCTGATCTATAGTAAAAAAAGAGAGAGAGGCAATTACCTTCTGTCTGAGAGTCTTGCACCATCATCAGTCGGCCAAACCATTAGGACCCAGAGAGTACAGATGAGTTAATCCATGGCTTTTGTAAGACTAGACATTGTCAATGGCTTCAGTGCCCCTAGTGGGCTCTGCTTGATGCCTTATATGACAAGTAGCCCTGAATTCATGGAGTCTGTGCTGAAGTATTTCAACTGCATATGGCAATTTAGTTTCCTTTTAACCGAAAGCCAGAAGGTACTCAAACTCAGTACAGGAATTATTAAAAAAAAAAAATTCTCTTCAACTGTCTTTATACCTGCTATAAAAAAAAAAAAATCTATTTATTAACCAGGAGGATGAAAAGGAATGGCCCTTATAGCTTCAGGACAGCCTGTAAGGCCCAAAATTCTTGTGGTCCATGAAGTCAGAGGCTGCTACCTGAGACCGCTCTCTATAAAGGTGGTTCCTCAGGAAGTACTTTTATCTCTGTGCTGAGACAAATCGTTCAGCGCGTCACCGTCACCTGAGCTGTACTTATGCGGTGGTGTTGCAACCAAAATGTAGACAATGTATTTCTCGAAGAAGGCGAGTAGTCACACAACATACTGAGGTACTCTGGACCACTTTTTGGAGCAGATGTGCATTTGTGGAGCTAAGTAATGATCTTCTGCATACTCATTTTGATTTAAGGCCCAGTGATAGCAAAAGGGCAATTAAGGAAATGTGGGCCTTGACCATTTAGTAGCAGCTTTGTCGGCTGGCTGTATCAGGATGCTGATTTCTGTTTGAAAGTGTAGCATTGGCAAGATTTTTAATTTGTTCTCACTGTAAAAATGCCAGGATTTATTTTCTCAGGGCTTGCACAATTTGTTCTTGGGGCTGTTGCTTAAAAGCTAGACACCTACGTACACCGTTAGCCTTCAGTTCAGTTCAAAGTAAATCAAAGGAGTTGGTTAAAAACATAAATTATATCTGAGTCGTTAGGTAAGAACGGCCACAGTATTAGCGGTCTCATGAAATACCAAGAAAGAAGAATTTGTTACTAATTTTCCTCTTGGTAAGAAGGAGGAATGAAATCTTGCCATAGTGTAGGATCCGCAGAGACTCACCAACTGAAAAGGAGCCCAAGGAGAAGCCCCATGCTCGTAGGGCTGGTTAGTAGAGACTGTTTACCAAAAGAAGCCTCCAGGTGAAAGTTTGTGTCTGATGACGTAAAATCAAAGAGAAACCCACTAAAGTGAAAATGTAGCATAGAATGTAGAAGAGGAAGAGAAAGCATTGAAGAGCAAAGAGTATGACCCAAGAGCATGAAAACCAACAAAAAAGGTACAGTTGAGGAAGAGAAAATGTAGAAGAGCATTAGGAAACTTGCAGCATGAGTATTGCAGAAGCATTTCGGGGACACTGCAGGTCAAGCTCCAAATGATAACCTGACCTGAGAGTATTAGAGGGTTGGAGACTCCACCTTGACCCTGACTGAAGCCCAGGTTTCCTTCAGGCTTTCATTTGCATTATGCCAGATAAAGCCATGCTAAGTGAAGCACTGGTCCTTTATAGCCATAGTATAGTAATCACTGCATGGGGCACCTTCATGAAACGCTTTCTGGGCCACAAAGAGCAGCATGCATTTGCTGTGCTAGGCCTGTAATATTATTACCATTGTGTGCCATACAGCGTTGCTACTAAACAGTTGTTGAGAGATGCTTGCCGTTTGCCCAGCTTTGCCTTGCTAAAAAGATTGCTTGTGCTGGTCACCTTTTCAGGAATCCTCTCTTCTGATCTGAGTATGACCAAGAGTATGGAAACAAACAAGAAAGGTGCAGCTGAGCAATAGAAACTGTAAGAGAGCGTTAGCACACTTGCAAAATGAGTATTGTAGAACCCTTACAGGTTCTACAGTAGTGTGTAGGACACTGCAGGTCAAGGAGAGGCTCAGCAGTGTCCTGTTGCAGCTGGATCTGGTCTATATTTTGGTAGGGGTAGGAATGTGAGGTGAGTAGAAGTTAGTGAATAGCTGGGCGGTGTCATAGCTGTACCGGTGTGACTACTGCAGGTTTGGAGTCTAAAGCCAAAGGATGGAGGAATATGCTCACTTTCGTGGAGTGCCTTGTGTGCACGCAGACTATCGGGAAAGAAAAGCTGAAGTGTTTCAGTGGTCAAAAAGTCATTCTTTCTTTACGTTCATTTGTGAATTTGTTGGAGGAGTATTCCACGTGAGTGTAAAACAGAGGGTCTGCTTTTTTACTGGATAATGAGCTGAGAGAGCGGCTCTGGGCTTGGATTAGAGGAGGCCTCTGATTGTGACCTTGGTTTTTGGAACTATTGTGATAACTTGCAAGAGGTCTCCACGATCTCCAGCCGTGATAGTCATCTGATCATTGGGCAACTAGGTCAGAGAATGACTTTCTGTGTAGTATGCAGAGCGAGTCTGTATTGACCATGTGAAAGGAGATGAGAGACGGTAACCCACAGTATGCGTCCCTGGACGCAATTTTCTGCCTTTCTTGGCTCTGGAGTTTAGAATGTTAGTACGCTTTCGAATAAGGGCCACACAAAATAATTGCTTTCTTCAAAGATGTAAAACGGTGTGAGGCAAGCTGGATTACTCTCGTCTGCTGTCTTGCTGGAACCTCTTTAGGCACGAGACACTAAGGTGCAAAGGGATTAACGTCAAGGAAATTAGGAAAAGGCAATGTCTTCTGTGATCAGAAGAGCTGACCCAACTCCTTGTTACCCAAGTGCCATCTATTCCTTCCAGGTTAAAGATTCCCCAGACAGTGGACCTGCTAGCTGTCGGGGAGCACAATGGAAAAAAAAAAAAAAGAAAAAAAAGGCAACCCTCCCCCGCAAATTGTTGACCACACATCTAGGGAGGACATAAAAGGAAAAGAAAGCCATTGAATAAAGTCTAGGGCTTTGTTTCCTGCAGTTTTTGTGCAGGACAAAAGGACTTTCAGAAGTCCCTTACAGTCAGAAAGCAGTTCTAGAGACAAAAGGTGTAGTCACCCTCTGGAGATTCATTGTAGATAACTGAGCGAGAAGCTCTCCCACTCCAAAAGGCCTGTCACAGAGTGAACATTTGGAACAAACTCTTCTCGGTTATTTAAGTCTGCGACGTCTTCTGGCAAGTTCTTATGGCCACTGCGCCTTGAAAATCCATGTGGAATGTTTTCCGAGAGTGTGGTGAAAGAAGCCCTGGGAAACTCCAGGACACAGTTTGCTTCAAGAGCATCGTGTGTGGAGTTTTCTTTTAGCCTGAGATGGATTGTCATGGATTTTCAGAATGTGTGTTAGTTTCCACTGAAAGAAATTCGTTGAGAGAGACTGAGCTAATACTCTTTTGGAAATTAATGTGTGTGGAGTATTAGAAGATGACAACTTGTAATGTGCCTCATCTGATGAAGTACAGCATTGATTTCCAGGAAATTTGAGGCAGAACGTGTTCAGTGTATGACGCTTTCTGGTCTTTTCAGTCTAACCCTTAACGATGAGATGCATAACAGGTGGAATTGGTGCAGAATTCATCGACATTCTACAGTCGTCCTTTCTGAAGGCTTTTATCCTTTCAGTGGCTTGCAGTGGATTTCCTTTCCTTAAAGAATTAGCCAGTCGGAATATCTGGCCCTCCTCCACTCCACACAAAAGGAAGATGGCTTTCCACGGAGTCAGCATTGAGGAGCACCGTTCAGTGCAGAACTGCTAAGAACACACAGTGAAGATGGTGTTTTGTTGTACTTCAAGCCAGGGAGCTCACTAGCAGCATCTCTGGAAAGATGCCAAGATAGGAAGTTCCTCTACATTTTCCTTTTCTCTTTCTTCAGAATAGATGCTCCGGCTTGTCAGTATCGTGACAAGTGGGTTTTACTCTATAGCTGTTTTTTTAGAACAAGCAACCCTTTGGGTTCTGGTAATGTCTAATTGGCCCTTTGTAGCTGAACTACTATAAAAAGCACGGGGAAGGAACAACTTTGCGGATGATGTGGTTAACAGATACACAGAGCAAGAGATTAGAGGGAAAAATCCATGGCTTTTGCTGCTGTCACCTACACTGCAGGTGAAAGGGTTCAGATTCTCTCCAACACCCCAAAGCTGCTCTGGCCCCCTACAGAGAATTGCAGGTCAAGCAAAGGTGAGGTAATGTTTCCACTGCTCTGAGCTGACCTCTGTAGTTGAGTGCCAAACATTTCTCTTCATCTAGAGTACTCAAAGGGAGTTCTTGACGTTTCCCCCAGTTGCTCCTACAGCTGTTGCTAAGCCTGTGGCTTTCTGTGTAGCATCTGTAGTGTTTTTTTTTTCTACCAGGTGCATCTCAGTTAGCACGGATGATTTCACAGAGCAGTCTGCAGAGGCTCAGCAAGTAAATGGTTATGACATTTGTTTGTCTAGGAGGTTAGACCTCTCTCTTTGTATGTGGCCTAGCACCCATTGCTGGAGGATCTGTCTGCCTCAGAGCCTCTACTATCTCCGTCCCTGTGACACTCGTACTGCATTAGCCCCCTGCCCCCACTGCTTTACAGGGTGGGCGCTGAAGCACAGAAAGAGTGAGTCATTTGCTTAATACTAGAAGAAAGGCTGCAACAGATCAACCCATGATTGCCATTTTGTTCTCAAATCACAAGCCAGTGCCTAATCCCAGCTCTGTTACCGCAACTCTGTCATCCCACGCCTTAGCCCAACTCTCTGCAGTCGAGGCGCGAAGACTGAAATAACAGCTACTGAACAGCATGGAGCCCTTCTGTAAGCAACAAAGTAATAAAGCAGTCTGCGTAGAGTCCATTTTTCCCCACGGGCAAAGTCTGCTGATACCTCCAGGTCTCTCTGTGAGAACTCTTGTCAGACTCGGTGGCTGTGATGATGGTGACTGGGCCCTGTGGAGGCGCTCCTCCTCCTCCTCCTCGGAATTGAATACATTTTAATGAACAACTCATACCAAAAGGAGGGAAGCCTTAGAAAAGAGAAGGAACTATTGCCCGTGGTGCAAACTCTCTCTCCAAGCCTTCTATTCCTCTGCTCTGCTGGCCGTCATTGTCACGGTTGCAGGTGTGGAGTCGCGTCTGTAGTCTGGTCCCGTAATGACGGCTCTGCTGTCACTCCTTTTGCTATTCAATCTCCTCCTGCCCTCCTGTCTGTGTCTCCCTCTAGCCTCTTCAGTTCCGTTCAACCACTAACTTTGGAAGGTACATTTAAAATGTCACTGTACTTCATGTGGCTAAAACTAAGCTGTCTCTTGATTGGAAACGGACTGGAAGCCTGAGCAGCAAATAACAACGCGTTGCCAATAAGTTGCGTGGAAACCCCGTTCTTGTTTTGGCCAACTGACTAAGGTGGAGACACGTGGGTCGTCTAAGGCCATCTCAGGCAGTCAAGCGCAGCCACGTTAAAGTCGTACAGTCACTTGCTATCGCTACACAGGATTGCCTCCCAGTGCCTGGAGCCCGTTCTTAGAAGTTTTTCCAAGAGTTCTGTTTCTAGGTAATGTGACTAAGTCTCCTCCTTTATGAGTGTCGCCCTGTGGTTATGCTTCAGGAAAGACGCCCTGAGACTCACGCAGAGCTATACTGTGCCATTTCTTTACAAATCCCCCTTGTCAATACTGAGAGTGGTTTGAGATGTTTTTCTCCATCATATTCTAAATGGGGCTTTTTTTCTTGTCTTGCAAGCGGGGAAAGGGACGCACTGCTTTTTTCAAGCTTTGCCTATTGTCAGGAGTTCAAATAACCAAGGAAGAAACTTTTTCCTGCTGACACGGCAAGGCGAGATAAAGAACGTGTAGAGCAGTAAAGTACAGTACTAAAGCTGTTCCACAATTTCCGTCGCTCACTCTTTCCATAACTGCAATAGCTGCAATAGCTGCTACAATTGCACATAATTGCACAATGCAGACTTGCTGTAGAGTTTCCCGGGGAGAAGCTGGGCTGTTCTTTACACGTGCGGTTGCGCTAGCATAGCCTGTGGACGCATCATGTGCACAGGCTGGTATTATGTCAGTTCTCGGACCTTTTGAATGAGTTTGTGTAAGGGAAGGGGAACAGCCTGGCACTGCTCCTGTGATAAAGCAAAAGTGTCCTGTCTCCAGAATTACTCACTTGTGCAAGTGCTCTTTTGGGAAGCTATTTATGTATCTGTTTTAAAAAGTCATCCTTCTGCTACTTAATTTGGTTATTCTGAGTGGGCTGTGGATGTCTTGGAAGAGATCAGCTGGTTACAATACCAAAGGCGCTTCATGTTTTTCCACTGTTCCCTCTTGACCTGGAGGCATAGGGATGGATAGTCCATGTTTGAGGTTACCCTCTATAAAACGGGACAGGCACAACATTTGGCAGTGACATAAAGCACAAAGCAGCAAACTCGGAAACTGTCTGTGAAGACGGCGCTTGCAGGATCAGGGAGCAGTTTGTAAGTTCTTAGAAAGTATTCCAATGCTCTTTCAGAATAAGAAGCTAACCTCATGTGAGAAATTCACTCTGTAGGGAAATTAAAATGCTAAAAAGAAATTGAGTCGGGCTAACAGGTAGCTTTTGCGTTCGCACTTGTGTTGAAGAAGTACCTTATCGGGCTGGCGAGTGAAGGAGTAAAAGCATAAGAGCAAAATTTAAAAAAATCTTGGTGGAGAGGTAGAAGATGTGCAGGCTCAGCAGCTTGTAGAATATGCTATTGACTGTAAAGCATATGAATATTTTCCTAAATTATTTATTGTTATCAGCAGTTGTTTTCTTTCTCTGTAGGAAGGCCATACGTATTTGTGCCTCATCCTTGCAAAACAGGACCTGTTCTTAAAAGGAAAAAAACACCTAGAGAGTTGTTAGAGCGGTACTGTGCTGTCTGTAAAGCAAGCACAGCATACGCTTACTGTTGGTGGTGTTCTCTGCCCTGGAGCTGTGTAGAAAGAGGTTCATTTAGCAGTCACAAACGTGGGGGAATGCCTCCTGCTGGCCATTCATGGCACTCCTGTGCTTAAATCCCAGGCTTAGATCCTAGCTCTCCAGGTTGAGTCCAATCAACCGGGGGGGGGGGATTTGTTTTCACCACCAGAAAGCTACTTCTTCACAGAAACATTGCTTAACGTTAGTGACTAATCTTTACTCGTGTTAGCCTCTGACATTTACTAATATTACCCTTTCAGTGACATTCTAGTAGAGCTAGGAAGACTTTGTGCTGTGGCTGACTTGACCAAGCCAAGCATGAGTTTACCTTCGGCTAAAAACCAAGCAGCCTGGGTCCACTAGCATCTTCTCATGGATTTATCAGTCTTGTTAGAAGCGTACACTTGGTACAGTTTAAATTGGACATGGACCGGTATTTATTTTGACAATGATACTTCAAATCTAGTCCCAAGATATTTGAAACCTAGCTATACGGGGTGGGGCGGGGAAAGGTGAAAGTAATTGTTATCACAAAAGAACTCACTACATTAGTGATTGCTTACCTGAGCTGTGGGGGACTAAGAGGCAAGGACTGATTTACAATCGGCATGGCTCTTAAATAGCCTCTGCTGGTTCTGCGTTGTAAGGCCATTGCCTTTTCTTGATGACTTAACGCTTTAATGTTAATTTTTGGAAGTGTCTTAATTTTTTTTTCTCTTCCCCGTTGCAGACCAATCTGAAAAGTCCAATCGTTCTGCCTAATGGGAGAGTTCCTTTCTGGGCAGCTGTGTTAAGCATTCTGGGGGGGGGGAGGAGGGGGGATCTTCTTGGTGGTGGTGGTGGTTGTAATTTTTTCCAATGGAGTCTTAGATTAGGTAACTATAACTTGCAATGCTTGCCATCGCATGTAAATCCAGCAAAGTAGTCACAGACAGACCCTGCTATTACTTTGAATGGGAGGACAGGTGGCATTTTGGGGGGGGGGGGGGGCCGCCCGAGGAATTCCTGCTGGGATTTAAATCTCGCCGCATGGTTGCGTGAGTGTTCGGTGCACCTATAGGACGGTTATTGCCCAATCTACAGAAGCAAAGCTGCTTTGTAAAAGGGGTTCGAGATTGTCCGAATCGTGGAAGTGTTAGCTTCCTCCCTCTTTACTGCTTTTCCCTTTTCAGAGGAGCTACTTATCCTTCTTTTGTCTGTTCTCTTGTTTCTGTTCCTTTCTTTGTGCCATAACATATCAATATATGTCCACAGTTTGATATATGTAAATAGTTTGATAAATCCGTTTACTTGTTAAGCACTGTATTTGTTAATCAAATCCATTTGTTAATAGTAGGAACGCCTATACCGACACCCCAAATCTGTTGTATCTGTTAGGGCTCAATAAACTGTCTCAGATGCCTAAGAACTGGTTGGGCACTCAGTCATTCCGTGACCTGTCTAGGTCCCTCTCAATGGCAGCCTGCCCCGTTCAGCCCTGGGCCCACATTTCCCTTGTTCCCGCTTCTACTCTTACTGAAACAAGAGCACATCATCTTTATGCTCCTGGCATCCCTTGCAAGCATCGAGCCTAGAGGAGCTTTGGCTGTGTCAGAGGAACTGCTTCCCTACTTGCCTGGACAATAGTTCTCAATTCCTCCTTTGCAGCCTCTCCCTGCTTCCCATGGCTGTGTGCTGCCTTTTTGCATTAGAGCTCATGCCTGAGTTCCCTCTTTAGCCACCCTGTCTCCTGAGATGTCTGCTTGGTTTCCTGGGTGCTGTAGAAATAGTCCAACGCTAGGTTTCCAAGGAGCAGAGTCTCATGCACATATAACAGCAAAATTATTTATTTATTTAAATGACGGTAGAGCATAGTAAGAGCTGGAGCTGGGTACCCCAAACAAAGACATTCTGGGGTAATTCTACCCTTGACAGCTTGGTTTCCCTGCCTGCCAGGGAAGGTCTCCTCCAATCTTGTTTCCTGAGTCGGTGCTCGCTCTCCTTCTGATTGGTGTCTGTCTCCTTTGCACAGGTCCTGGCCTACATCCCAGGCTGGTTACCATGTCCTTGTTTCCTACCAGTCCCTTATCTTCCCAAAGCTCAACCACAAGCCAGGTGCATCCCATCTGGTCTCCTGCACTCCACTTGGTCTCCTGGGTAGTGAGTTTTGTATCTGTATTAGCTGGCTTTAATTGCTTTTGCAGTTCCATCATCAGCAATGTCACATCGTCAGCAATTTCTGGAGTTCCTGGACAGTTCGGCCTTGAGGCCTGCAGGCTTCGTCTACTTTAGGCACTTACGCTAAGGAAGAGTCAGGCCGATGCTAAGCTGAAGCTAACTCAGCTACACTTTCCTTCTCTAACAGTGCTGAAGCTAAAGCAGTTGCGATTTCCTTCTCTGACACTGGAACTGGGTATCAGCATGGGCCATTCTGGAGCTTGGAGGCTGCTGGCCTGAAAGACCTGCCAGCTTTCTGGAGCCCTTCAGAGCTGCCTCCCATGGGATTCCTCCACCAGTCCCCCCAGGAGGCCCAAGTCTGCTCCTCTCACATCCACAGTCTGCACTCTGCTGCTCTTCTTCCTCACTCCCCTCAGAAGCACAAGCTCCACTGCCACATGGCCACTGCAGGCAAGGCTGACACAGCTGATCACATGCCTGCTGGGTTCTTGCTGGTTGGCAAGTTCCAGGTCCAGGTGATTACAATCCCTGGATTTTCCTGGTGAGCATCTTCCTGCTCCCCATTTCAGCCCCTCACCTGCCAAATGAAATAACAAAGACAGACAGTACTTGAACACCCAAAGGACCTGAGACACGCAAATGCGGGACGCGACTCTAGTATCTGTCCAGGTCCCGCGCCCCTTTCCAGCTTTACTCCTGCAGCAAACTTGGCTTCCACACAAGCCGGGAAATACAAAACCCATCAAAAGCAAAGAAAGGCACGACATGAGCTTTGCTCGCACTCTCCCTCAGCGCCCAACTCTCTTCTCTAAAGCACTACGCCAAAAGGTCTTTACCCAGGGAGGTCAAGGCCTCATCATTGTCCCCACTCCCGGCCCTGTAGAGCTCCTTCTGCCCTTCTTCCAACTCCTTCCGCTCGTCCGCCGAGAAGCTGGCCGCGACAGCTTCCAACGTTGCAAGGGCCTGGCACAAAAATGAAAAACTCGGATGCTGCTGAACAGCAACAACAGCCAGGCTCTTGCTCCAGCTCCACAGCAAGGTTTGCCTCTGCAGGCCTCAACAAGGCAGACATTGCTTCTGGCACCTATCAACATCGTACCGACAGGATGACCCAGCTTCAGGGCTGCCTCCAAAGACTCTCGTTCTACACCAGCTTCCATACTAAGCTCTTCTGCCTTGGCCCTGACAGAGAACCAAAGCAAGCTGCTTCTCCCAACTGTCTCCACTGCATGCCTCCAAAGCAAAGCAATACAATCCGCTCGAGCACCTACAGCGGCAGAGATGCTGCTGCCAGCCACACACAGCCTACCATTAGCCTTGCTCCCTCCCAGAGCGGGAGCTGCAGATGCTGGTGCTGAGCAGGTTCCCACCCACAACCCCACCCCAAAGGCGTAATCCAGACTGGTCACAACTGGGAAAAACAGAAAAAAAGTATGCCGAGATGTCTCAACACATGAAAGCACTAAGCTGCTGCACCCAGCACCATGCACCCCAGCCCCTGGAACCCTGCACTGCGACTCCTCACCCTGGCACTGTGTACTCCAGCACCCCACACCCTGGATCTCAGCACCTGGGACCCTGCACCCAGCACCCACCTCCAGGCACCCGGCAGCCAGCAACGTGCACCTCACCTCAAAGGATCCTGCAGCCAGCACCATGCATCCCAGCACCTGTCACCCTGCACCCAGCAGTGAGCACCCACCTCCCGGTACTCTGCAGCCAGCAATGTGCACACACCTCCCAGCACCCTGCACCCAGAAAATGTGCACACACCTCCCGGCACCCAACACCCGGGTCCTGCCCCCGGAGCCCGCCCGCCCCCCAGCACGGCCGCACAGCAGTGCTCCCCGCCCAGCCCCCGCCCGGGCCCCGGCCCCAGCTGCGCTCCCCGCAGCCTGGCCCAGCTGCCAGGGCTCCCCTGCACCCGGCCGCCCTCTGAGCTGCACCCTCCAGCCTTCGCCTTCCGCCACCACTCGCCTCTGCCTGCTGCACACACGTCCCGCCAGCACATTGCCCACCATCGCATTTCCCCGCACCTCCAGCATCCTCTTGCAGCCCACCAGCTCTCAGAGGCATGCACAGCTCCGGCGTCCCTCCAGGCCCCCTTCCTCTCCCAACTCCCTGCTTGGCTCAGGGAAGAAAGCATCCTGCTGCCACCACCTCGCGCCGGACTGAAGAGCCCAAAAGCCAAGAGGAGGAAACCAGCGTAGGCAAGCACATGACCAGCACTGAGCCCCGGCAGCAGCTCAGGAGGAAAGAAAACGCACAAGAGGACATGTCTGAGGAGCTTGTCTCTCGACCGGAGCTCCTCGCCACCTCCAGAGTCAATGGCAACAAGGAGGCCCCCCCACAAGACAATTTTGGCTTGGAGGCATCTCCAAGACATCTACTGCAGGACAAATTACCCTCCACATCTGCAGCTGCTGGAGGTGTTGGGAGGCAAAGACAGCCCCACCGCAGAAAAAGGCATTACAGCCTTCTCTGTGTTCTGCAGCCCCAGCAAGAGGCTGCCTCAGTGGAGGGGCTCTTCCCCAAATCCACTGATCAGGCAACTGCCCACCAGGCCATGGCCCACCTGATGTCTCAGCATTAACCTTGACAAGTTGGCTTCCCATGGAACGCTCCATGCAGCCTGAAATGGCAGACCTGAAAAATACCTATATTCTGCTTGTGCTGCGAGGGAGGAGAACATCTCACCAAAGGAGCAGCAGGCTGCACCATCCACCAAGCCGGCAGCGGACACTGGCTGCATGTCCCGGGCCTTCTATTACTAACCGGCACGAACCGTTCTACTTCTCTGCACAGCTTGCAGCAGCTCTTCTCTATATTCAGGAACGTGAAACAAGCGACAAGTTTTTCATCTACACAAAGCTACTGGAGTCCTGGGGAGTAACTGCCAAGGGGCTGCAGTTGTGCTGGTAGATGAGAAGCGCCCCAGGGCAAAGAGCTCGCACCTTCTACCGTGCTTCTGTGGCTGTGGCACACCCACCCACACATGTAGCCCCAGAGACACCATGCATAGGGACCCAGGGCCCAATGCCCCCAGGTAGGGACCCAGGTGTCTGGGGCCCTGCTCCCCCTGGGGACTCAGGCATCTGGGTTCCTGCTCCCCTCATGCATCCAGCTGTCCAGGTCCCTGCTCCCCCCAGGGAAACAGGCATCTGCCTCACCTCTACCCCCCCAACAGGGACCCAGGTGTCCGGGACCTGATTTCCCCCAACAGGGACCCAGACATCTGGGGCCTGATTCACCCTACCCCGCAAGGGACCCAGGTGTCCGGGGCCCCTCTCCCTGCCCAGGGATCCAGCTGTCTGAGTCCCCACTCCCCCAGGGACCCAGGACTAGGGGTCCCCGCTTCCCATAGGCACCCAGATGTCTGGGTCACCTCTGCCCCCAGGGATCCAGGCGCCTGGGTCGCTGCTTTCCCAGGAACCCAGGTGTCTGGGGCCCTGCTCCCCCCGAGGACTCAGGCATCTGGGTTCCTGCATTTTTGTACCAAAAAAAAAACAACTTTCCAACCCAACCCACTTTACTGCCTCATTGCCCAAATGACCCATGGGGCACAGCCATCCCTGCTCCCACCTCCTCCTGAGCAGTAACCCTCCTCCTGCCCCATGGCCTCCCCTGACCCATAGCCCCCTGCTCTCCCTTTGCCACCTTGCTATACCCTTGGTGTGCCCCCAGAGTTGCTGAGCCCTCTAATGTCCCTTGTGTCTCTACACATCCTCCTTGTGATCTCATGTCCCTTACATAAATCCATCTTCCTTTTGTCTCTAAATACCTTTCGTGGGTTCTCATGTCCCCTGTATACTCCTGTGTCCCTTGTGTCCCTACATATTCTCCACGTGCTCCCATGCTCCTTGCATACTCCCACATCCCTTCTGTCTCTCCATATCCTGGATGTGGTCTTATGTCTCCTGCGCCCTCCCATGTCCCTTCTGTCTCTCCATAGCCTCCATGTCCTCTCATGTCTCCTGCATAATCCCATGTCCCTTGTGTGTCTACACATCCTAGATGTGGTCTTATGTCTCCTACCTGCTCCCATGTCTCCTGTGTCTCTCCATATCCTGGATGTTGTCTTCTGTCTCTGGCATACTCCCATGCCCCTTCTGTCCTTTCATATCCTCCATGTCCTCTCCTATCTCCTGCCCCCAACCATGTCCCCGCTGTCCCTACATAGCCTCCACATCCTCTCATGTCTCCTTCGCCCTCCCATGTCCCTTGTGTCTCTCCGTATTCTCCATATCGTCTCTTGTCTCCTGCACCCTCCCATGCCCCTTCTCTCCCTACATATCCTCCATATCCTCTCATGTCTCTTCCATAATCCCGTGTCCCTTCTGTCCCTACATTACCTCCATGTCCTCTCATGTCTCCTGCATACTCCCGTGTCCCTTCTGTCTCTCCATATCCTGGATGTTGTCGTCTGTCTCTTACCCCCTCCCATGTCCCTTCTGTCTCTCCATATCCCCGATGTTGTCTTCTGACTCTTGCCCCCTCCCATGTCCCTTCTGTCTCTGCATATCCTCCATGTCCTCTCATGTCTCTTACAGAAACCCGTGTGCTTTGTGTCCCTACGTAACCTTCATGTCCTCTTATGTCTCTTCCATGCTCCCATGTCTCCTGTGTCTCTCCATATCCTGGATGTTGTCTTCTGTCTCTGGCATACTCCCATGCCCCTTCTGTCCTTTCATATCCTCCATGTCCTCTCCTATCTCCTGCCCCCAACCATGTCCCCGCTGTCCCTACATAGCCTCCACATCCTCTCATGTCTCCTTCGCCCTCCCATGTCCCTTGTGTCTCTCCGTATTCTCCATATCGTCTCTTGTCTCCTGCACCCTCCCATGCCCCTTCTCTCCCTACATATCCTCCATATCCTCTCATGTCTCTTCCATAATCCCGTGTGCCTTGTGTCCCTACATTACCTCCATGTCCTCTCATGTCTCCTGCATACTCCCGTGTCCCTTCTGTCTCTCCATATCCCCGATGTTGTCATCTGTCTCTTACCCCCTCCCATGTCCCTTCTGTCTCTCCATATCCCCGATGTTGTCTTCTGACTCTTGCCCCCTCCCATGTCCCTTCTGTCTCTGCATATCCTCCATGTCCTCTCATGTCTCTTACAGAAACCCGTGTGCTTTGTGTCCCTACGTAACCTTCATGTCCTCTTATGTCTCTTCCATGCTCCCATGTCCCTTCTGTCTCTACATATCCTAGATGTGGTCTCATGTCTCCTACCTGCTCCCATGTCCCCTCTGTCTCTTCATATCCTCCATGTTCTTTCATGTCTCTTGCATACTCCCATGTCCCTTCTGTCTCTACATATCCTAGATGTGGTCTCATGTCTCCTACCTGCTCCCATGTCCCCTCTGTCTCTTCATATCCTCCATGTTCTTTCATGTCTCCTGCATAATCCCATGTGCCTTCTGTGTCTACACATCCTAAGTGTCCTCTCATGTCTCTTGCCCCCTCCCATGTCCCTTGTGTGTCTGTATATCCTCCATGTCCTCTCCTATCTCCTGCCCCCTCCCATGTCCCCTCTGTCCCTACATAGCCTCCACATCCTCTCATGTCTCCTTCGCCCTCCCATGTCCCTTGTGTCTCTCTGTATTCTCCATATCGTCTCTTGTCTCCAGCCCCCTCCCATGTCCCTTGTGTCTCTACATATCCTAGATGTGCTCTTATGTCTCCTGCCTGCTCCCATGTCCCCTGCGTCTCTGCATAACCTCCATATCCTCTCAAGCCTCTCACAGCCTCCCATGTCCCTTCTGTCTCTCCATGTCCTCCATGTCCCCTCTTGTCTCCTGCCCCCTCCCATCTCCCTTCTCTCTCTACATATCCTATGTCTCCCTTGTTCCCCAGACCCTCCTGTGTCCCTTCTGTCCCTACAGAGCCTCCCTTCGCTCTCATGTCCCCTGTGTCCTGCCGTTTCCCCCGGCTCCCCACTCGTCCCCCTTCTCCCTCCGTCTCCCCCGTGTCCCCCCCGGCCCCCCGGGCACTGCCGCCGCTGCCCGAGCCGCTGCCTCCTGCCGGACGCCGGGGTCGCCGCGAGCGGCGGCGCTGCCCGGAGCCGCGGGGGGGGCTCGGCGGCTGCCGGCGGCCGCTGCCCCTTCGGCGGGGGCGGGACCCCGCGGGGCCCCGCGCTGCCGCCCGGACCCGGACCCGGACCCCGACCCCGACCCGGCCCCGGACCAGGCCGCGGCCCCGGCCCCGGCCCCGGCCCCGGACCGCAACCCGGACCCCGAGCAGGCCCCGCTCAAGGACCCCAATCCGGACCCCGACCCGGCCCCAGCCCCACACCGCAACCCGGACCCCGGCCCGGCCCCGCTCAAGGACCCCAACCGGGACCCCGATCCGGCCCCAGCCCCGCTCAAGGACCGCAACCTGGACCCCGATCCCGCCCCGGACCGGGACTCGGACCCCAACCCGCACCCCGGCCCCGGCCCCGGCCCCGCCTCCTGCCGCCCGCGCGCTCCCGCTGCCGCCCCGGGACCCCGCTGCCCACCCCGGCCCCGGCCCCCAACCCGGCCCCGGCCCGAGCCAGCCGCGGAGCCCCGCCAGGAGACGCGACCTGCCCCCGCCCATGGCGGGCGCCGCCCCCAAACCTCGCTCCCTCGCTCGCCGGGGCCCCTCGTCGCCGCCGCACGCCAACGCCTGGACGCCCCGGCCCCGCGGTCCCTCGTCGCCTGCGTCCCCTGACGCCTGGGCCGCGCCGACGCCGCCGCTCCTCGGACGCCGCCGCTCCCGGCTCCTCCGGCTCCTCCGGCTCCTCCGGCTCCTCCGACGCCGCCGCTCCCGGCACCTGGGGCTCCCTCGGACGCCGCCGTTACCGGCTCCTCCGGCTCCCTCGGACGCCGCTGTTGCCGGGACACCGCGTTCTGCGACGCCGCCGTTACCGACACTCCTGGCGGCTCCTCCGACGCCGCCTTTGAGGGACACCGGGCTCCCTCGGACGCCTGGCATCGGGCACGTCCTGGGGCAGCACAGGCAGATCCCGGGGCAGCATCACGCTGCAGGTGCCAGCGCAGATGCCAGGACAGGATGCTGGGGCAGGTGCAAGGCATGATCCTGGGGCAGGATCGCATGCTCCAGATTCCTCTGGAGTAGACATCTGAATGTAGGGTTTGGGGAGGGGGAATGAATGGCAGGCTAAAGGAGGTCCCGTTCAACTCCAAAATCTGCCTGCTCAGTCCAGCTGTGGGATGTACACAAGAGCGCAGAGAGTCCATGTCTTAAGAGCAGAAGGCAGGGCCCCTTGAGCTGCTCCAAGACTGCATTTCCCTTCTGCCACAAGTTTAACCCACCTCGGTCCTGCTGCTGGTTGTACATTGTTCTTCTGCCACTGGAACAGTTGAGAGACCATGAAAGGCAGTTTTGCTGGCCAGCTCTATTTCCCTGACGTGAAAAAAGGGAAACAAATCCCATGAACTAGAGAAAGAAAAATGAGTGAGAGTATCGGAGCTTCCAGGACAGTGGTCTTGTTTTACAGCGACTGACGTATTCTTCCCCTCCTTGAAGGTGTATCGCAAAGGATTCTCTCTTTGCTCTCTCACTCGCTACACAATTGGTTTTCCTAACTTGTCCCATTCCAGGGCCTGTGATTGTCTTGGCATTCCTCTCTGCTCAGAGGATTCTCTGCAGCTTGTGGGAAGGATGTTGCCAGCCAGGAAGTTAGCTCTGTTCTTCCCTCAGAAACTGCTGCTTGGATGTTCCCCTGATTCTCCAAACTGCGGAAAGAGCTGGAGCTACATATCGTCTGGGTGCTCTCATGTCCCTTGCATATTCCCGTGTCCCTTGTGTCCCTACATAGCCTCCCGTGCTGCAAAGGACCCACAGAGCCAAGGTGTCACCACACGGCACTTGTACAGGGTCCCGACTCCCCTGGACAACAGCCTTCAGGGACTTGCTGAAAAAGCCCTCCCTTCACGAGCTGCCCTGCGTTCACCCTCCCACGCCGTTTGCTTTCTGTCGCGAGCACAGCTTTCCACTCTCGCCTGGCTTCTCCAGATCTTCCTGATGAGCATCTTCCTGCCCCCCGTTTCAGCCCCTCACCTGCCAAACAGAAAAACAAAGCCAGGCATTACCTGGACTCGCAAAGGACCTGGCAGCTTCACAGACATCAGGGGCTGTTGGGGGGAAAAGCACTTTGGAAGTCTTTTGCAGAGCTCAAAGGACAAAGTGGGCACAAGGAAAAGCAGGAGCAAGCGGTGCTTTGGGCAGCAGCCCAGAGCACCGCAGGGCAGCCGGGCAGCCGCTTTCCCAGAGGGAAAAAAAAGCTCGAGCAGCTCCAAAATGCTCTTTGCATCCACCTCCAGCAGCCCCAAATGGCAGCTGGCCACGTCCCGCGCCCCTTTCCAGCTTTACTCCTGCAGCAAACTTGGCTCCCACACAAGCCGGGAAATACAAAACCCTTTCTTCAAAAGCAAAGAAAGGCACGACATGAGCTTTGCTCGCACTCTCCCTCAGCGCCCAACTCGCTTCTCTAAAGCACTCAGCAACGTGCACGCACCTCCCGGCACCCTGCACCCAGCACCCAGGTCCTGCCCCCGGAGCTCGTCCGCCCGCCCCCCTGGCACGGCCGCGCCGCCGCTGCCTCTGCCTCTGCCTCTGCCTCTGCCGCTGCCGCTGCCTCTGCCTCTGCGCGGGGAGGATTTCCGCCCCCGCCCCCGCACAGCCCCCGGCCCCGGCCCCGGCTGCGCTCCCCGCGAGTCGCGGCCGCCCCGACAGCTACACCGAACCACAGCCCCGAAAGGTTGGGCGCTGTCAAGGAGAAGTATCCCACAACATTTTGCATGCATACGGCAGCGCAGCTTTCCACAACACGGCAGCGTACCTGTGGAGGTAAAGCTCCTTTCAAGAAACAAGCAGTTGCTGTAGGAGGCCTTAATGGTGCGCCTAACACTTACCCAGTTGGACGGGCGAAATGAATACTCTCCAATGGACGTAGCATTGGAGGTCTTGCTGTTCTTGGGCGCAATGAATAGTCTGGGAATGGATATTCTGCAAGGAGAGTCTGGCCTAGATAGCTGGGGTACGTGGGAAATCGGTAGTCCTCCAGTGACAGGACAAACTCATCTCCGTAGGATTAAGCCTAGGACTCTCCTACGAAGAGCCCCACTCCTGCCCAACAGCAAACCAGTCAACATTGCTCAGTAGACGCTCCCTGCTCCTGTCACAAAACCTGTGACAGAATTACTCCCACAATTACAGCAACGGAGTATTCTAGGGGAAAAAAAAACCCTCTTGGGTTTTGCAGGTCACTCATTGCTGGACTCAGGAGGCTGGCGAGACCTCTGTACGATGTGCTGACGAACAAGGCGGTCTGGACCTGGCAAGCAAACCATCAGGAAGCATTAGCTGCTTTAAAGGCGGAAAGTGTCACTTACCAGTGTACGGGGCCGATCCACCCCACACCCCCAGCTACGCTACATACAGGCATAGGCGATAAGGGCTCGCCGTGGGGATGATGGCAACAAGGTGCGCAAGGTCCAAAGGACTACCCTACTGCCTTTGGCTCTAAATCGCCGCAAGGCTCGCAAGGCTCGAGGGACCCCCCCCTGCCCTGCCCTGCCCTGCCCTGCCCTGCCCTGCCCTGGAGAAAGTGCTGTTAGCGGCGTCTGAAGGGCTGCTAACTAGCGAGCCATTAAGTCGCGAAAGGGAAGTCAAGTTGTGTGTGCCTGGTGCTGTGTTTCAAACGCGTTTTACCCGGCCAGCCTTTGCGCCTTTGCGCCGGGGGACAGCACAAAGACTGCAGAGCAGCGAGGGGCTTCGTCTGCAGATCCGCGGGGGCGAGAGAGGGGCCGGAGAAAGCGAGCGAGCGAGCGAGCGAGCGAGCGGCGAGTGCCGAGCGCCCGGGGACGCCTGCGGAGCGCTGCCCTGCGGCCTCGTCGGCGGGAGCGGCGCCGCTGCCCGGCACGGCGAGAGCGAAGCCGGGCTCGGGGGCCGCGGCGGGCGCGCCCGGCGCCCCGGGAAACCCTGCGGAGGCCGAGCCGCAGCTCTGCCGCGAGAGCGCGGAGAAGCTTTCGCCGAGGCAATGGCCGGCTCGGCCCCGCTAGCAGAGCTCCGAGCGCTGGAAACGGCCCTGGAGCGAGGCGCCGCCTGTGCCTCGAGGGCCGCGCGTGCTCCGCGGGCCGGGCCCCCCGCTGGCTGGGCAGCTGGCTGAAAAGCAATCGGCAAGTCAGTGGGAGAGGTGTGTGTGTGTGTGTGGGGGGGACTGCCTGGGAAAAGACTTAGCATAGAGCTCAAGCTCAGAACATCCCCGCAGGACATGTATGTGCCCACCAAACCCCCGCAACTCTGAGGCAAAGTGGAATCAGAGGGCTGCTCCTCCTCTGGCCAGAAGCCATGTATGACCCATTTCTGCGGCAGAACGGCTGGGCAAATGGCTACCGGAATGGCTAGGACCTGCTGGGAGCTTTGATTTATTTCAAGGGGCTGCGAGGAGAGGCTGGCCTGTGACAAAAGCCCCGGCAAAGCACATTGTAGACTCAGGCCATTTTTGTCAAGCGATGGTACAGTGCATGTCGCAGGGACAACAAACAGCTCGCCAGTCTCAGAGAAGGTAAAGTACTCGGGGAAACTTGCCAGGCGGAGTGTATTGGCCCCTCAGGGAGACGAGCGGAAGGCTGGAAACACCTTCTCCCAGGAGTAGAAACAAGGAGTGGTATCGGGGATGTGCCCCCCGCCCGAGCTGCAACTGGTCTAGCAACTGCAGCTGCTTCAGCAGCTGCTTTGCCACTTTTCCCTTGCGCCGAGAACTACCATCCGACAACGGGTCACATTTTAAGAACAAAGAGGTGCACACGTGGTGTGCTTCACGTGGAGTCCCCTGGACTTTGCACCCCCCTCGGCGACCTCCAAGGAAGGGGAGAACAGAGAGGTGGAACGGATGACTGCAAGAGCAGCTACGCCCGAGTGAATCTAGGAATCGCTCTAACGGGCGAATCGCACTTTCCTGTGTGGAAAGTGGCAAGTCGGCTAAAAGAAGCGACAAACTGCCATGGGAAGTCCCATAGATAAGGGCCTGATGCCAGGAGCCCCAGCAAGGCCTGTCACAACGGAAGGAAAAGGCATCGCGGAGCTGTGCGTGCGTCTGAGAGCTGGTGGGCTGCAAGAGGATGCTGGAGGTGCGGGGAAATGCGATGGTGGGCAAGTGCTGGCGGGACGTGTGTGCAGCAAGCAGAGGCGAGTGGTGGCGGAAGGCGAAGGCTGGAGGGTGTGGGGCGGAGGGCGGCCGGGCGTAGAGGCCGGGCGAGCGGGCGCGGTGGCGGCACGGCTGAGGTAACAACCTACAACGGTTGACTAGCTATAGTCATTCATTATTGTTATGAAGCAATGCTGGTGGAGTGGCTACTTGTTATGAATAAGAAAGCGCTTCTTCCCTGCAAGAAGTTACAGTTGGAGCTGAAAATGAAGTATGGGCGTATGGTAGGAAATGGGGTTATGAGAGTTAAGACTGAGGGCTCCCGGATAAAAAGAAGGATTCATGTCTGGCTTTTTATATTTTTAGTCTGTTTCTTTTCGTCATGCAACTGCCTTTCACCCACCGACTCAGAACTGCTGTACTCTTTTTGGTAGAATGTGGTGTTAATGAAACGCTGGTTTTGTGCTCGGGGCATGTGGGGGGGGGGTTTTCTTCCCGTGTCTCGGTCTATAAAGAAAGGATAAGAATTAAACCTCAAAGCCATTGTCCAGAAGCCTTTTTGTTAGACATAGATTTCTATCGCAATATTTCTATCCCTTTTGACCGCTAAATCGGTTAAATGCTGTGGACTTCTTAGGCACAGACAGCAGTCCCAAAGTTTGCCCATACACAAGCATGATTTCACGTCAAAGAGGAAGGAGTTAGCTCCGCTGGATCCATACCCGCTTCTGCAAAGCCCGAATGCTCGCATAGTGTTCCCTCTTCTACCAGCAGTCACTGAGGAGACAGAAAGGTTTCCCTTGTACCTCTGTGACAGCATTCCTCGTCTGGTAGTAGGATGTAAACGGTAATACATTAATATTAGTGTCTGTGTTTCTCTCTCTCTGCTTTTTGCTCTGTACAAAGTCTGTGCCCCCATGTATAATGTGTTTGTGCATGCACACATAATTCAATATCATCCGAAGCCTATATTACCAGCACTGAAAAATCGATTCCAAGTCTTAGGTATTGGACTTTAAGTCCAAACTGTGGGAGTCCTGTGAACGTGACCTGGGGTTTGCGTCTTCCACTTGTAGAGCTGTGACCCCTGCAAAAGTCTTGAATTCAAGCAAGTGGCAGTTAAGTAAAAAGAATGAAAAATGTAGTTTTAAGTATGTTTAGGTACAGTTTTCCGGCAGTTATTAAAAAGAAGCTGGTGTGTTTTCAAATTCAAGGATATTAAAAGCTGTTTTTCTGTTATTGTTTTTAGGGAGTAGAAGAGCATTCCAAGGCAAATGAGCGTAAACTGCTTAGTTGAGCGAAGCCAAAGAGCTGGATTTAAATGGCCTTTTCAGTGGAGCAAATTCTGTGCTACAGTGATGAGCGCGTGGTGACTGAGGAGGGATAGTAGCCATATAAATAGGTACTGTTCACTTGAGTTTCTGATGACGCCATTTGTACCACACCATCCTACTACGTTTCCTACATTTCCACACCTAGCTCTCCTGAGAGCTCCCCCTCACGCGCACTGTGTAGCCCATCATCTGGCTTTGTGACTTTGCCTGGCTACATCCCCTTGTTGAATTGGCTCTAACTGCTCTAGGGTGCAGTTGTTTGTGTTGCAAAGATTTTGGAAGAGACACCTGAGCCTAGTCTCTGTAACAGACTAGGTAAGATAAGGAAACAGTGATAAAACTTCCATGCTCCACTGCTCTGTTTGGAGACTGTCTGAAGGTAGGGTGTGGGAAACGGTCCTAGTCACGGGAGGGAGAGAGAAGGGACCTGCATGCTTTTCCCTTTCAGTTGTAATGGCCCCAGAGTCGGCATCGTGATGGAACTGGACACAACTCAGTGGTGTCATTTGACATCAGGAGTTAAGTAATGAGTTCTAAGGCAACCAAAAGGTTAAGGCAACAGCCTGGAAGTCTGCAAGGATGCAGTTATGCGGTTTTTGGGTGAGTGGATGTAAAAGCTCGGATTGCGAGGGCTTCCGCAAGGGTCAAGCTCTTCTGAGGGGGCCCTGTAGGACCCTTAATCCGCAATCCCATTAGTACCTCAAGTATAGCTTGCTTCAACAAGACTACAATCCATTTCCTTGTTATAGTGCATGCTTGATAAAGGATCTCAACAAATGTTTTCCAGGGATAGTGACTCATAAGTTAAAGAGAGCAGGGATGTTCTAGGGTGAGAGTTCAAGAAAAGATGCAGTGGCTCAGGGAGAAGAGGAGCTAAGCTTTAGGCAGGTGGGACCCCGTGAGTGAGTGAGTGTCCTTGAACTGTGGCGAGTTCCAGGGAAGTTGTAGGCAGTAGTAGTAAGGGGTGAGAGGGGAAGAGGTGACTGCGTGGTTTCAGGCCTTGGCAAATATTTCAGATGCCATGGGAGACAGGGGTGTGCTGGAGAGCGGACGGGAAAGTGAAGTTTAGTGTCGCCAGAGGGGTTAATATGAAGAAAAGTTCTGGCAGAACACTTACTCATTTTTGCTTGTAAACTTCAAGCGATAATAACTAAAAAGAGAAGGGCCATGCCACTGAATGCACGGATCTTTTCTGGTTCCTGCTTTATGGAAGAGCTCAGCAATCGCCTCCTGCCAGTGTCTTAATCTGTCTAGAAAAGAGTCTTGGCATATCTGAGAAGGACAAAGAGCTCCGTTTGTTCTGAACGTCATGATCTTCTGCAGAGAGTGGAATCCATCAGACAAGTCAAGCCTTCCTGGGGTAGTCAGATGCCACAGAGGCGGCACTTAAAAGTAAATCCTTTTTTTTTGTCACTGCCATGGGAAGACGACGAAGGACTCTCTGATGGAGCGAGGTGGTGACATAAACAGAAGAAAACTTTGCAGTGACCTAAGTCTGGGAGAAAGGGATAGATTATTGCTGATCTATAGTAAAAAAAGAGAGAGAGGCAATTACCTTCTGTCTGAGAGTCTTGCACCATCATCAGTCGGCCAAACCATTAGGACCCAGAGAGTACAGATGAGTTAATCCATGGCTTTTGTAAGACTAGACATTGTCAATGGCTTCAGTGCCCCTAGTGGGCTCTGCTTGATGCCTTATATGACAAGTAGCCCTGAATTCATGGAGTCTGTGCTGAAGTATTTCAACTGCATATGGCAATTTAGTTTCCTTTTAACCGAAAGCCAGAAGGTACTCAAACTCAGTACAGGAATTATTAAAAAAAAAAAATTCTCTTCAACTGTCTTTATACCTGCTATAAAAAAAAAAAATCTATTTATTAACCAGGAGGATGAAAAGGAATGGCCCTTATAGCTTCAGGACAGCCTGTAAGGCCCAAAATTCTTGCGGTCCATGAAGTCAGAGGCTGCTACCTGAGACCGCTCTCTATAAAGGTGGTTCCTCAGGAAGTACTTTTATCTCTGTGCTGAGACAAATCGTTCAGCGCGTCACCGTCACCTGAGCTGTACTTATGCGGTGGTGTTGCAACCAAAATGTAGACAATGTATTTCTCGAAGAAGGCGAGTAGTCACACAACATACTGAGGTACTCTGGACCACTTTTTGGAGCAGATGTGCATTTGTGGAGCTAAGTAATGATCTTCTGCATACTCATTTTGATTTAAGGCCCAGTGATAGCAAAAGGGCAATTAAGGAAATGTGGGCCTTGACCATTTAGTAGCAGCTTTGTCGGCTGGCTGTATCAGGATGCTGATTTCTGTTTGAAAGTGTAGCATTGGCAAGATTTTTAATTTGTTCTCACTGTAAAAATGCCAGGATTTATTTTCTCAGGGCTTGCACAATTTGTTCTTGGGGCTGTTGCTTAAAAGCTAGACACCTACGTACACCGTTAGCCTTCAGTTCAGTTCAAAGTAAATCAAAGGAGTTGGTTAAAAACATAAATTATATCTGAGTCGTTAGGTAAGAACGGCCACAGTATTAGCGGTCTCATGAAATACCAAGAAAGAAGAATTTGTTACTAATTTTCCTCTTGGTAAGAAGGAGGAATGAAATCTTGCCATAGTGTAGGATCCGCAGAGACTCACCAACTGAAAAGGAGCCCAAGGAGAAGCCCCATGCTCGTAGGGCTGGTTAGTAGAGACTGTTTACCAAAAGAAGCCTCCAGGTGAAAGTTTGTGTCTGATGACGTAAAATCAAAGAGAAACCCACTAAAGTGAAAATGTAGCATAGAATGTAGAAGAGGAAGAGAAAGCATTGAAGAGCAAAGAGTATGACCCAAGAGCATGAAAACCAACAAAAAAGGTACAGTTGAGGAAGAGAAAATGTAGAAGAGCATTAGGAAACTTGCAGCATGAGTATTGCAGAAGCATTTCGGGGACACTGCAGGTCAAGCTCCAAATGATAACCTGACCTGAGAGTATTAGAGGGTTGGAGACTCCACCTTGACCCTGACTGAAGCCCAGGTTTCCTTCAGGCTTTCATTTGCATTATGCCAGATAAAGCCATGCTAAGTGAAGCACTGGTCCTTTATAGCCATAGTATAGTAATCACTGCATGGGGCACCTTCATGAAACGCTTTCTGGGCCACAAAGAGCAGCATGCATTTGCTGTGCTAGGCCTGTAATATTATTACCATTGTGTGCCATACAGCGTTGCTACTAAACAGTTGTTGAGAGATGCTTGCCGTTTGCCCAGCTTTGCCTTGCTAAAAAGATTGCTTGTGCTGGTCACCTTTTCAGGAATCCTCTCTTCTGATCTGAGTATGACCAAGAGTATGGAAACAAACAAGAAAGGTGCAGCTGAGCAATAGAAACTGTAAGAGAGCGTTAGCACACTTGCAAAATGAGTATTGTAGAACCCTTACAGGTTCTACAGTAGTGTGTAGGACACTGCAGGTCAAGGAGAGGCTCAGCAGTGTCCTGTTGCAGCTGGATCTGGTCTATATTTTGGTAGGGGTAGGAATGTGAGGTGAGTAGAAGTTAGTGAATAGCTGGGCGGTGTCATAGCTGTACCGGTGTGACTACTGCAGGTTTGGAGTCTAAAGCCAAAGGATGGAGGAATATGCTCACTTTCGTGGAGTGCCTTGTGTGCACGCAGACTATCGGGAAAGAAAAGCTGAAGTGTTTCAGTGGTCAAAAAGTCATTCTTTCTTTACGTTCATTTGTGAATTTGTTGGAGGAGTATTCCACGTGAGTGTAAAACAGAGGGTCTGCTTTTTTACTGGATAATGAGCTGAGAGAGCGGCTCTGGGCTTGGATTAGAGGAGGCCTCTGATTGTGACCTTGGTTTTTGGAACTATTGTGATAACTTGCAAGAGGTCTCCACGATCTCCAGCCGTGATAGTCATCTGATCATTGGGCAACTAGGTCAGAGAATGACTTTCTGTGTAGTATGCAGAGCGAGTCTGTATTGACCATGTGAAAGGAGATGAGAGACGGTAACCCACAGTATGCGTCTCTGGACGCAATTTTCTGCCTTTCTTGGCTCTGGAGTTTAGAATGTTAGTACGCTTTCGAATAAGGGCCACACAAAATAATTGCTTTCTTCAAAGATGTAAAACGGTGTGAGGCAAGCTGGATTACTCTCGTCTGCTGTCTTGCTGGAACCTCTTTAGGCACGAGACACTAAGGTGCAAAGGGATTAACGTCAAGGAAATTAGGAAAAGGCAATGTCTTCTGTGATCAGAAGAGCTGACCCAACTCCTTGTTACCCAAGTGCCATCTATTCCTTCCAGGTTAAAGATTCCCCAGACAGTGGACCTGCTAGCTGTCGGGGAGCACAATGGAAAAAAAAAAAAAAAGAAAAAAAAGGCAACCCTCCCCCGCAAATTGTTGACCACACATCTAGGGAGGACATAAAAGGAAAAGAAAGCCATTGAATAAAGTCTAGGGCTTTGTTTCCTGCAGTTTTTGTGCAGGACAAAAGGACTTTCAGAAGTCCCTTACAGTCAGAAAGCAGTTCTAGAGACAAAAGGTGTAGTCACCCTCTGGAGATTCATTGTAGATAACTGAGCGAGAAGCTCTCCCACTCCAAAAGGCCTGTCACAGAGTGAACATTTGGAACAAACTCTTCTCGGTTATTTAAGTCTGCGACGTCTTCTGGCAAGTTCTTATGGCCACTGCGCCTTGAAAATCCATGTGGAATGTTTTCCGAGAGTGTGGTGAAAGAAGCCCTGGGAAACTCCAGGACACAGTTTGCTTCAAGAGCATCGTGTGTGGAGTTTTCTTTTAGCCTGAGATGGATTGTCATGGATTTTCAGAATGTGTGTTAGTTTCCATTGAAAGAAATTCGTTGAGAGAGACTGAGCTAATACTCTTTTGGAAATTAATGTGTGTGGAGTATTAGAAGATGACAACTTGTAATGTGCCTCATCTGATGAAGTACAGCATTGATTTCCAGGAAATTTGAGGCAGAACGTGTTCAGTGTATGACGCTTTCTGGTCTTTTCAGTCTAACCCTTAACGATGAGATGCATAACAGGTGGAATTGGTGCAGAATTCATCGACATTCTACAGTCGTCCTTTCTGAAGGCTTTTATCCTTTCAGTGGCTTGCAGTGGATTTCCTTTCCTTAAAGAATTAGCCAGTCGGAATATCTGGCCCTCCTCCACTCCACACAAAAGGAAGATGGCTTTCCACGGAGTCAGCATTGAGGAGCACCGTTCAGTGCAGAACTGCTAAGAACACACAGTGAAGATGGTGTTTTGTTGTACTTCAAGCCAGGGAGCTCACTAGCAGCATCTCTGGAAAGATGCCAAGATAGGAAGTTCCTCTACATTTTCCTTTTCTCTTTCTTCAGAATAGATGCTCCGGCTTGTCAGTATCGTGACAAGTGGGTTTTACTCTATAGCTGTTTTTTTAGAACAAGCAACCCTTTGGGTTCTGGTAATGTCTAATTGGCCCTTTGTAGCTGAACTACTATAAAAAGCACGGGGAAGGAACAACTTTGCGGATGATGTGGTTAACAGATACACAGAGCAAGAGATTAGAGGGAAAAATCCATGGCTTTTGCTGCTGTCACCTACACTGCAGGTGAAAGGGTTCAGATTCTCTCCAACACCCCAAAGCTGCTCTGGCCCCCTACAGAGAATTGCAGGTCAAGCAAAGGTGAGGTAATGTTTCCACTGCTCTGAGCTGACCTCTGTAGTTGAGTGCCAAACATTTCTCTTCATCTAGAGTACTCAAAGGGAGTTCTTGACGTTTCCCCCAGTTGCTCCTACAGCTGTTGCTAAGCCTGTGGCTTTCTGTGTAGCATCTGTAGTGTTTTTTTTTTCTACCAGGTGCATCTCAGTTAGCACGGATGATTTCACAGAGCAGTCTGCAGAGGCTCAGCAAGTAAATGGTTATGACATTTGTTTGTCTAGGAGGTTAGACCTCTCTCTTTGTATGTGGCCTAGCACCCATTGCTGGAGGATCTGTCTGCCTCAGAGCCTCTACTATCTCCGTCCCTGTGACACTCGTACTGCATTAGCCCCCTGCCCCCACTGCTTTACAGGGTGGGCGCTGAAGCACAGAAAGAGTGAGTCATTTGCTTAATACTAGAAGAAAGGCTGCAACAGATCAACCCATGATTGCCATTTTGTTCTCAAATCACAAGCCAGTGCCTTATCCCAGCTCTGTTACCGCAACTCTGTCATCCCACGCCTTAGCCCAACTCTCTGCAGTCGAGGCGCGAAGACTGAAATAACAGCTACTGAACAGCATGGAGCCCTTCTGTAAGCAACAAAGTAATAAAGCAGTCTGCGTAGAGTCCATTTTTCCCCACGGGCAAAGTCTGCTGATACCTCCAGGTCTCTCTGTGAGAACTCTTGTCAGACTCGGTGGCTGTGATGATGGTGACTGGGCCCTGTGGAGGCGCTCCTCCTCCTCCTCCTCGGAATTGAATACATTTTAATGAACAACTCATACCAAAAGGAGGGAAGCCTTAGAAAAGAGAAGGAACTATTGCCCGTGGTGCAAACTCTCTCTCCAAGCCTTCTATTCCTCTGCTCTGCTGGCCGTCATTGTCACGGTTGCAGGTGTGGAGTCGCGTCTGTAGTCTGGTCCCGTAATGACGGCTCTGCTGTCACTCCTTTTGCTATTCAATCTCCTCCTGCCCTCCTGTCTGTGTCTCCCTCTAGCCTCTTCAGTTCCGTTCAACCACTAACTTTGGAAGGTACATTTAAAATGTCACTGTACTTCATGTGGCTAAAACTAAGCTGTCTCTTGATTGGAAACGGACTGGAAGCCTGAGCAGCAAATAACAACGCGTTGCCAATAAGTTGCGTGGAAACCCCGTTCTTGTTTTGGCCAACTGACTAAGGTGGAGACACGTGGGTCGTCTAAGGCCATCTCAGGCAGTCAAGCGCAGCCACGTTAAAGTCGTACAGTCACTTGCTATCGCTACACAGGATTGCCTCCCAGTGCCTGGAGCCCGTTCTTAGAAGTTTTTCCAAGAGTTCTGTTTCTAGGTAATGTGACTAAGTCTCCTCCTTTATGAGTGTCGCCCTGTGGTTATGCTTCAGGAAAGACGCCCTGAGACTCACGCAGAGCTATACTGTGCCATTTCTTTACAAATCCCCCTTGTCAATACTGAGAGTGGTTTGAGATGTTTTTCTCCATCATATTCTAAATGGGGCTTTTTTTCTTGTCTTGCAAGCGGGGAAAGGGACGCACTGCTTTTTTCAAGCTTTGCCTATTGTCAGGAGTTCAAATAACCAAGGAAGAAACTTTTTCCTGCTGACACGGCAAGGCGAGATAAAGAACGTGTAGAGCAGTAAAGTACAGTACTAAAGCTGTTCCACAATTTCCGTCGCTCACTCTTTCCATAACTGCAATAGCTGCAATAGCTGCTACAATTGCACATAATTGCACAATGCAGACTTGCTGTAGAGTTTCCCGGGGAGAAGCTGGGCTGTTCTTTACACGTGCGGTTGCGCTAGCATAGCCTGTGGACGCATCATGTGCACAGGCTGGTATTATGTCAGTTCTCGGACCTTTTGAATGAGTTTGTGTAAGGGAAGGGGAACAGCCTGGCACTGCTCCTGTGATAAAGCAAAAGTGTCCTGTCTCCAGAATTACTCACTTGTGCAAGTGCTCTTTTGGGAAGCTATTTATGTATCTGTTTTAAAAAGTCATCCTTCTGCTACTTAATTTGGTTATTCTGAGTGGGCTGTGGATGTCTTGGAAGAGATCAGCTGGTTACAATACCAAAGGCGCTTCATGTTTTTCCACTGTTCCCTCTTGACCTGGAGGCATAGGGATGGATAGTCCATGTTTGAGGTTACCCTCTATAAAACGGGACAGGCACAACATTTGGCAGTGACATAAAGCACAAAGCAGCAAACTCGGAAACTGTCTGTGAAGACGGCGCTTGCAGGATCAGGGAGCAGTTTGTAAGTTCTTAGAAAGTATTCCAATGCTCTTTCAGAATAAGAAGCTAACCTCATGTGAGAAATTCACTCTGTAGGGAAATTAAAATGCTAAAAAGAAATTGAGTCGGGCTAACAGGTAGCTTTTGCGTTCGCACTTGTGTTGAAGAAGTACCTTATCGGGCTGGCGAGTGAAGGAGTAAAAGCATAAGAGCAAAATTTAAAAAAATCTTGGTGGAGAGGTAGAAGATGTGCAGGCTCAGCAGCTTGTAGAATATGCTATTGACTGTAAAGCATATGAATATTTTCCTAAATTATTTATTGTTATCAGCAGTTGTTTTCTTTCTCTGTAGGAAGGCCATACGTATTTGTGCCTCATCCTTGCAAAACAGGACCTGTTCTTAAAAGGAAAAAAACACCTAGAGAGTTGTTAGAGCGGTACTGTGCTGTCTGTAAAGCAAGCACAGCATACGCTTACTGTTGGTGGTGTTCTCTGCCCTGGAGCTGTGTAGAAAGAGGTTCATTTAGCAGTCACAAACGTGGGGGAATGCCTCCTGCTGGCCATTCATGGCACTCCTGTGCTTAAATCCCAGGCTTAGATCCTAGCTCTCCAGGTTGAGTCCAATCAACCGGGGGGGGGATTTGTTTTCACCACCAGAAAGCTACTTCTTCACAGAAACATTGCTTAACGTTAGTGACTAATCTTTACTCGTGTTAGCCTCTGACATTTACTAATATTACCCTTTCAGTGACATTCTAGTAGAGCTAGGAAGACTTTGTGCTGTGGCTGACTTGACCAAGCCAAGCATGAGTTTACCTTCGGCTAAAAACCAAGCAGCCTGGGTCCACTAGCATCTTCTCATGGATTTATCAGTCTTGTTAGAAGCGTACACTTGGTACAGTTTAAATTGGACATGGACCGGTATTTATTTTGACAATGATACTTCAAATCTAGTCCCAAGATATTTGAAACCTAGCTATACGGGGTGGGGCGGGGAAAGGTGAAAGTAATTGTTATCACAAAAGAACTCACTACATTAGTGATTGCTTACCTGAGCTGTGGGGGACTAAGAGGCAAGGACTGATTTACAATCGGCATGGCTCTTAAATAGCCTCTGCTGGTTCTGCGTTGTAAGGCCATTGCCTTTTCTTGATGACTTAACGCTTTAATGTTAATTTTTGGAAGTGTCTTAATTTTTTTTTCTCTTCCCCGTTGCAGACCAATCTGAAAAGTCCAATCGTTCTGCCTAATGGGAGAGTTCCTTTCTGGGCAGCTGTGTTAAGCATTCTGGGGGGGGGGAGGAGGGGGGATCTTCTTGGTGGTGGTGGTGGTTGTAATTTTTTCCAATGGAGTCTTAGATTAGGTAACTATAACTTGCAATGCTTGCCATCGCATGTAAATCCAGCAAAGTAGTCACAGACAGACCCTGCTATTACTTTGAATGGGAGGACAGGTGGCATTTTGGGGGGGGGGGGTGCCGCCCGAGGAATTCCTGCTGGGATTTAAATCTCGCCGCATGGTTGCGTGAGTGTTCGGTGCACCTATAGGACGGTTATTGCCCAATCTACAGAAGCAAAGCTTCTTTGTAAAAGGGGTTCGAGATTGTCCGAATCGTGGAAGTGTTAGCTTCCTCCCTCTTTACTGCTTTTCCCTTTTCAGAGGAGCTACTTATCCTTCTTTTGTCTGTTCTCTTGTTTCTGTTCCTTTCTTTGTGCCATAACATATCAATATATGTCCACAGTTTGATATATGTAAATAGTTTGATAAATCCGTTTACTTGTTAAGCACTGTATTTGTTAATCAAATCCATTTGTTAATAGTAGGAACGCCTATACCGACACCCCAAATCTGTTGTATCTGTTAGGGCTCAATAAACTGTCTCAGATGCCTAAGAACTGGTTGGGCACTCAGTCATTCCGTGACCTGTCTAGGTCCCTCTCAATGGCAGCCTGCCCCGTTCAGCCCTGGGCCCACATTTCCCTTGTTCCCGCTTCTACTCTTACTGAAACAAGAGCACATCATCTTTATGCTCCTGGCATCCCTTGCAAGCATCGAGCCTAGAGGAGCTTTGGCTGTGTCAGAGGAACTGCTTCCCTACTTGCCTGGACAATAGTTCTCAATTCCTCCTTTGCAGCCTCTCCCTGCTTCCCATGGCTGTGTGCTGCCTTTTTGCATTAGAGCTCATGCCTGAGTTCCCTCTTTAGCCACCCTGTCTCCTGAGATGTCTGCTTGGTTTCCTGGGTGCTGTAGAAATAGTCCAACGCTAGGTTTCCAAGGAGCAGAGTCTCATGCACATATAACAGCAAAATTATTTATTTATTTAAATGACGGTAGAGCATAGTAAGAGCTGGAGCTGGGTACCCCAAACAAAGACATTCTGGGGTAATTCTACCCTTGACAGCTTGGTTTCCCTGCCTGCCAGGGAAGGTCTCCTCCAATCTTGTTTCCTGAGTCGGTGCTCGCTCTCCTTCTGATTGGTGTCTGTCTCCTTTGCACAGGTCCTGGCCTACATCCCAGGCTGGTTACCATGTCCTTGTTTCCTACCAGTCCCTTATCTTCCCAAAGCTCAACCACAAGCCAGGTGCATCCCATCTGGTCTCCTGCACTCCACTTGGTCTCCTGGGTAGTGAGTTTTGTATCTGTATTAGCTGGCTTTAATTGCTTTTGCAGTTCCATCATCAGCAATGTCACATCGTCAGCAATTTCTGGAGTTCCTGGACAGTTCGGCCTTGAGGCCTGCAGGCTTCGTCTACTTTAGGCACTTACGCTAAGGAAGAGTCAGGCCGATGCTAAGCTGAAGCTAACTCAGCTACACTTTCCTTCTCTAACAGTGCTGAAGCTAAAGCAGTTGCGATTTCCTTCTCTGACACTGGAACTGGGTATCAGCATGGGCCATTCTGGAGCTTGGAGGCTGCTGGCCTGAAAGACCTGCCAGCTTTCTGGAGCCCTTCAGAGCTGCCTCCCATGGGATTCCTCCACCAGTCCCCCCAGGAGGCCCAAGTCTGCTCCTCTCACATCCACAGTCTGCACTCTGCTGCTCTTCTTCCTCACTCCCCTCAGAAGCACAAGCTCCACTGCCTCATGGCCACTGCAGGCAAGGCTGACACAGCTGATCACATGCCTGCTGGGTTCTTGCTGGTTGGCAAGTTCCAGGTCCAGGTGATTACAATCCCTGGATTTTCCTGGTGAGCATCTTCCTGCTCCCCATTTCAGCCCCTCACCTGCCAAATGAAATAACAAAGACAGACAGTACTTGAACACCCAAAGGACCTGAGACACGCAAATGCGGGATGCGACTCTAGTATCTGTCCAGGTCCCGCACACCTTTCCAGCTTTACTCCTGCAGCAAACTTGGCTTCCACACAAGCCGGGAAATACAAAACCCATCAAAAGCAAAGAAAGGCACGACATGAGCTTTGCTCGCACTCTCCCTCAGCGCCCAACTCTCTTCTCTAAAGCACTACGCCAAAAGGTCTTTACCCAGGGAGGTCAAGGCCTCATCATTGTCCCCACTCCCGGCCCTGTAGAGCTCCTTCTGCCCTTCTTCCAACTCCTTCCGCTCGTCCGCCGAGAAGCTGGCCGCGACAGCTTCCAACGTTGCAAGGGCCTGGCACAAAAATGAAAAACTCGGATGCTGCTGAACAGCAACAACAGCCAGGCTCTTGCTCCAGCTCCACAGCAAGGTTTGCCTCTGCAGGCCTCAACAAGGCAGACATTGCTTCTGGCACCTATCAACATCGTACCGACAGGATGACCCAGCTTCAGGGCTGCCTCCAAAGACTCTCGTTCTACACCAGCTTCCATACTAAGCTCTTCTGCCTTGGCCCTGACAGAGAACCAAAGCAAGCTGCTTCTCCCAACTGTCTCCACTGCATGCCTCCAAAGCAAAGCAATACAATCCGCTCGAGCACCTACAGCGGCAGAGATGCTGCTGCCAGCCACACACAGCCTACCATTAGCCTTGCTCCCTCCCAGAGCGGGAGCTGCAGATGCTGGTGCTGAGCAGGTTCCCACCCACAACCCCACCCCAAAGGCGTAATCCAGACTGGTCACAACTGGGAAAAACAGAAAAAAAGTATGCCGAGATGTCTCAACACATGAAAGCACTAAGCTGCTGCACCCAGCACCATGCACCCCAGCCCCTGGAACCCTGCACTGCGACTCCTCACCCTGGCACTGTGTACTCCAGCACCCCACACCCTGGATCTCAGCACCTGGGACCCTGCACCCAGCACCCACCTCCAGGCACCCGGCAGCCAGCAACGTGCACCTCACCTCAAAGGATCCTGCAGCCAGCACCATGCATCCCAGCACCTGTCACCCTGCACCCAGCAGTGAGCACCCACCTCCCGGTACTCTGCAGCCAGCAATGTGCACACACCTCCCAGCACCCTGCACCCAGAAAATGTGCACACACCTCCCGGCACCCAACACCCGGGTCCTGCCCCCGGAGCCCGCCCGCCCCCCAGCACGGCCGCACAGCAGTGCTCCCCGCCCAGCCCCCGCCCGGGCCCCGGCCCCAGCTGCGCTCCCCGCAGCCTGGCCCAGCTGCCAGGGCTCCCCTGCACCCGGCCGCCCTCTGAGCTGCACCCTCCAGCCTTCGCCTTCCGCCACCACTCGCCTCTGCCTGCTGCACACACGTCCCGCCAGCACATTGCCCACCATCGCATTTCCCCGCACCTCCAGCATCCTCTTGCAGCCCACCAGCTCTCAGAGGCATGCACAGCTCCGGCGTCCCTCCAGGCCCCCTTCCTCTCCCAACTCCCTGCTTGGCTCAGGGAAGAAAGCATCCTGCTGCCACCACCTCGCGCCGGACTGAAGAGCCCAAAAGCCAAGAGGAGGAAACCAGCGTAGGCAAGCACATGACCAGCACTGAGCCCCGGCAGCAGCTCAGGAGGAAAGAAAACGCACAAGAGGACATGTCTGAGGAGCTTGTCTCTCGACCGGAGCTCCTCGCCACCTCCAGAGTCAATGGCAACAAGGAGGCCCCCCCACAAGACAATTTTGGCTTGGAGGCATCTCCAAGACATCTACTGCAGGACAAATTACCCTCCACATCTGCAGCTGCTGGAGGTGTTGGGAGGCAAAGACAGCCCCACCGCAGAAAAAGGCATTACAGCCTTCTCTGTGTTCTGCAGCCCCAGCAAGAGGCTGCCTCAGTGGAGGGGCTCTTCCCCAAATCCACTGATCAGGCAACTGCCCACCAGGCCATGGCCCACCTGATGTCTCAGCATTAACCTTGACAAGTTGGCTTCCCATGGAACGCTCCATGCAGCCTGAAATGGCAGACCTGAAAAATACCTATATTCTGCTTGTGCTGCGAGGGAGGAGAACATCTCACCAAAGGAGCAGCAGGCTGCACCATCCACCAAGCTGGCAGCGGACACTGGCTGCATGTCCCGGGCCTTCTATTACTAACCGGCACGAACCGTTCTACTTCTCTGCACAGCTTGCAGCAGCTCTTCTCTATATTCAGGAACGTGAAACAAGCGACAAGTTTTTCATCTACACAAAGCTACTGGAGTCCTGGGGAGTAACTGCCAAGGGGCTGCAGTTGTGCTGGTAGATGAGAAGCGCCCCAGGGCAAAGAGCTCGCACCTTCTACCGTGCTTCTGTGGCTGTGGCACACCCACCCACACATGTAGCCCCAGAGACACCATGCATAGGGACCCAGGGCCCAATGCCCCCAGGTAGGGACCCAGGTGTCTGGGGCCCTGCTCCCCCTGGGGACTCAGGCATCTGGGTTCCTGCTCCCCTCATGCATCCAGCTGTCCAGGTCCCTGCTCCCCCCAGGGAAACAGGCATCTGCGTCACCTCTACCCCCCCAACAGGGACCCGGGTGTCCGGGACCTGATTTCCCCCAACAGGGACCCAGACATCTGGGGCCTGATTCACCCTACCCCGCAAGGGACCCAGGTGTCCGGGGCCCCTCTCCCTGCCCAGGGATCCAGCTGTCTGAGTCCCCACTCCCCCAGGGACCCAGGACTAGGGGTCCCCGCTTCCCATAGGCACCCAGATGTCTGGGTCACCTCTGCCCCCAGGGATCCAGGCGCCTGGGTCGCTGCTTTCCCAGGAACCCAGGTGTCTGGGGCCCTGCTCCCCCCGAGGACTCAGGCATCTGGGTTCCTGCATTTTTGTACCAAAAAAAAAACAACTTTCCAACCCAACCCACTTTACTGCCTCATTGCCCAAATGACCCATGGGGCACAGCCATCCCTGCTCCCACCTCCTCCTGAGCAGTAACCCTCCTCCTGCCCCATGGCCTCCCCTGACCCATAGCCCCCTGCTCTCCCTTTGCCACCTTGCTATACCCTTGGTGTGCCCCCAGAGTTGCTGAGCCCTCTAATGTCCCTTGTGTCTCTACACATCCTCCTTGTGATCTCATGTCCCTTACATAAATCCGTCTTCCTTTTGTCTCTACATACCTTTCGTGGGTTCTCATGTCCCCTGTATACTCCTGTGTCCCTTGTGTCCCTACATATTCTCCACGTGCTCCCATGCTCCTTGCATACTCCCACATCCCTTCTGTCTCTCCATATCCTGGATGTGGTCTTATGTCTCCTGCGCCCTCCCATGTCCCTTCTGTCTCTCCATAGCCTCCATGTCCTCTCATGTCTCCTGCATAATCCCATGTCCCTTGTGTGTCTACACATCCTAGATGTGGTCTTATGTCTCCTACCTGCTCCCATGTCTCCTGTGTCTCTCCATATCCTGGATGTTGTCTTCTGTCTCTGGCATACTCCCATGCCCCTTCTGTCCTTTCATATCCTCCATGTCCTCTCCTATCTCCTGCCCCCAACCATGTCCCCGCTGTCCCTACATAGCCTCCACATCCTCTCATGTCTCCTTCGCCCTCCCATGTCCCTTGTGTCTCTCCGTATTCTCCATATCGTCTCTTGTCTCCTGCACCCTCCCATGCCCCTTCTCTCCCTACATATCCTCCATATCCTCTCATGTCTCTTCCATAATCCCGTGTCCCTTCTGTCCCTACATTACCTCCATGTCCTCTCATGTCTCCTGCATACTCCCGTGTCCCTTCTGTCTCTCCATATCCCCGATGTTGTCATCTGTCTCTTACCCCCTCCCATGTCCCTTCTGTCTCTCCATATCCCCGATGTTGTCTTCTGACTCTTGCCCCCTCCCATGTCCCTTCTGTCTCTGCATATCCTCCATGTCCTCTCATGTCTCTTACAGAAACCCGTGTGCTTTGTGTCCCTACGTAACCTTCATGTCCTCTTATGTCTCTTCCATGCTCCCATGTCCCTTCTGTCTCTACATATCCTAGATGTGGTCTCATGTCTCCTACCTGCTCCCATGTCCCCTCTGTCTCTTCATATCCTCCATGTTCTTTCATGTCTCTTGCATACTCCCATGTCCCTTCTGTCTCTACATATCCTAGATGTGGTCTCATGTCTCCTACCTGCTCCCATGTCCCCTCTGTCTCTTCATATCCTCCATGTTCTTTCATGTCTCCTGCATAATCCCATGTGCCTTCTGTGTCTACACATCCTAAGTGTCCTCTCATGTCTCTTGCCCCCTCCCATGTCCCTTGTGTGTCTGTATATCCTCCATGTCCTCTCCTATCTCCTGCCCCCTCCCATGTCCCCTCTGTCCCTACATAGCCTCCACATCCTCTCATGTCTCCTTCGCCCTCCCATGTCCCTTGTGTCTCTCTGTATTCTCCATATCGTCTCTTGTCTCCAGCCCCCTCCCATGTCCCTTGTGTCTCTACATATCCTAGATGTGCTCTTATGTCTCCTGCCTGCTCCCATGTCCCCTGCGTCTCTGCATAACCTCCATATCCTCTCAAGCCTCTCACAGCCTCCCATGTCCCTTCTGTCTCTCCATGTCCTCCATGTCCCCTCTTGTCTCCTGCCCCCTCCCATCTCCCTTCTCTCTCTACATATCCTATGTCTCCCTTGTTCCCCAGACCCTCCTGTGTCCCTTCTGTCCCTACAGAGCCTCCCTTCGCTCTCATGTCCCCTGTGTCCTGCCGTTTCCCCCGGCTCCCCACTCGTCCCCCTTCTCCCTCCGTCTCCCCCGTGTCCCCCCCGGCCCCCCGGGCACTGCCGCCGCTGCCCGAGCCGCTGCCTCCTGCCGGACGCCGGGGTCGCCGCGAGCGGCGGCGCTGCCCGGAGCCGCGGGGGGGGCTCGGCGGCTGCCGGCGGCCGCTGCCCCTTCGGCGGGGGCGGGACCCCGCGGGGCCCCGCGCTGCCGCCCGGACCCGGACCCGGACCCCGACCCCGACCCGGCCCCGGCCCCGGACCGCAACCCGGACCCCGAGCAGGCCCCGCTCAAGGACCCCAATCCGGACCCCGACCCGGCCCCAGCCCCACACCGCAACCCGGACCCCGGCCCGGCCCCGCTCAAGGACCCCAACCGGGACCCCGATCCGGCCCCAGCCCCGCTCAAGGACCGCAACCTGGACCCCGATCCCGCCCCGGACCGGGACTCGGACCCCAACCCGCACCCCGGCCCCGGCCCCGGCCCCGCCTCCTGCCGCCCGCGCGCTCCCGCTGCCGCCCCGGGACCCCGCTGCCCAACCCGGCCCCGGCCCCCAACCCGGCCCCGGCCCGAGCCAGCCGCGGAGCCCCGCCAGGAGACGCGACCTGCCCCCGCCCATGGCGGGCGCCGCCCCCAAACCTCGCTCCCTCGCTCGCCGGGGCCCCTCGTCGCCGCCGCACGCCAACGCCTGGACGCCCCGGCCCCGCGGTCCCTCGTCGCCTGCGTCCCCTGACGCCTGGGCCGCGCCGACGCCGCCGCTCCTCGGACGCCGCCGCTCCCGGCTCCTCCGGCTCCTCCGGCTCCTCCGACGCCGCCGCTCCCGGCACCTGGGGCTCCCTCGGACGCCGCCGTTACCGGCTCCTCCGGCTCCCTCGGACGCCGCTGTTGCCGGGACACCGCGTTCTGCGACGCCGCCGTTACCGACACTCCTGGCGGCTCCTCCGACGCCGCCTTTGAGGGACACCGGGCTCCCTCGGACGCCTGGCATCGGGCACGTCCTGGGGCAGCACAGGCAGATCCCGGGGCAGCATCACGCTGCAGGTGCCAGCGCAGATGCCAGGACAGGATGCTGGGGCAGGTGCAAGGCATGATCCTGGGGCAGGATCGCATGCTCCAGATTCCTCTGGAGTAGACATCTGAATGTAGGGTTTGGGGAGGGGGAATGAATGGCAGGCTAAAGGAGGTCCCGTTCAACTCCAAAATCTGCCTGCTCAGTCCAGCTGTGGGATGTACACAAGAGCGCAGAGAGTCCATGTCTTAAGAGCAGAAGGCAGGGCCCCTTGAGCTGCTCCAAGACTGCATTTCCCTTCTGCCACAAGTTTAACCCACCTCGGTCCTGCTGCTGGTTGTACATTGTTCTTCTGCCACTGGAACAGTTGAGAGACCATGAAAGGCAGTTTTGCTGGCCAGCTCTATTTCCCTGACGTGAAAAAAGGGAAACAAATCCCATGAACTAGAGAAAGAAAAATGAGTGAGAGTATCGGAGCTTCCAGGACAGTGGTCTTGTTTTACAGCGACTGACGTATTCTTCCCCTCCTTGAAGGTGTATCGCAAAGGATTCTCTCTTTGCTCTCTCACTCGCTACACAATTGGTTTTCCTAACTTGTCCCATTCCAGGGCCTGTGATTGTCTTGGCATTCCTCTCTGCTCAGAGGATTCTCTGCAGCTTGTGGGAAGGATGTTGCCAGCCAGGAAGTTAGCTCTGTTCTTCCCTCAGAAACTGCTGCTTGGATGTTCCCCTGATTCTCCAAACTGCGGAAAGAGCTGGAGCTACATATCGTCTGGGTGCTCTCATGTCCCTTGCATATTCCCGTGTCCCTTGTGTCCCTACATAGCCTCCCGTGCTGCAAAGGACCCACAGAGCCAAGGTGTCACCACACGGCACTTGTACAGGGTCCCGACTCCCCTGGACAACAGCCTTCAGGGACTTGCTGAAAAAGCCCTCCCTTCACGAGCTGCCCTGCGTTCACCCTCCCACGCCGTTTGCTTTCTGTCGCGAGCACAGCTTTCCACTCTCGCCTGGCTTCTCCAGATCTTCCTGATGAGCATCTTCCTGCCCCCCGTTTCAGCCCCTCACCTGCCAAACAGAAAAACAAAGCCAGGCATTACCTGGACTCGCAAAGGACCTGGCAGCTTCACAGACATCAGGGGCTGTTGGGGGGAAAAGCACTTTGGAAGTCTTTTGCAGAGCTCAAAGGACAAAGTGGGCACAAGGAAAAGCAGGAGCAAGCGGTGCTTTGGGCAGCAGCCCAGAGCACCGCAGGGCAGCCGGGCAGCCGCTTTCCCAGAGGGAAAAAAAAGCTCGAGCAGCTCCAAAATGCTCTTTGCATCCACCTCCAGCAGCCCCAAATGGCAGCTGGCCACGTCCCGCGCCCCTTTCCAGCTTTACTCCTGCAGCAAACTTGGCTCCCACACAAGCCGGGAAATACAAAACCCTTTCTTCAAAAGCAAAGAAAGGCACGACATGAGCTTTGCTCGCACTCTCCCTCAGCGCCCAACTCGCTTCTCTAAAGCACTCAGCAACGTGCACGCACCTCCCGGCACCCTGCACCCAGCACCCAGGTCCTGCCCCCGGAGCTCGTCCGCCCGCCCCCCTGGCACGGCCGCGCCGCCGCTGCCTCTGCCTCTGCCTCTGCCTCTGCCTCTGCCGCTGCCGCTGCCTCTGCCTCTGCGCGGGGAGGATTTCCGCCCCCGCCCCCGCACAGCCCCCGGCCCCGGCCCCGGCTGCGCTCCCCGCGAGTCGCGGCCGCCCCGACAGCTACACCGAACCACAGCCCCGAAAGGTTGGGCGCTGTCAAGGAGAAGTATCCCACAACATTTTGCATGCATACGGCAGCGCAGCTTTCCACAACACGGCAGCGTACCTGTGGAGGTAAAGCTCCTTTCAAGAAACAAGCAGTTGCTGTAGGAGGCCTTAATGGTGCGCCTAACACTTACCCAGTTGGACGGGCGAAATGAATACTCTCCAATGGACGTAGCATTGGAGGTCTTGCTGTTCTTGGGCGCAATGAATAGTCTGGGAATGGATATTCTGCAAGGAGAGTCTGGCCTAGATAGCTGGGGTACGTGGGAAATCGGTAGTCCTCCAGTGACAGGACAAACTCATCTCCGTAGGATTAAGCCTAGGACTCTCCTACGAAGAGCCCCACTCCTGCCCAACAGCAAACCAGTCAACATTGCTCAGTAGACGCTCCCTGCTCCTGTCACAAAACCTGTGACAGAATTACTCCCACAATTACAGCAACGGAGTATTCTAGGGGAAAAAAAAAACCCTCTTGGGTTTTGCAGGTCACTCATTGCTGGACTCAGGAGGCTGGCGAGACCTCTGTACGATGTGCTGACGAACAAGGCGGTCTGGACCTGGCAAGCAAACCATCAGGAAGCATTAGCTGCTTTAAAGGCGGAAAGTGTCACTTACCAGTGTACGGGGCCGATCCACCCCACACCCCCAGCTACGCTACATACAGGCATAGGCGATAAGGGCTCGCCGTGGGGATGATGGCAACAAGGTGCGCAAGGTCCAAAGGACTACCCTACTGCCTTTGGCTCTAAATCGCCGCAAGGCTCGCAAGGCTCGAGGGACCCCCCCCTGCCCTGCCCTGCCCTGCCCTGCCCTGGAGAAAGTGCTGTTAGCGGCGTCTGAAGGGCTGCTAACTAGCGAGCCATTAAGTCGCGAAAGGGAAGTCAAGTTGTGTGTGCCTGGTGCTGTGTTTCAAACGCGTTTTACCCGGCCAGCCTTTGCGCCTTTGCGCCGGGGGACAGCACAAAGACTGCAGAGCAGCGAGGGGCTTCGTCTGCAGATCCGCGGGGGCGAGAGAGGGGCCGGAGAAAGCGAGCGAGCGAGCGAGCGAGCGGCGAGTGCCGAGCGCCCGGGGACGCCTGCGGAGCGCTGCCCTGCGGCCTCGTCGGCGGGAGCGGCGCCGCTGCCCGGCACGGCGAGAGCGAAGCCGGGCTCGGGGGCCGCGGCGGGCGCGCCCGGCGCCCCGGGAAACCCTGCGGAGGCCGAGCCGCAGCTCTGCCGCGAGAGCGCGGAGAAGCTTTCGCCGAGGCAATGGCCGGCTCGGCCCCGCTAGCAGAGCTCCGAGCGCTGGAAACGGCCCTGGAGCGAGGCGCCGCCTGTGCCTCGAGGGCCGCGCGTGCTCCGCGGGCCGGGCCCCCCGCTGGCTGGGCAGCTGGCTGAAAAGCAATCGGCAAGTCAGTGGGAGAGGTGTGTGTGTGGGGGGGGGGGGGGGACTGCCTGGGAAAAGACTTAGCATAGAGCTCAAGCTCAGAACATCCCCGCAGGACATGTATGTGCCCACCAAACCCCCGCAACCCTGAGGCAAAGTGGAATCAGAGGGCTGCTCCTCCTCTGGCCAGAAGCCATGTATGACCCATTTCTGCGGCAGAACGGCTGGGCAAATGGCTACCGGAATGGCTAGGACCTGCTGGGAGCTTTGATTTATTTCAAGGGGCTGCGAGGAGAGGCTGGCCTGTGACAAAAGCCCCGGCAAAGCACATTGTAGACTCAGGCCATTTTTGTCAAGCGATGGTACAGTGCATGTCGCAGGGACAACAAACAGCTCGCCAGTCTCAGAGAAGGTAAAGTACTCGGGGAAACTTGCCAGGCGGAGTGTATTGGCCCCTCAGGGAGACGAGCGGAAGGCTGGAAACACCTTCTCCCAGGAGTAGAAACAAGGAGTGGTATCGGGGATGTGCCCCCCGCCCGAGCTGCAACTGGTCTAGCAACTGCAGCTGCTTCAGCAGCTGCTTTGCCACTTTTCCCTTGCGCCGAGAACTACCATCCGACAACGGGTCACATTTTAAGAACAAAGAGGTGCACACGTGGTGTGCTTCACGTGGAGTCCCCTGGACTTTGCACCCCCCTCGGCGACCTCCAAGGAAGGGGAGAACAGAGAGGTGGAACGGATGACTGCAAGAGCAGCTACGCCCGAGTGAATCTAGGAATCGCTCTAACGGGCGAATCGCACTTTCCTGTGTGGAAAGTGGCAAGTCGGCTAAAAGAAGCGACAAACTGCCATGGGAAGTCCCATAGATAAGGGCCTGATGCCAGGAGCCCCAGCAAGGCCTGTCACAACGGAAGGAAAAGGCATCGCGGAGCTGTGCGTGCGTCTGAGAGCTGGTGGGCTGCAAGAGGATGCTGGAGGTGCGGGGAAATGCGATGGTGGGCAAGTGCTGGCGGGACGTGTGTGCAGCAAGCAGAGGCGAGTGGTGGCGGAAGGCGAAGGCTGGAGGGTGTGGGGCGGAGGGCGGCCGGGCGTAGAGGCCGGGCGAGCGGGCGCGGTGGCGGCACGGCTGAGGTAACAACCTACAACGGTTGACTAGCTATAGTCATTCATTATTGTTATGAAGCAATGCTGGTGGAGTGGCTACTTGTTATGAATAAGAAAGCGCTTCTTCCCTGCAAGAAGTTACAGTTGGAGCTGAAAATGAAGTATGGGCGTATGGTAGGAAATGGGGTTATGAGAGTTAAGACTGAGGGCTCCCGGATAAAAAGAAGGATTCATGTCTGGCTTTTTATATTTTTAGTCTGTTTCTTTTCGTCATGCAACTGCCTTTCACCCACCGACTCAGAACTGCTGTACTCTTTTTGGTAGAATGTGGTGTTAATGAAACGCTGGTTTTGTGCTCGGGGTATGTGGGGGGGGGGGTTTCTTCCCGTGTCTCGGTCTATAAAGAAAGGATAAGAATTAAACCTCAAAGCCATTGTCCAGAAGCCTTTTTGTTAGACATAGATTTCTATCGCAATATTTCTATCCCTTTTGACCGCTAAATCGGTTAAATGCTGTGGACTTCTTAGGCACAGACAGCAGTCCCAAAGTTTGCCCATACACAAGCATGATTTCACGTCAAAGAGGAAGGAGTTAGCTCCGCTGGATCCATACCCGCTTCTGCAAAGCCCGAATGCTCGCATAGTGTTCCCTCTTCTACCAGCAGTCACTGAGGAGACAGAAAGGTTTCCCTTGTACCTCTGTGACAGCATTCCTCGTCTGGTAGTAGGATGTAAACGGTAATACATTAATATTAGTGTCTGTGTTTCTCTCTCTCTGCTTTTTGCTCTGTACAAAGTCTGTGCCCCCATGTATAATGTGTTTGTGCATGCACACATAATTCAATATCATCCGAAGCCTATATTACCAGCACTGAAAAATCGATTCCAAGTCTTAGGTATTGGACTTTAAGTCCAAACTGTGGGAGTCCTGTGAACGTGACCTGGGGTTTGCGTCTTCCACTTGTAGAGCTGTGACCCCTGCAAAAGTCTTGAATTCAAGCAAGTGGCAGTTAAGTAAAAAGAATGAAAAATGTAGTTTTAAGTATGTTTAGGTACAGTTTTCCGGCAGTTATTAAAAAGAAGCTGGTGTGTTTTCAAATTCAAGGATATTAAAAGCTGTTTTTCTGTTATTGTTTTTAGGGAGTAGAAGAGCATTCCAAGGCAAATGAGCGTAAACTGCTTAGTTGAGCGAAGCCAAAGAGCTGGATTTAAATGGCCTTTTCAGTGGAGCAAATTCTGTGCTACAGTGATGAGCGCGTGGTGACTGAGGAGGGATAGTAGCCATATAAATAGGTACTGTTCACTTGAGTTTCTGATGACGCCATTTGTACCACACCATCCTACTACGTTTCCTACATTTCCACTCCTAGCTCTCCTGAGAGCTCCCCCTCACGCGCACTGTGTAGCCCATCATCTGGCTTTGTGACTTTGCCTGGCTACATCCCCTTGTTGAATTGGCTCTAACTGCTCTAGGGTGCAGTTGTTTGTGTTGCAAAGATTTTGGAAGAGACACCTGAGCCTAGTCTCTGTAACAGACTAGGTAAGATAAGGAAACAGTGATAAAACTTCCATGCTCCACTGCTCTGTTTGGAGACTGTCTGAAGGTAGGGTGTGGGAAACGGTCCTAGTCACGGGAGGGAGAGAGAAGGGACCTGCATGCTTTTCCCTTTCAGTTGTAATGGCCCCAGAGTCGGCATCGTGATGGAACTGGACACAACTCAGTGGTGTCATTTGACATCAGGAGTTAAGTAATGAGTTCTAAGGCAACCAAAAGGTTAAGGCAACAGCCTGGAAGTCTGCAAGGATGCAGTTATGCGGTTTTTGGGTGAGTGGATGTAAAAGCTCGGATTGCGAGGGCTTCCGCAAGGGTCAAGCTCTTCTGAGGGGGCCCTGTAGGACCCTTAATCCGCAATCCCATTAGTACCTCAAGTATAGCTTGCTTCAACAAGACTACAATCCATTTCCTTGTTATAGTGCATGCTTGATAAAGGATCTCAACAAATGTTTTCCAGGGATAGTGACTCATAAGTTAAAGAGAGCAGGGATGTTCTAGGGTGAGAGTTCAAGAAAAGATGCAGTGGCTCAGGGAGAAGAGGAGCTAAGCTTTAGGCAGGTGGGACCCCGTGAGTGAGTGAGTGTCCTTGAACTGTGGCGAGTTCCAGGGAAGTTGTAGGCAGTAGTAGTAAGGGGTGAGAGGGGAAGAGGTGACTGCGTGGTTTCAGGCCTTGGCAAATATTTCAGATGCCATGGGAGACAGGGGTGTGCTGGAGAGCGGACGGGAAAGTGAAGTTTAGTGTCGCCAGAGGGGTTAATATGAAGAAAAGTTCTGGCAGAACACTTACTCATTTTTGCTTGTAAACTTCAAGCGATAATAACTAAAAAGAGAAGGGCCATGCCACTGAATGCACGGATCTTTTCTGGTTCCTGCTTTATGGAAGAGCTCAGCAATCGCCTCCTGCCAGTGTCTTAATCTGTCTAGAAAAGAGTCTTGGCATATCTGAGAAGGACAAAGAGCTCCGTTTGTTCTGAACGTCATGATCTTCTGCAGAGAGTGGAATCCATCAGACAAGTCAAGCCTTCCTGGGGTAGTCAGATGCCACAGAGGTGGCACTTAAAAGTAAATCCTTTTTTTTTGTCACTGCCATGGGAAGACGACGAAGGACTCTCTGATGGAGCGAGGTGGTGACATAAACAGAAGAAAACTTTGCAGTGACCTAAGTCTGGGAGAAAGGGATAGATTATTGCTGATCTATAGTAAAAAAAGAGAGAGAGGCAATTACCTTCTGTCTGAGAGTCTTGCACCATCATCAGTCGGCCAAACCATTAGGACCCAGAGAGTACAGATGAGTTAATCCATGGCTTTTGTAAGACTAGACATTGTCAATGGCTTCAGTGCCCCTAGTGGGCTCTGCTTGATGCCTTATATGACAAGTAGCCCTGAATTCATGGAGTCTGTGCTGAAGTATTTCAACTGCATATGGCAATTTAGTTTCCTTTTAACCGAAAGCCAGAAGGTACTCAAACTCAGTACAGGAATTATTAAAAAAAAAAAATTCTCTTCAACTGTCTTTATACCTGCTATAAAAAAAAAAAAATCTATTTATTAACCAGGAGGATGAAAAGGAATGGCCCTTATAGCTTCAGGACAGCCTGTAAGGCCCAAAATTCTTGCGGTCCATGAAGTCAGAGGCTGCTACCTGAGACCGCTCTCTATAAAGGTGGTTCCTCAGGAAGTACTTTTATCTCTGTGCTGAGACAAATCGTTCAGCGCGTCACCGTCACCTGAGCTGTACTTATGCGGTGGTGTTGCAACCAAAATGTAGACAATGTATTTCTCGAAGAAGGCGAGTAGTCACACAACATACTGAGGTACTCTGGACCACTTTTTGGAGCAGATGTGCATTTGTGGAGCTAAGTAATGATCTTCTGCATACTCATTTTGATTTAAGGCCCAGTGATAGCAAAAGGGCAATTAAGGAAATGTGGGCCTTGACCATTTAGTAGCAGCTTTGTCGGCTGGCTGTATCAGGATGCTGATTTCTGTTTGAAAGTGTAGCATTGGCAAGATTTTTAATTTGTTCTCACTGTAAAAATGCCAGGATTTATTTTCTCAGGGCTTGCACAATTTGTTCTTGGGGCTGTTGCTTAAAAGCTAGACACCTACGTACACCGTTAGCCTTCAGTTCAGTTCAAAGTAAATCAAAGGAGTTGGTTAAAAACATAAATTATATCTGAGTCGTTAGGTAAGAACGGCCACAGTATTAGCGGTCTCATGAAATACCAAGAAAGAAGAATTTGTTACTAATTTTCCTCTTGGTAAGAAGGAGGAATGAAATCTTGCCATAGTGTAGGATCCGCAGAGACTCACCAACTGAAAAGGAGCCCAAGGAGAAGCCCCATGCTCGTAGGGCTGGTTAGTAGAGACTGTTTACCAAAAGAAGCCTCCAGGTGAAAGTTTGTGTCTGATGACGTAAAATCAAAGAGAAACCCACTAAAGTGAAAATGTAGCATAGAATGTAGAAGAGGAAGAGAAAGCATTGAAGAGCAAAGAGTATGACCCAAGAGCATGAAAACCAACAAAAAAGGTACAGTTGAGGAAGAGAAAATGTAGAAGAGCATTAGGAAACTTGCAGCATGAGTATTGCAGAAGCATTTCGGGGACACTGCAGGTCAAGCTCCAAATGATAACCTGACCTGAGAGTATTAGAGGGTTGGAGACTCCACCTTGACCCTGACTGAAGCCCAGGTTTCCTTCAGGCTTTCATTTGCATTATGCCAGATAAAGCCATGCTAAGTGAAGCACTGGTCCTTTATAGCCATAGTATAGTAATCACTGCATGGGGCACCTTCATGAAACGCTTTCTGGGCCACAAAGAGCAGCATGCATTTGCTGTGCTAGGCCTGTAATATTATTACCATTGTGTGCCATACAGCGTTGCTACTAAACAGTTGTTGAGAGATGCTTGCCGTTTGCCCAGCTTTGCCTTGCTAAAAAGATTGCTTGTGCTGGTCACCTTTTCAGGAATCCTCTCTTCTGATCTGAGTATGACCAAGAGTATGGAAACAAACAAGAAAGGTGCAGCTGAGCAATAGAAACTGTAAGAGAGCGTTAGCACACTTGCAAAATGAGTATTGTAGAACCCTTACAGGTTCTACAGTAGTGTGTAGGACACTGCAGGTCAAGGAGAGGCTCAGCAGTGTCCTGTTGCAGCTGGATCTGGTCTATATTTTGGTAGGGGTAGGAATGTGAGGTGAGTAGAAGTTAGTGAATAGCTGGGCGGTGTCATAGCTGTACCGGTGTGACTACTGCAGGTTTGGAGTCTAAAGCCAAAGGATGGAGGAATATGCTCACTTTCGTGGAGTGCCTTGTGTGCACGCAGACTATCGGGAAAGAAAAGCTGAAGTGTTTCAGTGGTCAAAAAGTCATTCTTTCTTTACGTTCATTTGTGAATTTGTTGGAGGAGTATTCCACGTGAGTGTAAAACAGAGGGTCTGCTTTTTTACTGGATAATGAGCTGAGAGAGCGGCTCTGGGCTTGGATTAGAGGAGGCCTCTGATTGTGACCTTGGTTTTTGGAACTATTGTGATAACTTGCAAGAGGTCTCCACGATCTCCAGCCGTGATAGTCATCTGATCATTGGGCAACTAGGTCAGAGAATGACTTTCTGTGTAGTATGCAGAGCGAGTCTGTATTGACCATGTGAAAGGAGATGAGAGACGGTAACCCACAGTATGCGTCTCTGGACGCAATTTTCTGCCTTTCTTGGCTCTGGAGTTTAGAATGTTAGTACGCTTTCGAATAAGGGCCACACAAAATAATTGCTTTCTTCAAAGATGTAAAACGGTGTGAGGCAAGCTGGATTACTCTCGTCTGCTGTCTTGCTGGAACCTCTTTAGGCACGAGACACTAAGGTGCAAAGGGATTAACGTCAAGGAAATTAGGAAAAGGCAATGTCTTCTGTGATCAGAAGAGCTGACCCAACTCCTTGTTACCCAAGTGCCATCTATTCCTTCCAGGTTAAAGATTCCCCAGACAGTGGACCTGCTAGCTGTCGGGGAGCACAATGGAAAAAAAAAAAAAAAGAAAAAAAAGGCAACCCTCCCCCGCAAATTGTTGACCACACATCTAGGGAGGACATAAAAGGAAAAGAAAGCCATTGAATAAAGTCTAGGGCTTTGTTTCCTGCAGTTTTTGTGCAGGACAAAAGGACTTTCAGAAGTCCCTTACAGTCAGAAAGCAGTTCTAGAGACAAAAGGTGTAGTCACCCTCTGGAGATTCATTGTAGATAACTGAGCGAGAAGCTCTCCCACTCCAAAAGGCCTGTCACAGAGTGAACATTTGGAACAAACTCTTCTCGGTTATTTAAGTCTGCGACGTCTTCTGGCAAGTTCTTATGGCCACTGCGCCTTGAAAATCCATGTGGAATGTTTTCCGAGAGTGTGGTGAAAGAAGCCCTGGGAAACTCCAGGACACAGTTTGCTTCAAGAGCATCGTGTGTGGAGTTTTCTTTTAGCCTGAGATGGATTGTCATGGATTTTCAGAATGTGTGTTAGTTTCCATTGAAAGAAATTCGTTGAGAGAGACTGAGCTAATACTCTTTTGGAAATTAATGTGTGTGGAGTATTAGAAGATGACAACTTGTAATGTGCCTCATCTGATGAAGTACAGCATTGATTTCCAGGAAATTTGAGGCAGAACGTGTTCAGTGTATGACGCTTTCTGGTCTTTTCAGTCTAACCCTTAACGATGAGATGCATAACAGGTGGAATTGGTGCAGAATTCATCGACATTCTACAGTCATCCTTTCTGAAGGCTTTTATCCTTTCAGTGGCTTGCAGTGGATTTCCTTTCCTTAAAGAATTAGCCAGTCGGAATATCTGGCCCTCCTCCACTCCACACAAAAGGAAGATGGCTTTCCACGGAGTCTGCATTGAGGAGCACCGTTCAGTGCAGAACTGCTAAGAACACACAGTGAAGATGGTGTTTTGTTGTACTTCAAGCCAGGGAGCTCACTAGCAGCATCTCTGGAAAGATGCCAAGATAGGAAGTTCCTCTACATTTTCCTTTTCTCTTTCTTCAGAATAGATGCTCCGGCTTGTCAGTATCGTGACAAGTGGGTTTTACTCTATAGCTGTTTTTTTAGAACAAGCAACCCTTTGGGTTCTGGTAATGTCTAATTGGCCCTTTGTAGCTGAACTACTATAAAAAGCACGGGGAAGGAACAACTTTGCGGATGATGTGGTTAACAGATACACAGAGCAAGAGATTAGAGGGAAAAATCCATGGCTTTTGCTGCTGTCACCTACACTGCAGGTGAAAGGGTTCAGATTCTCTCCAACACCCCAAAGCTGCTCTGGCCCCCTACAGAGAATTGCAGGTCAAGCAAAGGTGAGGTAATGTTTCCACTGCTCTGAGCTGACCTCTGTAGTTGAGTGCCAAACATTTCTCTTCATCTAGAGTACTCAAAGGGAGTTCTTGACGTTTTCCCCCAGTTGCTCCTACAGCTGTTGCTAAGCCTGTGGCTTTCTGTGTAGCATCTGTAGTGTTTTTTTTTTCTACCAGGTGCATCTCAGTTAGCACGGATGATTTCACAGAGCAGTCTGCAGAGGCTCAGCAAGTAAATGGTTATGACATTTGTTTGTCTAGGAGGTTAGACCTCTCTCTTTGTATGTGGCCTAGCACCCATTGCTGGAGGATCTGTCTGCCTCAGAGCCTCTACTATCTCCGTCCCTGTGACACTCGTACTGCATTAGCCCCCTGCCCCCACTGCTTTACAGGGTGGGCGCTGAAGCACAGAAAGAGTGAGTCATTTGCTTAATACTAGAAGAAAGGCTGCAACAGATCAACCCATGATTGCCATTTTGTTCTCAAATCACAAGCCAGTGCCTTATCCCAGCTCTGTTACCGCAACTCTGTCATCCCACGCCTTAGCCCAACTCTCTGCAGTCGAGGCGCGAAGACTGAAATAACAGCTACTGAACAGCATGGAGCCCTTCTGTAAGCAACAAAGTAATAAAGCAGTCTGCGTAGAGTCCATTTTTCCCCACGGGCAAAGTCTGCTGATACCTCCAGGTCTCTCTGTGAGAACTCTTGTCAGACTCGGTGGCTGTGATGATGGTGACTGGGCCCTGTGGAGGCGCTCCTCCTCCTCCTCCTCGGAATTGAATACATTTTAATGAACAACTCATACCAAAAGGAGGGAAGCCTTAGAAAAGAGAAGGAACTATTGCCCGTGGTGCAAACTCTCTCTCCAAGCCTTCTATTCCTCTGCTCTGCTGGCCGTCATTGTCACGGTTGCAGGTGTGGAGTCGCGTCTGTAGTCTGGTCCCGTAATGACGGCTCTGCTGTCACTCCTTTTGCTATTCAATCTCCTCCTGCCCTCCTGTCTGTGTCTCCCTCTAGCCTCTTCAGTTCCGTTCAACCACTAACTTTGGAAGGTACATTTAAAATGTCACTGTACTTCATGTGGCTAAAACTAAGCTGTCTCTTGATTGGAAACGGACTGGAAGCCTGAGCAGCAAATAACAACGCGTTGCCAATAAGTTGCGTGGAAACCCCGTTCTTGTTTTGGCCAACTGACTAAGGTGGAGACACGTGGGTCGTCTAAGGCCATCTCAGGCAGTCAAGCGCAGCCACGTTAAAGTCGTACAGTCACTTGCTATCGCTACACAGGATTGCCTCCCAGTGCCTGGAGCCCGTTCTTAGAAGTTTTTCCAAGAGTTCTGTTTCTAGGTAATGTGACTAAGTCTCCTCCTTTATGAGTGTCGCCCTGTGGTTATGCTTCAGGAAAGACGCCCTGAGACTCACGCAGAGCTATACTGTACCATTTCTTTACAAATCCCCCTTGTCAATACTGAGAGTGGTTTGAGATGTTTTTCTCCATCATATTCTAAATGGGGCTTTTTTTCTTGTCTTGCAAGCGGGGAAAGGGACGCACTGCTTTTTTCAAGCTTTGCCTATTGTCAGGAGTTCAAATAACCAAGGAAGAAACTTTTTCCTGCTGACACGGCAAGGCGAGATAAAGAACGTGTAGAGCAGTAAAGTACAGTACTAAAGCTGTTCCACAATTTCCGTCGCTCACTCTTTCCATAACTGCAATAGCTGCAATAGCTGCTACAATTGCACATAATTGCACAATGCAGACTTGCTGTAGAGTTTCCCGGGGAGAAGCTGGGCTGTTCTTTACACGTGCGGTTGCGCTAGCATAGCCTGTGGACGCATCATGTGCACAGGCTGGTATTATGTCAGTTCTCGGACCTTTTGAATGAGTTTGTGTAAGGGAAGGGGAACAGCCTGGCACTGCTCCTGTGATAAAGCAAAAGTGTCCTGTCTCCAGAATTACTCACTTGTGCAAGTGCTCTTTTGGGAAGCTATTTATGTATCTGTTTTAAAAAGTCATCCTTCTGCTACTTAATTTGGTTATTCTGAGTGGGCTGTGGATGTCTTGGAAGAGATCAGCTGGTTACAATACCAAAGGCGCTTCATGTTTTTCCACTGTTCCCTCTTGACCTGGAGGCATAGGGATGGATAGTCCATGTTTGAGGTTACCCTCTATAAAACGGGACAGGCACAACATTTGGCAGTGACATAAAGCACAAAGCAGCAAACTCGGAAACTGTCTGTGAAGACGGCGCTTGCAGGATCAGGGAGCAGTTTGTAAGTTCTTAGAAAGTATTCCAATGCTCTTTCAGAATAAGAAGCTAACCTCATGTGAGAAATTCACTCTGTAGGGAAATTAAAATGCTAAAAAGAAATTGAGTCGGGCTAACAGGTAGCTTTTGCGTTCGCACTTGTGTTGAAGAAGTACCTTATCGGGCTGGCGAGTGAAGGAGTAAAAGCATAAGAGCAAAATTTAAAAAAATCTTGGTGGAGAGGTAGAAGATGTGCAGGCTCAGCAGCTTGTAGAATATGCTATTGACTGTAAAGCATATGAATATTTTCCTAAATTATTTATTGTTATCAGCAGTTGTTTTCTTTCTCTGTAGGAAGGCCATACGTATTTGTGCCTCATCCTTGCAAAACAGGACCTGTTCTTAAAAGGAAAAAAACACCTAGAGAGTTGTTAGAGCGGTACTGTGCTGTCTGTAAAGCAAGCACAGCATACGCTTACTGTTGGTGGTGTTCTCTGCCCTGGAGCTGTGTAGAAAGAGGTTCATTTAGCAGTCACAAACGTGGGGGAATGCCTCCTGCTGGCCATTCATGGCACTCCTGTGCTTAAATCCCAGGCTTAGATCCTAGCTCTCCAGGTTGAGTCCAATCAACCGGGGGGGGGATTTGTTTTCACCACCAGAAAGCTACTTCTTCACAGAAACATTGCTTAACGTTAGTGACTAATCTTTACTCGTGTTAGCCTCTGACATTTACTAATATTACCCTTTCAGTGACATTCTAGTAGAGCTAGGAAGACTTTGTGCTGTGGCTGACTTGACCAAGCCAAGCATGAGTTTACCTTCGGCTAAAAACCAAGCAGCCTGGGTCCACTAGCATCTTCTCATGGATTTATCAGTCTTGTTAGAAGCGTACACTTGGTACAGTTTAAATTGGACATGGACCGGTATTTATTTTGACAATGATACTTCAAATCTAGTCCCAAGATATTTGAAACCTAGCTATACGGGGTGGGGCGGGGAAAGGTGAAAGTAATTGTTATCACAAAAGAACTCACTACATTAGTGATTGCTTACCTGAGCTGTGGGGGACTAAGAGGCAAGGACTGATTTACAATCGGCATGGCTCTTAAATAGCCTCTGCTGGTTCTGCGTTGTAAGGCCATTGCCTTTTCTTGATGACTTAACGTTTTAATGTTAATTTTTGGAAGTGTCTTAATTTTTTTTCTCTTCCCCGTTGCAGACCAATCTGAAAAGTCCAATCGTTCTGCCTAATGGGAGAGTTCCTTTCTGGGCAGCTGTGTTAAGCATTCTGGGGGGGGGGAGGAGGGGGGATCTTCTTGGTGGTGGTGGTGGTTGTAATTTTTTCCAATGGAGTCTTAGATTAGGTAACTATAACTTGCAATGCTTGCCATCGCATGTAAATCCAGCAAAGTAGTCACAGACAGACCCTGCTATTACTTTGAATGGGAGGACAGGTGGCATTTTGGGGGGGGGGGGGGGCCGCCCGAGGAATTCCTGCTGGGATTTAAATCTCGCCGCATGGTTGCGTGAGTGTTCGGTGCACCTATAGGACGGTTATTGCCCAATCTACAGAAGCAAAGCTGCTTTGTAAAAGGGGTTCGAGATTGTCCGAATCGTGGAAGTGTTAGCTTCCTCCCTCTTTACTGCTTTTCCCTTTTCAGAGGAGCTACTTATCCTTCTTTTGTCTGTTCTCTTGTTTCTGTTCCTTTCTTTGTGCCATAACATATCAATATATGTCCACAGTTTGATATATGTAAATAGTTTGATAAATCCGTTTACTTGTTAAGCACTGTATTTGTTAATCAAATCCATTTGTTAATAGTAGGAACGCCTATACCGACACCCCAAATCTGTTGTATCTGTTAGGGCTCAATAAACTGTCTCAGATGCCTAAGAACTGGTTGGGCACTCAGTCATTCCGTGACCTGTCTAGGTCCCTCTCAATGGCAGCCTGCCCCGTTCAGCCCTGGGCCCACATTTCCCTTGTTCCCGCTTCTACTCTTACTGAAACAAGAGCACATCATCTTTATGCTCCTGGCATCCCTTGCAAGCATCGAGCCTAGAGGAGCTTTGGCTGTGTCAGAGGAACTGCTTCCCTACTTGCCTGGACAATAGTTCTCAATTCCTCCTTTGCAGCCTCTCCCTGCTTCCCATGGCTGTGTGCTGCCTTTTTGCATTAGAGCTCATGCCTGAGTTCCCTCTTTAGCCACCCTGTCTCCTGAGATGTCTGCTTGGTTTCCTGGGTGCTGTAGAAATAGTCCAACGCTAGGTTTCCAAGGAGCAGAGTCTCATGCACATATAACAGCAAAATTATTTATTTATTTAAATGACGGTAGAGCATAGTAAGAGCTGGAGCTGGGTACCCCAAACAAAGACATTCTGGGGTAATTCTACCCTTGACAGCTTGGTTTCCCTGCCTGCCAGGGAAGGTCTCCTCCAATCTTGTTTCCTGAGTCGGTGCTCGCTCTCCTTCTGATTGGTGTCTGTCTCCTTTGCACAGGTCCTGGCCTACATCCCAGGCTGGTTACCATGTCCTTGTTTCCTACCAGTCCCTTATCTTCCCAAAGCTCAACCACAAGCCAGGTGCATCCCATCTGGTCTCCTGCACTCCACTTGGTCTCCTGGGTAGTGAGTTTTGTATCTGTATTAGCTGGCTTTAATTGCTTTTGCAGTTCCATCATCAGCAATGTCACATCGTCAGCAATTTCTGGAGTTCCTGGACAGTTCGGCCTTGAGGCCTGCAGGCTTCGTCTACTTTAGGCACTTACGCTAAGGAAGAGTCAGGCCGATGCTAAGCTGAAGCTAACTCAGCTACACTTTCCTTCTCTAACAGTGCTGAAGCTAAAGCAGTTGCGATTTCCTTCTCTGACACTGGAACTGGGTATCAGCATGGGCCATTCTGGAGCTTGGAGGCTGCTGGCCTGAAAGACCTGCCAGCTTTCTGGAGCCCTTCAGAGCTGCCTCCCATGGGATTCCTCCACCAGTCCCCCCAGGAGGCCCAAGTCTGCTCCTCTCACATCCACAGTCTGCACTCTGCTGCTCTTCTTCCTCACTCCCCTCAGAAGCACAAGCTCCACTGCCACATGGCCACTGCAGGCAAGGCTGACACAGCTGATCACATGCCTGCTGGGTTCTTGCTGGTTGGCAAGTTCCAGGTCCAGGTGATTACAATCCCTGGATTTTCCTGGTGAGCATCTTCCTGCTCCCCATTTCAGCCCCTCACCTGCCAAATGAAATAACAAAGACAGACAGTACTTGAACACCCAAAGGACCTGAGACACGCAAATGCGGGACGCGACTCTAGTATCTGTCCAGGTCCCGCGCCCCTTTCCAGCTTTACTCCTGCAGCAAACTTGGCTTCCACACAAGCCGGGAAATACAAAACCCATCAAAAGCAAAGAAAGGCACGACATGAGCTTTGCTCGCACTCTCCCTCAGCGCCCAACTCTCTTCTCTAAAGCACTACGCCAAAAGGTCTTTACCCAGGGAGGTCAAGGCCTCATCATTGTCCCCACTCCTGGCCCTGTAGAGCTCCTTCTGCTCTTCTTCCAACTCCTTCCGCTCGTCCGCCGAGAAGCTGGCCGCGACAGCTTCCAACGTTGCAAGGGCCTGGCACAAAAATGAAAAACTCGGATGCTGCTGAACAGCAACAACAGCCAGGCTCTTGCTCCAGCTCCACAGCAAGGTTTGCCTCTGCAGGCCTCAACAAGGCAGACATTGCTCCTGGCACCTATCAACATCGTACCGACAGGATGACCCAGCTTCAGGGCTGCCTCCAAAGACTCTCGTTCTACACCAGCTTCCATACTAAGCTCTTCTGCCTTGGCCCTGACAGAGAACCAAAGCAAGCTGCTTCTCCCAACTGTCTCCACTGCATGCCTCCAAAGCAAAGCAATACAATCCGCTCGAGCACCTACAGCGGCAGAGATGCTGCTGCCAGCCACACACAGCCTACCATTAGCCTTGCTCCCTCCCAGAGCGGGAGCTGCAGATGCTGGTGCTGAGCAGGTTCCCACCCACAACCCCACCCCAAAGGCGTAATCCAGACTGGTCACAACTGGGAAAAACAGAAAAAAAGTATGCCGAGATGTCTCAACACATGAAAGCACTAAGCTGCTGCACCCAGCACCATGCACCCCAGCCCCTGGAACCCTGCACTGCGACTCCTCACCCTGGCACTGTGTACTCCAGCACCCCACACCCTGGATCTCAGCACCTGGGACCCTGCACCCAGCACCCACCTCCAGGCACCCGGCAGCCAGCAACGTGCACCTCACCTCAAAGGATCCTGCAGCCAGCACCATGCATCCCAGCACCTGTCACCCTGCACCCAGCAGTGAGCACCCACCTCCCGGTACTCTGCAGCCAGCAATGTGCACACACCTCCCAGCACCCTGCACCCAGAAAATGTGCACACACCTCCCGGCACCCAACACCCGGGTCCTGCCCCCGGAGCCCGCCCGCCCCCCAGCACGGCCGCACAGCAGTGCTCCCCGCCCAGCCCCCGCCCGGGCCCCGGCCCCAGCTGCGCTCCCCGCAGCCTGGCCCAGCTGCCAGGGCTCCCCTGCACCCGGCCGCCCTCTGAGCTGCACCCTCCAGCCTTCGCCTTCCGCCACCACTCGCCTCTGCCTGCTGCACACACGTCCCGCCAGCACATTGCCCACCATCGCATTTCCCCGCACCTCCAGCATCCTCTTGCAGCCCACCAGCTCTCAGAGGCATGCACAGCTCCGGCGTCCCTCCAGGCCCCCTTCCTCTCCCAACTCCCTGCTTGGCTCAGGGAAGAAAGCATCCTGCTGCCACCACCTCGCGCCGGACTGAAGAGCCCAAAAGCCAAGAGGAGGAAACCAGCGTAGGCAAGCACATGACCAGCACTGAGCCCCGGCAGCAGCTCAGGAGGAAAGAAAACGCACAAGAGGACATGTCTGAGGAGCTTGTCTCTCGACCGGAGCTCCTCGCCACCTCCAGAGTCAATGGCAACAAGGAGGCCCCCCCACAAGACAATTTTGGCTTGGAGGCATCTCCAAGACATCTACTGCAGGACAAATTACCCTCCACATCTGCAGCTGCTGGAGGTGTTGGGAGGCAAAGACAGCCCCACCGCAGAAAAAGGCATTACAGCCTTCTCTGTGTTCTGCAGCCCCAGCAAGAGGCTGCCTCAGTGGAGGGGCTCTTCCCCAAATCCACTGATCAGGCAACTGCCCACCAGGCCATGGCCCACCTGATGTCTCAGCATTAACCTTGACAAGTTGGCTTCCCATGGAACGCTCCATGCAGCCTGAAATGGCAGACCTGAAAAATACCTATATTCTGCTTGTGCTGCGAGGGAGGAGAACATCTCACCAAAGGAGCAGCAGGCTGCACCATCCACCAAGCCGGCAGCGGACACTGGCTGCATGTCCCGGGCCTTCTATTACTAACCGGCACGAACCGTTCTACTTCTCTGCACAGCTTGCAGCAGCTCTTCTCTATATTCAGGAACGTGAAACAAGCGACAAGTTTTTCATCTACACAAAGCTACTGGAGTCCTGGGGAGTAACTGCCAAGGGGCTGCAGTTGTGCTGGTAGATGAGAAGCGCCCCAGGGCAAAGAGCTCGCACCTTCTACCGTGCTTCTGTGGCTGTGGCACACCCACCCACACATGTAGCCCCAGAGACACCATGCATAGGGACCCAGGGCCCAATGCCCCCAGGTAGGGACCCAGGTGTCTGGGGCCCTGCTCCCCCTGGGGACTCAGGCATCTGGGTTCCTGCTCCCCTCATGCATCCAGCTGTCCAGGTCCCTGCTCCCCCCAGGGAAACAGGCATCTGCCTCACCTCTACCCCCCCAACAGGGACCCAGGTGTCCGGGACCTGATTTCCCCCAACAGGGACCCAGACATCTGGGGCCTGATTCACCCTACCCCGCAAGGGACCCAGGTGTCCGGGGCCCCTCTCCCTGCCCAGGGATCCAGCTGTCTGAGTCCCCACTCCCCCAGGGACCCAGGACTAGGGGTCCCCGCTTCCCATAGGCACCCAGATGTCTGGGTCACCTCTGCCCCCAGGGATCCAGGCGCCTGGGTCGCTGCTTTCCCAGGAACCCAGGTGTCTGGGGCCCTGCTCCCCCCGAGGACTCAGGCATCTGGGTTCCTGCATTTTTGTACCAAAAAAAAAACAACTTTCCAACCCAACCCACTTTACTGCCTCATTGCCCAAATGACCCATGGGGCACAGCCATCCCTGCTCCCACCTCCTCCTGAGCAGTAACCCTCCTCCTGCCCCATGGCCTCCCCTGACCCATAGCCCCCTGCTCTCCCTTTGCCACCTTGCTATACCCTTGGTGTGCCCCCAGAGTTGCTGAGCCCTCTAATGTCCCTTGTGTCTCTACACATCCTCCTTGTGATCTCATGTCCCTTACATAAATCCGTCTTCCTTTTGTCTCTACATACCTTTCGTGGGTTCTCATGTCCCCTGTATACTCCTGTGTCCCTTGTGTCCCTACATATTCTCCACGTGCTCCCATGCTCCTTGCATACTCCCACATCCCTTCTGTCTCTCCATATCCTGGATGTGGTCTTATGTCTCCTGCGCCCTCCCATGTCCCTTCTGTCTCTCCATAGCCTCCATGTCCTCTCATGTCTCCTGCATAATCCCATGTCCCTTGTGTGTCTACACATCCTAGATGTGGTCTTATGTCTCCTACCTGCTCCCATGTCTCCTGTGTCTCTCCATATCCTGGATGTTGTCTTCTGTCTCTGGCATACTCCCATGCCCCTTCTGTCCTTTCATATCCTCCATGTCCTCTCCTATCTCCTGCCCCCAACCATGTCCCCGCTGTCCCTACATAGCCTCCACATCCTCTCATGTCTCCTTCGCCCTCCCATGTCCCTTGTGTCTCTCCGTATTCTCCATATCGTCTCTTGTCTCCTGCACCCTCCCATGCCCCTTCTCTCCCTACATATCCTCCATATCCTCTCATGTCTCTTCCATAATCCCGTGTGCCTTGTGTCCCTACATTACCTCCATGTCCTCTCATGTCTCCGGCATACTCCCGTGTCCCTTCTGTCTCTCCATATCCTGGATGTTGTCGTCTGTCTCTTACCCCCTCCCATGTCCCTTCTGTCTCTCCATATCCCCGATGTTGTCTTCTGACTCTTGCCCCCTCCCATGTCCCTTCTGTCTCTGCATATCCTCCATGTCCTCTCATGTCTCTTACAGAAACCCGTGTGCTTTGTGTCCCTACGTAACCTTCATGTCCTCTTATGTCTCTTCCATGCTCCCATGTCTCCTGTGTCTCTCCATATCCTGGATGTTGTCTTCTGTCTCTGGCATACTCCCATGCCCCTTCTGTCCTTTCATATCCTCCATGTCCTCTCCTATCTCCTGCCCCCAACCATGTCCCCGCTGTCCCTACATAGCCTCCACATCCTCTCATGTCTCCTTCGCCCTCCCATGTCCCTTGTGTCTCTCCGTATTCTCCATATCGTCTCTTGTCTCCTGCACCCTCCCATGCCCCTTCTCTCCCTACATATCCTCCATATCCTCTCATGTCTCTTCCATAATCCCGTGTGCCTTGTGTCCCTACATTACCTCCATGTCCTCTCATGTCTCCTGCATACTCCCGTGTCCCTTGTGTCTCTCCATATCCTGGATGTTGTCTTCTGTCTCTTACCCCCTCCCATGTCCCTTCTGTCCCTACATATCCTCCATGTTCTTTCATGTCTCCTGTGCCCTCCCATGTCCCTTCTCTCCCTACATATCCTCCATATCCTCTCATGTCTCCTGCATAATCCTGTGTGCCTTGTGTCCCTACATTACCTCCATGTCTTCTCATGTCTCCGGCATAATCCCATGTCCCTTCTGTCTCTCCATATCCCTGATGTTGTCTTCTGACTCTTGCCCCCTCCCATGTCCCTTCTGTCTCTGCATATCCTCCATGTCCTCTCATGTCTCTTACAGAAACCCGTGTGCTTTGTGTCCCTACGTAACCTTCATGTCCTCTTATGTCTCTTCCATGCTCCCATGTCCCTTGTGTCTCTCCATATCCTGGATGTTGTCTTCTGTCTCTGGCATACTCCCATGCCCCTTCTGTCCTTTCATATCCTCCATGTCCTCTCCTATCTTCTGCCCCCAACCATGTCCCCGCTGTCCCTACATAGCCTCCACATCCTCTCATGTCTCCTTCGCCCTCCCATGTCCCTTGTGTCTCTCCGTATTCTCCATATCGTCTCTTGTCTCCTGCACCCTCCCATGCCCCTTCTCTCCCTACATATCCTCCATATCCTCTCATGTCTCTTCCATAATCCCGTGTGCCTTGTGTCCCTACATTACCTCCATGTCCTCTCATGTCTCCTGCATACTCCCGTGTCCCTTGTGTCTCTCCATATCCTGGATGTTGTCGTCTGTCTCTTACCCCCTCCCATGTCCCTTCTGTCCCTACATATCCTCCATGTTCTTTCATGTCTCCTGTGCCCTCCCATGTCCCTTCTCTCCCTACATATCCTCCATATCCTCTCATGTCTCCTGCATAATCCTGTGTGCCTTGTGTCCCTACATTACCTCCATGTCTTCTCATGTCTCCGGCATAATCCCATGTCCCTTCTGTCTCTCCATATCCCCGATGTTGTCTTCTGACTCTTGCCCCCTCCCATGTCCCTTCTGTCTCTGCATATCCTCCATGTCCTCTCATGTCTCTTACAGAAACCCGTGTGCTTTGTGTCCCTACGTAACCTTCATGTCCTCTTATGTCTCTTCCATGCTCCCATGTCCCTTCTGTCTCTACATATCCTAGATGTGGTCTCATGTCTCCTACCTGCTCCCATGTCCCCTCTGTCTCTTCATATCCTCCATGTTCTTTCATGTCTCTTGCATACTCCCATGTCCCTTCTGTCTCTACATATCCTAGATGTGGTCTCATGTCTCCTACCTGCTCCCATGTCCCCTCTGTCTCTTCATATCCTCCATGTTCTTTCATGTCTCCTGCATAATCCCATGTGCCTTCTGTGTCTACACATCCTAAGTGTCCTCTCATGTCTCTTGCCCCCTCCCATGTCCCTTGTGTGTCTGTATATCCTCCATGTCCTCTCCTATCTCCTGCCCCCTCCCATGTCCCCTCTGTCCCTACATAGCCTCCACATCCTCTCATGTCTCCTTCGCCCTCCCATGTCCCTTGTGTCTCTCTGTATTCTCCATATCGTCTCTTGTCTCCAGCCCCCTCCCATGTCCCTTGTGTCTCTACATATCCTAGATGTGCTCTTATGTCTCCTGCCTGCTCCCATGTCCCCTGCGTCTCTGCATAACCTCCATATCCTCTCAAGCCTCTCACAGCCTCCCATGTCCCTTCTGTCTCTCCATGTCCTCCATGTCCCCTCTTGTCTCCTGCCCCCTCCCATCTCCCTTCTCTCTCTACATATCCTATGTCTCCCTTGTTCCCCAGACCCTCCTGTGTCCCTTCTGTCCCTACAGAGCCTCCCTTCGCTCTCATGTCCCCTGTGTCCTGCCGTTTCCCCCGGCTCCCCACTCGTCCCCCTTCTCCCTCCGTCTCCCCCGTGTCCCCCCCGGCCCCCCGGGCACTGCCGCCGCTGCCCGAGCCGCTGCCTCCTGCCGGACGCCGGGGTCGCCGCGAGCGGCGGCGCTGCCCGGAGCCGCGGGGGGGGCTCGGCGGCTGCCGGCGGCCGCTGCCCCTTCGGCGGGGGCGGGACCCCGCGGGGCCCCGCGCTGCCGCCCGGACCCGGACCCGGACCCGGACCCCGACCCGGCCCCGGACCAGGCCGCGGACCCGGCCCCGGCCCCGGCCCCGGCCCCGGACCGCAACCCGGACCCCGAGCAGGCCCCGCTCAAGGACCCCAATCCGGACCCCGACCCGGCCCCAGCCCCACACCGCAACCCGGACCCCGGCCCGGCCCCGCTCAAGGACCCCAACCGGGACCCCGATCCGGCCCCAGCCCCGCTCAAGGACCGCAACCTGGACCCCGATCCCGCCCCGGACCGGGACTCGGACCCCAACCCGCACCCCGGCCCCGGCCCCGCCTCCTGCCGCCCGCGCGCTCCCGCTGCCGCCCCGGGACCCCGCTGCCCACCCCGGCCCCGGCCCCCAACCCGGCCCCGGCCCGAGCCAGCCGCGGAGCCCCGCCAGGAGACGCGACCTGCCCCCGCCCATGGCGGGCGCCGCCCCCAAACCTCGCTCCCTCGCTCGCCGGGGCCCCTCGTCGCCGCCGCACGCCAACGCCTGGACGCCCCGGCCCCGCGGTCCCTCGTCGCCTGCGTCCCCTGACGCCTGGGCCGCGCCGACGCCGCCGCTCCTCGGACGCCGCCGCTCCCGGCTCCTCCGGCTCCTCCGGCTCCTCCGACGCCGCCGCTCCCGGCACCTGGGGCTCCCTCGGACGCCGCCGTTACCGGCTCCTCCGGCTCCCTCGGACGCCGCTGTTGCCGGGACACCGCGTTCTGCGACGCCGCCGTTACCGACACTCCTGGCGGCTCCTCCGACGCCGCCTTTGAGGGACACCGGGCTCCCTCGGACGCCTGGCATCGGGCACGTCCTGGGGCAGCACAGGCAGATCCCGGGGCAGCATCACGCTGCAGGTGCCAGCGCAGATGCCAGGACAGGATGCTGGGGCAGGTGCAAGGCATGATCCTGGGGCAGGATCGCATGCTCCAGATTCCTCTGGAGTAGACATCTGAATGTAGGGTTTGGGGAGGGGGAATGAATGGCAGGCTAAAGGAGGTCCCGTTCAACTCCAAAATCTGCCTGCTCAGTCCAGCTGTGGGATGTACACAAGAGCGCAGAGAGTCCATGTCTTAAGAGCAGAAGGCAGGGCCCCTTGAGCTGCTCCAAGACTGCATTTCCCTTCTGCCACAAGTTTAACCCACCTCGGTCCTGCTGCTGGTTGTACATTGTTCTTCTGCCACTGGAACAGTTGAGAGACCATGAAAGGCAGTTTTGCTGGCCAGCTCTATTTCCCTGACGTGAAAAAAGGGAAACAAATCCCATGAACTAGAGAAAGAAAAATGAGTGAGAGTATCGGAGCTTCCAGGACAGTGGTCTTGTTTTACAGCGACTGACGTATTCTTCCCCTCCTTGAAGGTGTATCGCAAAGGATTCTCTCTTTGCTCTCTCACTCGCTACACAATTGGTTTTCCTAACTTGTCCCATTCCAGGGCCTGTGATTGTCTTGGCATTCCTCTCTGCTCAGAGGATTCTCTGCAGCTTGTGGGAAGGATGTTGCCAGCCAGGAAGTTAGCTCTGTTCTTCCCTCAGAAACTGCTGCTTGGATGTTCCCCTGATTCTCCAAACTGCGGAAAGAGCTGGAGCTACATATCGTCTGGGTGCTCTCATGTCCCTTGCATATTCCCGTGTCCCTTGTGTCCCTACATAGCCTCCCGTGCTGCAAAGGACCCACAGAGCCAAGGTGTCACCACACGGCACTTGTACAGGGTCCCGACTCCCCTGGACAACAGCCTTCAGGGACTTGCTGAAAAAGCCCTCCCTTCACGAGCTGCCCTGCGTTCACCCTCCCACGCCGTTTGCTTTCTGTCGCGAGCACAGCTTTCCACTCTCGCCTGGCTTCTCCAGATCTTCCTGATGAGCATCTTCCTGCCCCCCGTTTCAGCCCCTCACCTGCCAAACAGAAAAACAAAGCCAGGCATTACCTGGACTCGCAAAGGACCTGGCAGCTTCACAGACATCAGGGGCTGTTGGGGGGAAAAGCACTTTGGAAGTCTTTTGCAGAGCTCAAAGGACAAAGTGGGCACAAGGAAAAGCAGGAGCAAGCGGTGCTTTGGGCAGCAGCCCAGAGCACCGCAGGGCAGCCGGGCAGCCGCTTTCCCAGAGGGAAAAAAAAGCTCGAGCAGCTCCAAAATGCTCTTTGCATCCACCTCCAGCAGCCCCAAATGGCAGCTGGCCACGTCCCGCGCCCCTTTCCAGCTTTACTCCTGCAGCAAACTTGGCTCCCACACAAGCCGGGAAATACAAAACCCTTTCTTCAAAAGCAAAGAAAGGCACGACATGAGCTTTGCTCGCACTCTCCCTCAGCGCCCAACTCGCTTCTCTAAAGCACTCAGCAACGTGCACGCACCTCCCGGCACCCTGCACCCAGCACCCAGGTCCTGCCCCCGGAGCTCGTCCGCCCGCCCCCCTGGCACGGCCGCGCCGCCGCCGCCGCTGCCTCTGCCTCTGCCTCTGCCTCTGCCTCTGCCTCTGCCTCTGCCTCTGCCTCTGCCTCTGCCTCTGCCGCTGCCGCTGCCTCTGCCGCTGCCGCTGCCTCTGCCTCTGCCTCTGCCTCTGCCGCTGCCTCTGCCTCTGCGCGGGGAGGATTTCCGCCCCCGCCCCCGCACAGCCCCCGGCCCCGGCCCCGGCTGCGCTCCCCGCGAGTCGCGGCCGCCCCGACAGCTACACCGAACCACAGCCCCGAAAGGTTGGGCGCTGTCAAGGAGAAGTATCCCACAACATTTTGCATGCATACGGCAGCGCAGCTTTCCACAACACGGCAGCGTACCTGTGGAGGTAAAGCTCCTTTCAAGAAACAAGCAGTTGCTGTAGGAGGCCTTAATGGTGCGCCTAACACTTACCCAGTTGGACGGGCGAAATGAATACTCTCCAATGGACGTAGCATTGGAGGTCTTGCTGTTCTTGGGCGCAATGAATAGTCTGGGAATGGATATTCTGCAAGGAGAGTCTGGCCTAGATAGCTGGGGTACGTGGGAAATCGGTAGTCCTCCAGTGACAGGACAAACTCATCTCCGTAGGATTAAGCCTAGGACTCTCCTACGAAGAGCCCCACTCCTGCCCAACAGCAAACCAGTCAACATTGCTCAGTAGACGCTCCCTGCTCCTGTCACAAAACCTGTGACAGAATTACTCCCACAATTACAGCAACGGAGTATTCTAGGGGAAAAAAAAACCCTCTTGGGTTTTGCAGGTCACTCATTGCTGGACTCAGGAGGCTGGCGAGACCTCTGTACGATGTGCTGACGAACAAGGCGGTCTGGACCTGGCAAGCAAACCATCAGGAAGCATTAGCTGCTTTAAAGGCGGAAAGTGTCACTTACCAGTGTACGGGGCCGATCCACCCCACACCCCCAGCTACGCTACATACAGGCATAGGCGATAAGGGCTCGCCGTGGGGATGATGGCAACAAGGTGCGCAAGGTCCAAAGGACTACCCTACTGCCTTTGGCTCTAAATCGCCGCAAGGCTCGCAAGGCTCGAGGGACCCCCCCCTGCCCTGCCCTGCCCTGCCCTGCCCTGCCCTGCCCTGGAGAAAGTGCTGTTAGCGGCGTCTGAAGGGCTGCTAACTAGCGAGCCATTAAGTCGCGAAAGGGAAGTCAAGTTGTGTGTGCCTGGTGCTGTGTTTCAAACGCGTTTTACCCGGCCAGCCTTTGCGCCTTTGCGCCGGGGGACAGCACAAAGACTGCAGAGCAGCGAGGGGCTTCGTCTGCAGATCCGCGGGGGCGAGAGAGGGGCCGGAGAAAGCGAGCGAGCGAGCGAGCGAGCGGCGAGTGCCGAGCGCCCGGGGACGCCTGCGGAGCGCTGCCCTGCGGCCTCGTCGGCGGGAGCGGCGCCGCTGCCCGGCACGGCGAGAGCGAAGCCGGGCTCGGGGGCCGCGGCGGGCGCGCCCGGCGCCCCGGGAAACCCTGCGGAGGCCGAGCCGCAGCTCTGCCGCGAGAGCGCGGAGAAGCTTTCGCCGAGGCAATGGCCGGCTCGGCCCCGCTAGCAGAGCTCCGAGCGCTGGAAACGGCCCTGGAGCGAGGCGCCGCCTGTGCCTCGAGGGCCGCGCGTGCTCCGCGGGCCGGGCCCCCCGCTGGCTGGGCAGCTGGCTGAAAAGCAATCGGCAAGTCAGTGGGAGAGGTGTGTGTGTGTGGGGGGGGGGGGGACTGCCTGGGAAAAGACTTAGCATAGAGCTCAAGCTCAGAACATCCCCGCAGGACATGTATGTGCCCACCAAACCCCCGCAACCCTGAGGCAAAGTGGAATCAGAGGGCTGCTCCTCCTCTGGCCAGAAGCCATGTATGACCCATTTCTGCGGCAGAACGGCTGGGCAAATGGCTACCGGAATGGCTAGGACCTGCTGGGAGCTTTGATTTATTTCAAGGGGCTGCGAGGAGAGGCTGGCCTGTGACAAAAGCCCCGGCAAAGCACATTGTAGACTCAGGCCATTTTTGTCAAGCGATGGTACAGTGCATGTCGCAGGGACAACAAACAGCTCGCCAGTCTCAGAGAAGGTAAAGTACTCGGGGAAACTTGCCAGGCGGAGTGTATTGGCCCCTCAGGGAGACGAGCGGAAGGCTGGAAACACCTTCTCCCAGGAGTAGAAACAAGGAGTGGTATCGGGGATGTGCCCCCCGCCCGAGCTGCAACTGGTCTAGCAACTGCAGCTGCTTCAGCAGCTGCTTTGCCACTTTTCCCTTGCGCCGAGAACTACCATCCGACAACGGGTCACATTTTAAGAACAAAGAGGTGCACACGTGGTGTGCTTCACGTGGAGTCCCCTGGACTTTGCACCCCCCTCGGCGACCTCCAAGGAAGGGGAGAACAGAGAGGTGGAACGGATGACTGCAAGAGCAGCTACGCCCGAGTGAATCTAGGAATCGCTCTAACGGGCGAATCGCACTTTCCTGTGTGGAAAGTGGCAAGTCGGCTAAAAGAAGCGACAAACTGCCATGGGAAGTCCCATAGATAAGGGCCTGATGCCAGGAGCCCCAGCAAGGCCTGTCACAACGGAAGGAAAAGGCATCGCGGAGCTGTGCGTGCGTCTGAGAGCTGGTGGGCTGCAAGAGGATGCTGGAGGTGCGGGGAAATGCGATGGTGGGCAAGTGCTGGCGGGACGTGTGTGCAGCAAGCAGAGGCGAGTGGTGGCGGAAGGCGAAGGCTGGAGGGTGTGGGGCGGAGGGCGGCCGGGCGTAGAGGCCGGGCGAGCGGGCGCGGTGGCGGCACGGCTGAGGTAACAACCTACAACGGTTGACTAGCTATAGTCATTCATTATTGTTATGAAGCAATGCTGGTGGAGTGGCTACTTGTTATGAATAAGAAAGCGCTTCTTCCCTGCAAGAAGTTACAGTTGGAGCTGAAAATGAAGTATGGGCGTATGGTAGGAAATGGGGTTATGAGAGTTAAGACTGAGGGCTCCCGGATAAAAAGAAGGATTCATGTCTGGCTTTTTATATTTTTAGTCTGTTTCTTTTCGTCATGCAACTGCCTTTCACCCACCGACTCAGAACTGCTGTACTCTTTTTGGTAGAATGTGGTGTTAATGAAACGCTGGTTTTGTGCTCGGGGTATGTGGGGGGGGGGGTTGGTTTCTTCCCGTGTCTCGGTCTATAAAGAAAGGATAAGAATTAAACCTCAAAGCCATTGTCCAGAAGCCTTTTTGTTAGACATAGATTTCTATCGCAATATTTCTATCCCTTTTGACCGCTAAATCGGTTAAATGCTGTGGACTTCTTAGGCACAGACAGCAGTCCCAAAGTTTGCCCATACACAAGCATGATTTCACGTCAAAGAGGAAGGAGTTAGCTCCGCTGGATCCATACCCGCTTCTGCAAAGCCCGAATGCTCGCATAGTGTTCCCTCTTCTACCAGCAGTCACTGAGGAGACAGAAAGGTTTCCCTTGTACCTCTGTGACAGCATTCCTCGTCTGGTAGTAGGATGTAAACGGTAATACATTAATATTAGTGTCTGTGTTTCTCTCTCTCTGCTTTTTGCTCTGTACAAAGTCTGTGCCCCCATGTATAATGTGTTTGTGCATGCACACATAATTCAATATCATCCGAAGCCTATATTACCAGCACTGAAAAATCGATTCCAAGTCTTAGGTATTGGACTTTAAGTCCAAACTGTGGGAGTCCTGTGAACGTGACCTGGGGTTTGCGTCTTCCACTTGTAGAGCTGTGACCCCTGCAAAAGTCTTGAATTCAAGCAAGTGGCAGTTAAGTAAAAAGAATGAAAAATGTAGTTTTAAGTATGTTTAGGTACAGTTTTCCGGCAGTTATTAAAAAGAAGCTGGTGTGTTTTCAAATTCAAGGATATTAAAAGCTGTTTTTCTGTTATTGTTTTTAGGGAGTAGAAGAGCATTCCAAGGCAAATGAGCGTAAACTGCTTAGTTGAGCGAAGCCAAAGAGCTGGATTTAAATGGCCTTTTCAGTGGAGCAAATTCTGTGCTACAGTGATGAGCGCGTGGTGACTGAGGAGGGATAGTAGCCATATAAATAGGTACTGTTCACTTGAGTTTCTGATGACGCCATTTGTACCACACCATCCTACTACGTTTCCTACATTTCCACACCTAGCTCTCCTGAGAGCTCCCCCTCACGCGCACTGTGTAGCCCATCATCTGGCTTTGTGACTTTGCCTGGCTACATCCCCTTGTTGAATTGGCTCTAACTGCTCTAGGGTGCAGTTGTTTGTGTTGCAAAGATTTTGGAAGAGACACCTGAGCCTAGTCTCTGTAACAGACTAGGTAAGATAAGGAAACAGTGATAAAACTTCCATGCTCCACTGCTCTGTTTGGAGACTGTCTGAAGGTAGGGTGTGGGAAACGGTCCTAGTCACGGGAGGGAGAGAGAAGGGACCTGCATGCTTTTCCCTTTCAGTTGTAATGGCCCCAGAGTCGGCATCGTGATGGAACTGGACACAACTCAGTGGTGTCATTTGACATCAGGAGTTAAGTAATGAGTTCTAAGGCAACCAAAAGGTTAAGGCAACAGCCTGGAAGTCTGCAAGGATGCAGTTATGCGGTTTTTGGGTGAGTGGATGTAAAAGCTCGGATTGCGAGGGCTTCCGCAAGGGTCAAGCTCTTCTGAGGGGGCCCTGTAGGACCCTTAATCCGCAATCCCATTAGTACCTCAAGTATAGCTTGCTTCAACAAGACTACAATCCATTTCCTTGTTATAGTGCATGCTTGATAAAGGATCTCAACAAATGTTTTCCAGGGATAGTGACTCATAAGTTAAAGAGAGCAGGGATGTTCTAGGGTGAGAGTTCAAGAAAAGATGCAGTGGCTCAGGGAGAAGAGGAGCTAAGCTTTAGGCAGGTGGGACCCCGTGAGTGAGTGAGTGTCCTTGAACTGTGGCGAGTTCCAGGGAAGTTGTAGGCAGTAGTAGTAAGGGGTGAGAGGGGAAGAGGTGACTGCGTGGTTTCAGGCCTTGGCAAATATTTCAGATGCCATGGGAGACAGGGGTGTGCTGGAGAGCGGACGGGAAAGTGAAGTTTAGTGTCGCCAGAGGGGTTAATATGAAGAAAAGTTCTGGCAGAACACTTACTCATTTTTGCTTGTAAACTTCAAGCGATAATAACTAAAAAGAGAAGGGCCATGCCACTGAATGCACGGATCTTTTCTGGTTCCTGCTTTATGGAAGAGCTCAGCAATCGCCTCCTGCCAGTGTCTTAATCTGTCTAGAAAAGAGTCTTGGCATATCTGAGAAGGACAAAGAGCTCCGTTTGTTCTGAACGTCATGATCTTCTGCAGAGAGTGGAATCCATCAGACAAGTCAAGCCTTCCTGGGGTAGTCAGATGCCACAGAGGTGGCACTTAAAAGTAAATCCTTTTTTTTTGTCACTGCCATGGGAAGACGACGAAGGACTCTCTGATGGAGCGAGGTGGTGACATAAACAGAAGAAAACTTTGCAGTGACCTAAGTCTGGGAGAAAGGGATAGATTATTGCTGATCTATAGTAAAAAAAGAGAGAGAGGCAATTACCTTCTGTCTGAGAGTCTTGCACCATCATCAGTCGGCCAAACCATTAGGACCCAGAGAGTACAGATGAGTTAATCCATGGCTTTTGTAAGACTAGACATTGTCAATGGCTTCAGTGCCCCTAGTGGGCTCTGCTTGATGCCTTATATGACAAGTAGCCCTGAATTCATGGAGTCTGTGCTGAAGTATTTCAACTGCATATGGCAATTTAGTTTCCTTTTAACCGAAAGCCAGAAGGTACTCAAACTCAGTACAGGAATTATTAAAAAAAAAAAATTCTCTTCAACTGTCTTTATACCTGCTATAAAAAAAAAAAAATCTATTTATTAACCAGGAGGATGAAAAGGAATGGCCCTTATAGCTTCAGGACAGCCTGTAAGGCCCAAAATTCTTGCGGTCCATGAAGTCAGAGGCTGCTACCTGAGACCGCTCTCTATAAAGGTGGTTCCTCAGGAAGTACTTTTATCTCTGTGCTGAGACAAATCGTTCAGCGCGTCACCGTCACCTGAGCTGTACTTATGCGGTGGTGTTGCAACCAAAATGTAGACAATGTATTTCTCGAAGAAGGCGAGTAGTCACACAACATACTGAGGTACTCTGGACCACTTTTTGGAGCAGATGTGCATTTGTGGAGCTAAGTAATGATCTTCTGCATACTCATTTTGATTTAAGGCCCAGTGATAGCAAAAGGGCAATTAAGGAAATGTGGGCCTTGACCATTTAGTAGCAGCTTTGTCGGCTGGCTGTATCAGGATGCTGATTTCTGTTTGAAAGTGTAGCATTGGCAAGATTTTTAATTTGTTCTCACTGTAAAAATGCCAGGATTTATTTTCTCAGGGCTTGCACAATTTGTTCTTGGGGCTGTTGCTTAAAAGCTAGACACCTACGTACACCGTTAGCCTTCAGTTCAGTTCAAAGTAAATCAAAGGAGTTGGTTAAAAACATAAATTATATCTGAGTCGTTAGGTAAGAACGGCCACAGTATTAGCGGTCTCATGAAATACCAAGAAAGAAGAATTTGTTACTAATTTTCCTCTTGGTAAGAAGGAGGAATGAAATCTTGCCATAGTGTAGGATCCGCAGAGACTCACCAACTGAAAAGGAGCCCAAGGAGAAGCCCCATGCTCGTAGGGCTGGTTAGTAGAGACTGTTTACCAAAAGAAGCCTCCAGGTGAAAGTTTGTGTCTGATGACGTAAAATCAAAGAGAAACCCACTAAAGTGAAAATGTAGCATAGAATGTAGAAGAGGAAGAGAAAGCATTGAAGAGCAAAGAGTATGACCCAAGAGCATGAAAACCAACAAAAAAGGTACAGTTGAGGAAGAGAAAATGTAGAAGAGCATTAGGAAACTTGCAGCATGAGTATTGCAGAAGCATTTCGGGGACACTGCAGGTCAAGCTCCAAATGATAACCTGACCTGAGAGTATTAGAGGGTTGGAGACTCCACCTTGACCCTGACTGAAGCCCAGGTTTCCTTCAGGCTTTCATTTGCATTATGCCAGATAAAGCCATGCTAAGTGAAGCACTGGTCCTTTATAGCCATAGTATAGTAATCACTGCATGGGGCACCTTCATGAAACGCTTTCTGGGCCACAAAGAGCAGCATGCATTTGCTGTGCTAGGCCTGTAATATTATTACCATTGTGTGCCATACAGCGTTGCTACTAAACAGTTGTTGAGAGATGCTTGCCGTTTGCCCAGCTTTGCCTTGCTAAAAAGATTGCTTGTGCTGGTCACCTTTTCAGGAATCCTCTCTTCTGATCTGAGTATGACCAAGAGTATGGAAACAAACAAGAAAGGTGCAGCTGAGCAATAGAAACTGTAAGAGAGCGTTAGCACACTTGCAAAATGAGTATTGTAGAACCCTTACAGGTTCTACAGTAGTGTGTAGGACACTGCAGGTCAAGGAGAGGCTCAGCAGTGTCCTGTTGCAGCTGGATCTGGTCTATATTTTGGTAGGGGTAGGAATGTGAGGTGAGTAGAAGTTAGTGAATAGCTGGGCGGTGTCATAGCTGTACCGGTGTGACTACTGCAGGTTTGGAGTCTAAAGCCAAAGGATGGAGGAATATGCTCACTTTCGTGGAGTGCCTTGTGTGCACGCAGACTATCGGGAAAGAAAAGCTGAAGTGTTTCAGTGGTCAAAAAGTCATTCTTTCTTTACGTTCATTTGTGAATTTGTTGGAGGAGTATTCCACGTGAGTGTAAAACAGAGGGTCTGCTTTTTTACTGGATAATGAGCTGAGAGAGCGGCTCTGGGCTTGGATTAGAGGAGGCCTCTGATTGCGACCTTGGTTTTTGGAACTATTGTGATAACTTGCAAGAGGTCTCCACGATCTCCAGCCGTGATAGTCATCTGATCATTGGGCAACTAGGTCAGAGAATGACTTTCTGTGTAGTATGCAGAGCGAGTCTGTATTGACCATGTGAAAGGAGATGAGAGACGGTAACCCACAGTATGCGTCTCTGGACGCAATTTTCTGCCTTTCTTGGCTCTGGAGTTTAGAATGTTAGTACGCTTTCGAATAAGGGCCACACAAAATAATTGCTTTCTTCAAAGATGTAAAACGGTGTGAGGCAAGCTGGATTACTCTCGTCTGCTGTCTTGCTGGAACCTCTTTAGGCACGAGACACTAAGGTGCAAAGGGATTAACGTCAAGGAAATTAGGAAAAGGCAATGTCTTCTGTGATCAGAAGAGCTGACCCAACTCCTTGTTACCCAAGTGCCATCTATTCCTTCCAGGTTAAAGATTCCCCAGACAGTGGACCTGCTAGCTGTCGGGGAGCACAATGGAAAAAAAAAAAAAAGAAAAAAAAGGCAACCCTCCCCCGCAAATTGTTGACCACACATCTAGGGAGGACATAAAAGGAAAAGAAAGCCATTGAATAAAGTCTAGGGCTTTGTTTCCTGCAGTTTTTGTGCAGGACAAAAGGACTTTCAGAAGTCCCTTACAGTCAGAAAGCAGTTCTAGAGACAAAAGGTGTAGTCACCCTCTGGAGATTCATTGTAGATAACTGAGCGAGAAGCTCTCCCACTCCAAAAGGCCTGTCACAGAGTGAACATTTGGAACAAACTCTTCTCGGTTATTTAAGTCTGCGACGTCTTCTGGCAAGTTCTTATGGCCACTGCGCCTTGAAAATCCATGTGGAATGTTTTCCGAGAGTGTGGTGAAAGAAGCCCTGGGAAACTCCAGGACACAGTTTGCTTCAAGAGCATCGTGTGTGGAGTTTTCTTTTAGCCTGAGATGGATTGTCATGGATTTTCAGAATGTGTGTTAGTTTCCACTGAAAGAAATTCGTTGAGAGAGACTGAGCTAATACTCTTTTGGAAATTAATGTGTGTGGAGTATTAGAAGATGACAACTTGTAATGTGCCTCATCTGATGAAGTACAGCATTGATTTCCAGGAAATTTGAGGCAGAACGTGTTCAGTGTATGACGCTTTCTGGTCTTTTCAGTCTAACCCTTAACGATGAGATGCATAACAGGTGGAATTGGTGCAGAATTCATCGACATTCTACAGTCGTCCTTTCTGAAGGCTTTTATCCTTTCAGTGGCTTGCAGTGGATTTCCTTTCCTTAAAGAATTAGCCAGTCGGAATATCTGGCCCTCCTCCACTCCACACAAAAGGAAGATGGCTTTCCACGGAGTCTGCATTGAGGAGCACCGTTCAGTGCAGAACTGCTAAGAACACACAGTGAAGATGGTGTTTTGTTGTACTTCAAGCCAGGGAGCTCACTAGCAGCATCTCTGGAAAGATGCCAAGATAGGAAGTTCCTCTACATTTTCCTTTTCTCTTTCTTCAGAATAGATGCTCCGGCTTGTCAGTATCGTGACAAGTGGGTTTTACTCTATAGCTGTTTTTTTAGAACAAGCAACCCTTTGGGTTCTGGTAATGTCTAATTGGCCCTTTGTAGCTGAACTACTATAAAAAGCACGGGGAAGGAACAACTTTGCGGATGATGTGGTTAACAGATACACAGAGCAAGAGATTAGAGGGAAAAATCCATGGCTTTTGCTGCTGTCACCTACACTGCAGGTGAAAGGGTTCAGATTCTCTCCAACACCCCAAAGCTGCTCTGGCCCCCTACAGAGAATTGCAGGTCAAGCAAAGGTGAGGTAATGTTTCCACTGCTCTGAGCTGACCTCTGTAGTTGAGTGCCAAACATTTCTCTTCATCTAGAGTACTCAAAGGGAGTTCTTGACGTTTCCCCCAGTTGCTCCTACAGCTGTTGCTAAGCCTGTGGCTTTCTGTGTAGCATCTGTAGTGTTTTTTTTTTCTACCAGGTGCATCTCAGTTAGCACGGATGATTTCACAGAGCAGTCTGCAGAGGCTCAGCAAGTAAATGGTTATGACATTTGTTTGTCTAGGAGGTTAGACCTCTCTCTTTGTATGTGGCCTAGCACCCATTGCTGGAGGATCTGTCTGCCTCAGAGCCTCTACTATCTCCGTCCCTGTGACACTCGTACTGCATTAGCCCCCTGCCCCCACTGCTTTACAGGGTGGGCGCTGAAGCACAGAAAGAGTGAGTCATTTGCTTAATACTAGAAGAAAGGCTGCAACAGATCAACCCATGATTGCCATTTTGTTCTCAAATCACAAGCCAGTGCCTTATCCCAGCTCTGTTACCGCAACTCTGTCATCCCACGCCTTAGCCCAACTCTCTGCAGTCGAGGCGCGAAGACTGAAATAACAGCTACTGAACAGCATGGAGCCCTTCTGTAAGCAACAAAGTAATAAAGCAGTCTGCGTAGAGTCCATTTTTCCCCACGGGCAAAGTCTGCTGATACCTCCAGGTCTCTCTGTGAGAACTCTTGTCAGACTCGGTGGCTGTGATGATGGTGACTGGGCCCTGTGGAGGCGCTCCTCCTCCTCCTCCTCGGAATTGAATACATTTTAATGAACAACTCATACCAAAAGGAGGGAAGCCTTAGAAAAGAGAAGGAACTATTGCCCGTGGTGCAAACTCTCTCTCCAAGCCTTCTATTCCTCTGCTCTGCTGGCCGTCATTGTCACGGTTGCAGGTGTGGAGTCGCGTCTGTAGTCTGGTCCCGTAATGACGGCTCTGCTGTCACTCCTTTTGCTATTCAATCTCCTCCTGCCCTCCTGTCTGTGTCTCCCTCTAGCCTCTTCAGTTCCGTTCAACCACTAACTTTGGAAGGTACATTTAAAATGTCACTGTACTTCATGTGGCTAAAACTAAGCTGTCTCTTGATTGGAAACGGACTGGAAGCCTGAGCAGCAAATAACAACGCGTTGCCAATAAGTTGCGTGGAAACCCCGTTCTTGTTTTGGCCAACTGACTAAGGTGGAGACACGTGGGTCGTCTAAGGCCATCTCAGGCAGTCAAGCGCAGCCACGTTAAAGTCGTACAGTCACTTGCTATCGCTACACAGGATTGCCTCCCAGTGCCTGGAGCCCGTTCTTAGAAGTTTTTCCAAGAGTTCTGTTTCTAGGTAATGTGACTAAGTCTCCTCCTTTATGAGTGTCGCCCTGTGGTTATGCTTCAGGAAAGACGCCCTGAGACTCACGCAGAGCTATACTGTACCATTTCTTTACAAATCCCCCTTGTCAATACTGAGAGTGGTTTGAGATGTTTTTCTCCATCATATTCTAAATGGGGCTTTTTTTCTTGTCTTGCAAGCGGGGAAAGGGACGCACTGCTTTTTTCAAGCTTTGCCTATTGTCAGGAGTTCAAATAACCAAGGAAGAAACTTTTTCCTGCTGACACGGCAAGGCGAGATAAAGAACGTGTAGAGCAGTAAAGTACAGTACTAAAGCTGTTCCACAATTTCCGTCGCTCACTCTTTCCATAACTGCAATAGCTGCTACAATTGCACATAATTGCACAATGCAGACTTGCTGTAGAGTTTCCCGGGGAGAAGCTGGGCTGTTCTTTACACGTGCGGTTGCGCTAGCATAGCCTGTGGACGCATCATGTGCACAGGCTGGTATTATGTCAGTTCTCGGACCTTTTGAATGAGTTTGTGTAAGGGAAGGGGAACAGCCTGGCACTGCTCCTGTGATAAAGCAAAAGTGTCCTGTCTCCAGAATTACTCACTTGTGCAAGTGCTCTTTTGGGAAGCTATTTATGTATCTGTTTTAAAAAGTCATCCTTCTGCTACTTAATTTGGTTATTCTGAGTGGGCTGTGGATGTCTTGGAAGAGATCAGCTGGTTACAATACCAAAGGCGCTTCATGTTTTTCCACTGTTCCCTCTTGACCTGGAGGCATAGGGATGGATAGTCCATGTTTGAGGTTACCCTCTATAAAACGGGACAGGCACAACATTTGGCAGTGACATAAAGCACAAAGCAGCAAACTCGGAAACTGTCTGTGAAGACGGCGCTTGCAGGATCAGGGAGCAGTTTGTAAGTTCTTAGAAAGTATTCCAATGCTCTTTCAGAATAAGAAGCTAACCTCATGTGAGAAATTCACTCTGTAGGGAAATTAAAATGCTAAAAAGAAATTGAGTCGGGCTAACAGGTAGCTTTTGCGTTCGCACTTGTGTTGAAGAAGTACCTTATCGGGCTGGCGAGTGAAGGAGTAAAAGCATAAGAGCAAAATTTAAAAAAATCTTGGTGGAGAGGTAGAAGATGTGCAGGCTCAGCAGCTTGTAGAATATGCTATTGACTGTAAAGCATATGAATATTTTCCTAAATTATTTATTGTTATCAGCAGTTGTTTTCTTTCTCTGTAGGAAGGCCATACGTATTTGTGCCTCATCCTTGCAAAACAGGACCTGTTCTTAAAAGGAAAAAAACACCTAGAGAGTTGTTAGAGCGGTACTGTGCTGTCTGTAAAGCAAGCACAGCATACGCTTACTGTTGGTGGTGTTCTCTGCCCTGGAGCTGTGTAGAAAGAGGTTCATTTAGCAGTCACAAACGTGGGGGAATGCCTCCTGCTGGCCATTCATGGCACTCCTGTGCTTAAATCCCAGGCTTAGATCCTAGCTCTCCAGGTTGAGTCCAATCAACCGGGGGGGGGATTTGTTTTCACCACCAGAAAGCTACTTCTTCACAGAAACATTGCTTAACGTTAGTGACTAATCTTTACTCGTGTTAGCCTCTGACATTTACTAATATTACCCTTTCAGTGACATTCTAGTAGAGCTAGGAAGACTTTGTGCTGTGGCTGACTTGACCAAGCCAAGCATGAGTTTACCTTCGGCTAAAAACCAAGCAGCCTGGGTCCACTAGCATCTTCTCATGGATTTATCAGTCTTGTTAGAAGCGTACACTTGGTACAGTTTAAATTGGACATGGACCGGTATTTATTTTGACAATGATACTTCAAATCTAGTCCCAAGATATTTGAAACCTAGCTATACGGGGTGGGGCGGGGAAAGGTGAAAGTAATTGTTATCACAAAAGAACTCACTACATTAGTGATTGCTTACCTGAGCTGTGGGGGACTAAGAGGCAAGGACTGATTTACAATCGGCATGGCTCTTAAATAGCCTCTGCTGGTTCTGCGTTGTAAGGCCATTGCCTTTTCTTGATGACTTAACGTTTTAATGTTAATTTTTGGAAGTGTCTTAATTTTTTTTTCTCTTCCCCGTTGCAGACCAATCTGAAAAGTCCAATCGTTCTGCCTAATGGGAGAGTTCCTTTCTGGGCAGCTGTGTTAAGCATTCTGGGGGGGGGGAGGAGGGGGGATCTTCTTGGTGGTGGTGGTGGTTGTAATTTTTTCCAATGGAGTCTTAGATTAGGTAACTATAACTTGCAATGCTTGCCATCGCATGTAAATCCAGCAAAGTAGTCACAGACAGACCCTGCTATTACTTTGAATGGGAGGACAGGTTGCATTTTGGGGGGGGGGGGTGCCGCCCGAGGAATTCCTGCTGGGATTTAAATCTCGCCGCATGGTTGCGTGAGTGTTCGGTGCACCTATAGGACGGTTATTGCCCAATCTACAGAAGCAAAGCTGCTTTGTAAAAGGGGTTCGAGATTGTCCGAATCGTGGAAGTGTTAGCTTCCTCCCTCTTTACTGCTTTTCCCTTTTCAGAGGAGCTACTTATCCTTCTTTTGTCTGTTCTCTTGTTTCTGTTCCTTTTTTTGTGCCATAACATATCAATATATGTCCACAGTTTGATATATGTAAATAGTTTGATAAATCCGTTTACTTGTTAAGCACTGTATTTGTTAATCAAATCCATTTGTTAATAGTAGGAACGCCTATACTGACACCCCAAATCTGTTGTATCTGTTAGGGCTCAATAAACTGTCTCAGATGCCTAAGAACTGGTTGGGCACTCAGTCATTCCGTGACCTGTCTAGGTCCCTCTCAATGGCAGCCTGCCCCGTTCAGCCCTGGGCCCACATTTCCCTTGTTCCCGCTTCTACTCTTACTGAAACAAGAGCACATCATCTTTATGCTCCTGGCATCCCTTGCAAGCATCGAGCCTAGAGGAGCTTTGGCTGTGTCAGAGGAACTGCTTCCCTACTTGCCTGGACAATAGTTCTCAATTCCTCCTTTGCAGCCTCTCCCTGCTTCCCATGGCTGTGTGCTGCCTTTTTGCATTAGAGCTCATGCCTGAGTTCCCTCTTTAGCCACCCTGTCTCCTGAGATGTCTGCTTGGTTTCCTGGGTGCTGTAGAAATAGTCCAACGCTAGGTTTCCAAGGAGCAGAGTCTCATGCACATATAACAGCAAAATTATTTATTTATTTAAATGACGGTAGAGCATAGTAAGAGCTGGAGCTGGGTACCCCAAACAAAGACATTCTGGGGTAATTCTACCCTTGACAGCTTGGTTTCCCTGCCTGCCAGGGAAGGTCTCCTCCAATCTTGTTTCCTGAGTCGGTGCTCGCTCTCCTTCTGATTGGTGTCTGTCTCCTTTGCACAGGTCCTGGCCTACATCCCAGGCTGGTTACCATGTCCTTGTTTCCTACCAGTCCCTTATCTTCCCAAAGCTCAACCACAAGCCAGGTGCATCCCATCTGGTCTCCTGCACTCCACTTGGTCTCCTGGGTAGTGAGTTTTGTATCTGTATTAGCTGGCTTTAATTGCTTTTGCAGTTCCATCATCAGCAATGTCACATCGTCAGCAATTTCTGGAGTTCCTGGACAGTTCGGCCTTGAGGCCTGCAGGCTTCGTCTACTTTAGGCACTTACGCTAAGGAAGAGTCAGGCCGATGCTAAGCTGAAGCTAACTCAGCTACACTTTCCTTCTCTAACAGTGCTGAAGCTAAAGCAGTTGCGATTTCCTTCTCTGACACTGGAACTGGGTATCAGCATGGGCCATTCTGGAGCTTGGAGGCTGCTGGCCTGAAAGACCTGCCAGCTTTCTGGAGCCCTTCAGAGCTGCCTCCCATGGGATTCCTCCACCAGTCCCCCCAGGAGGCCCAAGTCTGCTCCTCTCACATCCACAGTCTGCACTCTGCTGCTCTTCTTCCTCACTCCCCTCAGAAGCACAAGCTCCACTGCCACATGGCCACTGCAGGCAAGGCTGACACAGCTGATCACATGCCTGCTGGGTTCTTGCTGGTTGGCAAGTTCCAGGTCCAGGTGATTACAATCCCTGGATTTTCCTGGTGAGCATCTTCCTGCTCCCCATTTCAGCCCCTCACCTGCCAAATGAAATAACAAAGACAGACAGTACTTGAACACCCAAAGGACCTGAGACACGCAAATGCGGGACGCGACTCTAGTATCTGTCCAGGTCCCGCGCCCCTTTCCAGCTTTACTCCTGCAGCAAACTTGGCTTCCACACAAGCCGGGAAATACAAAACCCATCAAAAGCAAAGAAAGGCACGACATGAGCTTTGCTCGCACTCTCCCTCAGCGCCCAACTCTCTTCTCTAAAGCACTACGCCAAAAGGTCTTTACCCAGGGAGGTCAAGGCCTCATCATTGTCCCCACTCCCGGCCCTGTAGAGCTCCTTCTGCCCTTCTTCCAACTCCTTCCGCTCGTCCGCCGAGAAGCTGGCCGCGACAGCTTCCAACGTTGCAAGGGCCTGGCACAAAAATGAAAAACTCGGATGCTGCTGAACAGCAACAACAGCCAGGCTCTTGCTCCAGCTCCACAGCAAGGTTTGCCTCTGCAGGCCTCAACAAGGCAGACATTGCTCCTGGCACCTATCAACATCGTACCGACAGGATGACCCAGCTTCAGGGCTGCCTCCAAAGACTCTCGTTCTACACCAGCTTCCATACTAAGCTCTTCTGCCTTGGCCCTGACAGAGAACCAAAGCAAGCTGCTTCTCCCAACTGTCTCCACTGCATGCCTCCAAAGCAAAGCAATACAATCCGCTCGAGCACCTACAGCGGCAGAGATGCTGCTGCCAGCCACACACAGCCTACCATTAGCCTTGCTCCCTCCCAGAGCGGGAGCTGCAGATGCTGGTGCTGAGCAGGTTCCCACCCACAACCCCACCCCAAAGGCGTAATCCAGACTGGTCACAACTGGGAAAAACAGAAAAAAAGTATGCCGAGATGTCTCAACACATGAAAGCACTAAGCTGCTGCACCCAGCACCATGCACCCCAGCCCCTGGAACCCTGCACTGCGACTCCTCACCCTGGCACTGTGTACTCCAGCACCCCACACCCTGGATCTCAGCACCTGGGACCCTGCACCCAGCACCCACCTCCAGGCACCCGGCAGCCAGCAACGTGCACCTCACCTCAAAGGATCCTGCAGCCAGCACCATGCATCCCAGCACCTGTCACCCTGCACCCAGCAGTGAGCACCCACCTCCCGGTACTCTGCAGCCAGCAATGTGCACACACCTCCCAGCACCCTGCACCCAGAAAATGTGCACACACCTCCCGGCACCCAACACCCGGGTCCTGCCCCCGGAGCCCGCCCGCCCCCCAGCACGGCCGCACAGCAGTGCTCCCCGCCCAGCCCCCGCCCGGGCCCCGGCCCCAGCTGCGCTCCCCGCAGCCTGGCCCAGCTGCCAGGGCTCCCCTGCACCCGGCCGCCCTCTGAGCTGCACCCTCCAGCCTTCGCCTTCCGCCACCACTCGCCTCTGCCTGCTGCACACACGTCCCGCCAGCACATTGCCCACCATCGCATTTCCCCGCACCTCCAGCATCCTCTTGCAGCCCACCAGCTCTCAGAGGCATGCACAGCTCCGGCGTCCCTCCAGGCCCCCTTCCTCTCCCAACTCCCTGCTTGGCTCAGGGAAGAAAGCATCCTGCTGCCACCACCTCGCGCCGGACTGAAGAGCCCAAAAGCCAAGAGGAGGAAACCAGCGTAGGCAAGCACATGACCAGCACTGAGCCCCGGCAGCAGCTCAGGAGGAAAGAAAACGCACAAGAGGACATGTCTGAGGAGCTTGTCTCTCGACCGGAGCTCCTCGCCACCTCCAGAGTCAATGGCAACAAGGAGGCCCCCCCACAAGACAATTTTGGCTTGGAGGCATCTCCAAGACATCTACTGCAGGACAAATTACCCTCCACATCTGCAGCTGCTGGAGGTGTTGGGAGGCAAAGACAGCCCCACCGCAGAAAAAGGCATTACAGCCTTCTCTGTGTTCTGCAGCCCCAGCAAGAGGCTGCCTCAGTGGAGGGGCTCTTCCCCAAATCCACTGATCAGGCAACTGCCCACCAGGCCATGGCCCACCTGATGTCTCAGCATTAACCTTGACAAGTTGGCTTCCCATGGAACGCTCCATGCAGCCTGAAATGGCAGACCTGAAAAATACCTATATTCTGCTTGTGCTGCGAGGGAGGAGAACATCTCACCAAAGGAGCAGCAGGCTGCACCATCCACCAAGCCGGCAGCGGACACTGGCTGCATGTCCCGGGCCTTCTATTACTAACCGGCACGAACCGTTCTACTTCTCTGCACAGCTTGCAGCAGCTCTTCTCTATATTCAGGAACGTGAAACAAGCGACAAGTTTTTCATCTACACAAAGCTACTGGAGTCCTGGGGAGTAACTGCCAAGGGGCTGCAGTTGTGCTGGTAGATGAGAAGCGCCCCAGGGCAAAGAGCTCGCACCTTCTACCGTGCTTCTGTGGCTGTGGCACACCCACCCACACATGTAGCCCCAGAGACACCATGCATAGGGACCCAGGGCCCAATGCCCCCAGGTAGGGACCCAGGTGTCTGGGGCCCTGCTCCCCCTGGGGACTCAGGCATCTGGGTTCCTGCTCCCCTCATGCATCCAGCTGTCCAGGTCCCTGCTCCCCCCAGGGAAACAGGCATCTGCCTCACCTCTACCCCCCCAACAGGGACCCAGGTGTCCGGGACCTGATTTCCCCCAACAGGGACCCAGACATCTGGGGCCTGATTCACCCTACCCCGCAAGGGACCCAGGTGTCCGGGGCCCCTCTCCCTGCCCAGGGATCCAGCTGTCTGAGTCCCCACTCCCCCAGGGACCCAGGACTAGGGGTCCCCGCTTCCCATAGGCACCCAGATGTCTGGGTCACCTCTGCCCCCAGGGATCCAGGCGCCTGGGTCGCTGCTTTCCCAGGAACCCAGGTGTCTGGGGCCCTGCTCCCCCCGAGGACTCAGGCATCTGGGTTCCTGCATTTTTGTACCAAAAAAAAAACAACTTTCCAACCCAACCCACTTTACTGCCTCATTGCCCAAATGACCCATGGGGCACAGCCATCCCTGCTCCCACCTCCTCCTGAGCAGTAACCCTCCTCCTGCCCCATGGCCTCCCCTGACCCATAGCCCCCTGCTCTCCCTTTGCCACCTTGCTATACCCTTGGTGTGCCCCCAGAGTTGCTGAGCCCTCTAATGTCCCTTGTGTCTCTACACATCCTCCTTGTGATCTCATGTCCCTTACATAAATCCGTCTTCCTTTTGTCTCTACATACCTTTCGTGGGTTCTCATGTCCCCTGTATACTCCTGTGTCCCTTGTGTCCCTACATATTCTCCACGTGCTCCCATGCTCCTTGCATACTCCCACATCCCTTCTGTCTCTCCATATCCTGGATGTGGTCTTATGTCTCCTGCGCCCTCCCATGTCCCTTCTGTCTCTCCATAGCCTCCATGTCCTCTCATGTCTCCTGCATAATCCCATGTCCCTTGTGTGTCTACACATCCTAGATGTGGTCTTATGTCTCCTACCTGCTCCCATGTCTCCTGTGTCTCTCCATATCCTGGATGTTGTCTTCTGTCTCTGGCATACTCCCATGCCCCTTCTGTCCTTTCATATCCTCCATGTCCTCTCCTATCTCCTGCCCCCAACCATGTCCCCGCTGTCCCTACATAGCCTCCACATCCTCTCATGTCTCCTTCGCCCTCCCATGTCCCTTGTGTCTCTCCGTATTCTCCATATCGTCTCTTGTCTCCTGCACCCTCCCATGCCCATTCTCTCCCTACATATCCTCCATATCCTCTCATGTCTCTTCCATAATCCCGTGTGCCTTGTGTCCCTACATTACCTCCATGTCCTCTCATGTCTCCTGCATACTCCCGTGTCCCTTCTGTCTCTCCATATCCTGGATGTTGTCGTCTGTCTCTTACCCCCTCCCATGTCCCTTCTGTCTCTCCATATCCCCGATGTTGTCTTCTGACTCTTGCCCCCTCCCATGTCCCTTCTGTCTCTGCATATCCTCCATGTCCTCTCATGTCTCTTACAGAAACCCGTGTGCTTTGTGTCCCTACGTAACCTTCATGTCCTCTTATGTCTCTTCCATGCTCCCATGTCTCCTGTGTCTCTCCATATCCTGGATGTTGTCTTCTGTCTCTGGCATACTCCCATGCCCCTTCTGTCCTTTCATATCCTCCATGTCCTCTCCTATCTCCTGCCCCCAACCATGTCCCCGCTGTCCCTACATAGCCTCCACATCCTCTCATGTCTCCTTCGCCCTCCCATGTCCCTTGTGTCTCTCCGTATTCTCCATATCGTCTCTTGTCTCCTGCACCCTCCCATGCCCCTTCTCTCCCTACATATCCTCCATATCCTCTCATGTCTCTTCCATAATCCCGTGTGCCTTGTGTCCCTACATTACCTCCATGTCCTCTCATGTCTCCTGCATACTCCCGTGTCCCTTCTGTCTCTCCATATCCTGGATGTTGTCGTCTGTCTCTTACCCCCTCCCATGTCCCTTCTGTCTCTCCATATCCCCGATGTTGTCTTCTGACTCTTGCCCCCTCCCATGTCCCTTCTGTCTCTGCATATCCTCCATGTCCTCTCATGTCTCTTACATAAACCCGTGTGCTTTGTGTCCCTACGTAACCTTCATGTCCTCTTATGTCTCTTCCATGCTCCCATGTCCCTTGTGTCTCTCCATATCCTGGATGTTGTCTTCTGTCTCTGGCATACTCCCATGCCCCTTCTGTCCTTTCATATCCTCCATGTCCTCTCCTATCTTCTGCCCCCAACCATGTCCCCGCTGTCCCTACATAGCCTCCACATCCTCTCATGTCTCCTTCGCCCTCCCATGTCCCTTGTGTCTCTCCGTATTCTCCATATCGTCTCTTGTCTCCTGCACCCTCCCATGCCCCTTCTCTCCCTACATATCCTCCATATCCTCTCATGTCTCTTCCATAATCCCGTGTGCCTTGTGTCCCTACATTACCTCCATGTCCTCTCATGTCTCCTGCATACTCCCGTGTCCCTTGTGTCTCTCCATATCCTGGATGTTGTCTTCTGTCTCTTACCCCCTCCCATGTCCCTTCTGTCCCTACATATCCTCCATGTTCTTTCATGTCTCCTGTGCCCTCCCATGTCCCTTCTCTCCCTACATATCCTCCATATCCTCTCATGTCTCCTGCATAATCCTGTGTGCCTTGTGTCCCTACATTACCTCCATGTCTTCTCATGTCTCCGGCATAATCCCATGTCCCTTCTGTCTCTCCATATCCCCGATGTTGTCTTCTGACTCTTGCCCCCTCCCATGTCCCTTCTGTCTCTGCATATCCTCCATGTCCTCTCATGTCTCTTACAGAAACCCGTGTGCTTTGTGTCCCTACGTAACCTTCATGTCCTCTTATGTCTCCTGCATACTCCCATGTCCCTTCTGTCTCTACATATCCTAGATGTGGTCTCATGTCTCCTACCTGCTCCCATGTCCCCTCTGTCTCTTCATATCCTCCATGTTCTTTCATGTCTCTTGCATACTCCCATGTCCCTTCTGTCTCTACATATCCTAGATGTGGTCTCATGTCTCCTACCTGCTCCCATGTCCCCTCTGTCTCTTCATATCCTCCATGTTCTTTCATGTCTCCTGCATAATCCCATGTGCCTTCTGTGTCTACACATCCTAAGTGTCCTCTCATGTCTCTTGCCCCCTCCCATGTCCCTTGTGTGTCTGTATATCCTCCATGTCCTCTCCTATCTCCTGCCCCCTCCCATGTCCCCTCTGTCCCTACATAGCCTCCACATCCTCTCATGTCTCCTTCGCCCTCCCATGTCCCTTGTGTCTCTCTGTATTCTCCATATCGTCTCTTGTCTCCAGCCCCCTCCCATGTCCCTTGTGTCTCTACATATCCTAGATGTGCTCTTATGTCTCCTGCCTGCTCCCATGTCCCCTGCGTCTCTGCATAACCTCCATATCCTCTCAAGCCTCTCACAGCCTCCCATGTCCCTTCTGTCTCTCCATGTCCTCCATGTCCCCTCTTGTCTCCTGCCCCCTCCCATCTCCCTTCTCTCTCTACATATCCTATGTCTCCCTTGTTCCCCAGACCCTCCTGTGTCCCTTCTGTCCCTACAGAGCCTCCCTTCGCTCTCATGTCCCCTGTGTCCTGCCGTTTCCCCCGGCTCCCCACTCGTCCCCCTTCTCCCTCCGTCTCCCCCGTGTCCCCCCCGGCCCCCCGGGCACTGCCGCCGCTGCCCGAGCCGCTGCCTCCTGCCGGACGCCGGGGTCGCCGCGAGCGGCGGCGCTGCCCGGAGCCGCGGGGGGGGCTCGGCGGCTGCCGGCGGCCGCTGCCCCTTCGGCGGGGGCGGGACCCCGCGGGGCCCCGCGCTGCCGCCCGGACCCGGACCCGGACCCGGACCCCGACCCGGCCCCGGACCAGGCCGCGGCCCCGGCCCCGGCCCCGGCCCCGGCCCCGGACCGCAACCCGGACCCCGAGCAGGCCCCGCTCAAGGACCCCAATCCGGACCCCGACCCGGCCCCAGCCCCACACCGCAACCCGGACCCCGGCCCGGCCCCGCTCAAGGACCCCAACCGGGACCCCGATCCGGCCCCAGCCCCGCTCAAGGACCGCAACCTGGACCCCGATCCCGCCCCGGACCGGGACTCGGACCCCAACCCGCACCCCGGCCCCGGCCCCGGCCCCGCCTCCTGCCGCCCGCGCGCTCCCGCTGCCGCCCCGGGACCCCGCTGCCCACCCCGGCCCCGGCCCCCAACCCGGCCCCGGCCCGAGCCAGCCGCGGAGCCCCGCCAGGAGACGCGACCTGCCCCCGCCCATGGCGGGCGCCGCCCCCAAACCTCGCTCCCTCGCTCGCCGGGGCCCCTCGTCGCCGCCGCACGCCAACGCCTGGACGCCCCGGCCCCGCGGTCCCTCGTCGCCTGCGTCCCCTGACGCCTGGGCCGCGCCGACGCCGCCGCTCCTCGGACGCCGCCGCTCCCGGCTCCTCCGGCTCCTCCGGCTCCTCCGACGCCGCCGCTCCCGGCACCTGGGGCTCCCTCGGACGCCGCCGTTACCGGCTCCTCCGGCTCCCTCGGACGCCGCTGTTGCCGGGACACCGCGTTCTGCGACGCCGCCGTTACCGACACTCCTGGCGGCTCCTCCGACGCCGCCTTTGAGGGACACCGGGCTCCCTCGGACGCCTGGCATCGGGCACGTCCTGGGGCAGCACAGGCAGATCCCGGGGCAGCATCACGCTGCAGGTGCCAGCGCAGATGCCAGGACAGGATGCTGGGGCAGGTGCAAGGCATGATCCTGGGGCAGGATCGCATGCTCCAGATTCCTCTGGAGTAGACATCTGAATGTAGGGTTTGGGGAGGGGGAATGAATGGCAGGCTAAAGGAGGTCCCGTTCAACTCCAAAATCTGCCTGCTCAGTCCAGCTGTGGGATGTACACAAGAGCGCAGAGAGTCCATGTCTTAAGAGCAGAAGGCAGGGCCCCTTGAGCTGCTCCAAGACTGCATTTCCCTTCTGCCACAAGTTTAACCCACCTCGGTCCTGCTGCTGGTTGTACATTGTTCTTCTGCCACTGGAACAGTTGAGAGACCATGAAAGGCAGTTTTGCTGGCCAGCTCTATTTCCCTGACGTGAAAAAAGGGAAACAAATCCCATGAACTAGAGAAAGAAAAATGAGTGAGAGTATCGGAGCTTCCAGGACAGTGGTCTTGTTTTACAGCGACTGACGTATTCTTCCCCTCCTTGAAGGTGTATCGCAAAGGATTCTCTCTTTGCTCTCTCACTCGCTACACAATTGGTTTTCCTAACTTGTCCCATTCCAGGGCCTGTGATTGTCTTGGCATTCCTCTCTGCTCAGAGGATTCTCTGCAGCTTGTGGGAAGGATGTTGCCAGCCAGGAAGTTAGCTCTGTTCTTCCCTCAGAAACTGCTGCTTGGATGTTCCCCTGATTCTCCAAACTGCGGAAAGAGCTGGAGCTACATATCGTCTGGGTGCTCTCATGTCCCTTGCATATTCCCGTGTCCCTTGTGTCCCTACATAGCCTCCCGTGCTGCAAAGGACCCACAGAGCCAAGGTGTCACCACACGGCACTTGTACAGGGTCCCGACTCCCCTGGACAACAGCCTTCAGGGACTTGCTGAAAAAGCCCTCCCTTCACGAGCTGCCCTGCGTTCACCCTCCCACGCCGTTTGCTTTCTGTCGCGAGCACAGCTTTCCACTCTCGCCTGGCTTCTCCAGATCTTCCTGATGAGCATCTTCCTGCCCCCCGTTTCAGCCCCTCACCTGCCAAACAGAAAAACAAAGCCAGGCATTACCTGGACTCGCAAAGGACCTGGCAGCTTCACAGACATCAGGGGCTGTTGGGGGGAAAAGCACTTTGGAAGTCTTTTGCAGAGCTCAAAGGACAAAGTGGGCACAAGGAAAAGCAGGAGCAAGCGGTGCTTTGGGCAGCAGCCCAGAGCACCGCAGGGCAGCCGGGCAGCCGCTTTCCCAGAGGGAAAAAAAAGCTCGAGCAGCTCCAAAATGCTCTTTGCATCCACCTCCAGCAGCCCCAAATGGCAGCTGGCCACGTCCCGCGCCCCTTTCCAGCTTTACTCCTGCAGCAAACTTGGCTCCCACACAAGCCGGGAAATACAAAACCCTTTCTTCAAAAGCAAAGAAAGGCACGACATGAGCTTTGCTCGCACTCTCCCTCAGCGCCCAACTCGCTTCTCTAAAGCACTCAGCAACGTGCACGCACCTCCCGGCACCCTGCACCCAGCACCCAGGTCCTGCCCCCGGAGCTCGTCCGCCCGCCCCCCTGGCACGGCCGCGCCGCCGCCGCCGCTGCCTCTGCCTCTGCCTCTGCCTCTGCCTCTGCCTCTGCCTCTGCCGCTGCCGCTGCCTCTGCCGCTGCCGCTGCCTCTGCCTCTGCCTCTGCCTCTGCCGCTGCCTCTGCCTCTGCGCGGGGAGGATTTCCGCCCCCGCCCCCGCACAGCCCCCGGCCCCGGCCCCGGCTGCGCTCCCCGCGAGTCGCGGCCGCCCCGACAGCTACACCGAACCACAGCCCCGAAAGGTTGGGCGCTGTCAAGGAGAAGTATCCCACAACATTTTGCATGCATACGGCAGCGCAGCTTTCCACAACACGGCAGCGTACCTGTGGAGGTAAAGCTCCTTTCAAGAAACAAGCAGTTGCTGTAGGAGGCCTTAATGGTGCGCCTAACACTTACCCAGTTGGACGGGCGAAATGAATACTCTCCAATGGACGTAGCATTGGAGGTCTTGCTGTTCTTGGGCGCAATGAATAGTCTGGGAATGGATATTCTGCAAGGAGAGTCTGGCCTAGATAGCTGGGGTACGTGGGAAATCGGTAGTCCTCCAGTGACAGGACAAACTCATCTCCGTAGGATTAAGCCTAGGACTCTCCTACGAAGAGCCCCACTCCTGCCCAACAGCAAACCAGTCAACATTGCTCAGTAGACGCTCCCTGCTCCTGTCACAAAACCTGTGACAGAATTACTCCCACAATTACAGCAACGGAGTATTCTAGGGGAAAAAAAAACCCTCTTGGGTTTTGCAGGTCACTCATTGCTGGACTCAGGAGGCTGGCGAGACCTCTGTACGATGTGCTGACGAACAAGGCGGTCTGGACCTGGCAAGCAAACCATCAGGAAGCATTAGCTGCTTTAAAGGCGGAAAGTGTCACTTACCAGTGTACGGGGCCGATCCACCCCACACCCCCAGCTACGCTACATACAGGCATAGGCGATAAGGGCTCGCCGTGGGGATGATGGCAACAAGGTGCGCAAGGTCCAAAGGACTACCCTACTGCCTTTGGCTCTAAATCGCCGCAAGGCTCGCAAGGCTCGAGGGACCCCCCCCTGCCCTGCCCTGCCCTGCCCTGCCCTGCCCTGCCCTGGAGAAAGTGCTGTTAGCGGCGTCTGAAGGGCTGCTAACTAGCGAGCCATTAAGTCGCGAAAGGGAAGTCAAGTTGTGTGTGCCTGGTGCTGTGTTTCAAACGCGTTTTACCCGGCCAGCCTTTGCGCCTTTGCGCCGGGGGACAGCACAAAGACTGCAGAGCAGCGAGGGGCTTCGTCTGCAGATCCGCGGGGGCGAGAGAGGGGCCGGAGAAAGCGAGCGAGCGAGCGAGCGAGCGGCGAGTGCCGAGCGCCCGGGGACGCCTGCGGAGCGCTGCCCTGCGGCCTCGTCGGCGGGAGCGGCGCCGCTGCCCGGCACGGCGAGAGCGAAGCCGGGCTCGGGGGCCGCGGCGGGCGCGCCCGGCGCCCCGGGAAACCCTGCGGAGGCCGAGCCGCAGCTCTGCCGCGAGAGCGCGGAGAAGCTTTCGCCGAGGCAATGGCCGGCTCGGCCCCGCTAGCAGAGCTCCGAGCGCTGGAAACGGCCCTGGAGCGAGGCGCCGCCTGTGCCTCGAGGGCCGCGCGTGCTCCGCGGGCCGGGCCCCCCGCTGGCTGGGCAGCTGGCTGAAAAGCAATCGGCAAGTCAGTGGGAGAGGTGTGTGTGTGTGGGGGGGGGGGACTGCCTGGGAAAAGACTTAGCATAGAGCTCAAGCTCAGAACATCCCCGCAGGACATGTATGTGCCCACCAAACCCCCGCAACCCTGAGGCAAAGTGGAATCAGAGGGCTGCTCCTCCTCTGGCCAGAAGCCATGTATGACCCATTTCTGCGGCAGAACGGCTGGGCAAATGGCTACCGGAATGGCTAGGACCTGCTGGGAGCTTTGATTTATTTCAAGGGGCTGCGAGGAGAGGCTGGCCTGTGACAAAAGCCCCGGCAAAGCACATTGTAGACTCAGGCCATTTTTGTCAAGCGATGGTACAGTGCATGTCGCAGGGACAACAAACAGCTCGCCAGTCTCAGAGAAGGTAAAGTACTCGGGGAAACTTGCCAGGCGGAGTGTATTGGCCCCTCAGGGAGACGAGCGGAAGGCTGGAAACACCTTCTCCCAGGAGTAGAAACAAGGAGTGGTATCGGGGATGTGCCCCCCGCCCGAGCTGCAACTGGTCTAGCAACTGCAGCTGCTTCAGCAGCTGCTTTGCCACTTTTCCCTTGCGCCGAGAACTACCATCCGACAACGGGTCACATTTTAAGAACAAAGAGGTGCACACGTGGTGTGCTTCACGTGGAGTCCCCTGGACTTTGCACCCCCCTCGGCGACCTCCAAGGAAGGGGAGAACAGAGAGGTGGAACGGATGACTGCAAGAGCAGCTACGCCCGAGTGAATCTAGGAATCGCTCTAACGGGCGAATCGCACTTTCCTGTGTGGAAAGTGGCAAGTCGGCTAAAAGAAGCGACAAACTGCCATGGGAAGTCCCATAGATAAGGGCCTGATGCCAGGAGCCCCAGCAAGGCCTGTCACAACGGAAGGAAAAGGCATCGCGGAGCTGTGCGTGCGTCTGAGAGCTGGTGGGCTGCAAGAGGATGCTGGAGGTGCGGGGAAATGCGATGGTGGGCAAGTGCTGGCGGGACGTGTGTGCAGCAAGCAGAGGCGAGTGGTGGCGGAAGGCGAAGGCTGGAGGGTGTGGGGCGGAGGGCGGCCGGGCGTAGAGGCCGGGCGAGCGGGCGCGGTGGCGGCACGGCTGAGGTAACAACCTACAACGGTTGACTAGCTATAGTCATTCATTATTGTTATGAAGCAATGCTGGTGGAGTGGCTACTTGTTATGAATAAGAAAGCGCTTCTTCCCTGCAAGAAGTTACAGTTGGAGCTGAAAATGAAGTATGGGCGTATGGTAGGAAATGGGGTTATGAGAGTTAAGACTGAGGGCTCCCGGATAAAAAGAAGGATTCATGTCTGGCTTTTTATATTTTTAGTCTGTTTCTTTTCGTCATGCAACTGCCTTTCACCCACCGACTCAGAACTGCTGTACTCTTTTTGGTAGAATGTGGTGTTAATGAAACGCTGGTTTTGTGCTCGGGGTATGTGGGGGGGGGGGGGTTTCTTCCCGTGTCTCGGTCTATAAAGAAAGGATAAGAATTAAACCTCAAAGCCATTGTCCAGAAGCCTTTTTGTTAGACATAGATTTCTATCGCAATATTTCTATCCCTTTTGACCGCTAAATCGGTTAAATGCTGTGGACTTCTTAGGCACAGACAGCAGTCCCAAAGTTTGCCCATACACAAGCATGATTTCACGTCAAAGAGGAAGGAGTTAGCTCCGCTGGATCCATACCCGCTTCTGCAAAGCCCGAATGCTCGCATAGTGTTCCCTCTTCTACCAGCAGTCACTGAGGAGACAGAAAGGTTTCCCTTGTACCTCTGTGACAGCATTCCTCGTCTGGTAGTAGGATGTAAACGGTAATACATTAATATTAGTGTCTGTGTTTCTCTCTCTCTGCTTTTTGCTCTGTACAAAGTCTGTGCCCCCATGTATAATGTGTTTGTGCATGCACACATAATTCAATATCATCCGAAGCCTATATTACCAGCACTGAAAAATCGATTCCAAGTCTTAGGTATTGGACTTTAAGTCCAAACTGTGGGAGTCCTGTGAACGTGACCTGGGGTTTGCGTCTTCCACTTGTAGAGCTGTGACCCCTGCAAAAGTCTTGAATTCAAGCAAGTGGCAGTTAAGTAAAAAGAATGAAAAATGTAGTTTTAAGTATGTTTAGGTACAGTTTTCCGGCAGTTATTAAAAAGAAGCTGGTGTGTTTTCAAATTCAAGGATATTAAAAGCTGTTTTTCTGTTATTGTTTTTAGGGAGTAGAAGAGCATTCCAAGGCAAATGAGCGTAAACTGCTTAGTTGAGCGAAGCCAAAGAGCTGGATTTAAATGGCCTTTTCAGTGGAGCAAATTCTGTGCTACAGTGATGAGCGCGTGGTGACTGAGGAGGGATAGTAGCCATATAAATAGGTACTGTTCACTTGAGTTTCTGATGACGCCATTTGTACCACACCATCCTACTACGTTTCCTACATTTCCACACCTAGCTCTCCTGAGAGCTCCCCCTCACGCGCACTGTGTAGCCCATCATCTGGCTTTGTGACTTTGCCTGGCTACATCCCCTTGTTGAATTGGCTCTAACTGCTCTAGGGTGCAGTTGTTTGTGTTGCAAAGATTTTGGAAGAGACACCTGAGCCTAGTCTCTGTAACAGACTAGGTAAGATAAGGAAACAGTGATAAAACTTCCATGCTCCACTGCTCTGTTTGGAGACTGTCTGAAGGTAGGGTGTGGGAAACGGTCCTAGTCACGGGAGGGAGAGAGAAGGGACCTGCATGCTTTTCCCTTTCAGTTGTAATGGCCCCAGAGTCGGCATCGTGATGGAACTGGACACAACTCAGTGGTGTCATTTGACATCAGGAGTTAAGTAATGAGTTCTAAGGCAACCAAAAGGTTAAGGCAACAGCCTGGAAGTCTGCAAGGATGCAGTTATGCGGTTTTTGGGTGAGTGGATGTAAAAGCTCGGATTGCGAGGGCTTCCGCAAGGGTCAAGCTCTTCTGAGGGGGCCCTGTAGGACCCTTAATCCGCAATCCCATTAGTACCTCAAGTATAGCTTGCTTCAACAAGACTACAATCCATTTCCTTGTTATAGTGCATGCTTGATAAAGGATCTCAACAAATGTTTTCCAGGGATAGTGACTCATAAGTTAAAGAGAGCAGGGATGTTCTAGGGTGAGAGTTCAAGAAAAGATGCAGTGGCTCAGGGAGAAGAGGAGCTAAGCTTTAGGCAGGTGGGACCCCGTGAGTGAGTGAGTGTCCTTGAACTGTGGCGAGTTCCAGGGAAGTTGTAGGCAGTAGTAGTAAGGGGTGAGAGGGGAAGAGGTGACTGCGTGGTTTCAGGCCTTGGCAAATATTTCAGATGCCATGGGAGACAGGGGTGTGCTGGAGAGCGGACGGGAAAGTGAAGTTTAGTGTCGCCAGAGGGGTTAATATGAAGAAAAGTTCTGGCAGAACACTTACTCATTTTTGCTTGTAAACTTCAAGCGATAATAACTAAAAAGAGAAGGGCCATGCCACTGAATGCACGGATCTTTTCTGGTTCCTGCTTTATGGAAGAGCTCAGCAATCGCCTCCTGCCAGTGTCTTAATCTGTCTAGAAAAGAGTCTTGGCATATCTGAGAAGGACAAAGAGCTCCGTTTGTTCTGAACGTCATGATCTTCTGCAGAGAGTGGAATCCATCAGACAAGTCAAGCCTTCCTGGGGTAGTCAGATGCCACAGAGGTGGCACTTAAAAGTAAATCCTTTTTTTTTGTCACTGCCATGGGAAGACGACGAAGGACTCTCTGATGGAGCGAGGTGGTGACATAAACAGAAGAAAACTTTGCAGTGACCTAAGTCTGGGAGAAAGGGATAGATTATTGCTGATCTATAGTAAAAAAAGAGAGAGAGGCAATTACCTTCTGTCTGAGAGTCTTGCACCATCATCAGTCGGCCAAACCATTAGGACCCAGAGAGTACAGATGAGTTAATCCATGGCTTTTGTAAGACTAGACATTGTCAATGGCTTCAGTGCCCCTAGTGGGCTCTGCTTGATGCCTTATATGACAAGTAGCCCTGAATTCATGGAGTCTGTGCTGAAGTATTTCAACTGCATATGGCAATTTAGTTTCCTTTTAACCGAAAGCCAGAAGGTACTCAAACTCAGTACAGGAATTATTAAAAAAAAAAAATTCTCTTCAACTGTCTTTATACCTGCTATAAAAAAAAAAAAATCTATTTATTAACCAGGAGGATGAAAAGGAATGGCCCTTATAGCTTCAGGACAGCCTGTAAGGCCCAAAATTCTTGCGGTCCATGAAGTCAGAGGCTGCTACCTGAGACCGCTCTCTATAAAGGTGGTTCCTCAGGAAGTACTTTTATCTCTGTGCTGAGACAAATCGTTCAGCGCGTCACCGTCACCTGAGCTGTACTTATGCGGTGGTGTTGCAACCAAAATGTAGACAATGTATTTCTCGAAGAAGGCGAGTAGTCACACAACATACTGAGGTACTCTGGACCACTTTTTGGAGCAGATGTGCATTTGTGGAGCTAAGTAATGATCTTCTGCATACTCATTTTGATTTAAGGCCCAGTGATAGCAAAAGGGCAATTAAGGAAATGTGGGCCTTGACCATTTAGTAGCAGCTTTGTCGGCTGGCTGTATCAGGATGCTGATTTCTGTTTGAAAGTGTAGCATTGGCAAGATTTTTAATTTGTTCTCACTGTAAAAATGCCAGGATTTATTTTCTCAGGGCTTGCACAATTTGTTCTTGGGGCTGTTGCTTAAAAGCTAGACACCTACGTACACCGTTAGCCTTCAGTTCAGTTCAAAGTAAATCAAAGGAGTTGGTTAAAAACATAAATTATATCTGAGTCGTTAGGTAAGAACGGCCACAGTATTAGCGGTCTCATGAAATACCAAGAAAGAAGAATTTGTTACTAATTTTCCTCTTGGTAAGAAGGAGGAATGAAATCTTGCCATAGTGTAGGATCCGCAGAGACTCACCAACTGAAAAGGAGCCCAAGGAGAAGCCCCATGCTCGTAGGGCTGGTTAGTAGAGACTGTTTACCAAAAGAAGCCTCCAGGTGAAAGTTTGTGTCTGATGACGTAAAATCAAAGAGAAACCCACTAAAGTGAAAATGTAGCATAGAATGTAGAAGAGGAAGAGAAAGCATTGAAGAGCAAAGAGTATGACCCAAGAGCATGAAAACCAACAAAAAAGGTACAGTTGAGGAAGAGAAAATGTAGAAGAGCATTAGGAAACTTGCAGCATGAGTATTGCAGAAGCATTTCGGGGACACTGCAGGTCAAGCTCCAAATGATAACCTGACCTGAGAGTATTAGAGGGTTGGAGACTCCACCTTGACCCTGACTGAAGCCCAGGTTTCCTTCAGGCTTTCATTTGCATTATGCCAGATAAAGCCATGCTAAGTGAAGCACTGGTCCTTTATAGCCATAGTATAGTAATCACTGCATGGGGCACCTTCATGAAACGCTTTCTGGGCCACAAAGAGCAGCATGCATTTGCTGTGCTAGGCCTGTAATATTATTACCATTGTGTGCCATACAGCGTTGCTACTAAACAGTTGTTGAGAGATGCTTGCCGTTTGCCCAGCTTTGCCTTGCTAAAAAGATTGCTTGTGCTGGTCACCTTTTCAGGAATCCTCTCTTCTGATCTGAGTATGACCAAGAGTATGGAAACAAACAAGAAAGGTGCAGCTGAGCAATAGAAACTGTAAGAGAGCGTTAGCACACTTGCAAAATGAGTATTGTAGAACCCTTACAGGTTCTACAGTAGTGTGTAGGACACTGCAGGTCAAGGAGAGGCTCAGCAGTGTCCTGTTGCAGCTGGATCTGGTCTATATTTTGGTAGGGGTAGGAATGTGAGGTGAGTAGAAGTTAGTGAATAGCTGGGCGGTGTCATAGCTGTACCGGTGTGACTACTGCAGGTTTGGAGTCTAAAGCCAAAGGATGGAGGAATATGCTCACTTTCGTGGAGTGCCTTGTGTGCACGCAGACTATCGGGAAAGAAAAGCTGAAGTGTTTCAGTGGTCAAAAAGTCATTCTTTCTTTACGTTCATTTGTGAATTTGTTGGAGGAGTATTCCACGTGAGTGTAAAACAGAGGGTCTGCTTTTTTACTGGATAATGAGCTGAGAGAGCGGCTCTGGGCTTGGATTAGAGGAGGCCTCTGATTGCGACCTTGGTTTTTGGAACTATTGTGATAACTTGCAAGAGGTCTCCACGATCTCCAGCCGTGATAGTCATCTGATCATTGGGCAACTAGGTCAGAGAATGACTTTCTGTGTAGTATGCAGAGCGAGTCTGTATTGACCATGTGAAAGGAGATGAGAGACGGTAACCCACAGTATGCGTCTCTGGACGCAATTTTCTGCCTTTCTTGGCTCTGGAGTTTAGAATGTTAGTACGCTTTCGAATAAGGGCCACACAAAATAATTGCTTTCTTCAAAGATGTAAAACGGTGTGAGGCAAGCTGGATTACTCTCGTCTGCTGTCTTGCTGGAACCTCTTTAGGCACGAGACACTAAGGTGCAAAGGGATTAACGTCAAGGAAATTAGGAAAAGGCAATGTCTTCTGTGATCAGAAGAGCTGACCCAACTCCTTGTTACCCAAGTGCCATCTATTCCTTCCAGGTTAAAGATTCCCCAGACAGTGGACCTGCTAGCTGTCGGGGAGCACAATGGAAAAAAAAAAAAAAGAAAAAAAAGGCAACCCTCCCCCGCAAATTGTTGACCACACATCTAGGGAGGACATAAAAGGAAAAGAAAGCCATTGAATAAAGTCTAGGGCTTTGTTTCCTGCAGTTTTTGTGCAGGACAAAAGGACTTTCAGAAGTCCCTTACAGTCAGAAAGCAGTTCTAGAGACAAAAGGTGTAGTCACCCTCTGGAGATTCATTGTAGATAACTGAGCGAGAAGCTCTCCCACTCCAAAAGGCCTGTCACAGAGTGAACATTTGGAACAAACTCTTCTCGGTTATTTAAGTCTGCGACGTCTTCTGGCAAGTTCTTATGGCCACTGCGCCTTGAAAATCCATGTGGAATGTTTTCCGAGAGTGTGGTGAAAGAAGCCCTGGGAAACTCCAGGACACAGTTTGCTTCAAGAGCATCGTGTGTGGAGTTTTCTTTTAGCCTGAGATGGATTGTCATGGATTTTCAGAATGTGTGTTAGTTTCCACTGAAAGAAATTCGTTGAGAGAGACTGAGCTAATACTCTTTTGGAAATTAATGTGTGTGGAGTATTAGAAGATGACAACTTGTAATGTGCCTCATCTGATGAAGTACAGCATTGATTTCCAGGAAATTTGAGGCAGAACGTGTTCAGTGTATGACGCTTTCTGGTCTTTTCAGTCTAACCCTTAACGATGAGATGCATAACAGGTGGAATTGGTGCAGAATTCATCGACATTCTACAGTCGTCCTTTCTGAAGGCTTTTATCCTTTCAGTGGCTTGCAGTGGATTTCCTTTCCTTAAAGAATTAGCCAGTCGGAATATCTGGCCCTCCTCCACTCCACACAAAAGGAAGATGGCTTTCCACGGAGTCTGCATTGAGGAGCACCGTTCAGTGCAGAACTGCTAAGAACACACAGTGAAGATGGTGTTTTGTTGTACTTCAAGCCAGGGAGCTCACTAGCAGCATCTCTGGAAAGATGCCAAGATAGGAAGTTCCTCTACATTTTCCTTTTCTCTTTCTTCAGAATAGATGCTCCGGCTTGTCAGTATCGTGACAAGTGGGTTTTACTCTATAGCTGTTTTTTTAGAACAAGCAACCCTTTGGGTTCTGGTAATGTCTAATTGGCCCTTTGTAGCTGAACTACTATAAAAAGCACGGGGAAGGAACAACTTTGCGGATGATGTGGTTAACAGATACACAGAGCAAGAGATTAGAGGGAAAAATCCATGGCTTTTGCTGCTGTCACCTACACTGCAGGTGAAAGGGTTCAGATTCTCTCCAACACCCCAAAGCTGCTCTGGCCCCCTACAGAGAATTGCAGGTCAAGCAAAGGTGAGGTAATGTTTCCACTGCTCTGAGCTGACCTCTGTAGTTGAGTGCCAAACATTTCTCTTCATCTAGAGTACTCAAAGGGAGTTCTTGACGTTTCCCCCAGTTGCTCCTACAGCTGTTGCTAAGCCTGTGGCTTTCTGTGTAGCATCTGTAGTGTTTTATTTTTCTACCAGGTGCATCTCAGTTAGCACGGATGATTTCACAGAGCAGTCTGCAGAGGCTCAGCAAGTAAATGGTTATGACATTTGTTTGTCTAGGAGGTTAGACCTCTCTCTTTGTATGTGGCCTAGCACCCATTGCTGGAGGATCTGTCTGCCTCAGAGCCTCTACTATCTCCGTCCCTGTGACACTCGTACTGCATTAGCCCCCTGCCCCCACTGCTTTACAGGGTGGGCGCTGAAGCACAGAAAGAGTGAGTCATTTGCTTAATACTAGAAGAAAGGCTGCAACAGATCAACCCATGATTGCCATTTTGTTCTCAAATCACAAGCCAGTGCCTAATCCCAGCTCTGTTACCGCAACTCTGTCATCCCACGCCTTAGCCCAACTCTCTGCAGTCGAGGCGCGAAGACTGAAATAACAGCTACTGAACAGCATGGAGCCCTTCTGTAAGCAACAAAGTAATAAAGCAGTCTGCGTAGAGTCCATTTTTCCCCACGGGCAAAGTCTGCTGATACCTCCAGGTCTCTCTGTGAGAACTCTTGTCAGACTCGGTGGCTGTGATGATGGTGACTGGGCCCTGTGGAGGCGCTCCTCCTCCTCCTCCTCGGAATTGAATACATTTTAATGAACAACTCATACCAAAAGGAGGGAAGCCTTAGAAAAGAGAAGGAACTATTGCCCGTGGTGCAAACTCTCTCTCCAAGCCTTCTATTCCTCTGCTCTGCTGGCCGTCATTGTCACGGTTGCAGGTGTGGAGTCGCGTCTGTAGTCTGGTCCCGTAATGACGGCTCTGCTGTCACTCCTTTTGCTATTCAATCTCCTCCTGCCCTCCTGTCTGTGTCTCCCTCTAGCCTCTTCAGTTCCGTTCAACCACTAACTTTGGAAGGTACATTTAAAATGTCACTGTACTTCATGTGGCTAAAACTAAGCTGTCTCTTGATTGGAAACGGACTGGAAGCCTGAGCAGCAAATAACAACGCGTTGCCAATAAGTTGCGTGGAAACCCCGTTCTTGTTTTGGCCAACTGACTAAGGTGGAGACACGTGGGTCGTCTAAGGCCATCTCAGGCAGTCAAGCGCAGCCACGTTAAAGTCGTACAGTCACTTGCTATCGCTACACAGGATTGCCTCCCAGTGCCTGGAGCCCGTTCTTAGAAGTTTTTCCAAGAGTTCTGTTTCTAGGTAATGTGACTAAGTCTCCTCCTTTATGAGTGTCGCCCTGTGGTTATGCTTCAGGAAAGACGCCCTGAGACTCACGCAGAGCTATACTGTACCATTTCTTTACAAATCCCCCTTGTCAATACTGAGAGTGGTTTGAGATGTTTTTCTCCATCATATTCTAAATGGGGCTTTTTTTCTTGTCTTGCAAGCGGGGAAAGGGACGCACTGCTTTTTTCAAGCTTTGCCTATTGTCAGGAGTTCAAATAACCAAGGAAGAAACTTTTTCCTGCTGACACGGCAAGGCGAGATAAAGAACGTGTAGAGCAGTAAAGTACAGTACTAAAGCTGTTCCACAATTTCCGTCGCTCACTCTTTCCATAACTGCAATAGCTGCAATAGCTGCTACAATTGCACATAATTGCACAATGCAGACTTGCTGTAGAGTTTCCCGGGGAGAAGCTGGGCTGTTCTTTACACGTGCGGTTGCGCTAGCATAGCCTGTGGACGCATCATGTGCACAGGCTGGTATTATGTCAGTTCTCGGACCTTTTGAATGAGTTTGTGTAAGGGAAGGGGAACAGCCTGGCACTGCTCCTGTGATAAAGCAAAAGTGTCCTGTCTCCAGAATTACTCACTTGTGCAAGTGCTCTTTTGGGAAGCTATTTATGTATCTGTTTTAAAAAGTCATCCTTCTGCTACTTAATTTGGTTATTCTGAGTGGGCTGTGGATGTCTTGGAAGAGATCAGCTGGTTACAATACCAAAGGCGCTTCATGTTTTTCCACTGTTCCCTCTTGACCTGGAGGCATAGGGATGGATAGTCCATGTTTGAGGTTACCCTCTATAAAACGGGACAGGCACAACATTTGGCAGTGACATAAAGCACAAAGCAGCAAACTCGGAAACTGTCTGTGAAGACGGCGCTTGCAGGATCAGGGAGCAGTTTGTAAGTTCTTAGAAAGTATTCCAATGCTCTTTCAGAATAAGAAGCTAACCTCATGTGAGAAATTCACTCTGTAGGGAAATTAAAATGCTAAAAAGAAATTGAGTCGGGCTAACAGGTAGCTTTTGCGTTCGCACTTGTGTTGAAGAAGTACCTTATCGGGCTGGCGAGTGAAGGAGTAAAAGCATAAGAGCAAAATTTAAAAAAATCTTGGTGGAGAGGTAGAAGATGTGCAGGCTCAGCAGCTTGTAGAATATGCTATTGACTGTAAAGCATATGAATATTTTCCTAAATTATTTATTGTTATCAGCAGTTGTTTTCTTTCTCTGTAGGAAGGCCATACGTATTTGTGCCTCATCCTTGCAAAACAGGACCTGTTCTTAAAAGGAAAAAAACACCTAGAGAGTTGTTAGAGCGGTACTGTGCTGTCTGTAAAGCAAGCACAGCATACGCTTACTGTTGGTGGTGTTCTCTGCCCTGGAGCTGTGTAGAAAGAGGTTCATTTAGCAGTCACAAACGTGGGGGAATGCCTCCTGCTGGCCATTCATGGCACTCCTGTGCTTAAATCCCAGGCTTAGATCCTAGCTCTCCAGGTTGAGTCCAATCAACCGGGGGGGGGGGATTTGTTTTCACCACCAGAAAGCTACTTCTTCACAGAAACATTGCTTAACGTTAGTGACTAATCTTTACTCGTGTTAGCCTCTGACATTTACTAATATTACCCTTTCAGTGACATTCTAGTAGAGCTAGGAAGACTTTGTGCTGTGGCTGACTTGACCAAGCCAAGCATGAGTTTACCTTCGGATAAAAATCAAGCAGCCTGGGTCCACTAGCATCTTCTCATGGATTTATCAGTCTTGTTAGAAGCGTACACTTGGTACAGTTTAAATTGGACATGGACCGGTATTTATTTTGACAATGATACTTCAAATCTAGTCCCAAGATATTTGAAACCTAGCTATACGGGGTGGGGCGGGGAAAGGTGAAAGTAATTGTTATCACAAAAGAACTCACTACATTAGTGATTGCTTACCTGAGCTGTGGGGGACTAAGAGGCAAGGACTGATTTACAATCGGCATGGCTCTTAAATAGCCTCTGCTGGTTCTGCGTTGTAAGGCCATTGCCTTTTCTTGATGACTTAACGCTTTAATGTTAATTTTTGGAAGTGTCTTAATTTTTTTTTCTCTTCCCCGTTGCAGACCAATCTGAAAAGTCCAATCGTTCTGCCTAATGGGAGAGTTCCTTTCTGGGCAGCTGTGTTAAGCATTCTGGGGGGGGGGAGGAGGGGGGATCTTCTTGGTGGTGGTGGTGGTTGTAATTTTTTCCAATGGAGTCTTAGATTAGGTAACTATAACTTGCAATGCTTGCCATCGCATGTAAATCCAGCAAAGTAGTCACAGACAGACCCTGCTATTACTTTGAATGGGAGGACAGGTGGCATTTTGGGGGGGGGGGGGTGCCGCCCGAGGAATTCCTGCTGGGATTTAAATCTCGCCGCATGGTTGCGTGAGTGTTCGGTGCACCTATAGGACGGTTATTGCCCAATCTACAGAAGCAAAGCTGCTTTGTAAAAGGGGTTCGAGATTGTCCGAATCGTGGAAGTGTTAGCTTCCTCCCTCTTTACTGCTTTTCCCTTTTCAGAGGAGCTACTTATCCTTCTTTTGTCTGTTCTCTTGTTTCTGTTCCTTTCTTTGTGCCATAACATATCAATATATGTCCACAGTTTGATATATGTAAATAGTTTGATAAATCCGTTTACTTGTTAAGCACTGTATTTGTTAATCAAATCCATTTGTTAATAGTAGGAACGCCTATACCGACACCCCAAATTTGTTGTATCTGTTAGGGCTCAATAAACTGTCTCAGATGCCTAAGAACTGGTTGGGCACTCAGTCATTCCGTGACCTGTCTAGGTCCCTCTCAATGGCAGCCTGCCCCGTTCAGCCCTGGGCCCACATTTCCCTTGTTCCCGCTTCTACTCTTACTGAAACAAGAGCACATCATCTTTATGCTCCTGGCATCCCTTGCAAGCATCGAGCCTAGAGGAGCTTTGGCTGTGTCAGAGGAACTGCTTCCCTACTTGCCTGGACAATAGTTCTCAATTCCTCCTTTGCAGCCTCTCCCTGCTTCCCATGGCTGTGTGCTGCCTTTTTGCATTAGAGCTCATGCCTGAGTTCCCTCTTTAGCCACCCTGTCTCCTGAGATGTCTGCTTGGTTTCCTGGGTGCTGTAGAAATAGTCCAACGCTAGGTTTCCAAGGAGCAGAGTCTCATGCACATATAACAGCAAAATTATTTATTTATTTAAATGACGGTAGAGCATAGTAAGAGCTGGAGCTGGGTACCCCAAACAAAGACATTCTGGGGTAATTCTACCCTTGACAGCTTGGTTTCCCTGCCTGCCAGGGAAGGTCTCCTCCAATCTTGTTTCCTGAGTCGGTGCTCGCTCTCCTTCTGATTGGTGTCTGTCTCCTTTGCACAGGTCCTGGCCTACATCCCAGGCTGGTTACCATGTCCTTGTTTCCTACCAGTCCCTTATCTTCCCAAAGCTCAACCACAAGCCAGGTGCATCCCATCTGGTCTCCTGCACTCCACTTGGTCTCCTGGGTAGTGAGTTTTGTATCTGTATTAGCTGGCTTTAATTGCTTTTGCAGTTCCATCATCAGCAATGTCACATCGTCAGCAATTTCTGGAGTTCCTGGACAGTTCGGCCTTGAGGCCTGCAGGCTTCGTCTACTTTAGGCACTTACGCTAAGGAAGAGTCAGGCCGATGCTAAGCTGAAGCTAACTCAGCTACACTTTCCTTCTCTAACAGTGCTGAAGCTAAAGCAGTTGCGATTTCCTTCTCTGACACTGGAACTGGGTATCAGCATGGGCCATTCTGGAGCTTGGAGGCTGCTGGCCTGAAAGACCTGCCAGCTTTCTGGAGCCCTTCAGAGCTGCCTCCCATGGGATTCCTCCACCAGTCCCCCCAGGAGGCCCAAGTCTGCTCCTCTCACATCCACAGTCTGCACTCTGCTGCTCTTCTTCCTCACTCCCCTCAGAAGCACAAGCTCCACTGCCTCATGGCCACTGCAGGCAAGGCTGACACAGCTGATCACATGCCTGCTGGGTTCTTGCTGGTTGGCAAGTTCCAGGTCCAGGTGATTACAATCCCTGGATTTTCCTGGTGAGCATCTTCCTGCTCCCCATTTCAGCCCCTCACCTGCCAAATGAAATAACAAAGACAGACAGTACTTGAACACCCAAAGGACCTGAGACACGCAAATGCGGGACGCGACTCTAGTATCTGTCCAGGTCCCGCACACCTTTCCAGCTTTACTCCTGCAGCAAACTTGGCTTCCACACAAGCCGGGAAATACAAAACCCATCAAAAGCAAAGAAAGGCACGACATGAGCTTTGCTCGCACTCTCCCTCAGCGCCCAACTCTCTTCTCTAAAGCACTACGCCAAAAGGTCTTTACCCAGGGAGGTCAAGGCCTCATCATTGTCCCCACTCCCGGCCCTGTAGAGCTCCTTCTGCTCTTCTTCCAACTCCTTCCGCTCGTCCGCCGAGAAGCTGGCCGCGACAGCTTCCAACGTTGCAAGGGCCTGGCACAAAAATGAAAAACTCGGATGCTGCTGAACAGCAACAACAGCCAGGCTCTTGCTCCAGCTCCACAGCAAGGTTTGCCTCTGCAGGCCTCAACAAGGCAGACATTGCTTCTGGCACCTATCAACATCGTACCGACAGGATGACCCAGCTTCAGGGCTGCCTCCAAAGACTCTCGTTCTACACCAGCTTCCATACTAAGCTCTTCTGCCTTGGCCCTGACAGAGAACCAAAGCAAGCTGCTTCTCCCAACTGTCTCCACTGCATGCCTCCAAAGCAAAGCAATACAATCCGCTCGAGCACCTACAGCGGCAGAGATGCTGCTGCCAGCCACACACAGCCTACCATTAGCCTTGCTCCCTCCCAGAGCGGGAGCTGCAGATGCTGGTGCTGAGCAGGTTCCCACCCACAACCCCACCCCAAAGGCGTAATCCAGACTGGTCACAACTGGGAAAAACAGAAAAAAAGTATGCCGAGATGTCTCAACACATGAAAGCACTAAGCTGCTGCACCCAGCACCATGCACCCCAGCCCCTGGAACCCTGCACTGCGACTCCTCACCCTGGCACTGTGTACTCCAGCACCCCACACCCTGGATCTCAGCACCTGGGACCCTGCACCCAGCACCCACCTCCAGGCACCCGGCAGCCAGCAACGTGCACCTCACCTCAAAGGATCCTGCAGCCAGCACCATGCATCCCAGCACCTGTCACCCTGCACCCAGCAGTGAGCACCCACCTCCCGGTACTCTGCAGCCAGCAATGTGCACACACCTCCCAGCACCCTGCACCCAGAAAATGTGCACACACCTCCCGGCACCCAACACCCGGGTCCTGCCCCCGGAGCCCGCCCGCCCCCCAGCACGGCCGCACAGCAGTGCTCCCCGCCCAGCCCCCGCCCGGGCCCCGGCCCCAGCTGCGCTCCCCGCAGCCTGGCCCAGCTGCCAGGGCTCCCCTGCACCCGGCCGCCCTCTGAGCTGCACCCTCCAGCCTTCGCCTTCCGCCACCACTCGCCTCTGCCTGCTGCACACACGTCCCGCCAGCACATTGCCCACCATCGCATTTCCCCGCACCTCCAGCATCCTCTTGCAGCCCACCAGCTCTCAGAGGCATGCACAGCTCCGGCGTCCCTCCAGGCCCCCTTCCTCTCCCAACTCCCTGCTTGGCTCAGGGAAGAAAGCATCCTGCTGCCACCACCTCGCGCCGGACTGAAGAGCCCAAAAGCCAAGAGGAGGAAACCAGCGTAGGCAAGCACATGACCAGCACTGAGCCCCGGCAGCAGCTCAGGAGGAAAGAAAACGCACAAGAGGACATGTCTGAGGAGCTTGTCTCTCGACCGGAGCTCCTTGCCACCTCCAGAGTCAATGGCAACAAGGAGGCCCCCCCACAAGACAATTTTGGCTTGGAGGCATCTCCAAGACATCTACTGCAGGACAAATTACCCTCCACATCTGCAGCTGCTGGAGGTGTTGGGAGGCAAAGACAGCCCCACCGCAGAAAAAGGCATTACAGCCTTCTCTGTGTTCTGCAGCCCCAGCAAGAGGCTGCCTCAGTGGAGGGGCTCTTCCCCAAATCCACTGATCAGGCAACTGCCCACCAGGCCATGGCCCACCTGATGTCTCAGCATTAACCTTGACAAGTTGGCTTCCCATGGAACGCTCCATGCAGCCTGAAATGGCAGACCTGAAAAATACCTATATTCTGCTTGTGCTGCGAGGGAGGAGAACATCTCACCAAAGGAGCAGCAGGCTGCACCATCCACCAAGCTGGCAGCGGACACTGGCTGCATGTCCCGGGCCTTCTATTACTAACCGGCACGAACCGTTCTACTTCTCTGCACAGCTTGCAGCAGCTCTTCTCTATATTCAGGAACGTGAAACAAGCGACAAGTTTTTCATCTACACAAAGCTACTGGAGTCCTGGGGAGTAACTGCCAAGGGGCTGCAGTTGTGCTGGTAGATGAGAAGCGCCCCAGGGCAAAGAGCTCGCACCTTCTACCGTGCTTCTGTGGCTGTGGCACACCCACCCACACATGTAGCCCCAGAGACACCATGCATAGGGACCCAGGGCCCAATGCCCCCAGGTAGGGACCCAGGTGTCTGGGGCCCTGCTCCCCCTGGGGACTCAGGCATCTGGGTTCCTGCTCCCCTCATGCATCCAGCTGTCCAGGTCCCTGCTCCCCCCAGGGAAACAGGCATCTGCCTCACCTCTACCCCCCCAACAGGGACCCAGGTGTCCGGGACCTGATTTCCCCCAACAGGGACCCAGACATCTGGGGCCTGATTCACCCTACCCCGCAAGGGACCCAGGTGTCCGGGGCCCCTCTCCCTGCCCAGGGATCCAGCTGTCTGAGTCCCCACTCCCCCAGGGACCCAGGACTAGGGGTCCCCGCTTCCCATAGGCACCCAGATGTCTGGGTCACCTCTGCCCCCAGGGATCCAGGCGCCTGGGTCGCTGCTTTCCCAGGAACCCAGGTGTCTGGGGCCCTGCTCCCCCCGAGGACTCAGGCATCTGGGTTCCTGCATTTTTGTACCAAAAAAAAAACAACTTTCCAACCCAACCCACTTTACTGCCTCATTGCCCAAATGACCCATGGGGCACAGCCATCCCTGCTCCCACCTCCTCCTGAGCAGTAACCCTCCTCCTGCCCCATGGCCTCCCCTGACCCATAGCCCCCTGCTCTCCCTTTGCCACCTTGCTATACCCTTGGTGTGCCCCCAGAGTTGCTGAGCCCTCTAATGTCCCTTGTGTCTCTACACATCCTCCTTGTGATCTCATGTCCCTTACATAAATCCGTCTTCCTTTTGTCTCTACATACCTTTCGTGGGTTCTCATGTCCCCTGTATACTCCTGTGTCCCTTGTGTCCCTACATATTCTCCACGTGCTCCCATGCTCCTTGCATACTCCCACATCCCTTCTGTCTCTCCATATCCTGGATGTGGTCTTATGTCTCCTGCGCCCTCCCATGTCCCTTCTGTCTCTCCATAGCCTCCATGTCCTCTCATGTCTCCTGCATAATCCCATGTCCCTTGTGTGTCTACACATCCTAGATGTGGTCTTATGTCTCCTACCTGCTCCCATGTCTCCTGTGTCTCTCCATATCCTGGATGTTGTCTTCTGTCTCTGGCATACTCCCATGCCCCTTCTGTCCTTTCATATCCTCCATGTCCTCTCCTATCTCCTGCCCCCAACCATGTCCCCGCTGTCCCTACATAGCCTCCACATCCTCTCATGTCTCCTTCGCCCTCCCATGTCCCTTGTGTCTCTCCGTATTCTCCATATCGTCTCTTGTCTCCTGCACCCTCCCATGCCCCTTCTCTCCCTACATATCCTCCATATCCTCTCATGTCTCTTCCATAATCCCGTGTGCCTTGTGTCCCTACATTACCTCCATGTCCTCTCATGTCTCCGGCATACTCCCGTGTCCCTTCTGTCTCTCCATATCCTGGATGTTGTCGTCTGTCTCTTACCCCCTCCCATGTCCCTTCTGTCTCTCCATATCCCCGATGTTGTCTTCTGACTCTTGCCCCCTCCCATGTCCCTTCTGTCTCTGCATATCCTCCATGTCCTCTCATGTCTCTTACAGAAACCCGTGTGCTTTGTGTCCCTACGTAACCTTCATGTCCTCTTATGTCTCTTCCATGCTCCCATGTCTCCTGTGTCTCTCCATATCCTGGATGTTGTCTTCTGTCTCTGGCATACTCCCATGCCCCTTCTGTCCTTTCATATCCTCCATGTCCTCTCCTATCTCCTGCCCCCAACCATGTCCCCGCTGTCCCTACATAGCCTCCACATCCTCTCATGTCTCCTTCGCCCTCCCATGTCCCTTGTGTCTCTCCGTATTCTCCATATCGTCTCTTGTCTCCTGCACCCTCCCATGCCCCTTCTCTCCCTACATATCCTCCATATCCTCTCATGTCTCTTCCATAATCCCGTGTGCCTTGTGTCCCTACATTACCTCCATGTCCTCTCATGTCTCCTGCATACTCCCGTGTCCCTTGTGTCTCTCCATATCCTGGATGTTGTCTTCTGTCTCTTACCCCCTCCCATGTCCCTTCTGTCTCTCCATATCCCCGATGTTGTCTTCTGACTCTTGCCCCCTCCCATGTCCCTTCTGTCTCTGCATATCCTCCATGTCCTCTCATGTCTCTTACAGAAACCCGCGTGCTTTGTGTCCCTACGTAACCTTCATGTCCTCTTATGTCTCTTCCATGCTCCCATGTCCCTTGTGTCTCTCCATATCCTGGATGTTGTCTTCTGTCTCTGGCATACTCCCATGCCCCTTCTGTCCTTTCATATCCTCCATGTCCTCTCCTATCTTCTGCCCCCAACCATGTCCCCGCTGTCCCTACATAGCCTCCACATCCTCTCATGTCTCCTTCGCCCTCCCATGTCCCTTGTGTCTCTCCGTATTCTCCATATCGTCTCTTGTCTCCTGCACCCTCCCATGCCCCTTCTCTCCCTACATATCCTCCATATCCTCTCATGTCTCTTCCATAATCCCGTGTGCCTTGTGTCCCTACATTACCTCCATGTCCTCTCATGTCTCCTGCATACTCCCGTGTCCCTTCTGTCTCTCCATATCCTGGATGTTGTCGTCTGTCTCTTACCCCCTCCCATGTCCCTTCTGTCCCTACATATCCTCCATGTTCTTTCATGTCTCCTGTGCCCTCCCATGTCCCTTCTCTCCCTACATATCCTCCATATCCTCTCATGTCTCCTGCATAATCCTGTGTGCCTTGTGTCCCTACATTACCTCCATGTCTTCTCATGTCTCCGGCATAATCCCATGTCCCTTCTGTCTCTCCATATCCCTGATGTTGTCTTCTGACTCTTGCCCCCTCCCATGTCCCTTCTGTCTCTGCATATCCTCCATGTCCTCTCATGTCTCTTACATAAACCCGTGTGCTTTGTGTCCCTACGTAACCTTCATGTCCTCTTATGTCTCTTCCATGCTCCCATGTCCCTTGTGTCTCTCCATATCCTGGATGTTGTCTTCTGTCTCTGGCATACTCCCATGCCCCTTCTGTCCTTTCATATCCTCCATGTCCTCTCCTATCTTCTGCCCCCAACCATGTCCCCGCTGTCCCTACATAGCCTCCACATCCTCTCATGTCTCCTTCGCCCTCCCATGTCCCTTGTGTCTCTCCGTATTCTCCATATCGTCTCTTGTCTCCTGCACCCTCCCATGCCCCTTCTCTCCCTACATATCCTCCATATCCTCTCATGTCTCTTCCATAATCCCGTGTGCCTTGTGTCCCTACATTACCTCCATGTCCTCTCATGTCTCCTGCATACTCCCGTGTCCCTTGTGTCTCTCCATATCCTGGATGTTGTCTTCTGTCTCTTACCCCCTCCCATGTCCCTTCTGTCCCTACATATCCTCCATGTTCTTTCATGTCTCCTGTGCCCTCCCATGTCCCTTCTCTCCCTACATATCCTCCATATCCTCTCATGTCTCCTGCATAATCCTGTGTGCCTTGTGTCCCTACATTACCTCCATGTCTTCTCATGTCTCCGGCATAATCCCATGTCCCTTCTGTCTCTCCATATCCCCGATGTTGTCTTCTGACTCTTGCCCCCTCCCATGTCCCTTCTGTCTCTGCATATCCTCCATGTCCTCTCATGTCTCTTACAGAAACCCGTGTGCTTTGTGTCCCTACGTAACCTTCATGTCCTCTTATGTCTCCTGCATACTCCCATGTCCCTTCTGTCTCTACATATCCTAGATGTGGTCTCATGTCTCCTACCTGCTCCCATGTCCCCTCTGTCTCTTCATATCCTCCATGTTCTTTCATGTCTCTTGCATACTCCCATGTCCCTTCTGTCTCTACATATCCTAGATGTGGTCTCATGTCTCCTACCTGCTCCCATGTCCCCTCTGTCTCTTCATATCCTCCATGTTCTTTCATGTCTCCTGCATAATCCCATGTGCCTTCTGTGTCTACACATCCTAAGTGTCCTCTCATGTCTCTTGCCCCCTCCCATGTCCCTTGTGTGTCTGTATATCCTCCATGTCCTCTCCTATCTCCTGCCCCCTCCCATGTCCCCTCTGTCCCTACATAGCCTCCACATCCTCTCATGTCTCCTTCGCCCTCCCATGTCCCTTGTGTCTCTCTGTATTCTCCATATCGTCTCTTGTCTCCAGCCCCCTCCCATGTCCCTTGTGTCTCTACATATCCTAGATGTGCTCTTATGTCTCCTGCCTGCTCCCATGTCCCCTGCGTCTCTGCATAACCTCCATATCCTCTCAAGCCTCTCACAGCCTCCCATGTCCCTTCTGTCTCTCCATGTCCTCCATGTCCCCTCTTGTCTCCTGCCCCCTCCCATCTCCCTTCTCTCTCTACATATCCTATGTCTCCCTTGTTCCCCAGACCCTCCTGTGTCCCTTCTGTCCCTACAGAGCCTCCCTTCGCTCTCATGTCCCCTGTGTCCTGCCGTTTCCCCCGGCTCCCCACTCGTCCCCCTTCTCCCTCCGTCTCCCCCGTGTCCCCCCCGGCCCCCCGGGCACTGCCGCCGCTGCCCGAGCCGCTGCCTCCTGCCGGACGCCGGGGTCGCCGCGAGCGGCGGCGCTGCCCGGAGCCGCGGGGGGGGCTCGGCGGCTGCCGGCGGCCGCTGCCCCTTCGGCGGGGGCGGGACCCCGCGGGGCCCCGCGCTGCCGCCCGGACCCGGACCCGGACCCGGACCCCGACCCGGCCCCGGACCAGGCCGCGGCCCCGGCCCCGGCCCCGGCCCCGGCCCCGGACCGCAACCCGGACCCCGAGCAGGCCCCGCTCAAGGACCCCAATCCGGACCCCGACCCGGCCCCAGCCCCACACCGCAACCCGGACCCCGGCCCGGCCCCGCTCAAGGACCCCAACCGGGACCCCGATCCGGCCCCAGCCCCGCTCAAGGACCGCAACCTGGACCCCGATCCCGCCCCGGACCGGGACTCGGACCCCAACCCGCACCCCGGCCCCGGCCCCGGCCCCGCCTCCTGCCGCCCGCGCGCTCCCGCTGCCGCCCCGGGACCCCGCTGCCCACCCCGGCCCCGGCCCCCAACCCGGCCCCGGCCCGAGCCAGCCGCGGAGCCCCGCCAGGAGACGCGACCTGCCCCCGCCCATGGCGGGCGCCGCCCCCAAACCTCGCTCCCTCGCTCGCCGGGGCCCCTCGTCGCCGCCGCACGCCAACGCCTGGACGCCCCGGCCCCGCGGTCCCTCGTCGCCTGCGTCCCCTGACGCCTGGGCCGCGCCGACGCCGCCGCTCCTCGGACGCCGCCGCTCCCGGCTCCTCCGGCTCCTCCGGCTCCTCCGACGCCGCCGCTCCCGGCACCTGGGGCTCCCTCGGACGCCGCCGTTACCGGCTCCTCCGGCTCCCTCGGACGCCGCTGTTGCCGGGACACCGCGTTCTGCGACGCCGCCGTTACCGACACTCCTGGCGGCTCCTCCGACGCCGCCTTTGAGGGACACCGGGCTCCCTCGGACGCCTGGCATCGGGCACGTCCTGGGGCAGCACAGGCAGATCCCGGGGCAGCATCACGCTGCAGGTGCCAGCGCAGATGCCAGGACAGGATGCTGGGGCAGGTGCAAGGCATGATCCTGGGGCAGGATCGCATGCTCCAGATTCCTCTGGAGTAGACATCTGAATGTAGGGTTTGGGGAGGGGGAATGAATGGCAGGCTAAAGGAGGTCCCGTTCAACTCCAAAATCTGCCTGCTCAGTCCAGCTGTGGGATGTACACAAGAGCGCAGAGAGTCCATGTCTTAAGAGCAGAAGGCAGGGCCCCTTGAGCTGCTCCAAGACTGCATTTCCCTTCTGCCACAAGTTTAACCCACCTCGGTCCTGCTGCTGGTTGTACATTGTTCTTCTGCCACTGGAACAGTTGAGAGACCATGAAAGGCAGTTTTGCTGGCCAGCTCTATTTCCCTGACGTGAAAAAAGGGAAACAAATCCCATGAACTAGAGAAAGAAAAATGAGTGAGAGTATCGGAGCTTCCAGGACAGTGGTCTTGTTTTACAGCGACTGACGTATTCTTCCCCTCCTTGAAGGTGTATCGCAAAGGATTCTCTCTTTGCTCTCTCACTCGCTACACAATTGGTTTTCCTAACTTGTCCCATTCCAGGGCCTGTGATTGTCTTGGCATTCCTCTCTGCTCAGAGGATTCTCTGCAGCTTGTGGGAAGGATGTTGCCAGCCAGGAAGTTAGCTCTGTTCTTCCCTCAGAAACTGCTGCTTGGATGTTCCCCTGATTCTCCAAACTGCGGAAAGAGCTGGAGCTACATATCGTCTGGGTGCTCTCATGTCCCTTGCATATTCCCGTGTCCCTTGTGTCCCTACATAGCCTCCCGTGCTGCAAAGGACCCACAGAGCCAAGGTGTCACCACACGGCACTTGTACAGGGTCCCGACTCCCCTGGACAACAGCCTTCAGGGACTTGCTGAAAAAGCCCTCCCTTCACGAGCTGCCCTGCGTTCACCCTCCCACGCCGTTTGCTTTCTGTCGCGAGCACAGCTTTCCACTCTCGCCTGGCTTCTCCAGATCTTCCTGATGAGCATCTTCCTGCCCCCCGTTTCAGCCCCTCACCTGCCAAACAGAAAAACAAAGCCAGGCATTACCTGGACTCGCAAAGGACCTGGCAGCTTCACAGACATCAGGGGCTGTTGGGGGGAAAAGCACTTTGGAAGTCTTTTGCAGAGCTCAAAGGACAAAGTGGGCACAAGGAAAAGCAGGAGCAAGCGGTGCTTTGGGCAGCAGCCCAGAGCACCGCAGGGCAGCCGGGCAGCCGCTTTCCCAGAGGGAAAAAAAAGCTCGAGCAGCTCCAAAATGCTCTTTGCATCCACCTCCAGCAGCCCCAAATGGCAGCTGGCCACGTCCCGCGCCCCTTTCCAGCTTTACTCCTGCAGCAAACTTGGCTCCCACACAAGCCGGGAAATACAAAACCCTTTCTTCAAAAGCAAAGAAAGGCACGACATGAGCTTTGCTCGCACTCTCCCTCAGCGCCCAACTCGCTTCTCTAAAGCACTCAGCAACGTGCACGCACCTCCCGGCACCCTGCACCCAGCACCCAGGTCCTGCCCCCGGAGCTCGTCCGCCCGCCCCCCTGGCACGGCCGCGCCGCCGCCGCCGCTGCCTCTGCCTCTGCCTCTGCCTCTGCCTCTGCCTCTGCCTCTGCCTCTGCCTCTGCCTCTGCCGCTGCCTCTGCCGCTGCCTCTGCCTCTGCGCGGGGAGGATTTCTGCCCCCGCCCCCGCACAGCCCCCGGCCCCGGCCCCGGCTGCGCTCCCCGCGAGTCGCGGCCGCCCCGACAGCTACACCGAACCACAGCCCCGAAAGGTTGGGCGCTGTCAAGGAGAAGTATCCCACAACATTTTGCATGCATACGGCAGCGCAGCTTTCCACAACACGGCAGCGTACCTGTGGAGGTAAAGCTCCTTTCAAGAAACAAGCAGTTGCTGTAGGAGGCCTTAATGGTGCGCCTAACACTTACCCAGTTGGACGGGCGAAATGAATACTCTCCAATGGACGTAGCATTGGAGGTCTTGCTGTTCTTGGGCGCAATGAATAGTCTGGGAATAGATATTCTGCAAGGAGAGTCTGGCCTAGATAGCTGGGGTACGTGGGAAATCGGTAGTCCTCCAGTGACAGGACAAACTCATCTCCGTAGGATTAAGCCTAGGACTCTCCTACGAAGAGCCCCACTCCTGCCCAACAGCAAACCAGTCAACATTGCTCAGTAGACGCTCCCTGCTCCTGTCACAAAACCTGTGACAGAATTACTCCCACAATTACAGCAACGGAGTATTCTAGGGGAAAAAAAAACCCTCTTGGGTTTTGCAGGTCACTCATTGCTGGACTCAGGAGGCTGGCGAGACCTCTGTACGATGTGCTGACGAACAAGGCGGTCTGGACCTGGCAAGCAAACCATCAGGAAGCATTAGCTGCTTTAAAGGCGGAAAGTGTCACTTACCAGTGTACGGGGCCGATCCACCCCACACCCCCAGCTACGCTACATACAGGCATAGGCGATAAGGGCTCGCCGTGGGGATGATGGCAACAAGGTGCGCAAGGTCCAAAGGACTACCCTACTGCCTTTGGCTCTAAATCGCCGCAAGGCTCGCAAGGCTCGAGGGACCCCCCCCTGCCCTGCCCTGCCCTGCCCTGCCCTGCCCTGGAGAAAGTGCTGTTAGCGGCGTCTGAAGGGCTGCTAACTAGCGAGCCATTAAGTCGCGAAAGGGAAGTCAAGTTGTGTGTGCCTGGTGCTGTGTTTCAAACGCGTTTTACCCGGCCAGCCTTTGCGCCTTTGCGCCGGGGGACAGCACAAAGACTGCAGAGCAGCGAGGGGCTTCGTCTGCAGATCCGCGGGGGCGAGAGAGGGGCCGGAGAAAGCGAGCGAGCGAGCGAGCGAGCGGCGAGTGCCGAGCGCCCGGGGACGCCTGCGGAGCGCTGCCCTGCGGCCTCGTCGGCGGGAGCGGCGCCGCTGCCCGGCACGGCGAGAGCGAAGCCGGGCTCGGGGGCCGCGGCGGGCGCGCCCGGCGCCCCGGGAAACCCTGCGGAGGCCGAGCCGCAGCTCTGCCGCGAGAGCGCGGAGAAGCTTTCGCCGAGGCAGTGGCCGGCTCGGCCCCGCTAGCAGAGCTCCGAGCGCTGGAAACGGCCCTGGAGCGAGGCGCCGCCTGTGCCTCGAGGGCCGCGCGTGCTCCGCGGGCCGGGCCCCCCGCTGGCTGGGCAGCTGGCTGAAAAGCAATCGGCAAGTCAGTGGGAGAGAGATGTGTGTGTGTGTGTGGGGGGGGGGACTGCCTGGGAAAAGACTTAGCATAGAGCTCAAGCTCAGAACATCCCCGCAGGACATGTATGTGCCCACCAAACCCCCGCAACCCTGAGGCAAAGTGGAATCAGAGGGCTGCTCCTCCTCTGGCCAGAAGCCATGTATGACCCATTTCTGCGGCAGAACGGCTGGGCAAATGGCTACCGGAATGGCTAGGACCTGCTGGGAGCTTTGATTTATTTCAAGGGGCTGCGAGGAGAGGCTGGCCTGTGACAAAAGCCCCGGCAAAGCACATTGTAGACTCAGGCCATTTTTGTCAAGCGATGGTACAGTGCATGTCGCAGGGACAACAAAAGCTCGCCAGTCTCAGAGAAGGTAAAGTACTCGGGGAAACTTGCCAGGCGGAGTGTATTGGCCCCTCAGGGAGACGAGCGGAAGGCTGGAAACACCTTCTCCCAGGAGTAGAAACAAGGAGTGGTATCGGGGATGTGCCCCCCGCCCGAGCTGCAACTGGTCTAGCAACTGCAGCTGCTTCAGCAGCTGCTTTGCCACTTTTCCCTTGCGCCGAGAACTACCATCCGACAACGGGTCACATTTTAAGAACAAAGAGGTGCACACGTGGTGTGCTTCACGTGGAGTCCCCTGGACTTTGCACCCCCCTCGGCGACCTCCAAGGAAGGGGAGAACAGAGAGGTGGAACGGATGACTGCAAGAGCAGCTACGCCCGAGTGAATCTAGGAATCGCTCTAACGGGCGAATCGCACTTTCCTGTGTGGAAAGTGGCAAGTCGGCTAAAGAAGCGACAAACTGCCATGGGAAGTCCCATAGATAAGGGCCTGATGCCAGGAGCCCCAGCAAGGCCTGTCACAACGGAAGGAAAAGGCATCGCGGAGCTGTGCGTGCGTCTGAGAGCTGGTGGGCTGCAAGAGGATGCTGGAGGTGCGGGGAAATGCGATGGTGGGCAAGTGCTGGCGGGACGTGTGTGCAGCAAGCAGAGGCGAGTGGTGGCGGAAGGCGAAGGCTGGAGGGTGCAGCTCAGAGGGCGGCCGGGTGCAGGGGAGCCCTGGCAGCTGGGCCAGGCTGCGGGGAGCGCAGCTGGGGCCGGGGCCCGGGCGGGGGCTGGGCGGGGAGCACTGCTGTGCGGCCGTGCTGGGGGGCGGGCGGGCTCCGGGGGCAGGACCCGGGTGTTGGGTGCCGGGAGGTGTGTGCACATTTTCTGGGTGCAGGGTGCTGGGAGGTGTGTGCACATTGCTGGCTGCAGAGTACCGGGAGGTGGGTGCTCACTGCTGGGTGCAGGGTGACAGGTGCTGGGATGCATGGTGCTGGCTGCAGGATCCTTTGAGGTGAGGTGCACGTTGCTGGCTGCCGGGTGCCTGGAGGTGGGTGCTGGGTGCAGGGTCCCAGGTGCTGAGATCCAGGGTGTGGGGTGCTGGAGTACACAGTGCCAGGGTGAGGAGTCGCAGTGCAGGGTTCCAGGGGCTGGGGTGCATGGTGCTGGGTGCAGCAGCTTAGTGCTTTCATGTGTTGAGACATCTCGGCATACTTTTTTTCTGTTTTTCCCAGTTGTGACCAGTCTGGATTACGCCTTTGGGGTGGGGTTGTGGGTGGGAACCTGCTCAGCACCAGCATCTGCAGCTCCCGCTCTGGGAGGGAGCAAGGCTAATGGTAGGCTGTGTGTGGCTGGCAGCAGCATCTCTGCCGCTGTAGGTGCTCGAGCGGATTGTATTGCTTTGCTTTGGAGGCATGCAGTGGAGACAGTTGGGAGAAGCAGCTTGCTTTGGTTCTCTGTCAGGGCCAAGGCAGAAGAGCTTAGTATGGAAGCTGGTGTAGAACGAGAGTCTTTGGAGGCAGCCCTGAAGCTGGGTCATCCTGTCGGTACGATGTTGATAGGTGCCAGGAGCAATGTCTGCCTTGTTGTTGAGGCTTGCAGAGGCAAACCTTGCTGTGGAGCTGGAGCAAGAGCCTGGCTGTTGTTGCTGTTCAGCAGCATCCGAGTTTTTCATTTTTGTGCCAGGCCCTTGCAACATTGGAAGCTGTCACGGCCAGCTTCTCGGCGGACGAGCGGAAGGAGTTGGAAGAAGGGCAGAAGGAGCTCTACAGGGCCGGGAGTGGGGACAATGATGAGGCCTTGACCTCCCTGGGTAAAGACCTTTTGGCGTAGTGCTTTAGAGAAGAGAGTTGGGCGCTGAGGGAGAGTGCGAGCAAAGCTCATGTCGTGCCTTTCTTTGCTTTTGATGGGTTTTGTATTTCCCGGCTTGTGTGGAAGCCAAGTTTGCTGCAGGAGTAAAGCTGGAAAGGGGCGCGGGACGTGGCCAGCTGCCATTTGGGGCTGCTGGAGGTGGATGCAAAGAGCATTTTGGAGCTGCTCGAGCTTTTTTTTCCCTCTGGGAAAGCGGCTGCCCGGCTGCCCTGCGGTGCTCTGGGAAGCTGCCCAAAGCACCGCTTGCTCCTGCTTTTCCTTGTGCCCACCTTGTCCTTTGAGCTCTGCAAAAGACTTCCGAAGTGCTTTTTCCCCCAAGAGCCCCTGATGTCTCTGAAGCTGCCAGTTTCCCCATGATGGAGCCCAGGAGCAGCCAGCCGCGAGCCCGCTCCAGCTGCCTGCTCTGGGGAGCAAGCATGGGAGGCTGCCAGGGAGAGGCTCCAGGACAGAGAGTGCTCAGAGCACGGTCCTTCCTGTGCTGTTGGAGGATCGTCTCACCTTGAGTTGCAGGAGTAGGTGGGCTTGTGGAGGCTTTTTGGTCTTGCTGTTGATGGCTGCACCACTACCTTTGGGCAGGCCAGAATATTGCTTTTGCAAGGAGGCACGCAAACATTACCGCTGCTTTGGAAGTGTCTGCAGCACAGCAGGCCTGCTCCACAAAGAGCTGTGTGCTCGCCTGGGTAGTCACATCTTGCGTTTGTGTGTCCGAGGTCCTTTGCGTGTTGAGGTAATGCCTGGCTTTGTTATTCTGTTTGGCCGGTGAGGGGCTGAAACGGGGGGCAGGAAGATGCTCATCAGGAAGATCTGGAGAAGCCAGGCGAGAGTGGAAAGCTGTGCTCGCGACAGAAAGCAAACGGCGTGGGAGGGTGAACATAGGGTAGCTCGTGAAGGGAGGGCTTTTTCAGCAAGTCCCTGAAGGCTGTTGTCCAGGGGAGTCGGGACCCTGTACAAGTGCCGTGTGGTGACACCTTGGCTCTGTGGGTCCTTTGCAGCACGGGAGGCTATGTAGGGACACAAGGGACACGGGAGTATACAGGGGACATGAGATCCCCCGTAAGGTATGTAGAGACAAAAGGAAGACGATTTATGTAAGGGACATGAGATCAGATGGAGGAAATGTAGAGACACAAGGGACATTGGAGGGCTCGGTGACTCTGGGGGCACACCTCGGGTATAGCAAGATGGCAATGGGAGAGCAGGGGGCTATGGGTCAGGAGAGGCCATGGGGCAGGAGGGGGGGTTACTACTCAGGAGGAGGTGGGGGGCAGGCATGGCTCTGCCCTATGGGTCCTCTGGGTGATGAGGCTGTAAAGTGGGTTGGGTTGGAAAGTGTCGTTATTTGTATAAAAATGCAGGAACCCAAATGCCTGAGTCCCCAGGGGGAGCAGGGCCCCAGGTGCCAGAGTCCTTGGGAAAGCAGTGACCCAAGCGCCTGGATCCCTGGGGGAGACGTGACCCAGACACCTTTGTGCCTCTGGGAAGCGGGGACCCATAGTCCTGGGTGCCTGGGGGAGGGTGGCCCTGGACACCTGGGTCCCTAGGGGCAGTGAATCAGGCCCCAGATGCCTGGGTGCTTATTGGGGAGCAGAGGTGACCCAGACGCCTGAGTGCCTATGGGAAGCGGGGAGCCGTAGTCCTGGGTGCCTGCAGGAGTGTGGCCTCGGACACGTGGGTCCTTGGGTAGGGAGAGGGGTCCCGGACATGTGTGTCCCTTGAGGGGTAGCATGAATCAGGCCCTAGACGATGGGGTCTCTGTGGGTAGAAATCAGGCCCCGGGCAACTGGGTCCCTGTTGGGGGCAGAGGTGACCCAGACGGCTGAGTCCCTGGGGGAGCGGGCAGATGGATGCCTGGATTCATGAGGAGAGCAGGAACTCAGATGCCTGAGTCCGCAGGGGGAGCAGGGACCCAGACACCTGGGTCCCCGGGAAAGCAGCAACCCAGGCGCCTGGATCCATGGGGGCGGAGGTGATCCCCTCTGAGGCCAGCACAGAGCGGGGGCAAGGGCAGCCGGTCTTGGAGGGAGCTGGGCAAATTGCTGCCACTCTGACAGCAGCCCCACTCTGAGTCGTGTGCCCTCCAGGTGCCGAAGGTGGTGAGGGGCATGTGGAGCAACGTGCTGCTCATCACAGAGGTGTCTGCGCGGCGCAGCCTGGACAGGGCTCTTCTGCTGCTGACCTGTGCATGTCCAGAGGAGGTGGTCGTGAGCCTCTTGCAGTCTTCCCCCTCATGCGACAGGTAGGGGCCCGCTTGCCTTGAGAGCTCGGGGGCCAGCAGCCTGGAGAGCTCGTGCCCTGCGGGCTGCGGGGCAGGTGGAGATTTTCCGGCCTCTCGTGAGGGGCTGGGCCCTGCTGTTGTCCCCGTGTGCCAGCCCCGGTGCGTCAGGCCGGGCTGCAGCAGCGCAAGCTGAGCAAGTGTGCCGGCCTTCAGCCCCAGAGCCTGGTCGCCTGGCTGCCTGCGTGCCCCACAAGGGACTGGAGCTTGGCCATGGGCTGCGGGGTGGGGCAGAGCCCCCAGGGTGCTGCGGGCAAGGGGCAGTGGGCAGAGGCAGGGCTGGCGGCCAGCCCAGGCCCTCTGCGGCTGCCCAGGCCACAGTGCTGCGGCTGCAGCACCCGCTGAGCGAGAGCTGTGGGCCTGCAGCGCTGCCGCAGCCATGTGGAGGATGCTGCTGTCGAAGCGCGGAGCTGCCGAGAGGGTGCTGCAGGAGCTGCTCAGTGTCCTGCAGGATTGGCCGGTGGACGAGACATGCACGTTGGATGGGGACGACAGAGTCATCGTTTCCCTGGCCGTGAGTTTGTGGACGTAGCCTCGCTCTCCCCTAGAGCTGCCCTGGCCTTGCCCGTCCAGCAAGAAGCCCCAGGTCCATGGGGCACCAGGTCCATGGGGTCCATGTCCACGGCGCGACAGGTCCATGGCTGGCAGGGCTTGTTGTGGCCATGGCCCAAAGAGCTTCCGTGCCTTTGCTCTGGCCACACAGGCCGGGCAGGCACTCCTGCTTGTCCCAAGGCTCAGGGCAGTGTGTGAGGCTCACCGCCAAGCTCGGGCAGCGCAACAGGCACGTCTCAGCAGCGAGAGCTGTCTCTGGGCTTCTTCTGCAGGCAACGAGAGTGCTCCATGAGATGCTGCAGCAGCCCAGCTGCCAGCACGTGCTGGAGGTGTTCTTCCCCAAGCTCTTCCTGGCGCTGCTCTTCCAGATTTCCTTCTGCGCAGAGCTGACGCCGGAGGAGGCTGAGATGTGCTGGGGGGAACGGCAAGGGGAAGAGTCTGCTCCCGGCAGCCCCGTGAGGTGCTCCATGCCAGCCCTGCTGTGTGTGCTGTGGAGGTGGCGGCAGGGCCAGGGGTGCCAGGGTGACGCGGCCTTTGCTGTGCACGCAGGTTGGCAGTGCAGACCATGAAAGCACTGCTGTGCCGTGCCGGCTACGAGAGTCAGGTGCTGGCCATGGCGAGGAAGGGCGCCTGGGACACGCTCCTCAGCGCGGAGACCTGCCACAGGGGAGTGGGTTTGCTGGCCAGGTGAGAACCCCCTTGTCCCTGCTCTGCCCCAGCATTTCTCCCTTGCACACAGGCTGCCCCGCAGAGCCCCACGGGGCTGCAGCTTGAGGCCTTGTGACGGCGGGCTGGCCGAGTAGAGCAGCCAAGGGAGCTGCCGCTCCATGGCTGCGGGGCTCTGCGAGCCCTGGCTAGAGGGATGGGCTCACAATCACAGACGAGGTGTTTGCCTGGCTGCTCAGAAGTGACAGTGCCTTCTTGCCTCTGCCAGAGAGATGAGGAAGAGCCCAAGACAGCTGCGTCTCTTCCTCTTCCAATGGCTGACAGCGCTGCTGAAACGTGGCGCGGCCCACTGGGAGATGCCTGCCATGGCTTTCCTGGTGGAGGTGAGCCTGATGGCAGGCGGTGCCTCTCGGGGCTGGAGAGGAGCGGAGGAGCAGGCGAGGGCTGTGCGCGGTGCGGCCTGAGGCCCAGGGCAGGGAGTGGGGTGCCAGGGGCTGTCGGCGCTGACGGCTGCCTTTGGGCCGGGCCTGGTGGCCTCGCCCGGAGCTGTTGGTGGGATCGGGCGCTGCCTGAGGCCGGGAGTCCTGCCGACCTCACCGCTTTCTCTGTGCTGTGCTTCAGCTGCTGGCCTGCAGTGACCTTTGCACAGAGGAGGACGACTTGCTGATTCTCTTCTGGAGCTACCTGCGGAGTCACTGGCGGGTGATGCACGGGCTGGCGCTCAGAGGCCTTGTGCTGCTGTGCAAGAGACAGGAGATGGTGAGCAGGGGCCAGCCGGGTGACGGTGCGCAGGCAGCGAGGGGCTGGGCGGTGGGGTGCTGGGCAACAGGGTAGCTGGGACTTTGGTGGGCCTCAGGAGCTGTGGGAGCTGCTGCCCTGTTGGAGCCTGAGCACAGGGCCAGGCTGATGCCGCAGGCAGCTTCCGGGCCGCCAGGCTGCAGCCCCCACCACGCAGGGGCCGCCGCGGGCCGAGTGCCGCCTTGGGGTGTTGCACTGCGTCACAGCCTCTGTGCACAAGCCGGGGGTGTCGGCAGGGCCTTGGCAATGGGGCAGCGAGCCCTGCCAGGAAAGGCGCCTGCTAGGGCTGGGACAGCCCGTGGCCCGGGCAGCTTTGCAGGCAGCGTGGGTTACTAAACCCGCTGCCCGTTCAAGTGTGGCGGAGAAGAGGGCGAGGGGTGAGGTGCAGAGGAGCCGGTGCTGCCCTCTCCTGCCTCGCTCTGCCCCAGCCCTGCCCAGGCCCGTGGCTGTGCCGGTAAAGGCTGCCAGGCAGCAGGTTGCCGCAGTCATCGCCATGGCCGCGTCTGGAAAGGCAGGGGGGAAGCTGGTGTGTAAGAAGGTGAGCCTTTTTGCCAGGGCAGTGGGTTCTTTCTTCAGGCACCGAGGTTGTGTTTCCCCCAGGCCAGAAGAATGCAGTACCTGTGGCCCCTGCTGGTGGGGCACCTGCAGGACGTGGACAGAGACATCAGCGCAAAGGCCCTGCTGGTGCTCAGCAACGTGGTCCACGTCATGGAGAAGCAGGTGGTGGCCCACTTTGCTCCGCTGCTGGCCGAGAAGCTGCTGCCTCTCTTTGATGAGGTAAGGCTGGGGGGAGAGGCGGGGGCCCTGTTGGCGTGTCGGTGAGGCTGTGTGCGGGCTGCGGGCTGTGGTGTGTTGCCGTGTGTGTGTGTGTACCCGCGGCATGGGAATTTGTGCTGGCCAGCAGGGGCCCTGGGTGCTGCCAGGAACGTTTTTGCCCAGTGGCTTTTGGGGTCATTGCGCTGTGCTGCCCGTGGTGCGCTGGCCTGCAGGACTGTGTTGAAGCAGCCCCTTGTCTAGCCTCAGCTGCAGGGTATTGTGCTTGGCCCCTGCAGCCGTGCCCTGTGGCTGCCTCCTTCTGCCGGCCTCTAGAGCTGGCAGCACAGCTCGAGCGCCTGGGCGATGAAGAAAGGCTCTCCAGGAGGGCCAGGCAGGCCGAGCTGAGGGAAGCCTGAAGTCCTGCTGCTGCCCATGCCTGCAGATAGGCCCTCAGTAACGCCAACGTCCCCACAGCCCCAGGAGCCGCTGTGGAGGGCCATCCTGGAGCAGCTCTGTTGGGCCTTGGCCAGGGGTGATGCGGGGAGCGTGGCCAGGGCGAGAGGAGCCCTTCCAGGCGCAGGCTTCTCCGCCAGCTCCGCTCTCCCTGGCCGCAGCATGGTACAGAAGCACGCTGCATCGCCCGGCCTGGGCCGGGGGCCATTTTGCAGTGGGTGCAGACGAGGCCCACAGCTCACTGGTGCGGAGGGAGGGTCCGAAACCTTCATCTCGCCATCAGCCCCACTGACCCCTGTGCTGACTGTGGGCTTGGAGCAGGCAGTGCTGAGGTGCCCCCTTTTCCTTCCCGCCAGGAGCCGGCCTGCGTGCGAGAGCTCTCCATCCGCCTCTTCCAAGAGGTGATGGAGGCTGTGGTGGGCACCAAAACACAGGCCCTGAAGAAGCAAGTGCACAGGAGCCTGCTGCCTCTGCTCTTCCACTGGCATGACGAGATCCCCCGTGTGGCCCAGGTATGGATGTGTAACGGGACGGGTCGTTGGAGGAGGGCGATGCGGACGCCCTGTGAGTGGGCGTGAGCATGAGGAGCAAGGGCTGCTGGCAGTGGGAGCCTTTGAAGGTGGGTGGGCTGGAGGTGCCAGGTGCTGAGGCTGCAGAGCGCCCCCTTGCTGTTTGCACCAGGCGCAGCAGTGCCTTCGTCTTCCTGCCATGCCTCCACCTGCAGCACCATACACCTGCGGGGGTGGTTGCCCCACATGTCTGCCCGGGGCACGGAACATGCTGGCAGAGGCAGTTGCCAGCTGCTCCCTCTTGCCATTGTGGGCGAGGAAAGGCCCCGAGGAGGCCTTGCCAAGAGGAGGGGCACGGTGGGGGTTGTGCGCTGGGCTGCGGTGGCATCAGCAGGTCTGTGCTGCTGTGCAGGCCTCTCAGGAAGCCCTGCTTGGTGCTGCCAAGTTCCTGAGGTGGGAGCAGCTGAGGCAGCTGGCTGAGACAGCGCAGAGCTGGAGGATCGGCGAGTGCCTGGTAAGGATGGCCCCCAAAGCCCCCAGAGGCAGCCTGGGCAAGGCCTGTGCCCCTGCATGGCCAGGGTGTGGGGGGGGGGGGGGGGGAGTGGGGGGGGCAGGCAGCCGTGTGCCTCGCCACGGCTGGTGCCCAGAGGTGCCAGCCTGGGGCAGCACTCCGGCCGCCCTTGTCCAGCACACTGCCCCAACGGGCTCTTCTCTAGGTTGCTGTGCCCTCACTGAGCCCTGGGATGCTAAAGCGAGTGGTGGGTGGAGGGAGTGGCTGGCTGGGTGGGGAGGGTGTGCGCCCAGCCTGTGGCCTTGTGCTCTGCCCAGCTGGCGAGGGGCAGGAGAAGATCGGAAGAATACCTGCGCCAGAGCCTGCTGTACTTGGAGAGCCCCCAGGAGTGCTTGCGAGAGATGGCTGTGCGGTTCCTTGGTGAGCTCCAAGCCCTGCGGACCCTCTCTGCACTGGGGCAGCTTAGCGCTAGCCCTGGGGGAAGGGTGGTGTGGGGAGCAGGATTGGTGAGGGGCTGTGCGTGTGCCTAGGGCTCGTCGGGCAGAGCATGAGGGGCCAGAGCAAGAAGAAGGTGGAGGACATCTGCGAGGGTGAGTGAGGGCAGCAGGGTGTGAGGCAGGGCTGGCGGGGAGGAAGACAGAGGCTGGGCAGTGAGCTGCAATGCCTGGCGCAGGCCAGGAGGGCTCTGCTCCCCGTGCGGCTCAGAGGCGGTGCGGGTAGAGTCGCGAGAAGATTTCAGGGGCCTTTGGGACATTCCTGGCCAGCAAGTCCCAGCTGATCCATGTGTCCCTTCTGCTGCCTCCTGTCTGTGGGAAGAGGTGGGTGGGACAGGCCATGTCGTCCCCAGGAAGGGCTGCCTGGGGTCTGTGCAGATATGGGGGCTTGATCTCTGCTCTGGCTCTTTCTCTCAGCGCTTCAAGGCTTGGAGGAGGACGTCAGCCCGTCCATCTGTTCCCTGGCCACGCAAACCATCCTGCTCCTGAGAGCTCCAGGGAAGACGTCTGCGTCTGGAGGCGGCCACGAAGGCCTGGGCTGGCAGCTGAGGAGAGCGTGGCAGAGGTGGCACTGGCCTCTGCGAGGTGGCTGCGTTTGCTGCTAGAGCTCGGCTGCCTCCTGATGCCGGGCTGCTCTCCCCCGAAGGACCACCGGCGTGTGGGGGCAAGTTGTGGGTGGGGGCGTTGCTGGCCTCTCTCCCTGCCCGCAGGACAGCTGCAGCCCTCAGGCCCAGCCCGTGCCAGGCTTGTGCCGCCAGCCCACCGTCTGCTGGGTTTTTCCAAAAGAAGCCGCCCAGTCTCTTCGCCACGTGCCAGTGTCTTGTCTTTGCGCAAACCAATCGGTGGAGAAGGAGGCTGAACCTAGAGGAGCTCCAGAGACCCCTTCCAACCACAACCGCAGCCGCTCTGTGCCCCTGTGAGATTTTGCCAGGGCAAAATCTCACACCTCTAGCACCGAACCCCAACCTCAGCCACACACTCCAGGCTGGTCGCAGGTGCCAAAGCCAGAGGCCTGTGGGGCACAGGGGACTTCTCTTTTCTGGGGGCCCTGCAATGCTTTGCTTTCCTCCTTCTAAGCATCCTTGGCCCTGCTGGCCCTGCTGGTCCCCTGCTCCCCCGCCCCGGGGGCAGCAAGCCAAGCATCAGGCGCCTGCTCACACCAGCAACAACGGGCCCTAGGTCGTCAAAGAACCTTGGCATGGGTGTGGTGGGGCTGGCGACAGCAGCAGGGTTGGACGAGACTGGAGATTTCCCCCAGGGCTGGCCCACCCTGGAGCTCAGAGAGAGCTGTACTCCCGCTGTGGGGACTGGGCTGACCTTTCCTGATACAAAGCTGGGGTGCCACAGCCCTCGTCCCTGAACGCTGCTCTCTCCCCCCAGCTGCCGGACCCATGCCAAAGCCATCTGTGGGCAGGGGAAGGGTGTCGTTTGCGAGCAGCCACCAGAAGAAGCTGTTCTCCTGGCCTGGCTCTGCCCTCTGCAAAGCCCCCCAGCAGGCAGCGCACTAGAGCAACCTGCCCTAGCTGGCCCTGCTCGAGAAGGCGGCTTAGACTGCAGGAGCTCCAGAGACCCCCTTCCAACCGCAACCACTCTGTCATCCTGTGAGGCGGCCAGAGCAAAATCTCACTCCCCCACCACCCAACACCAACCTCAGCCTTAGAGCTGCTTGTAGCAGTTGCCAAAGCCAGAGGCCTGGGGGGGCACAGGGCGCTCCTCCCTTTGGGCTGCCTGCAGTGGTTTTTAGTCCTCCTGAAGCATCCTTGGCCCAAGCACTTTGCGCTCCCCTGCTGCTCCCCTGGGGGCAGCAGGCCAAGCACCGAGGCCTGCGCTCACCAGCAGCTTCCACAAAGGCCAAGGCGGTGCCAAACCCCTTCCTCTGCTTCTCTGCTCTCTGGTGCCTGCCCTCCTGCGGGTGCACGTGGCACAGGTGCCCCCGGACTTTCTCATCAAGGCAGGGTTGGCCTCCAGCCAGCAGAGCACCTTGCAGCAGCTACCACAGCTGCACCCATCCCAGCAACCTGTCCCCAGGGCAGCGGAGGGTGTTTGGCCCAGCTCCTGCAAGAGCCATGCCAGGGGCCTCAGGGGCCTGAGACCTGGCTGGCTGCATTTGGCCTCTTCTCCACCAACTCAAGCCTCGCTGCACTGCTCCAGCTTGTGCTAAGAACTCCTGCGGCAGTTCCTGGGTGTTCACCTCCCAGTGGATTTCAGCCCAGCTGCTCAGCAGGTCTCCGCTTCCCCCTCCAAGGCCCAGACCAAGGCCCGCCTCCTGGCGGCACAACAAGGCCTGGCAAGAGGCACATGACCCTTCGGGTCCTGCCAAGGCTTCCTGCTCCCTGGAGGTTGGACTGGACACTGGGATCGCGCTCCCCTCTCCCAGAGCAGCCTCCTCCCTAAGGACCCAGACAGCAGCGCTCGCAGCAGCCCCTTTCATCTCCCGGCACCCCCGGAGCCACGCTGCAGCTGGGATTGCGTGGGCAGGCAGAGAAAAGCCTCTCGCTCTCTTCCACACCTTGCGTTTCTTCTCTGCTCTCTCGTCCTTGTGCCCGTGCTCCTGCTTCTTTCAGCCTGCTGGCCGTTGCCCTGGGCAGAGCATGCTGCAGCTGCTGCCTCTGCAGCACCAGCCGCCTGCACCCATCGCACAGGGCCAACAACAACCGCCCCCCCCTCTCCCCCAACCACCACCACCCACCACCTCGCTCATGGGGGCCTAGCGCATGCTCCCGGCATCCCCGGGCCTCCAGCAAGCAGCAAGGGATCCCTTCCGGGACCTCCACTTAGGACACACAGGGCACAGCCACTCCTCCACCACCTGGGGGCTCAGACCTCCCTCACTTTTTGCCCGGTGCCTCGCAGCCTGTCCCTGGGCACCACTGGGCACAGTCTGCCTCCAGCCTCTTGACACCCTCCCGCCACAGATTCATCCCCATTGAGAAGACCTTCCTCTGCCTGGCTTTTGCAGTCACGAGGCCTGAAGAGCCCCCGTTGTGGAGGGGCTGGAGCCTCTAGTGTCTGTGCAGAGCTCTGGCCTCTGATGCCGTGGTGCTGGCATGGGCACGTCCTGCGGCGCCTGGCCACAGGCACTCACAGCCCTTGGTGTGCAAAGGGAAGCTCAGCGCTTCCTCAGTCCCTAGCTGGGTCGTCCTGCTGGGCTGCTGCACTCTTTCCCAGTCTACTGCCCAGGGCTCCAGACTGATTCGCTCTCATCTCTCAAGTCAGACACTGAGCTGCTCTCCTGAGTGCTGCGACTGAGGCTGCATCAGGACCAGCACTCTCCGCTTAGCTAATGCACCAGCTTCCTGCAGCTGAACGCGGCGGACAAGAGCTACCCCTCTTCCTTGCAGACTTGCACTTGAGTAACAGAATCGCTCCGCAAAACACGCAGAACTTCTCAGAGGCAGCAGCCAGCGCTTAAACTCTGCTTTCTTTGCGACTTACAGGCCTTGCATTAATCTGTCTAGTTTCATCGGCAAGAAGCCAAGGGAATTGGGAAAGACATGTCCAAGTTTCTTTGCACCTAGAGCTCCTGCAAATACCCGGTCCTCTCAACGCCAGCACTGAACAGCTCGTGTTGTGCTTTAAGCCGGTATCAGTTCTTGCCAATTCCAGGAGCCGTGTGGATCCAGTTCTGTTTGCACCTCCGAGGGAAGTTTCCCTCAGGACCTTTCCTGATACAAAGCTGGGGTGCCACAGCCCTCGTCCCTGAACGCTGCTCTCTCCCCCCAGCTGCCGGACCCATGCCAAAGCCATCTGTGGGCAGGGGAAGGGTGTCGTTTGCGAGCAGCCACCAGAAGAAGCTGTTCTCCTGGCCTGGCTCTGCCCTCTGCAAAGCCCCCCAGCAGGCAGCAAAATTAATGCAACACGAACGCGAATGCAAACATGACCACAAAGCGCTTGGCTGCCAGGGAAGCGGGCAGGCCGGTGGGGATGGCGAAGTTCAGTCCTTTGCAGAAAGAGCAGGAGCAGCCCACCGACGCGAGGTCCTCCTTGGTGCCCGCTACCAAGTAGCCCAAGGGAAGGGACCGAGGCTGCTCAGCCGCTGCTCTGTACCCGCTCACAGGCAGAAAGGCAGCAAGGCCTCAGGGTGCCTTTTGGGCTGTGCCAGATCCTTCCTTGTGCAGTCCTGGGGCCTCCACGTGGCTTTTGGTGCATCGTCGGGGCCTCCGTGTGGCTTTGCAGGCACCAGAGGGACCTCTGTGTGCTTTATGGTGGACCCCGGGGGACGTCTAGGTGCCCCTTGGTGACCCTGATCCCCCCACGGCAGGGAGACGGGGGCCAGCACAGCCCTGGGTGGCCGCTGTCCCTGGGGCCAGGGAGGCGGGTCCCTACCAGGGCAGCACGGGGAGGCCCTGGCGCGCAGCAGAAACCCACACAAGGCGACGGCGGGAGGCCGGCGAAGGGCGCCTGGACGTGACAGGCGCTGGGGAGAAAGGCAGCCCCAGGTGAGGCCCTGGACCCTTGTGGAGGGGCAGCAGGAGGGGCTGAGCCCGTGGCCTCAAGCTGCCCTGCCAGGGCTCGGCTCTGGGCGCCCACTGGCCCAGCCCCTGCTGCCAGCAGCGCGCCCCACGCCGCTTCGTGGGGACACCTCCTCCGGCCGCTGGGCACCGATGCTGCTGCCAGAGGCCAAGCCAGCCCCAGCCCGGCCCCCGGGCAGCTCGGGGTGGGGGGCAGCGCACCAAGAGCCTGGTGGTGGGCCCCAGGGGGCAAACAACCACCCACCCCGCACGCTAAGGTAGATGGGGGACCCCACCAGGACGCTTGTCGGGTGTCGCCGTTCGGGAGGGTGCGTGATGGCCCCAGGGAACCCAGGCCGCCAGTGCAGACGCCTGGGTTTGTCTGTGCCCCGCAGGGGTGGCTGGCGGGGGTGATGGAGCAGCCGCCAGGGTGCCCGGGGAGGAGAGGTGCCCTTCGGGGCTGGTGCCCTTCCCCGCGGTGCCGGGGTGTCCCCGCGGGGCGCTTGCTGGGCTGGCTGAGGACGGGGTCAGGAGCAGCGGTGGCGGGGACAAGAAGAGGAGGGGAGCGGCCCGGAGGGCCCCAGGCGCCACGGGGGCCGGGCGCCCCGAGGACAGAGAGAGGTGTGGCAGGGGGCGAGCCGGCCCGGCACCCCCGAGGGGACCCGGCCTGCCCCTGCCCAGGCCGGGGCCGGGGCCGGGGCCGGGGCCAGCCCGCCCCAGGGTGACAGTGGGGGCCCTTTGTGACCGCGCTCCTGTGACAGCCCGCGGCCTCGCCCGGCGCCGGAGGCCTCGGCCCCGCAGTGTCCGGCTGGCCGGTGACGGGAGCGGGCGGGAGCACGCGGGCTGGTCCAGGAGCCTCCCGAGCACACCCCGCACTCTCCCTGCCGCCCCCGGGCAGCCTCGCGCAGCCTCTGCCGCCTCGCCTGCCATGGCGCGGAGACCCCCCAGCCGCCCCAGGACGGCCTGGGAGGCCGAGGACGAGGAGGACGGGGCCCCGGCCGAGGGCCGTCGCCAGCTGGAGCCCCGGCAGGGCCACGCGCCCCCGGCGCTGCCGACGGGTGAGCACGCGGCCCCCGACGCTGGGCCGGCCGGGGCCGCCAGCCCGCCCTGCGCTGCCTGGCTCCCACCTGCCCGTCGCCAGCCCCTTCCCGCCGGGCGCGCTCGCACCTTTCCCCCGCGCTGGCTCCGGTGCTGCCCCCGGCCGCCGGGCGCCTGCCGGCCGCCCCGAGCCCGGCCGCATGGGGCCTCTGCGCCCCAGCGGCCCGCCCGGCTGGGCTCGCTGTGCCGGGCAGCGGCGGGCGCTGGGGCCGGGGCTCGGCGCTCTCCGCCCCGAGCCCGGCCGCCCTGCACCTCGCCCTGCTCTCTGTCTCCCTCAGTGCCCGGCCCGGCTCTGCCCAGCGAGGAGGCCCGAGCCCTGGAGCGCCTGCGCGCCTTCCTGCGGCACCGCGGACAGGTGAGGGGCGCCACGGCCTCTGGGCTGCGCCCGCCTCTCCCCGCGGCGGCCGGGGCTGCGCCCTGCTCGGCACCCGCAGGGCTGCTGGCCGCGGGCGGCTGCCCCCGGCGCCCCACACCTGGCTGCGGGCCCTGCGCCGCCCGGGCTGCTGGCCGGGCCTCTGCCCCTCTGACGCTCTCCGCTGCTCTCTGCTCCCGGCAGCAGGCCGAGGCCGAGAAGCTGAGGTTCCTGGCCTGCGTCTGCAGCCTCTGCACCGCGGCCAGCTCCAGCGCGGCGCTGCGGCAGGAGCTGTGCCCGTGCAGCCTGGACCTGGCAGAGTCCCTGGAGGTGAGGGGAGGGGGCCCTGCAGCAGGGCGGGAGCGGGGGGCGCGGGCCCACCGCTGAGGGCCGGAGGCGGGGGTCTGAGCGTGGCAGCTGGGGGGCCCCGGCTGGGGGCGCAGCCCTGGCCAGCGTGGGGCTGCAGGAGGCACTGCGGAGCCGGGCGAGCGGGGCCCTGGGCAGCCAGGGGGCCGCCCGGGGGGTCCGTGCTGGCAGGGGGCACCTGGGCTCTGCCAGCCCTGCAGCCTGATCGCTGGCCCCCGGCACCTCCCGAGGCCCCTTCTGCTTGTGCTCTCCAGGTGCTGCTGCAAGAGGAGCCCACCGACCACCTGGGCACCGCCGTGCGGCAGCAAGTCATGCTGGCCATCAGCGCCATGAGGTAGCTGCCCGAGCCGCTGGCCTGGCCAGGGCCTGCGTGGCCCCAGGTGGCCCCGATGGCCCCAGGGCTAGCGGGGAGCCATCCGCCGTCCTGCAGGCGTCTGCCAGTGCCGTCGGCTGGGCCTGCGCCGGGCCCGACCGTGGTGGAGACGGGAGGGCAGAGAGGGCCCTGGGGCTACCGTGCGTCTCCTGGGCTTTCCCCCAAAGGGTGAGGCAGGCCCTGGAGAGGGCCTGGGGCCCCAGCTGCCAGGAGGGTCCTCTGTCCCTGGGCTGCCTGCTGGGGGAAGACGTGGCTGCCCGTAGGGCTCCCCCACCTAGTGCGGCTATCACCCGGGAGTCTCCCTGCCCCAGGTCTGCGTCCACCTTCCCAGGGCGTCCAGGTACTGGTGCGGGCGCCAGGGACGGAAAGGCCCCTCTCTGTCCTTGCAGCAAAGTCGGGCTGGTTCCGGAGAGCAGAAGGAAGAGCCTGCTGCATGCCTGCTTCTGCAGCATCTTCTGCCTGCCTCCCAGCGAGGACCTGCAGAGCCTGGATGCTGCCCTCTACTCCAAGGTATGCGCTGGATGGCGGAGGGTGGCCCGGCAGGCTGTGGGGGCTGCTCCCTGGCTACCCCGCGCTGAGAGACAAGCGTAAGCTGCAAGCCAGGGCACGATCCCAGCTTGCCTTTCCCACCCCCATCCCTTCTTTGCCTTCTTTGCGCTGGGCAGGGCCACGGGCAGTGCCGCCAGGCTGGGCCCTCGGCAGCAGCTCCCCTGCCCTGGGGCCCCTCGCTGGGCTCCGCAGGACCATAGGTGTGCCCCTCAGGCAAGAGGAATTCAAGCCCCTCTCCGGCAGGTAAGGGGCACCAACGAAGAAGCAGCTCAACCCTGTGTCCGTCCCCCTTGCAGGCCCTGGACGCCATGGACAGCATGCTGCAGGTGCTGGCCCTCAGCTGCCCTGCCTCCGGCCTCCTAGAGATGCAGAACATCTTGCAGGTCTGGTATTTGCCAAGAGCGGGCTTCCCACCACCAGTGCCTCAGCCCAAAGGGAAGTTCCCCCCTCAGGTGGACCGCCCTCGCCCAGCAGCAGCTGCAGAGAGCAGGCTGCGGGGAGGGGACCGGCTCCGTCGCGGGAGCAGCGTTGCCCATGGCGCTGTTCTGTGAGCCCAGTGCCTCCTGGCTGCAGTCAGCATGCCTCCCTCCCGCCCCTTTCCTGCAGCGGCAGGGGAAAGCCCCGCCCTCTGCCCCTCGAGGCCAGCACTGCCGCGAGCCTTCCCGGCGCCAAGCAGGGCGAGCAGTTGCAGCCTCCTTCCTCGGCCCCCCCACAGCCGGCAGCTGGCCCTGCCCCCTCTCGGCCCCCCCATCCCTTGTGCTTTCCTCCCCGGGGCTGAGGAAGGCAGCGGCCCCCGGGACCTGCCCTTGCCAGCCCGCAAGCTTTGTTGGTGCGCCTTTGTTGCTGCTGGGCCAGAGGCGTGAGCGGCCAGCGGCAGGGAGGTGCTGGGGAGGCCCCGGAGGGCCAGGTTTGGAAAGGAGCAGGGGCTGCCGTAGGCATGGGCTCCAGCTCTCAGTGTGGCCACAGCAGGCCCGTCGGGGGGCTTTGCCCCACGCATGCCAGCGACTCTGGACGCAAGACCCCCACTCCCAGGCTTGGCTCGTGCTCCGAGGAGCCGAAGCACAAACGTGGCCAGGCATTAAGCAGAGCTGCCTCCCTTGGAGCAGACCAGCAGCTTCTCTCCTCCCAGGTCCTGCTGCCCTTCACCGAGTCCCAGCAAGCAGCTGTGCGTGAGAGGGCCATAGGCCGCATTGCCCGGCTGGCTGGTCTCCTGACGAGCTCTTCCTTGCTGCCGGTAAGGAGCCTGTGGTGCAGGCAGCCTCCAGCCACCCCATCAGCCCTTGTCAGTGGCCCCGAGTGGCCTGCAGCTCCGGGCTCCCTGCGCGGGAAGCCTGGGCAGAGGTTAAGACCCTCAGCAAGACCCTGCCCTGAAGCGGAGATCTTGGTCTGCCTCTTTGGGTGTCGCACTGCAGTCCCTGCTCTCTCAGGAGCCAGCTGTGCCTGCCCTGGGCGCATGCCATGGGCCCCCAGCAGGAGCCTGGCTCAGCAGGGGCCACCAAAGCTCTGGCTGAGGCGGGAGGCAGCCCTGCTTGGAGCGTGGGTTCAGGGCTTTGGTGCCCACTGGTGCCCCTGAGCCGTGGTGCCAGCGCCGCCTGCCTCCTGCAGGCCCGCTGCCACTTGGAAGGAAGCAGGGCCAGCTCTGCCTGCCACAGACCCAAGTGTTTCCTGATCCTGGGGCAGCTGGTGGGGCAGCTCACCCTGTGCTGCGCCTACAAGGAGCAGGGGAGCAGTCACGGCGCAGCGGAGGCTCTTTGCCACCTCTACAGATTCATCCTGCAGGAAGAGAGTAAGAAGCTGCACTGGGCTGGCTCCTTCCACACACGGGGCCCCACACAGCAGCCACTCATCCAGCTCCCGCTGAGCAGTGGCCTGCAAAGCCTTCAGCAGCACCTGCTGCTCCCAGGCCTCCTGTCTTGCTTCACAGCAGAATGGCCCATCAGAGGCGCTGTGCCTTTCTCTATTCTTGCAAGCCGTTTCCCCTTCCCCCACCTTACCATAGGCCCAGGCCCTCCCTCCCTGCGAGTCCTGCTGCCCAGCCATTTCTGGCCTGTCCTCTTGGTCTGCCAGGGCAGAGTTCTCCCTGGCACCTTCAGTGGGCCACCTCCACCTCTGCAGCCTTGGTGCTGACGGCCCTGCCTTTCCCCTGCTGTGCAGGCAGGAGGCTGTTGCAGGATAGCCCCGAGTACCTAGAGCTCCAAAAGGCCTGGGAAGCTGCCAACACCTTCTGGCTTTTGGAGCCCAAGGAGGCCAGTGAGATCAGCACGGTAAGGAGCGCCTCCCTGGTTGGCACTGGTGGCCGTGGTGTGACTTGAGCGAAGAGAGGGATGGCTAGCGGGTGGGGCTGAGGGGGCCTTGCGGTCACTGGGGAGAGGGCTCGCACTGTGTGCGGGCAGCGCCAGTGCACGGGGACCCGGACCCCAACCGTCCACCTCCTGCCCAGTGCCACCGGCCAGCCCTGCAGAGCCGCTGCTTCCTGCCCCTGCTCCTGACTCTCCGCGGGTGGCTGTGCCAGCAGTGCCCCGCGCATCTCTCGCCAGGATCACTCGCTGCTCAGCCAAGCACTGCTGCCACGGCACTCGGTGTGACGTATGTCTCTTGGCTGCCCTGCTTTGTCCCGCAGATGTTTGGGAAATACCTTCAGCCCTCTGAGAAGACAGACCTCATCCTCGCAGCCCTCAGCGGCATGAGAGCCTGCAGCACCTATGACACGCAGGCAGCCGCTCACATGCTGGATGCTCTTGTGGCGGACGATGCCTGCCTTTTGGAGCATGTAAGTAGCCTGCAGGTGGCGTGGCCGGGGCTCGAGGCCTCCGGGGGCTTGTTTTTGCCCTGACTCCAGGCCTGGCAGGCCCGCCACCCCCTCTGAGGCCAGCACAGAGCGGGGGCAAGGGCAGCCGGTCTTGGAGGGAGCTGGGCAAATTGCTGCCACTCTGACAGCAGCCCCACTCTGAGTCGTGTGCCCTCCAGGTGCCGAAGGTGGTGAGGGGCATGTGGAGCAACGTGCTGCTCATCACAGAGGTGTCTGCGCGGCGCAGCCTGGACAGGGCTCTTCTGCTGCTGACCTGTGCATGTCCAGAGGAGGTGGTCGTGAGCCTCTTGCAGTCTTCCCCCTCATGCGACAGGTAGGGGCCCGCTTGCCTTGAGAGCTCGGGGGCCAGCAGCCTGGAGAGCTCGTGCCCTGCGGGCTGCGGGGCAGGTGGAGATTTTCCGGCCTCTCGTGAGGGGCTGGGCCCTGCTGTTGTCCCCGTGTGCCAGCCCCGGTGCGTCAGGCCGGGCTGCAGCAGCGCAAGCTGAGCAAGTGTGCCGGCCTTCAGCCCCAGAGCCTGGTCGCCTGGCTGCCTGCGTGCCCCACAAGGGACTGGAGCTTGGCCATGGGCTGCGGGGTGGGGCAGAGCCCCCAGGGTGCTGCGGGCAAGGGGCAGTGGGCAGAGGCAGGGCTGGCGGCCAGCCCAGGCCCTCTGCGGCTGCCCAGGCCACAGTGCTGCGGCTGCAGCACCCGCTGAGCGAGAGCTGTGGGCCTGCAGCGCTGCCGCAGCCATGTGGAGGATGCTGCTGTCGAAGCGCGGAGCTGCCGAGAGGGTGCTGCAGGAGCTGCTCAGTGTCCTGCAGGATTGGCCGGTGGACGAGACATGCACGTTGGATGGGGACGACAGAGTCATCGTTTCCCTGGCCGTGAGTTTGTGGACGTAGCCTCGCTCTCCCCTAGAGCTGCCCTGGCCTTGCCCGTCCAGCAAGAAGCCCCAGGTCCATGGGGCACCAGGTCCATGGGGTCCATGTCCACGGCGCGACAGGTCCATGGCTGGCAGGGCTTGTTGTGGCCATGGCCCAAAGAGCTTCCGTGCCTTTGCTCTGGCCACACAGGCCGGGCAGGCACTCCTGCTTGTCCCAAGGCTCAGGGCAGTGTGTGAGGCTCACCGCCAAGCTCGGGCAGCGCAACAGGCACGTCTCAGCAGCGAGAGCTGTCTCTGGGCTTCTTCTGCAGGCAACGAGAGTGCTCCATGAGATGCTGCAGCAGCCCAGCTGCCAGCACGTGCTGGAGGTGTTCTTCCCCAAGCTCTTCCTGGCGCTGCTCTTCCAGATTTCCTTCTGCGCAGAGCTGACGCCGGAGGAGGCTGAGATGTGCTGGGGGGAACGGCAAGGGGAAGAGTCTGCTCCCGGCAGCCCCGTGAGGTGCTCCATGCCAGCCCTGCTGTGTGTGCTGTGGAGGTGGCGGCAGGGCCAGGGGTGCCAGGGTGACGCGGCCTTTGCTGTGCACGCAGGTTGGCAGTGCAGACCATGAAAGCACTGCTGTGCCGTGCCGGCTACGAGAGTCAGGTGCTGGCCATGGCGAGGAAGGGCGCCTGGGACACGCTCCTCAGCGCGGAGACCTGCCACAGGGGAGTGGGTTTGCTGGCCAGGTGAGAACCCCCTTGTCCCTGCTCTGCCCCAGCATTTCTCCCTTGCACACAGGCTGCCCCGCAGAGCCCCACGGGGCTGCAGCTTGAGGCCTTGTGACGGCGGGCTGGCCGAGTAGAGCAGCCAAGGGAGCTGCCGCTCCATGGCTGCGGGGCTCTGCGAGCCCTGGCTAGAGGGATGGGCTCACAATCACAGACGAGGTGTTTGTCTGGCTGCTCAGAAGTGACAGTGCCTTCTTGCCTCTGCCAGAGAGATGAGGAAGAGCCCAAGACAGCTGCGTCTCTTCCTCTTCCAATGGCTGACAGCGCTGCTGAAACGTGGCGCGGCCCACTGGGAGATGCCTGCCATGGCTTTCCTGGTGGAGGTGAGCCTGATGGCAGGCGGTGCCTCTCGGGGCTGGAGAGGAGCGGAGGAGCAGGCGAGGGCTGTGCGCGGTGCGGCCTGAGGCCCAGGGCAGGGAGTGGGGTGCCAGGGGCTGTCGGCGCTGACGGCTGCCTTTGGGCCGGGCCTGGTGGCCTCGCCCGGAGCTGTTGGTGGGATCGGGCGCTGCCTGAGGCCGGGAGTCCTGCCGACCTCACCGCTTTCTCTGTGCTGTGCTTCAGCTGCTGGCCTGCAGTGACCTTTGCACAGAGGAGGACGACTTGCTGATTCTCTTCTGGAGCTACCTGCGGAGTCACTGGCGGGTGATGCACGGGCTGGCGCTCAGAGGCCTTGTGCTGCTGTGCAAGAGACAGGAGATGGTGAGCAGGGGCCAGCCGGGTGACGGTGCGCAGGCAGCGAGGGGCTGGGCGGTGGGGTGCTGGGCAACAGGGTAGCTGGGACTTTGGTGGGCCTCAGGAGCTGTGGGAGCTGCTGCCCTGTTGGAGCCTGAGCACAGGGCCAGGCTGATGCCGCAGGCAGCTTCCGGGCCGCCAGGCTGCAGCCCCCACCACGCAGGGGCCGCCGCGGGCCGAGTGCCGCCTTGGGGTGTTGCACTGCGTCACAGCCTCTGTGCACAAGCCGGGGGTGTCGGCAGGGCCTTGGCAATGGGGCAGCGAGCCCTGCCAGGAAAGGCGCCTGCTAGGGCTGGGACAGCCCGTGGCCCGGGCAGCTTTGCAGGCAGCGTGGGTTACTAAACCCGCTGCCCGTTCAAGTGTGGCGGAGAAGAGGGCGAGGGGTGAGGTGCAGAGGAGCCGGTGCTGCCCTCTCCTGCCTCGCTCTGCCCCAGCCCTGCCCAGGCCCGTGGCTGTGCCGGTAAAGGCTGCCAGGCAGCAGGTTGCCGCAGTCATCGCCATGGCCGCGTCTGGAAAGGCAGGGGGGAAGCTGGTGTGTAAGAAGGTGAGCCTTTTTGCCAGGGCAGTGGGTTCTTTCTTCAGGCACCGAGGTTGTGTTTCCCCCAGGCCAGAAGAATGCAGTACCTGTGGCCCCTGCTGGTGGGGCACCTGCAGGACGTGGACAGAGACATCAGCGCAAAGGCCCTGCTGGTGCTCAGCAACGTGGTCCACGTCATGGAGAAGCAGATGGTGGCCCACTTTGCTCCGCTGCTGGCCGAGAAGCTGCTGCCTCTCTTTGATGAGGTAAGGCTGGGGGGAGAGGCGGGGGCCCTGTTGGCGTGTCGGTGAGGCTGTGTGCGGGCTGCGGGCTGTGGTGTGTTGCCGTGTGTGTGTGTGTACCCGCGGCATGGGAATTTGTGCTGGCCAGCAGGGGCCCTGGGTGCTGCCAGGAACGTTTTTGCCCAGTGGCTTTTGGGGTCATTGCGCTGTGCTGCCCGTGGTGCGCTGGCCTGCAGGACTGTGTTGAAGCAGCCCCTTGTCTAGCCTCAGCTGCAGGGTATTGTGCTTGGCCCCTGCAGCCGTGCCCTGTGGCTGCCTCCTTCTGCCGGCCTCTAGAGCTGGCAGCACAGCTCGAGCGCCTGGGCGATGAAGAAAGGCTCTCCAGGAGGGCCAGGCAGGCCGAGCTGAGGGAAGCCTGAAGTCCTGCTGCTGCCCATGCCTGCAGATAGGCCCTCAGTAACGCCAACGTCCCCACAGCCCCAGGAGCCGCTGTGGAGGGCCATCCTGGAGCAGCTCTGTTGGGCCTTGGCCAGGGGTGATGCGGGGAGCGTGGCCAGGGCGAGAGGAGCCCTTCCAGGCGCAGGCTTCTCCGCCAGCTCCGCTCTCCCTGGCCGCAGCATGGTACAGAAGCACGCTGCATCGCCCTGCCTGGGCCGGGGGCCATTTTGCAGTGGGTGCAGACGAGGCCCACAGCTCACTGGTGCGGAGGGAGGGTCCGAAACCTTCATCTCGCCATCAGCCCCGCTGACCCCTGTGCTGACTGTGGGCTTGGAGCAGGCAGTGCTGAGGTGCCCCCTTTCCCTTCCCGCCAGGAGCCGGCCTGCGTGCGAGAGCTCTCCATCCGCCTCTTCCAAGAGGTGATGGAGGCTGTGGTGGGCACCAAAACACAGGCCCTGAAGAAGCAAGTGCACAGGAGCCTGCTGCCTCTGCTCTTCCACTGGCATGACGAGATCCCCCGTGTGGCCCAGGTATGGATGTGTAACGGGACGGGTCGTTGGAGGAGGGCGATGCGGACGCCCTGTGAGTGGGCGTGAGCATGAGGAGCAAGGGCTGCTGGCAGTGGGAGCCTTTGAAGGTGGGTGGGCTGGAGGTGCCAGGTGCTGAGGCTGCAGAGCGCCCCCTTGCTGTTTGCACCAGGCGCAGCAGTGCCTTCGTCTTCCTGCCATGCCTCCACCTGCAGCACCATACACCTGCGGGGGTGGTTGCCCCACATGTCTGCCCGGGGCACGGAACATGCTGGCAGAGGCAGTTGCCAGCTGCTCCCTCTTGCCATTGTGGGCGAGGAAAGGCCCCGAGGAGGCCTTGCCAAGAGGAGGGGCACGGTGGGGGTTGTGCGCTGGGCTGCGGTGGCATCAGCAGGTCTGTGCTGCTGTGCAGGCCTCTCAGGAAGCCCTGCTTGGTGCTGCCAAGTTCCTGAGGTGGGAGCAGCTGAGGCAGCTGGCTGAGACAGCGCAGAGCTGGAGGATCGGCGAGTGCCTGGTAAGGATGGCCCCCAAAGCCCCCAGAGGCAGCCTGGGCAAGGCCTGTGCCCCTGCATGGCCAGGGTGTGTGTGGGGGGGGGGGGGAGTGGGGGGGGCAGGCAGCCGTGTGCCTCGCCACGGCTGGTGCCCAGAGGTGCCAGCCTGGGGCAGCACTCCGGCCGCCCTTGTCCAGCACACTGCCCCAACGGGCTCTTCTCTAGGTTGCTGTGCCCTCACTGAGCCCTGGGATGCTAAAGCGAGTGGTGGGTGGAGGGAGTGGCTGGCTGGGTGGGGAGGGTGTGCGCCCAGCCTGTGGCCTTGTGCTCTGCCCAGCTGGCGAGGGGCAGGAGAAGATCGGAAGAATACCTGCGCCAGAGCCTGCTGTACTTGGAGAGCCCCCAGGAGTGCTTGCGAGAGATGGCTGTGCGGTTCCTTGGTGAGCTCCAAGCCCTGCGGACCCTCTCTGCACTGGGGCAGCTTAGCGCTAGCCCTGGGGGAAGGGTGGTGTGGGGAGCAGGATTGGTGAGGGGCTGTGCGTGTGCCTAGGGCTCGTCGGGCAGAGCATGAGGGGCCAGAGCAAGAAGAAGGTGGAGGACATCTGCGAGGGTGAGTGAGGGCAGCAGGGTGTGAGGCAGGGCTGGCGGGGAGGAAGACAGAGGCTGGGCAGTGAGCTGCAATGCCTGGCGCAGGCCAGGAGGGCTCTGCTCCCCGTGCGGCTCAGAGGCGGTGCGGGTAGAGTCGCGAGAAGATTTCAGGGGCCTTTGGGACATTCCTGGCCAGCAAGTCCCAGCTGATCCATGTGTCCCTTCTGCTGCCTCCTGTCTGTGGGAAGAGGTGGGTGGGACAGGCCATGTCGTCCCCAGGAAGGGCTGCCTGGGGTCTGTGCAGATATGGGGGCTTGATCTCTGCTCTGGCTCTTTCTCTCAGCGCTTCAAGGCTTGGAGGAGGACGTCAGCCCGTCCATCTGTTCCCTGGCCACGCAAACCATCCTGCTCCTGAGAGCTCCAGGGAAGACGTCTGCGTCTGGAGGCGGCCACGAAGGCCTGGGCTGGCAGCTGAGGAGAGCGTGGCAGAGGTGGCACTGGCCTCTGCGAGGTGGCTGCGTTTGCTGCTAGAGCTCGGCTGCCTCCTGATGCCGGGCTGCTCTCCCCCGAAGGACCACCGGCGTGTGGGGGCAAGTTGTGGGTGGGGGCGTTGCTGGCCTCTCTCCCTGCCCGCAGGACAGCTGCAGCCCTCAGGCCCAGCCCGTGCCAGGCTTGTGCCGCCAGCCCACCGTCTGCTGGGTTTTTCCAAAAGAAGCCGCCCAGTCTCTTCGCCACGTGCCAGTGTCTTGTCTTTGCGCAAACCAATCGGTGGAGAAGGAGGCTGAACCTAGAGGAGCTCCAGAGACCCCTTCCAACCACAACCGCAGCCGCTCTGTGCCCCTGTGAGATTTTGCCAGGGCAAAATCTCACACCTCTAGCACCGAACCCCAACCTCAGCCACACACTCCAGGCTGGTCGCAGGTGCCAAAGCCAGAGGCCTGTGGGGCACAGGGGACTTCTCTTTTCTGGGGGCCCTGCAATGCTTTGCTTTCCTCCTTCTAAGCATCCTTGGCCCTGCTGGCCCTGCTGGTCCCCTGCTCCCCCGCCCCGGGGGCAGCAAGCCAAGCATCAGGCGCCTGCTCACACCAGCAACAACGGGCCCTAGGTCGTCAAAGAACCTTGGCATGGGTGTGGTGGGGCTGGCGACAGCAGCAGGGTTGGACGAGACTGGAGATTTCCCCCAGGGCTGGCCCACCCTGGAGCTCAGAGAGAGCTGTACTCCCGCTGTGGGGACTGGGCTGACCTTTCCTGATACAAAGCTGGGGTGCCACAGCCCTCGTCCCTGAACGCTGCTCTCTCCCCCCAGCTGCCGGACCCATGCCAAAGCCATCTGTGGGCAGGGGAAGGGTGTCGTTTGCGAGCAGCCACCAGAAGAAGCTGTTCTCCTGGCCTGGCTCTGCCCTCTGCAAAGCCCCCCAGCAGGCAGCGCACTAGAGCAACCTGCCCTAGCTGGCCCTGCTTGAGAAGGCGGCTTAGACTGCAGGAGCTCCAGAGACCCCCTTCCAACCGCAACCACTCTGTCATCCTGTGAGGCGGCCAGAGCAAAATCTCACTCCCCCACCACCCAACACCAACCTCAGCCTTAGAGCTGCTTGTAGCAGTTGCCAAAGCCAGAGGCCTGGGGGGGCACAGGGCGCTCCTCCCTTTGGGCTGCCTGCAGTGGTTTTTAGTCCTCCTGAAGCATCCTTGGCCCAAGCACTTTGCGCTCCCCTGCTGCTCCCCTGGGGGCAGCAGGCCAAGCACCGAGGCCTGCGCTCACCAGCAGCTTCCGCAAAGGCCAAGGCGGTGCCAAACCCCTTCCTCTGCTTCTCTGCTCTCTGGTGCCTGCCCTCCTGCGGGTGCACGTGGCACAGGTGCCCCCGGACTTTCTCATCAAGGCAGGGTTGGCCTCCAGCCAGCAGAGCACCTTGCAGCAGCTACCACAGCTGCACCCATCCCAGCAGCCTGTCCCCAGGGCAGCGGAGGGTGTTTGGCCCAGCTCCTGCAAGAGCCATGCCAGGGGCCTCAGGGGCCTGAGACCTGGCTGGCTGCATTTGGCCTCTTCTCCACCAACTCAAGCCTCGCTGCACTGCTCCAGCTTGTGCTAAGAACTCCTGCGGCAGTTCCTGGGTGTTCACCTCCCAGTGGATTTCAGCCCAGCTGCTCAGCAGGTCTCCGCTTCCCCCTCCAAGGCCCAGACCAAGGCCCGCCTCCTGGCGGCACAACAAGGCCTGGCAAGAGGCACATGACCCTTCGGGTCCTGCCAAGGCTTCCTGCTCCCTGGAGGTTGGACTGGACACTGGGATCGCGCTCCCCTCTCCCAGAGCAGCCTCCTCCCTAAGGACCCAGACAGCAGCGCTCGCAGCAGCCCCTTTCATCTCCCGGCACCCCCGGAGCCACGCTGCAGCTGGGATTGCGTGGGCAGGCAGAGAAAAGCCTCTCGCTCTCTTCCACACCTTGCGTTTCTTCTCTGCTCTCTCGTCCTTGTGCCCGTGCTCCTGCTTCTTTCAGCCTGCTGGCCGTTGCCCTGGGCAGAGCATGCTGCAGCTGCTGCCTCTGCAGCACCAGCCGCCTGCACCCATCGCACAGGGCCAACAACAACCGCCCCCCCCTCCCCCCCAACCACCACCACCCACCACCTCGCTCATGGGGGCCTAGCGCATGCTCCCGGCATCCCCGGGCCTCCAGCAAGCAGCAAGGGATCCCTTCCGGGACCTCCACTTAGGACACACAGGGCACAGCCACTCCTCCACCACCTGGGGGCTCAGACCTCCCTCACTTTTTGCCCGGTGCCTCGCAGCCTGTCCCTGGGCACCACTGGGCACAGTCTGCCTCCAGCCTCTTGACACCCTCCCGCCACAGATTCATCCCCATTGAGAAGACCTTCCTCTGCCTGGCTTTTGCAGTCACGAGGCCTGAAGAGCCCCCGTTGTGGAGGGGCTGGAGCCTCTAGTGTCTGTGCAGAGCTCTGGCCTCTGATGCCGTGGTGCTGGCATGGGCACATCCTGCGGCGCCTGGCCACAGGCACTCACAGCCCTTGGTGTGCAAAGGGAAGCTCAGCGCTTCCTCAGTCCCTAGCTGGGTCGTCCTGCTGGGCTGCTGCACTCTTTCCCAGTCTACTGCCCAGGGCTCCAGACTGATTCGCTCTCATCTCTCAAGTCAGACACTGAGCTGCTCTCCTGAGTGCTGCGACTGAGGCTGCATCAGGACCAGCACTCTCCGCTTAGCTAATGCACCAGCTTCCTGCAGCTGAACGCGGCGGACAAGAGCTACCCCTCTTCCTTGCAGACTTGCACTTGTAACAGAATCGCTCCGCAAAACACGCAGAACTTCTCAGAGGCAGCAGCCAGCGCTTAAACTCTGCTTTCTTTGCGACTTACAGGCCTTGCATTAATCTGTCTAGTTTCATCGGCAAGAAGCCAAGGGAATTGGGAAAGACATGTCCAAGTTTCTTTGCACCTAGAGCTCCTGCAAATACCCGGTCCTCTCAACGCCAGCACTGAACAGCTCGTGTTGTGCTTTAAGCCGGTATCAGTTCTTGCCAATTCCAGGAGCCGTGTGGATCCAGTTCTGTTTGCACCTCCGAGGGAAGTTTCTCTCAGGACCTTTCCTGATACAAAGCTGGGGTGCCACAGCCCTCGTCCCTGAACGCTGCTCTCTCCCCCCAGCTGCCGGACCCATGCCAAAGCCATCTGTGGGCAGGGGAAGGGTGTCGTTTGCGAGCAGCCACCAGAAGAAGCTGTTCTCCTGGCCTGGCTCTGCCCTCTGCAAAGCCCCCCAGCAGGCAGCAAAATTAATGCAACACGAACGCGAATGCAAACGTGACCACAAAGCGCTTGGCTGCCAGGGAAGCGGGCAGGCCGGTGGGGATGGCGAAGTTCAGTCCTTTGCAGAAAGAGCAGGAGCAGCCCACCGACGCGAGGTCCTCCTTGGTGCCCGCTACCAAGTAGCCCAAGGGAAGGGACCGAGGCTGCTCAGCCGCTGCTCTGTACCCGCTCACAGGCAGAAAGGCAGCAAGGCCTCAGGGTGCCTTTTGGGCTGTGCCAGATCCTTCCTTGTGCAGTCCTGGGGCCTCCACGTGGCTTTTGGTGCATCGTCGGGGCCTCCGTGTGGCTTTGCAGGCACCAGAGGGACCTCTGTGTGCTTTATGGTGGACCCCGGGGGACGTCTAGGTGCCCCTTGGTGACCCTGATCCCCCCACGGCAGGGAGACGGGGGCCAGCACAGCCCTGGGTGGCCGCTGTCCCTGGGGCCAGGGAGGCGGGTCCCTACCAGGGCAGCACGGGGAGGCCCTGGCGCGCAGCAGAAACCCACACAAGGCGACGGCGGGAGGCCGGCGAAGGGCGCCTGGACGTGACAGGCGCTGGGGAGAAAGGCAGCCCCAGGTGAGGCCCTGGACCCTTGTGGAGGGGCAGCAGGAGGGGCTGAGCCCGTGGCCTCAAGCTGCCCTGCCAGGGCTCGGCTCTGGGCGCCCACTGGCCCAGCCCCTGCTGCCAGCAGCGCGCCCCACGCCGCTTCGTGGGGACACCTCCTCCGGCCGCTGGGCACCGATGCTGCTGCCAGAGGCCAAGCCAGCCCCAGCCCGGCCCCCGGGCAGCTCGGGGTGGGGGGCCCCAGGGGGCAAACAACCACCCACCCCGCACGCTAAGGTAGATGGGGGACCCCACCAGGACGCTTGTCGGGTGTCGCCGTTCGGGAGGGTGCGTGATGGCCCCAGGGAACCCAGGCCGCCAGTGCAGACGCCTGGGTTTGTCTGTGCCCCGCAGGGGTGGCTGGCGGGGGTGATGGAGCAGCCGCCAGGGTGCCCGGGGAGGAGAGGTGCCCTTCGGGGCTGGTGCCCTTCCCCGCGGTGCCGGGGTGTCCCCGCGGGGCGCTTGCTGGGCTGGCTGAGGACGGGGTCAGGAGCAGCGGTGGCGGGGACAAGAAGAGGAGGGGAGCGGCCCGGAGGGCCCCAGGCGCCACGGGGGCCGGGCGCCCCGAGGACAGAGAGAGGTGTGGCAGGGGGCGAGCCGGCCCGGCACCCCCGAGGGGACCCGGCCTGCCCCTGCCCAGGCCGGGGCCGGGGCCGGGGCCGGGGCCGGGGCCAGCCCGCCCCAGGGTGACAGTGGGGGCCCTTTGTGACCGCGCTCCTGTGACAGCCCGCGGCCTCGCCCGGCGCCGGAGGCCTCGGCCCCGCAGTGTCCGGCTGGCCGGTGACGGGAGCGGGCGGGAGCACGCGGGCTGGTCCAGGAGCCTCCCGAGCACACCCCGCACTCTCCCTGCCGCCCCCGGGCAGCCTCGCGCAGCCTCTGCCGCCTCGCCTGCCATGGCGCGGAGACCCCCCAGCCGCCCCAGGACGGCCTGGGAGGCCGAGGACGAGGAGGACGGGGCCCCGGCCGAGGGCCGTCGCCAGCTGGAGCCCCGGCAGGGCCACGCGCCCCCGGCGCTGCCGACGGGTGAGCACGCGGCCCCCGACGCTGGGCCGGCCGGGGCCGCCAGCCCGCCCTGCGCTGCCTGGCTCCCACCTGCCCGTCGCCAGCCCCTTCCCGCCGGGCGCGCTCGCACCTTTCCCCCGCGCTGGCTCCGGTGCTGCCCCCGGCCGCCGGGCGCCTGCCGGCCGCCCCGAGCCCGGCCGCATGGGGCCTCTGCGCCCCAGCGGCCCGCCCGGCTGGGCTCGCTGTGCCGGGCAGCGGCGGGCGCTGGGGCCGGGGCTCGGCGCTCTCCGCCCCGAGCCCGGCCGCCCTGCACCTCGCCCTGCTCTCTGTCTCCCTCAGTGCCCGGCCCGGCTCTGCCCAGCGAGGAGGCCCGAGCCCTGGAGCGCCTGCGCGCCTTCCTGCGGCACCGCGGACAGGTGAGGGGCGCCACGGCCTCTGGGCTGCGCCCGCCTCTCCCCGCGGCGGCCGGGGCTGCGCCCTGCTCGGCACCCGCAGGGCTGCTGGCCGCGGGCGGCTGCCCCCGGCGCCCCACACCTGGCTGCGGGCCCTGCGCCGCCCGGGCTGCTGGCCGGGCCTCTGCCCCTCTGACGCTCTCCGCTGCTCTCTGCTCCCGGCAGCAGGCCGAGGCCGAGAAGCTGAGGTTCCTGGCCTGCGTCTGCAGCCTCTGCACCGCGGCCAGCTCCAGCGCGGCGCTGCGGCAGGAGCTGTGCCCGTGCAGCCTGGACCTGGCAGAGTCCCTGGAGGTGAGGGGAGGGGGCCCTGCAGCAGGGCGGGAGCGGGGGGCGCGGGCCCACCGCTGAGGGCCGGAGGCGGGGGTCTGAGCGTGGCAGCTGGGGGGCCCCGGCTGGGGGCGCAGCCCTGGCCAGCGTGGGGCTGCAGGAGGCACTGCGGAGCCGGGCGAGCGGGGCCCTGGGCAGCCAGGGGGCCGCCCGGGGGGTCCGTGCTGGCAGGGGGCACCTGGGCTCTGCCAGCCCTGCAGCCTGATCGCTGGCCCCCGGCACCTCCCGAGGCCCCTTCTGCTTGTGCTCTCCAGGTGCTGCTGCAAGAGGAGCCCACCGACCACCTGGGCACCGCCGTGCGGCAGCAAGTCATGCTGGCCATCAGCGCCATGAGGTAGCTGCCCGAGCCGCTGGCCTGGCCAGGGCCTGCGTGGCCCCAGGTGGCCCCGATGGCCCCAGGGCTAGCGGGGAGCCATCCGCCGTCCTGCAGGCGTCTGCCAGTGCCGTCGGCTGGGCCTGCGCCGGGCCCGACCGTGGTGGAGACGGGAGGGCAGAGAGGGCCCTGGGGCTACCGTGCGTCTCCTGGGCTTTCCCCCAAAGGGTGAGGCAGGCCCTGGAGAGGGCCTGGGGCCCCAGCTGCCAGGAGGGTCCTCTGTCCCTGGGCTGCCTGCTGGGGGAAGACGTGGCTGCCCGTAGGGCTCCCCCACCTAGTGCGGCTATCACCCGGGAGTCTCCCTGCCCCAGGTCTGCGTCCACCTTCCCAGGGCGTCCAGGTACTGGTGCGGGCGCCAGGGACGGAAAGGCCCCTCTCTGTCCTTGCAGCAAAGTCGGGCTGGTTCCGGAGAGCAGAAGGAAGAGCCTGCTGCATGCCTGCTTCTGCAGCATCTTCTGCCTGCCTCCCAGCGAGGACCTGCAGAGCCTGGATGCTGCCCTCTACTCCAAGGTATGCGCTGGATGGCGGAGGGTGGCCCGGCAGGCTGTGGGGGCTGCTCCCTGGCTACCCCGCGCTGAGAGACAAGCGTAAGCTGCAAGCCAGGGCACGATCCCAGCTTGCCTTTCCCACCCCCATCCCTTCTTTGCCTTCTTTGCGCTGGGCAGGGCCACGGGCAGTGCCGCCAGGCTGGGCCCTCGGCAGCAGCTCCCCTGCCCTGGGGCCCCTCGCTGGGCTCCGCAGGACCATAGGTGTGCCCCTCAGGCAAGAGGAATTCAAGCCCCTCTCCGGCAGGTAAGGGGCACCAACGAAGAAGCAGCTCAACCCTGTGTCCGTCCCCCTTGCAGGCCCTGGACGCCATGGACAGCATGCTGCAGGTGCTGGCCCTCAGCTGCCCTGCCTCCGGCCTCCTAGAGATGCAGAACATCTTGCAGGTCTGGTATTTGCCAAGAGCGGGCTTCCCACCACCAGTGCCTCAGCCCAAAGGGAAGTTCCCCCCTCAGGTGGACCGCCCTCGCCCAGCAGCAGCTGCAGAGAGCAGGCTGCGGGGAGGGGACCGGCTCCGTCGCGGGAGCAGCGTTGCCCATGGCGCTGTTCTGTGAGCCCAGTGCCTCCTGGCTGCAGTCAGCATGCCTCCCTCCCGCCCCTTTCCTGCAGCGGCAGGGGAAAGCCCCGCCCTCTGCCCCTCGAGGCCAGCACTGCCGCGAGCCTTCCCGGCGCCAAGCAGGGCGAGCAGTTGCAGCCTCCTTCCTCGGCCCCCCCACAGCCGGCAGCTGGCCCTGCCCCCTCTCGGCCCCCCCATCCCTTGTGCTTTCCTCCCCGGGGCTGAGGAAGGCAGCGGCCCCCGGGACCTGCCCTTGCCAGCCCGCAAGCTTTGTTGGTGCGCCTTTGTTGCTGCTGGGCCAGAGGCGTGAGCGGCCAGCGGCAGGGAGGTGCTGGGGAGGCCCCGGAGGGCCAGGTTTGGAAAGGAGCAGGGGCTGCCGTAGGCATGGGCTCCAGCTCTCAGTGTGGCCACAGCAGGCCCGTCGGGGGGCTTTGCCCCACGCATGCCAGCGACTCTGGACGCAAGACCCCCACTCCCAGGCTTGGCTCGTGCTCCGAGGAGCCGAAGCACAAACGTGGCCAGGCATTAAGCAGAGCTGCCTCCCTTGGAGCAGACCAGCAGCTTCTCTCCTCCCAGGTCCTGCTGCCCTTCACCGAGTCCCAGCAAGCAGCTGTGCGTGAGAGGGCCATAGGCCGCATTGCCCGGCTGGCTGGTCTCCTGACGAGCTCTTCCTTGCTGCCGGTAAGGAGCCTGTGGTGCAGGCAGCCTCCAGCCACCCCATCAGCCCTTGTCAGTGGCCCCGAGTGGCCTGCAGCTCCGGGCTCCCTGCGCGGGAAGCCTGGGCAGAGGTTAAGACCCTCAGCAAGACCCTGCCCTGAAGCGGAGATCTTGGCCTGCCTCTTTGGGTGTCGCACTGCAGTCCCTGCTCTCTCAGGAGCCAGCTGTGCCTGCCCTGGGCGCATGCCATGGGCCCCCAGCAGGAGCCTGGCTCAGCAGGGGCCACCAAAGCTCTGGCTGAGGCGGGAGGCAGCCCTGCTTGGAGCGTGGGTTCAGGGCTTTGGTGCCCACTGGTGCCCCTGAGCCGTGGTGCCAGCGCCGCCTGCCTCCTGCAGGCCCGCTGCCGCTTGGAAGGAAGCAGGGCCAGCTCTGCCTGCCACAGACCCAAGTGTTTCCTGATCCTGGGGCAGCTGGTGGGGCAGCTCACCCTGTGCTGCGCCTACAAGGAGCAGGGGAGCAGTCACGGCGCAGCGGAGGCTCTTTGCCACCTCTACAGATTCATCCTGCAGGAAGAGAGTAAGAAGCTGCACTGGGCTGGCTCCTTCCACACACGGGGCCCCACACAGCAGCCACTCATCCAGCTCCCGCTGAGCAGTGGCCTGCAAAGCCTTCAGCAGCACCTGCTGCTCCCAGGCCTCCTGTCTTGCTTCACAGCAGAATGGCCCATCAGAGGCGCTGTGCCTTTCTCTATTCTTGCAAGCCGTTTCCCCTTCCCCCACCTTACCATAGGCCCAGGCCCTCCCTCCCTGCGAGTCCTGCTGCCCAGCCATTTCTGGCCTGTCCTCTTGGTCTGCCAGGGCAGAGTTCTCCCTGGCACCTTCAGTGGGCCACCTCCACCTCTGCAGCCTTGGTGCTGACGGCCCTGCCTTTCCCCTGCTGTGCAGGCAGGAGGCTGTTGCAGGATAGCCCCGAGTACCTAGAGCTCCAAAAGGCCTGGGAAGCTGCCAACACCTTCTGGCTTTTGGAGCCCAAGGAGGCCAGTGAGATCAGCACGGTAAGGAGCGCCTCCCTGGTTGGCACTGGTGGCCGTGGTGTGACTTGAGCGAAGAGAGGGATGGCTAGCGGGTGGGGCTGAGGGGGCCTTGCGGTCACTGGGGAGAGGGCTCGCACTGTGTGCGGGCAGCGCCAGTGCACGGGGACCCGGACCCCAACCGTCCACCTCCTGCCCAGTGCCACCGGCCAGCCCTGCAGAGCCGCTGCTTCCTGCCCCTGCTCCTGACTCTCCGCGGGTGGCTGTGCCAGCAGTGCCCCGCGCATCTCTCGCCAGGATCACTCGCTGCTCAGCCAAGCACTGCTGCCACGGCACTCGGTGTGACGTATGTCTCTTGGCTGCCCTGCTTTGTCCCGCAGATGTTTGGGAAATACCTTCAGCCCTCTGAGAAGACAGACCTCATCCTCGCAGCCCTCAGCGGCATGAGAGCCTGCAGCACCTATGACACGCAGGCAGCCGCTCACATGCTGGATGCTCTTGTGGCGGACGATGCCTGCCTTTTGGAGCATGTAAGTAGCCTGCAGGTGGCGTGGCCGGGGCTCGAGGCCTCCGGGGGCTTGTTTTTGCCCTGACTCCAGGCCTGGCAGGCCCGCCACCCCCTCTGAGGCCAGCACAGAGCGGGGGCAAGGGCAGCCGGTCTTGGAGGGAGCTGGGCAAATTGCTGCCACTCTGACAGCAGCCCCACTCTGAGTCGTGTGCCCTCCAGGTGCCGAAGGTGGTGAGGGGCATGTGGAGCAACGTGCTGCTCATCACAGAGGTGTCTGCGCGGCGCAGCCTGGACAGGGCTCTTCTGCTGCTGACCTGTGCATGTCCAGAGGAGGTGGTCGTGAGCCTCTTGCAGTCTTCCCCCTCATGCGACAGGTAGGGGCCCGCTTGCCTTGAGAGCTCGGGGGCCAGCAGCCTGGAGAGCTCGTGCCCTGCGGGCTGCGGGGCAGGTGGAGATTTTCCGGCCTCTCGTGAGGGGCTGGGCCCTGCTGTTGTCCCCGTGTGCCAGCCCCGGTGCGTCAGGCCGGGCTGCAGCAGCGCAAGCTGAGCAAGTGTGCCGGCCTTCAGCCCCAGAGCCTGGTCGCCTGGCTGCCTGCGTGCCCCACAAGGGACTGGAGCTTGGCCATGGGCTGCGGGGTGGGGCAGAGCCCCCAGGGTGCTGCGGGCAAGGGGCAGTGGGCAGAGGCAGGGCTGGCGGCCAGCCCAGGCCCTCTGCGGCTGCCCAGGCCACAGTGCTGCGGCTGCAGCACCCGCTGAGCGAGAGCTGTGGGCCTGCAGCGCTGCCGCAGCCATGTGGAGGATGCTGCTGTCGAAGCGCGGAGCTGCCGAGAGGGTGCTGCAGGAGCTGCTCAGTGTCCTGCAGGATTGGCCGGTGGACGAGACATGCACGTTGGATGGGGACGACAGAGTCATCGTTTCCCTGGCCGTGAGTTTGTGGACGTAGCCTCGCTCTCCCCTAGAGCTGCCCTGGCCTTGCCCGTCCAGCAAGAAGCCCCAGGTCCATGGGGCACCAGGTCCATGGGGTCCATGTCCACGGCGCGACAGGTCCATGGCTGGCAGGGCTTGTTGTGGCCATGGCCCAAAGAGCTTCCGTGCCTTTGCTCTGGCCACACAGGCCGGGCAGGCACTCCTGCTTGTCCCAAGGCTCAGGGCAGTGTGTGAGGCTCACCGCCAAGCTCGGGCAGCGCAACAGGCACGTCTCAGCAGCGAGAGCTGTCTCTGGGCTTCTTCTGCAGGCAACGAGAGTGCTCCATGAGATGCTGCAGCAGCCCAGCTGCCAGCACGTGCTGGAGGTGTTCTTCCCCAAGCTCTTCCTGGCGCTGCTCTTCCAGATTTCCTTCTGCGCAGAGCTGACGCCGGAGGAGGCTGAGATGTGCTGGGGGGAACGGCAAGGGGAAGAGTCTGCTCCCGGCAGCCCCGTGAGGTGCTCCATGCCAGCCCTGCTGTGTGTGCTGTGGAGGTGGCGGCAGGGCCAGGGGTGCCAGGGTGACGCGGCCTTTGCTGTGCACGCAGGTTGGCAGTGCAGACCATGAAAGCACTGCTGTGCCGTGCCGGCTACGAGAGTCAGGTGCTGGCCATGGCGAGGAAGGGCGCCTGGGACACGCTCCTCAGCGCGGAGACCTGCCACAGGGGAGTGGGTTTGCTGGCCAGGTGAGAACCCCCTTGTCCCTGCTCTGCCCCAGCATTTCTCCCTTGCACACAGGCTGCCCCGCAGAGCCCCACGGGGCTGCAGCTTGAGGCCTTGTGACGGCGGGCTGGCCGAGTAGAGCAGCCAAGGGAGCTGCCGCTCCATGGCTGCGGGGCTCTGCGAGCCCTGGCTAGAGGGATGGGCTCACAATCACAGACGAGGTGTTTGTCTGGCTGCTCAGAAGTGACAGTGCCTTCTTGCCTCTGCCAGAGAGATGAGGAAGAGCCCAAGACAGCTGCGTCTCTTCCTCTTCCAATGGCTGACAGCGCTACTGAAACGTGGCGCGGCCCACTGGGAGATGCCTGCCATGGCTTTCCTGGTGGAGGTGAGCCTGATGGCAGGCGGTGCCTCTCGGGGCTGGAGAGGAGCGGAGGAGCAGGCGAGGGCTGTGCGCGGTGCGGCCTGAGGCCCAGGGCAGGGAGTGGGGTGCCAGGGGCTGTCGGCGCTGACGGCTGCCTTTGGGCCGGGCCTGGTGGCCTCGCCCGGAGCTGTTGGTGGGATCGGGCGCTGCCTGAGGCCGGGAGTCCTGCCGACCTCACCGCTTTCTCTGTGCTGTGCTTCAGCTGCTGGCCTGCAGTGACCTTTGCACAGAGGAGGACGACTTGCTGATTCTCTTCTGGAGCTACCTGCGGAGTCACTGGCGGGTGATGCACGGGCTGGCGCTCAGAGGCCTTGTGCTGCTGTGCAAGAGACAGGAGATGGTGAGCAGGGGCCAGCCGGGTGACGGTGCGCAGGCAGCGAGGGGCTGGGCGGTGGGGTGCTGGGCAACAGGGTAGCTGGGACTTTGGTGGGCCTCAGGAGCTGTGGGAGCTGCTGCCCTGTTGGAGCCTGAGCACAGGGCCAGGCTGATGCCGCAGGCAGCTTCCGGGCCGCCAGGCTGCAGCCCCCACCACGCAGGGGCCGCCGCGGGCCGAGTGCCGCCTTGGGGTGTTGCACTGCGTCACAGCCTCTGTGCACAAGCCGGGGGTGTCGGCAGGGCCTTGGCAATGGGGCAGCGAGCCCTGCCAGGAAAGGCGCCTGCTAGGGCTGGGACAGCCCGTGGCCCGGGCAGCTTTGCAGGCAGCGTGGGTTACTAAACCCGCTGCCCGTTCAAGTGTGGCGGAGAAGAGGGCGAGGGGTGAGGTGCAGAGGAGCCGGTGCTGCCCTCTCCTGCCTCGCTCTGCCCCAGCCCTGCCCAGGCCCGTGGCTGTGCCGGTAAAGGCTGCCAGGCAGCAGGTTGCCGCAGTCATCGCCATGGCCGCGTCTGGAAAGGCAGGGGGGAAGCTGGTGTGTAAGAAGGTGAGCCTTTTTGCCAGGGCAGTGGGTTCTTTCTTCAGGCACCGAGGTTGTGTTTCCCCCAGGCCAGAAGAATGCAGTACCTGTGGCCCCTGCTGGTGGGGCACCTGCAGGACGTGGACAGAGACATCAGCGCAAAGGCCCTGCTGGTGCTCAGCAACGTGGTCCACGTCATGGAGAAGCAGATGGTGGCCCACTTTGCTCCGCTGCTGGCCGAGAAGCTGCTGCCTCTCTTTGATGAGGTAAGGCTGGGGGGAGAGGCGGGGGCCCTGTTGGCGTGTCGGTGAGGCTGTGTGCGGGCTGCGGGCTGTGGTGTGTTGCCGTGTGTGTGTGTGTACCCGCGGCATGGGAATTTGTGCTGGCCAGCAGGGGCCCTGGGTGCTGCCAGGAACGTTTTTGCCCAGTGGCTTTTGGGGTCATTGCGCTGTGCTGCCCGTGGTGCGCTGGCCTGCAGGACTGTGTTGAAGCAGCCCCTTGTCTAGCCTCAGCTGCAGGGTATTGTGCTTGGCCCCTGCAGCCGTGCCCTGTGGCTGCCTCCTTCTGCCGGCCTCTAGAGCTGGCAGCACAGCTCGAGCGCCTGGGCGATGAAGAAAGGCTCTCCAGGAGGGCCAGGCAGGCCGAGCTGAGGGAAGCCTGAAGTCCTGCTGCTGCCCATGCCTGCAGATAGGCCCTCAGTAACGCCAACGTCCCCACAGCCCCAGGAGCCGCTGTGGAGGGCCATCCTGGAGCAGCTCTGTTGGGCCTTGGCCAGGGGTGATGCGGGGAGCGTGGCCAGGGCGAGAGGAGCCCTTCCAGGCGCAGGCTTCTCCGCCAGCTCCGCTCTCCCTGGCCGCAGCATGGTACAGAAGCACGCTGCATCGCCCTGCCTGGGCCGGGGGCCATTTTGCAGTGGGTGCAGACGAGGCCCACAGCTCACTGGTGCGGAGGGAGGGTCCGAAACCTTCATCTCGCCATCAGCCCCGCTGACCCCTGTGCTGACTGTGGGCTTGGAGCAGGCAGTGCTGAGGTGCCCCCTTTCCCTTCCCGCCAGGAGCCGGCCTGCGTGCGAGAGCTCTCCATCCGCCTCTTCCAAGAGGTGATGGAGGCTGTGGTGGGCACCAAAACACAGGCCCTGAAGAAGCAAGTGCACAGGAGCCTGCTGCCTCTGCTCTTCCACTGGCATGACGAGATCCCCCGTGTGGCCCAGGTATGGATGTGTAACGGGACGGGTCGTTGGAGGAGGGCGATGCGGACGCCCTGTGAGTGGGCGTGAGCATGAGGAGCAAGGGCTGCTGGCAGTGGGAGCCTTTGAAGGTGGGTGGGCTGGAGGTGCCAGGTGCTGAGGCTGCAGAGCGCCCCCTTGCTGTTTGCACCAGGCGCAGCAGTGCCTTCGTCTTCCTGCCATGCCTCCACCTGCAGCACCATACACCTGCGGGGGTGGTTGCCCCACATGTCTGCCCGGGGCACGGAACATGCTGGCAGAGGCAGTTGCCAGCTGCTCCCTCTTGCCATTGTGGGCGAGGAAAGGCCCCGAGGAGGCCTTGCCAAGAGGAGGGGCACGGTGGGGGTTGTGCGCTGGGCTGCGGTGGCATCAGCAGGTCTGTGCTGCTGTGCAGGCCTCTCAGGAAGCCCTGCTTGGTGCTGCCAAGTTCCTGAGGTGGGAGCAGCTGAGGCAGCTGGCTGAGACAGCGCAGAGCTGGAGGATCGGCGAGTGCCTGGTAAGGATGGCCCCCAAAGCCCCCAGAGGCAGCCTGGGCAAGGCCTGTGCCCCTGCATGGCCAGGGTGTGTGTGGGGGGGGGGGGGAGTGGGGGGGGCAGGCAGCCGTGTGCCTCGCCACGGCTGGTGCCCAGAGGTGCCAGCCTGGGGCAGCACTCCGGCCGCCCTTGTCCAGCACACTGCCCCAACGGGCTCTTCTCTAGGTTGCTGTGCCCTCACTGAGCCCTGGGATGCTAAAGCGAGTGGTGGGTGGAGGGAGTGGCTGGCTGGGTGGGGAGGGTGTGCGCCCAGCCTGTGGCCTTGTGCTCTGCCCAGCTGGCGAGGGGCAGGAGAAGATCGGAAGAATACCTGCGCCAGAGCCTGCTGTACTTGGAGAGCCCCCAGGAGTGCTTGCGAGAGATGGCTGTGCGGTTCCTTGGTGAGCTCCAAGCCCTGCGGACCCTCTCTGCACTGGGGCAGCTTAGCGCTAGCCCTGGGGGAAGGGTGGTGTGGGGAGCAGGATTGGTGAGGGGCTGTGCGTGTGCCTAGGGCTCGTCGGGCAGAGCATGAGGGGCCAGAGCAAGAAGAAGGTGGAGGACATCTGCGAGGGTGAGTGAGGGCAGCAGGGTGTGAGGCAGGGCTGGCGGGGAGGAAGACAGAGGCTGGGCAGTGAGCTGCAATGCCTGGCGCAGGCCAGGAGGGCTCTGCTCCCCGTGCGGCTCAGAGGCGGTGCGGGTAGAGTCGCGAGAAGATTTCAGGGGCCTTTGGGACATTCCTGGCCAGCAAGTCCCAGCTGATCCATGTGTCCCTTCTGCTGCCTCCTGTCTGTGGGAAGAGGTGGGTGGGACAGGCCATGTCGTCCCCAGGAAGGGCTGCCTGGGGTCTGTGCAGATATGGGGGCTTGATCTCTGCTCTGGCTCTTTCTCTCAGCGCTTCAAGGCTTGGAGGAGGACGTCAGCCCGTCCATCTGTTCCCTGGCCACGCAAACCATCCTGCTCCTGAGAGCTCCAGGGAAGACGTCTGCGTCTGGAGGCGGCCACGAAGGCCTGGGCTGGCAGCTGAGGAGAGCGTGGCAGAGGTGGCACTGGCCTCTGCGAGGTGGCTGCGTTTGCTGCTAGAGCTCGGCTGCCTCCTGATGCCGGGCTGCTCTCCCCCGAAGGACCACCGGCGTGTGGGGGCAAGTTGTGGGTGGGGGCGTTGCTGGCCTCTCTCCCTGCCCGCAGGACAGCTGCAGCCCTCAGGCCCAGCCCGTGCCAGGCTTGTGCCGCCAGCCCACCGTCTGCTGGGTTTTTCCAAAAGAAGCCGCCCAGTCTCTTCGCCACGTGCCAGTGTCTTGTCTTTGCGCAAACCAATCGGTGGAGAAGGAGGCTGAACCTAGAGGAGCTCCAGAGACCCCTTCCAACCACAACCGCAGCCGCTCTGTGCCCCTGTGAGATTTTGCCAGGGCAAAATCTCACACCTCTAGCACCGAACCCCAACCTCAGCCACACACTCCAGGCTGGTCGCAGGTGCCAAAGCCAGAGGCCTGTGGGGCACAGGGGACTTCTCTTTTCTGGGGGCCCTGCAATGCTTTGCTTTCCTCCTTCTAAGCATCCTTGGCCCTGCTGGCCCTGCTGGTCCCCTGCTCCCCCGCCCCGGGGGCAGCAAGCCAAGCATCAGGCGCCTGCTCACACCAGCAACAACGGGCCCTAGGTCGTCAAAGAACCTTGGCATGGGTGTGGTGGGGCTGGCGACAGCAGCAGGGTTGGACGAGACTGGAGATTTCCCCCAGGGCTGGCCCACCCTGGAGCTCAGAGAGAGCTGTACTCCCGCTGTGGGGACTGGGCTGACCTTTCCTGATACAAAGCTGGGGTGCCACAGCCCTCGTCCCTGAACGCTGCTCTCTCCCCCCAGCTGCCGGACCCATGCCAAAGCCATCTGTGGGCAGGGGAAGGGTGTCGTTTGCGAGCAGCCACCAGAAGAAGCTGTTCTCCTGGCCTGGCTCTGCCCTCTGCAAAGCCCCCCAGCAGGCAGCGCACTAGAGCAACCTGCCCTAGCTGGCCCTGCTCGAGAAGGCGGCTTAGACTGCAGGAGCTCCAGAGACCCCCTTCCAACCGCAACCACTCTGTCATCCTGTGAGGCGGCCAGAGCAAAATCTCACTCCCCCACCACCCAACACCAACCTCAGCCTTAGAGCTGCTTGTAGCAGTTGCCAAAGCCAGAGGCCTGGGGGGGCACAGGGCGCTCCTCCCTTTGGGCTGCCTGCAGTGGTTTTTAGTCCTCCTGAAGCATCCTTGGCCCAAGCACTTTGCGCTCCCCTGCTGCTCCCCTGGGGGCAGCAGGCCAAGCACCGAGGCCTGCGCTCACCAGCAGCTTCCGCAAAGGCCAAGGCGGTGCCAAACCCCTTCCTCTGCTTCTCTGCTCTCTGGTGCCTGCCCTCCTGCGGGTGCACGTGGCACAGGTGCCCCCGGACTTTCTCATCAAGGCAGGGTTGGCCTCCAGCCAGCAGAGCACCTTGCAGCAGCTACCACAGCTGCACCCATCCCAGCAGCCTGTCCCCAGGGCAGCGGAGGGTGTTTGGCCCAGCTCCTGCAAGAGCCATGCCAGGGGCCTCAGGGGCCTGAGACCTGGCTGGCTGCATTTGGCCTCTTCTCCACCAACTCAAGCCTCGCTGCACTGCTCCAGCTTGTGCTAAGAACTCCTGCGGCAGTTCCTGGGTGTTCACCTCCCAGTGGATTTCAGCCCAGCTGCTCAGCAGGTCTCCGCTTCCCCCTCCAAGGCCCAGACCAAGGCCCGCCTCCTGGCGGCACAACAAGGCCTGGCAAGAGGCACATGACCCTTCGGGTCCTGCCAAGGCTTCCTGCTCCCTGGAGGTTGGACTGGACACTGGGATCGCGCTCCCCTCTCCCAGAGCAGCCTCCTCCCTAAGGACCCAGACAGCAGTGCTCGCAGCAGCCCCTTTCATCTCCCGGCACCCCCGGAGCCACGCTGCAGCTGGGATTGCGTGGGCAGGCAGAGAAAAGCCTCTCGCTCTCTTCCACACCTTGCGTTTCTTCTCTGCTCTCTCGTCCTTGTGCCCGTGCTCCTGCTTCTTTCAGCCTGCTGGCCGTTGCCCTGGGCAGAGCATGCTGCAGCTGCTGCCTCTGCAGCACCAGCCGCCTGCACCCATCGCACAGGGCCAACAACAACCGCCCCCCCCTCCCCCCCAACCACCACCACCCACCACCTCGCTCATGGGGGCCTAGCGCATGCTCCCGGCATCCCCGGGCCTCCAGCAAGCAGCAAGGGATCCCTTCCGGGACCTCCACTTAGGACACACAGGGCACAGCCACTCCTCCACCACCTGGGGGCTCAGACCTCCCTCACTTTTTGCCCGGTGCCTCGCAGCCTGTCCCTGGGCACCACTGGGCACAGTCTGCCTCCAGCCTCTTGACACCCTCCCGCCACAGATTCATCCCCATTGAGAAGACCTTCCTCTGCCTGGCTTTTGCAGTCACGAGGCCTGAAGAGCCCCCGTTGTGGAGGGGCTGGAGCCTCTAGTGTCTGTGCAGAGCTCTGGCCTCTGATGCCGTGGTGCTGGCATGGGCACATCCTGCGGCGCCTGGCCACAGGCACTCACAGCCCTTGGTGTGCAAAGGGAAGCTCAGCGCTTCCTCAGTCCCTAGCTGGGTCGTCCTGCTGGGCTGCTGCACTCTTTCCCAGTCTACTGCCCAGGGCTCCAGACTGATTCGCTCTCATCTCTCAAGTCAGACACTGAGCTGCTCTCCTGAGTGCTGCGACTGAGGCTGCATCAGGACCAGCACTCTCCGCTTAGCTAATGCACCAGCTTCCTGCAGCTGAACGCGGCGGACAAGAGCTACCCCTCTTCCTTGCAGACTTGCACTTGTAACAGAATCGCTCCGCAAAACACGCAGAACTTCTCAGAGGCAGCAGCCAGCGCTTAAACTCTGCTTTCTTTGCGACTTACAGGCCTTGCATTAATCTGTCTAGTTTCATCGGCAAGAAGCCAAGGGAATTGGGAAAGACATGTCCAAGTTTCTTTGCACCTAGAGCTCCTGCAAATACCCGGTCCTCTCAACGCCAGCACTGAACAGCTCGTGTTGTGCTTTAAGCCGGTATCAGTTCTTGCCAATTCCAGGAGCCGTGTGGATCCAGTTCTGTTTGCACCTCCGAGGGAAGTTTCTCTCAGGACCTTTCCTGATACAAAGCTGGGGTGCCACAGCCCTCGTCCCTGAACGCTGCTCTCTCCCCCCAGCTGCCGGACCCATGCCAAAGCCATCTGTGGGCAGGGGAAGGGTGTCGTTTGCGAGCAGCCACCAGAAGAAGCTGTTCTCCTGGCCTGGCTCTGCCCTCTGCAAAGCCCCCCAGCAGGCAGCAAAATTAATGCAACACGAACGCGAATGCAAACGTGACCACAAAGCGCTTGGCTGCCAGGGAAGCGGGCAGGCCGGTGGGGATGGCGAAGTTCAGTCCTTTGCAGAAAGAGCAGGAGCAGCCCACCGACGCGAGGTCCTCCTTGGTGCCCGCTACCAAGTAGCCCAAGGGAAGGGACCGAGGCTGCTCAGCCGCTGCTCTGTACCCGCTCACAGGCAGAAAGGCAGCAAGGCCTCAGGGTGCCTTTTGGGCTGTGCCAGATCCTTCCTTGTGCAGTCCTGGGGCCTCCACGTGGCTTTTGGTGCATCGTCGGGGCCTCCGTGTGGCTTTGCAGGCACCAGAGGGACCTCTGTGTGCTTTATGGTGGACCCCGGGGGACGTCTAGGTGCCCCTTGGTGACCCTGATCCCCCCACGGCAGGGAGACGGGGGCCAGCACAGCCCTGGGTGGCCGCTGTCCCTGGGGCCAGGGAGGCGGGTCCCTACCAGGGCAGCACGGGGAGGCCCTGGCGCGCAGCAGAAACCCACACAAGGCGACGGCGGGAGGCCGGCGAAGGGCGCCTGGACGTGACAGGCGCTGGGGAGAAAGGCAGCCCCAGGTGAGGCCCTGGACCCTTGTGGAGGGGCAGCAGGAGGGGCTGAGCCCGTGGCCTCAAGCTGCCCTGCCAGGGCTCGGCTCTGGGCGCCCACTGGCCCAGCCCCTGCTGCCAGCAGCGCGCCCCACGCCGCTTCGTGGGGACACCTCCTCCGGCCGCTGGGCACCGATGCTGCTGCCAGAGGCCAAGCCAGCCCCAGCCCGGCCCCCGGGCAGCTCGGGGTGGGGGGCCCCAGGGGGCAAACAACCACCCACCCCGCACGCTAAGGTAGATGGGGGACCCCACCAGGACGCTTGTCGGGTGTCGCCGTTCGGGAGGGTGCGTGATGGCCCCAGGGAACCCAGGCCGCCAGTGCAGACGCCTGGGTTTGTCTGTGCCCCGCAGGGGTGGCTGGCGGGGGTGATGGAGCAGCCGCCAGGGTGCCCGGGGAGGAGAGGTGCCCTTCGGGGCTGGTGCCCTTCCCCGCGGTGCCGGGGTGTCCCCGCGGGGCGCTTGCTGGGCTGGCTGAGGACGGGGTCAGGAGCAGCGGTGGCGGGGACAAGAAGAGGAGGGGAGCGGCCCGGAGGGCCCCAGGCGCCACGGGGGCCGGGCGCCCCGAGGACAGAGAGAGGTGTGGCAGGGGGCGAGCCGGCCCGGCACCCCCGAGGGGACCCGGCCTGCCCCTGCCCAGGCCGGGGCCGGGGCCGGGGCCGGGGCCGGGGCCAGCCCGCCCCAGGGTGACAGTGGGGGCCCTTTGTGACCGCGCTCCTGTGACAGCCCGCGGCCTCGCCCGGCGCCGGAGGCCTCGGCCCCGCAGTGTCCGGCTGGCCGGTGACGGGAGCGGGCGGGAGCACGCGGGCTGGTCCAGGAGCCTCCCGAGCACACCCCGCACTCTCCCTGCCGCCCCCGGGCAGCCTCGCGCAGCCTCTGCCGCCTCGCCTGCCATGGCGCGGAGACCCCCCAGCCGCCCCAGGACGGCCTGGGAGGCCGAGGACGAGGAGGACGGGGCCCCGGCCGAGGGCCGTCGCCAGCTGGAGCCCCGGCAGGGCCACGCGCCCCCGGCGCTGCCGACGGGTGAGCACGCGGCCCCCGACGCTGGGCCGGCCGGGGCCGCCAGCCCGCCCTGCGCTGCCTGGCTCCCACCTGCCCGTCGCCAGCCCCTTCCCGCCGGGCGCGCTCGCACCTTTCCCCCGCGCTGGCTCCGGTGCTGCCCCCGGCCGCCGGGCGCCTGCCGGCCGCCCCGAGCCCGGCCGCATGGGGCCTCTGCGCCCCAGCGGCCCGCCCGGCTGGGCTCGCTGTGCCGGGCAGCGGCGGGCGCTGGGGCCGGGGCTCGGCGCTCTCCGCCCCGAGCCCGGCCGCCCTGCACCTCGCCCTGCTCTCTGTCTCCCTCAGTGCCCGGCCCGGCTCTGCCCAGCGAGGAGGCCCGAGCCCTGGAGCGCCTGCGCGCCTTCCTGCGGCACCGCGGACAGGTGAGGGGCGCCACGGCCTCTGGGCTGCGCCCGCCTCTCCCCGCGGCGGCCGGGGCTGCGCCCTGCTCGGCACCCGCAGGGCTGCTGGCCGCGGGCGGCTGCCCCCGGCGCCCCACACCTGGCTGCGGGCCCTGCGCCGCCCGGGCTGCTGGCCGGGCCTCTGCCCCTCTGACGCTCTCCGCTGCTCTCTGCTCCCGGCAGCAGGCCGAGGCCGAGAAGCTGAGGTTCCTGGCCTGCGTCTGCAGCCTCTGCACCGCGGCCAGCTCCAGCGCGGCGCTGCGGCAGGAGCTGTGCCCGTGCAGCCTGGACCTGGCAGAGTCCCTGGAGGTGAGGGGAGGGGGCCCTGCAGCAGGGCGGGAGCGGGGGGCGCGGGCCCACCGCTGAGGGCCGGAGGCGGGGGTCTGAGCGTGGCAGCTGGGGGGCCCCGGCTGGGGGCACAGCCCTGGCCAGCGTGGGGCTGCAGGAGGCACTGCGGAGCCGGGCGAGCGGGGCCCTGGGCAGCCAGGGGGCCGCCCGGGGGGTCCGTGCTGGCAGGGGGCACCTGGGCTCTGCCAGCCCTGCAGCCTGATCGCTGGCCCCCGGCACCTCCCGAGGCCCCTTCTGCTTGTGCTCTCCAGGTGCTGCTGCAAGAGGAGCCCACCGACCACCTGGGCACCGCAGTGCGGCAGCAAGTCATGCTGGCCATCAGCGCCATGAGGTAGCTGCCCGAGCCGCTGGCCTGGCCAGGGCCTGCGTGGCCCCAGGTGGCCCCGATGGCCCCAGGGCTAGCGGGGAGCCATCCGCCGTCCTGCAGGCGTCTGCCAGTGCCGTCGGCTGGGCCTGCGCCGGGCCCGACCGTGGTGGAGACGGGAGGGCAGAGAGGGCCCTGGGGCTACCGTGCGTCTCCTGGGCTTTCCCCCAAAGGGTGAGGCAGGCCCTGGAGAGGGCCTGGGGCCCCAGCTGCCAGGAGGGTCCTCTGTCCCTGGGCTGCCTGCTGGGGGAAGACGTGGCTGCCCGTAGGGCTCCCCCACCTAGTGCGGCTATCACCCGGGAGTCTCCCTGCCCCAGGTCTGCGTCCACCTTCCCAGGGCGTCCAGGTACTGGTGCGGGCGCCAGGGACGGAAAGGCCCCTCTCTGTCCTTGCAGCAAAGTCGGGCTGGTTCCGGAGAGCAGAAGGAAGAGCCTGCTGCATGCCTGCTTCTGCAGCATCTTCTGCCTGCCTCCCAGCGAGGACCTGCAGAGCCTGGATGCTGCCCTCTACTCCAAGGTATGCGCTGGATGGCGGAGGGTGGCCCGGCAGGCTGTGGGGGCTGCTCCCTGGCTACCCCGCGCTGAGAGACAAGCGTAAGCTGCAAGCCAGGGCACGATCCCAGCTTGCCTTTCCCACCCCCATCCCTTCTTTGCCTTCTTTGCGCTGGGCAGGGCCACGGGCAGTGCCGCCAGGCTGGGCCCTCGGCAGCAGCTCCCCTGCCCTGGGGCCCCTCGCTGGGCTCCGCAGGACCATAGGTGTGCCCCTCAGGCAAGAGGAATTCAAGCCCCTCTCCGGCAGGTAAGGGGCACCAACGAAGAAGCAGCTCAACCCTGTGTCCGTCCCCCTTGCAGGCCCTGGACGCCATGGACAGCATGCTGCAGGTGCTGGCCCTCAGCTGCCCTGCCTCCGGCCTCCTAGAGATGCAGAACATCTTGCAGGTCTGGTATTTGCCAAGAGCGGGCTTCCCACCACCAGTGCCTCAGCCCAAAGGGAAGTTCCCCCCTCAGGTGGACCGCCCTCGCCCAGCAGCAGCTGCAGAGAGCAGGCTGCGGGGAGGGGACCGGCTCCGTCGCGGGAGCAGCGTTGCCCATGGCGCTGTTCTGTGAGCCCAGTGCCTCCTGGCTGCAGTCAGCATGCCTCCCTCCCGCCCCTTTCCTGCAGCGGCAGGGGAAAGCCCCGCCCTCTGCCCCTCGAGGCCAGCACTGCCGCGAGCCTTCCCGGCGCCAAGCAGGGCGAGCAGTTGCAGCCTCCTTCCTCGGCCCCCCCACAGCCGGCAGCTGGCCCTGCCCCCTCTCGGCCCCCCCATCCCTTGTGCTTTCCTCCCCGGGGCTGAGGAAGGCAGCGGCCCCCGGGACCTGCCCTTGCCAGCCCGCAAGCTTTGTTGGTGCGCCTTTGTTGCTGCTGGGCCAGAGGCGCGAGCGGCCAGCGGCAGGGAGGTGCTGGGGAGGCCCCGGAGGGCCAGGTTTGGAAAGGAGCAGGGGCTGCCGTAGGCATGGGCTCCAGCTCTCAGTGTGGCCACAGCAGGCCCGTCGGGGGGCTTTGCCCCACGCATGCCAGCGACTCTGGACGCAAGACCCCCACTCCCAGGCTTGGCTCGTGCTCCGAGGAGCCGAAGCACAAACGTGGCCAGGCATTAAGCAGAGCTGCCTCCCTTGGAGCAGACCAGCAGCTTCTCTCCTCCCAGGTCCTGCTGCCCTTCACCGAGTCCCAGCAAGCAGCTGTGCGTGAGAGGGCCATAGGCCGCATTGCCCGGCTGGCTGGTCTCCTGACGAGCTCTTCCTTGCTGCCGGTAAGGAGCCTGTGGTGCAGGCAGCCTCCAGCCACCCCATCAGCCCTTGTCAGTGGCCCCGAGTGGCCTGCAGCTCCGGGCTCCCTGCGCGGGAAGCCTGGGCAGAGGTTAAGACCCTCAGCAAGACCCTGCCCTGAAGCGGAGATCTTGGTCTGCCTCTTTGGGTGTCGCACTGCAGTCCCTGCTCTCTCAGGAGCCAGCTGTGCCTGCCCTGGGCGCATGCCATGGGCCCCCAGCAGGAGCCTGGCTCAGCAGGGGCCACCAAAGCTCTGGCTGAGGCGGGAGGCAGCCCTGCTTGGAGCGTGGGTTCAGGGCTTTGGTGCCCACTGGTGCCCCTGAGCCGTGGTGCCAGCGCCGCCTGCCTCCTGCAGGCCCGCTGCCGCTTGGAAGGAAGCAGGGCCAGCTCTGCCTGCCACAGACCCAAGTGTTTCCTGATCCTGGGGCAGCTGGTGGGGCAGCTCACCCTGTGCTGCGCCTACAAGGAGCAGGGGAGCAGTCACGGCGCAGCGGAGGCTCTTTGCCACCTCTACAGATTCATCCTGCAGGAAGAGAGTAAGAAGCTGCACTGGGCTGGCTCCTTCCACACACGGGGCCCCACACAGCAGCCACTCATCCAGCTCCCGCTGAGCAGTGGCCTGCAAAGCCTTCAGCAGCACCTGCTGCTCCCAGGCCTCCTGTCTTGCTTCACAGCAGAATGGCCCATCAGAGGCGCTGTGCCTTTCTCTATTCTTGCAAGCCGTTTCCCCTTCCCCCACCTTACCATAGGCCCAGGCCCTCCCTCCCTGCGAGTCCTGCTGCCCAGCCATTTCTGGCCTGTCCTCTTGGTCTGCCAGGGCAGAGTTCTCCCTGGCACCTTCAGTGGGCCACCTCCACCTCTGCAGCCTTGGTGCTGACGGCCCTGCCTTTCCCCTGCTGTGCAGGCAGGAGGCTGTTGCAGGATAGCCCCGAGTACCTAGAGCTCCAAAAGGCCTGGGAAGCTGCCAACACCTTCTGGCTTTTGGAGCCCAAGGAGGCCAGTGAGATCAGCACGGTAAGGAGCGCCTCCCTGGTTGGCACTGGTGGCCGTGGTGTGACTTGAGCGAAGAGAGGGATGGCTAGCGGGTGGGGCTGAGGGGGCCTTGCGGTCACTGGGGAGAGGGCTCGCACTGTGTGCGGGCAGCGCCAGTGCACGGGGACCCGGACCCCAACCGTCCACCTCCTGCCCAGTGCCACCGGCCAGCCCTGCAGAGCCGCTGCTTCCTGCCCCTGCTCCTGACTCTCCGCGGGTGGCTGTGCCAGCAGTGCCCCGCGCATCTCTCGCCAGGATCACTCGCTGCTCAGCCAAGCACTGCTGCCACGGCACTCGGTGTGACGTATGTCTCTTGGCTGCCCTGCTTTGTCCCGCAGATGTTTGGGAAATACCTTCAGCCCTCTGAGAAGACAGACCTCATCCTCGCAGCCCTCAGCGGCATGAGAGCCTGCAGCACCTATGACACGCAGGCAGCCGCTCACATGCTGGATGCTCTTGTGGCGGACGATGCCTGCCTTTTGGAGCATGTAAGTAGCCTGCAGGTGGCGTGGCCGGGGCTCGAGGCCTCCGGGGGCTTGTTTTTGCCCTGACTCCAGGCCTGGCAGGCCCGCCACCCCCTCTGAGGCCAGCACAGAGCGGGGGCAAGGGCAGCCGGTCTTGGAGGGAGCTGGGCAAATTGCTGCCACTCTGACAGCAGCCCCACTCTGAGTCGTGTGCCCTCCAGGTGCCGAAGGTGGTGAGGGGCATGTGGAGCAACGTGCTGCTCATCACAGAGGTGTCTGCGCGGCGCAGCCTGGACAGGGCTCTTCTGCTGCTGACCTGTGCATGTCCAGAGGAGGTGGTCGTGAGCCTCTTGCAGTCTTCCCCCTCATGCGACAGGTAGGGGCCCGCTTGCCTTGAGAGCTCGGGGGCCAGCAGCCTGGAGAGCTCGTGCCCTGCGGGCTGCGGGGCAGGTGGAGATTTTCCGGCCTCTCGTGAGGGGCTGGGCCCTGCTGTTGTCCCCGTGTGCCAGCCCCGGTGCGTCAGGCCGGGCTGCAGCAGCGCAAGCTGAGCAAGTGTGCCGGCCTTCAGCCCCAGAGCCTGGTCGCCTGGCTGCCTGCGTGCCCCACAAGGGACTGGAGCTTGGCCATGGGCTGCGGGGTGGGGCAGAGCCCCCAGGGTGCTGCGGGCAAGGGGCAGTGGGCAGAGGCAGGGCTGGCGGCCAGCCCAGGCCCTCTGCGGCTGCCCAGGCCACAGTGCTGCGGCTGCAGCACCCGCTGAGCGAGAGCTGTGGGCCTGCAGCGCTGCCGCAGCCATGTGGAGGATGCTGCTGTCGAAGCGCGGAGCTGCCGAGAGGGTGCTGCAGGAGCTGCTCAGTGTCCTGCAGGATTGGCCGGTGGACGAGACATGCACGTTGGATGGGGACGACAGAGTCATCGTTTCCCTGGCCGTGAGTTTGTGGACGTAGCCTCGCTCTCCCCTAGAGCTGCCCTGGCCTTGCCCGTCCAGCAAGAAGCCCCAGGTCCATGGGGCACCAGGTCCATGGGGTCCATGTCCACGGCGCGACAGGTCCATGGCTGGCAGGGCTTGTTGTGGCCATGGCCCAAAGAGCTTCCGTGCCTTTGCTCTGGCCACACAGGCCGGGCAGGCACTCCTGCTTGTCCCAAGGCTCAGGGCAGTGTGTGAGGCTCACCGCCAAGCTCGGGCAGCGCAACAGGCACGTCTCAGCAGCGAGAGCTGTCTCTGGGCTTCTTCTGCAGGCAACGAGAGTGCTCCATGAGATGCTGCAGCAGCCCAGCTGCCAGCACGTGCTGGAGGTGTTCTTCCCCAAGCTCTTCCTGGCGCTGCTCTTCCAGATTTCCTTCTGCGCAGAGCTGACGCCGGAGGAGGCTGAGATGTGCTGGGGGGAACGGCAAGGGGAAGAGTCTGCTCCCGGCAGCCCCGTGAGGTGCTCCATGCCAGCCCTGCTGTGTGTGCTGTGGAGGTGGCGGCAGGGCCAGGGGTGCCAGGGTGACGCGGCCTTTGCTGTGCACGCAGGTTGGCAGTGCAGACCATGAAAGCACTGCTGTGCCGTGCCGGCTACGAGAGTCAGGTGCTGGCCATGGCGAGGAAGGGCGCCTGGGACACGCTCCTCAGCGCGGAGACCTGCCACAGGGGAGTGGGTTTGCTGGCCAGGTGAGAACCCCCTTGTCCCTGCTCTGCCCCAGCATTTCTCCCTTGCACACAGGCTGCCCCGCAGAGCCCCACGGGGCTGCAGCTTGAGGCCTTGTGACGGCGGGCTGGCCGAGTAGAGCAGCCAAGGGAGCTGCCGCTCCATGGCTGCGGGGCTCTGCGAGCCCTGGCTAGAGGGATGGGCTCACAATCACAGACGAGGTGTTTGCCTGGCTGCTCAGAAGTGACAGTGCCTTCTTGCCTCTGCCAGAGAGATGAGGAAGAGCCCAAGACAGCTGCGTCTCTTCCTCTTCCAATGGCTGACAGCGCTACTGAAACGTGGCGCGGCCCACTGGGAGATGCCTGCCATGGCTTTCCTGGTGGAGGTGAGCCTGATGGCAGGCGGTGCCTCTCGGGGCTGGAGAGGAGCGGAGGAGCAGGCGAGGGCTGTGCGCGGTGCGGCCTGAGGCCCAGGGCAGGGAGTGGGGTGCCAGGGGCTGTCGGCGCTGACGGCTGCCTTTGGGCCGGGCCTGGTGGCCTCGCCCGGAGCTGTTGGTGGGATCGGGCGCTGCCTGAGGCCGGGAGTCCTGCCGACCTCACCGCTTTCTCTGTGCTGTGCTTCAGCTGCTGGCCTGCAGTGACCTTTGCACAGAGGAGGACGACTTGCTGATTCTCTTCTGGAGCTACCTGCGGAGTCACTGGCGGGTGATGCACGGGCTGGCGCTCAGAGGCCTTGTGCTGCTGTGCAAGAGACAGGAGATGGTGAGCAGGGGCCAGCCGGGTGACGGTGCGCAGGCAGCGAGGGGCTGGGCGGTGGGGTGCTGGGCAACAGGGTAGCTGGGACTTTGGTGGGCCTCAGGAGCTGTGGGAGCTGCTGCCCTGTTGGAGCCTGAGCACAGGGCCAGGCTGATGCCGCAGGCAGCTTCCGGGCCGCCAGGCTGCAGCCCCCACCACGCAGGGGCCGCCGCGGGCCGAGTGCCGCCTTGGGGTGTTGCACTGCGTCACAGCCTCTGTGCACAAGCCGGGGGTGTCGGCAGGGCCTTGGCAATGGGGCAGCGAGCCCTGCCAGGAAAGGCGCCTGCTAGGGCTGGGACAGCCCGTGGCCCGGGCAGCTTTGCAGGCAGCGTGGGTTACTAAACCCGCTGCCCGTTCAAGTGTGGCGGAGAAGAGGGCGAGGGGTGAGGTGCAGAGGAGCCGGTGCTGCCCTCTCCTGCCTCGCTCTGCCCCAGCCCTGCCCAGGCCCGTGGCTGTGCCGGTAAAGGCTGCCAGGCAGCAGGTTGCCGCAGTCATCGCCATGGCCGCGTCTGGAAAGGCAGGGGGGAAGCTGGTGTGTAAGAAGGTGAGCCTTTTTGCCAGGGCAGTGGGTTCTTTCTTCAGGCACCGAGGTTGTGTTTCCCCCAGGCCAGAAGAATGCAGTACCTGTGGCCCCTGCTGGTGGGGCACCTGCAGGACGTGGACAGAGACATCAGCGCAAAGGCCCTGCTGGTGCTCAGCAACGTGGTCCACGTCATGGAGAAGCAGATGGTGGCCCACTTTGCTCCGCTGCTGGCCGAGAAGCTGCTGCCTCTCTTTGATGAGGTAAGGCTGGGGGGAGAGGCGGGGGCCCTGTTGGCGTGTCGGTGAGGCTGTGTGCGGGCTGCGGGCTGTGGTGTGTTGCCGTGTGTGTGTGTGTACCCGCGGCATGGGAATTTGTGCTGGCCAGCAGGGGCCCTGGGTGCTGCCAGGAACGTTTTTGCCCAGTGGCTTTTGGGGTCATTGCGCTGTGCTGCCCGTGGTGCGCTGGCCTGCAGGACTGTGTTGAAGCAGCCCCTTGTCTAGCCTCAGCTGCAGGGTATTGTGCTTGGCCCCTGCAGCCGTGCCCTGTGGCTGCCTCCTTCTGCCGGCCTCTAGAGCTGGCAGCACAGCTCGAGCGCCTGGGCGATGAAGAAAGGCTCTCCAGGAGGGCCAGGCAGGCCGAGCTGAGGGAAGCCTGAAGTCCTGCTGCTGCCCATGCCTGCAGATAGGCCCTCAGTAACGCCAACGTCCCCACAGCCCCAGGAGCCGCTGTGGAGGGCCATCCTGGAGCAGCTCTGTTGGGCCTTGGCCAGGGGTGATGCGGGGAGCGTGGCCAGGGCGAGAGGAGCCCTTCCAGGCGCAGGCTTCTCCGCCAGCTCCGCTCTCCCTGGCCGCAGCATGGTACAGAAGCACGCTGCATCGCCCGGCCTGGGCCGGGGGCCATTTTGCAGTGGGTGCAGACGAGGCCCACAGCTCACTGGTGCGGAGGGAGGGTCCGAAACCTTCATCTCGCCATCAGCCCCGCTGACCCCTGTGCTGACTGTGGGCTTGGAGCAGGCAGTGCTGAGGTGCCCCCTTTCCCTTCCCGCCAGGAGCCGGCCTGCGTGCGAGAGCTCTCCATCCGCCTCTTCCAAGAGGTGATGGAGGCTGTGGTGGGCACCAAAACACAGGCCCTGAAGAAGCAAGTGCACAGGAGCCTGCTGCCTCTGCTCTTCCACTGGCATGACGAGATCCCCCGTGTGGCCCAGGTATGGATGTGTAACGGGACGGGTCGTTGGAGGAGGGCGATGCGGACGCCCTGTGAGTGGGCGTGAGCATGAGGAGCAAGGGCTGCTGGCAGTGGGAGCCTTTGAAGGTGGGTGGGCTGGAGGTGCCAGGTGCTGAGGCTGCAGAGCGCCCCCTTGCTGTTTGCACCAGGCGCAGCAGTGCCTTCGTCTTCCTGCCATGCCTCCACCTGCAGCACCATACACCTGCGGGGGTGGTTGCCCCACATGTCTGCCCGGGGCACGGAACATGCTGGCAGAGGCAGTTGCCAGCTGCTCCCTCTTGCCATTGTGGGCGAGGAAAGGCCCCGAGGAGGCCTTGCCAAGAGGAGGGGCACGGTGGGGGTTGTGCGCTGGGCTGCGGTGGCATCAGCAGGTCTGTGCTGCTGTGCAGGCCTCTCAGGAAGCCCTGCTTGGTGCTGCCAAGTTCCTGAGGTGGGAGCAGCTGAGGCAGCTGGCTGAGACAGCGCAGAGCTGGAGGATCGGCGAGTGCCTGGTAAGGATGGCCCCCAAAGCCCCCAGAGGCAGCCTGGGCAAGGCCTGTGCCCCTGCATGGCCAGGGTGTGTGTGGGGGGGGGGGGGAGTGGGGGGGGCAGGCAGCCGTGTGCCTCGCCACGGCTGGTGCCCAGAGGTGCCAGCCTGGGGCAGCACTCCGGCCGCCCTTGTCCAGCACACTGCCCCAACGGGCTCTTCTCTAGGTTGCTGTGCCCTCACTGAGCCCTGGGATGCTAAAGCGAGTGGTGGGTGGAGGGAGTGGCTGGCTGGGTGGGGAGGGTGTGCGCCCAGCCTGTGGCCTTGTGCTCTGCCCAGCTGGCGAGGGGCAGGAGAAGATCGGAAGAATACCTGCGCCAGAGCCTGCTGTACTTGGAGAGCCCCCAGGAGTGCTTGCGAGAGATGGCTGTGCGGTTCCTTGGTGAGCTCCAAGCCCTGCGGACCCTCTCTGCACTGGGGCAGCTTAGCGCTAGCCCTGGGGGAAGGGTGGTGTGGGGAGCAGGATTGGTGAGGGGCTGTGCGTGTGCCTAGGGCTCGTCGGGCAGAGCATGAGGGGCCAGAGCAAGAAGAAGGTGGAGGACATCTGCGAGGGTGAGTGAGGGCAGCAGGGTGTGAGGCAGGGCTGGCGGGGAGGAAGACAGAGGCTGGGCAGTGAGCTGCAATGCCTGGCGCAGGCCAGGAGGGCTCTGCTCCCCGTGCGGCTCAGAGGCGGTGCGGGTAGAGTCGCGAGAAGATTTCAGGGGCCTTTGGGACATTCCTGGCCAGCAAGTCCCAGCTGATCCATGTGTCCCTTCTGCTGCCTCCTGTCTGTGGGAAGAGGTGGGTGGGACAGGCCATGTCGTCCCCAGGAAGGGCTGCCTGGGGTCTGTGCAGATATGGGGGCTTGATCTCTGCTCTGGCTCTTTCTCTCAGCGCTTCAAGGCTTGGAGGAGGACGTCAGCCCGTCCATCTGTTCCCTGGCCACGCAAACCATCCTGCTCCTGAGAGCTCCAGGGAAGACGTCTGCGTCTGGAGGCGGCCACGAAGGCCTGGGCTGGCAGCTGAGGAGAGCGTGGCAGAGGTGGCACTGGCCTCTGCGAGGTGGCTGCGTTTGCTGCTAGAGCTCGGCTGCCTCCTGATGCCGGGCTGCTCTCCCCCGAAGGACCACCGGCGTGTGGGGGCAAGTTGTGGGTGGGGGCGTTGCTGGCCTCTCTCCCTGCCCGCAGGACAGCTGCAGCCCTCAGGCCCAGCCCGTGCCAGGCTTGTGCCGCCAGCCCACCGTCTGCTGGGTTTTTCCAAAAGAAGCCGCCCAGTCTCTTCGCCACGTGCCAGTGTCTTGTCTTTGCGCAAACCAATCGGTGGAGAAGGAGGCTGAACCTAGAGGAGCTCCAGAGACCCCTTCCAACCACAACCGCAGCCGCTCTGTGCCCCTGTGAGATTTTGCCAGGGCAAAATCTCACACCTCTAGCACCGAACCCCAACCTCAGCCACACACTCCAGGCTGGTCGCAGGTGCCAAAGCCAGAGGCCTGTGGGGCACAGGGGACTTCTCTTTTCTGGGGGCCCTGCAATGCTTTGCTTTCCTCCTTCTAAGCATCCTTGGCCCTGCTGGCCCTGCTGGTCCCCTGCTCCCCCGCCCCGGGGGCAGCAAGCCAAGCATCAGGCGCCTGCTCACACCAGCAACAACGGGCCCTAGGTCGTCAAAGAACCTTGGCATGGGTGTGGTGGGGCTGGCGACAGCAGCAGGGTTGGACGAGACTGGAGATTTCCCCCAGGGCTGGCCCACCCTGGAGCTCAGAGAGAGCTGTACTCCCGCTGTGGGGACTGGGCTGACCTTTCCTGATACAAAGCTGGGGTGCCACAGCCCTCGTCCCTGAACGCTGCTCTCTCCCCCCAGCTGCCGGACCCATGCCAAAGCCATCTGTGGGCAGGGGAAGGGTGTCGTTTGCGAGCAGCCACCAGAAGAAGCTGTTCTCCTGGCCTGGCTCTGCCCTCTGCAAAGCCCCCCAGCAGGCAGCGCACTAGAGCAACCTGCCCTAGCTGGCCCTGCTCGAGAAGGCGGCTTAGACTGCAGGAGCTCCAGAGACCCCCTTCCAACCGCAACCACTCTGTCATCCTGTGAGGCGGCCAGAGCAAAATCTCACTCCCCCACCACCCAACACCAACCTCAGCCTTAGAGCTGCTTGTAGCAGTTGCCAAAGCCAGAGGCCTGGGGGGGCACAGGGCGCTCCTCCCTTTGGGCTGCCTGCAGTGGTTTTTAGTCCTCCTGAAGCATCCTTGGCCCAAGCACTTTGCGCTCCCCTGCTGCTCCCCTGGGGGCAGCAGGCCAAGCACCGAGGCCTGCGCTCACCAGCAGCTTCCGCAAAGGCCAAGGCGGTGCCAAACCCCTTCCTCTGCTTCTCTGCTCTCTGGTGCCTGCCCTCCTGCGGGTGCACGTGGCACAGGTGCCCCCGGACTTTCTCATCAAGGCAGGGTTGGCCTCCAGCCAGCAGAGCACCTTGCAGCAGCTACCACAGCTGCACCCATCCCAGCAGCCTGTCCCCAGGGCAGCGGAGGGTGTTTGGCCCAGCTCCTGCAAGAGCCATGCCAGGGGCCTCAGGGGCCTGAGACCTGGCTGGCTGCATTTGGCCTCTTCTCCACCAACTCAAGCCTCGCTGCACTGCTCCAGCTTGTGCTAAGAACTCCTGCGGCAGTTCCTGGGTGTTCACCTCCCAGTGGATTTCAGCCCAGCTGCTCAGCAGGTCTCCGCTTCCCCCTCCAAGGCCCAGACCAAGGCCCGCCTCCTGGCGGCACAACAAGGCCTGGCAAGAGGCACATGACCCTTCGGGTCCTGCCAAGGCTTCCTGCTCCCTGGAGGTTGGACTGGACACTGGGATCGCGCTCCCCTCTCCCAGAGCAGCCTCCTCCCTAAGGACCCAGACAGCAGCGCTCGCAGCAGCCCCTTTCATCTCCCGGCACCCCCGGAGCCACGCTGCAGCTGGGATTGCGTGGGCAGGCAGAGAAAAGCCTCTCGCTCTCTTCCACACCTTGCGTTTCTTCTCTGCTCTCTCGTCCTTGTGCCCGTGCTCCTGCTTCTTTCAGCCTGCTGGCCGTTGCCCTGGGCAGAGCATGCTGCAGCTGCTGCCTCTGCAGCACCAGCCGCCTGCACCCATCGCACAGGGCCAACAACAACCGCCCCCCCCTCCCCCCCAACCACCACCACCCACCACCTCGCTCATGGGGGCCTAGCGCATGCTCCCGGCATCCCCGGGCCTCCAGCAAGCAGCAAGGGATCCCTTCCGGGACCTCCACTTAGGACACACAGGGCACAGCCACTCCTCCACCACCTGGGGGCTCAGACCTCCCTCACTTTTTGCCCGGTGCCTCGCAGCCTGTCCCTGGGCACCACTGGGCACAGTCTGCCTCCAGCCTCTTGACACCCTCCCGCCACAGATTCATCCCCATTGAGAAGACCTTCCTCTGCCTGGCTTTTGCAGTCACGAGGCCTGAAGAGCCCCCGTTGTGGAGGGGCTGGAGCCTCTAGTGTCTGTGCAGAGCTCTGGCCTCTGATGCCGTGGTGCTGGCATGGGCACGTCCTGCGGCGCCTGGCCACAGGCACTCACAGCCCTTGGTGTGCAAAGGGAAGCTCAGCGCTTCCTCAGTCCCTAGCTGGGTCGTCCTGCTGGGCTGCTGCACTCTTTCCCAGTCTACTGCCCAGGGCTCCAGACTGATTCGCTCTCATCTCTCAAGTCAGACACTGAGCTGCTCTCCTGAGTGCTGCGACTGAGGCTGCATCAGGACCAGCACTCTCCGCTTAGCTAATGCACCAGCTTCCTGCAGCTGAACGCGGCGGACAAGAGCTACCCCTCTTCCTTGCAGACTTGCACTTGAGTAACAGAATCGCTCCGCAAAACACGCAGAACTTCTCAGAGGCAGCAGCCAGCGCTTAAACTCTGCTTTCTTTGCGACTTACAGGCCTTGCATTAATCTGTCTAGTTTCATCGGCAAGAAGCCAAGGGAATTGGGAAAGACATGTCCAAGTTTCTTTGCACCTAGAGCTCCTGCAAATACCCGGTCCTCTCAACGCCAGCACTGAACAGCTCGTGTTGTGCTTTAAGCCGGTATCAGTTCTTGCCAATTCCAGGAGCCGTGTGGATCCAGTTCTGTTTGCACCTCCGAGGGAAGTTTCTCTCAGGACCTTTCCTGATACAAAGCTGGGGTGCCACAGCCCTCGTCCCTGAACGCTGCTCTCTCCCCCCAGCTGCCGGACCCATGCCAAAGCCATCTGTGGGCAGGGGAAGGGTGTCGTTTGCGAGCAGCCACCAGAAGAAGCTGTTCTCCTGGCCTGGCTCTGCCCTCTGCAAAGCCCCCCAGCAGGCAGCAAAATTAATGCAACACGAACGCGAATGCAAACGTGACCACAAAGCGCTTGGCTGCCAGGGAAGCGGGCAGGCCGGTGGGGATGGCGAAGTTCAGTCCTTTGCAGAAAGAGCAGGAGCAGCCCACCGACGCGAGGTCCTCCTTGGTGCCCGCTACCAAGTAGCCCAAGGGAAGGGACCGAGGCTGCTCAGCCGCTGCTCTGTACCCGCTCACAGGCAGAAAGGCAGCAAGGCCTCAGGGTGCCTTTTGGGCTGTGCCAGATCCTTCCTTGTGCAGTCCTGGGGCCTCCACGTGGCTTTTGGTGCATCGTCGGGGCCTCCGTGTGGCTTTGCAGGCACCAGAGGGACCTCTGTGTGCTTTATGGTGGACCCCGGGGGACGTCTAGGTGCCCCTTGGTGACCCTGATCCCCCCACGGCAGGGAGACGGGGGCCAGCACAGCCCTGGGTGGCCGCTGTCCCTGGGGCCAGGGAGGCGGGTCCCTACCAGGGCAGCACGGGGAGGCCCTGGCGCGCAGCAGAAACCCACACAAGGCGACGGCGGGAGGCCGGCGAAGGGCGCCTGGACGTGACAGGCGCTGGGGAGAAAGGCAGCCCCAGGTGAGGCCCTGGACCCTTGTGGAGGGGCAGCAGGAGGGGCTGAGCCCGTGGCCTCAAGCTGCCCTGCCAGGGCTCGGCTCTGGGCGCCCACTGGCCCAGCCCCTGCTGCCAGCAGCGCGCCCCACGCCGCTTCGTGGGGACACCTCCTCCGGCCGCTGGGCACCGATGCTGCTGCCAGAGGCCAAGCCAGCCCCAGCCCGGCCCCCGGGCAGCTCGGGGTGGGGGGCAGCGCACCAAGAGCCTGGTGGTGGGCCCCAGGGGGCAAACAACCACCCACCCCGCACGCTAAGGTAGATGGGGGACCCCACCAGGACGCTTGTCGGGTGTCGCCGTTCGGGAGGGTGCGTGATGGCCCCAGGGAACCCAGGCCGCCAGTGCAGACGCCTGGGTTTGTCTGTGCCCCGCAGGGGTGGCTGGCGGGGGTGATGGAGCAGCCGCCAGGGTGCCCGGGGAGGAGAGGTGCCCTTCGGGGCTGGTGCCCTTCCCCGCGGTGCCGGGGTGTCCCCGCGGGGCGCTTGCTGGGCTGGCTGAGGACGGGGTCAGGAGCAGCGGTGGCGGGGACAAGAAGAGGAGGGGAGCGGCCCGGAGGGCCCCAGGCGCCACGGGGGCCGGGCGCCCCGAGGACAGAGAGAGGTGTGGCAGGGGGCGAGCCGGCCCGGCACCCCCGAGGGGACCCGGCCTGCCCCTGCCCAGGCCGGGGCCGGGGCCGGGGCCGGGGCCGGGGCCAGCCCGCCCCAGGGTGACAGTGGGGGCCCTTTGTGACCGCGCTCCTGTGACAGCCCGCGGCCTCGCCCGGCGCCGGAGGCCTCGGCCCCGCAGTGTCCGGCTGGCCGGTGACGGGAGCGGGCGGGAGCACGCGGGCTGGTCCAGGAGCCTCCCGAGCACACCCCGCACTCTCCCTGCCGCCCCCGGGCAGCCTCGCGCAGCCTCTGCCGCCTCGCCTGCCATGGCGCGGAGACCCCCCAGCCGCCCCAGGACGGCCTGGGAGGCCGAGGACGAGGAGGACGGGGCCCCGGCCGAGGGCCGTCGCCAGCTGGAGCCCCGGCAGGGCCACGCGCCCCCGGCGCTGCCGACGGGTGAGCACGCGGCCCCCGACGCTGGGCCGGCCGGGGCCGCCAGCCCGCCCTGCGCTGCCCGGCTCCCACCTGCCCGTCGCCAGCCCCTTCCCGCCAGGCGCGCTCGCACCTTTCCCCCGCGCTGGCTCCGGTGCTGCCCCCGGCCGCCGGGCGCCTGCCGGCCGCCCCGAGCCCGGCCGCATGGGGCCTCTGCGCCCCAGCGGCCTGCCCGGCTGGGCTCGCTGTGCTGGGCAGCGGCGGGCGCTGGGGCCGGGGCTCGGCGCTCTCCGCCCCGAGCCCGGCCGCCCTGCACCTCGCCCTGCTCTCTGTCTCCCTCAGTGCCCGGCCCGGCTCTGCCCAGCGAGGAGGCCCGAGCCCTGGAGCGCCTGCGCGCCTTCCTGCGGCACCGCGGACAGGTGAGGGGCGCCACGGCCTCTGGGCTGCGCCCGCCTCTCCCCGCGGCGGCCGGGGCTGCGCCCTGCTCGGCACCCGCAGGGCTGCTGGCCGCGGGCGGCTGCCCCCGGCGCCCCACACCTGGCTGCGGGCCCTGCGCCGCCCGGGCTGCTGGCCGGGCCTCTGCCCCTCTGACGCTCTCCGCTGCTCTCTGCTCCCGGCAGCAGGCCGAGGCCGAGAAGCTGAGGTTCCTGGCCTGCGTCTGCAGCCTCTGCACCGCGGCCAGCTCCAGCGCGGCGCTGCGGCAGGAGCTGTGCCCGTGCAGCCTGGACCTGGCAGAGTCCCTGGAGGTGAGGGGAGGGGGCCCTGCAGCAGGGCGGGAGCGGGGGGCGCGGGCCCACCGCTGAGGGCCGGAGGCGGGGGTCTGAGCGTGGCAGCTGGGGGGCCCCGGCTGGGGGCGCAGCCCTGGCCAGCGTGGGGCTGCAGGAGGCACTGCGGAGCCGGGCGAGCGGGGCCCTGGGCAGCCAGGGGGCCGCCCGGGGGGTCCGTGCTGGCAGGGGGCACCTGGGCTCTGCCAGCCCTGCAGCCTGATCGCTGGCCCCCGGCACCTCCCGAGGCCCCTTCTGCTTGTGCTCTCCAGGTGCTGCTGCAAGAGGAGCCCACCGACCACCTGGGCACCGCCGTGCGGCAGCAAGTCATGCTGGCCATCAGCGCCATGAGGTAGCTGCCCGAGCCGCTGGCCTGGCCAGGGCCTGCGTGGCCCCAGGTGGCCCCGATGGCCCCAGGGCTAGCGGGGAGCCATCCGCCGTCCTGCAGGCGTCTGCCAGTGCCGTCGGCTGGGCCTGCGCCGGGCCCGACCGTGGTGGAGACGGGAGGGCAGAGAGGGCCCTGGGGCTACCGTGCGTCTCCTGGGCTTTCCCCCAAAGGGTGAGGCAGGCCCTGGAGAGGGCCTGGGGCCCCAGCTGCCAGGAGGGTCCTCTGTCCCTGGGCTGCCTGCTGGGGGAAGACGTGGCTGCCCGTAGGGCTCCCCCACCTAGTGCGGCTATCACCCGGGAGTCTCCCTGCCCCAGGTCTGCGTCCACCTTCCCAGGGCGTCCAGGTACTGGTGCGGGCGCCAGGGACGGAAAGGCCCCTCTCTGTCCTTGCAGCAAAGTCGGGCTGGTTCCGGAGAGCAGAAGGAAGAGCCTGCTGCATGCCTGCTTCTGCAGCATCTTCTGCCTGCCTCCCAGCGAGGACCTGCAGAGCCTGGATGCTGCCCTCTACTCCAAGGTATGCGCTGGATGGCGGAGGGTGGCCCGGCAGGCTGTGGGGGCTGCTCCCTGGCTACCCCGCGCTGAGAGACAAGCGTAAGCTGCAAGCCAGGGCACGATCCCAGCTTGCCTTTCCCACCCCCATCCCTTCTTTGCCTTCTTTGCGCTGGGCAGGGCCACGGGCAGTGCCGCCAGGCTGGGCCCTCGGCAGCAGCTCCCCTGCCCTGGGGCCCCTCGCTGGGCTCCGCAGGACCATAGGTGTGCCCCTCAGGCAAGAGGAATTCAAGCCCCTCTCCGGCAGGTAAGGGGCACCAACGAAGAAGCAGCTCAACCCTGTGTCCGTCCCCCTTGCAGGCCCTGGACGCCATGGACAGCATGCTGCAGGTGCTGGCCCTCAGCTGCCCTGCCTCCGGCCTCCTAGAGATGCAGAACATCTTGCAGGTCTGGTATTTGCCAAGAGCGGGCTTCCCACCACCAGTGCCTCAGCCCAAAGGGAAGTTCCCCCCTCAGGTGGACCGCCCTCGCCCAGCAGCAGCTGCAGAGAGCAGGCTGCGGGGAGGGGACCGGCTCCGTCGCGGGAGCAGCGTTGCCCATGGCGCTGTTCTGTGAGCCCAGTGCCTCCTGGCTGCAGTCAGCATGCCTCCCTCCCGCCCCTTTCCTGCAGCGGCAGGGGAAAGCCCCGCCCTCTGCCCCTCGAGGCCAGCACTGCCGCGAGCCTTCCCGGCGCCAAGCAGGGCGAGCAGTTGCAGCCTCCTTCCTCGGCCCCCCCACAGCCGGCAGCTGGCCCTGCCCCCTCTCGGCCCCCCCATCCCTTGTGCTTTCCTCCCCGGGGCTGAGGAAGGCAGCGGCCCCCGGGACCTGCCCTTGCCAGCCCGCAAGCTTTGTTGGTGCGCCTTTGTTGCTGCTGGGCCAGAGGCGCGAGCGGCCAGCGGCAGGGAGGTGCTGGGGAGGCCCCGGAGGGCCAGGTTTGGAAAGGAGCAGGGGCTGCCGTAGGCATGGGCTCCAGCTCTCAGTGTGGCCACAGCAGGCCCGTCGGGGGGCTTTGCCCCACGCATGCCAGCGACTCTGGACGCAAGACCCCCACTCCCAGGCTTGGCTCGTGCTCCGAGGAGCCGAAGCACAAACGTGGCCAGGCATTAAGCAGAGCTGCCTCCCTTGGAGCAGACCAGCAGCTTCTCTCCTCCCAGGTCCTGCTGCCCTTCACCGAGTCCCAGCAAGCAGCTGTGCGTGAGAGGGCCATAGGCCGCATTGCCCGGCTGGCTGGTCTCCTGACGAGCTCTTCCTTGCTGCCGGTAAGGAGCCTGTGGTGCAGGCAGCCTCCAGCCACCCCATCAGCCCTTGTCAGTGGCCCCGAGTGGCCTGCAGCTCCGGGCTCCCTGCGCGGGAAGCCTGGGCAGAGGTTAAGACCCTCAGCAAGACCCTGCCCTGAAGCGGAGATCTTGGTCTGCCTCTTTGGGTGTCGCACTGCAGTCCCTGCTCTCTCAGGAGCCAGCTGTGCCTGCCCTGGGCGCATGCCATGGGCCCCCAGCAGGAGCCTGGCTCAGCAGGGGCCACCAAAGCTCTGGCTGAGGCGGGAGGCAGCCCTGCTTGGAGCGTGGGTTCAGGGCTTTGGTGCCCACTGGTGCCCCTGAGCCGTGGTGCCAGCGCCGCCTGCCTCCTGCAGGCCCGCTGCCGCTTGGAAGGAAGCAGGGCCAGCTCTGCCTGCCACAGACCCAAGTGTTTCCTGATCCTGGGGCAGCTGGTGGGGCAGCTCACCCTGTGCTGCGCCTACAAGGAGCAGGGGAGCAGTCACGGCGCAGCGGAGGCTCTTTGCCACCTCTACAGATTCATCCTGCAGGAAGAGAGTAAGAAGCTGCACTGGGCTGGCTCCTTCCACACACGGGGCCCCACACAGCAGCCACTCATCCAGCTCCCGCTGAGCAGTGGCCTGCAAAGCCTTCAGCAGCACCTGCTGCTCCCAGGCCTCCTGTCTTGCTTCACAGCAGAATGGCCCATCAGAGGCGCTGTGCCTTTCTCTATTCTTGCAAGCCGTTTCCCCTTCCCCCACCTTACCATAGGCCCAGGCCCTCCCTCCCTGCGAGTCCTGCTGCCCAGCCATTTCTGGCCTGTCCTCTTGGTCTGCCAGGGCAGAGTTCTCCCTGGCACCTTCAGTGGGCCACCTCCACCTCTGCAGCCTTGGTGCTGACGGCCCTGCCTTTCCCCTGCTGTGCAGGCAGGAGGCTGTTGCAGGATAGCCCCGAGTACCTAGAGCTCCAAAAGGCCTGGGAAGCTGCCAACACCTTCTGGCTTTTGGAGCCCAAGGAGGCCAGTGAGATCAGCACGGTAAGGAGCGCCTCCCTGGTTGGCACTGGTGGCCGTGGTGTGACTTGAGCGAAGAGAGGGATGGCTAGCGGGTGGGGCTGAGGGGGCCTTGCGGTCACTGGGGAGAGGGCTCGCACTGTGTGCGGGCAGCGCCAGTGCACGGGGACCCGGACCCCAACCGTCCACCTCCTGCCCAGTGCCACCGGCCAGCCCTGCAGAGCCGCTGCTTCCTGCCCCTGCTCCTGACTCTCCGCGGGTGGCTGTGCCAGCAGTGCCCCGCGCATCTCTCGCCAGGATCACTCGCTGCTCAGCCAAGCACTGCTGCCACGGCACTCGGTGTGACGTATGTCTCTTGGCTGCCCTGCTTTGTCCCGCAGATGTTTGGGAAATACCTTCAGCCCTCTGAGAAGACAGACCTCATCCTCGCAGCCCTCAGCGGCATGAGAGCCTGCAGCACCTATGACACGCAGGCAGCCGCTCACATGCTGGATGCTCTTGTGGCGGACGATGCCTGCCTTTTGGAGCATGTAAGTAGCCTGCAGGTGGCGTGGCCGGGGCTCGAGGCCTCCGGGGGCTTGTTTTTGCCCTGACTCCAGGCCTGGCAGGCCCGCCACCCCCTCTGAGGCCAGCACAGAGCGGGGGCAAGGGCAGCCGGTCTTGGAGGGAGCTGGGCAAATTGCTGCCACTCTGACAGCAGCCCCACTCTGAGTCGTGTGCCCTCCAGGTGCCGAAGGTGGTGAGGGGCATGTGGAGCAACGTGCTGCTCATCACAGAGGTGTCTGCGCGGCGCAGCCTGGACAGGGCTCTTCTGCTGCTGACCTGTGCATGTCCAGAGGAGGTGGTCGTGAGCCTCTTGCAGTCTTCCCCCTCATGCGACAGGTAGGGGCCCACTTGCCTTGAGAGCTCGGGGGCCAGCAGCCTGGAGAGCTCGTGCCCTGCGGGCTGCGGGGCAGGTGGAGATTTTCCGGCCTCTCGTGAGGGGCTGGGCCCTGCTGTTGTCCCCGTGTGCCAGCCCCGGTGCGTCAGGCCGGGCTGCAGCAGCGCAAGCTGAGCAAGTGTGCCGGCCTTCAGCCCCAGAGCCTGGTCGCCTGGCTGCCTGCGTGCCCCACAAGGGACTGGAGCTTGGCCATGGGCTGCGGGGTGGGGCAGAGCCCCCAGGGTGCTGCGGGCAAGGGGCAGTGGGCAGAGGCAGGGCTGGCGGCCAGCCCAGGCCCTCTGCGGCTGCCCAGGCCACAGTGCTGCGGCTGCAGCACCCGCTGAGCGAGAGCTGTGGGCCTGCAGCGCTGCCGCAGCCATGTGGAGGATGCTGCTGTCGAAGCGCGGAGCTGCCGAGAGGGTGCTGCAGGAGCTGCTCAGTGTCCTGCAGGATTGGCCGGTGGACGAGACATGCACGTTGGATGGGGACGACAGAGTCATCGTTTCCCTGGCCGTGAGTTTGTGGACGTAGCCTCGCTCTCCCCTAGAGCTGCCCTGGCCTTGCCCGTCCAGCAAGAAGCCCCAGGTCCATGGGGCACCAGGTCCATGGGGTCCATGTCCACGGCGCGACAGGTCCATGGCTGGCAGGGCTTGTTGTGGCCATGGCCCAAAGAGCTTCCGTGCCTTTGCTCTGGCCACACAGGCCGGGCAGGCACTCCTGCTTGTCCCAAGGCTCAGGGCAGTGTGTGAGGCTCACCGCCAAGCTCGGGCAGCGCAACAGGCACGTCTCAGCAGCGAGAGCTGTCTCTGGGCTTCTTCTGCAGGCAACGAGAGTGCTCCATGAGATGCTGCAGCAGCCCAGCTGCCAGCACGTGCTGGAGGTGTTCTTCCCCAAGCTCTTCCTGGCGCTGCTCTTCCAGATTTCCTTCTGCGCAGAGCTGACGCCGGAGGAGGCTGAGATGTGCTGGGGGGAACGGCAAGGGGAAGAGTCTGCTCCCGGCAGCCCCGTGAGGTGCTCCATGCCAGCCCTGCTGTGTGTGCTGTGGAGGTGGCGGCAGGGCCAGGGGTGCCAGGGTGACGCGGCCTTTGCTGTGCACGCAGGTTGGCAGTGCAGACCATGAAAGCACTGCTGTGCCGTGCCGGCTACGAGAGTCAGGTGCTGGCCATGGCGAGGAAGGGCGCCTGGGACACGCTCCTCAGCGCGGAGACCTGCCACAGGGGAGTGGGTTTGCTGGCCAGGTGAGAACCCCCTTGTCCCTGCTCTGCCCCAGCATTTCTCCCTTGCACACAGGCTGCCCCGCAGAGCCCCACGGGGCTGCAGCTTGAGGCCTTGTGACGGCGGGCTGGCCGAGTAGAGCAGCCAAGGGAGCTGCCGCTCCATGGCTGCGGGGCTCTGCGAGCCCTGGCTAGAGGGATGGGCTCACAATCACAGACGAGGTGTTTGCCTGGCTGCTCAGAAGTGACAGTGCCTTCTTGCCTCTGCCAGAGAGATGAGGAAGAGCCCAAGACAGCTGCGTCTCTTCCTCTTCCAATGGCTGACAGCGCTGCTGAAACGTGGCGCGGCCCACTGGGAGATGCCTGCCATGGCTTTCCTGGTGGAGGTGAGCCTGATGGCAGGCGGTGCCTCTCGGGGCTGGAGAGGAGCGGAGGAGCAGGCGAGGGCTGTGCGCGGTGCGGCCTGAGGCCCAGGGCAGGGAGTGGGGTGCCAGGGGCTGTCGGCGCTGACGGCTGCCTTTGGGCCGGGCCTGGTGGCCTCGCCCGGAGCTGTTGGTGGGATCGGGCGCTGCCTGAGGCCGGGAGTCCTGCCGACCTCACCGCTTTCTCTGTGCTGTGCTTCAGCTGCTGGCCTGCAGTGACCTTTGCACAGAGGAGGACGACTTGCTGATTCTCTTCTGGAGCTACCTGCGGAGTCACTGGCGGGTGATGCACGGGCTGGCGCTCAGAGGCCTTGTGCTGCTGTGCAAGAGACAGGAGATGGTGAGCAGGGGCCAGCCGGGTGACGGTGCGCAGGCAGCGAGGGGCTGGGCGGTGGGGTGCTGGGCAACAGGGTAGCTGGGACTTTGGTGGGCCTCAGGAGCTGTGGGAGCTGCTGCCCTGTTGGAGCCTGAGCACAGGGCCAGGCTGATGCCGCAGGCAGCTTCCGGGCCGCCAGGCTGCAGCCCCCACCACGCAGGGGCCGCCGCGGGCCGAGTGCCGCCTTGGGGTGTTGCACTGCGTCACAGCCTCTGTGCACAAGCCGGGGGTGTCGGCAGGGCCTTGGCAATGGGGCAGCGAGCCCTGCCAGGAAAGGCGCCTGCTAGGGCTGGGACAGCCCGTGGCCCGGGCAGCTTTGCAGGCAGCGTGGGTTACTAAACCCGCTGCCCGTTCAAGTGTGGCGGAGAAGAGGGCGAGGGGTGAGGTGCAGAGGAGCCGGTGCTGCCCTCTCCTGCCTCGCTCTGCCCCAGCCCTGCCCAGGCCCGTGGCTGTGCCGGTAAAGGCTGCCAGGCAGCAGGTTGCCGCAGTCATCGCCATGGCCGCGTCTGGAAAGGCAGGGGGGAAGCTGGTGTGTAAGAAGGTGAGCCTTTTTGCCAGGGCAGTGGGTTCTTTCTTCAGGCACCGAGGTTGTGTTTCCCCCAGGCCAGAAGAATGCAGTACCTGTGGCCCCTGCTGGTGGGGCACCTGCAGGACGTGGACAGAGACATCAGCGCAAAGGCCCTGCTGGTGCTCAGCAACGTGGTCCACGTCATGGAGAAGCAGGTGGTGGCCCACTTTGCTCCGCTGCTGGCCGAGAAGCTGCTGCCTCTCTTTGATGAGGTAAGGCTGGGGGGAGAGGCGGGGGCCCTGTTGGCGTGTCGGTGAGGCTGTGTGCGGGCTGCAGGCTGTGGTGTGTTGCCGTGTGTGTGTGTGTACCCGCGGCATGGGAATTTGTGCTGGCCAGCAGGGGCCCTGGGTGCTGCCAGGAACGTTTTTGCCCAGTGGCTTTTGGGGTCATTGCGCTGTGCTGCCCGTGGTGCGCTGGCCTGCAGGACTGTGTTGAAGCAGCCCCTTGTCTAGCCTCAGCTGCAGGGTATTGTGCTTGGCCCCTGCAGCCGTGCCCTGTGGCTGCCTCCTTCTGCCGGCCTCTAGAGCTGGCAGCACAGCTCGAGCGCCTGGGCGATGAAGAAAGGCTCTCCAGGAGGGCCAGGCAGGCCGAGCTGAGGGAAGCCTGAAGTCCTGCTGCTGCCCATGCCTGCAGATAGGCCCTCAGTAACGCCAACGTCCCCACAGCCCCAGGAGCCGCTGTGGAGGGCCATCCTGGAGCAGCTCTGTTGGGCCTTGGCCAGGGGTGATGCGGGGAGCGTGGCCAGGGCGAGAGGAGCCCTTCCAGGCGCAGGCTTCTCCGCCAGCTCCGCTCTCCCTGGCCGCAGCATGGTACAGAAGCACGCTGCATCGCCCTGCCTGGGCCGGGGGCCATTTTGCAGTGGGTGCAGACGAGGCCCACAGCTCACTGGTGCGGAGGGAGGGTCCGAAACCTTCATCTCGCCATCAGCCCCACTGACCCCTGTGCTGACTGTGGGCTTGGAGCAGGCAGTGCTGAGGTGCCCCCTTTCCCTTCCCGCCAGGAGCCGGCCTGCGTGCGAGAGCTCTCCATCCGCCTCTTCCAAGAGGTGATGGAGGCTGTGGTGGGCACCAAAACACAGGCCCTGAAGAAGCAAGTGCACAGGAGCCTGCTGCCTCTGCTCTTCCACTGGCATGACGAGATCCCCCGTGTGGCCCAGGTATGGATGTGTAACGGGACGGGTCGTTGGAGGAGGGCGATGCGGACGCCCTGTGAGTGGGCGTGAGCATGAGGAGCAAGGGCTGCTGGCAGTGGGAGCCTTTGAAGGTGGGTGGGCTGGAGGTGCCAGGTGCTGAGGCTGCAGAGCGCCCCCTTGCTGTTTGCACCAGGCGCAGCAGTGCCTTCGTCTTCCTGCCATGCCTCCCCCTGCAGCACCATACACCTGCGGGGGTGGTTGCCCCACATGTCTGCCCGGGGCACGGAACATGCTGGCAGAGGCAGTTGCCAGCTGCTCCCTCTTGCCATTGTGGGCGAGGAAAGGCCCCGAGGAGGCCTTGCCAAGAGGAGGGGCACGGTGGGGGTTGTGCGCTGGGCTGCGGTGGCATCAGCAGGTCTGTGCTGCTGTGCAGGCCTCTCAGGAAGCCCTGCTTGGTGCTGCCAAGTTCCTGAGGTGGGAGCAGCTGAGGCAGCTGGCTGAGACAGCGCAGAGCTGGAGGATCGGCGAGTGCCTGGTAAGGATGGCCCCCAAAGCCCCCAGAGGCAGCCTGGGCAAGGCCTGTGCCCCTGCATGGCCAGGGTGTGTGTGTGGGGGGGGGGAGTGGGGGGGGCAGGCAGCCGTGTGCCTCGCCACGGCTGGTGCCCAGAGGTGCCAGCCTGGGGCAGCACTCCGGCCGCCCTTGTCCAGCACACTGCCCCAACGGGCTCTTCTCTAGGTTGCTGTGCCCTCACTGAGCCCTGGGATGCTAAAGCGAGTGGTGGGTGGAGGGAGTGGCTGGCTGGGTGGGGAGGGTGTGCGCCCAGCCTGTGGCCTTGTGCTCTGCCCAGCTGGCGAGGGGCAGGAGAAGATCGGAAGAATACCTGCGCCAGAGCCTGCTGTACTTGGAGAGCCCCCAGGAGTGCTTGCGAGAGATGGCTGTGCGGTTCCTTGGTGAGCTCCAAGCCCTGCGGACCCTCTCTGCACTGGGGCAGCTTAGCGCTAGCCCTGGGGGAAGGGTGGTGTGGGGAGCAGGATTGGTGAGGGGCTGTGCGTGTGCCTAGGGCTCGTCGGGCAGAGCATGAGGGGCCAGAGCAAGAAGAAGGTGGAGGACATCTGCGAGGGTGAGTGAGGGCAGCAGGGTGTGAGGCAGGGCTGGCGGGGAGGAAGACAGAGGCTGGGCAGTGAGCTGCAATGCCTGGCGCAGGCCAGGAGGGCTCTGCTCCCCGTGCGGCTCAGAGGCGGTGCGGGTAGAGTCGCGAGAAGATTTCAGGGGCCTTTGGGACATTCCTGGCCAGCAAGTCCCAGCTGATCCATGTGTCCCTTCTGCTGCCTCCTGTCTGTGGGAAGAGGTGGGTGGGACAGGCCATGTCGTCCCCAGGAAGGGCTGCCTGGGGTCTGTGCAGATATGGGGGCTTGATCTCTGCTCTGGCTCTTTCTCTCAGCGCTTCAAGGCTTGGAGGAGGACGTCAGCCCGTCCATCTGTTCCCTGGCCACGCAAACCATCCTGCTCCTGAGAGCTCCAGGGAAGACGTCTGCGTCTGGAGGCGGCCACGAAGGCCTGGGCTGGCAGCTGAGGAGAGCGTGGCAGAGGTGGCACTGGCCTCTGCGAGGTGGCTGCGTTTGCTGCTAGAGCTCGGCTGCCTCCTGATGCCGGGCTGCTCTCCCCCGAAGGACCACCGGCGTGTGGGGGCAAGTTGTGGGTGGGGGCGTTGCTGGCCTCTCTCCCTGCCCGCAGGACAGCTGCAGCCCTCAGGCCCAGCCCGTGCCAGGCTTGTGCCGCCAGCCCACCGTCTGCTGGGTTTTTCCAAAAGAAGCCGCCCAGTCTCTTCGCCACGTGCCAGTGTCTTGTCTTTGCGCAAACCAATCGGTGGAGAAGGAGGCTGAACCTAGAGGAGCTCCAGAGACCCCTTCCAACCACAACCGCAGCCGCTCTGTGCCCCTGTGAGATTTTGCCAGGGCAAAATCTCACACCTCTAGCACCGAACCCCAACCTCAGCCACACACTCCAGGCTGGTCGCAGGTGCCAAAGCCAGAGGCCTGTGGGGCACAGGGGACTTCTCTTTTCTGGGGGCCCTGCAATGCTTTGCTTTCCTCCTTCTAAGCATCCTTGGCCCTGCTGGCCCTGCTGGTCCCCTGCTCCCCCGCCCCGGGGGCAGCAAGCCAAGCATCAGGCGCCTGCTCACACCAGCAACAACGGGCCCTAGGTCGTCAAAGAACCTTGGCATGGGTGTGGTGGGGCTGGCGACAGCAGCAGGGTTGGACGAGACTGGAGATTTCCCCCAGGGCTGGCCCACCCTGGAGCTCAGAGAGAGCTGTACTCCCGCTGTGGGGACTGGGCTGACCTTTCCTGATACAAAGCTGGGGTGCCACAGCCCTCGTCCCTGAACGCTGCTCTCTCCCCCCAGCTGCCGGACCCATGCCAAAGCCATCTGTGGGCAGGGGAAGGGTGTCGTTTGCGAGCAGCCACCAGAAGAAGCTGTTCTCCTGGCCTGGCTCTGCCCTCTGCAAAGCCCCCCAGCAGGCAGCGCACTAGAGCAACCTGCCCTAGCTGGCCCTGCTCGAGAAGGCGGCTTAGACTGCAGGAGCTCCAGAGACCCCCTTCCAACCGCAACCACTCTGTCATCCTGTGAGGCGGCCAGAGCAAAATCTCACTCCCCCACCACCCAACACCAACCTCAGCCTTAGAGCTGCTTGTAGCAGTTGCCAAAGCCAGAGGCCTGGGGGGGCACAGGGCGCTCCTCCCTTTGGGCTGCCTGCAGTGGTTTTTAGTCCTCCTGAAGCATCCTTGGCCCAAGCACTTTGCGCTCCCCTGCTGCTCCCCTGGGGGCAGCAGGCCAAGCACCGAGGCCTGCGCTCACCAGCAGCTTCCGCAAAGGCCAAGGCGGTGCCAAACCCCTTCCTCTGCTTCTCTGCTCTCTGGTGCCTGCCCTCCTGCGGGTGCACGTGGCACAGGTGCCCCCGGACTTTCTCATCAAGGCAGGGTTGGCCTCCAGCCAGCAGAGCACCTTGCAGCAGCTACCACAGCTGCACCCATCCCAGCAGCCTGTCCCCAGGGCAGCGGAGGGTGTTTGGCCCAGCTCCTGCAAGAGCCATGCCAGGGGCCTCAGGGGCCTGAGACCTGGCTGGCTGCATTTGGCCTCTTCTCCACCAACTCAAGCCTCGCTGCACTGCTCCAGCTTGTGCTAAGAACTCCTGCGGCAGTTCCTGGGTGTTCACCTCCCAGTGGATTTCAGCCCAGCTGCTCAGCAGGTCTCCGCTTCCCCCTCCAAGGCCCAGACCAAGGCCCGCCTCCTGGCGGCACAACAAGGCCTGGCAAGAGGCACATGACCCTTCGGGTCCTGCCAAGGCTTCCTGCTCCCTGGAGGTTGGACTGGACACTGGGATCGCGCTCCCCTCTCCCAGAGCAGCCTCCTCCCTAAGGACCCAGACAGCAGCGCTCGCAGCAGCCCCATTCATCTCCCGGCACCCCCGGAGCCACGCTGCAGCTGGGATTGCGTGGGCAGGCAGAGAAAAGCCTCTCGCTCTCTTCCACACCTTGCGTTTCTTCTCTGCTCTCTCGTCCTTGTGCCCGTGCTCCTGCTTCTTTCAGCCTGCTGGCCGTTGCCCTGGGCAGAGCATGCTGCAGCTGCTGCCTCTGCAGCACCAGCCGCCTGCACCCATCGCACAGGGCCAACAACAACCGCCCCCCCCTCCCCCCCAACCACCACCACCCACCACCTCGCTCATGGGGGCCTAGCGCATGCTCCCGGCATCCCCGGGCCTCCAGCAAGCAGCAAGGGATCCCTTCCGGGACCTCCACTTAGGACACACAGGGCACAGCCACTCCTCCACCACCTGGGGGCTCAGACCTCCCTCACTTTTTGCCCGGTGCCTCGCAGCCTGTCCCTGGGCACCACTGGGCACAGTCTGCCTCCAGCCTCTTGACACCCTCCCGCCACAGATTCATCCCCATTGAGAAGACCTTCCTCTGCCTGGCTTTTGCAGTCACGAGGCCTGAAGAGCCCCCGTTGTGGAGGGGCTGGAGCCTCTAGTGTCTGTGCAGAGCTCTGGCCTCTGATGCCGTGGTGCTGGCATGGGCACGTCCTGCGGCGCCTGGCCACAGGCACTCACAGCCCTTGGTGTGCAAAGGGAAGCTCAGCGCTTCCTCAGTCCCTAGCTGGGTCGTCCTGCTGGGCTGCTGCACTCTTTCCCAGTCTACTGCCCAGGGCTCCAGACTGATTCGCTCTCATCTCTCAAGTCAGACACTGAGCTGCTCTCCTGAGTGCTGCGACTGAGGCTGCATCAGGACCAGCACTCTCCGCTTAGCTAATGCACCAGCTTCCTGCAGCTGAACGCGGCGGACAAGAGCTACCCCTCTTCCTTGCAGACTTGCACTTGAGTAACAGAATCGCTCCGCAAAACACGCAGAACTTCTCAGAGGCAGCAGCCAGCGCTTAAACTCTGCTTTCTTTGCGACTTACAGGCCTTGCATTAATCTGTCTAGTTTCATCGGCAAGAAGCCAAGGGAATTGGGAAAGACATGTCCAAGTTTCTTTGCACCTAGAGCTCCTGCAAATACCCGGTCCTCTCAACGCCAGCACTGAACAGCTCGTGTTGTGCTTTAAGCCGGTATCAGTTCTTGCCAATTCCAGGAGCCGTGTGGATCCAGTTCTGTTTGCACCTCCGAGGGAAGTTTCTCTCAGGACCTTTCCTGATACAAAGCTGGGGTGCCACAGCCCTCGTCCCTGAACGCTGCTCTCTCCCCCCAGCTGCCAGACCCATGCCAAAGCCATCTGTGGGCAGGGGAAGGGTGTCGTTTGCGAGCAGCCACCAGAAGAAGCTGTTCTCCTGGCCTGGCTCTGCCCTCTGCAAAGCCCCCCAGCAGGCAGCAAAATTAATGCAACACGAACGCGAATGCAAACGTGACCACAAAGCGCTTGGCTGCCAGGGAAGCGGGCAGGCCGGTGGGGATGGCGAAGTTCAGTCCTTTGCAGAAAGAGCAGGAGCAGCCCACCGACGCGAGGTCCTCCTTGGTGCCCGCTACCAAGTAGCCCAAGGGAAGGGACCGAGGCTGCTCAGCCGCTGCTCTGTACCCGCTCACAGGCAGAAAGGCAGCAAGGCCTCAGGGTGCCTTTTGGGCTGTGCCAGATCCTTCCTTGTGCAGTCCTGGGGCCTCCACGTGGCTTTTGGTGCATCGTCGGGGCCTCCGTGTGGCTTTGCAGGCACCAGAGGGACCTCTGTGTGCTTTATGGTGGACCCCGGGGGACGTCTAGGTGCCCCTTGGTGACCCTGATCCCCCCACGGCAGGGAGACGGGGGCCAGCACAGCCCTGGGTGGCCGCTGTCCCTGGGGCCAGGGAGGCGGGTCCCTACCAGGGCAGCACGGGGAGGCCCTGGCGCGCAGCAGAAACCCACACAAGGCGACGGCGGGAGGCCGGCGAAGGGCGCCTGGACGTGACAGGCGCTGGGGAGAAAGGCAGCCCCAGGTGAGGCCCTGGACCCTTGTGGAGGGGCAGCAGGAGGGGCTGAGCCCGTGGCCTCAAGCTGCCCTGCCAGGGCTCGGCTCTGGGCGCCCACTGGCCCAGCCCCTGCTGCCAGCAGCGCGCCCCACGCCGCTTCGTGGGGACACCTCCTCCGGCCGCTGGGCACCGATGCTGCTGCCAGAGGCCAAGCCAGCCCCAGCCCGGCCCCCGGGCAGCTCGGGGTGGGGGGCAGCGCACCAAGAGCCTGGTGGTGGGCCCCAGGGGGCAAACAACCACCCACCCCGCACGCTAAGGTAGATGGGGGACCCCACCAGGACGCTTGTCGGGTGTCGCCGTTCGGGAGGGTGCGTGATGGCCCCAGGGAACCCAGGCCGCCAGTGCAGACGCCTGGGTTTGTCTGTGCCCCGCAGGGGTGGCTGGCGGGGGTGATGGAGCAGCCGCCAGGGTGCCCGGGGAGGAGAGGTGCCCTTCGGGGCTGGTGCCCTTCCCCGCGGTGCCGGGGTGTCCCCGCGGGGCGCTTGCTGGGCTGGCTGAGGACGGGGTCAGGAGCAGCGGTGGCGGGGACAAGAAGAGGAGGGGAGCGGCCCGGAGGGCCCCAGGCGCCACGGGGGCCGGGCGCCCCGAGGACAGAGAGAGGTGTGGCAGGGGGCGAGCCGGCCCGGCACCCCCGAGGGGACCCGGCCTGCCCCTGCCCAGGCCGGGGCCGGGGCCGGGGCCGGGGCCGGGGCCAGCCCGCCCCAGGGTGACAGTGGGGGCCCTTTGTGACCGCGCTCCTGTGACAGCCCGCGGCCTCGCCCGGCGCCGGAGGCCTCGGCCCCGCAGTGTCCGGCTGGCCGGTGACGGGAGCGGGCGGGAGCACGCGGGCTGGTCCAGGAGCCTCCCGAGCACACCCCGCACTCTCCCTGCCGCCCCCGGGCAGCCTCGCGCAGCCTCTGCCGCCTCGCCTGCCATGGCGCGGAGACCCCCCAGCCGCCCCAGGACGGCCTGGGAGGCCGAGGACGAGGAGGACGGGGCCCCGGCCGAGGGCCGTCGCCAGCTGGAGCCCCGGCAGGGCCACGCGCCCCCGGCGCTGCCGACGGGTGAGCACGCGGCCCCCGACGCTGGGCCGGCCGGGGCCGCCAGCCCGCCCTGCGCTGCCTGGCTCCCACCTGCCCGTCGCCAGCCCCTTCCCGCCGGGCGCGCTCGCACCTTTCCCCCGCGCTGGCTCCGGTGCTGCCCCCGGCCGCCGGGCGCCTGCCGGCCGCCCCGAGCCCGGCCGCATGGGGCCTCTGCGCCCCAGCGGCCCGCCCGGCTGGGCTCGCTGTGCCGGGCAGCGGCGGGCGCTGGGGCCGGGGCTCGGCGCTCTCCGCCCCGAGCCCGGCCGCCCTGCACCTCGCCCTGCTCTCTGTCTCCCTCAGTGCCCGGCCCGGCTCTGCCCAGCGAGGAGGCCCGAGCCCTGGAGCGCCTGCGCGCCTTCCTGCGGCACCGCGGACAGGTGAGGGGCGCCACGGCCTCTGGGCTGCGCCCGCCTCTCCCCGCGGCGGCCGGGGCTGCGCCCTGCTCGGCACCCGCAGGGCTGCTGGCCGCGGGCGGCTGCCCCCGGCGCCCCACACCTGGCTGCGGGCCCTGCGCCGCCCGGGCTGCTGGCCGGGCCTCTGCCCCTCTGACGCTCTCCGCTGCTCTCTGCTCCCGGCAGCAGGCCGAGGCCGAGAAGCTGAGGTTCCTGGCCTGCGTCTGCAGCCTCTGCACCGCGGCCAGCTCCAGCGCGGCGCTGCGGCAGGAGCTGTGCCCGTGCAGCCTGGACCTGGCAGAGTCCCTGGAGGTGAGGGGAGGGGGCCCTGCAGCAGGGCGGGAGCGGGGGGCGCGGGCCCACCGCTGAGGGCCGGAGGCGGGGGTCTGAGCGTGGCAGCTGGGGGGCCCCGGCTGGGGGCGCAGCCCTGGCCAGCGTGGGGCTGCAGGAGGCACTGCGGAGCCGGGCGAGCGGGGCCCTGGGCAGCCAGGGGGCCGCCCGGGGGGTCCGTGCTGGCAGGGGGCACCTGGGCTCTGCCAGCCCTGCAGCCTGATCGCTGGCCCCCGGCACCTCCCGAGGCCCCTTCTGCTTGTGCTCTCCAGGTGCTGCTGCAAGAGGAGCCCACCGACCACCTGGGCACCGCCGTGCGGCAGCAAGTCATGCTGGCCATCAGCGCCATGAGGTAGCTGCCCGAGCCGCTGGCCTGGCCAGGGCCTGCGTGGCCCCAGGTGGCCCCGATGGCCCCAGGGCTAGCGGGGAGCCATCCGCCGTCCTGCAGGCGTCTGCCAGTGCCGTCGGCTGGGCCTGCGCCGGGCCCGACTGTGGTGGAGACGGGAGGGCAGAGAGGGCCCTGGGGCTACCGTGCGTCTCCTGGGCTTTCCCCCAAAGGGTGAGGCAGGCCCTGGAGAGGGCCTGGGGCCCCAGCTGCCAGGAGGGTCCTCTGTCCCTGGGCTGCCTGCTGGGGGAAGACGTGGCTGCCCGTAGGGCTCCCCCACCTAGTGCGGCTATCACCCGGGAGTCTCCCTGCCCCAGGTCTGCGTCCACCTTCCCAGGGCGTCCAGGTACTGGTGCGGGCGCCAGGGACGGAAAGGCCCCTCTCTGTCCTTGCAGCAAAGTCGGGCTGGTTCCGGAGAGCAGAAGGAAGAGCCTGCTGCATGCCTGCTTCTGCAGCATCTTCTGCCTGCCTCCCAGCGAGGACCTGCAGAGCCTGGATGCTGCCCTCTACTCCAAGGTATGCGCTGGATGGCGGAGGGTGGCCCGGCAGGCTGTGGGGGCTGCTCCCTGGCTACCCCGCGCTGAGAGACAAGCGTAAGCTGCAAGCCAGGGCACGATCCCAGCTTGCCTTTCCCACCCCCATCCCTTCTTTGCCTTCTTTGCGCTGGGCAGGGCCACGGGCAGTGCCGCCAGGCTGGGCCCTCGGCAGCAGCTCCCCTGCCCTGGGGCCCCTCGCTGGGCTCCGCAGGACCATAGGTGTGCCCCTCAGGCAAGAGGAATTCAAGCCCCTCTCCGGCAGGTAAGGGGCACCAACGAAGAAGCAGCTCAACCCTGTGTCCGTCCCCCTTGCAGGCCCTGGACGCCATGGACAGCATGCTGCAGGTGCTGGCCCTCAGCTGCCCTGCCTCCGGCCTCCTAGAGATGCAGAACATCTTGCAGGTCTGGTATTTGCCAAGAGCGGGCTTCCCACCACCAGTGCCTCAGCCCAAAGGGAAGTTCCCCCCTCAGGTGGACCGCCCTCGCCCAGCAGCAGCTGCAGAGAGCAGGCTGCGGGGAGGGGACCGGCTCCGTCGCGGGAGCAGCGTTGCCCATGGCGCTGTTCTGTGAGCCCAGTGCCTCCTGGCTGCAGTCAGCATGCCTCCCTCCCGCCCCTTTCCTGCAGCGGCAGGGGAAAGCCCCGCCCTCTGCCCCTCGAGGCCAGCACTGCCGCGAGCCTTCCCGGCGCCAAGCAGGGCGAGCAGTTGCAGCCTCCTTCCTCGGCCCCCCCACAGCCGGCAGCTGGCCCTGCCCCCTCTCGGCCCCCCCATCCCTTGTGCTTTCCTCCCCGGGGCTGAGGAAGGCAGCGGCCCCCGGGACCTGCCCTTGCCAGCCCGCAAGCTTTGTTGGTGCGCCTTTGTTGCTGCTGGGCCAGAGGCGCGAGCGGCCAGCGGCAGGGAGGTGCTGGGGAGGCCCCGGAGGGCCAGGTTTGGAAAGGAGCAGGGGCTGCCGTAGGCATGGGCTCCAGCTCTCAGTGTGGCCACAGCAGGCCCGTCGGGGGGCTTTGCCCCACGCATGCCAGCGACTCTGGACGCAAGACCCCCACTCCCAGGCTTGGCTCGTGCTCCGAGGAGCCGAAGCACAAACGTGGCCAGGCATTAAGCAGAGCTGCCTCCCTTGGAGCAGACCAGCAGCTTCTCTCCTCCCAGGTCCTGCTGCCCTTCACCGAGTCCCAGCAAGCAGCTGTGCGTGAGAGGGCCATAGGCCGCATTGCCCGGCTGGCTGGTCTCCTGACGAGCTCTTCCTTGCTGCCGGTAAGGAGCCTGTGGTGCAGGCAGCCTCCAGCCACCCCATCAGCCCTTGTCAGTGGCCCCGAGTGGCCTGCAGCTCCGGGCTCCCTGCGCGGGAAGCCTGGGCAGAGGTTAAGACCCTCAGCAAGACCCTGCCCTGAAGCGGAGATCTTGGCCTGCCTCTTTGGGTGTCGCACTGCAGTCCCTGCTCTCTCAGGAGCCAGCTGTGCCTGCCCTGGGCGCATGCCATGGGCCCCCAGCAGGAGCCTGGCTCAGCAGGGGCCACCAAAGCTCTGGCTGAGGCGGGAGGCAGCCCTGCTTGGAGCGTGGGTTCAGGGCTTTGGTGCCCACTGGTGCCCCTGAGCCGTGGTGCCAGCGCCGCCTGCCTCCTGCAGGCCCGCTGCCGCTTGGAAGGAAGCAGGGCCAGCTCTGCCTGCCACAGACCCAAGTGTTTCCTGATCCTGGGGCAGCTGGTGGGGCAGCTCACCCTGTGCTGCGCCTACAAGGAGCAGGGGAGCAGTCACGGCGCAGCGGAGGCTCTTTGCCACCTCTACAGATTCATCCTGCAGGAAGAGAGTAAGAAGCTGCACTGGGCTGGCTCCTTCCACACACGGGGCCCCACACAGCAGCCACTCATCCAGCTCCCGCTGAGCAGTGGCCTGCAAAGCCTTCAGCAGCACCTGCTGCTCCCAGGCCTCCTGTCTTGCTTCACAGCAGAATGGCCCATCAGAGGCGCTGTGCCTTTCTCTATTCTTGCAAGCCGTTTCCCCTTCCCCCACCTTACCATAGGCCCAGGCCCTCCCTCCCTGCGAGTCCTGCTGCCCAGCCATTTCTGGCCTGTCCTCTTGGTCTGCCAGGGCAGAGTTCTCCCTGGCACCTTCAGTGGGCCACCTCCACCTCTGCAGCCTTGGTGCTGACGGCCCTGCCTTTCCCCTGCTGTGCAGGCAGGAGGCTGTTGCAGGATAGCCCCGAGTACCTAGAGCTCCAAAAGGCCTGGGAAGCTGCCAACACCTTCTGGCTTTTGGAGCCCAAGGAGGCCAGTGAGATCAGCACGGTAAGGAGCGCCTCCCTGGTTGGCACTGGTGGCCGTGGTGTGACTTGAGCGAAGAGAGGGATGGCTAGCGGGTGGGGCTGAGGGGGCCTTGCGGTCACTGGGGAGAGGGCTCGCACTGTGTGCGGGCAGCGCCAGTGCACGGGGACCCGGACCCCAACCGTCCACCTCCTGCCCAGTGCCACCGGCCAGCCCTGCAGAGCCGCTGCTTCCTGCCCCTGCTCCTGACTCTCCGCGGGTGGCTGTGCCAGCAGTGCCCCGCGCATCTCTCGCCAGGATCACTCGCTGCTCAGCCAAGCACTGCTGCCACGGCACTCGGTGTGACGTATGTCTCTTGGCTGCCCTGCTTTGTCCCGCAGATGTTTGGGAAATACCTTCAGCCCTCTGAGAAGACAGACCTCATCCTCGCAGCCCTCAGCGGCATGAGAGCCTGCAGCACCTATGACACGCAGGCAGCCGCTCACATGCTGGATGCTCTTGTGGCGGACGATGCCTGCCTTTTGGAGCATGTAAGTAGCCTGCAGGTGGCGTGGCCGGGGCTCGAGGCCTCCGGGGGCTTGTTTTTGCCCTGACTCCAGGCCTGGCAGGCCCGCCACCCCCTCTGAGGCCAGCACAGAGCGGGGGCAAGGGCAGCCGGTCTTGGAGGGAGCTGGGCAAATTGCTGCCACTCTGACAGCAGCCCCACTCTGAGTCGTGTGCCCTCCAGGTGCCGAAGGTGGTGAGGGGCATGTGGAGCAACGTGCTGCTCATCACAGAGGTGTCTGCGCGGCGCAGCCTGGACAGGGCTCTTCTGCTGCTGACCTGTGCATGTCCAGAGGAGGTGGTCGTGAGCCTCTTGCAGTCTTCCCCCTCATGCGACAGGTAGGGGCCCGCTTGCCTTGAGAGCTCGGGGGCCAGCAGCCTGGAGAGCTCGTGCCCTGCGGGCTGCGGGGCAGGTGGAGATTTTCCGGCCTCTCGTGAGGGGCTGGGCCCTGCTGTTGTCCCCGTGTGCCAGCCCCGGTGCGTCAGGCCGGGCTGCAGCAGCGCAAGCTGAGCAAGTGTGCCGGCCTTCAGCCCCAGAGCCTGGTCGCCTGGCTGCCTGCGTGCCCCACAAGGGACTGGAGCTTGGCCATGGGCTGCGGGGTGGGGCAGAGCCCCCAGGGTGCTGCGGGCAAGGGGCAGTGGGCAGAGGCAGGGCTGGCGGCCAGCCCAGGCCCTCTGCGGCTGCCCAGGCCACAGTGCTGCGGCTGCAGCACCCGCTGAGCGAGAGCTGTGGGCCTGCAGCGCTGCCGCAGCCATGTGGAGGATGCTGCTGTCGAAGCGCGGAGCTGCCGAGAGGGTGCTGCAGGAGCTGCTCAGTGTCCTGCAGGATTGGCCGGTGGACGAGACATGCACGTTGGATGGGGACGACAGAGTCATCGTTTCCCTGGCCGTGAGTTTGTGGACGTAGCCTCGCTCTCCCCTAGAGCTGCCCTGGCCTTGCCCGTCCAGCAAGAAGCCCCAGGTCCATGGGGCACCAGGTCCATGGGGTCCATGTCCACGGCGCGACAGGTCCATGGCTGGCAGGGCTTGTTGTGGCCATGGCCCAAAGAGCTTCCGTGCCTTTGCTCTGGCCACACAGGCCGGGCAGGCACTCCTGCTTGTCCCAAGGCTCAGGGCAGTGTGTGAGGCTCACCGCCAAGCTCGGGCAGCGCAACAGGCACGTCTCAGCAGCGAGAGCTGTCTCTGGGCTTCTTCTGCAGGCAACGAGAGTGCTCCATGAGATGCTGCAGCAGCCCAGCTGCCAGCACGTGCTGGAGGTGTTCTTCCCCAAGCTCTTCCTGGCGCTGCTCTTCCAGATTTCCTTCTGCGCAGAGCTGACGCCGGAGGAGGCTGAGATGTGCTGGGGGGAACGGCAAGGGGAAGAGTCTGCTCCCGGCAGCCCCGTGAGGTGCTCCATGCCAGCCCTGCTGTGTGTGCTGTGGAGGTGGCGGCAGGGCCAGGGGTGCCAGGGTGACGCGGCCTTTGCTGTGCACGCAGGTTGGCAGTGCAGACCATGAAAGCACTGCTGTGCCGTGCCGGCTACGAGAGTCAGGTGCTGGCCATGGCGAGGAAGGGCGCCTGGGACACGCTCCTCAGCGCGGAGACCTGCCACAGGGGAGTGGGTTTGCTGGCCAGGTGAGAACCCCCTTGTCCCTGCTCTGCCCCAGCATTTCTCCCTTGCACACAGGCTGCCCCGCAGAGCCCCACGGGGCTGCAGCTTGAGGCCTTGTGACGGCGGGCTGGCCGAGTAGAGCAGCCAAGGGAGCTGCCGCTCCATGGCTGCGGGGCTCTGCGAGCCCTGGCTAGAGGGATGGGCTCACAATCACAGACGAGGTGTTTGCCTGGCTGCTCAGAAGTGACAGTGCCTTCTTGCCTCTGCCAGAGAGATGAGGAAGAGCCCAAGACAGCTGCGTCTCTTCCTCTTCCAATGGCTGACAGCGCTGCTGAAACGTGGCGCGGCCCACTGGGAGATGCCTGCCATGGCTTTCCTGGTGGAGGTGAGCCTGATGGCAGGCGGTGCCTCTCGGGGCTGGAGAGGAGCGGAGGAGCAGGCGAGGGCTGTGCGCGGTGCGGCCTGAGGCCCAGGGCAGGGAGTGGGGTGCCAGGGGCTGTCGGCGCTGACGGCTGCCTTTGGGCCGGGCCTGGTGGCCTCGCCCGGAGCTGTTGGTGGGATCGGGCGCTGCCTGAGGCCGGGAGTCCTGCCGACCTCACCGCTTTCTCTGTGCTGTGCTTCAGCTGCTGGCCTGCAGTGACCTTTGCACAGAGGAGGACGACTTGCTGATTCTCTTCTGGAGCTACCTGCGGAGTCACTGGCGGGTGATGCACGGGCTGGCGCTCAGAGGCCTTGTGCTGCTGTGCAAGAGACAGGAGATGGTGAGCAGGGGCCAGCCGGGTGACGGTGCGCAGGCAGCGAGGGGCTGGGCGGTGGGGTGCTGGGCAACAGGGTAGCTGGGACTTTGGTGGGCCTCAGGAGCTGTGGGAGCTGCTGCCCTGTTGGAGCCTGAGCACAGGGCCAGGCTGATGCCGCAGGCAGCTTCCGGGCCGCCAGGCTGCAGCCCCCACCACGCAGGGGCCGCCGCGGGCCGAGTGCCGCCTTGGGGTGTTGCACTGCGTCACAGCCTCTGTGCACAAGCCGGGGGTGTCGGCAGGGCCTTGGCAATGGGGCAGCGAGCCCTGCCAGGAAAGGCGCCTGCTAGGGCTGGGACAGCCCGTGGCCCGGGCAGCTTTGCAGGCAGCGTGGGTTACTAAACCCGCTGCCCGTTCAAGTGTGGCGGAGAAGAGGGCGAGGGGTGAGGTGCAGAGGAGCCGGTGCTGCCCTCTCCTGCCTCGCTCTGCCCCAGCCCTGCCCAGGCCCGTGGCTGTGCCGGTAAAGGCTGCCAGGCAGCAGGTTGCCGCAGTCATCGCCATGGCCGCGTCTGGAAAGGCAGGGGGGAAGCTGGTGTGTAAGAAGGTGAGCCTTTTTGCCAGGGCAGTGGGTTCTTTCTTCAGGCACCGAGGTTGTGTTTCCCCCAGGCCAGAAGAATGCAGTACCTGTGGCCCCTGCTGGTGGGGCACCTGCAGGACGTGGACAGAGACATCAGCGCAAAGGCCCTGCTGGTGCTCAGCAACGTGGTCCACGTCATGGAGAAGCAGGTGGTGGCCCACTTTGCTCCGCTGCTGGCCGAGAAGCTGCTGCCTCTCTTTGATGAGGTAAGGCTGGGGGGAGAGGCGGGGGCCCTGTTGGCGTGTCGGTGAGGCTGTGTGCGGGCTGCGGGCTGTGGTGTGTTGCCGTGTGTGTGTGTGTACCCGCGGCATGGGAATTTGTGCTGGCCAGCAGGGGCCCTGGGTGCTGCCAGGAACGTTTTTGCCCAGTGGCTTTTGGGGTCATTGCGCTGTGCTGCCCGTGGTGCGCTGGCCTGCAGGACTGTGTTGAAGCAGCCCCTTGTCTAGCCTCAGCTGCAGGGTATTGTGCTTGGCCCCTGCAGCCGTGCCCTGTGGCTGCCTCCTTCTGCCGGCCTCTAGAGCTGGCAGCACAGCTCGAGCGCCTGGGCGATGAAGAAAGGCTCTCCAGGAGGGCCAGGCAGGCCGAGCTGAGGTCCTGAAGCCTGAAGTCCTGCTGCTGCCCATGCCTGCAGATAGGCCCTCAGTAACGCCAACGTCCCCACAGCCCCAGGAGCCGCTGTGGAGGGCCATCCTGGAGCAGCTCTGTTGGGCCTTGGCCAGGGGTGATGCGGGGAGCGTGGCCAGGGCGAGAGGAGCCCTTCCAGGCGCAGGCTTCTCCGCCAGCTCCGCTCTCCCTGGCCGCAGCATGGTACAGAAGCACGCTGCATCGCCCGGCCTGGGCCGGGGGCCATTTTGCAGTGGGTGCAGACGAGGCCCACAGCTCACTGGTGCGGAGGGAGGGTCCGAAACCTTCATCTCGCCATCAGCCCCACTGACCCCTGTGCTGACTGTGGGCTTGGAGCAGGCAGTGCTGAGGTGCCCCCTTTCCCTTCCCGCCAGGAGCCGGCCTGCGTGCGAGAGCTCTCCATCCGCCTCTTCCAAGAGGTGATGGAGGCTGTGGTGGGCACCAAAACACAGGCCCTGAAGAAGCAAGTGCACAGGAGCCTGCTGCCTCTGCTCTTCCACTGGCATGACGAGATCCCCCGTGTGGCCCAGGTATGGATGTGTAACGGGACGGGTCGTTGGAGGAGGGCGATGCGGACGCCCTGTGAGTGGGCGTGAGCATGAGGAGCAAGGGCTGCTGGCAGTGGGAGCCTTTGAAGGTGGGTGGGCTGGAGGTGCCAGGTGCTGAGGCTGCAGAGCGCCCCCTTGCTGTTTGCACCAGGCGCAGCAGTGCCTTCGTCTTCCTGCCATGCCTCCCCCTGCAGCACCATACACCTGCGGGGGTGGTTGCCCCACATGTCTGCCCGGGGCACGGAACATGCTGGCAGAGGCAGTTGCCAGCTGCTCCCTCTTGCCATTGTGGGCGAGGAAAGGCCCCGAGGAGGCCTTGCCAAGAGGAGGGGCACGGTGGGGGTTGTGCGCTGGGCTGCGGTGGCATCAGCAGGTCTGTGCTGCTGTGCAGGCCTCTCAGGAAGCCCTGCTTGGTGCTGCCAAGTTCCTGAGGTGGGAGCAGCTGAGGCAGCTGGCTGAGACAGCGCAGAGCTGGAGGATCGGCGAGTGCCTGGTAAGGATGGCCCCCAAAGCCCCCAGAGGCAGCCTGGGCAAGGCCTGTGCCCCTGCATGGCCAGGGTGTGTGTGGGGGGGGGGGGGAGTGGGGGGGGCAGGCAGCCGTGTGCCTCGCCACGGCTGGTGCCCAGAGGTGCCAGCCTGGGGCAGCACTCCGGCCGCCCTTGTCCAGCACACTGCCCCAACGGGCTCTTCTCTGGGTTGCTGTGCCCTCACTGAGCCCTGGGATGCTAAAGCGAGTGGTGGGTGGAGGGAGTGGCTGGCTGGGTGGGGAGGGTGTGCGCCCAGCCTGTGGCCTTGTGCTCTGCCCAGCTGGCGAGGGGCAGGAGAAGATCGGAAGAATACCTGCGCCAGAGCCTGCTGTACTTGGAGAGCCCCCAGGAGTGCTTGCGAGAGATGGCTGTGCGGTTCCTTGGTGAGCTCCAAGCCCTGCGGACCCTCTCTGCACTGGGGCAGCTTAGCGCTAGCCCTGGGGGAAGGGTGGTGTGGGGAGCAGGATTGGTGAGGGGCTGTGCGTGTGCCTAGGGCTCGTCGGGCAGAGCATGAGGGGCCAGAGCAAGAAGAAGGTGGAGGACATCTGCGAGGGTGAGTGAGGGCAGCAGGGTGTGAGGCAGGGCTGGCGGGGAGGAAGACAGAGGCTGGGCAGTGAGCTGCAATGCCTGGCGCAGGCCAGGAGGGCTCTGCTCCCCGTGCGGCTCAGAGGCGGTGCGGGTAGAGTCGCGAGAAGATTTCAGGGGCCTTTGGGACATTCCTGGCCAGCAAGTCCCAGCTGATCCATGTGTCCCTTCTGCTGCCTCCTGTCTGTGGGAAGAGGTGGGTGGGACAGGCCATGTCGTCCCCAGGAAGGGCTGCCTGGGGTCTGTGCAGATATGGGGGCTTGATCTCTGCTCTGGCTCTTTCTCTCAGCGCTTCAAGGCTTGGAGGAGGACGTCAGCCCGTCCATCTGTTCCCTGGCCACGCAAACCATCCTGCTCCTGAGAGCTCCAGGGAAGACGTCTGCGTCTGGAGGCGGCCACGAAGGCCTGGGCTGGCAGCTGAGGAGAGCGTGGCAGAGGTGGCACTGGCCTCTGCGAGGTGGCTGCGTTTGCTGCTAGAGCTCGGCTGCCTCCTGATGCCGGGCTGCTCTCCCCCGAAGGACCACCGGCGTGTGGGGGCAAGTTGTGGGTGGGGGCGTTGCTGGCCTCTCTCCCTGCCCGCAGGACAGCTGCAGCCCTCAGGCCCAGCCCGTGCCAGGCTTGTGCCGCCAGCCCACCGTCTGCTGGGTTTTTCCAAAAGAAGCCGCCCAGTCTCTTCGCCACGTGCCAGTGTCTTGTCTTTGCGCAAACCAATCGGTGGAGAAGGAGGCTGAACCTAGAGGAGCTCCAGAGACCCCTTCCAACCACAACCGCAGCCGCTCTGTGCCCCTGTGAGATTTTGCCAGGGCAAAATCTCACACCTCTAGCACCGAACCCCAACCTCAGCCACACACTCCAGGCTGGTCGCAGGTGCCAAAGCCAGAGGCCTGTGGGGCACAGGGGACTTCTCTTTTCTGGGGGCCCTGCAATGCTTTGCTTTCCTCCTTCTAAGCATCCTTGGCCCTGCTGGCCCTGCTGGTCCCCTGCTCCCCCGCCCCGGGGGCAGCAAGCCAAGCATCAGGCGCCTGCTCACACCAGCAACAACGGGCCCTAGGTCGTCAAAGAACCTTGGCATGGGTGTGGTGGGGCTGGCGACAGCAGCAGGGTTGGACGAGACTGGAGATTTCCCCCAGGGCTGGCCCACCCTGGAGCTCAGAGAGAGCTGTACTCCCGCTGTGGGGACTGGGCTGACCTTTCCTGATACAAAGCTGGGGTGCCACAGCCCTCGTCCCTGAACGCTGCTCTCTCCCCCCAGCTGCCGGACCCATGCCAAAGCCATCTGTGGGCAGGGGAAGGGTGTCGTTTGCGAGCAGCCACCAGAAGAAGCTGTTCTCCTGGCCTGGCTCTGCCCTCTGCAAAGCCCCCCAGCAGGCAGCGCACTAGAGCAACCTGCCCTAGCTGGCCCTGCTCGAGAAGGCGGCTTAGACTGCAGGAGCTCCAGAGACCCCCTTCCAACCGCAACCACTCTGTCATCCTGTGAGGCGGCCAGAGCAAAATCTCACTCCCCCACCACCCAACACCAACCTCAGCCTTAGAGCTGCTTGTAGCAGTTGCCAAAGCCAGAGGCCTGGGGGGGCACAGGGCGCTCCTCCCTTTGGGCTGCCTGCAGTGGTTTTTAGTCCTCCTGAAGCATCCTTGGCCCAAGCACTTTGCGCTCCCCTGCTGCTCCCCTGGGGGCAGCAGGCCAAGCACCGAGGCCTGCGCTCACCAGCAGCTTCCGCAAAGGCCAAGGCGGTGCCAAACCCCTTCCTCTGCTTCTCTGCTCTCTGGTGCCTGCCCTCCTGCGGGTGCACGTGGCACAGGTGCCCCCGGACTTTCTCATCAAGGCAGGGTTGGCCTCCAGCCAGCAGAGCACCTTGCAGCAGCTACCACAGCTGCACCCATCCCAGCAGCCTGTCCCCAGGGCAGCGGAGGGTGTTTGGCCCAGCTCCTGCAAGAGCCATGCCAGGGGCCTCAGGGGCCTGAGACCTGGCTGGCTGCATTTGGCCTCTTCTCCACCAACTCAAGCCTCGCTGCACTGCTCCAGCTTGTGCTAAGAACTCCTGCGGCAGTTCCTGGGTGTTCACCTCCCAGTGGATTTCAGCCCAGCTGCTCAGCAGGTCTCCGCTTCCCCCTCCAAGGCCCAGACCAAGGCCCGCCTCCTGGCGGCACAACAAGGCCTGGCAAGAGGCACATGACCCTTCGGGTCCTGCCAAGGCTTCCTGCTCCCTGGAGGTTGGACTGGACACTGGGATCGCGCTCCCCTCTCCCAGAGCAGCCTCCTCCCTAAGGACCCAGACAGCAGCGCTCGCAGCAGCCCCTTTCATCTCCCGGCACCCCCGGAGCCACGCTGCAGCTGGGATTGCGTGGGCAGGCAGAGAAAAGCCTCTCGCTCTCTTCCACACCTTGCGTTTCTTCTCTGCTCTCTCGTCCTTGTGCCCGTGCTCCTGCTTCTTTCAGCCTGCTGGCCGTTGCCCTGGGCAGAGCATGCTGCAGCTGCTGCCTCTGCAGCACCAGCCGCCTGCACCCATCGCACAGGGCCAACAACAACCGCCCCCCCCTCCCCCCCAACCACCACCACCCACCACCTCGCTCATGGGGGCCTAGCGCATGCTCCCGGCATCCCCGGGCCTCCAGCAAGCAGCAAGGGATCCCTTCCGGGACCTCCACTTAGGACACACAGGGCACAGCCACTCCTCCACCACCTGGGGGCTCAGACCTCCCTCACTTTTTGCCCGGTGCCTCGCAGCCTGTCCCTGGGCACCACTGGGCACAGTCTGCCTCCAGCCTCTTGACACCCTCCCGCCACAGATTCATCCCCATTGAGAAGACCTTCCTCTGCCTGGCTTTTGCAGTCACGAGGCCTGAAGAGCCCCCGTTGTGGAGGGGCTGGAGCCTCTAGTGTCTGTGCAGAGCTCTGGCCTCTGATGCCGTGGTGCTGGCATGGGCACGTCCTGCGGCGCCTGGCCACAGGCACTCACAGCCCTTGGTGTGCAAAGGGAAGCTCAGCGCTTCCTCAGTCCCTAGCTGGGTCGTCCTGCTGGGCTGCTGCACTCTTTCCCAGTCTACTGCCCAGGGCTCCAGACTGATTCGCTCTCATCTCTCAAGTCAGACACTGAGCTGCTCTCCTGAGTGCTGCGACTGAGGCTGCATCAGGACCAGCACTCTCCGCTTAGCTAATGCACCAGCTTCCTGCAGCTGAACGCGGCGGACAAGAGCTACCCCTCTTCCTTGCAGACTTGCACTTGAGTAACAGAATCGCTCCGCAAAACACGCAGAACTTCTCAGAGGCAGCAGCCAGCGCTTAAACTCTGCTTTCTTTGCGACTTACAGGCCTTGCATTAATCTGTCTAGTTTCATCGGCAAGAAGCCAAGGGAATTGGGAAAGACATGTCCAAGTTTCTTTGCACCTAGAGCTCCTGCAAATACCCGGTCCTCTCAACGCCAGCACTGAACAGCTCGTGTTGTGCTTTAAGCCGGTATCAGTTCTTGCCAATTCCAGGAGCCGTGTGGATCCAGTTCTGTTTGCACCTCCGAGGGAAGTTTCTCTCAGGACCTTTCCTGATACAAAGCTGGGGTGCCACAGCCCTCGTCCCTGAACGCTGCTCTCTCCCCCCAGCTGCCGGACCCATGCCAAAGCCATCTGTGGGCAGGGGAAGGGTGTCGTTTGCGAGCAGCCACCAGAAGAAGCTGTTCTCCTGGCCTGGCTCTGCCCTCTGCAAAGCCCCCCAGCAGGCAGCAAAATTAATGCAACACGAACGCGAATGCAAACGTGACCACAAAGCGCTTGGCTGCCAGGGAAGCGGGCAGGCCGGTGGGGATGGCGAAGTTCAGTCCTTTGCAGAAAGAGCAGGAGCAGCCCACCGACGCGAGGTCCTCCTTGGTGCCCGCTACCAAGTAGCCCAAGGGAAGGGACCGAGGCTGCTCAGCCGCTGCTCTGTACCCGCTCACAGGCAGAAAGGCAGCAAGGCCTCAGGGTGCCTTTTGGGCTGTGCCAGATCCTTCCTTGTGCAGTCCTGGGGCCTCCACGTGGCTTTTGGTGCATCGTCGGGGCCTCCGTGTGGCTTTGCAGGCACCAGAGGGACCTCTGTGTGCTTTATGGTGGACCCCGGGGGACGTCTAGGTGCCCCTTGGTGACCCTGATCCCCCCACGGCAGGGAGACGGGGGCCAGCACAGCCCTGGGTGGCCGCTGTCCCTGGGGCCAGGGAGGCGGGTCCCTACCAGGGCAGCACGGGGAGGCCCTGGCGCGCAGCAGAAACCCACACAAGGCGACGGCGGGAGGCCGGCGAAGGGCGCCTGGACGTGACAGGCGCTGGGGAGAAAGGCAGCCCCAGGTGAGGCCCTGGACCCTTGTGGAGGGGCAGCAGGAGGGGCTGAGCCCGTGGCCTCAAGCTGCCCTGCCAGGGCTCGGCTCTGGGCGCCCACTGGCCCAGCCCCTGCTGCCAGCAGCGCGCCCCACGCCGCTTCGTGGGGACACCTCCTCCGGCCGCTGGGCACCGATGCTGCTGCCAGAGGCCAAGCCAGCCCCAGCCCGGCCCCCGGGCAGCTCGGGGTGGGGGGCAGCGCACCAAGAGCCTGGTGGTGGGCCCCAGGGGGCAAACAACCACCCACCCCGCACGCTAAGGTAGATGGGGGACCCCACCAGGACGCTTGTCGGGTGTCGCCGTTCGGGAGGGTGCGTGATGGCCCCAGGGAACCCAGGCCGCCAGTGCAGACGCCTGGGTTTGTCTGTGCCCCGCAGGGGTGGCTGGCGGGGGTGATGGAGCAGCCGCCAGGGTGCCCGGGGAGGAGAGGTGCCCTTCGGGGCTGGTGCCCTTCCCCGCGGTGCCGGGGTGTCCCCGCGGGGCGCTTGCTGGGCTGGCTGAGGACGGGGTCAGGAGCAGCGGTGGCGGGGACAAGAAGAGGAGGGGAGCGGCCCGGAGGGCCCCAGGCACCACGGGGGCCGGGCGCCCCGAGGACAGAGAGAGGTGTGGCAGGGGGCGAGCCGGCCCGGCACCCCCGAGGGGACCCGGCCTGCCCCTGCCCAGGCCGGGGCCGGGGCCGGGGCCGGGGCCGGGGCCGGGGCCAGCCCGCCCCATTGTGACAGTGGGGGCCCTTTGTGACCGCGCTCCTGTGACAGCCCGCGGCCTCGCCCGGCGCCGGAGGCCTCGGCCCCGCAGTGTCCGGCTGGCCGGTGACGGGAGCGGGCGGGAGCACGCGGGCTGGTCCAGGAGCCTCCCGAGCACACCCCGCACTCTCCCTGCCGCCCCCGGGCAGCCTCGCGCAGCCTCTGCCGCCTCGCCTGCCATGGCGCGGAGACCCCCCAGCCGCCCCAGGACGGCCTGGGAGGCCGAGGACGAGGAGGACGGGGCCCCGGCCGAGGGCCGTCGCCAGCTGGAGCCCCGGCAGGGCCACGCGCCCCCGGCGCTGCCGACGGGTGAGCACGCGGCCCCCGACGCTGGGCCGGCCGGGGCCGCCAGCCCGCCCTGCGCTGCCCGGCTCCCACCTGCCCGTCGCCAGCCCCTTCCCGCCAGGCGCGCTCGCACCTTTCCCCCGCGCTGGCTCCGGTGCTGCCCCCGGCCGCCGGGCGCCTGCCGGCCGCCCCGAGCCCGGCCGCATGGGGCCTCTGCGCCCCAGCGGCCCGCCCGGCTGGGCTCGCTGTGCCGGGCAGCGGCGGGCGCTGGGGCCGGGGCTCGGCGCTCTCCGCCCCGAGCCCGGCCGCCCTGCACCTCGCCCTGCTCTCTGTCTCCCTCAGTGCCCGGCCCGGCTCTGCCCAGCGAGGAGGCCCGAGCCCTGGAGCGCCTGCGCGCCTTCCTGCGGCACCGCGGACAGGTGAGGGGCGCCACGGCCTCTGGGCTGCGCCCGCCTCTCCCCGCGGCGGCCGGGGCTGCGCCCTGCTCGGCACCCGCAGGGCTGCTGGCCGCGGGCGGCTGCCCCCGGCGCCCCACACCTGGCTGCGGGCCCTGCGCCGCCCGGGCTGCTGGCCGGGCCTCTGCCCCTCTGACGCTCTCCGCTGCTCTCTGCTCCCGGCAGCAGGCCGAGGCCGAGAAGCTGAGGTTCCTGGCCTGCGTCTGCAGCCTCTGCACCGCGGCCAGCTCCAGCGCGGCGCTGCGGCAGGAGCTGTGCCCGTGCAGCCTGGACCTGGCAGAGTCCCTGGAGGTGAGGGGAGGGGGCCCTGCAGCAGGGCGGGAGCGGGGGGCGCGGGCCCACCGCTGAGGGCCGGAGGCGGGGGTCTGAGCGTGGCAGCTGGGGGGCCCCGGCTGGGGGCGCAGCCCTGGCCAGCGTGGGGCTGCAGGAGGCACTGCGGAGCCGGGCGAGCGGGGCCCTGGGCAGCCAGGGGGCCGCCCGGGGGGTCCGTGCTGGCAGGGGGCACCTGGGCTCTGCCAGCCCTGCAGCCTGATCGCTGGCCCCCGGCACCTCCCGAGGCCCCTTCTGCTTGTGCTCTCCAGGTGCTGCTGCAAGAGGAGCCCACCGACCACCTGGGCACCGCCGTGCGGCAGCAAGTCATGCTGGCCATCAGCGCCATGAGGTAGCTGCCCGAGCCGCTGGCCTGGCCAGGGCCTGCGTGGCCCCAGGTGGCCCCGATGGCCCCAGGGCTAGCGGGGAGCCATCCGCCGTCCTGCAGGCGTCTGCCAGTGCCGTCGGCTGGGCCTGCGCCGGGCCCGACCGTGGTGGAGACGGGAGGGCAGAGAGGGCCCTGGGGCTACCGTGCGTCTCCTGGGCTTTCCCCCAAAGGGTGAGGCAGGCCCTGGAGAGGGCCTGGGGCCCCAGCTGCCAGGAGGGTCCTCTGTCCCTGGGCTGCCTGCTGGGGGAAGACGTGGCTGCCCGTAGGGCTCCCCCACCTAGTGCGGCTATCACCCGGGAGTCTCCCTGCCCCAGGTCTGCGTCCACCTTCCCAGGGCGTCCAGGTACTGGTGCGGGCGCCAGGGACGGAAAGGCCCCTCTCTGTCCTTGCAGCAAAGTCGGGCTGGTTCCGGAGAGCAGAAGGAAGAGCCTGCTGCATGCCTGCTTCTGCAGCATCTTCTGCCTGCCTCCCAGCGAGGACCTGCAGAGCCTGGATGCTGCCCTCTACTCCAAGGTATGCGCTGGATGGCGGAGGGTGGCCCGGCAGGCTGTGGGGGCTGCTCCCTGGCTACCCCGCGCTGAGAGACAAGCGTAAGCTGCAAGCCAGGGCACGATCCCAGCTTGCCTTTCCCACCCCCATCCCTTCTTTGCCTTCTTTGCGCTGGGCAGGGCCACGGGCAGTGCCGCCAGGCTGGGCCCTCGGCAGCAGCTCCCCTGCCCTGGGGCCCCTCGCTGGGCTCCGCAGGACCATAGGTGTGCCCCTCAGGCAAGAGGAATTCAAGCCCCTCTCCGGCAGGTAAGGGGCACCAACGAAGAAGCAGCTCAACCCTGTGTCCGTCCCCCTTGCAGGCCCTGGACGCCATGGACAGCATGCTGCAGGTGCTGGCCCTCAGCTGCCCTGCCTCCGGCCTCCTAGAGATGCAGAACATCTTGCAGGTCTGGTATTTGCCAAGAGCGGGCTTCCCACCACCAGTGCCTCAGCCCAAAGGGAAGTTCCCCCCTCAGGTGGACCGCCCTCGCCCAGCAGCAGCTGCAGAGAGCAGGCTGCGGGGAGGGGACCGGCTCCGTCGCGGGAGCAGCGTTGCCCATGGCGCTGTTCTGTGAGCCCAGTGCCTCCTGGCTGCAGTCAGCATGCCTCCCTCCCGCCCCTTTCCTGCAGCGGCAGGGGAAAGCCCCGCCCTCTGCCCCTCGAGGCCAGCACTGCCGCGAGCCTTCCCGGCGCCAAGCAGGGCGAGCAGTTGCAGCCTCCTTCCTCGGCCCCCCCACAGCCGGCAGCTGGCCCTGCCCCCTCTCGGCCCCCCCATCCCTTGTGCTTTCCTCCCCGGGGCTGAGGAAGGCAGCGGCCCCCGGGACCTGCCCTTGCCAGCCCGCAAGCTTTGTTGGTGCGCCTTTGTTGCTGCTGGGCCAGAGGCGCGAGCGGCCAGCGGCAGGGAGGTGCTGGGGAGGCCCCGGAGGGCCAGGTTTGGAAAGGAGCAGGGGCTGCCGTAGGCATGGGCTCCAGCTCTCAGTGTGGCCACAGCAGGCCCGTCGGGGGGCTTTGCCCCACGCATGCCAGCGACTCTGGACGCAAGACCCCCACTCCCAGGCTTGGCTCGTGCTCCGAGGAGCCGAAGCACAAACGTGGCCAGGCATTAAGCAGAGCTGCCTCCCTTGGAGCAGACCAGCAGCTTCTCTCCTCCCAGGTCCTGCTGCCCTTCACCGAGTCCCAGCAAGCAGCTGTGCGTGAGAGGGCCATAGGCCGCATTGCCCGGCTGGCTGGTCTCCTGACGAGCTCTTCCTTGCTGCCGGTAAGGAGCCTGTGGTGCAGGCAGCCTCCAGCCACCCCATCAGCCCTTGTCAGTGGCCCCGAGTGGCCTGCAGCTCCGGGCTCCCTGCGCGGGAAGCCTGGGCAGAGGTTAAGACCCTCAGCAAGACCCTGCCCTGAAGCGGAGATCTTGGCCTGCCTCTTTGGGTGTCGCACTGCAGTCCCTGCTCTCTCAGGAGCCAGCTGTGCCTGCCCTGGGCGCATGCCATGGGCCCCCAGCAGGAGCCTGGCTCAGCAGGGGCCACCAAAGCTCTGGCTGAGGCGGGAGGCAGCCCTGCTTGGAGCGTGGGTTCAGGGCTTTGGTGCCCACTGGTGCCCCTGAGCCGTGGTGCCAGCGCCGCCTGCCTCCTGCAGGCCCGCTGCCGCTTGGAAGGAAGCAGGGCCAGCTCTGCCTGCCACAGACCCAAGTGTTTCCTGATCCTGGGGCAGCTGGTGGGGCAGCTCACCCTGTGCTGCGCCTACAAGGAGCAGGGGAGCAGTCACGGCGCAGCGGAGGCTCTTTGCCACCTCTACAGATTCATCCTGCAGGAAGAGAGTAAGAAGCTGCACTGGGCTGGCTCCTTCCACACACGGGGCCCCACACAGCAGCCACTCATCCAGCTCCCGCTGAGCAGTGGCCTGCAAAGCCTTCAGCAGCACCTGCTGCTCCCAGGCCTCCTGTCTTGCTTCACAGCAGAATGGCCCATCAGAGGCGCTGTGCCTTTCTCTATTCTTGCAAGCCGTTTCCCCTTCCCCCACCTTACCATAGGCCCAGGCCCTCCCTCCCTGCGAGTCCTGCTGCCCAGCCATTTCTGGCCTGTCCTCTTGGTCTGCCAGGGCAGAGTTCTCCCTGGCACCTTCAGTGGGCCACCTCCACCTCTGCAGCCTTGGTGCTGACGGCCCTGCCTTTCCCCTGCTGTGCAGGCAGGAGGCTGTTGCAGGATAGCCCCGAGTACCTAGAGCTCCAAAAGGCCTGGGAAGCTGCCAACACCTTCTGGCTTTTGGAGCCCAAGGAGGCCAGTGAGATCAGCACGGTAAGGAGCGCCTCCCTGGTTGGCACTGGTGGCCGTGGTGTGACTTGAGCGAAGAGAGGGATGGCTAGCGGGTGGGGCTGAGGGGGCCTTGCGGTCACTGGGGAGAGGGCTCGCACTGTGTGCGGGCAGCGCCAGTGCACGGGGACCCGGACCCCAACCGTCCACCTCCTGCCCAGTGCCACCGGCCAGCCCTGCAGAGCCGCTGCTTCCTGCCCCTGCTCCTGACTCTCCGCGGGTGGCTGTGCCAGCAGTGCCCCGCGCATCTCTCGCCAGGATCACTCGCTGCTCAGCCAAGCACTGCTGCCACGGCACTCGGTGTGACGTATGTCTCTTGGCTGCCCTGCTTTGTCCCGCAGATGTTTGGGAAATACCTTCAGCCCTCTGAGAAGACAGACCTCATCCTCGCAGCCCTCAGCGGCATGAGAGCCTGCAGCACCTATGACACGCAGGCAGCCGCTCACATGCTGGATGCTCTTGTGGCGGACGATGCCTGCCTTTTGGAGCATGTAAGTAGCCTGCAGGTGGCGTGGCCGGGGCTCGAGGCCTCCGGGGGCTTGTTTTTGCCCTGACTCCAGGCCTGGCAGGCCCGCCACCCCCTCTGAGGCCAGCACAGAGCGGGGGCAAGGGCAGCCGGTCTTGGAGGGAGCTGGGCAAATTGCTGCCACTCTGACAGCAGCCCCACTCTGAGTCGTGTGCCCTCCAGGTGCCGAAGGTGGTGAGGGGCATGTGGAGCAACGTGCTGCTCATCACAGAGGTGTCTGCGCGGCGCAGCCTGGACAGGGCTCTTCTGCTGCTGACCTGTGCATGTCCAGAGGAGGTGGTCGTGAGCCTCTTGCAGTCTTCCCCCTCATGCGACAGGTAGGGGCCCGCTTGCCTTGAGAGCTCGGGGGCCAGCAGCCTGGAGAGCTCGTGCCCTGCGGGCTGCGGGGCAGGTGGAGATTTTCCGGCCTCTCGTGAGGGGCTGGGCCCTGCTGTTGTCCCCGTGTGCCAGCCCCGGTGCGTCAGGCCGGGCTGCAGCAGCGCAAGCTGAGCAAGTGTGCCGGCCTTCAGCCCCAGAGCCTGGTCGCCTGGCTGCCTGCGTGCCCCACAAGGGACTGGAGCTTGGCCATGGGCTGCGGGGTGGGGCAGAGCCCCCAGGGTGCTGCGGGCAAGGGGCAGTGGGCAGAGGCAGGGCTGGCGGCCAGCCCAGGCCCTCTGCGGCTGCCCAGGCCACAGTGCTGCGGCTGCAGCACCCGCTGAGCGAGAGCTGTGGGCCTGCAGCGCTGCCGCAGCCATGTGGAGGATGCTGCTGTCGAAGCGCGGAGCTGCCGAGAGGGTGCTGCAGGAGCTGCTCAGTGTCCTGCAGGATTGGCCGGTGGACGAGACATGCACGTTGGATGGGGACGACAGAGTCATCGTTTCCCTGGCCGTGAGTTTGTGGACGTAGCCTCGCTCTCCCCTAGAGCTGCCCTGGCCTTGCCCGTCCAGCAAGAAGCCCCAGGTCCATGGGGCACCAGGTCCATGGGGTCCATGTCCACGGCGCGACAGGTCCATGGCTGGCAGGGCTTGTTGTGGCCATGGCCCAAAGAGCTTCCGTGCCTTTGCTCTGGCCACACAGGCCGGGCAGGCACTCCTGCTTGTCCCAAGGCTCAGGGCAGTGTGTGAGGCTCACCGCCAAGCTCGGGCAGCGCAACAGGCACGTCTCAGCAGCGAGAGCTGTCTCTGGGCTTCTTCTGCAGGCAACGAGAGTGCTCCATGAGATGCTGCAGCAGCCCAGCTGCCAGCACGTGCTGGAGGTGTTCTTCCCCAAGCTCTTCCTGGCGCTGCTCTTCCAGATTTCCTTCTGCGCAGAGCTGACGCCGGAGGAGGCTGAGATGTGCTGGGGGGAACGGCAAGGGGAAGAGTCTGCTCCCGGCAGCCCCGTGAGGTGCTCCATGCCAGCCCTGCTGTGTGTGCTGTGGAGGTGGCGGCAGGGCCAGGGGTGCCAGGGTGACGCGGCCTTTGCTGTGCACGCAGGTTGGCAGTGCAGACCATGAAAGCACTGCTGTGCCGTGCCGGCTACGAGAGTCAGGTGCTGGCCATGGCGAGGAAGGGCGCCTGGGACACGCTCCTCAGCGCGGAGACCTGCCACAGGGGAGTGGGTTTGCTGGCCAGGTGAGAACCCCCTTGTCCCTGCTCTGCCCCAGCATTTCTCCCTTGCACACAGGCTGCCCCGCAGAGCCCCACGGGGCTGCAGCTTGAGGCCTTGTGACGGCGGGCTGGCCGAGTAGAGCAGCCAAGGGAGCTGCCGCTCCATGGCTGCGGGGCTCTGCGAGCCCTGGCTAGAGGGATGGGCTCACAATCACAGACGAGGTGTTTGCCTGGCTGCTCAGAAGTGACAGTGCCTTCTTGCCTCTGCCAGAGAGATGAGGAAGAGCCCAAGACAGCTGCGTCTCTTCCTCTTCCAATGGCTGACAGCGCTGCTGAAACGTGGCGCGGCCCACTGGGAGATGCCTGCCATGGCTTTCCTGGTGGAGGTGAGCCTGATGGCAGGCGGTGCCTCTCGGGGCTGGAGAGGAGCGGAGGAGCAGGCGAGGGCTGTGCGCGGTGCGGCCTGAGGCCCAGGGCAGGGAGTGGGGTGCCAGGGGCTGTCGGCGCTGACGGCTGCCTTTGGGCCGGGCCTGGTGGCCTCGCCCGGAGCTGTTGGTGGGATCGGGCGCTGCCTGAGGCCGGGAGTCCTGCCGACCTCACCGCTTTCTCTGTGCTGTGCTTCAGCTGCTGGCCTGCAGTGACCTTTGCACAGAGGAGGACGACTTGCTGATTCTCTTCTGGAGCTACCTGCGGAGTCACTGGCGGGTGATGCACGGGCTGGCGCTCAGAGGCCTTGTGCTGCTGTGCAAGAGACAGGAGATGGTGAGCAGGGGCCAGCCGGGTGACGGTGCGCAGGCAGCGAGGGGCTGGGCGGTGGGGTGCTGGGCAACAGGGTAGCTGGGACTTTGGTGGGCCTCAGGAGCTGTGGGAGCTGCTGCCCTGTTGGAGCCTGAGCACAGGGCCAGGCTGATGCCGCAGGCAGCTTCCGGGCCGCCAGGCTGCAGCCCCCACCACGCAGGGGCCGCCGCGGGCCGAGTGCCGCCTTGGGGTGTTGCACTGCGTCACAGCCTCTGTGCACAAGCCGGGGGTGTCGGCAGGGCCTTGGCAATGGGGCAGCGAGCCCTGCCAGGAAAGGCGCCTGCTAGGGCTGGGACAGCCCGTGGCCCGGGCAGCTTTGCAGGCAGCGTGGGTTACTAAACCCGCTGCCCGTTCAAGTGTGGCGGAGAAGAGGGCGAGGGGTGAGGTGCAGAGGAGCCGGTGCTGCCCTCTCCTGCCTCGCTCTGCCCCAGCCCTGCCCAGGCCCGTGGCTGTGCCGGTAAAGGCTGCCAGGCAGCAGGTTGCCGCAGTCATCGCCATGGCCGCGTCTGGAAAGGCAGGGGGGAAGCTGGTGTGTAAGAAGGTGAGCCTTTTTGCCAGGGCAGTGGGTTCTTTCTTCAGGCACCGAGGTTGTGTTTCCCCCAGGCCAGAAGAATGCAGTACCTGTGGCCCCTGCTGGTGGGGCACCTGCAGGACGTGGACAGAGACATCAGCGCAAAGGCCCTGCTGGTGCTCAGCAACGTGGTCCACGTCATGGAGAAGCAGGTGGTGGCCCACTTTGCTCCGCTGCTGGCCGAGAAGCTGCTGCCTCTCTTTGATGAGGTAAGGCTGGGGGGAGAGGCGGGGGCCCTGTTGGCGTGTCGGTGAGGCTGTGTGCGGGCTGCGGGCTGTGGTGTGTTGCCGTGTGTGTGTGTGTACCCGCGGCATGGGAATTTGTGCTGGCCAGCAGGGGCCCTGGGTGCTGCCAGGAACGTTTTTGCCCAGTGGCTTTTGGGGTCATTGCGCTGTGCTGCCCGTGGTGCGCTGGCCTGCAGGACTGTGTTGAAGCAGCCCCTTGTCTAGCCTCAGCTGCAGGGTATTGTGCTTGGCCCCTGCAGCCGTGCCCTGTGGCTGCCTCCTTCTGCCGGCCTCTAGAGCTGGCAGCACAGCTCGAGCGCCTGGGCGATGAAGAAAGGCTCTCCAGGAGGGCCAGGCAGGCCGAGCTGAGGGAAGCCTGAAGTCCTGCTGCTGCCCATGCCTGCAGATAGGCCCTCAGTAACGCCAACGTCCCCACAGCCCCAGGAGCCGCTGTGGAGGGCCATCCTGGAGCAGCTCTGTTGGGCCTTGGCCAGGGGTGATGCGGGGAGCGTGGCCAGGGCGAGAGGAGCCCTTCCAGGCGCAGGCTTCTCCGCCAGCTCCGCTCTCCCTGGCCGCAGCATGGTACAGAAGCACGCTGCATCGCCCGGCCTGGGCCGGGGGGTCATTTTGCAGTGGGTGCAGACGAGGCCCACAGCTCACTGGTGCGGAGGGAGGGTCCGAAACCTTCATCTCGCCATCAGCCCCACTGACCCCTGTGCTGACTGTGGGCTTGGAGCAGGCAGTGCTGAGGTGCCCCCTTTCCCTTCCCGCCAGGAGCCGGCCTGCGTGCGAGAGCTCTCCATCCGCCTCTTCCAAGAGGTGATGGAGGCTGTGGTGGGCACCAAAACACAGGCCCTGAAGAAGCAAGTGCACAGGAGCCTGCTGCCTCTGCTCTTCCACTGGCATGACGAGATCCCCCGTGTGGCCCAGGTATGGATGTGTAACGGGACGGGTCGTTGGAGGAGGGCGATGCGGACGCCCTGTGAGTGGGCGTGAGCATGAGGAGCAAGGGCTGCTGGCAGTGGGAGCCTTTGAAGGTGGGTGGGCTGGAGGTGCCAGGTGCTGAGGCTGCAGAGCGCCCCCTTGCTGTTTGCACCAGGCGCAGCAGTGCCTTCGTCTTCCTGCCATGCCTCCACCTGCAGCACCATACACCTGCGGGGGTGGTTGCCCCACATGTCTGCCCGGGGCACGGAACATGCTGGCAGAGGCAGTTGCCAGCTGCTCCCTCTTGCCATTGTGGGCGAGGAAAGGCCCCGAGGAGGCCTTGCCAAGAGGAGGGGCACGGTGGGGGTTGTGCGCTGGGCTGCGGTGGCATCAGCAGGTCTGTGCTGCTGTGCAGGCCTCTCAGGAAGCCCTGCTTGGTGCTGCCAAGTTCCTGAGGTGGGAGCAGCTGAGGCAGCTGGCTGAGACAGCGCAGAGCTGGAGGATCGGCGAGTGCCTGGTAAGGATGGCCCCCAAAGCCCCCAGAGGCAGCCTGGGCAAGGCCTGTGCCCCTGCATGGCCAGGGTATGTGTGTGGGGGGGGGGGGAGTGGGGGGGGCAGGCAGCCGTGTGCCTCGCCACGGCTGGTGCCCAGAGGTGCCAGCCTGGGGCAGCACTCCGGCCGCCCTTGTCCAGCACACTGCCCCAACGGGCTCTTCTCTAGGTTGCTGTGCCCTCACTGAGCCCTGGGATGCTAAAGCGAGTGGTGGGTGGAGGGAGTGGCTGGCTGGGTGGGGAGGGTGTGCGCCCAGCCTGTGGCCTTGTGCTCTGCCCAGCTGGCGAGGGGCAGGAGAAGATCGGAAGAATACCTGCGCCAGAGCCTGCTGTACTTGGAGAGCCCCCAGGAGTGCTTGCGAGAGATGGCTGTGCGGTTCCTTGGTGAGCTCCAAGCCCTGCGGACCCTCTCTGCACTGGGGCAGCTTAGCGCTAGCCCTGGGGGAAGGGTGGTGTGGGGAGCAGGATTGGTGAGGGGCTGTGCGTGTGCCTAGGGCTCGTCGGGCAGAGCATGAGGGGCCAGAGCAAGAAGAAGGTGGAGGACATCTGCGAGGGTGAGTGAGGGCAGCAGGGTGTGAGGCAGGGCTGGCGGGGAGGAAGACAGAGGCTGGGCAGTGAGCTGCAATGCCTGGCGCAGGCCAGGAGGGCTCTGCTCCCCGTGCGGCTCAGAGGCGGTGCGGGTAGAGTCGCGAGAAGATTTCAGGGGCCTTTGGGACATTCCTGGCCAGCAAGTCCCAGCTGATCCATGTGTCCCTTCTGCTGCCTCCTGTCTGTGGGAAGAGGTGGGTGGGACAGGCCATGTCGTCCCCAGGAAGGGCTGCCTGGGGTCTGTGCAGATATGGGGGCTTGATCTCTGCTCTGGCTCTTTCTCTCAGCGCTTCAAGGCTTGGAGGAGGACGTCAGCCCGTCCATCTGTTCCCTGGCCACGCAAACCATCCTGCTCCTGAGAGCTCCAGGGAAGACGTCTGCGTCTGGAGGCGGCCACGAAGGCCTGGGCTGGCAGCTGAGGAGAGCGTGGCAGAGGTGGCACTGGCCTCTGCGAGGTGGCTGCGTTTGCTGCTAGAGCTCGGCTGCCTCCTGATGCCGGGCTGCTCTCCCCCGAAGGACCACCGGCGTGTGGGGGCAAGTTGTGGGTGGGGGCGTTGCTGGCCTCTCTCCCTGCCCGCAGGACAGCTGCAGCCCTCAGGCCCAGCCCGTGCCAGGCTTGTGCCGCCAGCCCACCGTCTGCTGGGTTTTTCCAAAAGAAGCCGCCCAGTCTCTTCGCCACGTGCCAGTGTCTTGTCTTTGCGCAAACCAATCGGTGGAGAAGGAGGCTGAACCTAGAGGAGCTCCAGAGACCCCTTCCAACCACAACCGCAGCCGCTCTGTGCCCCTGTGAGATTTTGCCAGGGCAAAATCTCACACCTCTAGCACCGAACCCCAACCTCAGCCACACACTCCAGGCTGGTCGCAGGTGCCAAAGCCAGAGGCCTGTGGGGCACAGGGGACTTCTCTTTTCTGGGGGCCCTGCAATGCTTTGCTTTCCTCCTTCTAAGCATCCTTGGCCCTGCTGGCCCTGCTGGTCCCCTGCTCCCCCGCCCCGGGGGCAGCAAGCCAAGCATCAGGCGCCTGCTCACACCAGCAACAACGGGCCCTAGGTCGTCAAAGAACCTTGGCATGGGTGTGGTGGGGCTGGCGACAGCAGCAGGGTTGGACGAGACTGGAGATTTCCCCCAGGGCTGGCCCACCCTGGAGCTCAGAGAGAGCTGTACTCCCGCTGTGGGGACTGGGCTGACCTTTCCTGATACAAAGCTGGGGTGCCACAGCCCTCGTCCCTGAACGCTGCTCTCTCCCCCCAGCTGCCGGACCCATGCCAAAGCCATCTGTGGGCAGGGGAAGGGTGTCGTTTGCGAGCAGCCACCAGAAGAAGCTGTTCTCCTGGCCTGGCTCTGCCCTCTGCAAAGCCCCCCAGCAGGCAGCGCACTAGAGCAACCTGCCCTAGCTGGCCCTGCTCGAGAAGGCGGCTTAGACTGCAGGAGCTCCAGAGACCCCCTTCCAACCGCAACCACTCTGTCATCCTGTGAGGCGGCCAGAGCAAAATCTCACTCCCCCACCACCCAACACCAACCTCAGCCTTAGAGCTGCTTGTAGCAGTTGCCAAAGCCAGAGGCCTGGGGGGGCACAGGGCGCTCCTCCCTTTGGGCTGCCTGCAGTGGTTTTTAGTCCTCCTGAAGCATCCTTGGCCCAAGCACTTTGCGCTCCCCTGCTGCTCCCCTGGGGGCAGCAGGCCAAGCACCGAGGCCTGCGCTCACCAGCAGCTTCCGCAAAGGCCAAGGCGGTGCCAAACCCCTTCCTCTGCTTCTCTGCTCTCTGGTGCCTGCCCTCCTGCGGGTGCACGTGGCACAGGTGCCCCCGGACTTTCTCATCAAGGCAGGGTTGGCCTCCAGCCAGCAGAGCACCTTGCAGCAGCTACCACAGCTGCACCCATCCCAGCAGCCTGTCCCCAGGGCAGCGGAGGGTGTTTGGCCCAGCTCCTGCAAGAGCCATGCCAGGGGCCTCAGGGGCCTGAGACCTGGCTGGCTGCATTTGGCCTCTTCTCCACCAACTCAAGCCTCGCTGCACTGCTCCAGCTTGTGCTAAGAACTCCTGCGGCAGTTCCTGGGTGTTCACCTCCCAGTGGATTTCAGCCCAGCTGCTCAGCAGGTCTCCGCTTCCCCCTCCAAGGCCCAGACCAAGGCCCGCCTCCTGGCGGCACAACAAGGCCTGGCAAGAGGCACATGACCCTTCGGGTCCTGCCAAGGCTTCCTGCTCCCTGGAGGTTGGACTGGACACTGGGATCGCGCTCCCCTCTCCCAGAGCAGCCTCCTCCCTAAGGACCCAGACAGCAGCGCTCGCAGCAGCCCCTTTCATCTCCCGGCACCCCCGGAGCCACGCTGCAGCTGGGATTGCGTGGGCAGGCAGAGAAAAGCCTCTCGCTCTCTTCCACACCTTGCGTTTCTTCTCTGCTCTCTCGTCCTTGTGCCCGTGCTCCTGCTTCTTTCAGCCTGCTGGCCGTTGCCCTGGGCAGAGCATGCTGCAGCTGCTGCCTCTGCAGCACCAGCCGCCTGCACCCATCGCACAGGGCCAACAACAACCGCCCCCCCCTCCCCCCCAACCACCACCACCCACCACCTCGCTCATGGGGGCCTAGCGCATGCTCCCGGCATCCCCGGGCCTCCAGCAAGCAGCAAGGGATCCCTTCCGGGACCTCCACTTAGGACACACAGGGCACAGCCACTCCTCCACCACCTGGGGGCTCAGACCTCCCTCACTTTTTGCCCGGTGCCTCGCAGCCTGTCCCTGGGCACCACTGGGCACAGTCTGCCTCCAGCCTCTTGACACCCTCCCGCCACAGATTCATCCCCATTGAGAAGACCTTCCTCTGCCTGGCTTTTGCAGTCACGAGGCCTGAAGAGCCCCCGTTGTGGAGGGGCTGGAGCCTCTAGTGTCTGTGCAGAGCTCTGGCCTCTGATGCCGTGGTGCTGGCATGGGCACGTCCTGCGGCGCCTGGCCACAGGCACTCACAGCCCTTGGTGTGCAAAGGGAAGCTCAGCGCTTCCTCAGTCCCTAGCTGGGTCGTCCTGCTGGGCTGCTGCACTCTTTCCCAGTCTACTGCCCAGGGCTCCAGACTGATTCGCTCTCATCTCTCAAGTCAGACACTGAGCTGCTCTCCTGAGTGCTGCGACTGAGGCTGCATCAGGACCAGCACTCTCCGCTTAGCTAATGCACCAGCTTCCTGCAGCTGAACGCGGCGGACAAGAGCTACCCCTCTTCCTTGCAGACTTGCACTTGAGTAACAGAATCGCTCCGCAAAACACGCAGAACTTCTCAGAGGCAGCAGCCAGCGCTTAAACTCTGCTTTCTTTGCGACTTACAGGCCTTGCATTAATCTGTCTAGTTTCATCGGCAAGAAGCCAAGGGAATTGGGAAAGACATGTCCAAGTTTCTTTGCACCTAGAGCTCCTGCAAATACCCGGTCCTCTCAACGCCAGCACTGAACAGCTCGTGTTGTGCTTTAAGCCGGTATCAGTTCTTGCCAATTCCAGGAGCCGTGTGGATCCAGTTCTGTTTGCACCTCCGAGGGAAGTTTCTCTCAGGACCTTTCCTGATACAAAGCTGGGGTGCCACAGCCCTCGTCCCTGAACGCTGCTCTCTCCCCCCAGCTGCCGGACCCATGCCAAAGCCATCTGTGGGCAGGGGAAGGGTGTCGTTTGCGAGCAGCCACCAGAAGAAGCTGTTCTCCTGGCCTGGCTCTGCCCTCTGCAAAGCCCCCCAGCAGGCAGCAAAATTAATGCAACACGAACGCGAATGCAAACGTGACCACAAAGCGCTTGGCTGCCAGGGAAGCGGGCAGGCCGGTGGGGATGGCGAAGTTCAGTCCTTTGCAGAAAGAGCAGGAGCAGCCCACCGACGCGAGGTCCTCCTTGGTGCCCGCTACCAAGTAGCCCAAGGGAAGGGACCGAGGCTGCTCAGCCGCTGCTCTGTACCCGCTCACAGGCAGAAAGGCAGCAAGGCCTCAGGGTGCCTTTTGGGCTGTGCCAGATCCTTCCTTGTGCAGTCCTGGGGCCTCCACGTGGCTTTTGGTGCATCGTCGGGGCCTCCGTGTGGCTTTGCAGGCACCAGAGGGACCTCTGTGTGCTTTATGGTGGACCCCGGGGGACGTCTAGGTGCCCCTTGGTGACCCTGATCCCCCCACGGCAGGGAGACGGGGGCCAGCACAGCCCTGGGTGGCCGCTGTCCCTGGGGCCAGGGAGGCGGGTCCCTACCAGGGCAGCACGGGGAGGCCCTGGCGCGCAGCAGAAACCCACACAAGGCGACGGCGGGAGGCCGGCGAAGGGCGCCTGGACGTGACAGGCGCTGGGGAGAAAGGCAGCCCCAGGTGAGGCCCTGGACCCTTGTGGAGGGGCAGCAGGAGGGGCTGAGCCCGTGGCCTCAAGCTGCCCTGCCAGGGCTCGGCTCTGGGCGCCCACTGGCCCAGCCCCTGCTGCCAGCAGCGCGCCCCACGCCGCTTCGTGGGGACACCTCCTCCGGCCGCTGGGCACCGATGCTGCTGCCAGAGGCCAAGCCAGCCCCAGCCCGGCCCCCGGGCAGCTCGGGGTGGGGGGCAGCGCACCAAGAGCCTGGTGGTGGGCCCCAGGGGGCAAACAACCACCCACCCCGCACGCTAAGGTAGATGGGGGACCCCACCAGGACGCTTGTCGGGTGTCGCCGTTCGGGAGGGTGCGTGATGGCCCCAGGGAACCCAGGCCGCCAGTGCAGACGCCTGGGTTTGTCTGTGCCCCGCAGGGGTGGCTGGCGGGGGTGATGGAGCAGCCGCCAGGGTGCCCGGGGAGGAGAGGTGCCCTTCGGGGCTGGTGCCCTTCCCCGCGGTGCCGGGGTGTCCCCGCGGGGCGCTTGCTGGGCTGGCTGAGGACGGGGTCAGGAGCAGCGGTGGCGGGGACAAGAAGAGGAGGGGAGCGGCCCGGAGGGCCCCAGGCACCACGGGGGCCGGGCGCCCCGAGGACAGAGAGAGGTGTGGCAGGGGGCGAGCCGGCCCGGCACCCCCGAGGGGACCCGGCCTGCCCCTGCCCAGGCCGGGGCCGGGGCCGGGGCCGGGGCCGGGGCCGGGGCCAGCCCGCCCCATTGTGACAGTGGGGGCCCTTTGTGACCGCGCTCCTGTGACAGCCCGCGGCCTCGCCCGGCGCCGGAGGCCTCGGCCCCGCAGTGTCCGGCTGGCCGGTGACGGGAGCGGGCGGGAGCACGCGGGCTGGTCCAGGAGCCTCCCGAGCACACCCCGCACTCTCCCTGCCGCCCCCGGGCAGCCTCGCGCAGCCTCTGCCGCCTCGCCTGCCATGGCGCGGAGACCCCCCAGCCGCCCCAGGACGGCCTGGGAGGCCGAGGACGAGGAGGACGGGGCCCCGGCCGAGGGCCGTCGCCAGCTGGAGCCCCGGCAGGGCCACGCGCCCCCGGCGCTGCCGACGGGTGAGCACGCGGCCCCCGACGCTGGGCCGGCCGGGGCCGCCAGCCCGCCCTGCGCTGCCCGGCTCCCACCTGCCCGTCGCCAGCCCCTTCCCGCCAGGCGCGCTCGCACCTTTCCCCCGCGCTGGCTCCGGTGCTGCCCCCGGCCGCCGGGCGCCTGCCGGCCGCCCCGAGCCCGGCCGCATGGGGCCTCTGCGCCCCAGCGGCCCGCCCGGCTGGGCTCGCTGTGCCGGGCAGCGGCGGGCGCTGGGGCCGGGGCTCGGCGCTCTCCGCCCCGAGCCCGGCCGCCCTGCACCTCGCCCTGCTCTCTGTCTCCCTCAGTGCCCGGCCCGGCTCTGCCCAGCGAGGAGGCCCGAGCCCTGGAGCGCCTGCGCGCCTTCCTGCGGCACCGCGGACAGGTGAGGGGCGCCACGGCCTCTGGGCTGCGCCCGCCTCTCCCCGCGGCGGCCGGGGCTGCGCCCTGCTCGGCACCCGCAGGGCTGCTGGCCGCGGGCGGCTGCCCCCGGCGCCCCACACCTGGCTGCGGGCCCTGCGCCGCCCGGGCTGCTGGCCGGGCCTCTGCCCCTCTGACGCTCTCCGCTGCTCTCTGCTCCCGGCAGCAGGCCGAGGCCGAGAAGCTGAGGTTCCTGGCCTGCGTCTGCAGCCTCTGCACCGCGGCCAGCTCCAGCGCGGCGCTGCGGCAGGAGCTGTGCCCGTGCAGCCTGGACCTGGCAGAGTCCCTGGAGGTGAGGGGAGGGGGCCCTGCAGCAGGGCGGGAGCGGGGGGCGCGGGCCCACCGCTGAGGGCCGGAGGCGGGGGTCTGAGCGTGGCAGCTGGGGGGCCCCGGCTGGGGGCGCAGCCCTGGCCAGCGTGGGGCTGCAGGAGGCACTGCGGAGCCGGGCGAGCGGGGCCCTGGGCAGCCAGGGGGCCGCCCGGGGGGTCCGTGCTGGCAGGGGGCACCTGGGCTCTGCCAGCCCTGCAGCCTGATCGCTGGCCCCCGGCACCTCCCGAGGCCCCTTCTGCTTGTGCTCTCCAGGTGCTGCTGCAAGAGGAGCCCACCGACCACCTGGGCACCGCCGTGCGGCAGCAAGTCATGCTGGCCATCAGCGCCATGAGGTAGCTGCCCGAGCCGCTGGCCTGGCCAGGGCCTGCGTGGCCCCAGGTGGCCCCGATGGCCCCAGGGCTAGCGGGGAGCCATCCGCCGTCCTGCAGGCGTCTGCCAGTGCCGTCGGCTGGGCCTGCGCCGGGCCCGACCGTGGTGGAGACGGGAGGGCAGAGAGGGCCCTGGGGCTACCGTGCGTCTCCTGGGCTTTCCCCCAAAGGGTGAGGCAGGCCCTGGAGAGGGCCTGGGGCCCCAGCTGCCAGGAGGGTCCTCTGTCCCTGGGCTGCCTGCTGGGGGAAGACGTGGCTGCCCGTAGGGCTCCCCCACCTAGTGCGGCTATCACCCGGGAGTCTCCCTGCCCCAGGTCTGCGTCCACCTTCCCAGGGCGTCCAGGTACTGGTGCGGGCGCCAGGGACGGAAAGGCCCCTCTCTGTCCTTGCAGCAAAGTCGGGCTGGTTCCGGAGAGCAGAAGGAAGAGCCTGCTGCATGCCTGCTTCTGCAGCATCTTCTGCCTGCCTCCCAGCGAGGACCTGCAGAGCCTGGATGCTGCCCTCTACTCCAAGGTATGCGCTGGATGGCGGAGGGTGGCCCGGCAGGCTGTGGGGGCTGCTCCCTGGCTACCCCGCGCTGAGAGACAAGCGTAAGCTGCAAGCCAGGGCACGATCCCAGCTTGCCTTTCCCACCCCCATCCCTTCTTTGCCTTCTTTGCGCTGGGCAGGGCCACGGGCAGTGCCGCCAGGCTGGGCCCTCGGCAGCAGCTCCCCTGCCCTGGGGCCCCTCGCTGGGCTCCGCAGGACCATAGGTGTGCCCCTCAGGCAAGAGGAATTCAAGCCCCTCTCCGGCAGGTAAGGGGCACCAACGAAGAAGCAGCTCAACCCTGTGTCCGTCCCCCTTGCAGGCCCTGGACGCCATGGACAGCATGCTGCAGGTGCTGGCCCTCAGCTGCCCTGCCTCCGGCCTCCTAGAGATGCAGAACATCTTGCAGGTCTGGTATTTGCCAAGAGCGGGCTTCCCACCACCAGTGCCTCAGCCCAAAGGGAAGTTCCCCCCTCAGGTGGACCGCCCTCGCCCAGCAGCAGCTGCAGAGAGCAGGCTGCGGGGAGGGGACCGGCTCCGTCGCGGGAGCAGCGTTGCCCATGGCGCTGTTCTGTGAGCCCAGTGCCTCCTGGCTGCAGTCAGCATGCCTCCCTCCCGCCCCTTTCCTGCAGCGGCAGGGGAAAGCCCCGCCCTCTGCCCCTCGAGGCCAGCACTGCCGCGAGCCTTCCCGGCGCCAAGCAGGGCGAGCAGTTGCAGCCTCCTTCCTCGGCCCCCCCCACAGCCGGCAGCTGGCCCTGCCCCCTCTCGGCCCCCCCATCCCTTGTGCTTTCCTCCCCGGGGCTGAGGAAGGCAGCGGCCCCCGGGACCTGCCCTTGCCAGCCCGCAAGCTTTGTTGGTGCGCCTTTGTTGCTGCTGGGCCAGAGGCGCGAGCGGCCAGCGGCAGGGAGGTGCTGGGGAGGCCCCGGAGGGCCAGGTTTGGAAAGGAGCAGGGGCTGCCGTAGGCATGGGCTCCAGCTCTCAGTGTGGCCACAGCAGGCCCGTCGGGGGGCTTTGCCCCACGCATGCCAGCGACTCTGGACGCAAGACCCCCACTCCCAGGCTTGGCTCGTGCTCCGAGGAGCCGAAGCACAAACGTGGCCAGGCATTAAGCAGAGCTGCCTCCCTTGGAGCAGACCAGCAGCTTCTCTCCTCCCAGGTCCTGCTGCCCTTCACCGAGTCCCAGCAAGCAGCTGTGCGTGAGAGGGCCATAGGCCGCATTGCCCGGCTGGCTGGTCTCCTGACGAGCTCTTCCTTGCTGCCGGTAAGGAGCCTGTGGTGCAGGCAGCCTCCAGCCACCCCATCAGCCCTTGTCAGTGGCCCCGAGTGGCCTGCAGCTCCGGGCTCCCTGCGCGGGAAGCCTGGGCAGAGGTTAAGACCCTCAGCAAGACCCTGCCCTGAAGCGGAGATCTTGGCCTGCCTCTTTGGGTGTCGCACTGCAGTCCCTGCTCTCTCAGGAGCCAGCTGTGCCTGCCCTGGGCGCATGCCATGGGCCCCCAGCAGGAGCCTGGCTCAGCAGGGGCCACCAAAGCTCTGGCTGAGGCGGGAGGCAGCCCTGCTTGGAGCGTGGGTTCAGGGCTTTGGTGCCCACTGGTGCCCCTGAGCCGTGGTGCCAGCGCCGCCTGCCTCCTGCAGGCCCGCTGCCGCTTGGAAGGAAGCAGGGCCAGCTCTGCCTGCCACAGACCCAAGTGTTTCCTGATCCTGGGGCAGCTGGTGGGGCAGCTCACCCTGTGCTGCGCCTACAAGGAGCAGGGGAGCAGTCACGGCGCAGCGGAGGCTCTTTGCCACCTCTACAGATTCATCCTGCAGGAAGAGAGTAAGAAGCTGCACTGGGCTGGCTCCTTCCACACACGGGGCCCCACACAGCAGCCACTCATCCAGCTCCCGCTGAGCAGTGGCCTGCAAAGCCTTCAGCAGCACCTGCTGCTCCCAGGCCTCCTGTCTTGCTTCACAGCAGAATGGCCCATCAGAGGCGCTGTGCCTTTCTCTATTCTTGCAAGCCGTTTCCCCTTCCCCCACCTTACCATAGGCCCAGGCCCTCCCTCCCTGCGAGTCCTGCTGCCCAGCCATTTCTGGCCTGTCCTCTTGGTCTGCCAGGGCAGAGTTCTCCCTGGCACCTTCAGTGGGCCACCTCCACCTCTGCAGCCTTGGTGCTGACGGCCCTGCCTTTCCCCTGCTGTGCAGGCAGGAGGCTGTTGCAGGATAGCCCCGAGTACCTAGAGCTCCAAAAGGCCTGGGAAGCTGCCAACACCTTCTGGCTTTTGGAGCCCAAGGAGGCCAGTGAGATCAGCACGGTAAGGAGCGCCTCCCTGGTTGGCACTGGTGGCCGTGGTGTGACTTGAGCGAAGAGAGGGATGGCTAGCGGGTGGGGCTGAGGGGGCCTTGCGGTCACTGGGGAGAGGGCTCGCACTGTGTGCGGGCAGCGCCAGTGCACGGGGACCCGGACCCCAACCGTCCACCTCCTGCCCAGTGCCACCGGCCAGCCCTGCAGAGCCGCTGCTTCCTGCCCCTGCTCCTGACTCTCCGCGGGTGGCTGTGCCAGCAGTGCCCCGCGCATCTCTCGCCAGGATCACTCGCTGCTCAGCCAAGCACTGCTGCCACGGCACTCGGTGTGACGTATGTCTCTTGGCTGCCCTGCTTTGTCCCGCAGATGTTTGGGAAATACCTTCAGCCCTCTGAGAAGACAGACCTCATCCTCGCAGCCCTCAGCGGCATGAGAGCCTGCAGCACCTATGACACGCAGGCAGCCGCTCACATGCTGGATGCTCTTGTGGCGGACGATGCCTGCCTTTTGGAGCATGTAAGTAGCCTGCAGGTGGCGTGGCCGGGGCTCGAGGCCTCCGGGGGCTTGTTTTTGCCCTGGCTCCAGGCCTGGCAGGCCCGCCACCCCCTCTGAGGCCAGCACAGAGCGGGGGCAAGGGCAGCCGGTCTTGGAGGGAGCTGGGCAAATTGCTGCCACTCTGACAGCAGCCCCACTCTGAGTCGTGTGCCCTCCAGGTGCCGAAGGTGGTGAGGGGCATGTGGAGCAACGTGCTGCTCATCACAGAGGTGTCTGCGCGGCGCAGCCTGGACAGGGCTCTTCTGCTGCTGACCTGTGCATGTCCAGAGGAGGTGGTCGTGAGCCTCTTGCAGTCTTCCCCCTCATGCGACAGGTAGGGGCCCGCTTGCCTTGAGAGCTCGGGGGCCAGCAGCCTGGAGAGCTCGTGCCCTGCGGGCTGCGGGGCAGGTGGAGATTTTCCGGCCTCTCGTGAGGGGCTGGGCCCTGCTGTTGTCCCCGTGTGCCAGCCCCGGTGCGTCAGGCCGGGCTGCAGCAGCGCAAGCTGAGCAAGTGTGCCGGCCTTCAGCCCCAGAGCCTGGTCGCCTGGCTGCCTGCGTGCCCCACAAGGGACTGGAGCTTGGCCATGGGCTGCGGGGTGGGGCAGAGCCCCCAGGGTGCTGCGGGCAAGGGGCAGTGGGCAGAGGCAGGGCTGGCGGCCAGCCCAGGCCCTCTGCGGCTGCCCAGGCCACAGTGCTGCGGCTGCAGCACCCGCTGAGCGAGAGCTGTGGGCCTGCAGCGCTGCCGCAGCCATGTGGAGGATGCTGCTGTCGAAGCGCGGAGCTGCCGAGAGGGTGCTGCAGGAGCTGCTCAGTGTCCTGCAGGATTGGCCGGTGGACGAGACATGCACGTTGGATGGGGACGACAGAGTCATCGTTTCCCTGGCCGTGAGTTTGTGGACGTAGCCTCGCTCTCCCCTAGAGCTGCCCTGGCCTTGCCCGTCCAGCAAGAAGCCCCAGGTCCATGGGGCACCAGGTCCATGGGGTCCATGTCCACGGCGCGACAGGTCCATGGCTGGCAGGGCTTGTTGTGGCCATGGCCCAAAGAGCTTCCGTGCCTTTGCTCTGGCCACACAGGCCGGGCAGGCACTCCTGCTTGTCCCAAGGCTCAGGGCAGTGTGTGAGGCTCACCGCCAAGCTCGGGCAGCGCAACAGGCACGTCTCAGCAGCGAGAGCTGTCTCTGGGCTTCTTCTGCAGGCAACGAGAGTGCTCCATGAGATGCTGCAGCAGCCCAGCTGCCAGCACGTGCTGGAGGTGTTCTTCCCCAAGCTCTTCCTGGCGCTGCTCTTCCAGATTTCCTTCTGCGCAGAGCTGACGCCGGAGGAGGCTGAGATGTGCTGGGGGGAACGGCAAGGGGAAGAGTCTGCTCCCGGCAGCCCCGTGAGGTGCTCCATGCCAGCCCTGCTGTGTGTGCTGTGGAGGTGGCGGCAGGGCCAGGGGTGCCAGGGTGACGCGGCCTTTGCTGTGCACGCAGGTTGGCAGTGCAGACCATGAAAGCACTGCTGTGCCGTGCCGGCTACGAGAGTCAGGTGCTGGCCATGGCGAGGAAGGGCGCCTGGGACACGCTCCTCAGCGCGGAGACCTGCCACAGGGGAGTGGGTTTGCTGGCCAGGTGAGAACCCCCTTGTCCCTGCTCTGCCCCAGCATTTCTCCCTTGCACACAGGCTGCCCCGCAGAGCCCCACGGGGCTGCAGCTTGAGGCCTTGTGACGGCGGGCTGGCCGAGTAGAGCAGCCAAGGGAGCTGCCGCTCCATGGCTGCGGGGCTCTGCGAGCCCTGGCTAGAGGGATGGGCTCACAATCACAGACGAGGTGTTTGCCTGGCTGCTCAGAAGTGACAGTGCCTTCTTGCCTCTGCCAGAGAGATGAGGAAGAGCCCAAGACAGCTGCGTCTCTTCCTCTTCCAATGGCTGACAGCGCTGCTGAAACGTGGCGCGGCCCACTGGGAGATGCCTGCCATGGCTTTCCTGGTGGAGGTGAGCCTGATGGCAGGCGGTGCCTCTCGGGGCTGGAGAGGAGCGGAGGAGCAGGCGAGGGCTGTGCGCGGTGCGGCCTGAGGCCCAGGGCAGGGAGTGGGGTGCCAGGGGCTGTCGGCGCTGACGGCTGCCTTTGGGCCGGGCCTGGTGGCCTCGCCCGGAGCTGTTGGTGGGATCGGGCGCTGCCTGAGGCCGGGAGTCCTGCCGACCTCACCGCTTTCTCTGTGCTGTGCTTCAGCTGCTGGCCTGCAGTGACCTTTGCACAGAGGAGGACGACTTGCTGATTCTCTTCTGGAGCTACCTGCGGAGTCACTGGCGGGTGATGCACGGGCTGGCGCTCAGAGGCCTTGTGCTGCTGTGCAAGAGACAGGAGATGGTGAGCAGGGGCCAGCCGGGTGACGGTGCGCAGGCAGCGAGGGGCTGGGCGGTGGGGTGCTGGGCAACAGGGTAGCTGGGACTTTGGTGGGCCTCAGGAGCTGTGGGAGCTGCTGCCCTGTTGGAGCCTGAGCACAGGGCCAGGCTGATGCCGCAGGCAGCTTCCGGGCCGCCAGGCTGCAGCCCCCACCACGCAGGGGCCGCCGCGGGCCGAGTGCCGCCTTGGGGTGTTGCACTGCGTCACAGCCTCTGTGCACAAGCCGGGGGTGTCGGCAGGGCCTTGGCAATGGGGCAGCGAGCCCTGCCAGGAAAGGCGCCTGCTAGGGCTGGGACAGCCCGTGGCCCGGGCAGCTTTGCAGGCAGCGTGGGTTACTAAACCCGCTGCCCGTTCAAGTGTGGCGGAGAAGAGGGCGAGGGGTGAGGTGCAGAGGAGCCGGTGCTGCCCTCTCCTGCCTCGCTCTGCCCCAGCCCTGCCCAGGCCCGTGGCTGTGCCGGTAAAGGCTGCCAGGCAGCAGGTTGCCGCAGTCATCGCCATGGCCGCGTCTGGAAAGGCAGGGGGGAAGCTGGTGTGTAAGAAGGTGAGCCTTTTTGCCAGGGCAGTGGGTTCTTTCTTCAGGCACCGAGGTTGTGTTTCCCCCAGGCCAGAAGAATGCAGTACCTGTGGCCCCTGCTGGTGGGGCACCTGCAGGACGTGGACAGAGACATCAGCGCAAAGGCCCTGCTGGTGCTCAGCAACGTGGTCCACGTCATGGAGAAGCAGGTGGTGGCCCACTTTGCTCCGCTGCTGGCCGAGAAGCTGCTGCCTCTCTTTGATGAGGTAAGGCTGGGGGGAGAGGCGGGGGCCCTGTTGGCGTGTCGGTGAGGCTGTGTGCGGGCTGCGGGCTGTGGTGTGTTGCCGTGTGTGTGTGTGTACCCGCGGCATGGGAATTTGTGCTGGCCAGCAGGGGCCCTGGGTGCTGCCAGGAACGTTTTTGCCCAGTGGCTTTTGGGGTCATTGCGCTGTGCTGCCCGTGGTGCGCTGGCCTGCAGGACTGTGTTGAAGCAGCCCCTTGTCTAGCCTCAGCTGCAGGGTATTGTGCTTGGCCCCTGCAGCCGTGCCCTGTGGCTGCCTCCTTCTGCCGGCCTCTAGAGCTGGCAGCACAGCTCGAGCGCCTGGGCGATGAAGAAAGGCTCTCCAGGAGGGCCAGGCAGGCCGAGCTGAGGGAAGCCTGAAGTCCTGCTGCTGCCCATGCCTGCAGATAGGCCCTCAGTAACGCCAACGTCCCCACAGCCCCAGGAGCCGCTGTGGAGGGCCATCCTGGAGCAGCTCTGTTGGGCCTTGGCCAGGGGTGATGCGGGGAGCGTGGCCAGGGCGAGAGGAGCCCTTCCAGGCGCAGGCTTCTCCGCCAGCTCCGCTCTCCCTGGCCGCAGCATGGTACAGAAGCACGCTGCATCGCCCGGCCTGGGCCGGGGGGTCATTTTGCAGTGGGTGCAGACGAGGCCCACAGCTCACTGGTGCGGAGGGAGGGTCCGAAACCTTCATCTCGCCATCAGCCCCACTGACCCCTGTGCTGACTGTGGGCTTGGAGCAGGCAGTGCTGAGGTGCCCCCTTTCCCTTCCCGCCAGGAGCCGGCCTGCGTGCGAGAGCTCTCCATCCGCCTCTTCCAAGAGGTGATGGAGGCTGTGGTGGGCACCAAAACACAGGCCCTGAAGAAGCAAGTGCACAGGAGCCTGCTGCCTCTGCTCTTCCACTGGCATGACGAGATCCCCCGTGTGGCCCAGGTATGGATGTGTAACGGGACGGGTCGTTGGAGGAGGGCGATGCGGACGCCCTGTGAGTGGGCGTGAGCATGAGGAGCAAGGGCTGCTGGCAGTGGGAGCCTTTGAAGGTGGGTGGGCTGGAGGTGCCAGGTGCTGAGGCTGCAGAGCGCCCCCTTGCTGTTTGCACCAGGCGCAGCAGTGCCTTCGTCTTCCTGCCATGCCTCCACCTGCAGCACCATACACCTGCGGGGGTGGTTGCCCCACATGTCTGCCCGGGGCACGGAACATGCTGGCAGAGGCAGTTGCCAGCTGCTCCCTCTTGCCATTGTGGGCGAGGAAAGGCCCCGAGGAGGCCTTGCCAAGAGGAGGGGCACGGTGGGGGTTGTGCGCTGGGCTGCGGTGGCATCAGCAGGTCTGTGCTGCTGTGCAGGCCTCTCAGGAAGCCCTGCTTGGTGCTGCCAAGTTCCTGAGGTGGGAGCAGCTGAGGCAGCTGGCTGAGACAGCGCAGAGCTGGAGGATCGGCGAGTGCCTGGTAAGGATGGCCCCCAAAGCCCCCAGAGGCAGCCTGGGCAAGGCCTGTGCCCCTGCATGGCCAGGGTGTGTGTGTGGGGGGGGGGGGGAGTGGGGGGGGCAGGCAGCCGTGTGCCTCGCCACGGCTGGTGCCCAGAGGTGCCAGCCTGGGGCAGCACTCCGGCCGCCCTTGTCCAGCACACTGCCCCAACGGGCTCTTCTCTAGGTTGCTGTGCCCTCACTGAGCCCTGGGATGCTAAAGCGAGTGGTGGGTGGAGGGAGTGGCTGGCTGGGTGGGGAGGGTGTGCGCCCAGCCTGTGGCCTTGTGCTCTGCCCAGCTGGCGAGGGGCAGGAGAAGATCGGAAGAATACCTGCGCCAGAGCCTGCTGTACTTGGAGAGCCCCCAGGAGTGCTTGCGAGAGATGGCTGTGCGGTTCCTTGGTGAGCTCCAAGCCCTGCGGACCCTCTCTGCACTGGGGCAGCTTAGCGCTAGCCCTGGGGGAAGGGTGGTGTGGGGAGCAGGATTGGTGAGGGGCTGTGCGTGTGCCTAGGGCTCGTCGGGCAGAGCATGAGGGGCCAGAGCAAGAAGAAGGTGGAGGACATCTGCGAGGGTGAGTGAGGGCAGCAGGGTGTGAGGCAGGGCTGGCGGGGAGGAAGACAGAGGCTGGGCAGTGAGCTGCAATGCCTGGCGCAGGCCAGGAGGGCTCTGCTCCCCGTGCGGCTCAGAGGCGGTGCGGGTAGAGTCGCGAGAAGATTTCAGGGGCCTTTGGGACATTCCTGGCCAGCAAGTCCCAGCTGATCCATGTGTCCCTTCTGCTGCCTCCTGTCTGTGGGAAGAGGTGGGTGGGACAGGCCATGTCGTCCCCAGGAAGGGCTGCCTGGGGTCTGTGCAGATATGGGGGCTTGATCTCTGCTCTGGCTCTTTCTCTCAGCGCTTCAAGGCTTGGAGGAGGACGTCAGCCCGTCCATCTGTTCCCTGGCCACGCAAACCATCCTGCTCCTGAGAGCTCCAGGGAAGACGTCTGCGTCTGGAGGCGGCCACGAAGGCCTGGGCTGGCAGCTGAGGAGAGCGTGGCAGAGGTGGCACTGGCCTCTGCGAGGTGGCTGCGTTTGCTGCTAGAGCTCGGCTGCCTCCTGATGCCGGGCTGCTCTCCCCCGAAGGACCACCGGCGTGTGGGGGCAAGTTGTGGGTGGGGGCGTTGCTGGCCTCTCTCCCTGCCCGCAGGACAGCTGCAGCCCTCAGGCCCAGCCCGTGCCAGGCTTGTGCCGCCAGCCCACCGTCTGCTGGGTTTTTCCAAAAGAAGCCGCCCAGTCTCTTCGCCACGTGCCAGTGTCTTGTCTTTGCGCAAACCAATCGGTGGAGAAGGAGGCTGAACCTAGAGGAGCTCCAGAGACCCCTTCCAACCACAACCGCAGCCGCTCTGTGCCCCTGTGAGATTTTGCCAGGGCAAAATCTCACACCTCTAGCACCGAACCCCAACCTCAGCCACACACTCCAGGCTGGTCGCAGGTGCCAAAGCCAGAGGCCTGTGGGGCACAGGGGACTTCTCTTTTCTGGGGGCCCTGCAATGCTTTGCTTTCCTCCTTCTAAGCATCCTTGGCCCTGCTGGCCCTGCTGGTCCCCTGCTCCCCCGCCCCGGGGGCAGCAAGCCAAGCATCAGGCGCCTGCTCACACCAGCAACAACGGGCCCTAGGTCGTCAAAGAACCTTGGCATGGGTGTGGTGGGGCTGGCGACAGCAGCAGGGTTGGACGAGACTGGAGATTTCCCCCAGGGCTGGCCCACCCTGGAGCTCAGAGAGAGCTGTACTCCCGCTGTGGGGACTGGGCTGACCTTTCCTGATACAAAGCTGGGGTGCCACAGCCCTCGTCCCTGAACGCTGCTCTCTCCCCCCAGCTGCCGGACCCATGCCAAAGCCATCTGTGGGCAGGGGAAGGGTGTCGTTTGCGAGCAGCCACCAGAAGAAGCTGTTCTCCTGGCCTGGCTCTGCCCTCTGCAAAGCCCCCCAGCAGGCAGCGCACTAGAGCAACCTGCCCTAGCTGGCCCTGCTCGAGAAGGCGGCTTAGACTGCAGGAGCTCCAGAGACCCCCTTCCAACCGCAACCACTCTGTCATCCTGTGAGGCGGCCAGAGCAAAATCTCACTCCCCCACCACCCAACACCAACCTCAGCCTTAGAGCTGCTTGTAGCAGTTGCCAAAGCCAGAGGCCTGGGGGGGCACAGGGCGCTCCTCCCTTTGGGCTGCCTGCAGTGGTTTTTAGTCCTCCTGAAGCATCCTTGGCCCAAGCACTTTGCGCTCCCCTGCTGCTCCCCTGGGGGCAGCAGGCCAAGCACCGAGGCCTGCGCTCACCAGCAGCTTCCACAAAGGCCAAGGCGGTGCCAAACCCCTTCCTCTGCTTCTCTGCTCTCTGGTGCCTGCCCTCCTGCGGGTGCACGTGGCACAGGTGCCCCCGGACTTTCTCATCAAGGCAGGGTTGGCCTCCAGCCAGCAGAGCACCTTGCAGCAGCTACCACAGCTGCACCCATCCCAGCAGCCTGTCCCCAGGGCAGCGGAGGGTGTTTGGCCCAGCTCCTGCAAGAGCCATGCCAGGGGCCTCAGGGGCCTGAGACCTGGCTGGCTGCATTTGGCCTCTTCTCCACCAACTCAAGCCTCGCTGCACTGCTCCAGCTTGTGCTAAGAACTCCTGCGGCAGTTCCTGGGTGTTCACCTCCCAGTGGATTTCAGCCCAGCTGCTCAGCAGGTCTCCGCTTCCCCCTCCAAGGCCCAGACCAAGGCCCGCCTCCTGGCGGCACAACAAGGCCTGGCAAGAGGCACATGACCCTTCGGGTCCTGCCAAGGCTTCCTGCTCCCTGGAGGTTGGACTGGACACTGGGATCGCGCTCCCCTCTCCCAGAGCAGCCTCCTCCCTAAGGACCCAGACAGCAGCGCTCGCAGCAGCCCCTTTCATCTCCCGGCACCCCCGGAGCCACGCTGCAGCTGGGATTGCGTGGGCAGGCAGAGAAAAGCCTCTCGCTCTCTTCCACACCTTGCGTTTCTTCTCTGCTCTCTCGTCCTTGTGCCCGTGCTCCTGCTTCTTTCAGCCTGCTGGCCGTTGCCCTGGGCAGAGCATGCTGCAGCTGCTGCCTCTGCAGCACCAGCCGCCTGCACCCATCGCACAGGGCCAACAACAACCGCCCCCCCCCTCCCCCCCAACCACCACCACCCACCACCTCGCTCATGGGGGCCTAGCGCATGCTCCCGGCATCCCCGGGCCTCCAGCAAGCAGCAAGGGATCCCTTCCGGGACCTCCACTTAGGACACACAGGGCACAGCCACTCCTCCACCACCTGGGGGCTCAGACCTCCCTCACTTTTTGCCCGGTGCCTCGCAGCCTGTCCCTGGGCACCACTGGGCACAGTCTGCCTCCAGCCTCTTGACACCCTCCCGCCACAGATTCATCCCCATTGAGAAGACCTTCCTCTGCCTGGCTTTTGCAGTCACGAGGCCTGAAGAGCCCCCGTTGTGGAGGGGCTGGAGCCTCTAGTGTCTGTGCAGAGCTCTGGCCTCTGATGCCGTGGTGCTGGCATGGGCACGTCCTGCGGCGCCTGGCCACAGGCACTCACAGCCCTTGGTGTGCAAAGGGAAGCTCAGCGCTTCCTCAGTCCCTAGCTGGGTCGTCCTGCTGGGCTGCTGCACTCTTTCCCAGTCTACTGCCCAGGGCTCCAGACTGATTCGCTCTCATCTCTCAAGTCAGACACTGAGCTGCTCTCCTGAGTGCTGCGACTGAGGCTGCATCAGGACCAGCACTCTCCGCTTAGCTAATGCACCAGCTTCCTGCAGCTGAACGCGGCGGACAAGAGCTACCCCTCTTCCTTGCAGACTTGCACTTGAGTAACAGAATCGCTCCGCAAAACACGCAGAACTTCTCAGAGGCAGCAGCCAGCGCTTAAACTCTGCTTTCTTTGCGACTTACAGGCCTTGCATTAATCTGTCTAGTTTCATCGGCAAGAAGCCAAGGGAATTGGGAAAGACATGTCCAAGTTTCTTTGCACCTAGAGCTCCTGCAAATACCCGGTCCTCTCAACGCCAGCACTGAACAGCTCGTGTTGTGCTTTAAGCCGGTATCAGTTCTTGCCAATTCCAGGAGCCGTGTGGATCCAGTTCTGTTTGCACCTCCGAGGGAAGTTTCTCTCAGGACCTTTCCTGATACAAAGCTGGGGTGCCACAGCCCTCGTCCCTGAACGCTGCTCTCTCCCCCCAGCTGCCGGACCCATGCCAAAGCCATCTGTGGGCAGGGGAAGGGTGTCGTTTGCGAGCAGCCACCAGAAGAAGCTGTTCTCCTGGCCTGGCTCTGCCCTCTGCAAAGCCCCCCAGCAGGCAGCAAAATTAATGCAACACGAACGCGAATGCAAACGTGACCACAAAGCGCTTGGCTGCCAGGGAAGCGGGCAGGCCGGTGGGGATGGCGAAGTTCAGTCCTTTGCAGAAAGAGCAGGAGCAGCCCACCGACGCGAGGTCCTCCTTGGTGCCCGCTACCAAGTAGCCCAAGGGAAGGGACCGAGGCTGCTCAGCCGCTGCTCTGTACCCGCTCACAGGCAGAAAGGCAGCAAGGCCTCAGGGTGCCTTTTGGGCTGTGCCAGATCCTTCCTTGTGCAGTCCTGGGGCCTCCACGTGGCTTTTGGTGCATCGTCGGGGCCTCCGTGTGGCTTTGCAGGCACCAGAGGGACCTCTGTGTGCTTTATGGTGGACCCCGGGGGACGTCTAGGTGCCCCTTGGTGACCCTGATCCCCCCACGGCAGGGAGACGGGGGCCAGCACAGCCCTGGGTGGCCGCTGTCCCTGGGGCCAGGGAGGCGGGTCCCTACCAGGGCAGCACGGGGAGGCCCTGGCGCGCAGCAGAAACCCACACAAGGCGACGGCGGGAGGCCGGCGAAGGGCGCCTGGACGTGACAGGCGCTGGGGAGAAAGGCAGCCCCAGGTGAGGCCCTGGACCCTTGTGGAGGGGCAGCAGGAGGGGCTGAGCCCGTGGCCTCAAGCTGCCCTGCCAGGGCTCGGCTCTGGGCGCCCACTGGCCCAGCCCCTGCTGCCAGCAGCGCGCCCCACGCCGCTTCGTGGGGACACCTCCTCCGGCCGCTGGGCACCGATGCTGCTGCCAGAGGCCAAGCCAGCCCCAGCCCGGCCCCCGGGCAGCTCGGGGTGGGGGGCAGCGCACCAAGAGCCTGGTGGTGGGCCCCAGGGGGCAAACAACCACCCACCCCGCACGCTAAGGTAGATGGGGGACCCCACCAGGACGCTTGTCGGGTGTCGCCGTTCGGGAGGGTGCGTGATGGCCCCAGGGAACCCAGGCCGCCAGTGCAGACGCCTGGGTTTGTCTGTGCCCCGCAGGGGTGGCTGGCGGGGGTGATGGAGCAGCCGCCAGGGTGCCCGGGGAGGAGAGGTGCCCTTCGGGGCTGGTGCCCTTCCCCGCGGTGCCGGGGTGTCCCCGCGGGGCGCTTGCTGGGCTGGCTGAGGACGGGGTCAGGAGCAGCGGTGGCGGGGACAAGAAGAGGAGGGGAGCGGCCCGGAGGGCCCCAGGCGCCACGGGGGCCGGGCGCCCCGAGGACAGAGAGAGGTGTGGCAGGGGGCGAGCCGGCCCGGCACCCCCGAGGGGACCCGGCCTGCCCCTGCCCAGGCCGGGGCCGGGGCCGGGGCCGGGGCCGGGGCCAGCCCGCCCCATTGTGACAGTGGGGGCCCTTTGTGACCGCGCTCCTGTGACAGCCCGCGGCCTCGCCCGGCGCCGGAGGCCTCGGCCCCGCAGTGTCCGGCTGGCCGGTGACGGGAGCGGGCGGGAGCACGCGGGCTGGTCCAGGAGCCTCCCGAGCACACCCCGCACTCTCCCTGCCGCCCCCGGGCAGCCTCGCGCAGCCTCTGCCGCCTCGCCTGCCATGGCGCGGAGACCCCCCAGCCGCCCCAGGACGGCCTGGGAGGCCGAGGACGAGGAGGACGGGGCCCCGGCCGAGGGCCGTCGCCAGCTGGAGCCCCGGCAGGGCCACGCGCCCCCGGCGCTGCCGACGGGTGAGCACGCGGCCCCCGACGCTGGGCCGGCCGGGGCCGCCAGCCCGCCCTGCGCTGCCCGGCTCCCACCTGCCCGTCGCCAGCCCCTTCCCGCCAGGCGCGCTCGCACCTTTCCCCCGCGCTGGCTCCGGTGCTGCCCCCGGCCGCCGGGCGCCTGCCGGCCGCCCCGAGCCCGGCCGCATGGGGCCTCTGCGCCCCAGCGGCCCGCCCGGCTGGGCTCGCTGTGCCGGGCAGCGGCGGGCGCTGGGGCCGGGGCTCGGCGCTCTCCGCCCCGAGCCCGGCCGCCCTGCACCTCGCCCTGCTCTCTGTCTCCCTCAGTGCCCGGCCCGGCTCTGCCCAGCGAGGAGGCCCGAGCCCTGGAGCGCCTGCGCGCCTTCCTGCGGCACCGCGGACAGGTGAGGGGCGCCACGGCCTCTGGGCTGCGCCCGCCTCTCCCCGCGGCGGCCGGGGCTGCGCCCTGCTCGGCACCCGCAGGGCTGCTGGCCGCGGGCGGCTGCCCCCGGCGCCCCACACCTGGCTGCGGGCCCTGCGCCGCCCGGGCTGCTGGCCGGGCCTCTGCCCCTCTGACGCTCTCCGCTGCTCTCTGCTCCCGGCAGCAGGCCGAGGCCGAGAAGCTGAGGTTCCTGGCCTGCGTCTGCAGCCTCTGCACCGCGGCCAGCTCCAGCGCGGCGCTGCGGCAGGAGCTGTGCCCGTGCAGCCTGGACCTGGCAGAGTCCCTGGAGGTGAGGGGAGGGGGCCCTGCAGCAGGGCGGGAGCGGGGGGCGCGGGCCCACCGCTGAGGGCCGGAGGCGGGGGTCTGAGCGTGGCAGCTGGGGGGCCCCGGCTGGGGGCGCAGCCCTGGCCAGCGTGGGGCTGCAGGAGGCACTGCGGAGCCGGGCGAGCGGGGCCCTGGGCAGCCAGGGGGCCGCCCGGGGGGTCCGTGCTGGCAGGGGGCACCTGGGCTCTGCCAGCCCTGCAGCCTGATCGCTGGCCCCCGGCACCTCCCGAGGCCCCTTCTGCTTGTGCTCTCCAGGTGCTGCTGCAAGAGGAGCCCACCGACCACCTGGGCACCGCCGTGCGGCAGCAAGTCATGCTGGCCATCAGCGCCATGAGGTAGCTGCCCGAGCCGCTGGCCTGGCCAGGGCCTGCGTGGCCCCAGGTGGCCCCGATGGCCCCAGGGCTAGCGGGGAGCCATCCGCCGTCCTGCAGGCGTCTGCCAGTGCCGTCGGCTGGGCCTGCGCCGGGCCCGACCGTGGTGGAGACGGGAGGGCAGAGAGGGCCCTGGGGCTACCGTGCGTCTCCTGGGCTTTCCCCCAAAGGGTGAGGCAGGCCCTGGAGAGGGCCTGGGGCCCCAGCTGCCAGGAGGGTCCTCTGTCCCTGGGCTGCCTGCTGGGGGAAGACGTGGCTGCCCGTAGGGCTCCCCCACCTAGTGCGGCTATCACCCGGGAGTCTCCCTGCCCCAGGTCTGCGTCCACCTTCCAGGGCGTCCAGGTACTGGTGCGGGCGCCAGGGACGGAAAGGCCCCTCTCTGTCCTTGCAGCAAAGTCGGGCTGGTTCCGGAGAGCAGAAGGAAGAGCCTGCTGCATGCCTGCTTCTGCAGCATCTTCTGCCTGCCTCCCAGCGAGGACCTGCAGAGCCTGGATGCTGCCCTCTACTCCAAGGTATGCGCTGGATGGCGGAGGGTGGCCCGGCAGGCTGTGGGGGCTGCTCCCTGGCTACCCCGCGCTGAGAGACAAGCGTAAGCTGCAAGCCAGGGCACGATCCCAGCTTGCCTTTCCCACCCCCATCCCTTCTTTGCCTTCTTTGCGCTGGGCAGGGCCACGGGCAGTGCCGCCAGGCTGGGCCCTCGGCAGCAGCTCCCCTGCCCTGGGGCCCCTCGCTGGGCTCCGCAGGACCATAGGTGTGCCCCTCAGGCAAGAGGAATTCAAGCCCCTCTCCGGCAGGTAAGGGGCACCAACGAAGAAGCAGCTCAACCCTGTGTCCGTCCCCCTTGCAGGCCCTGGACGCCATGGACAGCATGCTGCAGGTGCTGGCCCTCAGCTGCCCTGCCTCCGGCCTCCTAGAGATGCAGAACATCTTGCAGGTCTGGTATTTGCCAAGAGCGGGCTTCCCACCACCAGTGCCTCAGCCCAAAGGGAAGTTCCCCCCTCAGGTGGACCGCCCTCGCCCAGCAGCAGCTGCAGAGAGCAGGCTGCGGGGAGGGGACCGGCTCCGTCGCGGGAGCAGCGTTGCCCATGGCGCTGTTCTGTGAGCCCAGTGCCTCCTGGCTGCAGTCAGCATGCCTCCCTCCCGCCCCTTTCCTGCAGCGGCAGGGGAAAGCCCCGCCCTCTGCCCCTCGAGGCCAGCACTGCCGCGAGCCTTCCCGGCGCCAAGCAGGGCGAGCAGTTGCAGCCTCCTTCCTCGGCCCCCCCCACAGCCGGCAGCTGGCCCTGCCCCCTCTCGGCCCCCCCATCCCTTGTGCTTTCCTCCCCGGGGCTGAGGAAGGCAGCGGCCCCCGGGACCTGCCCTTGCCAGCCCGCAAGCTTTGTTGGTGCGCCTTTGTTGCTGCTGGGCCAGAGGCGCGAGCGGCCAGCGGCAGGGAGGTGCTGGGGAGGCCCCGGAGGGCCAGGTTTGGAAAGGAGCAGGGGCTGCCGTAGGCATGGGCTCCAGCTCTCAGTGTGGCCACAGCAGGCCCGTCGGGGGGCTTTGCCCCACGCATGCCAGCGACTCTGGACGCAAGACCCCCACTCCCAGGCTTGGCTCGTGCTCCGAGGAGCCGAAGCACAAACGTGGCCAGGCATTAAGCAGAGCTGCCTCCCTTGGAGCAGACCAGCAGCTTCTCTCCTCCCAGGTCCTGCTGCCCTTCACCGAGTCCCAGCAAGCAGCTGTGCGTGAGAGGGCCATAGGCCGCATTGCCCGGCTGGCTGGTCTCCTGACGAGCTCTTCCTTGCTGCCGGTAAGGAGCCTGTGGTGCAGGCAGCCTCCAGCCACCCCATCAGCCCTTGTCAGTGGCCCCGAGTGGCCTGCAGCTCCGGGCTCCCTGCGCGGGAAGCCTGGGCAGAGGTTAAGACCCTCAGCAAGACCCTGCCCTGAAGCGGAGATCTTGGCCTGCCTCTTTGGGTGTCGCACTGCAGTCCCTGCTCTCTCAGGAGCCAGCTGTGCCTGCCCTGGGCGCATGCCATGGGCCCCCAGCAGGAGCCTGGCTCAGCAGGGGCCACCAAAGCTCTGGCTGAGGCGGGAGGCAGCCCTGCTTGGAGCGTGGGTTCAGGGCTTTGGTGCCCACTGGTGCCCCTGAGCCGTGGTGCCAGCGCCGCCTGCCTCCTGCAGGCCCGCTGCCGCTTGGAAGGAAGCAGGGCCAGCTCTGCCTGCCACAGACCCAAGTGTTTCCTGATCCTGGGGCAGCTGGTGGGGCAGCTCACCCTGTGCTGCGCCTACAAGGAGCAGGGGAGCAGTCACGGCGCAGCGGAGGCTCTTTGCCACCTCTACAGATTCATCCTGCAGGAAGAGAGTAAGAAGCTGCACTGGGCTGGCTCCTTCCACACACGGGGCCCCACACAGCAGCCACTCATCCAGCTCCCGCTGAGCAGTGGCCTGCAAAGCCTTCAGCAGCACCTGCTGCTCCCAGGCCTCCTGTCTTGCTTCACAGCAGAATGGCCCATCAGAGGCGCTGTGCCTTTCTCTATTCTTGCAAGCCGTTTCCCCTTCCCCCACCTTACCATAGGCCCAGGCCCTCCCTCCCTGCGAGTCCTGCTGCCCAGCCATTTCTGGCCTGTCCTCTTGGTCTGCCAGGGCAGAGTTCTCCCTGGCACCTTCAGTGGGCCACCTCCACCTCTGCAGCCTTGGTGCTGACGGCCCTGCCTTTCCCCTGCTGTGCAGGCAGGAGGCTGTTGCAGGATAGCCCCGAGTACCTAGAGCTCCAAAAGGCCTGGGAAGCTGCCAACACCTTCTGGCTTTTGGAGCCCAAGGAGGCCAGTGAGATCAGCACGGTAAGGAGCGCCTCCCTGGTTGGCACTGGTGGCCGTGGTGTGACTTGAGCGAAGAGAGGGATGGCTAGCGGGTGGGGCTGAGGGGGCCTTGCGGTCACTGGGGAGAGGGCTCGCACTGTGTGCGGGCAGCGCCAGTGCACGGGGACCCGGACCCCAACCGTCCACCTCCTGCCCAGTGCCACCGGCCAGCCCTGCAGAGCCGCTGCTTCCTGCCCCTGCTCCTGACTCTCCGCGGGTGGCTGTGCCAGCAGTGCCCCGCGCATCTCTCGCCAGGATCACTCGCTGCTCAGCCAAGCACTGCTGCCACGGCACTCGGTGTGACGTATGTCTCTTGGCTGCCCTGCTTTGTCCCGCAGATGTTTGGGAAATACCTTCAGCCCTCTGAGAAGACAGACCTCATCCTCGCAGCCCTCAGCGGCATGAGAGCCTGCAGCACCTATGACACGCAGGCAGCCGCTCACATGCTGGATGCTCTTGTGGCGGACGATGCCTGCCTTTTGGAGCATGTAAGTAGCCTGCAGGTGGCGTGGCCGGGGCTCGAGGCCTCCGGGGGCTTGTTTTTGCCCTGGCTCCAGGCCTGGCAGGCCCGCCACCCCCTCTGAGGCCAGCACAGAGCGGGGGCAAGGGCAGCCGGTCTTGGAGGGAGCTGGGCAAATTGCTGCCACTCTGACAGCAGCCCCACTCTGAGTCGTGTGCCCTCCAGGTGCCGAAGGTGGTGAGGGGCATGTGGAGCAACGTGCTGCTCATCACAGAGGTGTCTGCGCGGCGCAGCCTGGACAGGGCTCTTCTGCTGCTGACCTGTGCATGTCCAGAGGAGGTGGTCGTGAGCCTCTTGCAGTCTTCCCCCTCATGCGACAGGTAGGGGCCCGCTTGCCTTGAGAGCTCGGGGGCCAGCAGCCTGGAGAGCTCGTGCCCTGCGGGCTGCGGGGCAGGTGGAGATTTTCCGGCCTCTCGTGAGGGGCTGGGCCCTGCTGTTGTCCCCGTGTGCCAGCCCCGGTGCGTCAGGCCGGGCTGCAGCAGCGCAAGCTGAGCAAGTGTGCCGGCCTTCAGCCCCAGAGCCTGGTCGCCTGGCTGCCTGCGTGCCCCACAAGGGACTGGAGCTTGGCCATGGGCTGCGGGGTGGGGCAGAGCCCCCAGGGTGCTGCGGGCAAGGGGCAGTGGGCAGAGGCAGGGCTGGCGGCCAGCCCAGGCCCTCTGCGGCTGCCCAGGCCACAGTGCTGCGGCTGCAGCACCCGCTGAGCGAGAGCTGTGGGCCTGCAGCGCTGCCGCAGCCATGTGGAGGATGCTGCTGTCGAAGCGCGGAGCTGCCGAGAGGGTGCTGCAGGAGCTGCTCAGTGTCCTGCAGGATTGGCCGGTGGACGAGACATGCACGTTGGATGGGGACGACAGAGTCATCGTTTCCCTGGCCGTGAGTTTGTGGACGTAGCCTCGCTCTCCCCTAGAGCTGCCCTGGCCTTGCCCGTCCAGCAAGAAGCCCCAGGTCCATGGGGCACCAGGTCCATGGGGTCCATGTCCACGGCGCGACAGGTCCATGGCTGGCAGGGCTTGTTGTGGCCATGGCCCAAAGAGCTTCCGTGCCTTTGCTCTGGCCACACAGGCCGGGCAGGCACTCCTGCTTGTCCCAAGGCTCAGGGCAGTGTGTGAGGCTCACCGCCAAGCTCGGGCAGCGCAACAGGCACGTCTCAGCAGCGAGAGCTGTCTCTGGGCTTCTTCTGCAGGCAACGAGAGTGCTCCATGAGATGCTGCAGCAGCCCAGCTGCCAGCACGTGCTGGAGGTGTTCTTCCCCAAGCTCTTCCTGGCGCTGCTCTTCCAGATTTCCTTCTGCGCAGAGCTGACGCCGGAGGAGGCTGAGATGTGCTGGGGGGAACGGCAAGGGGAAGAGTCTGCTCCCGGCAGCCCCGTGAGGTGCTCCATGCCAGCCCTGCTGTGTGTGCTGTGGAGGTGGCGGCAGGGCCAGGGGTGCCAGGGTGACGCGGCCTTTGCTGTGCACGCAGGTTGGCAGTGCAGACCATGAAAGCACTGCTGTGCCGTGCCGGCTACGAGAGTCAGGTGCTGGCCATGGCGAGGAAGGGCGCCTGGGACACGCTCCTCAGCGCGGAGACCTGCCACAGGGGAGTGGGTTTGCTGGCCAGGTGAGAACCCCCTTGTCCCTGCTCTGCCCCAGCATTTCTCCCTTGCACACAGGCTGCCCCGCAGAGCCCCACGGGGCTGCAGCTTGAGGCCTTGTGACGGCGGGCTGGCCGAGTAGAGCAGCCAAGGGAGCTGCCGCTCCATGGCTGCGGGGCTCTGCGAGCCCTGGCTAGAGGGATGGGCTCACAATCACAGACGAGGTGTTTGCCTGGCTGCTCAGAAGTGACAGTGCCTTCTTGCCTCTGCCAGAGAGATGAGGAAGAGCCCAAGACAGCTGCGTCTCTTCCTCTTCCAATGGCTGACAGCGCTGCTGAAACGTGGCGCGGCCCACTGGGAGATGCCTGCCATGGCTTTCCTGGTGGAGGTGAGCCTGATGGCAGGCGGTGCCTCTCGGGGCTGGAGAGGAGCGGAGGAGCAGGCGAGGGCTGTGCGCGGTGCGGCCTGAGGCCCAGGGCAGGGAGTGGGGTGCCAGGGGCTGTCGGCGCTGACGGCTGCCTTTGGGCCGGGCCTGGTGGCCTCGCCCGGAGCTGTTGGTGGGATCGGGCGCTGCCTGAGGCCGGGAGTCCTGCCGACCTCACCGCTTTCTCTGTGCTGTGCTTCAGCTGCTGGCCTGCAGTGACCTTTGCACAGAGGAGGACGACTTGCTGATTCTCTTCTGGAGCTACCTGCGGAGTCACTGGCGGGTGATGCACGGGCTGGCGCTCAGAGGCCTTGTGCTGCTGTGCAAGAGACAGGAGATGGTGAGCAGGGGCCAGCCGGGTGACGGTGCGCAGGCAGCGAGGGGCTGGGCGGTGGGGTGCTGGGCAACAGGGTAGCTGGGACTTTGGTGGGCCTCAGGAGCTGTGGGAGCTGCTGCCCTGTTGGAGCCTGAGCACAGGGCCAGGCTGATGCCGCAGGCAGCTTCCGGGCCGCCAGGCTGCAGCCCCCACCACGCAGGGGCCGCCGCGGGCCGAGTGCCGCCTTGGGGTGTTGCACTGCGTCACAGCCTCTGTGCACAAGCCGGGGGTGTCGGCAGGGCCTTGGCAATGGGGCAGCGAGCCCTGCCAGGAAAGGCGCCTGCTAGGGCTGGGACAGCCCGTGGCCCGGGCAGCTTTGCAGGCAGCGTGGGTTACTAAACCCGCTGCCCGTTCAAGTGTGGCGGAGAAGAGGGCGAGGGGTGAGGTGCAGAGGAGCCGGTGCTGCCCTCTCCTGCCTCGCTCTGCCCCAGCCCTGCCCAGGCCCGTGGCTGTGCCGGTAAAGGCTGCCAGGCAGCAGGTTGCCGCAGTCATCGCCATGGCCGCGTCTGGAAAGGCAGGGGGGAAGCTGGTGTGTAAGAAGGTGAGCCTTTTTGCCAGGGCAGTGGGTTCTTTCTTCAGGCACCGAGGTTGTGTTTCCCCCAGGCCAGAAGAATGCAGTACCTGTGGCCCCTGCTGGTGGGGCACCTGCAGGACGTGGACAGAGACATCAGCGCAAAGGCCCTGCTGGTGCTCAGCAACGTGGTCCACGTCATGGAGAAGCAGGTGGTGGCCCACTTTGCTCCGCTGCTGGCCGAGAAGCTGCTGCCTCTCTTTGATGAGGTAAGGCTGGGGGGAGAGGCGGGGGCCCTGTTGGCGTGTCGGTGAGGCTGTGTGCGGGCTGCGGGCTGTGGTGTGTTGCCGTGTGTGTGTGTGTACCCGCGGCATGGGAATTTGTGCTGGCCAGCAGGGGCCCTGGGTGCTGCCAGGAACGTTTTTGCCCAGTGGCTTTTGGGGTCATTGCGCTGTGCTGCCCGTGGTGCGCTGGCCTGCAGGACTGTGTTGAAGCAGCCCCTTGTCTAGCCTCAGCTGCAGGGTATTGTGCTTGGCCCCTGCAGCCGTGCCCTGTGGCTGCCTCCTTCTGCCGGCCTCTAGAGCTGGCAGCACAGCTCGAGCGCCTGGGCGATGAAGAAAGGCTCTCCAGGAGGGCCAGGCAGGCCGAGCTGAGGGAAGCCTGAAGTCCTGCTGCTGCCCATGCCTGCAGATAGGCCCTCAGTAACGCCAACGTCCCCACAGCCCCAGGAGCCGCTGTGGAGGGCCATCCTGGAGCAGCTCTGTTGGGCCTTGGCCAGGGGTGATGCGGGGAGCGTGGCCAGGGCGAGAGGAGCCCTTCCAGGCGCAGGCTTCTCCGCCAGCTCCGCTCTCCCTGGCCGCAGCATGGTACAGAAGCACGCTGCATCGCCCGGCCTGGGCCGGGGGGTCATTTTGCAGTGGGTGCAGACGAGGCCCACAGCTCACTGGTGCGGAGGGAGGGTCCGAAACCTTCATCTCGCCATCAGCCCCACTGACCCCTGTGCTGACTGTGGGCTTGGAGCAGGCAGTGCTGAGGTGCCCCCTTTCCCTTCCCGCCAGGAGCCGGCCTGCGTGCGAGAGCTCTCCATCCGCCTCTTCCAAGAGGTGATGGAGGCTGTGGTGGGCACCAAAACACAGGCCCTGAAGAAGCAAGTGCACAGGAGCCTGCTGCCTCTGCTCTTCCACTGGCATGACGAGATCCCCCGTGTGGCCCAGGTATGGATGTGTAACGGGACGGGTCGTTGGAGGAGGGCGATGCGGACGCCCTGTGAGTGGGCGTGAGCATGAGGAGCAAGGGCTGCTGGCAGTGGGAGCCTTTGAAGGTGGGTGGGCTGGAGGTGCCAGGTGCTGAGGCTGCAGAGCGCCCCCTTGCTGTTTGCACCAGGCGCAGCAGTGCCTTCGTCTTCCTGCCATGCCTCCACCTGCAGCACCATACACCTGCGGGGGTGGTTGCCCCACATGTCTGCCCGGGGCACGGAACATGCTGGCAGAGGCAGTTGCCAGCTGCTCCCTCTTGCCATTGTGGGCGAGGAAAGGCCCCGAGGAGGCCTTGCCAAGAGGAGGGGCACGGTGGGGGTTGTGCGCTGGGCTGCGGTGGCATCAGCAGGTCTGTGCTGCTGTGCAGGCCTCTCAGGAAGCCCTGCTTGGTGCTGCCAAGTTCCTGAGGTGGGAGCAGCTGAGGCAGCTGGCTGAGACAGCGCAGAGCTGGAGGATCGGCGAGTGCCTGGTAAGGATGGCCCCCAAAGCCCCCAGAGGCAGCCTGGGCAAGGCCTGTGCCCCTGCATGGCCAGGGTATGTGTGTGGGGGGGGGGGGAGTGGGGGGGGCAGGCAGCCGTGTGCCTCGCCACGGCTGGTGCCCAGAGGTGCCAGCCTGGGGCAGCACTCCGGCCGCCCTTGTCCAGCACACTGCCCCAACGGGCTCTTCTCTAGGTTGCTGTGCCCTCACTGAGCCCTGGGATGCTAAAGCGAGTGGTGGGTGGAGGGAGTGGCTGGCTGGGTGGGGAGGGTGTGCGCCCAGCCTGTGGCCTTGTGCTCTGCCCAGCTGGCGAGGGGCAGGAGAAGATCGGAAGAATACCTGCGCCAGAGCCTGCTGTACTTGGAGAGCCCCCAGGAGTGCTTGCGAGAGATGGCTGTGCGGTTCCTTGGTGAGCTCCAAGCCCTGCGGACCCTCTCTGCACTGGGGCAGCTTAGCGCTAGCCCTGGGGGAAGGGTGGTGTGGGGAGCAGGATTGGTGAGGGGCTGTGCGTGTGCCTAGGGCTCGTCGGGCAGAGCATGAGGGGCCAGAGCAAGAAGAAGGTGGAGGACATCTGCGAGGGTGAGTGAGGGCAGCAGGGTGTGAGGCAGGGCTGGCGGGGAGGAAGACAGAGGCTGGGCAGTGAGCTGCAATGCCTGGCGCAGGCCAGGAGGGCTCTGCTCCCCGTGCGGCTCAGAGGCGGTGCGGGTAGAGTCGCGAGAAGATTTCAGGGGCCTTTGGGACATTCCTGGCCAGCAAGTCCCAGCTGATCCATGTGTCCCTTCTGCTGCCTCCTGTCTGTGGGAAGAGGTGGGTGGGACAGGCCATGTCGTCCCCAGGAAGGGCTGCCTGGGGTCTGTGCAGATATGGGGGCTTGATCTCTGCTCTGGCTCTTTCTCTCAGCGCTTCAAGGCTTGGAGGAGGACGTCAGCCCGTCCATCTGTTCCCTGGCCACGCAAACCATCCTGCTCCTGAGAGCTCCAGGGAAGACGTCTGCGTCTGGAGGCGGCCACGAAGGCCTGGGCTGGCAGCTGAGGAGAGCGTGGCAGAGGTGGCACTGGCCTCTGCGAGGTGGCTGCGTTTGCTGCTAGAGCTCGGCTGCCTCCTGATGCCGGGCTGCTCTCCCCCGAAGGACCACCGGCGTGTGGGGGCAAGTTGTGGGTGGGGGCGTTGCTGGCCTCTCTCCCTGCCCGCAGGACAGCTGCAGCCCTCAGGCCCAGCCCGTGCCAGGCTTGTGCCGCCAGCCCACCGTCTGCTGGGTTTTTCCAAAAGAAGCCGCCCAGTCTCTTCGCCACGTGCCAGTGTCTTGTCTTTGCGCAAACCAATCGGTGGAGAAGGAGGCTGAACCTAGAGGAGCTCCAGAGACCCCTTCCAACCACAACCGCAGCCGCTCTGTGCCCCTGTGAGATTTTGCCAGGGCAAAATCTCACACCTCTAGCACCGAACCCCAACCTCAGCCACACACTCCAGGCTGGTCGCAGGTGCCAAAGCCAGAGGCCTGTGGGGCACAGGGGACTTCTCTTTTCTGGGGGCCCTGCAATGCTTTGCTTTCCTCCTTCTAAGCATCCTTGGCCCTGCTGGCCCTGCTGGTCCCCTGCTCCCCCGCCCCGGGGGCAGCAAGCCAAGCATCAGGCGCCTGCTCACACCAGCAACAACGGGCCCTAGGTCGTCAAAGAACCTTGGCATGGGTGTGGTGGGGCTGGCGACAGCAGCAGGGTTGGACGAGACTGGAGATTTCCCCCAGGGCTGGCCCACCCTGGAGCTCAGAGAGAGCTGTACTCCCGCTGTGGGGACTGGGCTGACCTTTCCTGATACAAAGCTGGGGTGCCACAGCCCTCGTCCCTGAACGCTGCTCTCTCCCCCCAGCTGCCGGACCCATGCCAAAGCCATCTGTGGGCAGGGGAAGGGTGTCGTTTGCGAGCAGCCACCAGAAGAAGCTGTTCTCCTGGCCTGGCTCTGCCCTCTGCAAAGCCCCCCAGCAGGCAGCGCACTAGAGCAACCTGCCCTAGCTGGCCCTGCTCGAGAAGGCGGCTTAGACTGCAGGAGCTCCAGAGACCCCCTTCCAACCGCAACCACTCTGTCATCCTGTGAGGCGGCCAGAGCAAAATCTCACTCCCCCACCACCCAACACCAACCTCAGCCTTAGAGCTGCTTGTAGCAGTTGCCAAAGCCAGAGGCCTGGGGGGGCACAGGGCGCTCCTCCCTTTGGGCTGCCTGCAGTGGTTTTTAGTCCTCCTGAAGCATCCTTGGCCCAAGCACTTTGCGCTCCCCTGCTGCTCCCCTGGGGGCAGCAGGCCAAGCACCGAGGCCTGCGCTCACCAGCAGCTTCCGCAAAGGCCAAGGCGGTGCCAAACCCCTTCCTCTGCTTCTCTGCTCTCTGGTGCCTGCCCTCCTGCGGGTGCACGTGGCACAGGTGCCCCCGGACTTTCTCATCAAGGCAGGGTTGGCCTCCAGCCAGCAGAGCACCTTGCAGCAGCTACCACAGCTGCACCCATCCCAGCAGCCTGTCCCCAGGGCAGCGGAGGGTGTTTGGCCCAGCTCCTGCAAGAGCCATGCCAGGGGCCTCAGGGGCCTGAGACCTGGCTGGCTGCATTTGGCCTCTTCTCCACCAACTCAAGCCTCGCTGCACTGCTCCAGCTTGTGCTAAGAACTCCTGCGGCAGTTCCTGGGTGTTCACCTCCCAGTGGATTTCAGCCCAGCTGCTCAGCAGGTCTCCGCTTCCCCCTCCAAGGCCCAGACCAAGGCCCGCCTCCTGGCGGCACAACAAGGCCTGGCAAGAGGCACATGACCCTTCGGGTCCTGCCAAGGCTTCCTGCTCCCTGGAGGTTGGACTGGACACTGGGATCGCGCTCCCCTCTCCCAGAGCAGCCTCCTCCCTAAGGACCCAGACAGCAGCGCTCGCAGCAGCCCCTTTCATCTCCCGGCACCCCCGGAGCCACGCTGCAGCTGGGATTGCGTGGGCAGGCAGAGAAAAGCCTCTCGCTCTCTTCCACACCTTGCGTTTCTTCTCTGCTCTCTCGTCCTTGTGCCCGTGCTCCTGCTTCTTTCAGCCTGCTGGCCGTTGCCCTGGGCAGAGCATGCTGCAGCTGCTGCCTCTGCAGCACCAGCCGCCTGCACCCATCGCACAGGGCCAACAACAACCGCCCCCCCCCTCCCCCCCAACCACCACCACCCACCACCTCGCTCATGGGGGCCTAGCGCATGCTCCCGGCATCCCCGGGCCTCCAGCAAGCAGCAAGGGATCCCTTCCGGGACCTCCACTTAGGACACACAGGGCACAGCCACTCCTCCACCACCTGGGGGCTCAGACCTCCCTCACTTTTTGCCCGGTGCCTCGCAGCCTGTCCCTGGGCACCACTGGGCACAGTCTGCCTCCAGCCTCTTGACACCCTCCCGCCACAGATTCATCCCCATTGAGAAGACCTTCCTCTGCCTGGCTTTTGCAGTCACGAGGCCTGAAGAGCCCCCGTTGTGGAGGGGCTGGAGCCTCTAGTGTCTGTGCAGAGCTCTGGCCTCTGATGCCGTGGTGCTGGCATGGGCACGTCCTGCGGCGCCTGGCCACAGGCACTCACAGCCCTTGGTGTGCAAAGGGAAGCTCAGCGCTTCCTCAGTCCCTAGCTGGGTCGTCCTGCTGGGCTGCTGCACTCTTTCCCAGTCTACTGCCCAGGGCTCCAGACTGATTCGCTCTCATCTCTCAAGTCAGACACTGAGCTGCTCTCCTGAGTGCTGCGACTGAGGCTGCATCAGGACCAGCACTCTCCGCTTAGCTAATGCACCAGCTTCCTGCAGCTGAACGCGGCGGACAAGAGCTACCCCTCTTCCTTGCAGACTTGCACTTGAGTAACAGAATCGCTCCGCAAAACACGCAGAACTTCTCAGAGGCAGCAGCCAGCGCTTAAACTCTGCTTTCTTTGCGACTTACAGGCCTTGCATTAATCTGTCTAGTTTCATCGGCAAGAAGCCAAGGGAATTGGGAAAGACATGTCCAAGTTTCTTTGCACCTAGAGCTCCTGCAAATACCCGGTCCTCTCAACGCCAGCACTGAACAGCTCGTGTTGTGCTTTAAGCCGGTATCAGTTCTTGCCAATTCCAGGAGCCGTGTGGATCCAGTTCTGTTTGCACCTCCGAGGGAAGTTTCTCTCAGGACCTTTCCTGATACAAAGCTGGGGTGCCACAGCCCTCGTCCCTGAACGCTGCTCTCTCCCCCCAGCTGCCGGACCCATGCCAAAGCCATCTGTGGGCAGGGGAAGGGTGTCGTTTGCGAGCAGCCACCAGAAGAAGCTGTTCTCCTGGCCTGGCTCTGCCCTCTGCAAAGCCCCCCAGCAGGCAGCAAAATTAATGCAACACGAACGCGAATGCAAACGTGACCACAAAGCGCTTGGCTGCCAGGGAAGCGGGCAGGCCGGTGGGGATGGCGAAGTTCAGTCCTTTGCAGAAAGAGCAGGAGCAGCCCACCGACGCGAGGTCCTCCTTGGTGCCCGCTACCAAGTAGCCCAAGGGAAGGGACCGAGGCTGCTCAGCCGCTGCTCTGTACCCGCTCACAGGCAGAAAGGCAGCAAGGCCTCAGGGTGCCTTTTGGGCTGTGCCAGATCCTTCCTTGTGCAGTCCTGGGGCCTCCACGTGGCTTTTGGTGCATCGTCGGGGCCTCCGTGTGGCTTTGCAGGCACCAGAGGGACCTCTGTGTGCTTTATGGTGGACCCCGGGGGACGTCTAGGTGCCCCTTGGTGACCCTGATCCCCCCACGGCAGGGAGACGGGGGCCAGCACAGCCCTGGGTGGCCGCTGTCCCTGGGGCCAGGGAGGCGGGTCCCTACCAGGGCAGCACGGGGAGGCCCTGGCGCGCAGCAGAAACCCACACAAGGCGACGGCGGGAGGCCGGCGAAGGGCGCCTGGACGTGACAGGCGCTGGGGAGAAAGGCAGCCCCAGGTGAGGCCCTGGACCCTTGTGGAGGGGCAGCAGGAGGGGCTGAGCCCGTGGCCTCAAGCTGCCCTGCCAGGGCTCGGCTCTGGGCGCCCACTGGCCCAGCCCCTGCTGCCAGCAGCGCGCCCCACGCCGCTTCGTGGGGACACCTCCTCCGGCCGCTGGGCACCGATGCTGCTGCCAGAGGCCAAGCCAGCCCCAGCCCGGCCCCCGGGCAGCTCGGGGTGGGGGGCAGCGCACCAAGAGCCTGGTGGTGGGCCCCAGGGGGCAAACAACCACCCACCCCGCACGCTAAGGTAGATGGGGGACCCCACCAGGACGCTTGTCGGGTGTCGCCGTTCGGGAGGGTGCGTGATGGCCCCAGGGAACCCAGGCCGCCAGTGCAGACGCCTGGGTTTGTCTGTGCCCCGCAGGGGTGGCTGGCGGGGGTGATGGAGCAGCCGCCAGGGTGCCCGGGGAGGAGAGGTGCCCTTCGGGGCTGGTGCCCTTCCCCGCGGTGCCGGGGTGTCCCCGCGGGGCGCTTGCTGGGCTGGCTGAGGACGGGGTCAGGAGCAGCGGTGGCGGGGACAAGAAGAGGAGGGGAGCGGCCCGGAGGGCCCCAGGCGCCACGGGGGCCGGGCGCCCCGAGGACAGAGAGAGGTGTGGCAGGGGGCGAGCCGGCCCGGCACCCCCGAGGGGACCCGGCCTGCCCCTGCCCAGGCCGGGGCCGGGGCCGGGGCCGGGGCCGGGGCCAGCCCGCCCCATTGTGACAGTGGGGGCCCTTTGTGACCGCGCTCCTGTGACAGCCCGCGGCCTCGCCCGGCGCCGGAGGCCTCGGCCCCGCAGTGTCCGGCTGGCCGGTGACGGGAGCGGGCGGGAGCACGCGGGCTGGTCCAGGAGCCTCCCGAGCACACCCCGCACTCTCCCTGCCGCCCCCGGGCAGCCTCGCGCAGCCTCTGCCGCCTCGCCTGCCATGGCGCGGAGACCCCCCAGCCGCCCCAGGACGGCCTGGGAGGCCGAGGACGAGGAGGACGGGGCCCCGGCCGAGGGCCGTCGCCAGCTGGAGCCCCGGCAGGGCCACGCGCCCCCGGCGCTGCCGACGGGTGAGCACGCGGCCCCCGACGCTGGGCCGGCCGGGGCCGCCAGCCCGCCCTGCGCTGCCCGGCTCCCACCTGCCCGTCGCCAGCCCCTTCCCGCCAGGCGCGCTCGCACCTTTCCCCCGCGCTGGCTCCGGTGCTGCCCCCGGCCGCCGGGCGCCTGCCGGCCGCCCCGAGCCCGGCCGCATGGGGCCTCTGCGCCCCAGCGGCCCGCCCGGCTGGGCTCGCTGTGCCGGGCAGCGGCGGGCGCTGGGGCCGGGGCTCGGCGCTCTCCGCCCCGAGCCCGGCCGCCCTGCACCTCGCCCTGCTCTCTGTCTCCCTCAGTGCCCGGCCCGGCTCTGCCCAGCGAGGAGGCCCGAGCCCTGGAGCGCCTGCGCGCCTTCCTGCGGCACCGCGGACAGGTGAGGGGCGCCACGGCCTCTGGGCTGCGCCCGCCTCTCCCCGCGGCGGCCGGGGCTGCGCCCTGCTCGGCACCCGCAGGGCTGCTGGCCGCGGGCGGCTGCCCCCGGCGCCCCACACCTGGCTGCGGGCCCTGCGCCGCCCGGGCTGCTGGCCGGGCCTCTGCCCCTCTGACGCTCTCCGCTGCTCTCTGCTCCCGGCAGCAGGCCGAGGCCGAGAAGCTGAGGTTCCTGGCCTGCGTCTGCAGCCTCTGCACCGCGGCCAGCTCCAGCGCGGCGCTGCGGCAGGAGCTGTGCCCGTGCAGCCTGGACCTGGCAGAGTCCCTGGAGGTGAGGGGAGGGGGCCCTGCAGCAGGGCGGGAGCGGGGGGCGCGGGCCCACCGCTGAGGGCCGGAGGCGGGGGTCTGAGCGTGGCAGCTGGGGGGCCCCGGCTGGGGGCGCAGCCCTGGCCAGCGTGGGGCTGCAGGAGGCACTGCGGAGCCGGGCGAGCGGGGCCCTGGGCAGCCAGGGGGCCGCCCGGGGGGTCCGTGCTGGCAGGGGGCACCTGGGCTCTGCCAGCCCTGCAGCCTGATCGCTGGCCCCCGGCACCTCCCGAGGCCCCTTCTGCTTGTGCTCTCCAGGTGCTGCTGCAAGAGGAGCCCACCGACCACCTGGGCACCGCCGTGCGGCAGCAAGTCATGCTGGCCATCAGCGCCATGAGGTAGCTGCCCGAGCCGCTGGCCTGGCCAGGGCCTGCGTGGCCCCAGGTGGCCCCGATGGCCCCAGGGCTAGCGGGGAGCCATCCGCCGTCCTGCAGGCGTCTGCCAGTGCCGTCGGCTGGGCCTGCGCCGGGCCCGACCGTGGTGGAGACGGGAGGGCAGAGAGGGCCCTGGGGCTACCGTGCGTCTCCTGGGCTTTCCCCCAAAGGGTGAGGCAGGCCCTGGAGAGGGCCTGGGGCCCCAGCTGCCAGGAGGGTCCTCTGTCCCTGGGCTGCCTGCTGGGGGAAGACGTGGCTGCCCGTAGGGCTCCCCCACCTAGTGCGGCTATCACCCGGGAGTCTCCCTGCCCCAGGTCTGCGTCCACCTTCCCAGGGCGTCCAGGTACTGGTGCGGGCGCCAGGGACGGAAAGGCCCCTCTCTGTCCTTGCAGCAAAGTCGGGCTGGTTCCGGAGAGCAGAAGGAAGAGCCTGCTGCATGCCTGCTTCTGCAGCATCTTCTGCCTGCCTCCCAGCGAGGACCTGCAGAGCCTGGATGCTGCCCTCTACTCCAAGGTATGCGCTGGATGGCGGAGGGTGGCCCGGCAGGCTGTGGGGGCTGCTCCCTGGCTACCCCGCGCTGAGAGACAAGCGTAAGCTGCAAGCCAGGGCACGATCCCAGCTTGCCTTTCCCACCCCCATCCCTTCTTTGCCTTCTTTGCGCTGGGCAGGGCCACGGGCAGTGCCGCCAGGCTGGGCCCTCGGCAGCAGCTCCCCTGCCCTGGGGCCCCTCGCTGGGCTCCGCAGGACCATAGGTGTGCCCCTCAGGCAAGAGGAATTCAAGCCCCTCTCCGGCAGGTAAGGGGCACCAACGAAGAAGCAGCTCAACCCTGTGTCCGTCCCCCTTGCAGGCCCTGGACGCCATGGACAGCATGCTGCAGGTGCTGGCCCTCAGCTGCCCTGCCTCCGGCCTCCTAGAGATGCAGAACATCTTGCAGGTCTGGTATTTGCCAAGAGCGGGCTTCCCACCACCAGTGCCTCAGCCCAAAGGGAAGTTCCCCCCTCAGGTGGACCGCCCTCGCCCAGCAGCAGCTGCAGAGAGCAGGCTGCGGGGAGGGGACCGGCTCCGTCGCGGGAGCAGCGTTGCCCATGGCGCTGTTCTGTGAGCCCAGTGCCTCCTGGCTGCAGTCAGCATGCCTCCCTCCCGCCCCTTTCCTGCAGCGGCAGGGGAAAGCCCCGCCCTCTGCCCCTCGAGGCCAGCACTGCCGCGAGCCTTCCCGGCGCCAAGCAGGGCGAGCAGTTGCAGCCTCCTTCCTCGGCCCCCCCACAGCCGGCAGCTGGCCCTGCCCCCTCTCGGCCCCCCCATCCCTTGTGCTTTCCTCCCCGGGGCTGAGGAAGGCAGCGGCCCCCGGGACCTGCCCTTGCCAGCCCGCAAGCTTTGTTGGTGCGCCTTTGTTGCTGCTGGGCCAGAGGCGCGAGCGGCCAGCGGCAGGGAGGTGCTGGGGAGGCCCCGGAGGGCCAGGTTTGGAAAGGAGCAGGGGCTGCCGTAGGCATGGGCTCCAGCTCTCAGTGTGGCCACAGCAGGCCCGTCGGGGGGCTTTGCCCCACGCATGCCAGCGACTCTGGACGCAAGACCCCCACTCCCAGGCTTGGCTCGTGCTCCGAGGAGCCGAAGCACAAACGTGGCCAGGCATTAAGCAGAGCTGCCTCCCTTGGAGCAGACCAGCAGCTTCTCTCCTCCCAGGTCCTGCTGCCCTTCACCGAGTCCCAGCAAGCAGCTGTGCGTGAGAGGGCCATAGGCCGCATTGCCCGGCTGGCTGGTCTCCTGACGAGCTCTTCCTTGCTGCCGGTAAGGAGCCTGTGGTGCAGGCAGCCTCCAGCCACCCCATCAGCCCTTGTCAGTGGCCCCGAGTGGCCTGCAGCTCCGGGCTCCCTGCGCGGGAAGCCTGGGCAGAGGTTAAGACCCTCAGCAAGACCCTGCCCTGAAGCGGAGATCTTGGCCTGCCTCTTTGGGTGTCGCACTGCAGTCCCTGCTCTCTCAGGAGCCAGCTGTGCCTGCCCTGGGCGCATGCCATGGGCCCCCAGCAGGAGCCTGGCTCAGCAGGGGCCACCAAAGCTCTGGCTGAGGCGGGAGGCAGCCCTGCTTGGAGCGTGGGTTCAGGGCTTTGGTGCCCACTGGTGCCCCTGAGCCGTGGTGCCAGCGCCGCCTGCCTCCTGCAGGCCCGCTGCCGCTTGGAAGGAAGCAGGGCCAGCTCTGCCTGCCACAGACCCAAGTGTTTCCTGATCCTGGGGCAGCTGGTGGGGCAGCTCACCCTGTGCTGCGCCTACAAGGAGCAGGGGAGCAGTCACGGCGCAGCGGAGGCTCTTTGCCACCTCTACAGATTCATCCTGCAGGAAGAGAGTAAGAAGCTGCACTGGGCTGGCTCCTTCCACACACGGGGCCCCACACAGCAGCCACTCATCCAGCTCCCGCTGAGCAGTGGCCTGCAAAGCCTTCAGCAGCACCTGCTGCTCCCAGGCCTCCTGTCTTGCTTCACAGCAGAATGGCCCATCAGAGGCGCTGTGCCTTTCTCTATTCTTGCAAGCCGTTTCCCCTTCCCCCACCTTACCATAGGCCCAGGCCCTCCCTCCCTGCGAGTCCTGCTGCCCAGCCATTTCTGGCCTGTCCTCTTGGTCTGCCAGGGCAGAGTTCTCCCTGGCACCTTCAGTGGGCCACCTCCACCTCTGCAGCCTTGGTGCTGACGGCCCTGCCTTTCCCCTGCTGTGCAGGCAGGAGGCTGTTGCAGGATAGCCCCGAGTACCTAGAGCTCCAAAAGGCCTGGGAAGCTGCCAACACCTTCTGGCTTTTGGAGCCCAAGGAGGCCAGTGAGATCAGCACGGTAAGGAGCGCCTCCCTGGTTGGCACTGGTGGCCGTGGTGTGACTTGAGCGAAGAGAGGGATGGCTAGCGGGTGGGGCTGAGGGGGCCTTGCGGTCACTGGGGAGAGGGCTCGCACTGTGTGCGGGCAGCGCCAGTGCACGGGGACCCGGACCCCAACCGTCCACCTCCTGCCCAGTGCCACCGGCCAGCCCTGCAGAGCCGCTGCTTCCTGCCCCTGCTCCTGACTCTCCGCGGGTGGCTGTGCCAGCAGTGCCCCGCGCATCTCTCGCCAGGATCACTCGCTGCTCAGCCAAGCACTGCTGCCACGGCACTCGGTGTGACGTATGTCTCTTGGCTGCCCTGCTTTGTCCCGCAGATGTTTGGGAAATACCTTCAGCCCTCTGAGAAGACAGACCTCATCCTCGCAGCCCTCAGCGGCATGAGAGCCTGCAGCACCTATGACACGCAGGCAGCCGCTCACATGCTGGATGCTCTTGTGGCGGACGATGCCTGCCTTTTGGAGCATGTAAGTAGCCTGCAGGTGGCGTGGCCGGGGCTCGAGGCCTCCGGGGGCTTGTTTTTGCCCTGACTCCAGGCCTGGCAGGCCCGCCACCCCCTCTGAGGCCAGCACAGAGCGGGGGCAAGGGCAGCCGGTCTTGGAGGGAGCTGGGCAAATTGCTGCCACTCTGACAGCAGCCCCACTCTGAGTCGTGTGCCCTCCAGGTGCCGAAGGTGGTGAGGGGCATGTGGAGCAACGTGCTGCTCATCACAGAGGTGTCTGCGCGGCGCAGCCTGGACAGGGCTCTTCTGCTGCTGACCTGTGCATGTCCAGAGGAGGTGGTCGTGAGCCTCTTGCAGTCTTCCCCCTCATGCGACAGGTAGGGGCCCGCTTGCCTTGAGAGCTCGGGGGCCAGCAGCCTGGAGAGCTCGTGCCCTGCGGGCTGCGGGGCAGGTGGAGATTTTCCGGCCTCTCGTGAGGGGCTGGGCCCTGCTGTTGTCCCCGTGTGCCAGCCCCGGTGCGTCAGGCCGGGCTGCAGCAGCGCAAGCTGAGCAAGTGTGCCGGCCTTCAGCCCCAGAGCCTGGTCGCCTGGCTGCCTGCGTGCCCCACAAGGGACTGGAGCTTGGCCATGGGCTGCGGGGTGGGGCAGAGCCCCCAGGGTGCTGCGGGCAAGGGGCAGTGGGCAGAGGCAGGGCTGGCGGCCAGCCCAGGCCCTCTGCGGCTGCCCAGGCCACAGTGCTGCGGCTGCAGCACCCGCTGAGCGAGAGCTGTGGGCCTGCAGCGCTGCCGCAGCCATGTGGAGGATGCTGCTGTCGAAGCGCGGAGCTGCCGAGAGGGTGCTGCAGGAGCTGCTCAGTGTCCTGCAGGATTGGCCGGTGGACGAGACATGCACGTTGGATGGGGACGACAGAGTCATCGTTTCCCTGGCCGTGAGTTTGTGGACGTAGCCTCGCTCTCCCCTAGAGCTGCCCTGGCCTTGCCCGTCCAGCAAGAAGCCCCAGGTCCATGGGGCACCAGGTCCATGGGGTCCATGTCCACGGCGCGACAGGTCCATGGCTGGCAGGGCTTGTTGTGGCCATGGCCCAAAGAGCTTCCGTGCCTTTGCTCTGGCCACACAGGCCGGGCAGGCACTCCTGCTTGTCCCAAGGCTCAGGGCAGTGTGTGAGGCTCACCGCCAAGCTCGGGCAGCGCAACAGGCACGTCTCAGCAGCGAGAGCTGTCTCTGGGCTTCTTCTGCAGGCAACGAGAGTGCTCCATGAGATGCTGCAGCAGCCCAGCTGCCAGCACGTGCTGGAGGTGTTCTTCCCCAAGCTCTTCCTGGCGCTGCTCTTCCAGATTTCCTTCTGCGCAGAGCTGACGCCGGAGGAGGCTGAGATGTGCTGGGGGGAACGGCAAGGGGAAGAGTCTGCTCCCGGCAGCCCCGTGAGGTGCTCCATGCCAGCCCTGCTGTGTGTGCTGTGGAGGTGGCGGCAGGGCCAGGGGTGCCAGGGTGACGCGGCCTTTGCTGTGCACGCAGGTTGGCAGTGCAGACCATGAAAGCACTGCTGTGCCGTGCCGGCTACGAGAGTCAGGTGCTGGCCATGGCGAGGAAGGGCGCCTGGGACACGCTCCTCAGCGCGGAGACCTGCCACAGGGGAGTGGGTTTGCTGGCCAGGTGAGAACCCCCTTGTCCCTGCTCTGCCCCAGCATTTCTCCCTTGCACACAGGCTGCCCCGCAGAGCCCCACGGGGCTGCAGCTTGAGGCCTTGTGACGGCGGGCTGGCCGAGTAGAGCAGCCAAGGGAGCTGCCGCTCCATGGCTGCGGGGCTCTGCGAGCCCTGGCTAGAGGGATGGGCTCACAATCACAGACGAGGTGTTTGCCTGGCTGCTCAGAAGTGACAGTGCCTTCTTGCCTCTGCCAGAGAGATGAGGAAGAGCCCAAGACAGCTGCGTCTCTTCCTCTTCCAATGGCTGACAGCGCTGCTGAAACGTGGCGCGGCCCACTGGGAGATGCCTGCCATGGCTTTCCTGGTGGAGGTGAGCCTGATGGCAGGCGGTGCCTCTCGGGGCTGGAGAGGAGCGGAGGAGCAGGCGAGGGCTGTGCGCGGTGCGGCCTGAGGCCCAGGGCAGGGAGTGGGGTGCCAGGGGCTGTCGGCGCTGACGGCTGCCTTTGGGCCGGGCCTGGTGGCCTCGCCCGGAGCTGTTGGTGGGATCGGGCGCTGCCTGAGGCCGGGAGTCCTGCCGACCTCACCGCTTTCTCTGTGCTGTGCTTCAGCTGCTGGCCTGCAGTGACCTTTGCACAGAGGAGGACGACTTGCTGATTCTCTTCTGGAGCTACCTGCGGAGTCACTGGCGGGTGATGCACGGGCTGGCGCTCAGAGGCCTTGTGCTGCTGTGCAAGAGACAGGAGATGGTGAGCAGGGGCCAGCCGGGTGACGGTGCGCAGGCAGCGAGGGGCTGGGCGGTGGGGTGCTGGGCAACAGGGTAGCTGGGACTTTGGTGGGCCTCAGGAGCTGTGGGAGCTGCTGCCCTGTTGGAGCCTGAGCACAGGGCCAGGCTGATGCCGCAGGCAGCTTCCGGGCCGCCAGGCTGCAGCCCCCACCACGCAGGGGCCGCCGCGGGCCGAGTGCCGCCTTGGGGTGTTGCACTGCGTCACAGCCTCTGTGCACAAGCCGGGGGTGTCGGCAGGGCCTTGGCAATGGGGCAGCGAGCCCTGCCAGGAAAGGCGCCTGCTAGGGCTGGGACAGCCCGTGGCCCGGGCAGCTTTGCAGGCAGCGTGGGTTACTAAACCCGCTGCCCGTTCAAGTGTGGCGGAGAAGAGGGCGAGGGGTGAGGTGCAGAGGAGCCGGTGCTGCCCTCTCCTGCCTCGCTCTGCCCCAGCCCTGCCCAGGCCCGTGGCTGTGCCGGTAAAGGCTGCCAGGCAGCAGGTTGCCGCAGTCATCGCCATGGCCGCGTCTGGAAAGGCAGGGGGGAAGCTGGTGTGTAAGAAGGTGAGCCTTTTTGCCAGGGCAGTGGGTTCTTTCTTCAGGCACCGAGGTTGTGTTTCCCCCAGGCCAGAAGAATGCAGTACCTGTGGCCCCTGCTGGTGGGGCACCTGCAGGACGTGGACAGAGACATCAGCGCAAAGGCCCTGCTGGTGCTCAGCAACGTGGTCCACGTCATGGAGAAGCAGGTGGTGGCCCACTTTGCTCCGCTGCTGGCCGAGAAGCTGCTGCCTCTCTTTGATGAGGTAAGGCTGGGGGGAGAGGCGGGGGCCCTGTTGGCGTGTCGGTGAGGCTGTGTGCGGGCTGCGGGCTGTGGTGTGTTGCCGTGTGTGTGTGTGTACCCGCGGCATGGGAATTTGTGCTGGCCAGCAGGGGCCCTGGGTGCTGCCAGGAACGTTTTTGCCCAGTGGCTTTTGGGGTCATTGCGCTGTGCTGCCCGTGGTGCGCTGGCCTGCAGGACTGTGTTGAAGCAGCCCCTTGTCTAGCCTCAGCTGCAGGGTATTGTGCTTGGCCCCTGCAGCCGTGCCCTGTGGCTGCCTCCTTCTGCCGGCCTCTAGAGCTGGCAGCACAGCTCGAGCGCCTGGGCGATGAAGAAAGGCTCTCCAGGAGGGCCAGGCAGGCCGAGCTGAGGGAAGCCTGAAGTCCTGCTGCTGCCCATGCCTGCAGATAGGCCCTCAGTAACGCCAACGTCCCCACAGCCCCAGGAGCCGCTGTGGAGGGCCATCCTGGAGCAGCTCTGTTGGGCCTTGGCCAGGGGTGATGCGGGGAGCGTGGCCAGGGCGAGAGGAGCCCTTCCAGGCGCAGGCTTCTCCGCCAGCTCCGCTCTCCCTGGCCGCAGCATGGTACAGAAGCACGCTGCATCGCCCGGCCTGGGCCGGGGGGTCATTTTGCAGTGGGTGCAGACGAGGCCCACAGCTCACTGGTGCGGAGGGAGGGTCCGAAACCTTCATCTCGCCATCAGCCCCACTGACCCCTGTGCTGACTGTGGGCTTGGAGCAGGCAGTGCTGAGGTGCCCCCTTTCCCTTCCCGCCAGGAGCCGGCCTGCGTGCGAGAGCTCTCCATCCGCCTCTTCCAAGAGGTGATGGAGGCTGTGGTGGGCACCAAAACACAGGCCCTGAAGAAGCAAGTGCACAGGAGCCTGCTGCCTCTGCTCTTCCACTGGCATGACGAGATCCCCCGTGTGGCCCAGGTATGGATGTGTAACGGGACGGGTCGTTGGAGGAGGGCGATGCGGACGCCCTGTGAGTGGGCGTGAGCATGAGGAGCAAGGGCTGCTGGCAGTGGGAGCCTTTGAAGGTGGGTGGGCTGGAGGTGCCAGGTGCTGAGGCTGCAGAGCGCCCCCTTGCTGTTTGCACCAGGCGCAGCAGTGCCTTCGTCTTCCTGCCATGCCTCCACCTGCAGCACCATACACCTGCGGGGGTGGTTGCCCCACATGTCTGCCCGGGGCACGGAACATGCTGGCAGAGGCAGTTGCCAGCTGCTCCCTCTTGCCATTGTGGGCGAGGAAAGGCCCCGAGGAGGCCTTGCCAAGAGGAGGGGCACGGTGGGGGTTGTGCGCTGGGCTGCGGTGGCATCAGCAGGTCTGTGCTGCTGTGCAGGCCTCTCAGGAAGCCCTGCTTGGTGCTGCCAAGTTCCTGAGGTGGGAGCAGCTGAGGCAGCTGGCTGAGACAGCGCAGAGCTGGAGGATCGGCGAGTGCCTGGTAAGGATGGCCCCCAAAGCCCCCAGAGGCAGCCTGGGCAAGGCCTGTGCCCCTGCATGGCCAGGGTGTGTGTGTGGGGGGGGGGGGAGTGGGGGGGGCAGGCAGCCGTGTGCCTCGCCACGGCTGGTGCCCAGAGGTGCCAGCCTGGGGCAGCACTCCGGCCGCCCTTGTCCAGCACACTGCCCCAACGGGCTCTTCTCTAGGTTGCTGTGCCCTCACTGAGCCCTGGGATGCTAAAGCGAGTGGTGGGTGGAGGGAGTGGCTGGCTGGGTGGGGAGGGTGTGCGCCCAGCCTGTGGCCTTGTGCTCTGCCCAGCTGGCGAGGGGCAGGAGAAGATCGGAAGAATACCTGCGCCAGAGCCTGCTGTACTTGGAGAGCCCCCAGGAGTGCTTGCGAGAGATGGCTGTGCGGTTCCTTGGTGAGCTCCAAGCCCTGCGGACCCTCTCTGCACTGGGGCAGCTTAGCGCTAGCCCTGGGGGAAGGGTGGTGTGGGGAGCAGGATTGGTGAGGGGCTGTGCGTGTGCCTAGGGCTCGTCGGGCAGAGCATGAGGGGCCAGAGCAAGAAGAAGGTGGAGGACATCTGCGAGGGTGAGTGAGGGCAGCAGGGTGTGAGGCAGGGCTGGCGGGGAGGAAGACAGAGGCTGGGCAGTGAGCTGCAATGCCTGGCGCAGGCCAGGAGGGCTCTGCTCCCCGTGCGGCTCAGAGGCGGTGCGGGTAGAGTCGCGAGAAGATTTCAGGGGCCTTTGGGACATTCCTGGCCAGCAAGTCCCAGCTGATCCATGTGTCCCTTCTGCTGCCTCCTGTCTGTGGGAAGAGGTGGGTGGGACAGGCCATGTCGTCCCCAGGAAGGGCTGCCTGGGGTCTGTGCAGATATGGGGGCTTGATCTCTGCTCTGGCTCTTTCTCTCAGCGCTTCAAGGCTTGGAGGAGGACGTCAGCCCGTCCATCTGTTCCCTGGCCACGCAAACCATCCTGCTCCTGAGAGCTCCAGGGAAGACGTCTGCGTCTGGAGGCGGCCACAAAGGCCTGGGCTGGCAGCTGAGGAGAGCGTGGCAGAGGTGGCACTGGCCTCTGCGAGGTGGCTGCGTTTGCTGCTAGAGCTCGGCTGCCTCCTGATGCCGGGCTGCTCTCCCCCGAAGGACCACCGGCGTGTGGGGGCAAGTTGTGGGTGGGGGCGTTGCTGGCCTCTCTCCCTGCCCGCAGGACAGCTGCAGCCCTCAGGCCCAGCCCGTGCCAGGCTTGTGCCGCCAGCCCACCGTCTGCTGGGTTTTTCCAAAAGAAGCCGCCCAGTCTCTTCGCCACGTGCCAGTGTCTTGTCTTTGCGCAAACCAATCGGTGGAGAAGGAGGCTGAACCTAGAGGAGCTCCAGAGACCCCTTCCAACCACAACCGCAGCCGCTCTGTGCCCCTGTGAGATTTTGCCAGGGCAAAATCTCACACCTCTAGCACCGAACCCCAACCTCAGCCACACACTCCAGGCTGGTCGCAGGTGCCAAAGCCAGAGGCCTGTGGGGCACAGGGGACTTCTCTTTTCTGGGGGCCCTGCAATGCTTTGCTTTCCTCCTTCTAAGCATCCTTGGCCCTGCTGGCCCTGCTGGTCCCCTGCTCCCCCGCCCCGGGGGCAGCAAGCCAAGCATCAGGCGCCTGCTCACACCAGCAACAACGGGCCCTAGGTCGTCAAAGAACCTTGGCATGGGTGTGGTGGGGCTGGCGACAGCAGCAGGGTTGGACGAGACTGGAGATTTCCCCCAGGGCTGGCCCACCCTGGAGCTCAGAGAGAGCTGTACTCCCGCTGTGGGGACTGGGCTGACCTTTCCTGATACAAAGCTGGGGTGCCACAGCCCTCGTCCCTGAACGCTGCTCTCTCCCCCCAGCTGCCGGACCCATGCCAAAGCCATCTGTGGGCAGGGGAAGGGTGTCGTTTGCGAGCAGCCACCAGAAGAAGCTGTTCTCCTGGCCTGGCTCTGCCCTCTGCAAAGCCCCCCAGCAGGCAGCGCACTAGAGCAACCTGCCCTAGCTGGCCCTGCTCGAGAAGGCGGCTTAGACTGCAGGAGCTCCAGAGACCCCCTTCCAACCGCAACCACTCTGTCATCCTGTGAGGCGGCCAGAGCAAAATCTCACTCCCCCACCACCCAACACCAACCTCAGCCTTAGAGCTGCTTGTAGCAGTTGCCAAAGCCAGAGGCCTGGGGGGGCACAGGGCGCTCCTCCCTTTGGGCTGCCTGCAGTGGTTTTTAGTCCTCCTGAAGCATCCTTGGCCCAAGCACTTTGCGCTCCCCTGCTGCTCCCCTGGGGGCAGCAGGCCAAGCACCGAGGCCTGCGCTCACCAGCAGCTTCCACAAAGGCCAAGGCGGTGCCAAACCCCTTCCTCTGCTTCTCTGCTCTCTGGTGCCTGCCCTCCTGCGGGTGCACGTGGCACAGGTGCCCCCGGACTTTCTCATCAAGGCAGGGTTGGCCTCCAGCCAGCAGAGCACCTTGCAGCAGCTACCACAGCTGCACCCATCCCAGCAGCCTGTCCCCAGGGCAGCGGAGGGTGTTTGGCCCAGCTCCTGCAAGAGCCATGCCAGGGGCCTCAGGGGCCTGAGACCTGGCTGGCTGCATTTGGCCTCTTCTCCACCAACTCAAGCCTCGCTGCACTGCTCCAGCTTGTGCTAAGAACTCCTGCGGCAGTTCCTGGGTGTTCACCTCCCAGTGGATTTCAGCCCAGCTGCTCAGCAGGTCTCCGCTTCCCCCTCCAAGGCCCAGACCAAGGCCCGCCTCCTGGCGGCACAACAAGGCCTGGCAAGAGGCACATGACCCTTCGGGTCCTGCCAAGGCTTCCTGCTCCCTGGAGGTTGGACTGGACACTGGGATCGCGCTCCCCTCTCCCAGAGCAGCCTCCTCCCTAAGGACCCAGACAGCAGCGCTCGCAGCAGCCCCTTTCATCTCCCGGCACCCCCGGAGCCACGCTGCAGCTGGGATTGCGTGGGCAGGCAGAGAAAAGCCTCTCGCTCTCTTCCACACCTTGCGTTTCTTCTCTGCTCTCTCGTCCTTGTGCCCGTGCTCCTGCTTCTTTCAGCCTGCTGGCCGTTGCCCTGGGCAGAGCATGCTGCAGCTGCTGCCTCTGCAGCACCAGCCGCCTGCACCCATCGCACAGGGCCAACAACAACCGCCCCCCCCCTCCCCCCCAACCACCACCACCCACCACCTCGCTCATGGGGGCCTAGCGCATGCTCCCGGCATCCCCGGGCCTCCAGCAAGCAGCAAGGGATCCCTTCCGGGACCTCCACTTAGGACACACAGGGCACAGCCACTCCTCCACCACCTGGGGGCTCAGACCTCCCTCACTTTTTGCCCGGTGCCTCGCAGCCTGTCCCTGGGCACCACTGGGCACAGTCTGCCTCCAGCCTCTTGACACCCTCCCGCCACAGATTCATCCCCATTGAGAAGACCTTCCTCTGCCTGGCTTTTGCAGTCACGAGGCCTGAAGAGCCCCCGTTGTGGAGGGGCTGGAGCCTCTAGTGTCTGTGCAGAGCTCTGGCCTCTGATGCCGTGGTGCTGGCATGGGCACGTCCTGCGGCGCCTGGCCACAGGCACTCACAGCCCTTGGTGTGCAAAGGGAAGCTCAGCGCTTCCTCAGTCCCTAGCTGGGTCGTCCTGCTGGGCTGCTGCACTCTTTCCCAGTCTACTGCCCAGGGCTCCAGACTGATTCGCTCTCATCTCTCAAGTCAGACACTGAGCTGCTCTCCTGAGTGCTGCGACTGAGGCTGCATCAGGACCAGCACTCTCCGCTTAGCTAATGCACCAGCTTCCTGCAGCTGAACGCGGCGGACAAGAGCTACCCCTCTTCCTTGCAGACTTGCACTTGAGTAACAGAATCGCTCCGCAAAACACGCAGAACTTCTCAGAGGCAGCAGCCAGCGCTTAAACTCTGCTTTCTTTGCGACTTACAGGCCTTGCATTAATCTGTCTAGTTTCATCGGCAAGAAGCCAAGGGAATTGGGAAAGACATGTCCAAGTTTCTTTGCACCTAGAGCTCCTGCAAATACCCGGTCCTCTCAACGCCAGCACTGAACAGCTCGTGTTGTGCTTTAAGCCGGTATCAGTTCTTGCCAATTCCAGGAGCCGTGTGGATCCAGTTCTGTTTGCACCTCCGAGGGAAGTTTCTCTCAGGACCTTTCCTGATACAAAGCTGGGGTGCCACAGCCCTCGTCCCTGAACGCTGCTCTCTCCCCCCAGCTGCCGGACCCATGCCAAAGCCATCTGTGGGCAGGGGAAGGGTGTCGTTTGCGAGCAGCCACCAGAAGAAGCTGTTCTCCTGGCCTGGCTCTGCCCTCTGCAAAGCCCCCCAGCAGGCAGCAAAATTAATGCAACACGAACGCGAATGCAAACGTGACCACAAAGCGCTTGGCTGCCAGGGAAGCGGGCAGGCCGGTGGGGATGGCGAAGTTCAGTCCTTTGCAGAAAGAGCAGGAGCAGCCCACCGACGCGAGGTCCTCCTTGGTGCCCGCTACCAAGTAGCCCAAGGGAAGGGACCGAGGCTGCTCAGCCGCTGCTCTGTACCCGCTCACAGGCAGAAAGGCAGCAAGGCCTCAGGGTGCCTTTTGGGCTGTGCCAGATCCTTCCTTGTGCAGTCCTGGGGCCTCCACGTGGCTTTTGGTGCATCGTCGGGGCCTCCGTGTGGCTTTGCAGGCACCAGAGGGACCTCTGTGTGCTTTATGGTGGACCCCGGGGGACGTCTAGGTGCCCCTTGGTGACCCTGATCCCCCCACGGCAGGGAGACGGGGGCCAGCACAGCCCTGGGTGGCCGCTGTCCCTGGGGCCAGGGAGGCGGGTCCCTACCAGGGCAGCACGGGGAGGCCCTGGCGCGCAGCAGAAACCCACACAAGGCGACGGCGGGAGGCCGGCGAAGGGCGCCTGGACGTGACAGGCGCTGGGGAGAAAGGCAGCCCCAGGTGAGGCCCTGGACCCTTGTGGAGGGGCAGCAGGAGGGGCTGAGCCCGTGGCCTCAAGCTGCCCTGCCAGGGCTCGGCTCTGGGCGCCCACTGGCCCAGCCCCTGCTGCCAGCAGCGCGCCCCACGCCGCTTCGTGGGGACACCTCCTCCGGCCGCTGGGCACCGATGCTGCTGCCAGAGGCCAAGCCAGCCCCAGCCCGGCCCCCGGGCAGCTCGGGGTGGGGGGCAGCGCACCAAGAGCCTGGTGGTGGGCCCCAGGGGGCAAACAACCACCCACCCCGCACGCTAAGGTAGATGGGGGACCCCACCAGGACGCTTGTCGGGTGTCGCCGTTCGGGAGGGTGCGTGATGGCCCCAGGGAACCCAGGCCGCCAGTGCAGACGCCTGGGTTTGTCTGTGCCCCGCAGGGGTGGCTGGCGGGGGTGATGGAGCAGCCGCCAGGGTGCCCGGGGAGGAGAGGTGCCCTTCGGGGCTGGTGCCCTTCCCCGCGGTGCCGGGGTGTCCCCGCGGGGCGCTTGCTGGGCTGGCTGAGGACGGGGTCAGGAGCAGCGGTGGCGGGGACAAGAAGAGGAGGGGAGCGGCCCGGAGGGCCCCAGGCGCCACGGGGGCCGGGCGCCCCGAGGACAGAGAGAGGTGTGGCAGGGGGCGAGCCGGCCCGGCACCCCCGAGGGGACCCGGCCTGCCCCTGCCCAGGCCGGGGCCGGGGCCGGGGCCGGGGTCGGGGCCAGCCCGCCCCATTGTGACAGTGGGGGCCCTTTGTGACCGCGCTCCTGTGACAGCCCGCGGCCTCGCCCGGCGCCGGAGGCCTCGGCCCCGCAGTGTCCGGCTGGCCGGTGACGGGAGCGGGCGGGAGCACGCGGGCTGGTCCAGGAGCCTCCCGAGCACACCCCGCACTCTCCCTGCCGCCCCCGGGCAGCCTCGCGCAGCCTCTGCCGCCTCGCCTGCCATGGCGCGGAGACCCCCCAGCCGCCCCAGGACGGCCTGGGAGGCCGAGGACGAGGAGGACGGGGCCCCGGCCGAGGGCCGTCGCCAGCTGGAGCCCCGGCAGGGCCACGCGCCCCCGGCGCTGCCGACGGGTGAGCACGCGGCCCCCGACGCTGGGCCGGCCGGGGCCGCCAGCCCGCCCTGCGCTGCCCGGCTCCCACCTGCCCGTCGCCAGCCCCTTCCCGCCAGGCGCGCTCGCACCTTTCCCCCGCGCTGGCTCCGGTGCTGCCCCCGGCCGCCGGGCGCCTGCCGGCCGCCCCGAGCCCGGCCGCATGGGGCCTCTGCGCCCCAGCGGCCCGCCCGGCTGGGCTCGCTGTGCCGGGCAGCGGCGGGCGCTGGGGCCGGGGCTCGGCGCTCTCCGCCCCGAGCCCGGCCGCCCTGCACCTCGCCCTGCTCTCTGTCTCCCTCAGTGCCCGGCCCGGCTCTGCCCAGCGAGGAGGCCCGAGCCCTGGAGCGCCTGCGCGCCTTCCTGCGGCACCGCGGACAGGTGAGGGGCGCCACGGCCTCTGGGCTGCGCCCGCCTCTCCCCGCGGCAGCCGGGGCTGCGCCCTGCTCGGCACCCGCAGGGCTGCTGGCCGCGGGCGGCTGCCCCCGGCGCCCCACACCTGGCTGCGGGCCCTGCGCCGCCCGGGCTGCTGGCCGGGCCTCTGCCCCTCTGACGCTCTCCGCTGCTCTCTGCTCCCGGCAGCAGGCCGAGGCCGAGAAGCTGAGGTTCCTGGCCTGCGTCTGCAGCCTCTGCACCGCGGCCAGCTCCAGCGCGGCGCTGCGGCAGGAGCTGTGCCCGTGCAGCCTGGACCTGGCAGAGTCCCTGGAGGTGAGGGGAGGGGGCCCTGCAGCAGGGCGGGAGCGGGGGGCGCGGGCCCACCGCTGAGGGCCGGAGGCGGGGGTCTGAGCGTGGCAGCTGGGGGGCCCCGGCTGGGGGCGCAGCCCTGGCCAGCGTGGGGCTGCAGGAGGCACTGCGGAGCCGGGCGAGCGGGGCCCTGGGCAGCCAGGGGGCCGCCCGGGGGGGTCCGTGCTGGCAGGGGGCACCTGGGCTCTGCCAGCCCTGCAGCCTGATCGCTGGCCCCCGGCACCTCCCGAGGCCCCTTCTGCTTGTGCTCTCCAGGTGCTGCTGCAAGAGGAGCCCACCGACCACCTGGGCACCGCCGTGCGGCAGCAAGTCATGCTGGCCATCAGCGCCATGAGGTAGCTGCCCGAGCCGCTGGCCTGGCCAGGGCCTGCGTGGCCCCAGGTGGCCCCGATGGCCCCAGGGCTAGCGGGGAGCCATCCGCCGTCCTGCAGGCGTCTGCCAGTGCCGTCGGCTGGGCCTGCGCCGGGCCCGACCGTGGTGGAGACGGGAGGGCAGAGAGGGCCCTGGGGCTACCGTGCGTCTCCTGGGCTTTCCCCCAAAGGGTGAGGCAGGCCCTGGAGAGGGCCTGGGGCCCCAGCTGCCAGGAGGGTCCTCTGTCCCTGGGCTGCCTGCTGGGGGAAGACGTGGCTGCCCGTAGGGCTCCCCCACCTAGTGCGGCTATCACCCGGGAGTCTCCCTGCCCCAGGTCTGCGTCCACCTTCCCAGGGCGTCCAGGTACTGGTGCGGGCGCCAGGGACGGAAAGGCCCCTCTCTGTCCTTGCAGCAAAGTCGGGCTGGTTCCGGAGAGCAGAAGGAAGAGCCTGCTGCATGCCTGCTTCTGCAGCATCTTCTGCCTGCCTCCCAGCGAGGACCTGCAGAGCCTGGATGCTGCCCTCTACTCCAAGGTATGCGCTGGATGGCGGAGGGTGGCCCGGCAGGCTGTGGGGGCTGCTCCCTGGCTACCCCGCGCTGAGAGACAAGCGTAAGCTGCAAGCCAGGGCACGATCCCAGCTTGCCTTTCCCACCCCCATCCCTTCTTTGCCTTCTTTGCGCTGGGCAGGGCCACGGGCAGTGCCGCCAGGCTGGGCCCTCGGCAGCAGCTCCCCTGCCCTGGGGCCCCTCGCTGGGCTCCGCAGGACCATAGGTGTGCCCCTCAGGCAAGAGGAATTCAAGCCCCTCTCCGGCAGGTAAGGGGCACCAACGAAGAAGCAGCTCAACCCTGTGTCCGTCCCCCTTGCAGGCCCTGGACGCCATGGACAGCATGCTGCAGGTGCTGGCCCTCAGCTGCCCTGCCTCCGGCCTCCTAGAGATGCAGAACATCTTGCAGGTCTGGTATTTGCCAAGAGCGGGCTTCCCACCACCAGTGCCTCAGCCCAAAGGGAAGTTCCCCCCTCAGGTGGACCGCCCTCGCCCAGCAGCAGCTGCAGAGAGCAGGCTGCGGGGAGGGGACCGGCTCCGTCGCGGGAGCAGCGTTGCCCATGGCGCTGTTCTGTGAGCCCAGTGCCTCCTGGCTGCAGTCAGCATGCCTCCCTCCCGCCCCTTTCCTGCAGCGGCAGGGGAAAGCCCCGCCCTCTGCCCCTCGAGGCCAGCACTGCCGCGAGCCTTCCCGGCGCCAAGCAGGGCGAGCAGTTGCAGCCTCCTTCCTCGGCCCCCCCACAGCCGGCAGCTGGCCCTGCCCCCTCTCGGCCCCCCCATCCCTTGTGCTTTCCTCCCCGGGGCTGAGGAAGGCAGCGGCCCCCGGGACCTGCCCTTGCCAGCCCGCAAGCTTTGTTGGTGCGCCTTTGTTGCTGCTGGGCCAGAGGCGCGAGCGGCCAGCGGCAGGGAGGTGCTGGGGAGGCCCCGGAGGGCCAGGTTTGGAAAGGAGCAGGGGCTGCCGTAGGCATGGGCTCCAGCTCTCAGTGTGGCCACAGCAGGCCCGTCGGGGGGCTTTGCCCCACGCATGCCAGCGACTCTGGACGCAAGACCCCCACTCCCAGGCTTGGCTCGTGCTCCGAGGAGCCGAAGCACAAACGTGGCCAGGCATTAAGCAGAGCTGCCTCCCTTGGAGCAGACCAGCAGCTTCTCTCCTCCCAGGTCCTGCTGCCCTTCACCGAGTCCCAGCAAGCAGCTGTGCGTGAGAGGGCCATAGGCCGCATTGCCCGGCTGGCTGGTCTCCTGACGAGCTCTTCCTTGCTGCCGGTAAGGAGCCTGTGGTGCAGGCAGCCTCCAGCCACCCCATCAGCCCTTGTCAGTGGCCCCGAGTGGCCTGCAGCTCCGGGCTCCCTGCGCGGGAAGCCTGGGCAGAGGTTAAGACCCTCAGCAAGACCCTGCCCTGAAGCGGAGATCTTGGCCTGCCTCTTTGGGTGTCGCACTGCAGTCCCTGCTCTCTCAGGAGCCAGCTGTGCCTGCCCTGGGCGCATGCCATGGGCCCCCAGCAGGAGCCTGGCTCAGCAGGGGCCACCAAAGCTCTGGCTGAGGCGGGAGGCAGCCCTGCTTGGAGCGTGGGTTCAGGGCTTTGGTGCCCACTGGTGCCCCTGAGCCGTGGTGCCAGCGCCGCCTGCCTCCTGCAGGCCCGCTGCCGCTTGGAAGGAAGCAGGGCCAGCTCTGCCTGCCACAGACCCAAGTGTTTCCTGATCCTGGGGCAGCTGGTGGGGCAGCTCACCCTGTGCTGCGCCTACAAGGAGCAGGGGAGCAGTCACGGCGCAGCGGAGGCTCTTTGCCACCTCTACAGATTCATCCTGCAGGAAGAGAGTAAGAAGCTGCACTGGGCTGGCTCCTTCCACACACGGGGCCCCACACAGCAGCCACTCATCCAGCTCCCGCTGAGCAGTGGCCTGCAAAGCCTTCAGCAGCACCTGCTGCTCCCAGGCCTCCTGTCTTGCTTCACAGCAGAATGGCCCATCAGAGGCGCTGTGCCTTTCTCTATTCTTGCAAGCCGTTTCCCCTTCCCCCACCTTACCATAGGCCCAGGCCCTCCCTCCCTGCGAGTCCTGCTGCCCAGCCATTTCTGGCCTGTCCTCTTGGTCTGCCAGGGCAGAGTTCTCCCTGGCACCTTCAGTGGGCCACCTCCACCTCTGCAGCCTTGGTGCTGACGGCCCTGCCTTTCCCCTGCTGTGCAGGCAGGAGGCTGTTGCAGGATAGCCCCGAGTACCTAGAGCTCCAAAAGGCCTGGGAAGCTGCCAACACCTTCTGGCTTTTGGAGCCCAAGGAGGCCAGTGAGATCAGCACGGTAAGGAGCGCCTCCCTGGTTGGCACTGGTGGCCGTGGTGTGACTTGAGCGAAGAGAGGGATGGCTAGCGGGTGGGGCTGAGGGGGCCTTGCGGTCACTGGGGAGAGGGCTCGCACTGTGTGCGGGCAGCGCCAGTGCACGGGGACCCGGACCCCAACCGTCCACCTCCTGCCCAGTGCCACCGGCCAGCCCTGCAGAGCCGCTGCTTCCTGCCCCTGCTCCTGACTCTCCGCGGGTGGCTGTGCCAGCAGTGCCCCGCGCATCTCTCGCCAGGATCACTCGCTGCTCAGCCAAGCACTGCTGCCACGGCACTCGGTGTGACGTATGTCTCTTGGCTGCCCTGCTTTGTCCCGCAGATGTTTGGGAAATACCTTCAGCCCTCTGAGAAGACAGACCTCATCCTCGCAGCCCTCAGCGGCATGAGAGCCTGCAGCACCTATGACACGCAGGCAGCCGCTCACATGCTGGATGCTCTTGTGGCGGACGATGCCTGCCTTTTGGAGCATGTAAGTAGCCTGCAGGTGGCGTGGCCGGGGCTCGAGGCCTCCGGGGGCTTGTTTTTGCCCTGACTCCAGGCCTGGCAGGCCCGCCACCCCCTCTGAGGCCAGCACAGAGCGGGGGCAAGGGCAGCCGGTCTTGGAGGGAGCTGGGCAAATTGCTGCCACTCTGACAGCAGCCCCACTCTGAGTCGTGTGCCCTCCAGGTGCCGAAGGTGGTGAGGGGCATGTGGAGCAACGTGCTGCTCATCACAGAGGTGTCTGCGCGGCGCAGCCTGGACAGGGCTCTTCTGCTGCTGACCTGTGCATGTCCAGAGGAGGTGGTCGTGAGCCTCTTGCAGTCTTCCCCCTCATGCGACAGGTAGGGGCCCGCTTGCCTTGAGAGCTCGGGGGCCAGCAGCCTGGAGAGCTCGTGCCCTGCGGGCTGCGGGGCAGGTGGAGATTTTCCGGCCTCTCGTGAGGGGCTGGGCCCTGCTGTTGTCCCCGTGTGCCAGCCCCGGTGCGTCAGGCCGGGCTGCAGCAGCGCAAGCTGAGCAAGTGTGCCGGCCTTCAGCCCCAGAGCCTGGTCGCCTGGCTGCCTGCGTGCCCCACAAGGGACTGGAGCTTGGCCATGGGCTGCGGGGTGGGGCAGAGCCCCCAGGGTGCTGCGGGCAAGGGGCAGTGGGCAGAGGCAGGGCTGGCGGCCAGCCCAGGCCCTCTGCGGCTGCCCAGGCCACAGTGCTGCGGCTGCAGCACCCGCTGAGCGAGAGCTGTGGGCCTGCAGCGCTGCCGCAGCCATGTGGAGGATGCTGCTGTCGAAGCGCGGAGCTGCCGAGAGGGTGCTGCAGGAGCTGCTCAGTGTCCTGCAGGATTGGCCGGTGGACGAGACATGCACGTTGGATGGGGACGACAGAGTCATCGTTTCCCTGGCCGTGAGTTTGTGGACGTAGCCTCGCTCTCCCCTAGAGCTGCCCTGGCCTTGCCCGTCCAGCAAGAAGCCCCAGGTCCATGGGGCACCAGGTCCATGGGGTCCATGTCCACGGCGCGACAGGTCCATGGCTGGCAGGGCTTGTTGTGGCCATGGCCCAAAGAGCTTCCGTGCCTTTGCTCTGGCCACACAGGCCGGGCAGGCACTCCTGCTTGTCCCAAGGCTCAGGGCAGTGTGTGAGGCTCACCGCCAAGCTCGGGCAGCGCAACAGGCACGTCTCAGCAGCGAGAGCTGTCTCTGGGCTTCTTCTGCAGGCAACGAGAGTGCTCCATGAGATGCTGCAGCAGCCCAGCTGCCAGCACGTGCTGGAGGTGTTCTTCCCCAAGCTCTTCCTGGCGCTGCTCTTCCAGATTTCCTTCTGCGCAGAGCTGACGCCGGAGGAGGCTGAGATGTGCTGGGGGGAACGGCAAGGGGAAGAGTCTGCTCCCGGCAGCCCCGTGAGGTGCTCCATGCCAGCCCTGCTGTGTGTGCTGTGGAGGTGGCGGCAGGGCCAGGGGTGCCAGGGTGACGCGGCCTTTGCTGTGCACGCAGGTTGGCAGTGCAGACCATGAAAGCACTGCTGTGCCGTGCCGGCTACGAGAGTCAGGTGCTGGCCATGGCGAGGAAGGGCGCCTGGGACACGCTCCTCAGCGCGGAGACCTGCCACAGGGGAGTGGGTTTGCTGGCCAGGTGAGAACCCCCTTGTCCCTGCTCTGCCCCAGCATTTCTCCCTTGCACACAGGCTGCCCCGCAGAGCCCCACGGGGCTGCAGCTTGAGGCCTTGTGACGGCGGGCTGGCCGAGTAGAGCAGCCAAGGGAGCTGCCGCTCCATGGCTGCGGGGCTCTGCGAGCCCTGGCTAGAGGGATGGGCTCACAATCACAGACGAGGTGTTTGCCTGGCTGCTCAGAAGTGACAGTGCCTTCTTGCCTCTGCCAGAGAGATGAGGAAGAGCCCAAGACAGCTGCGTCTCTTCCTCTTCCAATGGCTGACAGCGCTGCTGAAACGTGGCGCGGCCCACTGGGAGATGCCTGCCATGGCTTTCCTGGTGGAGGTGAGCCTGATGGCAGGCGGTGCCTCTCGGGGCTGGAGAGGAGCGGAGGAGCAGGCGAGGGCTGTGCGCGGTGCGGCCTGAGGCCCAGGGCAGGGAGTGGGGTGCCAGGGGCTGTCGGCGCTGACGGCTGCCTTTGGGCCGGGCCTGGTGGCCTCGCCCGGAGCTGTTGGTGGGATCGGGCGCTGCCTGAGGCCGGGAGTCCTGCCGACCTCACCGCTTTCTCTGTGCTGTGCTTCAGCTGCTGGCCTGCAGTGACCTTTGCACAGAGGAGGACGACTTGCTGATTCTCTTCTGGAGCTACCTGCGGAGTCACTGGCGGGTGATGCACGGGCTGGCGCTCAGAGGCCTTGTGCTGCTGTGCAAGAGACAGGAGATGGTGAGCAGGGGCCAGCCGGGTGACGGTGCGCAGGCAGCGAGGGGCTGGGCGGTGGGGTGCTGGGCAACAGGGTAGCTGGGACTTTGGTGGGCCTCAGGAGCTGTGGGAGCTGCTGCCCTGTTGGAGCCTGAGCACAGGGCCAGGCTGATGCCGCAGGCAGCTTCCGGGCCGCCAGGCTGCAGCCCCCACCACGCAGGGGCCGCCGCGGGCCGAGTGCCGCCTTGGGGTGTTGCACTGCGTCACAGCCTCTGTGCACAAGCCGGGGGTGTCGGCAGGGCCTTGGCAATGGGGCAGCGAGCCCTGCCAGGAAAGGCGCCTGCTAGGGCTGGGACAGCCCGTGGCCCGGGCAGCTTTGCAGGCAGCGTGGGTTACTAAACCCGCTGCCCGTTCAAGTGTGGCGGAGAAGAGGGCGAGGGGTGAGGTGCAGAGGAGCCGGTGCTGCCCTCTCCTGCCTCGCTCTGCCCCAGCCCTGCCCAGGCCCGTGGCTGTGCCGGTAAAGGCTGCCAGGCAGCAGGTTGCCGCAGTCATCGCCATGGCCGCGTCTGGAAAGGCAGGGGGGAAGCTGGTGTGTAAGAAGGTGAGCCTTTTTGCCAGGGCAGTGGGTTCTTTCTTCAGGCACCGAGGTTGTGTTTCCCCCAGGCCAGAAGAATGCAGTACCTGTGGCCCCTGCTGGTGGGGCACCTGCAGGACGTGGACAGAGACATCAGCGCAAAGGCCCTGCTGGTGCTCAGCAACGTGGTCCACGTCATGGAGAAGCAGGTGGTGGCCCACTTTGCTCCGCTGCTGGCCGAGAAGCTGCTGCCTCTCTTTGATGAGGTAAGGCTGGGGGGAGAGGCGGGGGCCCTGTTGGCGTGTCGGTGAGGCTGTGTGCGGGCTGCGGGCTGTGGTGTGTTGCCGTGTGTGTGTGTGTACCCGCGGCATGGGAATTTGTGCTGGCCAGCAGGGGCCCTGGGTGCTGCCAGGAACGTTTTTGCCCAGTGGCTTTTGGGGTCATTGCGCTGTGCTGCCCGTGGTGCGCTGGCCTGCAGGACTGTGTTGAAGCAGCCCCTTGTCTAGCCTCAGCTGCAGGGTATTGTGCTTGGCCCCTGCAGCCGTGCCCTGTGGCTGCCTCCTTCTGCCGGCCTCTAGAGCTGGCAGCACAGCTCGAGCGCCTGGGCGATGAAGAAAGGCTCTCCAGGAGGGCCAGGCAGGCCGAGCTGAGGGAAGCCTGAAGTCCTGCTGCTGCCCATGCCTGCAGATAGGCCCTCAGTAACGCCAACGTCCCCACAGCCCCAGGAGCCGCTGTGGAGGGCCATCCTGGAGCAGCTCTGTTGGGCCTTGGCCAGGGGTGATGCGGGGAGCGTGGCCAGGGCGAGAGGAGCCCTTCCAGGCGCAGGCTTCTCCGCCAGCTCCGCTCTCCCTGGCCGCAGCATGGTACAGAAGCACGCTGCATCGCCCGGCCTGGGCCGGGGGCCATTTTGCAGTGGGTGCAGACGAGGCCCACAGCTCACTGGTGCGGAGGGAGGGTCCGAAACCTTCATCTCGCCATCAGCCCCACTGACCCCTGTGCTGACTGTGGGCTTGGAGCAGGCAGTGCTGAGGTGCCCCCTTTCCCTTCCCGCCAGGAGCCGGCCTGCGTGCGAGAGCTCTCCATCCGCCTCTTCCAAGAGGTGATGGAGGCTGTGGTGGGCACCAAAACACAGGCCCTGAAGAAGCAAGTGCACAGGAGCCTGCTGCCTCTGCTCTTCCACTGGCATGACGAGATCCCCCGTGTGGCCCAGGTATGGATGTGTAACGGGACGGGTCGTTGGAGGAGGGCGATGCGGACGCCCTGTGAGTGGGCGTGAGCATGAGGAGCAAGGGCTGCTGGCAGTGGGAGCCTTTGAAGGTGGGTGGGCTGGAGGTGCCAGGTGCTGAGGCTGCAGAGCGCCCCCTTGCTGTTTGCACCAGGCGCAGCAGTGCCTTCGTCTTCCTGCCATGCCTCCACCTGCAGCACCATACACCTGCGGGGGTGGTTGCCCCACATGTCTGCCCGGGGCACGGAACATGCTGGCAGAGGCAGTTGCCAGCTGCTCCCTCTTGCCATTGTGGGCGAGGAAAGGCCCCGAGGAGGCCTTGCCAAGAGGAGGGGCACGGTGGGGGTTGTGCGCTGGGCTGCGGTGGCATCAGCAGGTCTGTGCTGCTGTGCAGGCCTCTCAGGAAGCCCTGCTTGGTGCTGCCAAGTTCCTGAGGTGGGAGCAGCTGAGGCAGCTGGCTGAGACAGCGCAGAGCTGGAGGATCGGCGAGTGCCTGGTAAGGATGGCCCCCAAAGCCCCCAGAGGCAGCCTGGGCAAGGCCTGTGCCCCTGCATGGCCAGGGTGTGTGGGGGGGGGGGGGGGAGTGGGGGGGGCAGGCAGCCGTGTGCCTCGCCACGGCTGGTGCCCAGAGGTGCCAGCCTGGGGCAGCACTCCGGCCGCCCTTGTCCAGCACACTGCCCCAACGGGCTCTTCTCTAGGTTGCTGTGCCCTCACTGAGCCCTGGGATGCTAAAGCGAGTGGTGGGTGGAGGGAGTGGCTGGCTGGGTGGGGAGGGTGTGCGCCCAGCCTGTGGCCTTGTGCTCTGCCCAGCTGGCGAGGGGCAGGAGAAGATCGGAAGAATACCTGCGCCAGAGCCTGCTGTACTTGGAGAGCCCCCAGGAGTGCTTGCGAGAGATGGCTGTGCGGTTCCTTGGTGAGCTCCAAGCCCTGCGGACCCTCTCTGCACTGGGGCAGCTTAGCGCTAGCCCTGGGGGAAGGGTGGTGTGGGGAGCAGGATTGGTGAGGGGGCTGTGCGTGTGCCTAGGGCTCGTCGGGCAGAGCATGAGGGGCCAGAGCAAGAAGAAGGTGGAGGACATCTGCGAGGGTGAGTGAGGGCAGCAGGGTGTGAGGCAGGGCTGGCGGGGAGGAAGACAGAGGCTGGGCAGTGAGCTGCAATGCCTGGCGCAGGCCAGGAGGGCTCTGCTCCCCGTGCGGCTCAGAGGCGGTGCGGGTAGAGTCGCGAGAAGATTTCAGGGGCCTTTGGGACATTCCTGGCCAGCAAGTCCCAGCTGATCCATGTGTCCCTTCTGCTGCCTCCTGTCTGTGGGAAGAGGTGGGTGGGACAGGCCATGTCGTCCCCAGGAAGGGCTGCCTGGGGTCTGTGCAGATATGGGGGCTTGATCTCTGCTCTGGCTCTTTCTCTCAGCGCTTCAAGGCTTGGAGGAGGACGTCAGCCCGTCCATCTGTTCCCTGGCCACGCAAACCATCCTGCTCCTGAGAGCTCCAGGGAAGACGTCTGCGTCTGGAGGCGGCCACGAAGGCCTGGGCTGGCAGCTGAGGAGAGCGTGGCAGAGGTGGCACTGGCCTCTGCGAGGTGGCTGCGTTTGCTGCTAGAGCTCGGCTGCCTCCTGATGCCGGGCTGCTCTCCCCCGAAGGACCACCGGCGTGTGGGGGCAAGTTGTGGGTGGGGGCGTTGCTGGCCTCTCTCCCTGCCCGCAGGACAGCTGCAGCCCTCAGGCCCAGCCCGTGCCAGGCTTGTGCCGCCAGCCCACCGTCTGCTGGGTTTTTCCAAAAGAAGCCGCCCAGTCTCTTCGCCACGTGCCAGTGTCTTGTCTTTGCGCAAACCAATCGGTGGAGAAGGAGGCTGAACCTAGAGGAGCTCCAGAGACCCCTTCCAACCACAACCGCAGCCGCTCTGTGCCCCTGTGAGATTTTGCCAGGGCAAAATCTCACACCTCTAGCACCGAACCCCAACCTCAGCCACACACTCCAGGCTGGTCGCAGGTGCCAAAGCCAGAGGCCTGTGGGGCACAGGGGACTTCTCTTTTCTGGGGGCCCTGCAATGCTTTGCTTTCCTCCTTCTAAGCATCCTTGGCCCTGCTGGCCCTGCTGGTCCCCTGCTCCCCCGCCCCGGGGGCAGCAAGCCAAGCATCAGGCGCCTGCTCACACCAGCAACAACGGGCCCTAGGTCGTCAAAGAACCTTGGCATGGGTGTGGTGGGGCTGGCGACAGCAGCAGGGTTGGACGAGACTGGAGATTTCCCCCAGGGCTGGCCCACCCTGGAGCTCAGAGAGAGCTGTACTCCCGCTGTGGGGACTGGGCTGACCTTTCCTGATACAAAGCTGGGGTGCCACAGCCCTCGTCCCTGAACGCTGCTCTCTCCCCCCAGCTGCCGGACCCATGCCAAAGCCATCTGTGGGCAGGGGAAGGGTGTCGTTTGCGAGCAGCCACCAGAAGAAGCTGTTCTCCTGGCCTGGCTCTGCCCTCTGCAAAGCCCCCCAGCAGGCAGCGCACTAGAGCAACCTGCCCTAGCTGGCCCTGCGGCTCCAGAGACCCCCTTCCAACCGCAACCACTCTGTCATCCTGTGAGGCGGCCAGAGCAAAATCTCACTCCCCCACCACCCAACACCAACCTCAGCCTTAGAGCTGCTTGTAGCAGTTGCCAAAGCCAGAGGCCTGGGGGGGCACAGGGCGCTCCTCCCTTTGGGCTGCCTGCAGTGGTTTTTAGTCCTCCTGAAGCATCCTTGGCCCAAGCACTTTGCGCTCCCCTGCTGCTCCCCTGGGGGCAGCAGGCCAAGCACCGAGGCCTGCGCTCACCAGCAGCTTCCACAAAGGCCAAGGCGGTGCCAAACCCCTTCCTCTGCTTCTCTGCTCTCTGGTGCCTGCCCTCCTGCGGGTGCACGTGGCACAGGTGCCCCCGGACTTTCTCATCAAGGCAGGGTTGGCCTCCAGCCAGCAGAGCACCTTGCAGCAGCTACCACAGCTGCACCCATCCCAGCAGCCTGTCCCCAGGGCAGCGGAGGGTGTTTGGCCCAGCTCCTGCAAGAGCCATGCCAGGGGCCTCAGGGGCCTGAGACCTGGCTGGCTGCATTTGGCCTCTTCTCCACCAACTCAAGCCTCGCTGCACTGCTCCAGCTTGTGCTAAGAACTCCTGCGGCAGTTCCTGGGTGTTCACCTCCCAGTGGATTTCAGCCCAGCTGCTCAGCAGGTCTCCGCTTCCCCCTCCAAGGCCCAGACCAAGGCCCGCCTCCTGGCGGCACAACAAGGCCTGGCAAGAGGCACATGACCCTTCGGGTCCTGCCAAGGCTTCCTGCTCCCTGGAGGTTGGACTGGACACTGGGATCGCGCTCCCCTCTCCCAGAGCAGCCTCCTCCCTAAGGACCCAGACAGCAGCGCTCGCAGCAGCCCCTTTCATCTCCCGGCACCCCCGGAGCCACGCTGCAGCTGGGATTGCGTGGGCAGGCAGAGAAAAGCCTCTCGCTCTCTTCCACACCTTGCGTTTCTTCTCTGCTCTCTCGTCCTTGTGCCCGTGCTCCTGCTTCTTTCAGCCTGCTGGCCGTTGCCCTGGGCAGAGCATGCTGCAGCTGCTGCCTCTGCAGCACCAGCCGCCTGCACCCATCGCACAGGGCCAACAACAACCGCCCCCCCCCCCCCCCCAACCACCACCACCCACCACCTCGCTCATGGGGGCCTAGCGCATGCTCCCGGCATCCCCGGGCCTCCAGCAAGCAGCAAGGGATCCCTTCCGGGACCTCCACTTAGGACACACAGGGCACAGCCACTCCTCCACCACCTGGGGGCTCAGACCTCCCTCACTTTTTGCCCGGTGCCTCGCAGCCTGTCCCTGGGCACCACTGGGCACAGTCTGCCTCCAGCCTCTTGACACCCTCCCGCCACAGATTCATCCCCATTGAGAAGACCTTCCTCTGCCTGGCTTTTGCAGTCACGAGGCCTGAAGAGCCCCCGTTGTGGAGGGGCTGGAGCCTCTAGTGTCTGTGCAGAGCTCTGGCCTCTGATGCCGTGGTGCTGGCATGGGCACGTCCTGCGGCGCCTGGCCACAGGCACTCACAGCCCTTGGTGTGCAAAGGGAAGCTCAGCGCTTCCTCAGTCCCTAGCTGGGTCGTCCTGCTGGGCTGCTGCACTCTTTCCCAGTCTACTGCCCAGGGCTCCAGACTGATTCGCTCTCATCTCTCAAGTCAGACACTGAGCTGCTCTCCTGAGTGCTGCGACTGAGGCTGCATCAGGACCAGCGCTCTCCGCTTAGCTAATGCACCAGCTTCCTGCAGCTGAACGCGGCGGACAAGAGCTACCCCTCTTCCTTGCAGACTTGCACTTGAGTAACAGAATCGCTCCGCAAAACACGCAGAACTTCTCAGAGGCAGCAGCCAGCGCTTAAACTCTGCTTTCTTTGCGACTTACAGGCCTTGCATTAATCTGTCTAGTTTCATCGGCAAGAAGCCAAGGGAATTGGGAAAGACATGTCCAAGTTTCTTTGCACCTAGAGCTCCTGCAAATACCCGGTCCTCTCAACGCCAGCACTGAACAGCTCGTGTTGTGCTTTAAGCCGGTATCAGTTCTTGCCAATTCCAGGAGCCGTGTGGATCCAGTTCTGTTTGCACCTCCGAGGGAAGTTTCTCTCAGGACCTTTCCTGATACAAAGCTGGGGTGCCACAGCCCTCGTCCCTGAACGCTGCTCTCTCCCCCCAGCTGCCGGACCCATGCCAAAGCCATCTGTGGGCAGGGGAAGGGTGTCGTTTGCGAGCAGCCACCAGAAGAAGCTGTTCTCCTGGCCTGGCTCTGCCCTCTGCAAAGCCCCCCAGCAGGCAGCAAAATTAATGCAACACGAACGCGAATGCAAACGTGACCACAAAGCGCTTGGCTGCCAGGGAAGCGGGCAGGCCGGTGGGGATGGCGAAGTTCAGTCCTTTGCAGAAAGAGCAGGAGCAGCCCACCGACGCGAGGTCCTCCTTGGTGCCCGCTACCAAGTAGCCCAAGGGAAGGGACCGAGGCTGCTCAGCCGCTGCTCTGTACCCGCTCACAGGCAGAAAGGCAGCAAGGCCTCAGGGTGCCTTTTGGGCTGTGCCAGATCCTTCCTTGTGCAGTCCTGGGGCCTCCACGTGGCTTTTGGTGCATCGTCGGGGCCTCCGTGTGGCTTTGCAGGCACCAGAGGGACCTCTGTGTGCTTTATGGTGGACCCCGGGGGACGTCTAGGTGCCCCTTGGTGACCCTGATCCCCCCACGGCAGGGAGACGGGGGCCAGCACAGCCCTGGGTGGCCGCTGTCCCTGGGGCCAGGGAGGCGGGTCCCTACCAGGGCAGCACGGGGAGGCCCTGGCGCGCAGCAGAAACCCACACAAGGCGACGGCGGGAGGCCGGCGAAGGGCGCCTGGACGTGACAGGCGCTGGGGAGAAAGGCAGCCCCAGGTGAGGCCCTGGACCCTTGTGGAGGGGCAGCAGGAGGGGCTGAGCCCGTGGCCTCAAGCTGCCCTGCCAGGGCTCGGCTCTGGGCGCCCACTGGCCCAGCCCCTGCTGCCAGCAGCGCGCCCCACGCCGCTTCGTGGGGACACCTCCTCCGGCCGCTGGGCACCGATGCTGCTGCCAGAGGCCAAGCCAGCCCCAGCCCGGCCCCCGGGCAGCTCGGGGTGGGGGGCAGCGCACCAAGAGCCTGGTGGTGGGCCCCAGGGGGCAAACAACCACCCACCCCGCACGCTAAGGTAGATGGGGGACCCCACCAGGACGCTTGTCGGGTGTCGCCGTTCGGGAGGGTGCGTGATGGCCCCAGGGAACCCAGGCCGCCAGTGCAGACGCCTGGGTTTGTCTGTGCCCCGCAGGGGTGGCTGGCGGGGGTGATGGAGCAGCCGCCAGGGTGCCCGGGGAGGAGAGGTGCCCTTCGGGGCTGGTGCCCTTCCCCGCGGTGCCGGGGTGTCCCCGCGGGGCGCTTGCTGGGCTGGCTGAGGACGGGGTCAGGAGCAGCGGTGGCGGGGACAAGAAGAGGAGGGGAGCGGCCCGGAGGGCCCCAGGCGCCACGGGGGCCGGGCGCCCCGAGGACAGAGAGAGGTGTGGCAGGGGGCGAGCCGGCCCGGCACCCCCGAGGGGACCCGGCCTGCCCCTGCCCAGGCCGGGGCCGGGGCCGGGGCCGGGGCCGGGGCCAGCCCGCCCCAGGGTGACAGTGGGGGCCCTTTGTGACCGCGCTCCTGTGACAGCCCGCGGCCTCGCCCGGCGCCGGAGGCCTCGGCCCCGCAGTGTCCGGCTGGCCGGTGACGGGAGCGGGCGGGAGCACGCGGGCTGGTCCAGGAGCCTCCCGAGCACACCCCGCACTCTCCCTGCCGCCCCCGGGCAGCCTCGCGCAGCCTCTGCCGCCTCGCCTGCCATGGCGCGGAGACCCCCCAGCCGCCCCAGGACGGCCTGGGAGGCCGAGGACGAGGAGGACGGGGCCCCGGCCGAGGGCCGTCGCCAGCTGGAGCCCCGGCAGGGCCACGCGCCCCCGGCGCTGCCGACGGGTGAGCACGCGGCCCCCGACGCTGGGCCGGCCGGGGCCGCCAGCCCGCCCTGCGCTGCCCGGCTCCCACCTGCCCGTCGCCAGCCCCTTCCCGCCGGGCGCGCTCGCACCTTTCCCCCGCGCTGGCTCCGGTGCTGCCCCCGGCCGCCGGGCGCCTGCCAGCCGCCCCGAGCCCGGCCGCATGGGGCCTCTGCGCCCCAGCGGCCCGCCCGGCTGGGCTCGCTGTGCCGGGCAGCGGCGGGCGCTGGGGCCGGGGCTCGGCGCTCTCCGCCCCGAGCCCGGCCGCCCTGCACCTCGCCCTGCTCTCTGTCTCCCTCAGTGCCCGGCCCGGCTCTGCCCAGCGAGGAGGCCCGAGCCCTGGAGCGCCTGCGCGCCTTCCTGTGGCACCGCGGACAGGTGAGGGGCGCCACGGCCTCTGGGCTGCGCCCGCCTCTCCCCGCGGCGGCCGGGGCTGCGCCCTGCTCGGCACCCGCAGGGCTGCTGGCCGCGGGCGGCTGCCCCCGGCGCCCCACACCTGGCTGCGGGCCCTGCGCCGCCCGGGCTGCTGGCCGGGCCTCTGCCCCTCTGACGCTCTCCGCTGCTCTCTGCTCCCGGCAGCAGGCCGAGGCCGAGAAGCTGAGGTTCCTGGCCTGCGTCTGCAGCCTCTGCACCGCGGCCAGCTCCAGCGCGGCGCTGCGGCAGGAGCTGTGCCCGTGCAGCCTGGACCTGGCAGAGTCCCTGGAGGTGAGGGGAGGGGGCCCTGCAGCAGGGCGGGAGCGGGGGGCGCGGGCCCACCGCTGAGGGCCGGAGGCGGGGGTCTGAGCGTGGCAGCTGGGGGGCCCCGGCTGGGGGCGCAGCCCTGGCCAGCGTGGGGCTGCAGGAGGCACTGCGGAGCCGGGCGAGCGGGGCCCTGGGCAGCCAGGGGGCCGCCCGGGGGGTCCGTGCTGGCAGGGGGCACCTGGGCTCTGCCAGCCCTGCAGCCTGATCGCTGGCCCCCGGCACCTCCCGAGGCCCCTTCTGCTTGTGCTCTCCAGGTGCTGCTGCAAGAGGAGCCCACCGACCACCTGGGCACCGCCGTGCGGCAGCAAGTCATGCTGGCCATCAGCGCCATGAGGTAGCTGCCCGAGCCGCTGGCCTGGCCAGGGCCTGCGTGGCCCCAGGTGGCCCCGATGGCCCCAGGGCTAGCGGGGAGCCATCCGCCGTCCTGCAGGCGTCTGCCAGTGCCGTCGGCTGGGCCTGCGCCGGGCCCGACTGTGGTGGAGACGGGAGGGCAGAGAGGGCCCTGGGGCTACCGTGCGTCTCCTGGGCTTTCCCCCAAAGGGTGAGGCAGGCCCTGGAGAGGGCCTGGGGCCCCAGCTGCCAGGAGGGTCCTCTGTCCCTGGGCTGCCTGCTGGGGGAAGACGTGGCTGCCCGTAGGGCTCCCCCACCTAGTGCGGCTATCACCCGGGAGTCTCCCTGCCCCAGGTCTGCGTCCACCTTCCCAGGGCGTCCAGGTACTGGTGCGGGCGCCAGGGACGGAAAGGCCCCTCTCTGTCCTTGCAGCAAAGTCGGGCTGGTTCCGGAGAGCAGAAGGAAGAGCCTGCTGCATGCCTGCTTCTGCAGCATCTTCTGCCTGCCTCCCAGCGAGGACCTGCAGAGCCTGGATGCTGCCCTCTACTCCAAGGTATGCGCTGGATGGCGGAGGGTGGCCCGGCAGGCTGTGGGGGCTGCTCCCTGGCTACCCCGCGCTGAGAGACAAGCGTAAGCTGCAAGCCAGGGCACGATCCCAGCTTGCCTTTCCCACCCCCATCCCTTCTTTGCCTTCTTTGCGCTGGGCAGGGCCACGGGCAGTGCCGCCAGGCTGGGCCCTCGGCAGCAGCTCCCCTGCCCTGGGGCCCCTCGCTGGGCTCCGCAGGACCATAGGTGTGCCCCTCAGGCAAGAGGAATTCAAGCCCCTCTCCGGCAGGTAAGGGGCACCAACGAAGAAGCAGCTCAACCCTGTGTCCGTCCCCCTTGCAGGCCCTGGACGCCATGGACAGCATGCTGCAGGTGCTGGCCCTCAGCTGCCCTGCCTCCGGCCTCCTAGAGATGCAGAACATCTTGCAGGTCTGGTATTTGCCAAGAGCGGGCTTCCCACCACCAGTGCCTCAGCCCAAAGGGAAGTTCCCCCCTCAGGTGGACCGCCCTCGCCCAGCAGCAGCTGCAGAGAGCAGGCTGCGGGGAGGGGACCGGCTCCGTCGCGGGAGCAGCGTTGCCCATGGCGCTGTTCTGTGAGCCCAGTGCCTCCTGGCTGCAGTCAGCATGCCTCCCTCCCGCCCCTTTCCTGCAGCGGCAGGGGAAAGCCCCGCCCTCTGCCCCTCGAGGCCAGCACTGCCGCGAGCCTTCCCGGCGCCAAGCAGGGCGAGCAGTTGCAGCCTCCTTCCTCGGCCCCCCCACAGCCGGCAGCTGGCCCTGCCCCCTCTCGGCCCCCCCATCCCTTGTGCTTTCCTCCCCGGGGCTGAGGAAGGCAGCGGCCCCCGGGACCTGCCCTTGCCAGCCCGCAAGCTTTGTTGGTGCGCCTTTGTTGCTGCTGGGCCAGAGGCGCGAGCGGCCAGCGGCAGGGAGGTGCTGGGGAGGCCCCGGAGGGCCAGGTTTGGAAAGGAGCAGGGGCTGCCGTAGGCATGGGCTCCAGCTCTCAGTGTGGCCACAGCAGGCCCGTCGGGGGGCTTTGCCCCACGCATGCCAGCGACTCTGGACGCAAGACCCCCACTCCCAGGCTTGCCTCGTGCTCCGAGGAGCCGAAGCACAAACGTGGCCAGGCATTAAGCAGAGCTGCCTCCCTTGGAGCAGACCAGCAGCTTCTCTCCTCCCAGGTCCTGCTGCCCTTCACCGAGTCCCAGCAAGCAGCTGTGCGTGAGAGGGCCATAGGCCGCATTGCCCGGCTGGCTGGTCTCCTGACGAGCTCTTCCTTGCTGCCGGTAAGGAGCCTGTGGTGCAGGCAGCCTCCAGCCACCCCATCAGCCCTTGTCAGTGGCCCCGAGTGGCCTGCAGCTCCGGGCTCCCTGCGCGGGAAGCCTGGGCAGAGGTTAAGACCCTCAGCAAGACCCTGCCCTGAAGCGGAGATCTTGGCCTGCCTCTTTGGGTGTCGCACTGCAGTCCCTGCTCTCTCAGGAGCCAGCTGTGCCTGCCCTGGGCGCATGCCATGGGCCCCCAGCAGGAGCCTGGCTCAGCAGGGGCCACCAAAGCTCTGGCTGAGGCGGGAGGCAGCCCTGCTTGGAGCGTGGGTTCAGGGCTTTGGTGCCCACTGGTGCCCCTGAGCCGTGGTGCCAGCGCCGCCTGCCTCCTGCAGGCCCGCTGCCGCTTGGAAGGAAGCAGGGCCAGCTCTGCCTGCCACAGACCCAAGTGTTTCCTGATCCTGGGGCAGCTGGTGGGGCAGCTCACCCTGTGCTGCGCCTACAAGGAGCAGGGGAGCAGTCACGGCGCAGCGGAGGCTCTTTGCCACCTCTACAGATTCATCCTGCAGGAAGAGAGTAAGAAGCTGCACTGGGCTGGCTCCTTCCACACACGGGGCCCCACACAGCAGCCACTCATCCAGCTCCCGCTGAGCAGTGGCCTGCAAAGCCTTCAGCAGCACCTGCTGCTCCCAGGCCTCCTGTCTTGCTTCACAGCAGAATGGCCCATCAGAGGCGCTGTGCCTTTCTCTATTCTTGCAAGCCGTTTCCCCTTCCCCCACCTTACCATAGGCCCAGGCCCTCCCTCCCTGCGAGTCCTGCTGCCCAGCCATTTCTGGCCTGTCCTCTTGGTCTGCCAGGGCAGAGTTCTCCCTGGCACCTTCAGTGGGCCACCTCCACCTCTGCAGCCTTGGTGCTGACGGCCCTGCTTTTCCCCTGCTGTGCAGGCAGGAGGCTGTTGCAGGATAGCCCCGAGTACCTAGAGCTCCAAAAGGCCTGGGAAGCTGCCAACACCTTCTGGCTTTTGGAGCCCAAGGAGGCCAGTGAGATCAGCACGGTAAGGAGCGCCTCCCTGGTTGGCACTGGTGGCCGTGGTGTGACTTGAGCGAAGAGAGGGATGGCTAGCGGGTGGGGCTGAGGGGGCCTTGCGGTCACTGGGGAGAGGGCTCGCACTGTGTGCGGGCAGCGCCAGTGCACGGGGACCCGGACCCCAACCGTCCACCTCCTGCCCAGTGCCACCGGCCAGCCCTGCAGAGCCGCTGCTTCCTGCCCCTGCTCCTGACTCTCCGCGGGTGGCTGTGCCAGCAGTGCCCCGCGCATCTCTCGCCAGGATCACTCGCTGCTCAGCCAAGCACTGCTGCCACGGCACTCGGTGTGACGTATGTCTCTTGGCTGCCCTGCTTTGTCCCGCAGATGTTTGGGAAATACCTTCAGCCCTCTGAGAAGACAGACCTCATCCTCGCAGCCCTCAGCGGCATGAGAGCCTGCAGCACCTATGACACGCAGGCAGCCGCTCACATGCTGGATGCTCTTGTGGCGGACGATGCCTGCCTTTTGGAGCATGTAAGTAGCCTGCAGGTGGCGTGGCCGGGGCTCGAGGCCTCCGGGGGCTTGTTTTTGCCCTGACTCCAGGCCTGGCAGGCCCGCCACCCCCTCTGAGGCCAGCACAGAGCGGGGGCAAGGGCAGCCGGTCTTGGAGGGAGCTGGGCAAATTGCTGCCACTCTGACAGCAGCCCCACTCTGAGTCGTGTGCCCTCCAGGTGCCGAAGGTGGTGAGGGGCATGTGGAGCAACGTGCTGCTCATCACAGAGGTGTCTGCGCGGCGCAGCCTGGACAGGGCTCTTCTGCTGCTGACCTGTGCATGTCCAGAGGAGGTGGTCGTGAGCCTCTTGCAGTCTTCCCCCTCATGCGACAGGTAGGGGCCCGCTTGCCTTGAGAGCTCGGGGGCCAGCAGCCTGGAGAGCTCGTGCCCTGCGGGCTGCGGGGCAGGTGGAGATTTTCCGGCCTCTCGTGAGGGGCTGGGCCCTGCTGTTGTCCCCGTGTGCCAGCCCCGGTGCGTCAGGCCGGGCTGCAGCAGCGCAAGCTGAGCAAGTGTGCCGGCCTTCAGCCCCAGAGCCTGGTCGCCTGGCTGCCTGCGTGCCCCACAAGGGACTGGAGCTTGGCCATGGGCTGCGGGGTGGGGCAGAGCCCCCAGGGTGCTGCGGGCAAGGGGCAGTGGGCAGAGGCAGGGCTGGCGGCCAGCCCAGGCCCTCTGCGGCTGCCCAGGCCACAGTGCTGCGGCTGCAGCACCCGCTGAGCGAGAGCTGTGGGCCTGCAGCGCTGCCGCAGCCATGTGGAGGATGCTGCTGTCGAAGCGCGGAGCTGCCGAGAGGGTGCTGCAGGAGCTGCTCAGTGTCCTGCAGGATTGGCCGGTGGACGAGACATGCACGTTGGATGGGGACGACAGAGTCATCGTTTCCCTGGCCGTGAGTTTGTGGACGTAGCCTCGCTCTCCCCTAGAGCTGCCCTGGCCTTGCCCGTCCAGCAAGAAGCCCCAGGTCCATGGGGCACCAGGTCCATGGGGTCCATGTCCACGGCGCGACAGGTCCATGGCTGGCAGGGCTTGTTGTGGCCATGGCCCAAAGAGCTTCCGTGCCTTTGCTCTGGCCACACAGGCCGGGCAGGCACTCCTGCTTGTCCCAAGGCTCAGGGCAGTGTGTGAGGCTCACCGCCAAGCTCGGGCAGCGCAACAGGCACGTCTCAGCAGCGAGAGCTGTCTCTGGGCTTCTTCTGCAGGCAACGAGAGTGCTCCATGAGATGCTGCAGCAGCCCAGCTGCCAGCACGTGCTGGAGGTGTTCTTCCCCAAGCTCTTCCTGGCGCTGCTCTTCCAGATTTCCTTCTGCGCAGAGCTGACGCCGGAGGAGGCTGAGATGTGCTGGGGGGAACGGCAAGGGGAAGAGTCTGCTCCCGGCAGCCCCGTGAGGTGCTCCATGCCAGCCCTGCTGTGTGTGCTGTGGAGGTGGCGGCAGGGCCAGGGGTGCCAGGGTGACGCGGCCTTTGCTGTGCACGCAGGTTGGCAGTGCAGACCATGAAAGCACTGCTGTGCCGTGCCGGCTACGAGAGTCAGGTGCTGGCCATGGCGAGGAAGGGCGCCTGGGACACGCTCCTCAGCGCGGAGACCTGCCACAGGGGAGTGGGTTTGCTGGCCAGGTGAGAACCCCCTTGTCCCTGCTCTGCCCCAGCATTTCTCCCTTGCACACAGGCTGCCCCGCAGAGCCCCACGGGGCTGCAGCTTGAGGCCTTGTGACGGCGGGCTGGCCGAGTAGAGCAGCCAAGGGAGCTGCCGCTCCATGGCTGCGGGGCTCTGCGAGCCCTGGCTAGAGGGATGGGCTCACAATCACAGACGAGGTGTTTGCCTGGCTGCTCAGAAGTGACAGTGCCTTCTTGCCTCTGCCAGAGAGATGAGGAAGAGCCCAAGACAGCTGCGTCTCTTCCTCTTCCAATGGCTGACAGCGCTGCTGAAACGTGGCGCGGCCCACTGGGAGATGCCTGCCACGGCTTTCCTGGTGGAGGTGAGCCTGATGGCAGGCGGTGCCTCTCGGGGCTGGAGAGGAGCGGAGGAGCAGGCGAGGGCTGTGCGCGGTGCGGCCTGAGGCCCAGGGCAGGGAGTGGGGTGCCAGGGGCTGTCGGCGCTGACGGCTGCCTTTGGGCCGGGCCTGGTGCCCTCGCCCGGAGCTGTTGGTGGGATCGGGCGCTGCCTGAGGCCGGGAGTCCTGCCGACCTCACCGCTTTCTCTGTGCTGTGCTTCAGCTGCTGGCCTGCAGTGACCTTTGCACAGAGGAGGACGACTTGCTGATTCTCTTCTGGAGCTACCTGCGGAGTCACTGGCGGGTGATGCACGGGCTGGCGCTCAGAGGCCTTGTGCTGCTGTGCAAGAGACAGGAGATGGTGAGCAGGGGCCAGCCGGGTGACGGTGCGCAGGCAGCGAGGGGCTGGGCGGTGGGGTGCTGGGCAACAGGGTAGCTGGGACTTTGGTGGGCCTCAGGAGCTGTGGGAGCTGCTGCCCTGTTGGAGCCTGAGCACAGGGCCAGGCTGATGCCGCAGGCAGCTTCCGGGCCGCCAGGCTGCAGCCCCCACCACGCAGGGGCCGCCGCGGGCCGAGTGCCGCCTTGGGGTGTTGCACTGCGTCACAGCCTCTGTGCACAAGCCGGGGGTGTCGGCAGGGCCTTGGCAATGGGGCAGCGAGCCCTGCCAGGAAAGGCGCCTGCTAGGGCTGGGACAGCCCGTGGCCCGGGCAGCTTTGCAGGCAGCGTGGGTTACTAAACCCGCTGCCCGTTCAAGTGTGGCGGAGAAGAGGGCGAGGGGTGAGGTGCAGAGGAGCCGGTGCTGCCCTCTCCTGCCTCGCTCTGCCCCAGCCCTGCCCAGGCCCGTGGCTGTGCCGGTAAAGGCTGCCAGGCAGCAGGTTGCCGCAGTCATCGCCATGGCCGCGTCTGGAAAGGCAGGGGGGAAGCTGGTGTGTAAGAAGGTGAGCCTTTTTGCCAGGGCAGTGGGTTCTTTCTTCAGGCACCGAGGTTGTGTTTCCCCCAGGCCAGAAGAATGCAGTACCTGTGGCCCCTGCTGGTGGGGCACCTGCAGGACGTGGACAGAGACATCAGCGCAAAGGCCCTGCTGGTGCTCAGCAACGTGGTCCACGTCATGGAGAAGCAGGTGGTGGCCCACTTTGCTCCGCTGCTGGCCGAGAAGCTGCTGCCTCTCTTTGATGAGGTAAGGCTGGGGGGAGAGGCGGGGGCCCTGTTGGCGTGTCGGTGAGGCTGTGTGCGGGCTGCGGGCTGTGGTGTGTTGCCGTGTGTGTGTGTGTACCCGCGGCATGGGAATTTGTGCTGGCCAGCAGGGGCCCTGGGTGCTGCCAGGAACGTTTTTGCCCAGTGGCTTTTGGGGTCATTGCGCTGTGCTGCCCGTGGTGCGCTGGCCTGCAGGACTGTGTTGAAGCAGCCCCTTGTCTAGCCTCAGCTGCAGGGTATTGTGCTTGGCCCCTGCAGCCGTGCCCTGTGGCTGCCTCCTTCTGCCGGCCTCTAGAGCTGGCAGCACAGCTCGAGCGCCTGGGCGATGAAGAAAGGCTCTCCAGGAGGGCCAGGCAGGCCGAGCTGAGGGAAGCCTGAAGTCCTGCTGCTGCCCATGCCTGCAGATAGGCCCTCAGTAACGCCAACGTCCCCACAGCCCCAGGAGCCGCTGTGGAGGGCCATCCTGGAGCAGCTCTGTTGGGCCTTGGCCAGGGGTGATGCGGGGAGCGTGGCCAGGGCGAGAGGAGCCCTTCCAGGCGCAGGCTTCTCCGCCAGCTCCGCTCTCCCTGGCCGCAGCATGGTACAGAAGCACGCTGCATCGCCCTGCCTGGGCCGGGGGCCATTTTGCAGTGGGTGCAGACGAGGCCCACAGCTCACTGGTGCGGAGGGAGGGTCCGAAACCTTCATCTCGCCATCAGCCCCACTGACCCCTGTGCTGACTGTGGGCTTGGAGCAGGCAGTGCTGAGGTGCCCCCTTTCCCTTCCCGCCAGGAGCCGGCCTGCGTGCGAGAGCTCTCCATCCGCCTCTTCCAAGAGGTGATGGAGGCTGTGGTGGGCACCAAAACACAGGCCCTGAAGAAGCAAGTGCACAGGAGCCTGCTGCCTCTGCTCTTCCACTGGCATGACGAGATCCCCCGTGTGGCCCAGGTATGGATGTGTAACGGGACGGGTCGTTGGAGGAGGGCGATGCGGACGCCCTGTGAGTGGGCGTGAGCATGAGGAGCAAGGGCTGCTGGCAGTGGGAGCCTTTGAAGGTGGGTGGGCTGGAGGTGCCAGGTGCTGAGGCTGCAGAGCGCCCCCTTGCTGTTTGCACCAGGCGCAGCAGTGCCTTCGTCTTCCTGCCATGCCTCCACCTGCAGCACCATACACCTGCGGGGGTGGTTGCCCCACATGTCTGCCCGGGGCACGGAACATGCTGGCAGAGGCAGTTGCCAGCTGCTCCCTCTTGCCATTGTGGGCGAGGAAAGGCCCCGAGGAGGCCTTGCCAAGAGGAGGGGCACGGTGGGGGTTGTGCGCTGGGCTGCGGTGGCATCAGCAGGTCTGTGCTGCTGTGCAGGCCTCTCAGGAAGCCCTGCTTGGTGCTGCCAAGTTCCTGAGGTGGGAGCAGCTGAGGCAGCTGGCTGAGACAGCGCAGAGCTGGAGGATCGGCGAGTGCCTGGTAAGGATGGCCCCCAAAGCCCCCAGAGGCAGCCTGGGCAAGGCCTGTGCCCCTGCATGGCCAGGGTGTGTGTGTGTGGGGGGTAGGTGGGGGGGCACAGGCAGCCGTGTGCCTCGCCACGGCTGGTGCCCAGAGGTGCCAGCCTGGGGCAGCACTCCGGCCGCCCTTGTCCAGCACACTGCCCCAACGGGCTCTTCTCTAGGTTGCTGTGCCCTCACTGAGCCCTGGGATGCTAAAGCGAGTGGTGGGTGGAGGGAGTGGCTGGCTGGGTGGGGAGGGTGTGCGCCCAGCCTGTGGCCTTGTGCTCTGCCCAGCTGGCGAGGGGCAGGAGAAGATCGGAAGAATACCTGCGCCAGAGCCTGCTGTACTTGGAGAGCCCCCAGGAGTGCTTGCGAGAGATGGCTGTGCGGTTCCTTGGTGAGCTCCAAGCCCTGCGGACCCTCTCTGCACTGGGGCAGCTTAGCGCTAGCCCTGGGGGAAGGGTGGTGTGGGGAGCAGGATTGGTGAGGGGGCTGTGCGTGTGCCTAGGGCTCGTCGGGCAGAGCATGAGGGGCCAGAGCAAGAAGAAGGTGGAGGACATCTGCGAGGGTGAGTGAGGGCAGCAGGGTGTGAGGCAGGGCTGGCGGGGAGGAAGACAGAGGCTGGGCAGTGAGCTGCAATGCCTGGCGCAGGCCAGGAGGGCTCTGCTCCCCGTGCGGCTCAGAGGCGGTGCGGGTAGAGTCGCGAGAAGATTTCAGGGGCCTTTGGGACATTCCTGGCCAGCAAGTCCCAGCTGATCCATGTGTCCCTTCTGCTGCCTCCTGTCTGTGGGAAGAGGTGGGTGGGACAGGCCATGTCGTCCCCAGGAAGGGCTGCCTGGGGTCTGTGCAGATATGGGGGCTTGATCTCTGCTCTGGCTCTTTCTCTCAGCGCTTCAAGGCTTGGAGGAGGACGTCAGCCCGTCCATCTGTTCCCTGGCCACGCAAACCATCCTGCTCCTGAGAGCTCCAGGGAAGACGTCTGCGTCTGGAGGCGGCCACGAAGGCCTGGGCTGGCAGCTGAGGAGAGCGTGGCAGAGGTGGCACTGGCCTCTGCGAGGTGGCTGCGTTTGCTGCTAGAGCTCGGCTGCCTCCTGATGCCGGGCTGCTCTCCCCCGAAGGACCACCGGCGTGTGGGGGCAAGTTGTGGGTGGGGGCGTTGCTGGCCTCTCTCCCTGCCCGCAGGACAGCTGCAGCCCTCAGGCCCAGCCCGTGCCAGGCTTGTGCCGCCAGCCCACCGTCTGCTGGGTTTTTCCAAAAGAAGCCGCCCAGTCTCTTCGCCACGTGCCAGTGTCTTGTCTTTGCGCAAACCAATCGGTGGAGAAGGAGGCTGAACCTAGAGGAGCTCCAGAGACCCCTTCCAACCACAACCGCAGCCGCTCTGTGCCCCTGTGAGATTTTGCCAGGGCAAAATCTCACACCTCTAGCACCGAACCCCAACCTCAGCCACACACTCCAGGCTGGTCGCAGGTGCCAAAGCCAGAGGCCTGTGGGGCACAGGGGACTTCTCTTTTCTGGGGGCCCTGCAATGCTTTGCTTTCCTCCTTCTAAGCATCCTTGGCCCTGCTGGCCCTGCTGGTCCCCTGCTCCCCCGCCCCGGGGGCAGCAAGCCAAGCATCAGGCGCCTGCTCACACCAGCAACAACGGGCCCTAGGTCGTCAAAGAACCTTGGCATGGGTGTGGTGGGGCTGGCGACAGCAGCAGGGTTGGACGAGACTGGAGATTTCCCCCAGGGCTGGCCCACCCTGGAGCTCAGAGAGAGCTGTACTCCCGCTGTGGGGACTGGGCTGACCTTTCCTGATACAAAGCTGGGGTGCCACAGCCCTCGTCCCTGAACGCTGCTCTCTCCCCCCAGCTGCCGGACCCATGCCAAAGCCATCTGTGGGCAGGGGAAGGGTGTCGTTTGCGAGCAGCCACCAGAAGAAGCTGTTCTCCTGGCCTGGCTCTGCCCTCTGCAAAGCCCCCCAGCAGGCAGCGCACTAGAGCAACCTGCCCTAGCTGGCCCTGCGGCTCCAGAGACCCCCTTCCAACCGCAACCACTCTGTCATCCTGTGAGGCGGCCAGAGCAAAATCTCACTCCCCCACCACCCAACACCAACCTCAGCCTTAGAGCTGCTTGTAGCAGTTGCCAAAGCCAGAGGCCTGGGGGGGCACAGGGCGCTCCTCCCTTTGGGCTGCCTGCAGTGGTTTTTAGTCCTCCTGAAGCATCCTTGGCCCAAGCACTTTGCGCTCCCCTGCTGCTCCCCTGGGGGCAGCAGGCCAAGCACCGAGGCCTGCGCTCACCAGCAGCTTCCACAAAGGCCAAGGCGGTGCCAAACCCCTTCCTCTGCTTCTCTGCTCTCTGGTGCCTGCCCTCCTGCGGGTGCACGTGGCACAGGTGCCCCCGGACTTTCTCATCAAGGCAGGGTTGGCCTCCAGCCAGCAGAGCACCTTGCAGCAGCTACCACAGCTGCACCCATCCCAGCAGCCTGTCCCCAGGGCAGCGGAGGGTGTTTGGCCCAGCTCCTGCAAGAGCCATGCCAGGGGCCTCAGGGGCCTGAGACCTGGCTGGCTGCATTTGGCCTCTTCTCCACCAACTCAAGCCTCGCTGCACTGCTCCAGCTTGTGCTAAGAACTCCTGCGGCAGTTCCTGGGTGTTCACCTCCCAGTGGATTTCAGCCCAGCTGCTCAGCAGGTCTCCGCTTCCCCCTCCAAGGCCCAGACCAAGGCCCGCCTCCTGGCGGCACAACAAGGCCTGGCAAGAGGCACATGACCCTTCGGGTCCTGCCAAGGCTTCCTGCTCCCTGGAGGTTGGACTGGACACTGGGATCGCGCTCCCCTCTCCCAGAGCAGCCTCCTCCCTAAGGACCCAGACAGCAGCGCTCGCAGCAGCCCCTTTCATCTCCCGGCACCCCCGGAGCCACGCTGCAGCTGGGATTGCGTGGGCAGGCAGAGAAAAGCCTCTCGCTCTCTTCCACACCTTGCGTTTCTTCTCTGCTCTCTCGTCCTTGTGCCCGTGCTCCTGCTTCTTTCAGCCTGCTGGCCGTTGCCCTGGGCAGAGCATGCTGCAGCTGCTGCCTCTGCAGCACCAGCCGCCTGCACCCATCGCACAGGGCCAACAACAACCGCCCCCCCCCTCCCCCCCAACCACCACCACCCACCACCTCGCTCATGGGGGCCTAGCGCATGCTCCCGGCATCCCCGGGCCTCCAGCAAGCAGCAAGGGATCCCTTCCGGGACCTCCACTTAGGACACACAGGGCACAGCCACTCCTCCACCACCTGGGGGCTCAGACCTCCCTCACTTTTTGCCCGGTGCCTCGCAGCCTGTCCCTGGGCACCACTGGGCACAGTCTGCCTCCAGCCTCTTGACACCCTCCCGCCACAGATTCATCCCCATTGAGAAGACCTTCCTCTGCCTGGCTTTTGCAGTCACGAGGCCTGAAGAGCCCCCGTTGTGGAGGGGCTGGAGCCTCTAGTGTCTGTGCAGAGCTCTGGCCTCTGATGCCGTGGTGCTGGCATGGGCACGTCCTGCGGCGCCTGGCCACAGGCACTCACAGCCCTTGGTGTGCAAAGGGAAGCTCAGCGCTTCCTCAGTCCCTAGCTGGGTCGTCCTGCTGGGCTGCTGCACTCTTTCCCAGTCTACTGCCCAGGGCTCCAGACTGATTCGCTCTCATCTCTCAAGTCAGACACTGAGCTGCTCTCCTGAGTGCTGCGACTGAGGCTGCATCAGGACCAGCGCTCTCCGCTTAGCTAATGCACCAGCTTCCTGCAGCTGAACGCGGCGGACAAGAGCTACCCCTCTTCCTTGCAGACTTGCACTTGAGTAACAGAATCGCTCCGCAAAACACGCAGAACTTCTCAGAGGCAGCAGCCAGCGCTTAAACTCTGCTTTCTTTGCGACTTACAGGCCTTGCATTAATCTGTCTAGTTTCATCGGCAAGAAGCCAAGGGAATTGGGAAAGACATGTCCAAGTTTCTTTGCACCTAGAGCTCCTGCAAATACCCGGTCCTCTCAACGCCAGCACTGAACAGCTCGTGTTGTGCTTTAAGCCGGTATCAGTTCTTGCCAATTCCAGGAGCCGTGTGGATCCAGTTCTGTTTGCACCTCCGAGGGAAGTTTCTCTCAGGACCTTTCCTGATACAAAGCTGGGGTGCCACAGCCCTCGTCCCTGAACGCTGCTCTCTCCCCCCAGCTGCCGGACCCATGCCAAAGCCATCTGTGGGCAGGGGAAGGGTGTCGTTTGCGAGCAGCCACCAGAAGAAGCTGTTCTCCTGGCCTGGCTCTGCCCTCTGCAAAGCCCCCCAGCAGGCAGCAAAATTAATGCAACACGAACGCGAATGCAAACGTGACCACAAAGCGCTTGGCTGCCAGGGAAGCGGGCAGGCCGGTGGGGATGGCGAAGTTCAGTCCTTTGCAGAAAGAGCAGGAGCAGCCCACCGACGCGAGGTCCTCCTTGGTGCCCGCTACCAAGTAGCCCAAGGGAAGGGACCGAGGCTGCTCAGCCGCTGCTCTGTACCCGCTCACAGGCAGAAAGGCAGCAAGGCCTCAGGGTGCCTTTTGGGCTGTGCCAGATCCTTCCTTGTGCAGTCCTGGGGCCTCCACGTGGCTTTTGGTGCATCGTCGGGGCCTCCGTGTGGCTTTGCAGGCACCAGAGGGACCTCTGTGTGCTTTATGGTGGACCCCGGGGGACGTCTAGGTGCCCCTTGGTGACCCTGATCCCCCCACGGCAGGGAGACGGGGGCCAGCACAGCCCTGGGTGGCCGCTGTCCCTGGGGCCAGGGAGGCGGGTCCCTACCAGGGCAGCACGGGGAGGCCCTGGCGCGCAGCAGAAACCCACACAAGGCGACGGCGGGAGGCCGGCGAAGGGCGCCTGGACGTGACAGGCGCTGGGGAGAAAGGCAGCCCCAGGTGAGGCCCTGGACCCTTGTGGAGGGGCAGCAGGAGGGGCTGAGCCCGTGGCCTCAAGCTGCCCTGCCAGGGCTCGGCTCTGGGCGCCCACTGGCCCAGCCCCTGCTGCCAGCAGCGCGCCCCACGCCGCTTCGTGGGGACACCTCCTCCGGCCGCTGGGCACCGATGCTGCTGCCAGAGGCCAAGCCAGCCCCAGCCCGGCCCCCGGGCAGCTCGGGGTGGGGGGCAGCGCACCAAGAGCCTGGTGGTGGGCCCCAGGGGGCAAACAACCACCCACCCCGCACGCTAAGGTAGATGGGGGACCCCACCAGGACGCTTGTCGGGTGTCGCCGTTCGGGAGGGTGCGTGATGGCCCCAGGGAACCCAGGCCGCCAGTGCAGACGCCTGGGTTTGTCTGTGCCCCGCAGGGGTGGCTGGCGGGGGTGATGGAGCAGCCGCCAGGGTGCCCGGGGAGGAGAGGTGCCCTTCGGGGCTGGTGCCCTTCCCCGCGGTGCCGGGGTGTCCCCGCGGGGCGCTTGCTGGGCTGGCTGAGGACGGGGTCGGGAGCAGCGGTGGCGGGGACAAGAAGAGGAGGGGAGCGGCCCGGAGGGCCCCAGGCGCCACGGGGGCCGGGCGCCCCGAGGACAGAGAGAGGTGTGGCAGGGGGCGAGCCGGCCCGGCACCCCCGAGGGGACCCGGCCTGCCCCTGCCCAGGCCGGGGCCGGGGTCGGGGCCGGGGCCAGCCCGCCCCAGGGTGACAGTGGGGGCCCTTTGTGACCGCGCTCCTGTGACAGCCCGCGGCCTCGCCCGGCGCCGGAGGCCTCGGCCCCGCAGTGTCCGGCTGGCCGGTGACGGGAGCGGGCGGGAGCACGCGGGCTGGTCCAGGAGCCTCCCGAGCACACCCCGCACTCTCCCTGCCGCCCCCGGGCAGCCTCGCGCAGCCTCTGCCGCCTCGCCTGCCATGGCGCGGAGACCCCCCAGCCGCCCCAGGACGGCCTGGGAGGCCGAGGACGAGGAGGACGGGGCCCCGGCCGAGGGCCGTCGCCAGCTGGAGCCCCGGCAGGGCCACGCGCCCCCGGCGCTGCCGACGGGTGAGCACGCGGCCCCCGACGCTGGGCCGGCCGGGGCCGCCAGCCCGCCCTGCGCTGCCCGGCTCCCACCTGCCCGTCGCCAGCCCCTTCCCGCCGGGCGCGCTCGCACCTTTCCCCCGCGCTGGCTCCGGTGCTGCCCCCGGCCGCCGGGCGCCTGCCGGCCGCCCCGAGCCCGGCCGCATGGGGCCTCTGCGCCCCAGCGGCCCGCCCGGCTGGGCTCGCTGTGCCGGGCAGCGGCGGGCGCTGGGGCCGGGGCTCGGCGCTCTCCGCCCCGAGCCCGGCCGCCCTGCACCTCGCCCTGCTCTCTGTCTCCCTCAGTGCCCGGCCCGGCTCTGCCCAGCGAGGAGGCCCGAGCCCTGGAGCGCCTGCGCGCCTTCCTGTGGCACCGCGGACAGGTGAGGGGCGCCACGGCCTCTGGGCTGCGCCCGCCTCTCCCCGCGGCGGCCGGGGCTGCGCCCTGCTCGGCACCCGCAGGGCTGCTGGCCGCGGGCGGCTGCCCCCGGCGCCCCACACCTGGCTGCGGGCCCTGCGCCGCCCGGGCTGCTGGCCGGGCCTCTGCCCCTCTGACGCTCTCCGCTGCTCTCTGCTCCCGGCAGCAGGCCGAGGCCGAGAAGCTGAGGTTCCTGGCCTGCGTCTGCAGCCTCTGCACCGCGGCCAGCTCCAGCGCGGCGCTGCGGCAGGAGCTGTGCCCGTGCAGCCTGGACCTGGCAGAGTCCCTGGAGGTGAGGGGAGGGGGCCCTGCAGCAGGGCGGGAGCGGGGGGCGCGGGCCCACCGCTGAGGGCCGGAGGCGGGGGTCTGAGCGTGGCAGCTGGGGGGCCCCGGCTGGGGGCGCAGCCCTGGCCAGCGTGGGGCTGCAGGAGGCACTGCGGAGCCGGGCGAGCGGGGCCCTGGGCAGCCAGGGGGCCGCCCGGGGGGTCCGTGCTGGCAGGGGGCACCTGGGCTCTGCCAGCCCTGCAGCCTGATCGCTGGCCCCCGGCACCTCCCGAGGCCCCTTCTGCTTGTGCTCTCCAGGTGCTGCTGCAAGAGGAGCCCACCGACCACCTGGGCACCGCCGTGCGGCAGCAAGTCATGCTGGCCATCAGCGCCATGAGGTAGCTGCCCGAGCCGCTGGCCTGGCCAGGGCCTGCGTGGCCCCAGGTGGCCCCGATGGCCCCAGGGCTAGCGGGGAGCCATCCGCCGTCCTGCAGGCGTCTGCCAGTGCCGTCGGCTGGGCCTGCGCCGGGCCCGACTGTGGTGGAGACGGGAGGGCAGAGAGGGCCCTGGGGCTACCGTGCGTCTCCTGGGCTTTCCCCCAAAGGGTGAGGCAGGCCCTGGAGAGGGCCTGGGGCCCCAGCTGCCAGGAGGGTCCTCTGTCCCTGGGCTGCCTGCTGGGGGAAGACGTGGCTGCCCGTAGGGCTCCCCCACCTAGTGCGGCTATCACCCGGGAGTCTCCCTGCCCCAGGTCTGCGTCCACCTTCCCAGGGCGTCCAGGTACTGGTGCGGGCGCCAGGGACGGAAAGGCCCCTCTCTGTCCTTGCAGCAAAGTCGGGCTGGTTCCGGAGAGCAGAAGGAAGAGCCTGCTGCATGCCTGCTTCTGCAGCATCTTCTGCCTGCCTCCCAGCGAGGACCTGCAGAGCCTGGATGCTGCCCTCTACTCCAAGGTATGCGCTGGATGGCGGAGGGTGGCCCGGCAGGCTGTGGGGGCTGCTCCCTGGCTACCCCGCGCTGAGAGACAAGCGTAAGCTGCAAGCCAGGGCACGATCCCAGCTTGCCTTTCCCACCCCCATCCCTTCTTTGCCTTCTTTGCGCTGGGCAGGGCCACGGGCAGTGCCGCCAGGCTGGGCCCTCGGCAGCAGCTCCCCTGCCCTGGGGCCCCTCGCTGGGCTCCGCAGGACCATAGGTGTGCCCCTCAGGCAAGAGGAATTCAAGCCCCTCTCCGGCAGGTAAGGGGCACCAACGAAGAAGCAGCTCAACCCTGTGTCCGTCCCCCTTGCAGGCCCTGGACGCCATGGACAGCATGCTGCAGGTGCTGGCCCTCAGCTGCCCTGCCTCCGGCCTCCTAGAGATGCAGAACATCTTGCAGGTCTGGTATTTGCCAAGAGCGGGCTTCCCACCACCAGTGCCTCAGCCCAAAGGGAAGTTCCCCCCTCAGGTGGACCGCCCTCGCCCAGCAGCAGCTGCAGAGAGCAGGCTGCGGGGAGGGGACCGGCTCCGTCGCGGGAGCAGCGTTGCCCATGGCGCTGTTCTGTGAGCCCAGTGCCTCCTGGCTGCAGTCAGCATGCCTCCCTCCCGCCCCTTTCCTGCAGCGGCAGGGGAAAGCCCCGCCCTCTGCCCCTCGAGGCCAGCACTGCCGCGAGCCTTCCCGGCGCCAAGCAGGGCGAGCAGTTGCAGCCTCCTTCCTCGGCCCCCCCACAGCCGGCAGCTGGCCCTGCCCCCTCTCGGCCCCCCCATCCCTTGTGCTTTCCTCCCCGGGGCTGAGGAAGGCAGCGGCCCCCGGGACCTGCCCTTGCCAGCCCGCAAGCTTTGTTGGTGCGCCTTTGTTGCTGCTGGGCCAGAGGCGCGAGCGGCCAGCGGCAGGGAGGTGCTGGGGAGGCCCCGGAGGGCCAGGTTTGGAAAGGAGCAGGGGCTGCCGTAGGCATGGGCTCCAGCTCTCAGTGTGGCCACAGCAGGCCCGTCGGGGGGCTTTGCCCCACGCATGCCAGCGACTCTGGACGCAAGACCCCCACTCCCAGGCTTGCCTCGTGCTCCGAGGAGCCGAAGCACAAACGTGGCCAGGCATTAAGCAGAGCTGCCTCCCTTGGAGCAGACCAGCAGCTTCTCTCCTCCCAGGTCCTGCTGCCCTTCACCGAGTCCCAGCAAGCAGCTGTGCGTGAGAGGGCCATAGGCCGCATTGCCCGGCTGGCTGGTCTCCTGACGAGCTCTTCCTTGCTGCCGGTAAGGAGCCTGTGGTGCAGGCAGCCTCCAGCCACCCCATCAGCCCTTGTCAGTGGCCCCGAGTGGCCTGCAGCTCCGGGCTCCCTGCGCGGGAAGCCTGGGCAGAGGTTAAGACCCTCAGCAAGACCCTGCCCTGAAGCGGAGATCTTGGCCTGCCTCTTTGGGTGTCGCACTGCAGTCCCTGCTCTCTCAGGAGCCAGCTGTGCCTGCCCTGGGCGCATGCCATGGGCCCCCAGCAGGAGCCTGGCTCAGCAGGGGCCACCAAAGCTCTGGCTGAGGCGGGAGGCAGCCCTGCTTGGAGCGTGGGTTCAGGGCTTTGGTGCCCACTGGTGCCCCTGAGCCGTGGTGCCAGCGCCGCCTGCCTCCTGCAGGCCCGCTGCCGCTTGGAAGGAAGCAGGGCCAGCTCTGCCTGCCACAGACCCAAGTGTTTCCTGATCCTGGGGCAGCTGGTGGGGCAGCTCACCCTGTGCTGCGCCTACAAGGAGCAGGGGAGCAGTCACGGCGCAGCGGAGGCTCTTTGCCACCTCTACAGATTCATCCTGCAGGAAGAGAGTAAGAAGCTGCACTGGGCTGGCTCCTTCCACACACGGGGCCCCACACAGCAGCCACTCATCCAGCTCCCGCTGAGCAGTGGCCTGCAAAGCCTTCAGCAGCACCTGCTGCTCCCAGGCCTCCTGTCTTGCTTCACAGCAGAATGGCCCATCAGAGGCGCTGTGCCTTTCTCTATTCTTGCAAGCCGTTTCCCCTTCCCCCACCTTACCATAGGCCCAGGCCCTCCCTCCCTGCGAGTCCTGCTGCCCAGCCATTTCTGGCCTGTCCTCTTGGTCTGCCAGGGCAGAGTTCTCCCTGGCACCTTCAGTGGGCCACCTCCACCTCTGCAGCCTTGGTGCTGACGGCCCTGCTTTTCCCCTGCTGTGCAGGCAGGAGGCTGTTGCAGGATAGCCCCGAGTACCTAGAGCTCCAAAAGGCCTGGGAAGCTGCCAACACCTTCTGGCTTTTGGAGCCCAAGGAGGCCAGTGAGATCAGCACGGTAAGGAGCGCCTCCCTGGTTGGCACTGGTGGCCGTGGTGTGACTTGAGCGAAGAGAGGGATGGCTAGCGGGTGGGGCTGAGGGGGCCTTGCGGTCACTGGGGAGAGGGCTCGCACTGTGTGCGGGCAGCGCCAGTGCACGGGGACCCGGACCCCAACCGTCCACCTCCTGCCCAGTGCCACCGGCCAGCCCTGCAGAGCCGCTGCTTCCTGCCCCTGCTCCTGACTCTCCGCGGGTGGCTGTGCCAGCAGTGCCCCGCGCATCTCTCGCCAGGATCACTCGCTGCTCAGCCAAGCACTGCTGCCACGGCACTCGGTGTGACGTATGTCTCTTGGCTGCCCTGCTTTGTCCCGCAGATGTTTGGGAAATACCTTCAGCCCTCTGAGAAGACAGACCTCATCCTCGCAGCCCTCAGCGGCATGAGAGCCTGCAGCACCTATGACACGCAGGCAGCCGCTCACATGCTGGATGCTCTTGTGGCGGACGATGCCTGCCTTTTGGAGCATGTAAGTAGCCTGCAGGTGGCGTGGCCGGGGCTCGAGGCCTCCGGGGGCTTGTTTTTGCCCTGACTCCAGGCCTGGCAGGCCCGCCACCCCCTCTGAGGCCAGCACAGAGCGGGGGCAAGGGCAGCCGGTCTTGGAGGGAGCTGGGCAAATTGCTGCCACTCTGACAGCAGCCCCACTCTGAGTCGTGTGCCCTCCAGGTGCCGAAGGTGGTGAGGGGCATGTGGAGCAACGTGCTGCTCATCACAGAGGTGTCTGCGCGGCGCAGCCTGGACAGGGCTCTTCTGCTGCTGACCTGTGCATGTCCAGAGGAGGTGGTCGTGAGCCTCTTGCAGTCTTCCCCCTCATGCGACAGGTAGGGGCCCGCTTGCCTTGAGAGCTCGGGGGCCAGCAGCCTGGAGAGCTCGTGCCCTGCGGGCTGCGGGGCAGGTGGAGATTTTCCGGCCTCTCGTGAGGGGCTGGGCCCTGCTGTTGTCCCCGTGTGCCAGCCCCGGTGCGTCAGGCCGGGCTGCAGCAGCGCAAGCTGAGCAAGTGTGCCGGCCTTCAGCCCCAGAGCCTGGTCGCCTGGCTGCCTGCGTGCCCCACAAGGGACTGGAGCTTGGCCATGGGCTGCGGGGTGGGGCAGAGCCCCCAGGGTGCTGCGGGCAAGGGGCAGTGGGCAGAGGCAGGGCTGGCGGCCAGCCCAGGCCCTCTGCGGCTGCCCAGGCCACAGTGCTGCGGCTGCAGCACCCGCTGAGCGAGAGCTGTGGGCCTGCAGCGCTGCCGCAGCCATGTGGAGGATGCTGCTGTCGAAGCGCGGAGCTGCCGAGAGGGTGCTGCAGGAGCTGCTCAGTGTCCTGCAGGATTGGCCGGTGGACGAGACATGCACGTTGGATGGGGACGACAGAGTCATCGTTTCCCTGGCCGTGAGTTTGTGGACGTAGCCTCGCTCTCCCCTAGAGCTGCCCTGGCCTTGCCCGTCCAGCAAGAAGCCCCAGGTCCATGGGGCACCAGGTCCATGGGGTCCATGTCCACGGCGCGACAGGTCCATGGCTGGCAGGGCTTGTTGTGGCCATGGCCCAAAGAGCTTCCGTGCCTTTGCTCTGGCCACACAGGCCGGGCAGGCACTCCTGCTTGTCCCAAGGCTCAGGGCAGTGTGTGAGGCTCACCGCCAAGCTCGGGCAGCGCAACAGGCACGTCTCAGCAGCGAGAGCTGTCTCTGGGCTTCTTCTGCAGGCAACGAGAGTGCTCCATGAGATGCTGCAGCAGCCCAGCTGCCAGCACGTGCTGGAGGTGTTCTTCCCCAAGCTCTTCCTGGCGCTGCTCTTCCAGATTTCCTTCTGCGCAGAGCTGACGCCGGAGGAGGCTGAGATGTGCTGGGGGGAACGGCAAGGGGAAGAGTCTGCTCCCGGCAGCCCCGTGAGGTGCTCCATGCCAGCCCTGCTGTGTGTGCTGTGGAGGTGGCGGCAGGGCCAGGGGTGCCAGGGTGACGCGGCCTTTGCTGTGCACGCAGGTTGGCAGTGCAGACCATGAAAGCACTGCTGTGCCGTGCCGGCTACGAGAGTCAGGTGCTGGCCATGGCGAGGAAGGGCGCCTGGGACACGCTCCTCAGCGCGGAGACCTGCCACAGGGGAGTGGGTTTGCTGGCCAGGTGAGAACCCCCTTGTCCCTGCTCTGCCCCAGCATTTCTCCCTTGCACACAGGCTGCCCCGCAGAGCCCCACGGGGCTGCAGCTTGAGGCCTTGTGACGGCGGGCTGGCCGAGTAGAGCAGCCAAGGGAGCTGCCGCTCCATGGCTGCGGGGCTCTGCGAGCCCTGGCTAGAGGGATGGGCTCACAATCACAGACGAGGTGTTTGCCTGGCTGCTCAGAAGTGACAGTGCCTTCTTGCCTCTGCCAGAGAGATGAGGAAGAGCCCAAGACAGCTGCGTCTCTTCCTCTTCCAATGGCTGACAGCGCTGCTGAAACGTGGCGCGGCCCACTGGGAGATGCCTGCCACGGCTTTCCTGGTGGAGGTGAGCCTGATGGCAGGCGGTGCCTCTCGGGGCTGGAGAGGAGCGGAGGAGCAGGCGAGGGCTGTGCGCGGTGCGGCTTGAGGCCCAGGGCAGGGAGTGGGGTGCCAGGGGCTGTCGGCGCTGACGGCTGCCTTTGGGCCGGGCCTGGTGCCCTCGCCCGGAGCTGTTGGTGGGATCGGGCGCTGCCTGAGGCCGGGAGTCCTGCCGACCTCACCGCTTTCTCTGTGCTGTGCTTCAGCTGCTGGCCTGCAGTGACCTTTGCACAGAGGAGGACGACTTGCTGATTCTCTTCTGGAGCTACCTGCGGAGTCACTGGCGGGTGATGCACGGGCTGGCGCTCAGAGGCCTTGTGCTGCTGTGCAAGAGACAGGAGATGGTGAGCAGGGGCCAGCCGGGTGACGGTGCGCAGGCAGCGAGGGGCTGGGCGGTGGGGTGCTGGGCAACAGGGTAGCTGGGACTTTGGTGGGCCTCAGGAGCTGTGGGAGCTGCTGCCCTGTTGGAGCCTGAGCACAGGGCCAGGCTGATGCCGCAGGCAGCTTCCGGGCCGCCAGGCTGCAGCCCCCACCACGCAGGGGCCGCCGCGGGCCGAGTGCCGCCTTGGGGTGTTGCACTGCGTCACAGCCTCTGTGCACAAGCCGGGGGTGTCGGCAGGGCCTTGGCAATGGGGCAGCGAGCCCTGCCAGGAAAGGCGCCTGCTAGGGCTGGGACAGCCCGTGGCCCGGGCAGCTTTGCAGGCAGCGTGGGTTACTAAACCCGCTGCCCGTTCAAGTGTGGCGGAGAAGAGGGCGAGGGGTGAGGTGCAGAGGAGCCGGTGCTGCCCTCTCCTGCCTCGCTCTGCCCCAGCCCTGCCCAGGCCCGTGGCTGTGCCGGTAAAGGCTGCCAGGCAGCAGGTTGCCGCAGTCATCGCCATGGCCGCGTCTGGAAAGGCAGGGGGGAAGCTGGTGTGTAAGAAGGTGAGCCTTTTTGCCAGGGCAGTGGGTTCTTTCTTCAGGCACCGAGGTTGTGTTTCCCCCAGGCCAGAAGAATGCAGTACCTGTGGCCCCTGCTGGTGGGGCACCTGCAGGACGTGGACAGAGACATCAGCGCAAAGGCCCTGCTGGTGCTCAGCAACGTGGTCCACGTCATGGAGAAGCAGGTGGTGGCCCACTTTGCTCCGCTGCTGGCCGAGAAGCTGCTGCCTCTCTTTGATGAGGTAAGGCTGGGGGGAGAGGCGGGGGCCCTGTTGGCGTGTCGGTGAGGCTGTGTGCGGGCTGCGGGCTGTGGTGTGTTGCCGTGTGTGTGTGTGTACCCGCGGCATGGGAATTTGTGCTGGCCAGCAGGGGCCCTGGGTGCTGCCAGGAACGTTTTTGCCCAGTGGCTTTTGGGGTCATTGCGCTGTGCTGCCCGTGGTGCGCTGGCCTGCAGGACTGTGTTGAAGCAGCCCCTTGTCTAGCCTCAGCTGCAGGGTATTGTGCTTGGCCCCTGCAGCCGTGCCCTGTGGCTGCCTCCTTCTGCCGGCCTCTAGAGCTGGCAGCACAGCTTGAGCGCCTGGGCGATGAAGAAAGGCTCTCCAGGAGGGCCAGGCAGGCCGAGCTGAGGGAAGCCTGAAGTCCTGCTGCTGCCCATGCCTGCAGATAGGCCCTCAGTAACGCCAACGTCCCCACAGCCCCAGGAGCCGCTGTGGAGGGCCATCCTGGAGCAGCTCTGTTGGGCCTTGGCCAGGGGTGATGCGGGGAGCGTGGCCAGGGCGAGAGGAGCCCTTCCAGGCGCAGGCTTCTCCGCCAGCTCCGCTCTCCCTGGCCGCAGCATGGTACAGAAGCACGCTGCATCGCCCTGCCTGGGCCGGGGGCCATTTTGCAGTGGGTGCAGACGAGGCCCACAGCTCACTGGTGCGGAGGGAGGGTCCGAAACCTTCATCTCGCCATCAGCCCCACTGACCCCTGTGCTGACTGTGGGCTTGGAGCAGGCAGTGCTGAGGTGCCCCCTTTCCCTTCCCGCCAGGAGCCGGCCTGCGTGCGAGAGCTCTCCATCCGCCTCTTCCAAGAGGTGATGGAGGCTGTGGTGGGCACCAAAACACAGGCCCTGAAGAAGCAAGTGCACAGGAGCCTGCTGCCTCTGCTCTTCCACTGGCATGACGAGATCCCCCGTGTGGCCCAGGTATGGATGTGTAACGGGACGGGTCGTTGGAGGAGGGCGATGCGGACGCCCTGTGAGTGGGCGTGAGCATGAGGAGCAAGGGCTGCTGGCAGTGGGAGCCTTTGAAGGTGGGTGGGCTGGAGGTGCCAGGTGCTGAGGCTGCAGAGCGCCCCCTTGCTGTTTGCACCAGGCGCAGCAGTGCCTTCGTCTTCCTGCCATGCCTCCACCTGCAGCACCATACACCTGCGGGGGTGGTTGCCCCACATGTCTGCCCGGGGCACGGAACATGCTGGCAGAGGCAGTTGCCAGCTGCTCCCTCTTGCCATTGTGGGCGAGGAAAGGCCCCGAGGAGGCCTTGCCAAGAGGAGGGGCACGGTGGGGGTTGTGCGCTGGGCTGCGGTGGCATCAGCAGGTCTGTGCTGCTGTGCAGGCCTCTCAGGAAGCCCTGCTTGGTGCTGCCAAGTTCCTGAGGTGGGAGCAGCTGAGGCAGCTGGCTGAGACAGCGCAGAGCTGGAGGATCGGCGAGTGCCTGGTAAGGATGGCCCCCAAAGCCCCCAGAGGCAGCCTGGGCAAGGCCTGTGCCCCTGCATGGCCAGGGTGTGTGTGTGTGGGGGGTAGGTGGGGGGGCACAGGCAGCCGTGTGCCTCGCCACGGCTGGTGCCCAGAGGTGCCAGCCTGGGGCAGCACTCCGGCCGCCCTTGTCCAGCACACTGCCCCAACGGGCTCTTCTCTAGGTTGCTGTGCCCTCACTGAGCCCTGGGATGCTAAAGCGAGTGGTGGGTGGAGGGAGTGGCTGGCTGGGTGGGGAGGGTGTGCGCCCAGCCTGTGGCCTTGTGCTCTGCCCAGCTGGCGAGGGGCAGGAGAAGATCGGAAGAATACCTGCGCCAGAGCCTGCTGTACTTGGAGAGCCCCCAGGAGTGCTTGCGAGAGATGGCTGTGCGGTTCCTTGGTGAGCTCCAAGCCCTGCGGACCCTCTCTGCACTGGGGCAGCTTAGCGCTAGCCCTGGGGGAAGGGTGGTGTGGGGAGCAGGATTGGTGAGGGGCTGTGCGTGTGCCTAGGGCTCGTCGGGCAGAGCATGAGGGGCCAGAGCAAGAAGAAGGTGGAGGACATCTGCGAGGGTGAGTGAGGGCAGCAGGGTGTGAGGCAGGGCTGGCGGGGAGGAAGACAGAGGCTGGGCAGTGAGCTGCAATGCCTGGCGCAGGCCAGGAGGGCTCTGCTCCCCGTGCGGCTCAGAGGCGGTGCGGGTAGAGTCGCGAGAAGATTTCAGGGGCCTTTGGGACATTCCTGGCCAGCAAGTCCCAGCTGATCCATGTGTCCCTTCTGCTGCCTCCTGTCTGTGGGAAGAGGTGGGTGGGACAGGCCATGTCGTCCCCAGGAAGGGCTGCCTGGGGTCTGTGCAGATATGGGGGCTTGATCTCTGCTCTGGCTCTTTCTCTCAGCGCTTCAAGGCTTGGAGGAGGACGTCAGCCCGTCCATCTGTTCCCTGGCCACGCAAACCATCCTGCTCCTGAGAGCTCCAGGGAAGACGTCTGCGTCTGGAGGCGGCCACGAAGGCCTGGGCTGGCAGCTGAGGAGAGCGTGGCAGAGGTGGCACTGGCCTCTGCGAGGTGGCTGCGTTTGCTGCTAGAGCTCGGCTGCCTCCTGATGCCGGGCTGCTCTCCCCCGAAGGACCACCGGCGTGTGGGGGCAAGTTGTGGGTGGGGGCGTTGCTGGCCTCTCTCCCTGCCCGCAGGACAGCTGCAGCCCTCAGGCCCAGCCCGTGCCAGGCTTGTGCCGCCAGCCCACCGTCTGCTGGGTTTTTCCAAAAGAAGCCGCCCAGTCTCTTCGCCACGTGCCAGTGTCTTGTCTTTGCGCAAACCAATCGGTGGAGAAGGAGGCTGAACCTAGAGGAGCTCCAGAGACCCCTTCCAACCACAACCGCAGCCGCTCTGTGCCCCTGTGAGATTTTGCCAGGGCAAAATCTCACACCTCTAGCACCGAACCCCAACCTCAGCCACACACTCCAGGCTGGTCGCAGGTGCCAAAGCCAGAGGCCTGTGGGGCACAGGGGACTTCTCTTTTCTGGGGGCCCTGCAATGCTTTGCTTTCCTCCTTCTAAGCATCCTTGGCCCTGCTGGCCCTGCTGGTCCCCTGCTCCCCCGCCCCGGGGGCAGCAAGCCAAGCATCAGGCGCCTGCTCACACCAGCAACAACGGGCCCTAGGTCGTCAAAGAACCTTGGCATGGGTGTGGTGGGGCTGGCGACAGCAGCAGGGTTGGACGAGACTGGAGATTTCCCCCAGGGCTGGCCCACCCTGGAGCTCAGAGAGAGCTGTACTCCCGCTGTGGGGACTGGGCTGACCTTTCCTGATACAAAGCTGGGGTGCCACAGCCCTCGTCCCTGAACGCTGCTCTCTCCCCCCAGCTGCCGGACCCATGCCAAAGCCATCTGTGGGCAGGGGAAGGGTGTCGTTTGCGAGCAGCCACCAGAAGAAGCTGTTCTCCTGGCCTGGCTCTGCCCTCTGCAAAGCCCCCCAGCAGGCAGCGCACTAGAGCAACCTGCCCTAGCTGGCCCTGCTCGAGAAGGCGGCTTAGACTGCAGGAGCTCCAGAGACCCCCTTCCAACCGCAACCACTCTGTCATCCTGTGAGGCGGCCAGAGCAAAATCTCACTCCCCCACCACCCAACACCAACCTCAGCCTTAGAGCTGCTTGTAGCAGTTGCCAAAGCCAGAGGCCTGGGGGGGCACAGGGCGCTCCTCCCTTTGGGCTGCCTGCAGTGGTTTTTAGTCCTCCTGAAGCATCCTTGGCCCAAGCACTTTGCGCTCCCCTGCTGCTCCCCTGGGGGCAGCAGGCCAAGCACCGAGGCCTGCGCTCACCAGCAGCTTCCACAAAGGCCAAGGCGGTGCCAAACCCCTTCCTCTGCTTCTCTGCTCTCTGGTGCCTGCCCTCCTGCGGGTGCACGTGGCACAGGTGCCCCCGGACTTTCTCATCAAGGCAGGGTTGGCCTCCAGCCAGCAGAGCACCTTGCAGCAGCTACCACAGCTGCACCCATCCCAGCAGCCTGTCCCCAGGGCAGCGGAGGGTGTTTGGCCCAGCTCCTGCAAGAGCCATGCCAGGGGCCTCAGGGGCCTGAGACCTGGCTGGCTGCATTTGGCCTCTTCTCCACCAACTCAAGCCTCGCTGCACTGCTCCAGCTTGTGCTAAGAACTCCTGCGGCAGTTCCTGGGTGTTCACCTCCCAGTGGATTTCAGCCCAGCTGCTCAGCAGGTCTCCGCTTCCCCCTCCAAGGCCCAGACCAAGGCCCGCCTCCTGGCGGCACAACAAGGCCTGGCAAGAGGCACATGACCCTTCGGGTTCTGCCAAGGCTTCCTGCTCCCTGGAGGTTGGACTGGACACTGGGATCGCGCTCCCCTCTCCCAGAGCAGCCTCCTCCCTAAGGACCCAGACAGCAGCGCTCGCAGCAGCCCCTTTCATCTCCCGGCACCCCCGGAGCCACGCTGCAGCTGGGATTGCGTGGGCAGGCAGAGAAAAGCCTCTCGCTCTCTTCCACACCTTGCGTTTCTTCTCTGCTCTCTCGTCCTTGTGCCCGTGCTCCTGCTTCTTTCAGCCTGCTGGCCGTTGCCCTGGGCAGAGCATGCTGCAGCTGCTGCCTCTGCAGCACCAGCCGCCTGCACCCATCGCACAGGGCCAACAACAACCGCCCCCCCCCTCCCCCCCAACCACCACCACCCACCACCTCGCTCATGGGGGCCTAGCGCATGCTCCCGGCATCCCCGGGCCTCCAGCAAGCAGCAAGGGATCCCTTCCGGGACCTCCACTTAGGACACACAGGGCACAGCCACTCCTCCACCACCTGGGGGCTCAGACCTCCCTCACTTTTTGCCCGGTGCCTCGCAGCCTGTCCCTGGGCACCACTGGGCACAGTCTGCCTCCAGCCTCTTGACACCCTCCCGCCACAGATTCATCCCCATTGAGAAGACCTTCCTCTGCCTGGCTTTTGCAGTCACGAGGCCTGAAGAGCCCCCGTTGTGGAGGGGCTGGAGCCTCTAGTGTCTGTGCAGAGCTCTGGCCTCTGATGCCGTGGTGCTGGCATGGGCACGTCCTGCGGCGCCTGGCCACAGGCACTCACAGCCCTTGGTGTGCAAAGGGAAGCTCAGCGCTTCCTCAGTCCCTAGCTGGGTCGTCCTGCTGGGCTGCTGCACTCTTTCCCAGTCTACTGCCCAGGGCTCCAGACTGATTCGCTCTCATCTCTCAAGTCAGACACTGAGCTGCTCTCCTGAGTGCTGCGACTGAGGCTGCATCAGGACCAGCGCTCTCCGCTTAGCTAATGCACCAGCTTCCTGCAGCTGAACGCGGCGGACAAGAGCTACCCCTCTTCCTTGCAGACTTGCACTTGAGTAACAGAATCGCTCCGCAAAACACGCAGAACTTCTCAGAGGCAGCAGCCAGCGCTTAAACTCTGCTTTCTTTGCGACTTACAGGCCTTGCATTAATCTGTCTAGTTTCATCGGCAAGAAGCCAAGGGAATTGGGAAAGACATGTCCAAGTTTCTTTGCACCTAGAGCTCCTGCAAATACCCGGTCCTCTCAACGCCAGCACTGAACAGCTCGTGTTGTGCTTTAAGCCGGTATCAGTTCTTGCCAATTCCAGGAGCCGTGTGGATCCAGTTCTGTTTGCACCTCCGAGGGAAGTTTCTCTCAGGACCTTTCCTGATACAAAGCTGGGGTGCCACAGCCCTCGTCCCTGAACGCTGCTCTCTCCCCCCAGCTGCCGGACCCATGCCAAAGCCATCTGTGGGCAGGGGAAGGGTGTCGTTTGCGAGCAGCCACCAGAAGAAGCTGTTCTCCTGGCCTGGCTCTGCCCTCTGCAAAGCCCCCCAGCAGGCAGCAAAATTAATGCAACACGAACGCGAATGCAAACGTGACCACAAAGCGCTTGGCTGCCAGGGAAGCGGGCAGGCCGGTGGGGATGGCGAAGTTCAGTCCTTTGCAGAAAGAGCAGGAGCAGCCCACCGACGCGAGGTCCTCCTTGGTGCCCGCTACCAAGTAGCCCAAGGGAAGGGACCGAGGCTGCTCAGCCGCTGCTCTGTACCCGCTCACAGGCAGAAAGGCAGCAAGGCCTCAGGGTGCCTTTTGGGCTGTGCCAGATCCTTCCTTGTGCAGTCCTGGGGCCTCCACGTGGCTTTTGGTGCATCGTCGGGGCCTCCGTGTGGCTTTGCAGGCACCAGAGGGACCTCTGTGTGCTTTATGGTGGACCCCGGGGGACGTCTAGGTGCCCCTTGGTGACCCTGATCCCCCCACGGCAGGGAGACGGGGGCCAGCACAGCCCTGGGTGGCCGCTGTCCCTGGGGCCAGGGAGGCGGGTCCCTACCAGGGCAGCACGGGGAGGCCCTGGCGCGCAGCAGAAACCCACACAAGGCGACGGCGGGAGGCCGGCGAAGGGCGCCTGGACGTGACAGGCGCTGGGGAGAAAGGCAGCCCCAGGTGAGGCCCTGGACCCTTGTGGAGGGGCAGCAGGAGGGGCTGAGCCCGTGGCCTCAAGCTGCCCTGCCAGGGCTCGGCTCTGGGCGCCCACTGGCCCAGCCCCTGCTGCCAGCAGCGCGCCCCACGCCGCTTCGTGGGGACACCTCCTCCGGCCGCTGGGCACCGATGCTGCTGCCAGAGGCCAAGCCAGCCCCAGCCCGGCCCCCGGGCAGCTCGGGGTGGGGGGCAGCGCACCAAGAGCCTGGTGGTGGGCCCCAGGGGGCAAACAACCACCCACCCCGCACGCTAAGGTAGATGGGGGACCCCACCAGGACGCTTGTCGGGTGTCGCCGTTCGGGAGGGTGCGTGATGGCCCCAGGGAACCCAGGCCGCCAGTGCAGACGCCTGGGTTTGTCTGTGCCCCGCAGGGGTGGCTGGCGGGGGTGATGGAGCAGCCGCCAGGGTGCCCGGGGAGGAGAGGTGCCCTTCGGGGCTGGTGCCCTTCCCCGCGGTGCCGGGGTGTCCCCGCGGGGCGCTTGCTGGGCTGGCTGAGGACGGGGTCGGGAGCAGCGGTGGCGGGGACAAGAAGAGGAGGGGAGCGGCCCGGAGGGCCCCAGGCGCCACGGGGGCCGGGCGCCCCGAGGACAGAGAGAGGTGTGGCAGGGGGCGAGCCGGCCCGGCACCCCCGAGGGGACCCGGCCTGCCCCTGCCCAGGCCGGGGCCGGGGTCGGGGCCGGGGCCAGCCCGCCCCAGGGTGACAGTGGGGGCCCTTTGTGACCGCGCTCCTGTGACAGCCCGCGGCCTCGCCCGGCGCCGGAGGCCTCGGCCCCGCAGTGTCCGGCTGGCCGGTGACGGGAGCGGGCGGGAGCACGCGGGCTGGTCCAGGAGCCTCCCGAGCACACCCCGCACTCTCCCTGCCGCCCCCGGGCAGCCTCGCGCAGCCTCTGCCGCCTCGCCTGCCATGGCGCGGAGACCCCCCAGCCGCCCCAGGACGGCCTGGGAGGCCGAGGACGAGGAGGACGGGGCCCCGGCCGAGGGCCGTCGCCAGCTGGAGCCCCGGCAGGGCCACGCGCCCCCGGCGCTGCCGACGGGTGAGCACGCGGCCCCCGACGCTGGGCCGGCCGGGGCCGCCAGCCCGCCCTGCGCTGCCCGGCTCCCACCTGCCCGTCGCCAGCCCCTTCCCGCCGGGCGCGCTCGCACCTTTCCCCCGCGCTGGCTCCGGTGCTGCCCCCGGCCGCCGGGCGCCTGCCGGCCGCCCCGAGCCCGGCCGCATGGGGCCTCTGCGCCCCAGCGGCCCGCCCGGCTGGGCTCGCTGTGCCGGGCAGCGGCGGGCGCTGGGGCCGGGGCTCGGCGCTCTCCGCCCCGAGCCCGGCCGCCCTGCACCTCGCCCTGCTCTCTGTCTCCCTCAGTGCCCGGCCCGGCTCTGCCCAGCGAGGAGGCCCGAGCCCTGGAGCGCCTGCGCGCCTTCCTGTGGCACCGCGGACAGGTGAGGGGCGCCACGGCCTCTGGGCTGCGCCCGCCTCTCCCCGCGGCGGCCGGGGCTGCGCCCTGCTCGGCACCCGCAGGGCTGCTGGCCGCGGGCGGCTGCCCCCGGCGCCCCACACCTGGCTGCGGGCCCTGCGCCGCCCGGGCTGCTGGCCGGGCCTCTGCCCCTCTGACGCTCTCCGCTGCTCTCTGCTCCCGGCAGCAGGCCGAGGCCGAGAAGCTGAGGTTCCTGGCCTGCGTCTGCAGCCTCTGCACCGCGGCCAGCTCCAGCGCGGCGCTGCGGCAGGAGCTGTGCCCGTGCAGCCTGGACCTGGCAGAGTCCCTGGAGGTGAGGGGAGGGGGCCCTGCAGCAGGGCGGGAGCGGGGGGCGCGGGCCCACCGCTGAGGGCCGGAGGCGGGGGTCTGAGCGTGGCAGCTGGGGGGCCCCGGCTGGGGGCGCAGCCCTGGCCAGCGTGGGGCTGCAGGAGGCACTGCGGAGCCGGGCGAGCGGGGCCCTGGGCAGCCAGGGGGCCGCCCGGGGGGTCCGTGCTGGCAGGGGGCACCTGGGCTCTGCCAGCCCTGCAGCCTGATCGCTGGCCCCCGGCACCTCCCGAGGCCCCTTCTGCTTGTGCTCTCCAGGTGCTGCTGCAAGAGGAGCCCACCGACCACCTGGGCACCGCCGTGCGGCAGCAAGTCATGCTGGCCATCAGCGCCATGAGGTAGCTGCCCGAGCCGCTGGCCTGGCCAGGGCCTGCGTGGCCCCAGGTGGCCCCGATGGCCCCAGGGCTAGCGGGGAGCCATCCGCTGTCCTGCAGGCGTCTGCCAGTGCCGTCGGCTGGGCCTGCGCCGGGCCCGACTGTGGTGGAGACGGGAGGGCAGAGAGGGCCCTGGGGCTACCGTGCGTCTCCTGGGCTTTCCCCCAAAGGGTGAGGCAGGCCCTGGAGAGGGCCTGGGGCCCCAGCTGCCAGGAGGGTCCTCTGTCCCTGGGCTGCCTGCTGGGGGAAGACGTGGCTGCCCGTAGGGCTCCCCCACCTAGTGCGGCTATCACCCGGGAGTCTCCCTGCCCCAGGTCTGCGTCCACCTTCCCAGGGCGTCCAGGTACTGGTGCGGGCGCCAGGGACGGAAAGGCCCCTCTCTGTCCTTGCAGCAAAGTCGGGCTGGTTCCGGAGAGCAGAAGGAAGAGCCTGCTGCATGCCTGCTTCTGCAGCATCTTCTGCCTGCCTCCCAGCGAGGACCTGCAGAGCCTGGATGCTGCCCTCTACTCCAAGGTATGCGCTGGATGGCGGAGGGTGGCCCGGCAGGCTGTGGGGGCTGCTCCCTGGCTACCCCGCGCTGAGAGACAAGCGTAAGCTGCAAGCCAGGGCACGATCCCAGCTTGCCTTTCCCACCCCCATCCCTTCTTTGCCTTCTTTGCGCTGGGCAGGGCCACGGGCAGTGCCGCCAGGCTGGGCCCTCGGCAGCAGCTCCCCTGCCCTGGGGCCCCTCGCTGGGCTCCGCAGGACCATAGGTGTGCCCCTCAGGCAAGAGGAATTCAAGCCCCTCTCCGGCAGGTAAGGGGCACCAACGAAGAAGCAGCTCAACCCTGTGTCCGTCCCCCTTGCAGGCCCTGGACGCCATGGACAGCATGCTGCAGGTGCTGGCCCTCAGCTGCCCTGCCTCCGGCCTCCTAGAGATGCAGAACATCTTGCAGGTCTGGTATTTGCCAAGAGCGGGCTTCCCACCACCAGTGCCTCAGCCCAAAGGGAAGTTCCCCCCTCAGGTGGACCGCCCTCGCCCAGCAGCAGCTGCAGAGAGCAGGCTGCGGGGAGGGGACCGGCTCCGTCGCGGGAGCAGCGTTGCCCATGGCGCTGTTCTGTGAGCCCAGTGCCTCCTGGCTGCAGTCAGCATGCCTCCCTCCCGCCCCTTTCCTGCAGCGGCAGGGGAAAGCCCCGCCCTCTGCCCCTCGAGGCCAGCACTGCCGCGAGCCTTCCCGGCGCCAAGCAGGGCGAGCAGTTGCAGCCTCCTTCCTCGGCCCCCCCACAGCCGGCAGCTGGCCCTGCCCCCTCTCGGCCCCCCCATCCCTTGTGCTTTCCTCCCCGGGGCTGAGGAAGGCAGCGGCCCCCGGGACCTGCCCTTGCCAGCCCGCAAGCTTTGTTGGTGCGCCTTTGTTGCTGCTGGGCCAGAGGCGCGAGCGGCCAGCGGCAGGGAGGTGCTGGGGAGGCCCCGGAGGGCCAGGTTTGGAAAGGAGCAGGGGCTGCCGTAGGCATGGGCTCCAGCTCTCAGTGTGGCCACAGCAGGCCCGTCGGGGGGCTTTGCCCCACGCATGCCAGCGACTCTGGACGCAAGACCCCCACTCCCAGGCTTGCCTCGTGCTCCGAGGAGCCGAAGCACAAACGTGGCCAGGCATTAAGCAGAGCTGCCTCCCTTGGAGCAGACCAGCAGCTTCTCTCCTCCCAGGTCCTGCTGCCCTTCACCGAGTCCCAGCAAGCAGCTGTGCGTGAGAGGGCCATAGGCCGCATTGCCCGGCTGGCTGGTCTCCTGACGAGCTCTTCCTTGCTGCCGGTAAGGAGCCTGTGGTGCAGGCAGCCTCCAGCCACCCCATCAGCCCTTGTCAGTGGCCCCGAGTGGCCTGCAGCTCCGGGCTCCCTGCGCGGGAAGCCTGGGCAGAGGTTAAGACCCTCAGCAAGACCCTGCCCTGAAGCGGAGATCTTGGCCTGCCTCTTTGGGTGTCGCACTGCAGTCCCTGCTCTCTCAGGAGCCAGCTGTGCCTGCCCTGGGCGCATGCCATGGGCCCCCAGCAGGAGCCTGGCTCAGCAGGGGCCACCAAAGCTCTGGCTGAGGCGGGAGGCAGCCCTGCTTGGAGCGTGGGTTCAGGGCTTTGGTGCCCACTGGTGCCCCTGAGCCGTGGTGCCAGCGCCGCCTGCCTCCTGCAGGCCCGCTGCCGCTTGGAAGGAAGCAGGGCCAGCTCTGCCTGCCACAGACCCAAGTGTTTCCTGATCCTGGGGCAGCTGGTGGGGCAGCTCACCCTGTGCTGCGCCTACAAGGAGCAGGGGAGCAGTCACGGCGCAGCGGAGGCTCTTTGCCACCTCTACAGATTCATCCTGCAGGAAGAGAGTAAGAAGCTGCACTGGGCTGGCTCCTTCCACACACGGGGCCCCACACAGCAGCCACTCATCCAGCTCCCGCTGAGCAGTGGCCTGCAAAGCCTTCAGCAGCACCTGCTGCTCCCAGGCCTCCTGTCTTGCTTCACAGCAGAATGGCCCATCAGAGGCGCTGTGCCTTTCTCTATTCTTGCAAGCCGTTTCCCCTTCCCCCACCTTACCATAGGCCCAGGCCCTCCCTCCCTGCGAGTCCTGCTGCCCAGCCATTTCTGGCCTGTCCTCTTGGTCTGCCAGGGCAGAGTTCTCCCTGGCACCTTCAGTGGGCCACCTCCACCTCTGCAGCCTTGGTGCTGACGGCCCTGCTTTTCCCCTGCTGTGCAGGCAGGAGGCTGTTGCAGGATAGCCCCGAGTACCTAGAGCTCCAAAAGGCCTGGGAAGCTGCCAACACCTTCTGGCTTTTGGAGCCCAAGGAGGCCAGTGAGATCAGCACGGTAAGGAGCGCCTCCCTGGTTGGCACTGGTGGCCGTGGTGTGACTTGAGCGAAGAGAGGGATGGCTAGCGGGTGGGGCTGAGGGGGCCTTGCGGTCACTGGGGAGAGGGCTCGCACTGTGTGCGGGCAGCGCCAGTGCACGGGGACCCGGACCCCAACCGTCCACCTCCTGCCCAGTGCCACCGGCCAGCCCTGCAGAGCCGCTGCTTCCTGCCCCTGCTCCTGACTCTCCGCGGGTGGCTGTGCCAGCAGTGCCCCGCGCATCTCTCGCCAGGATCACTCGCTGCTCAGCCAAGCACTGCTGCCACGGCACTCGGTGTGACGTATGTCTCTTGGCTGCCCTGCTTTGTCCCGCAGATGTTTGGGAAATACCTTCAGCCCTCTGAGAAGACAGACCTCATCCTCGCAGCCCTCAGCGGCATGAGAGCCTGCAGCACCTATGACACGCAGGCAGCCGCTCACATGCTGGATGCTCTTGTGGCGGACGATGCCTGCCTTTTGGAGCATGTAAGTAGCCTGCAGGTGGCGTGGCCGGGGCTCGAGGCCTCCGGGGGCTTGTTTTTGCCCTGACTCCAGGCCTGGCAGGCCCGCCACCCCCTCTGAGGCCAGCACAGAGCGGGGGCAAGGGCAGCCGGTCTTGGAGGGAGCTGGGCAAATTGCTGCCACTCTGACAGCAGCCCCACTCTGAGTCGTGTGCCCTCCAGGTGCCGAAGGTGGTGAGGGGCATGTGGAGCAACGTGCTGCTCATCACAGAGGTGTCTGCGCGGCGCAGCCTGGACAGGGCTCTTCTGCTGCTGACCTGTGCATGTCCAGAGGAGGTGGTCGTGAGCCTCTTGCAGTCTTCCCCCTCATGCGACAGGTAGGGGCCCGCTTGCCTTGAGAGCTCGGGGGCCAGCAGCCTGGAGAGCTCGTGCCCTGCGGGCTGCGGGGCAGGTGGAGATTTTCCGGCCTCTCGTGAGGGGCTGGGCCCTGCTGTTGTCCCCGTGTGCCAGCCCCGGTGCGTCAGGCCGGGCTGCAGCAGCGCAAGCTGAGCAAGTGTGCCGGCCTTCAGCCCCAGAGCCTGGTCGCCTGGCTGCCTGCGTGCCCCACAAGGGACTGGAGCTTGGCCATGGGCTGCGGGGTGGGGCAGAGCCCCCAGGGTGCTGCGGGCAAGGGGCAGTGGGCAGAGGCAGGGCTGGCGGCCAGCCCAGGCCCTCTGCGGCTGCCCAGGCCACAGTGCTGCGGCTGCAGCACCCGCTGAGCGAGAGCTGTGGGCCTGCAGCGCTGCCGCAGCCATGTGGAGGATGCTGCTGTCGAAGCGCGGAGCTGCCGAGAGGGTGCTGCAGGAGCTGCTCAGTGTCCTGCAGGATTGGCCGGTGGACGAGACATGCACGTTGGATGGGGACGACAGAGTCATCGTTTCCCTGGCCGTGAGTTTGTGGACGTAGCCTCGCTCTCCCCTAGAGCTGCCCTGGCCTTGCCCGTCCAGCAAGAAGCCCCAGGTCCATGGGGCACCAGGTCCATGGGGTCCATGTCCACGGCGCGACAGGTCCATGGCTGGCAGGGCTTGTTGTGGCCATGGCCCAAAGAGCTTCCGTGCCTTTGCTCTGGCCACACAGGCCGGGCAGGCACTCCTGCTTGTCCCAAGGCTCAGGGCAGTGTGTGAGGCTCACCGCCAAGCTCGGGCAGCGCAACAGGCACGTCTCAGCAGCGAGAGCTGTCTCTGGGCTTCTTCTGCAGGCAACGAGAGTGCTCCATGAGATGCTGCAGCAGCCCAGCTGCCAGCACGTGCTGGAGGTGTTCTTCCCCAAGCTCTTCCTGGCGCTGCTCTTCCAGATTTCCTTCTGCGCAGAGCTGACGCCGGAGGAGGCTGAGATGTGCTGGGGGGAACGGCAAGGGGAAGAGTCTGCTCCCGGCAGCCCCGTGAGGTGCTCCATGCCAGCCCTGCTGTGTGTGCTGTGGAGGTGGCGGCAGGGCCAGGGGTGCCAGGGTGACGCGGCCTTTGCTGTGCACGCAGGTTGGCAGTGCAGACCATGAAAGCACTGCTGTGCCGTGCCGGCTACGAGAGTCAGGTGCTGGCCATGGCGAGGAAGGGCGCCTGGGACACGCTCCTCAGCGCGGAGACCTGCCACAGGGGAGTGGGTTTGCTGGCCAGGTGAGAACCCCCTTGTCCCTGCTCTGCCCCAGCATTTCTCCCTTGCACACAGGCTGCCCCGCAGAGCCCCACGGGGCTGCAGCTTGAGGCCTTGTGACGGCGGGCTGGCCGAGTAGAGCAGCCAAGGGAGCTGCCGCTCCATGGCTGCGGGGCTCTGCGAGCCCTGGCTAGAGGGATGGGCTCACAATCACAGACGAGGTGTTTGCCTGGCTGCTCAGAAGTGACAGTGCCTTCTTGCCTCTGCCAGAGAGATGAGGAAGAGCCCAAGACAGCTGCGTCTCTTCCTCTTCCAATGGCTGACAGCGCTGCTGAAACGTGGCGCGGCCCACTGGGAGATGCCTGCCACGGCTTTCCTGGTGGAGGTGAGCCTGATGGCAGGCGGTGCCTCTCGGGGCTGGAGAGGAGCGGAGGAGCAGGCGAGGGCTGTGCGCGGTGCGGCCTGAGGCCCAGGGCAGGGAGTGGGGTGCCAGGGGCTGTCGGCGCTGACGGCTGCCTTTGGGCCGGGCCTGGTGCCCTCGCCCGGAGCTGTTGGTGGGATCGGGCGCTGCCTGAGGCCGGGAGTCCTGCCGACCTCACCGCTTTCTCTGTGCTGTGCTTCAGCTGCTGGCCTGCAGTGACCTTTGCACAGAGGAGGACGACTTGCTGATTCTCTTCTGGAGCTACCTGCGGAGTCACTGGCGGGTGATGCACGGGCTGGCGCTCAGAGGCCTTGTGCTGCTGTGCAAGAGACAGGAGATGGTGAGCAGGGGCCAGCCGGGTGACGGTGCGCAGGCAGCGAGGGGCTGGGCGGTGGGGTGCTGGGCAACAGGGTAGCTGGGACTTTGGTGGGCCTCAGGAGCTGTGGGAGCTGCTGCCCTGTTGGAGCCTGAGCACAGGGCCAGGCTGATGCCGCAGGCAGCTTCCGGGCCGCCAGGCTGCAGCCCCCACCACGCAGGGGCCGCCGCGGGCCGAGTGCCGCCTTGGGGTGTTGCACTGCGTCACAGCCTCTGTGCACAAGCCGGGGGTGTCGGCAGGGCCTTGGCAATGGGGCAGCGAGCCCTGCCAGGAAAGGCGCCTGCTAGGGCTGGGACAGCCCGTGGCCCGGGCAGCTTTGCAGGCAGCGTGGGTTACTAAACCCGCTGCCCGTTCAAGTGTGGCGGAGAAGAGGGCGAGGGGTGAGGTGCAGAGGAGCCGGTGCTGCCCTCTCCTGCCTCGCTCTGCCCCAGCCCTGCCCAGGCCCGTGGCTGTGCCGGTAAAGGCTGCCAGGCAGCAGGTTGCCGCAGTCATCGCCATGGCCGCGTCTGGAAAGGCAGGGGGGAAGCTGGTGTGTAAGAAGGTGAGCCTTTTTGCCAGGGCAGTGGGTTCTTTCTTCAGGCACCGAGGTTGTGTTTCCCCCAGGCCAGAAGAATGCAGTACCTGTGGCCCCTGCTGGTGGGGCACCTGCAGGACGTGGACAGAGACATCAGCGCAAAGGCCCTGCTGGTGCTCAGCAACGTGGTCCACGTCATGGAGAAGCAGGTGGTGGCCCACTTTGCTCCGCTGCTGGCCGAGAAGCTGCTGCCTCTCTTTGATGAGGTAAGGCTGGGGGGAGAGGCGGGGGCCCTGTTGGCGTGTCGGTGAGGCTGTGTGCGGGCTGCGGGCTGTGGTGTGTTGCCGTGTGTGTGTGTGTACCCGCGGCATGGGAATTTGTGCTGGCCAGCAGGGGCCCTGGGTGCTGCCAGGAACGTTTTTGCCCAGTGGCTTTTGGGGTCATTGCGCTGTGCTGCCCGTGGTGCGCTGGCCTGCAGGACTGTGTTGAAGCAGCCCCTTGTCTAGCCTCAGCTGCAGGGTATTGTGCTTGGCCCCTGCAGCCGTGCCCTGTGGCTGCCTCCTTCTGCCGGCCTCTAGAGCTGGCAGCACAGCTCGAGCGCCTGGGCGATGAAGAAAGGCTCTCCAGGAGGGCCAGGCAGGCCGAGCTGAGGGAAGCCTGAAGTCCTGCTGCTGCCCATGCCTGCAGATAGGCCCTCAGTAACGCCAACGTCCCCACAGCCCCAGGAGCCGCTGTGGAGGGCCATCCTGGAGCAGCTCTGTTGGGCCTTGGCCAGGGGTGATGCGGGGAGCGTGGCCAGGGCGAGAGGAGCCCTTCCAGGCGCAGGCTTCTCCGCCAGCTCCGCTCTCCCTGGCCGCAGCATGGTACAGAAGCACGCTGCATCGCCCTGCCTGGGCCGGGGGCCATTTTGCAGTGGGTGCAGACGAGGCCCACAGCTCACTGGTGCGGAGGGAGGGTCCGAAACCTTCATCTCGCCATCAGCCCCACTGACCCCTGTGCTGACTGTGGGCTTGGAGCAGGCAGTGCTGAGGTGCCCCCTTTCCCTTCCCGCCAGGAGCCGGCCTGCGTGCGAGAGCTCTCCATCCGCCTCTTCCAAGAGGTGATGGAGGCTGTGGTGGGCACCAAAACACAGGCCCTGAAGAAGCAAGTGCACAGGAGCCTGCTGCCTCTGCTCTTCCACTGGCATGACGAGATCCCCCGTGTGGCCCAGGTATGGATGTGTAACGGGACGGGTCGTTGGAGGAGGGCGATGCGGACGCCCTGTGAGTGGGCGTGAGCATGAGGAGCAAGGGCTGCTGGCAGTGGGAGCCTTTGAAGGTGGGTGGGCTGGAGGTGCCAGGTGCTGAGGCTGCAGAGCGCCCCCTTGCTGTTTGCACCAGGCGCAGCAGTGCCTTCGTCTTCCTGCCATGCCTCCACCTGCAGCACCATACACCTGCGGGGGTGGTTGCCCCACATGTCTGCCCGGGGCACGGAACATGCTGGCAGAGGCAGTTGCCAGCTGCTCCCTCTTGCCATTGTGGGCGAGGAAAGGCCCCGAGGAGGCCTTGCCAAGAGGAGGGGCACGGTGGGGGTTGTGCGCTGGGCTGCGGTGGCATCAGCAGGTCTGTGCTGCTGTGCAGGCCTCTCAGGAAGCCCTGCTTGGTGCTGCCAAGTTCCTGAGGTGGGAGCAGCTGAGGCAGCTGGCTGAGACAGCGCAGAGCTGGAGGATCGGCGAGTGCCTGGTAAGGATGGCCCCCAAAGCCCCCAGAGGCAGCCTGGGCAAGGCCTGTGCCCCTGCATGGCCAGGGTGTGTGTGTGTGGGGGGTAGGTGGGGGGGCACAGGCAGCCGTGTGCCTCGCCACGGCTGGTGCCCAGAGGTGCCAGCCTGGGGCAGCACTCCGGCCGCCCTTGTCCAGCACACTGCCCCAACGGGCTCTTCTCTAGGTTGCTGTGCCCTCACTGAGCCCTGGGATGCTAAAGCGAGTGGTGGGTGGAGGGAGTGGCTGGCTGGGTGGGGAGGGTGTGCGCCCAGCCTGTGGCCTTGTGCTCTGCCCAGCTGGCGAGGGGCAGGAGAAGATCGGAAGAATACCTGCGCCAGAGCCTGCTGTACTTGGAGAGCCCCCAGGAGTGCTTGCGAGAGATGGCTGTGCGGTTCCTTGGTGAGCTCCAAGCCCTGCGGACCCTCTCTGCACTGGGGCAGCTTAGCGCTAGCCCTGGGGGAAGGGTGGTGTGGGGAGCAGGATTGGTGAGGGGCTGTGCGTGTGCCTAGGGCTCGTCGGGCAGAGCATGAGGGGCCAGAGCAAGAAGAAGGTGGAGGACATCTGCGAGGGTGAGTGAGGGCAGCAGGGTGTGAGGCAGGGCTGGCGGGGAGGAAGACAGAGGCTGGGCAGTGAGCTGCAATGCCTGGCGCAGGCCAGGAGGGCTCTGCTCCCCGTGCGGCTCAGAGGCGGTGCGGGTAGAGTCGCGAGAAGATTTCAGGGGCCTTTGGGACATTCCTGGCCAGCAAGTCCCAGCTGATCCATGTGTCCCTTCTGCTGCCTCCTGTCTGTGGGAAGAGGTGGGTGGGACAGGCCATGTCGTCCCCAGGAAGGGCTGCCTGGGGTCTGTGCAGATATGGGGGCTTGATCTCTGCTCTGGCTCTTTCTCTCAGCGCTTCAAGGCTTGGAGGAGGACGTCAGCCCGTCCATCTGTTCCCTGGCCACGCAAACCATCCTGCTCCTGAGAGCTCCAGGGAAGACGTCTGCGTCTGGAGGCGGCCACGAAGGCCTGGGCTGGCAGCTGAGGAGAGCGTGGCAGAGGTGGCACTGGCCTCTGCGAGGTGGCTGCGTTTGCTGCTAGAGCTCGGCTGCCTCCTGATGCCGGGCTGCTCTCCCCCGAAGGACCACCGGCGTGTGGGGGCAAGTTGTGGGTGGGGGCGTTGCTGGCCTCTCTCCCTGCCCGCAGGACAGCTGCAGCCCTCAGGCCCAGCCCGTGCCAGGCTTGTGCCGCCAGCCCACCGTCTGCTGGGTTTTTCCAAAAGAAGCCGCCCAGTCTCTTCGCCACGTGCCAGTGTCTTGTCTTTGCGCAAACCAATCGGTGGAGAAGGAGGCTGAACCTAGAGGAGCTCCAGAGACCCCTTCCAACCACAACCGCAGCCGCTCTGTGCCCCTGTGAGATTTTGCCAGGGCAAAATCTCACACCTCTAGCACCGAACCCCAACCTCAGCCACACACTCCAGGCTGGTCGCAGGTGCCAAAGCCAGAGGCCTGTGGGGCACAGGGGACTTCTCTTTTCTGGGGGCCCTGCAATGCTTTGCTTTCCTCCTTCTAAGCATCCTTGGCCCTGCTGGCCCTGCTGGTCCCCTGCTCCCCCGCCCCGGGGGCAGCAAGCCAAGCATCAGGCGCCTGCTCACACCAGCAACAACGGGCCCTAGGTCGTCAAAGAACCTTGGCATGGGTGTGGTGGGGCTGGCGACAGCAGCAGGGTTGGACGAGACTGGAGATTTCCCCCAGGGCTGGCCCACCCTGGAGCTCAGAGAGAGCTGTACTCCCACTGTGGGGACTGGGCTGACCTTTCCTGATACAAAGCTGGGGTGCCACAGCCCTCGTCCCTGAACGCTGCTCTCTCCCCCCAGCTGCCGGACCCATGCCAAAGCCATCTGTGGGCAGGGGAAGGGTGTCGTTTGCGAGCAGCCACCAGAAGAAGCTGTTCTCCTGGCCTGGCTCTGCCCTCTGCAAAGCCCCCCAGCAGGCAGCGCACTAGAGCAACCTGCCCTAGCTGGCCCTGCTCGAGAAGGCGGCTTAGACTGCAGGAGCTCCAGAGACCCCCTTCCAACCGCAACCACTCTGTCATCCTGTGAGGCGGCCAGAGCAAAATCTCACTCCCCCACCACCCAACACCAACCTCAGCCTTAGAGCTGCTTGTAGCAGTTGCCAAAGCCAGAGGCCTGGGGGGGCACAGGGCGCTCCTCCCTTTGGGCTGCCTGCAGTGGTTTTTAGTCCTCCTGAAGCATCCTTGGCCCAAGCACTTTGCGCTCCCCTGCTGCTCCCCTGGGGGCAGCAGGCCAAGCACCGAGGCCTGCGCTCACCAGCAGCTTCCACAAAGGCCAAGGCGGTGCCAAACCCCTTCCTCTGCTTCTCTGCTCTCTGGTGCCTGCCCTCCTGCGGGTGCACGTGGCACAGGTGCCCCCGGACTTTCTCATCAAGGCAGGGTTGGCCTCCAGCCAGCAGAGCACCTTGCAGCAGCTACCACAGCTGCACCCATCCCAGCAGCCTGTCCCCAGGGCAGCGGAGGGTGTTTGGCCCAGCTCCTGCAAGAGCCATGCCAGGGGCCTCAGGGGCCTGAGACCTGGCTGGCTGCATTTGGCCTCTTCTCCACCAACTCAAGCCTCGCTGCACTGCTCCAGCTTGTGCTAAGAACTCCTGCGGCAGTTCCTGGGTGTTCACCTCCCAGTGGATTTCAGCCCAGCTGCTCAGCAGGTCTCCGCTTCCCCCTCCAAGGCCCAGACCAAGGCCCGCCTCCTGGCGGCACAACAAGGCCTGGCAAGAGGCACATGACCCTTCGGGTCCTGCCAAGGCTTCCTGCTCCCTGGAGGTTGGACTGGACACTGGGATCGCGCTCCCCTCTCCCAGAGCAGCCTCCTCCCTAAGGACCCAGACAGCAGCGCTCGCAGCAGCCCCTTTCATCTCCCGGCACCCCCGGAGCCACGCTGCAGCTGGGATTGCGTGGGCAGGCAGAGAAAAGCCTCTCGCTCTCTTCCACACCTTGCGTTTCTTCTCTGCTCTCTCGTCCTTGTGCCCGTGCTCCTGCTTCTTTCAGCCTGCTGGCCGTTGCCCTGGGCAGAGCATGCTGCAGCTGCTGCCTCTGCAGCACCAGCCGCCTGCACCCATCGCACAGGGCCAACAACAACCGCCCCCCCCTCCCCCCCAACCACCACCACCCACCACCTCGCTCATGGGGGCCTAGCGCATGCTCCCGGCATCCCCGGGCCTCCAGCAAGCAGCAAGGGATCCCTTCCGGGACCTCCACTTAGGACACACAGGGCACAGCCACTCCTCCACCACCTGGGGGCTCAGACCTCCCTCACTTTTTGCCCGGTGCCTCGCAGCCTGTCCCTGGGCACCACTGGGCACAGTCTGCCTCCAGCCTCTTGACACCCTCCCGCCACAGATTCATCCCCATTGAGAAGACCTTCCTCTGCCTGGCTTTTGCAGTCACGAGGCCTGAAGAGCCCCCGTTGTGGAGGGGCTGGAGCCTCTAGTGTCTGTGCAGAGCTCTGGCCTCTGATGCCGTGGTGCTGGCATGGGCACGTCCTGCGGCGCCTGGCCACAGGCACTCACAGCCCTTGGTGTGCAAAGGGAAGCTCAGCGCTTCCTCAGTCCCTAGCTGGGTCATCCTGCTGGGCTGCTGCACTCTTTCCCAGTCTACTGCCCAGGGCTCCAGACTGATTCGCTCTCATCTCTCAAGTCAGACACTGAGCTGCTCTCCTGAGTGCTGCGACTGAGGCTGCATCAGGACCAGCACTCTCCGCTTAGCTAATGCACCAGCTTCCTGCAGCTGAACGCGGCGGACAAGAGCTACCCCTCTTCCTTGCAGACTTGCACTTGAGTAACAGAATCGCTCCGCAAAACACGCAGAACTTCTCAGAGGCAGCAGCCAGCGCTTAAACTCTGCTTTCTTTGCGACTTACAGGCCTTGCATTAATCTGTCTAGTTTCATCGGCAAGAAGCCAAGGGAATTGGGAAAGACATGTCCAAGTTTCTTTGCACCTAGAGCTCCTGCAAATACCCGGTCCTCTCAACGCCAGCACTGAACAGCTCGTGTTGTGCTTTAAGCCGGTATCAGTTCTTGCCAATTCCAGGAGCCGTGTGGATCCAGTTCTGTTTGCACCTCCGAGGGAAGTTTCTCTCAGGACCTTTCCTGATACAAAGCTGGGGTGCCACAGCCCTCGTCCCTGAACGCTGCTCTCTCCCCCCAGCTGCCGGACCCATGCCAAAGCCATCTGTGGGCAGGGGAAGGGTGTCGTTTGCGAGCAGCCACCAGAAGAAGCTGTTCTCCTGGCCTGGCTCTGCCCTCTGCAAAGCCCCCCAGCAGGCAGCAAAATTAATGCAACACGAACGCGAATGCAAACGTGACCACAAAGCGCTTGGCTGCCAGGGAAGCGGGCAGGCCGGTGGGGATGGCGAAGTTCAGTCCTTTGCAGAAAGAGCAGGAGCAGCCCACCGACGCGAGGTCCTCCTTGGTGCCCGCTACCAAGTAGCCCAAGGGAAGGGACCGAGGCTGCTCAGCCGCTGCTCTGTACCCGCTCACAGGCAGAAAGGCAGCAAGGCCCCAGGGTGCCTTTTGGGCTGTGCCAGATCCTTCCTTGTGCAGTCCTGGGGCCTCCACGTGGCTTTTGGTGCATCGTCGGGGCCTCCGTGTGGCTTTGCAGGCACCAGAGGGACCTCTGTGTGCTTTATGGTGGACCCCGGGGGACGTCTAGGTGCCCCTTGGTGACCCTGATCCCCCCACGGCAGGGAGACGGGGGCCAGCACAGCCCTGGGTGGCCGCTGTCCCTGGGGCCAGGGAGGCGGGTCCCTACCAGGGCAGCACGGGGAGGCCCTGGCGCGCAGCAGAAACCCACACAAGGCGACGGCGGGAGGCCGGCGAAGGGCGCCTGGACGTGACAGGCGCTGGGGAGAAAGGCAGCCCCAGGTGAGGCCCTGGACCCTTGTGGAGGGGCAGCAGGAGGGGCTGAGCCCGTGGCCTCAAGCTGCCCTGCCAGGGCTCGGCTCTGGGCGCCCACTGGCCCAGCCCCTGCTGCCAGCAGCGCGCCCCACGCCGCTTCGTGGGGACACCTCCTCCGGCCGCTGGGCACCGATGCTGCTGCCAGAGGCCAAGCCAGCCCCAGCCCGGCCCCCGGGCAGCTCGGGGTGGGGGGCAGCGCACCAAGAGCCTGGTGGTGGGCCCCAGGGGGCAAACAACCACCCACCCCGCACGCTAAGGTAGATGGGGGACCCCACCAGGACGCTTGTCGGGTGTCGCCGTTCGGGAGGGTGCGTGATGGCCCCAGGGAACCCAGGCCGCCAGTGCAGACGCCTGGGTTTGTCTGTGCCCCGCAGGGGTGGCTGGCGGGGGTGATGGAGCAGCCGCCAGGGTGCCCGGGGAGGAGAGGTGCCCTTCGGGGCTGGTGCCCTTCCCCGCGGTGCCGGGGTGTCCCCGCGGGGCGCTTGCTGGGCTGGCTGAGGACGGGGTCGGGAGCAGCGGTGGCGGGGACAAGAAGAGGAGGGGAGCGGCCCGGAGGGCCCCAGGCGCCACGGGGGCCGGGCGCCCCGAGGACAGAGAGAGGTGTGGCAGGGGGCGAGCCGGCCCGGCACCCCCGAGGGGACCCGGCCTGCCCCTGCCCAGGCCGGGGCCGGGGTCGGGGCCGGGGCCAGCCCGCCCCAGGGTGACAGTGGGGGCCCTTTGTGACCGCGCTCCTGTGACAGCCCGCGGCCTCGCCCGGCGCCGGAGGCCTCGGCCCCGCAGTGTCCGGCTGGCCGGTGACGGGAGCGGGCGGGAGCACGCGGGCTGGTCCAGGAGCCTCCCGAGCACACCCCGCACTCTCCCTGCCGCCCCCGGGCAGCCTCGCGCAGCCTCTGCCGCCTCGCCTGCCATGGCGCGGAGACCCCCCAGCCGCCCCAGGACGGCCTGGGAGGCCGAGGACGAGGAGGACGGGGCCCCGGCCGAGGGCCGTCGCCAGCTGGAGCCCCGGCAGGGCCACGCGCCCCCGGCGCTGCCGACGGGTGAGCACGCGGCCCCCGACGCTGGGCCGGCCGGGGCCGCCAGCCCGCCCTGCGCTGCCCGGCTCCCACCTGCCCGTCGCCAGCCCCTTCCCGCCGGGCGCGCTCGCACCTTTCCCCCGCGCTGGCTCCGGTGCTGCCCCCGGCCGCCGGGCGCCTGCCGGCCGCCCCGAGCCCGGCCGCATGGGGCCTCTGCGCCCCAGCGGCCCGCCCGGCTGGGCTCGCTGTGCCGGGCAGCGGCGGGCGCTGGGGCCGGGGCTCGGCGCTCTCCGCCCCGAGCCCGGCCGCCCTGCACCTCGCCCTGCTCTCTGTCTCCCTCAGTGCCCGGCCCGGCTCTGCCCAGCGAGGAGGCCCGAGCCCTGGAGCGCCTGCGCGCCTTCCTGTGGCACCGCGGACAGGTGAGGGGCGCCACGGCCTCTGGGCTGCGCCCGCCTCTCCCCGCGGCGGCCGGGGCTGCGCCCTGCTCGGCACCCGCAGGGCTGCTGGCCGCGGGCGGCTGCCCCCGGCGCCCCACACCTGGCTGCGGGCCCTGCGCCGCCCGGGCTGCTGGCCGGGCCTCTGCCCCTCTGACGCTCTCCGCTGCTCTCTGCTCCCGGCAGCAGGCCGAGGCCGAGAAGCTGAGGTTCCTGGCCTGCGTCTGCAGCCTCTGCACCGCGGCCAGCTCCAGCGCGGCGCTGCGGCAGGAGCTGTGCCCGTGCAGCCTGGACCTGGCAGAGTCCCTGGAGGTGAGGGGAGGGGGCCCTGCAGCAGGGCGGGAGCGGGGGGCGCGGGCCCACCGCTGAGGGCCGGAGGCGGGGGTCTGAGCGTGGCAGCTGGGGGGCCCCGGCTGGGGGCGCAGCCCTGGCCAGCGTGGGGCTGCAGGAGGCACTGCGGAGCCGGGCGAGCGGGGCCCTGGGCAGCCAGGGGGCCGCCCGGGGGGTCCGTGCTGGCAGGGGGCACCTGGGCTCTGCCAGCCCTGCAGCCTGATCGCTGGCCCCCGGCACCTCCCGAGGCCCCTTCTGCTTGTGCTCTCCAGGTGCTGCTGCAAGAGGAGCCCACCGACCACCTGGGCACCGCCGTGCGGCAGCAAGTCATGCTGGCCATCAGCGCCATGAGGTAGCTGCCCGAGCCGCTGGCCTGGCCAGGGCCTGCGTGGCCCCAGGTGGCCCCGATGGCCCCAGGGCTAGCGGGGAGCCATCCGCCGTCCTGCAGGCGTCTGCCAGTGCCGTCGGCTGGGCCTGCGCCGGGCCCGACTGTGGTGGAGACGGGAGGGCAGAGAGGGCCCTGGGGCTACCGTGCGTCTCCTGGGCTTTCCCCCAAAGGGTGAGGCAGGCCCTGGAGAGGGCCTGGGGCCCCAGCTGCCAGGAGGGTCCTCTGTCCCTGGGCTGCCTGCTGGGGGAAGACGTGGCTGCCCGTAGGGCTCCCCCACCTAGTGCGGCTATCACCCGGGAGTCTCCCTGCCCCAGGTCTGCGTCCACCTTCCCAGGGCGTCCAGGTACTGGTGCGGGCGCCAGGGACGGAAAGGCCCCTCTCTGTCCTTGCAGCAAAGTCGGGCTGGTTCCGGAGAGCAGAAGGAAGAGCCTGCTGCATGCCTGCTTCTGCAGCATCTTCTGCCTGCCTCCCAGCGAGGACCTGCAGAGCCTGGATGCTGCCCTCTACTCCAAGGTATGCGCTGGATGGCGGAGGGTGGCCCGGCAGGCTGTGGGGGCTGCTCCCTGGCTACCCCGCGCTGAGAGACAAGCGTAAGCTGCAAGCCAGGGCACGATCCCAGCTTGCCTTTCCCACCCCCATCCCTTCTTTGCCTTCTTTGCGCTGGGCAGGGCCACGGGCAGTGCCGCCAGGCTGGGCCCTCGGCAGCAGCTCCCCTGCCCTGGGGCCCCTCGCTGGGCTCCGCAGGACCATAGGTGTGCCCCTCAGGCAAGAGGAATTCAAGCCCCTCTCCGGCAGGTAAGGGGCACCAACGAAGAAGCAGCTCAACCCTGTGTCCGTCCCCCTTGCAGGCCCTGGACGCCATGGACAGCATGCTGCAGGTGCTGGCCCTCAGCTGCCCTGCCTCCGGCCTCCTAGAGATGCAGAACATCTTGCAGGTCTGGTATTTGCCAAGAGCGGGCTTCCCACCACCAGTGCCTCAGCCCAAAGGGAAGTTCCCCCCTCAGGTGGACCGCCCTCGCCCAGCAGCAGCTGCAGAGAGCAGGCTGCGGGGAGGGGACCGGCTCCGTCGCGGGAGCAGCGTTGCCCATGGCGCTGTTCTGTGAGCCCAGTGCCTCCTGGCTGCAGTCAGCATGCCTCCCTCCCGCCCCTTTCCTGCAGCGGCAGGGGAAAGCCCCGCCCTCTGCCCCTCGAGGCCAGCACTGCCGCGAGCCTTCCCGGCGCCAAGCAGGGCGAGCAGTTGCAGCCTCCTTCCTCGGCCCCCCCACAGCCGGCAGCTGGCCCTGCCCCCTCTCGGCCCCCCCATCCCTTGTGCTTTCCTCCCCGGGGCTGAGGAAGGCAGCGGCCCCCGGGACCTGCCCTTGCCAGCCCGCAAGCTTTGTTGGTGCGCCTTTGTTGCTGCTGGGCCAGAGGCGCGAGCGGCCAGCGGCAGGGAGGTGCTGGGGAGGCCCCGGAGGGCCAGGTTTGGAAAGGAGCAGGGGCTGCCGTAGGCATGGGCTCCAGCTCTCAGTGTGGCCACAGCAGGCCCGTCGGGGGGCTTTGCCCCACGCATGCCAGCGACTCTGGACGCAAGACCCCCACTCCCAGGCTTGCCTCGTGCTCCGAGGAGCCGAAGCACAAACGTGGCCAGGCATTAAGCAGAGCTGCCTCCCTTGGAGCAGACCAGCAGCTTCTCTCCTCCCAGGTCCTGCTGCCCTTCACCGAGTCCCAGCAAGCAGCTGTGCGTGAGAGGGCCATAGGCCGCATTGCCCGGCTGGCTGGTCTCCTGACGAGCTCTTCCTTGCTGCCGGTAAGGAGCCTGTGGTGCAGGCAGCCTCCAGCCACCCCATCAGCCCTTGTCAGTGGCCCCGAGTGGCCTGCAGCTCCGGGCTCCCTGCGCGGGAAGCCTGGGCAGAGGTTAAGACCCTCAGCAAGACCCTGCCCTGAAGCGGAGATCTTGGCCTGCCTCTTTGGGTGTCGCACTGCAGTCCCTGCTCTCTCAGGAGCCAGCTGTGCCTGCCCTGGGCGCATGCCATGGGCCCCCAGCAGGAGCCTGGCTCAGCAGGGGCCACCAAAGCTCTGGCTGAGGCGGGAGGCAGCCCTGCTTGGAGCGTGGGTTCAGGGCTTTGGTGCCCACTGGTGCCCCTGAGCCGTGGTGCCAGCGCCGCCTGCCTCCTGCAGGCCCGCTGCCGCTTGGAAGGAAGCAGGGCCAGCTCTGCCTGCCACAGACCCAAGTGTTTCCTGATCCTGGGGCAGCTGGTGGGGCAGCTCACCCTGTGCTGCGCCTACAAGGAGCAGGGGAGCAGTCACGGCGCAGCGGAGGCTCTTTGCCACCTCTACAGATTCATCCTGCAGGAAGAGAGTAAGAAGCTGCACTGGGCTGGCTCCTTCCACACACGGGGCCCCACACAGCAGCCACTCATCCAGCTCCCGCTGAGCAGTGGCCTGCAAAGCCTTCAGCAGCACCTGCTGCTCCCAGGCCTCCTGTCTTGCTTCACAGCAGAATGGCCCATCAGAGGCGCTGTGCCTTTCTCTATTCTTGCAAGCCGTTTCCCCTTCCCCCACCTTACCATAGGCCCAGGCCCTCCCTCCCTGCGAGTCCTGCTGCCCAGCCATTTCTGGCCTGTCCTCTTGGTCTGCCAGGGCAGAGTTCTCCCTGGCACCTTCAGTGGGCCACCTCCACCTCTGCAGCCTTGGTGCTGACGGCCCTGCTTTTCCCCTGCTGTGCAGGCAGGAGGCTGTTGCAGGATAGCCCCGAGTACCTAGAGCTCCAAAAGGCCTGGGAAGCTGCCAACACCTTCTGGCTTTTGGAGCCCAAGGAGGCCAGTGAGATCAGCACGGTAAGGAGCGCCTCCCTGGTTGGCACTGGTGGCCGTGGTGTGACTTGAGCGAAGAGAGGGATGGCTAGCGGGTGGGGCTGAGGGGGCCTTGCGGTCACTGGGGAGAGGGCTCGCACTGTGTGCGGGCAGCGCCAGTGCACGGGGACCCGGACCCCAACCGTCCACCTCCTGCCCAGTGCCACCGGCCAGCCCTGCAGAGCCGCTGCTTCCTGCCCCTGCTCCTGACTCTCCGCGGGTGGCTGTGCCAGCAGTGCCCCGCGCATCTCTCGCCAGGATCACTCGCTGCTCAGCCAAGCACTGCTGCCACGGCACTCGGTGTGACGTATGTCTCTTGGCTGCCCTGCTTTGTCCCGCAGATGTTTGGGAAATACCTTCAGCCCTCTGAGAAGACAGACCTCATCCTCGCAGCCCTCAGCGGCATGAGAGCCTGCAGCACCTATGACACGCAGGCAGCCGCTCACATGCTGGATGCTCTTGTGGCGGACGATGCCTGCCTTTTGGAGCATGTAAGTAGCCTGCAGGTGGCGTGGCCGGGGCTCGAGGCCTCCGGGGGCTTGTTTTTGCCCTGACTCCAGGCCTGGCAGGCCCGCCACCCCCTCTGAGGCCAGCACAGAGCGGGGGCAAGGGCAGCCGGTCTTGGAGGGAGCTGGGCAAATTGCTGCCACTCTGACAGCAGCCCCACTCTGAGTCGTGTGCCCTCCAGGTGCCGAAGGTGGTGAGGGGCATGTGGAGCAACGTGCTGCTCATCACAGAGGTGTCTGCGCGGCGCAGCCTGGACAGGGCTCTTCTGCTGCTGACCTGTGCATGTCCAGAGGAGGTGGTCGTGAGCCTCTTGCAGTCTTCCCCCTCATGCGACAGGTAGGGGCCCGCTTGCCTTGAGAGCTCGGGGGCCAGCAGCCTGGAGAGCTCGTGCCCTGCGGGCTGCGGGGCAGGTGGAGATTTTCCGGCCTCTCGTGAGGGGCTGGGCCCTGCTGTTGTCCCCGTGTGCCAGCCCCGGTGCGTCAGGCCGGGCTGCAGCAGCGCAAGCTGAGCAAGTGTGCCGGCCTTCAGCCCCAGAGCCTGGTCGCCTGGCTGCCTGCGTGCCCCACAAGGGACTGGAGCTTGGCCATGGGCTGCGGGGTGGGGCAGAGCCCCCAGGGTGCTGCGGGCAAGGGGCAGTGGGCAGAGGCAGGGCTGGCGGCCAGCCCAGGCCCTCTGCGGCTGCCCAGGCCACAGTGCTGCGGCTGCAGCACCCGCTGAGCGAGAGCTGTGGGCCTGCAGCGCTGCCGCAGCCATGTGGAGGATGCTGCTGTCGAAGCGCGGAGCTGCCGAGAGGGTGCTGCAGGAGCTGCTCAGTGTCCTGCAGGATTGGCCGGTGGACGAGACATGCACGTTGGATGGGGACGACAGAGTCATCGTTTCCCTGGCCGTGAGTTTGTGGACGTAGCCTCGCTCTCCCCTAGAGCTGCCCTGGCCTTGCCCGTCCAGCAAGAAGCCCCAGGTCCATGGGGCACCAGGTCCATGGGGTCCATGTCCACGGCGCGACAGGTCCATGGCTGGCAGGGCTTGTTGTGGCCATGGCCCAAAGAGCTTCCGTGCCTTTGCTCTGGCCACACAGGCCGGGCAGGCACTCCTGCTTGTCCCAAGGCTCAGGGCAGTGTGTGAGGCTCACCGCCAAGCTCGGGCAGCGCAACAGGCACGTCTCAGCAGCGAGAGCTGTCTCTGGGCTTCTTCTGCAGGCAACGAGAGTGCTCCATGAGATGCTGCAGCAGCCCAGCTGCCAGCACGTGCTGGAGGTGTTCTTCCCCAAGCTCTTCCTGGCGCTGCTCTTCCAGATTTCCTTCTGCGCAGAGCTGACGCCGGAGGAGGCTGAGATGTGCTGGGGGGAACGGCAAGGGGAAGAGTCTGCTCCCGGCAGCCCCGTGAGGTGCTCCATGCCAGCCCTGCTGTGTGTGCTGTGGAGGTGGCGGCAGGGCCAGGGGTGCCAGGGTGACGCGGCCTTTGCTGTGCACGCAGGTTGGCAGTGCAGACCATGAAAGCACTGCTGTGCCGTGCCGGCTACGAGAGTCAGGTGCTGGCCATGGCGAGGAAGGGCGCCTGGGACACGCTCCTCAGCGCGGAGACCTGCCACAGGGGAGTGGGTTTGCTGGCCAGGTGAGAACCCCCTTGTCCCTGCTCTGCCCCAGCATTTCTCCCTTGCACACAGGCTGCCCCGCAGAGCCCCACGGGGCTGCAGCTTGAGGCCTTGTGACGGCGGGCTGGCCGAGTAGAGCAGCCAAGGGAGCTGCCGCTCCATGGCTGCGGGGCTCTGCGAGCCCTGGCTAGAGGGATGGGCTCACAATCACAGACGAGGTGTTTGCCTGGCTGCTCAGAAGTGACAGTGCCTTCTTGCCTCTGCCAGAGAGATGAGGAAGAGCCCAAGACAGCTGCGTCTCTTCCTCTTCCAATGGCTGACAGCGCTGCTGAAACGTGGCGCGGCCCACTGGGAGATGCCTGCCACGGCTTTCCTGGTGGAGGTGAGCCTGATGGCAGGCGGTGCCTCTCGGGGCTGGAGAGGAGCGGAGGAGCAGGCGAGGGCTGTGCGCGGTGCGGCCTGAGGCCCAGGGCAGGGAGTGGGGTGCCAGGGGCTGTCGGCGCTGACGGCTGCCTTTGGGCCGGGCCTGGTGCCCTCGCCCGGAGCTGTTGGTGGGATCGGGCGCTGCCTGAGGCCGGGAGTCCTGCCGACCTCACCGCTTTCTCTGTGCTGTGCTTCAGCTGCTGGCCTGCAGTGACCTTTGCACAGAGGAGGACGACTTGCTGATTCTCTTCTGGAGCTACCTGCGGAGTCACTGGCGGGTGATGCACGGGCTGGCGCTCAGAGGCCTTGTGCTGCTGTGCAAGAGACAGGAGATGGTGAGCAGGGGCCAGCCGGGTGACGGTGCGCAGGCAGCGAGGGGCTGGGCGGTGGGGTGCTGGGCAACAGGGTAGCTGGGACTTTGGTGGGCCTCAGGAGCTGTGGGAGCTGCTGCCCTGTTGGAGCCTGAGCACAGGGCCAGGCTGATGCCGCAGGCAGCTTCCGGGCCGCCAGGCTGCAGCCCCCACCACGCAGGGGCCGCCGCGGGCCGAGTGCCGCCTTGGGGTGTTGCACTGCGTCACAGCCTCTGTGCACAAGCCGGGGGTGTCGGCAGGGCCTTGGCAATGGGGCAGCGAGCCCTGCCAGGAAAGGCGCCTGCTAGGGCTGGGACAGCCCGTGGCCCGGGCAGCTTTGCAGGCAGCGTGGGTTACTAAACCCGCTGCCCGTTCAAGTGTGGCGGAGAAGAGGGCGAGGGGTGAGGTGCAGAGGAGCCGGTGCTGCCCTCTCCTGCCTCGCTCTGCCCCAGCCCTGCCCAGGCCCGTGGCTGTGCCGGTAAAGGCTGCCAGGCAGCAGGTTGCCGCAGTCATCGCCATGGCCGCGTCTGGAAAGGCAGGGGGGAAGCTGGTGTGTAAGAAGGTGAGCCTTTTTGCCAGGGCAGTGGGTTCTTTCTTCAGGCACCGAGGTTGTGTTTCCCCCAGGCCAGAAGAATGCAGTACCTGTGGCCCCTGCTGGTGGGGCACCTGCAGGACGTGGACAGAGACATCAGCGCAAAGGCCCTGCTGGTGCTCAGCAACGTGGTCCACGTCATGGAGAAGCAGGTGGTGGCCCACTTTGCTCCGCTGCTGGCCGAGAAGCTGCTGCCTCTCTTTGATGAGGTAAGGCTGGGGGGAGAGGCGGGGGCCCTGTTGGCGTGTCGGTGAGGCTGTGTGCGGGCTGCGGGCTGTGGTGTGTTGCCGTGTGTGTGTGTGTACCCGCGGCATGGGAATTTGTGCTGGCCAGCAGGGGCCCTGGGTGCTGCCAGGAACGTTTTTGCCCAGTGGCTTTTGGGGTCATTGCGCTGTGCTGCCCGTGGTGCGCTGGCCTGCAGGACTGTGTTGAAGCAGCCCCTTGTCTAGCCTCAGCTGTAGGGTATTGTGCTTGGCCCCTGCAGCCGTGCCCTGTGGCTGCCTCCTTCTGCCGGCCTCTAGAGCTGGCAGCACAGCTCGAGCGCCTGGGCGATGAAGAAAGGCTCTCCAGGAGGGCCAGGCAGGCCGAGCTGAGGGAAGCCTGAAGTCCTGCTGCTGCCCATGCCTGCAGATAGGCCCTCAGTAACGCCAACGTCCCCACAGCCCCAGGAGCCGCTGTGGAGGGCCATCCTGGAGCAGCTCTGTTGGGCCTTGGCCAGGGGTGATGCGGGGAGCGTGGCCAGGGCGAGAGGAGCCCTTCCAGGCGCAGGCTTCTCCGCCAGCTCCGCTCTCCCTGGCCGCAGCATGGTACAGAAGCACGCTGCATCGCCCTGCCTGGGCCGGGGGCCATTTTGCAGTGGGTGCAGACGAGGCCCACAGCTCACTGGTGCGGAGGGAGGGTCCGAAACCTTCATCTCGCCATCAGCCCCACTGACCCCTGTGCTGACTGTGGGCTTGGAGCAGGCAGTGCTGAGGTGCCCCCTTTCCCTTCCCGCCAGGAGCCGGCCTGCGTGCGAGAGCTCTCCATCCGCCTCTTCCAAGAGGTGATGGAGGCTGTGGTGGGCACCAAAACACAGGCCCTGAAGAAGCAAGTGCACAGGAGCCTGCTGCCTCTGCTCTTCCACTGGCATGACGAGATCCCCCGTGTGGCCCAGGTATGGATGTGTAACGGGACGGGTCGTTGGAGGAGGGCGATGCGGACGCCCTGTGAGTGGGCGTGAGCATGAGGAGCAAGGGCTGCTGGCAGTGGGAGCCTTTGAAGGTGGGTGGGCTGGAGGTGCCAGGTGCTGAGGCTGCAGAGCGCCCCCTTGCTGTTTGCACCAGGCGCAGCAGTGCCTTCGTCTTCCTGCCATGCCTCCACCTGCAGCACCATACACCTGCGGGGGTGGTTGCCCCACATGTCTGCCCGGGGCACGGAACATGCTGGCAGAGGCAGTTGCCAGCTGCTCCCTCTTGCCATTGTGGGCGAGGAAAGGCCCCGAGGAGGCCTTGCCAAGAGGAGGGGCACGGTGGGGGTTGTGCGCTGGGCTGCGGTGGCATCAGCAGGTCTGTGCTGCTGTGCAGGCCTCTCAGGAAGCCCTGCTTGGTGCTGCCAAGTTCCTGAGGTGGGAGCAGCTGAGGCAGCTGGCTGAGACAGCGCAGAGCTGGAGGATCGGCGAGTGCCTGGTAAGGATGGCCCCCAAAGCCCCCAGAGGCAGCCTGGGCAAGGCCTGTGCCCCTGCATGGCCAGGGTGTGTGTGTGTGGGGGGTAGGTGGGGGGGCACAGGCAGCCGTGTGCCTCGCCACGGCTGGTGCCCAGAGGTGCCAGCCTGGGGCAGCACTCCGGCCGCCCTTGTCCAGCACACTGCCCCAACGGGCTCTTCTCTAGGTTGCTGTGCCCTCACTGAGCCCTGGGATGCTAAAGCGAGTGGTGGGTGGAGGGAGTGGCTGGCTGGGTGGGGAGGGTGTGCGCCCAGCCTGTGGCCTTGTGCTCTGCCCAGCTGGCGAGGGGCAGGAGAAGATCGGAAGAATACCTGCGCCAGAGCCTGCTGTACTTGGAGAGCCCCCAGGAGTGCTTGCGAGAGATGGCTGTGCGGTTCCTTGGTGAGCTCCAAGCCCTGCGGACCCTCTCTGCACTGGGGCAGCTTAGCGCTAGCCCTGGGGGAAGGGTGGTGTGGGGAGCAGGATTGGTGAGGGGCTGTGCGTGTGCCTAGGGCTCGTCGGGCAGAGCATGAGGGGCCAGAGCAAGAAGAAGGTGGAGGACATCTGCGAGGGTGAGTGAGGGCAGCAGGGTGTGAGGCAGGGCTGGCGGGGAGGAAGACAGAGGCTGGGCAGTGAGCTGCAATGCCTGGCGCAGGCCAGGAGGGCTCTGCTCCCCGTGCGGCTCAGAGGCGGTGCGGGTAGAGTCGCGAGAAGATTTCAGGGGCCTTTGGGACATTCCTGGCCAGCAAGTCCCAGCTGATCCATGTGTCCCTTCTGCTGCCTCCTGTCTGTGGGAAGAGGTGGGTGGGACAGGCCATGTCGTCCCCAGGAAGGGCTGCCTGGGGTCTGTGCAGATATGGGGGCTTGATCTCTGCTCTGGCTCTTTCTCTCAGCGCTTCAAGGCTTGGAGGAGGACGTCAGCCCGTCCATCTGTTCCCTGGCCACGCAAACCATCCTGCTCCTGAGAGCTCCAGGGAAGACGTCTGCGTCTGGAGGCGGCCACGAAGGCCTGGGCTGGCAGCTGAGGAGAGCGTGGCAGAGGTGGCACTGGCCTCTGCGAGGTGGCTGCGTTTGCTGCTAGAGCTCGGCTGCCTCCTGATGCCGGGCTGCTCTCCCCCGAAGGACCACCGGCGTGTGGGGGCAAGTTGTGGGTGGGGGCGTTGCTGGCCTCTCTCCCTGCCCGCAGGACAGCTGCAGCCCTCAGGCCCAGCCCGTGCCAGGCTTGTGCCGCCAGCCCACCGTCTGCTGGGTTTTTCCAAAAGAAGCCGCCCAGTCTCTTCGCCACGTGCCAGTGTCTTGTCTTTGCGCAAACCAATCGGTGGAGAAGGAGGCTGAACCTAGAGGAGCTCCAGAGACCCCTTCCAACCACAACCGCAGCCGCTCTGTGCCCCTGTGAGATTTTGCCAGGGCAAAATCTCACACCTCTAGCACCGAACCCCAACCTCAGCCACACACTCCAGGCTGGTCGCAGGTGCCAAAGCCAGAGGCCTGTGGGGCACAGGGGACTTCTCTTTTCTGGGGGCCCTGCAATGCTTTGCTTTCCTCCTTCTAAGCATCCTTGGCCCTGCTGGCCCTGCTGGTCCCCTGCTCCCCCGCCCCGGGGGCAGCAAGCCAAGCATCAGGCGCCTGCTCACACCAGCAACAACGGGCCCTAGGTCGTCAAAGAACCTTGGCATGGGTGTGGTGGGGCTGGCGACAGCAGCAGGGTTGGACGAGACTGGAGATTTCCCCCAGGGCTGGCCCACCCTGGAGCTCAGAGAGAGCTGTACTCCCACTGTGGGGACTGGGCTGACCTTTCCTGATACAAAGCTGGGGTGCCTCAGCCCTCGTCCCTGAACGCTGCTCTCTCCCCCCAGCTGCCGGACCCATGCCAAAGCCATCTGTGGGCAGGGGAAGGGTGTCGTTTGCGAGCAGCCACCAGAAGAAGCTGTTCTCCTGGCCTGGCTCTGCCCTCTGCAAAGCCCCCCAGCAGGCAGCGCACTAGAGCAACCTGCCCTAGCTGGCCCTGCTCGAGAAGGCGGCTTAGACTGCAGGAGCTCCAGAGACCCCCTTCCAACCGCAACCACTCTGTCATCCTGTGAGGCGGCCAGAGCAAAATCTCACTCCCCCACCACCCAACACCAACCTCAGCCTTAGAGCTGCTTGTAGCAGTTGCCAAAGCCAGAGGCCTGGGGGGGCACAGGGCGCTCCTCCCTTTGGGCTGCCTGCAGTGGTTTTTAGTCCTCCTGAAGCATCCTTGGCCCAAGCACTTTGCGCTCCCCTGCTGCTCCCCTGGGGGCAGCAGGCCAAGCACCGAGGCCTGCGCTCACCAGCAGCTTCCACAAAGGCCAAGGCGGTGCCAAACCCCTTCCTCTGCTTCTCTGCTCTCTGGTGCCTGCCCTCCTGCGGGTGCACGTGGCACAGGTGCCCCCGGACTTTCTCATCAAGGCAGGGTTGGCCTCCAGCCAGCAGAGCACCTTGCAGCAGCTACCACAGCTGCACCCATCCCAGCAGCCTGTCCCCAGGGCAGCGGAGGGTGTTTGGCCCAGCTCCTGCAAGAGCCATGCCAGGGGCCTCAGGGGCCTGAGACCTGGCTGGCTGCATTTGGCCTCTTCTCCACCAACTCAAGCCTCGCTGCACTGCTCCAGCTTGTGCTAAGAACTCCTGCGGCAGTTCCTGGGTGTTCACCTCCCAGTGGATTTCAGCCCAGCTGCTCAGCAGGTCTCCGCTTCCCCCTCCAAGGCCCAGACCAAGGCCCGCCTCCTGGCGGCACAACAAGGCCTGGCAAGAGGCACATGACCCTTCGGGTCCTGCCAAGGCTTCCTGCTCCCTGGAGGTTGGACTGGACACTGGGATCGCGCTCCCCTCTCCCAGAGCAGCCTCCTCCCTAAGGACCCAGACAGCAGCGCTCGCAGCAGCCCCTTTCATCTCCCGGCACCCCCGGAGCCACGCTGCAGCTGGGATTGCGTGGGCAGGCAGAGAAAAGCCTCTCGCTCTCTTCCACACCTTGCGTTTCTTCTCTGCTCTCTCGTCCTTGTGCCCGTGCTCCTGCTTCTTTCAGCCTGCTGGCCGTTGCCCTGGGCAGAGCATGCTGCAGCTGCTGCCTCTGCAGCACCAGCCGCCTGCACCCATCGCACAGGGCCAACAACAACCGCCCCCCCCTCCCCCCCAACCACCACCACCCACCACCTCGCTCATGGGGGCCTAGCGCATGCTCCCGGCATCCCCGGGCCTCCAGCAAGCAGCAAGGGATCCCTTCCGGGACCTCCACTTAGGACACACAGGGCACAGCCACTCCTCCACCACCTGGGGGCTCAGACCTCCCTCACTTTTTGCCCGGTGCCTCGCAGCCTGTCCCTGGGCACCACTGGGCACAGTCTGCCTCCAGCCTCTTGACACCCTCCCGCCACAGATTCATCCCCATTGAGAAGACCTTCCTCTGCCTGGCTTTTGCAGTCACGAGGCCTGAAGAGCCCCCGTTGTGGAGGGGCTGGAGCCTCTAGTGTCTGTGCAGAGCTCTGGCCTCTGATGCCGTGGTGCTGGCATGGGCACGTCCTGCGGCGCCTGGCCACAGGCACTCACAGCCCTTGGTGTGCAAAGGGAAGCTCAGCGCTTCCTCAGTCCCTAGCTGGGTCGTCCTGCTGGGCTGCTGCACTCTTTCCCAGTCTACTGCCCAGGGCTCCAGACTGATTCGCTCTCATCTCTCAAGTCAGACACTGAGCTGCTCTCCTGAGTGCTGCGACTGAGGCTGCATCAGGACCAGCACTCTCCGCTTAGCTAATGCACCAGCTTCCTGCAGCTGAACGCGGCGGACAAGAGCTACCCCTCTTCCTTGCAGACTTGCACTTGAGTAACAGAATCGCTCCGCAAAACACGCAGAACTTCTCAGAGGCAGCAGCCAGCGCTTAAACTCTGCTTTCTTTGCGACTTACAGGCCTTGCATTAATCTGTCTAGTTTCATCGGCAAGAAGCCAAGGGAATTGGGAAAGACATGTCCAAGTTTCTTTGCACCTAGAGCTCCTGCAAATACCCGGTCCTCTCAACGCCAGCACTGAACAGCTCGTGTTGTGCTTTAAGCCGGTATCAGTTCTTGCCAATTCCAGGAGCCGTGTGGATCCAGTTCTGTTTGCACCTCCGAGGGAAGTTTCTCTCAGGACCTTTCCTGATACAAAGCTGGGGTGCCACAGCCCTCGTCCCTGAACGCTGCTCTCTCCCCCCAGCTGCCGGACCCATGCCAAAGCCATCTGTGGGCAGGGGAAGGGTGTCGTTTGCGAGCAGCCACCAGAAGAAGCTGTTCTCCTGGCCTGGCTCTGCCCTCTGCAAAGCCCCCCAGCAGGCAGCAAAATTAATGCAACACGAACGCGAATGCAAACGTGACCACAAAGCGCTTGGCTGCCAGGGAAGCGGGCAGGCCGGTGGGGATGGCGAAGTTCAGTCCTTTGCAGAAAGAGCAGGAGCAGCCCACCGACGCGAGGTCCTCCTTGGTGCCCGCTACCAAGTAGCCCAAGGGAAGGGACCGAGGCTGCTCAGCCGCTGCTCTGTACCCGCTCACAGGCAGAAAGGCAGCAAGGCCCCAGGGTGCCTTTTGGGCTGTGCCAGATCCTTCCTTGTGCAGTCCTGGGGCCTCCACGTGGCTTTTGGTGCATCGTCGGGGCCTCCGTGTGGCTTTGCAGGCACCAGAGGGACCTCTGTGTGCTTTATGGTGGACCCCGGGGGACGTCTAGGTGCCCCTTGGTGACCCTGATCCCCCCACGGCAGGGAGACGGGGGCCAGCACAGCCCTGGGTGGCCGCTGTCCCTGGGGCCAGGGAGGCGGGTCCCTACCAGGGCAGCACGGGGAGGCCCTGGCGCGCAGCAGAAACCCACACAAGGCGACGGCGGGAGGCCGGCGAAGGGCGCCTGGACGTGACAGGCGCTGGGGAGAAAGGCAGCCCCAGGTGAGGCCCTGGACCCTTGTGGAGGGGCAGCAGGAGGGGCTGAGCCCGTGGCCTCAAGCTGCCCTGCCAGGGCTCGGCTCTGGGCGCCCACTGGCCCAGCCCCTGCTGCCAGCAGCGCGCCCCACGCCGCTTCGTGGGGACACCTCCTCCGGCCGCTGGGCACCGATGCTGCTGCCAGAGGCCAAGCCAGCCCCAGCCCGGCCCCCGGGCAGCTCGGGGTGGGGGGCAGCGCACCAAGAGCCTGGTGGTGGGCCCCAGGGGGCAAACAACCACCCACCCCGCACGCTAAGGTAGATGGGGGACCCCACCAGGACGCTTGTCGGGTGTCGCCGTTCGGGAGGGTGCGTGATGGCCCCAGGGAACCCAGGCCGCCAGTGCAGACGCCTGGGTTTGTCTGTGCCCCGCAGGGGTGGCTGGCGGGGGTGATGGAGCAGCCGCCAGGGTGCCCGGGGAGGAGAGGTGCCCTTCGGGGCTGGTGCCCTTCCCCGCGGTGCCGGGGTGTCCCCGCGGGGCGCTTGCTGGGCTGGCTGAGGACGGGGTCGGGAGCAGCGGTGGCGGGGACAAGAAGAGGAGGGGAGCGGCCCGGAGGGCCCCAGGCGCCACGGGGGCCGGGCGCCCCGAGGACAGAGAGAGGTGTGGCAGGGGGCGAGCCGGCCCGGCACCCCCGAGGGGACCCGGCCTGCCCCTGCCCAGGCCGGGGCCGGGGTCGGGGCCGGGGCCAGCCCGCCCCAGGGTGACAGTGGGGGCCCTTTGTGACCGCGCTCCTGTGACAGCCCGCGGCCTCGCCCGGCGCCGGAGGCCTCGGCCCCGCAGTGTCCGGCTGGCCGGTGACGGGAGCGGGCGGGAGCACGCGGGCTGGTCCAGGAGCCTCCCGAGCACACCCCGCACTCTCCCTGCCGCCCCCGGGCAGCCTCGCGCAGCCTCTGCCGCCTCGCCTGCCATGGCGCGGAGACCCCCCAGCCGCCCCAGGACGGCCTGGGAGGCCGAGGACGAGGAGGACGGGGCCCCGGCCGAGGGCCGTCGCCAGCTGGAGCCCCGGCAGGGCCACGCGCCCCCGGCGCTGCCGACGGGTGAGCACGCGGCCCCCGACGCTGGGCCGGCCGGGGCCGCCAGCCCGCCCTGCGCTGCCCGGCTCCCACCTGCCCGTCGCCAGCCCCTTCCCGCCGGGCGCGCTCGCACCTTTCCCCCGCGCTGGCTCCGGTGCTGCCCCCGGCCGCCGGGCGCCTGCCGGCCGCCCCGAGCCCGGCCGCATGGGGCCTCTGCGCCCCAGCGGCCCGCCCGGCTGGGCTCGCTGTGCCGGGCAGCGGCGGGCGCTGGGGCCGGGGCTCGGCGCTCTCCGCCCCGAGCCCGGCCGCCCTGCACCTCGCCCTGCTCTCTGTCTCCCTCAGTGCCCGGCCCGGCTCTGCCCAGCGAGGAGGCCCGAGCCCTGGAGCGCCTGCGCGCCTTCCTGTGGCACCGCGGACAGGTGAGGGGCGCCACGGCCTCTGGGCTGCGCCCGCCTCTCCCCGCGGCGGCCGGGGCTGCGCCCTGCTCGGCACCCGCAGGGCTGCTGGCCGCGGGCGGCTGCCCCCGGCGCCCCACACCTGGCTGCGGGCCCTGCGCCGCCCGGGCTGCTGGCCGGGCCTCTGCCCCTCTGACGCTCTCCGCTGCTCTCTGCTCCCGGCAGCAGGCCGAGGCCGAGAAGCTGAGGTTCCTGGCCTGCGTCTGCAGCCTCTGCACCGCGGCCAGCTCCAGCGCGGCGCTGCGGCAGGAGCTGTGCCCGTGCAGCCTGGACCTGGCAGAGTCCCTGGAGGTGAGGGGAGGGGGCCCTGCAGCAGGGCGGGAGCGGGGGGCGCGGGCCCACCGCTGAGGGCCGGAGGCGGGGGTCTGAGCGTGGCAGCTGGGGGGCCCCGGCTGGGGGCGCAGCCCTGGCCAGCGTGGGGCTGCAGGAGGCACTGCGGAGCCGGGCGAGCGGGGCCCTGGGCAGCCAGGGGGCCGCCCGGGGGGTCCGTGCTGGCAGGGGGCACCTGGGCTCTGCCAGCCCTGCAGCCTGATCGCTGGCCCCCGGCACCTCCCGAGGCCCCTTCTGCTTGTGCTCTCCAGGTGCTGCTGCAAGAGGAGCCCACCGACCACCTGGGCACCGCCGTGCGGCAGCAAGTCATGCTGGCCATCAGCGCCATGAGGTAGCTGCCCGAGCCGCTGGCCTGGCCAGGGCCTGCGTGGCCCCAGGTGGCCCCGATGGCCCCAGGGCTAGCGGGGAGCCATCCGCCGTCCTGCAGGCGTCTGCCAGTGCCGTCGGCTGGGCCTGCGCCGGGCCCGACTGTGGTGGAGACGGGAGGGCAGAGAGGGCCCTGGGGCTACCGTGCGTCTCCTGGGCTTTCCCCCAAAGGGTGAGGCAGGCCCTGGAGAGGGCCTGGGGCCCCAGCTGCCAGGAGGGTCCTCTGTCCCTGGGCTGCCTGCTGGGGGAAGACGTGGCTGCCCGTAGGGCTCCCCCACCTAGTGCGGCTATCACCCGGGAGTCTCCCTGCCCCAGGTCTGCGTCCACCTTCCCAGGGCGTCCAGGTACTGGTGCGGGCGCCAGGGACGGAAAGGCCCCTCTCTGTCCTTGCAGCAAAGTCGGGCTGGTTCCGGAGAGCAGAAGGAAGAGCCTGCTGCATGCCTGCTTCTGCAGCATCTTCTGCCTGCCTCCCAGCGAGGACCTGCAGAGCCTGGATGCTGCCCTCTACTCCAAGGTATGCGCTGGATGGCGGAGGGTGGCCCGGCAGGCTGTGGGGGCTGCTCCCTGGCTACCCCGCGCTGAGAGACAAGCGTAAGCTGCAAGCCAGGGCACGATCCCAGCTTGCCTTTCCCACCCCCATCCCTTCTTTGCCTTCTTTGCGCTGGGCAGGGCCACGGGCAGTGCCGCCAGGCTGGGCCCTCGGCAGCAGCTCCCCTGCCCTGGGGCCCCTCGCTGGGCTCCGCAGGACCATAGGTGTGCCCCTCAGGCAAGAGGAATTCAAGCCCCTCTCCGGCAGGTAAGGGGCACCAACGAAGAAGCAGCTCAACCCTGTGTCCGTCCCCCTTGCAGGCCCTGGACGCCATGGACAGCATGCTGCAGGTGCTGGCCCTCAGCTGCCCTGCCTCCGGCCTCCTAGAGATGCAGAACATCTTGCAGGTCTGGTATTTGCCAAGAGCGGGCTTCCCACCACCAGTGCCTCAGCCCAAAGGGAAGTTCCCCCCTCAGGTGGACCGCCCTCGCCCAGCAGCAGCTGCAGAGAGCAGGCTGCGGGGAGGGGACCGGCTCCGTCGCGGGAGCAGCGTTGCCCATGGCGCTGTTCTGTGAGCCCAGTGCCTCCTGGCTGCAGTCAGCATGCCTCCCTCCCGCCCCTTTCCTGCAGCGGCAGGGGAAAGCCCCGCCCTCTGCCCCTCGAGGCCAGCACTGCCGCGAGCCTTCCCGGCGCCAAGCAGGGCGAGCAGTTGCAGCCTCCTTCCTCGGCCCCCCCACAGCCGGCAGCTGGCCCTGCCCCCTCTCGGCCCCCCCATCCCTTGTGCTTTCCTCCCCGGGGCTGAGGAAGGCAGCGGCCCCCGGGACCTGCCCTTGCCAGCCCGCAAGCTTTGTTGGTGCGCCTTTGTTGCTGCTGGGCCAGAGGCGCGAGCGGCCAGCGGCAGGGAGGTGCTGGGGAGGCCCCGGAGGGCCAGGTTTGGAAAGGAGCAGGGGCTGCCGTAGGCATGGGCTCCAGCTCTCAGTGTGGCCACAGCAGGCCCGTCGGGGGGCTTTGCCCCACGCATGCCAGCGACTCTGGACGCAAGACCCCCACTCCCAGGCTTGGCTCGTGCTCCGAGGAGCCGAAGCACAAACGTGGCCAGGCATTAAGCAGAGCTGCCTCCCTTGGAGCAGACCAGCAGCTTCTCTCCTCCCAGGTCCTGCTGCCCTTCACCGAGTCCCAGCAAGCAGCTGTGCGTGAGAGGGCCATAGGCCGCATTGCCCGGCTGGCTGGTCTCCTGACGAGCTCTTCCTTGCTGCCGGTAAGGAGCCTGTGGTGCAGGCAGCCTCCAGCCACCCCATCAGCCCTTGTCAGTGGCCCCGAGTGGCCTGCAGCTCCGGGCTCCCTGCGCGGGAAGCCTGGGCAGAGGTTAAGACCCTCAGCAAGACCCTGCCCTGAAGCGGAGATCTTGGCCTGCCTCTTTGGGTGTCGCACTGCAGTCCCTGCTCTCTCAGGAGCCAGCTGTGCCTGCCCTGGGCGCATGCCATGGGCCCCCAGCAGGAGCCTGGCTCAGCAGGGGCCACCAAAGCTCTGGCTGAGGCGGGAGGCAGCCCTGCTTGGAGCGTGGGTTCAGGGCTTTGGTGCCCACTGGTGCCCCTGAGCCGTGGTGCCAGCGCCGCCTGCCTCCTGCAGGCCCGCTGCCGCTTGGAAGGAAGCAGGGCCAGCTCTGCCTGCCACAGACCCAAGTGTTTCCTGATCCTGGGGCAGCTGGTGGGGCAGCTCACCCTGTGCTGCGCCTACAAGGAGCAGGGGAGCAGTCACGGCGCAGCGGAGGCTCTTTGCCACCTCTACAGATTCATCCTGCAGGAAGAGAGTAAGAAGCTGCACTGGGCTGGCTCCTTCCACACACGGGGCCCCACACAGCAGCCACTCATCCAGCTCCCGCTGAGCAGTGGCCTGCAAAGCCTTCAGCAGCACCTGCTGCTCCCAGGCCTCCTGTCTTGCTTCACAGCAGAATGGCCCATCAGAGGCGCTGTGCCTTTCTCTATTCTTGCAAGCCGTTTCCCCTTCCCCCACCTTACCATAGGCCCAGGCCCTCCCTCCCTGCGAGTCCTGCTGCCCAGCCATTTCTGGCCTGTCCTCTTGGTCTGCCAGGGCAGAGTTCTCCCTGGCACCTTCAGTGGGCCACCTCCACCTCTGCAGCCTTGGTGCTGACGGCCCTGCTTTTCCCCTGCTGTGCAGGCAGGAGGCTGTTGCAGGATAGCCCCGAGTACCTAGAGCTCCAAAAGGCCTGGGAAGCTGCCAACACCTTCTGGCTTTTGGAGCCCAAGGAGGCCAGTGAGATCAGCACGGTAAGGAGCGCCTCCCTGGTTGGCACTGGTGGCCGTGGTGTGACTTGAGCGAAGAGAGGGATGGCTAGCGGGTGGGGCTGAGGGGGCCTTGCGGTCACTGGGGAGAGGGCTCGCACTGTGTGCGGGCAGCGCCAGTGCACGGGGACCCGGACCCCAACCGTCCACCTCCTGCCCAGTGCCACCGGCCAGCCCTGCAGAGCCGCTGCTTCCTGCCCCTGCTCCTGACTCTCCGCGGGTGGCTGTGCCAGCAGTGCCCCGCGCATCTCTCGCCAGGATCACTCGCTGCTCAGCCAAGCACTGCTGCCACGGCACTCGGTGTGACGTATGTCTCTTGGCTGCCCTGCTTTGTCCCGCAGATGTTTGGGAAATACCTTCAGCCCTCTGAGAAGACAGACCTCATCCTCGCAGCCCTCAGCGGCATGAGAGCCTGCAGCACCTATGACACGCAGGCAGCCGCTCACATGCTGGATGCTCTTGTGGCGGACGATGCCTGCCTTTTGGAGCATGTAAGTAGCCTGCAGGTGGCGTGGCCGGGGCTCGAGGCCTCCGGGGGCTTGTTTTTGCCCTGACTCCAGGCCTGGCAGGCCCGCCACCCCCTCTGAGGCCAGCACAGAGCGGGGGCAAGGGCAGCCGGTCTTGGAGGGAGCTGGGCAAATTGCTGCCACTCTGACAGCAGCCCCACTCTGAGTCGTGTGCCCTCCAGGTGCCGAAGGTGGTGAGGGGCATGTGGAGCAACGTGCTGCTCATCACAGAGGTGTCTGCGCGGCGCAGCCTGGACAGGGCTCTTCTGCTGCTGACCTGTGCATGTCCAGAGGAGGTGGTCGTGAGCCTCTTGCAGTCTTCCCCCTCATGCGACAGGTAGGGGCCCGCTTGCCTTGAGAGCTCGGGGGCCAGCAGCCTGGAGAGCTCGTGCCCTGCGGGCTGCGGGGCAGGTGGAGATTTTCCGGCCTCTCGTGAGGGGCTGGGCCCTGCTGTTGTCCCCGTGTGCCAGCCCCGGTGCGTCAGGCCGGGCTGCAGCAGCGCAAGCTGAGCAAGTGTGCCGGCCTTCAGCCCCAGAGCCTGGTCGCCTGGCTGCCTGCGTGCCCCACAAGGGACTGGAGCTTGGCCATGGGCTGCGGGGTGGGGCAGAGCCCCCAGGGTGCTGCGGGCAAGGGGCAGTGGGCAGAGGCAGGGCTGGCGGCCAGCCCAGGCCCTCTGCGGCTGCCCAGGCCACAGTGCTGCGGCTGCAGCACCCGCTGAGCGAGAGCTGTGGGCCTGCAGCGCTGCCGCAGCCATGTGGAGGATGCTGCTGTCGAAGCGCGGAGCTGCCGAGAGGGTGCTGCAGGAGCTGCTCAGTGTCCTGCAGGATTGGCCGGTGGACGAGACATGCACGTTGGATGGGGACGACAGAGTCATCGTTTCCCTGGCCGTGAGTTTGTGGACGTAGCCTCGCTCTCCCCTAGAGCTGCCCTGGCCTTGCCCGTCCAGCAAGAAGCCCCAGGTCCATGGGGCACCAGGTCCATGGGGTCCATGTCCACGGCGCGACAGGTCCATGGCTGGCAGGGCTTGTTGTGGCCATGGCCCAAAGAGCTTCTGTGCCTTTGCTCTGGCCACACAGGCCGGGCAGGCACTCCTGCTTGTCCCAAGGCTCAGGGCAGTGTGTGAGGCTCACCGCCAAGCTCGGGCAGCGCAACAGGCACGTCTCAGCAGCGAGAGCTGTCTCTGGGCTTCTTCTGCAGGCAACGAGAGTGCTCCATGAGATGCTGCAGCAGCCCAGCTGCCAGCACGTGCTGGAGGTGTTCTTCCCCAAGCTCTTCCTGGCGCTGCTCTTCCAGATTTCCTTCTGCGCAGAGCTGACGCCGGAGGAGGCTGAGATGTGCTGGGGGGAACGGCAAGGGGAAGAGTCTGCTCCCGGCAGCCCCGTGAGGTGCTCCATGCCAGCCCTGCTGTGTGTGCTGTGGAGGTGGCGGCAGGGCCAGGGGTGCCAGGGTGACGCGGCCTTTGCTGTGCACGCAGGTTGGCAGTGCAGACCATGAAAGCACTGCTGTGCCGTGCCGGCTACGAGAGTCAGGTGCTGGCCATGGCGAGGAAGGGCGCCTGGGACACGCTCCTCAGCGCGGAGACCTGCCACAGGGGAGTGGGTTTGCTGGCCAGGTGAGAACCCCCTTGTCCCTGCTCTGCCCCAGCATTTCTCCCTTGCACACAGGCTGCCCCGCAGAGCCCCACGGGGCTGAAGCTTGAGGCCTTGTGACGGCGGGCTGGCCGAGTAGAGCAGCCAAGGGAGCTGCCGCTCCATGGCTGCGGGGCTCTGCGAGCCCTGGCTAGAGGGATGGGCTCACAATCACAGACGAGGTGTTTGCCTGGCTGCTCAGAAGTGACAGTGCCTTCTTGCCTCTGCCAGAGAGATGAGGAAGAGCCCAAGACAGCTGCGTCTCTTCCTCTTCCAATGGCTGACAGCGCTGCTGAAACGTGGCGCGGCCCACTGGGAGATGCCTGCCACGGCTTTCCTGGTGGAGGTGAGCCTGATGGCAGGCGGTGCCTCTCGGGGCTGGAGAGGAGCGGAGGAGCAGGCGAGGGCTGTGCGCGGTGCGGCCTGAGGCCCAGGGCAGGGAGTGGGGTGCCAGGGGCTGTCGGCGCTGACGGCTGCCTTTGGGCCGGGCCTGGTGCCCTCGCCCGGAGCTGTTGGTGGGATCGGGCGCTGCCTGAGGCCGGGAGTCCTGCCGACCTCACCGCTTTCTCTGTGCTGTGCTTCAGCTGCTGGCCTGCAGTGACCTTTGCACAGAGGAGGACGACTTGCTGATTCTCTTCTGGAGCTACCTGCGGAGTCACTGGCGGGTGATGCACGGGCTGGCGCTCAGAGGCCTTGTGCTGCTGTGCAAGAGACAGGAGATGGTGAGCAGGGGCCAGCCGGGTGACGGTGCGCAGGCAGCGAGGGGCTGGGCGGTGGGGTGCTGGGCAACAGGGTAGCTGGGACTTTGGTGGGCCTCAGGAGCTGTGGGAGCTGCTGCCCTGTTGGAGCCTGAGCACAGGGCCAGGCTGATGCCGCAGGCAGCTTCCGGGCCGCCAGGCTGCAGCCCCCACCACGCAGGGGCCGCCGCGGGCCGAGTGCCGCCTTGGGGTGTTGCACTGCGTCACAGCCTCTGTGCACAAGCCGGGGGTGTCGGCAGGGCCTTGGCAATGGGGCAGCGAGCCCTGCCAGGAAAGGCGCCTGCTAGGGCTGGGACAGCCCGTGGCCCGGGCAGCTTTGCAGGCAGCGTGGGTTACTAAACCCGCTGCCCGTTCAAGTGTGGCGGAGAAGAGGGCGAGGGGTGAGGTGCAGAGGAGCCGGTGCTGCCCTCTCCTGCCTCGCTCTGCCCCAGCCCTGCCCAGGCCCGTGGCTGTGCCGGTAAAGGCTGCCAGGCAGCAGGTTGCCGCAGTCATCGCCATGGCCGCGTCTGGAAAGGCAGGGGGGAAGCTGGTGTGTAAGAAGGTGAGCCTTTTTGCCAGGGCAGTGGGTTCTTTCTTCAGGCACCGAGGTTGTGTTTCCCCCAGGCCAGAAGAATGCAGTACCTGTGGCCCCTGCTGGTGGGGCACCTGCAGGACGTGGACAGAGACATCAGCGCAAAGGCCCTGCTGGTGCTCAGCAACGTGGTCCACGTCATGGAGAAGCAGGTGGTGGCCCACTTTGCTCCGCTGCTGGCCGAGAAGCTGCTGCCTCTCTTTGATGAGGTAAGGCTGGGGGGAGAGGCGGGGGCCCTGTTGGCGTGTCGGTGAGGCTGTGTGCGGGCTGCGGGCTGTGGTGTGTTGCCGTGTGTGTGTGTGTACCCGCGGCATGGGAATTTGTGCTGGCCAGCAGGGGCCCTGGGTGCTGCCAGGAACGTTTTTGCCCAGTGGCTTTTGGGGTCATTGCGCTGTGCTGCCCGTGGTGCGCTGGCCTGCAGGACTGTGTTGAAGCAGCCCCTTGTCTAGCCTCAGCTGCAGGGTATTGTGCTTGGCCCCTGCAGCCGTGCCCTGTGGCTGCCTCCTTCTGCCGGCCTCTAGAGCTGGCAGCACAGCTCGAGCGCCTGGGCGATGAAGAAAGGCTCTCCAGGAGGGCCAGGCAGGCCGAGCTGAGGGAAGCCTGAAGTCCTGCTGCTGCCCATGCCTGCAGATAGGCCCTCAGTAACGCCAACGTCCCCACAGCCCCAGGAGCCGCTGTGGAGGGCCATCCTGGAGCAGCTCTGTTGGGCCTTGGCCAGGGGTGATGCGGGGAGCGTGGCCAGGGCGAGAGGAGCCCTTCCAGGCGCAGGCTTCTCCGCCAGCTCCGCTCTCCCTGGCCGCAGCATGGTACAGAAGCACGCTGCATCGCCCTGCCTGGGCCGGGGGCCATTTTGCAGTGGGTGCAGACGAGGCCCACAGCTCACTGGTGCGGAGGGAGGGTCCGAAACCTTCATCTCGCCATCAGCCCCACTGACCCCTGTGCTGACTGTGGGCTTGGAGCAGGCAGTGCTGAGGTGCCCCCTTTCCCTTCCCGCCAGGAGCCGGCCTGCGTGCGAGAGCTCTCCATCCGCCTCTTCCAAGAGGTGATGGAGGCTGTGGTGGGCACCAAAACACAGGCCCTGAAGAAGCAAGTGCACAGGAGCCTGCTGCCTCTGCTCTTCCACTGGCATGACGAGATCCCCCGTGTGGCCCAGGTATGGATGTGTAACGGGACGGGTCGTTGGAGGAGGGCGATGCGGACGCCCTGTGAGTGGGCGTGAGCATGAGGAGCAAGGGCTGCTGGCAGTGGGAGCCTTTGAAGGTGGGTGGGCTGGAGGTGCCAGGTGCTGAGGCTGCAGAGCGCCCCCTTGCTGTTTGCACCAGGCGCAGCAGTGCCTTCGTCTTCCTGCCATGCCTCCACCTGCAGCACCATACACCTGCGGGGGTGGTTGCCCCACATGTCTGCCCGGGGCACGGAACATGCTGGCAGAGGCAGTTGCCAGCTGCTCCCTCTTGCCATTGTGGGCGAGGAAAGGCCCCGAGGAGGCCTTGCCAAGAGGAGGGGCACGGTGGGGGTTGTGCGCTGGGCTGCGGTGGCATCAGCAGGTCTGTGCTGCTGTGCAGGCCTCTCAGGAAGCCCTGCTTGGTGCTGCCAAGTTCCTGAGGTGGGAGCAGCTGAGGCAGCTGGCTGAGACAGCGCAGAGCTGGAGGATCGGCGAGTGCCTGGTAAGGATGGCCCCCAAAGCCCCCAGAGGCAGCCTGGGCAAGGCCTGTGCCCCTGCATGGCCAGGGTGTGTGTGTGTGGGGGGTAGGTGGGGGGGCACAGGCAGCCGTGTGCCTCGCCACGGCTGGTGCCCAGAGGTGCCAGCCTGGGGCAGCACTCCGGCCGCCCTTGTCCAGCACACTGCCCCAACGGGCTCTTCTCTAGGTTGCTGTGCCCTCACTGAGCCCTGGGATGCTAAAGCGAGTGGTGGGTGGAGGGAGTGGCTGGCTGGGTGGGGAGGGTGTGCGCCCAGCCTGTGGCCTTGTGCTCTGCCCAGCTGGCGAGGGGCAGGAGAAGATCGGAAGAATACCTGCGCCAGAGCCTGCTGTACTTGGAGAGCCCCCAGGAGTGCTTGCGAGAGATGGCTGTGCGGTTCCTTGGTGAGCTCCAAGCCCTGCGGACCCTCTCTGCACTGGGGCAGCTTAGCGCTAGCCCTGGGGGAAGGGTGGTGTGGGGAGCAGGATTGGTGAGGGGCTGTGCGTGTGCCTAGGGCTCGTCGGGCAGAGCATGAGGGGCCAGAGCAAGAAGAAGGTGGAGGACATCTGCGAGGGTGAGTGAGGGCAGCAGGGTGTGAGGCAGGGCTGGCGGGGAGGAAGACAGAGGCTGGGCAGTGAGCTGCAATGCCTGGCGCAGGCCAGGAGGGCTCTGCTCCCCGTGCGGCTCAGAGGCGGTGCGGGTAGAGTCGCGAGAAGATTTCAGGGGCCTTTGGGACATTCCTGGCCAGCAAGTCCCAGCTGATCCATGTGTCCCTTCTGCTGCCTCCTGTCTGTGGGAAGAGGTGGGTGGGACAGGCCATGTCGTCCCCAGGAAGGGCTGCCTGGGGTCTGTGCAGATATGGGGGCTTGATCTCTGCTCTGGCTCTTTCTCTCAGCGCTTCAAGGCTTGGAGGAGGACGTCAGCCCGTCCATCTGTTCCCTGGCCACGCAAACCATCCTGCTCCTGAGAGCTCCAGGGAAGACGTCTGCGTCTGGAGGCGGCCACGAAGGCCTGGGCTGGCAGCTGAGGAGAGCGTGGCAGAGGTGGCACTGGCCTCTGCGAGGTGGCTGCGTTTGCTGCTAGAGCTCGGCTGCCTCCTGATGCCGGGCTGCTCTCCCCCGAAGGACCACCGGCGTGTGGGGGCAAGTTGTGGGTGGGGGCGTTGCTGGCCTCTCTCCCTGCCCGCAGGACAGCTGCAGCCCTCAGGCCCAGCCCGTGCCAGGCTTGTGCCGCCAGCCCACCGTCTGCTGGGTTTTTCCAAAAGAAGCCGCCCAGTCTCTTCGCCACGTGCCAGTGTCTTGTCTTTGCGCAAACCAATCGGTGGAGAAGGAGGCTGAACCTAGAGGAGCTCCAGAGACCCCTTCCAACCACAACCGCAGCCGCTCTGTGCCCCTGTGAGATTTTGCCAGGGCAAAATCTCACACCTCTAGCACCGAACCCCAACCTCAGCCACACACTCCAGGCTGGTCGCAGGTGCCAAAGCCAGAGGCCTGTGGGGCACAGGGGACTTCTCTTTTCTGGGGGCCCTGCAATGCTTTGCTTTCCTCCTTCTAAGCATCCTTGGCCCTGCTGGCCCTGCTGGTCCCCTGCTCCCCCGCCCCGGGGGCAGCAAGCCAAGCATCAGGCGCCTGCTCACACCAGCAACAACGGGCCCTAGGTCGTCAAAGAACCTTGGCATGGGTGTGGTGGGGCTGGCGACAGCAGCAGGGTTGGACGAGACTGGAGATTTCCCCCAGGGCTGGCCCACCCTGGAGCTCAGAGAGAGCTGTACTCCCACTGTGGGGACTGGGCTGACCTTTCCTGATACAAAGCTGGGGTGCCACAGCCCTCGTCCCTGAACGCTGCTCTCTCCCCCCAGCTGCCGGACCCATGCCAAAGCCATCTGTGGGCAGGGGAAGGGTGTCGTTTGCGAGCAGCCACCAGAAGAAGCTGTTCTCCTGGCCTGGCTCTGCCCTCTGCAAAGCCCCCCAGCAGGCAGCGCACTAGAGCAACCTGCCCTAGCTGGCCCTGCTCGAGAAGGCGGCTTAGACTGCAGGAGCTCCAGAGACCCCCTTCCAACCGCAACCACTCTGTCATCCTGTGAGGCGGCCAGAGCAAAATCTCACTCCCCCACCACCCAACACCAACCTCAGCCTTAGAGCTGCTTGTAGCAGTTGCCAAAGCCAGAGGCCTGGGGGGGCACAGGGCGCTCCTCCCTTTGGGCTGCCTGCAGTGGTTTTTAGTCCTCCTGAAGCATCCTTGGCCCAAGCACTTTGCGCTCCCCTGCTGCTCCCCTGGGGGCAGCAGGCCAAGCACCGAGGCCTGCGCTCACCAGCAGCTTCCACAAAGGCCAAGGCGGTGCCAAACCCCTTCCTCTGCTTCTCTGCTCTCTGGTGCCTGCCCTCCTGCGGGTGCACGTGGCACAGGTGCCCCCGGACTTTCTCATCAAGGCAGGGTTGGCCTCCAGCCAGCAGAGCACCTTGCAGCAGCTACCACAGCTGCACCCATCCCAGCAGCCTGTCCCCAGGGCAGCGGAGGGTGTTTGGCCCAGCTCCTGCAAGAGCCATGCCAGGGGCCTCAGGGGCCTGAGACCTGGCTGGCTGCATTTGGCCTCTTCTCCACCAACTCAAGCCTCGCTGCACTGCTCCAGCTTGTGCTAAGAACTCCTGCGGCAGTTCCTGGGTGTTCACCTCCCAGTGGATTTCAGCCCAGCTGCTCAGCAGGTCTCCGCTTCCCCCTCCAAGGCCCAGACCAAGGCCCGCCTCCTGGCGGCACAACAAGGCCTGGCAAGAGGCACATGACCCTTCGGGTCCTGCCAAGGCTTCCTGCTCCCTGGAGGTTGGACTGGACACTGGGATCGCGCTCCCCTCTCCCAGAGCAGCCTCCTCCCTAAGGACCCAGACAGCAGCGCTCGCAGCAGCCCCTTTCATCTCCCGGCACCCCCGGAGCCACGCTGCAGCTGGGATTGCGTGGGCAGGCAGAGAAAAGCCTCTCGCTCTCTTCCACACCTTGCGTTTCTTCTCTGCTCTCTCGTCCTTGTGCCCGTGCTCCTGCTTCTTTCAGCCTGCTGGCCGTTGCCCTGGGCAGAGCATGCTGCAGCTGCTGCCTCTGCAGCACCAGCCGCCTGCACCCATCGCACAGGGCCAACAACAACCGCCCCCCCCCTCCCCCCCAACCACCACCACCCACCACCTCGCTCATGGGGGCCTAGCGCATGCTCCCGGCATCCCCGGGCCTCCAGCAAGCAGCAAGGGATCCCTTCCGGGACCTCCACTTAGGACACACAGGGCACAGCCACTCCTCCACCACCTGGGGGCTCAGACCTCCCTCACTTTTTGCCCGGTGCCTCGCAGCCTGTCCCTGGGCACCACTGGGCACAGTCTGCCTCCAGCCTCTTGACACCCTCCCGCCACAGATTCATCCCCATTGAGAAGACCTTCCTCTGCCTGGCTTTTGCAGTCACGAGGCCTGAAGAGCCCCCGTTGTGGAGGGGCTGGAGCCTCTAGTGTCTGTGCAGAGCTCTGGCCTCTGATGCCGTGGTGCTGGCATGGGCACGTCCTGCGGCGCCTGGCCACAGGCACTCACAGCCCTTGGTGTGCAAAGGGAAGCTCAGCGCTTCCTCAGTCCCTAGCTGGGTCGTCCTGCTGGGCTGCTGCACTCTTTCCCAGTCTACTGCCCAGGGCTCCAGACTGATTCGCTCTCATCTCTCAAGTCAGACACTGAGCTGCTCTCCTGAGTGCTGCGACTGAGGCTGCATCAGGACCAGCGCTCTCCGCTTAGCTAATGCACCAGCTTCCTGCAGCTGAACGCGGCGGACAAGAGCTACCCCTCTTCCTTGCAGACTTGCACTTGAGTAACAGAATCGCTCCGCAAAACACGCAGAACTTCTCAGAGGCAGCAGCCAGCGCTTAAACTCTGCTTTCTTTGCGACTTACAGGCCTTGCATTAATCTGTCTAGTTTCATCGGCAAGAAGCCAAGGGAATTGGGAAAGACATGTCCAAGTTTCTTTGCACCTAGAGCTCCTGCAAATACCCGGTCCTCTCAACGCCAGCACTGAACAGCTCGTGTTGTGCTTTAAGCCGGTATCAGTTCTTGCCAATTCCAGGAGCCGTGTGGATCCAGTTCTGTTTGCACCTCCGAGGGAAGTTTCTCTCAGGACCTTTCCTGATACAAAGCTGGGGTGCCACAGCCCTCGTCCCTGAACGCTGCTCTCTCCCCCCAGCTGCCGGACCCATGCCAAAGCCATCTGTGGGCAGGGGAAGGGTGTCGTTTGCGAGCAGCCACCAGAAGAAGCTGTTCTCCTGGCCTGGCTCTGCCCTCTGCAAAGCCCCCCAGCAGGCAGCAAAATTAATGCAACACGAACGCGAATGCAAACGTGACCACAAAGCGCTTGGCTGCCAGGGAAGCGGGCAGGCCGGTGGGGATGGCGAAGTTCAGTCCTTTGCAGAAAGAGCAGGAGCAGCCCACCGACGCGAGGTCCTCCTTGGTGCCCGCTACCAAGTAGCCCAAGGGAAGGGACCGAGGCTGCTCAGCCGCTGCTCTGTACCCGCTCACAGGCAGAAAGGCAGCAAGGCCTCAGGGTGCCTTTTGGGCTGTGCCAGATCCTTCCTTGTGCAGTCCTGGGGCCTCCACGTGGCTTTTGGTGCATCGTCGGGGCCTCCGTGTGGCTTTGCAGGCACCAGAGGGACCTCTGTGTGCTTTATGGTGGACCCCGGGGGACGTCTAGGTGCCCCTTGGTGACCCTGATCCCCCCACGGCAGGGAGACGGGGGCCAGCACAGCCCTGGGTGGCCGCTGTCCCTGGGGCCAGGGAGGCGGGTCCCTACCAGGGCAGCACGGGGAGGCCCTGGCGCGCAGCAGAAACCCACACAAGGCGACGGCGGGAGGCCGGCGAAGGGCGCCTGGACGTGACAGGCGCTGGGGAGAAAGGCAGCCCCAGGTGAGGCCCTGGACCCTTGTGGAGGGGCAGCAGGAGGGGCTGAGCCCGTGGCCTCAAGCTGCCCTGCCAGGGCTCGGCTCTGGGCGCCCACTGGCCCAGCCCCTGCTGCCAGCAGCGCGCCCCACGCCGCTTCGTGGGGACACCTCCTCCGGCCGCTGGGCACCGATGCTGCTGCCAGAGGCCAAGCCAGCCCCAGCCCGGCCCCCGGGCAGCTCGGGGTGGGGGGCAGCGCACCAAGAGCCTGGTGGTGGGCCCCAGGGGGCAAACAACCACCCACCCCGCACGCTAAGGTAGATGGGGGACCCCACCAGGACGCTTGTCGGGTGTCGCCGTTCGGGAGGGTGCGTGATGGCCCCAGGGAACCCAGGCCGCCAGTGCAGACGCCTGGGTTTGTCTGTGCCCCGCAGGGGTGGCTGGCGGGGGTGATGGAGCAGCCGCCAGGGTGCCCGGGGAGGAGAGGTGCCCTTCGGGGCTGGTGCCCTTCCCCGCGGTGCCGGGGTGTCCCCGCGGGGCGCTTGCTGGGCTGGCTGAGGACGGGGTCAGGAGCAGCGGTGGCGGGGACAAGAAGAGGAGGGGAGCGGCCCGGAGGGCCCCAGGCGCCACGGGGGCCGGGCGCCCCGAGGACAGAGAGAGGTGTGGCAGGGGGCGAGCCGGCCCGGCACCCCCGAGGGGACCCGGCCTGCCCCTGCCCAGGCCGGGGCCGGGGCCGGGGCCGGGGCCGGGGCCAGCCCGCCCCAGGGTGACAGTGGGGGCCCTTTGTGACCGCGCTCCTGTGACAGCCCGCGGCCTCGCCCGGCGCCGGAGGCCTCGGCCCCGCAGTGTCCGGCTGGCCGGTGACGGGAGCGGGCGGGAGCACGCGGGCTGGTCCAGGAGCCTCCCGAGCACACCCCGCACTCTCCCTGCCGCCCCCGGGCAGCCTCGCGCAGCCTCTGCCGCCTCGCCTGCCATGGCGCGGAGACCCCCCAGCCGCCCCAGGACGGCCTGGGAGGCCGAGGACGAGGAGGACGGGGCCCCGGCCGAGGGCCGTCGCCAGCTGGAGCCCCGGCAGGGCCACGCGCCCCCGGCGCTGCCGACGGGTGAGCACGCGGCCCCCGACGCTGGGCCGGCCGGGGCCGCCAGCCCGCCCTGCGCTGCCCGGCTCCCACCTGCCCGTCGCCAGCCCCTTCCCGCCGGGCGCGCTCGCACCTTTCCCCCGCGCTGGCTCCGGTGCTGCCCCCGGCCGCCGGGCGCCTGCCGGCCGCCCCGAGCCCGGCCGCATGGGGCCTCTGTGCCCCAGCGGCCCGCCCGGCTGGGCTCGCTGTGCCGGGCAGCGGCGGGCGCTGGGGCCGGGGCTCGGCGCTCTCCGCCCCGAGCCCGGCCGCCCTGCACCTCGCCCTGCTCTCTGTCTCCCTCAGTGCCCGGCCCGGCTCTGCCCAGCGAGGAGGCCCGAGCCCTGGAGCGCCTGCGCGCCTTCCTGCGGCACCGCGGACAGGTGAGGGGCGCCACGGCCTCTGGGCTGCGCCCGCCTCTCCCCGCGGCGGCCGGGGCTGCGCCCTGCTCGGCACCCGCAGGGCTGCTGGCCGCGGGCGGCTGCCCCCGGCGCCCCACACCTGGCTGCGGGCCCTGCGCCGCCCAGGCTGCTGGCCGGGCCTCTGCCCCTCTGACGCTCTCCGCTGCTCTCTGCTCCCGGCAGCAGGCCGAGGCCGAGAAGCTGAGGTTCCTGGCCTGCGTCTGCAGCCTCTGCACCGCGGCCAGCTCCAGCGCGGCGCTGCGGCAGGAGCTGTGCCCGTGCAGCCTGGACCTGGCAGAGTCCCTGGAGGTGAGGGGAGGGGGCCCTGCAGCAGGGCGGGAGCGGGGGGCGCGGGCCCACCGCTGAGGGCCGGAGGCGGGGGTCTGAGCGTGGCAGCTGGGGGGCCCCGGCTGGGGGCGCAGCCCTGGCCAGCGTGGGGCTGCAGGAGGCACTGCGGAGCCGGGCGAGCGGGGCCCTGGGCAGCCAGGGGGCCGCCCGGGGGGTCCGTGCTGGCAGGGGGCACCTGGGCTCTGCCAGCCCTGCAGCCTGATCGCTGGCCCCCGGCACCTCCCGAGGCCCCTTCTGCTTGTGCTCTCCAGGTGCTGCTGCAAGAGGAGCCCACCGACCACCTGGGCACCGCCGTGCGGCAGCAAGTCATGCTGGCCATCAGCGCCATGAGGTAGCTGCCCGAGCCGCTGGCCTGGCCAGGGCCTGCGTGGCCCCAGGTGGCCCCGATGGCCCCAGGGCTAGCGGGGAGCCATCCGCCGTCCTGCAGGCGTCTGCCAGTGCCGTCGGCTGGGCCTGCGCCGGGCCCGACCGTGGTGGAGACGGGAGGGCAGAGAGGGCCCTGGGGCTACCGTGCGTCTCCTGGGCTTTCCCCCAAAGGGTGAGGCAGGCCCTGGAGAGGGCCTGGGGCCCCAGCTGCCAGGAGGGTCCTCTGTCCCTGGGCTGCCTGCTGGGGGAAGACGTGGCTGCCCGTAGATCTCCCCCACCTAGTGCGGCTATCACCCGGGAGTCTCCCTGCCCCAGGTCTGCGTCCACCTTCCCAGGGCGTCCAGGTACTGGTGCGGGCGCCAGGGACGGAAAGGCCCCTCTCTGTCCTTGCAGCAAAGTCGGGCTGGTTCCGGAGAGCAGAAGGAAGAGCCTGCTGCATGCCTGCTTCTGCAGCATCTTCTGCCTGCCTCCCAGCGAGGACCTGCAGAGCCTGGATGCTGCCCTCTACTCCAAGGTATGCGCTGGATGGCGGAGGGTGGCCCGGCAGGCTGTGGGGGCTGCTCCCTGGCTACCCCGCGCTGAGAGACAAGCGTAAGCTGCAAGCCAGGGCACGATCCCAGCTTGCCTTTCCCACCCCCATCCCTTCTTTGCCTTCTTTGCGCTGGGCAGGGCCACGGGCAGTGCCGCCAGGCTGGGCCCTCGGCAGCAGCTCCCCTGCCCTGGGGCCCCTCGCTGGGCTCCGCAGGACCATAGGTGTGCCCCTCAGGCAAGAGGAATTCAAGCCCCTCTCCGGCAGGTAAGGGGCACCAACGAAGAAGCAGCTCAACCCTGTGTCCGTCCCCCTTGCAGGCCCTGGACGCCATGGACAGCATGCTGCAGGTGCTGGCCCTCAGCTGCCCTGCCTCCGGCCTCCTAGAGATGCAGAACATCTTGCAGGTCTGGTATTTGCCAAGAGCGGGCTTCCCACCACCAGTGCCTCAGCCCAAAGGGAAGTTCCCCCCTCAGGTGGACCGCCCTCGCCCAGCAGCAGCTGCAGAGAGCAGGCTGCGGGGAGGGGACCGGCTCCGTCGCGGGAGCAGCGTTGCCCATGGCGCTGTTCTGTGAGCCCAGTGCCTCCTGGCTGCAGTCAGCATGCCTCCCTCCCGCCCCTTTCCTGCAGCGGCAGGGGAAAGCCCCGCCCTCTGCCCCTCGAGGCCAGCACTGCCGCGAGCCTTCCCGGCGCCAAGCAGGGCGAGCAGTTGCAGCCTCCTTCCTCGGCCCCCCCACAGCCAGCAGCTGGCCCTGCCCCCTCTCGGCCCCCCCATCCCTTGTGCTTTCCTCCCCGGGGCTGAGGAAGGCAGCGGCCCCCGGGACCTGCCCTTGCCAGCCCGCAAGCTTTGTTGGTGCGCCTTTGTTGCTGCTGGGCCAGAGGCGCGAGCGGCCAGCGGCAGGGAGGTGCTGGGGAGGCCCCGGAGGGCCAGGTTTGGAAAGGAGCAGGGGCTGCCGTAGGCATGGGCTCCAGCTCTCAGTGTGGCCACAGCAGGCCCGTCGGGGGGCTTTGCCCCACGCATGCCAGCGACTCTGGACGCAAGACCCCCACTCCCAGGCTTGGCTCGTGCTCCGAGGAGCCGAAGCACAAACGTGGCCAGGCATTAAGCAGAGCTGCCTCCCTTGGAGCAGACCAGCAGCTTCTCTCCTCCCAGGTCCTGCTGCCCTTCACCGAGTCCCAGCAAGCAGCTGTGCGTGAGAGGGCCATAGGCCGCATTGCCCGGCTGGCTGGTCTCCTGACGAGCTCTTCCTTGCTGCCGGTAAGGAGCCTGTGGTGCAGGCAGCCTCCAGCCACCCCATCAGCCCTTGTCAGTGGCCCCGAGTGGCCTGCAGCTCCGGGCTCCCTGCGCGGGAAGCCTGGGCAGAGGTTAAGACCCTCAGCAAGACCCTGCCCTGAAGCGGAGATCTTGGCCTGCCTCTTTGGGTGTCGCACTGCAGTCCCTGCTCTCTCAGGAGCCAGCTGTGCCTGCCCTGGGCGCATGCCATGGGCCCCCAGCAGGAGCCTGGCTCAGCAGGGGCCACCAAAGCTCTGGCTGAGGCGGGAGGCAGCCCTGCTTGGAGCGTGGGTTCAGGGCTTTGGTGCCCACTGGTGCCCCTGAGCCGTGGTGCCAGCGCCGCCTGCCTCCTGCAGGCCCGCTGCCGCTTGGAAGGAAGCAGGGCCAGCTCTGCCTGCCACAGACCCAAGTGTTTCCTGATCCTGGGGCAGCTGGTGGGGCAGCTCACCCTGTGCTGCGCCTACAAGGAGCAGGGGAGCAGTCACGGCGCAGCGGAGGCTCTTTGCCACCTCTACAGATTCATCCTGCAGGAAGAGAGTAAGAAGCTGCACTGGGCTGGCTCCTTCCACACACGGGGCCCCACACAGCAGCCACTCATCCAGCTCCCGCTGAGCAGTGGCCTGCAAAGCCTTCAGCAGCACCTGCTGCTCCCAGGCCTCCTGTCTTGCTTCACAGCAGAATGGCCCATCAGAGGCGCTGTGCCTTTCTCTATTCTTGCAAGCCGTTTCCCCTTCCCCCACCTTACCATAGGCCCAGGCCCTCCCTCCCTGCGAGTCCTGCTGCCCAGCCATTTCTGGCCTGTCCTCTTGGTCTGCCAGGGCAGAGTTCTCCCTGGCACCTTCAGTGGGCCACCTCCACCTCTGCAGCCTTGGTGCTGACGGCCCTGCCTTTCCCCTGCTGTGCAGGCAGGAGGCTGTTGCAGGATAGCCCCGAGTACCTAGAGCTCCAAAAGGCCTGGGAAGCTGCCAACACCTTCTGGCTTTTGGAGCCCAAGGAGGCCAGTGAGATCAGCACGGTAAGGAGCGCCTCCCTGGTTGGCACTGGTGGCCGTGGTGTGACTTGAGCGAAGAGAGGGATGGCTAGCGGGTGGGGCTGAGGGGGCCTTGCGGTCACTGGGGAGAGGGCTCGCACTGTGTGCGGGCAGCGCCAGTGCACGGGGACCCGGACCCCAACCGTCCACCTCCTGCCCAGTGCCACCGGCCAGCCCTGCAGAGCCGCTGCTTCCTGCCCCTGCTCCTGACTCTCCGCGGGTGGCTGTGCCAGCAGTGCCCCGCGCATCTCTCGCCAGGATCACTCGCTGCTCAGCCAAGCACTGCTGCCACGGCACTCGGTGTGACGTATGTCTCTTGGCTGCCCTGCTTTGTCCCGCAGATGTTTGGGAAATACCTTCAGCCCTCTGAGAAGACAGACCTCATCCTCGCAGCCCTCAGCGGCATGAGAGCCTGCAGCACCTATGACACGCAGGCAGCCGCTCACATGCTGGATGCTCTTGTGGCGGACGATGCCTGCCTTTTGGAGCATGTAAGTAGCCTGCAGGTGGCGTGGCCGGGGCTCGAGGCCTCCGGGGGCTTGTTTTTGCCCTGACTCCAGGCCTGGCAGGCCCGCCACCCCCTCTGAGGCCAGCACAGAGCGGGGGCAAGGGCAGCCGGTCTTGGAGGGAGCTGGGCAAATTGCTGCCACTCTGACAGCAGCCCCACTCTGAGTCGTGTGCCCTCCAGGTGCCGAAGGTGGTGAGGGGCATGTGGAGCAACGTGCTGCTCATCACAGAGGTGTCTGCGCGGCGCAGCCTGGACAGGGCTCTTCTGCTGCTGACCTGTGCATGTCCAGAGGAGGTGGTCGTGAGCCTCTTGCAGTCTTCCCCCTCATGCGACAGGTAGGGGCCCGCTTGCCTTGAGAGCTCGGGGGCCAGCAGCCTGGAGAGCTCGTGCCCTGCGGGCTGCGGGGCAGGTGGAGATTTTCCGGCCTCTCGTGAGGGGCTGGGCCCTGCTGTTGTCCCCGTGTGCCAGCCCCGGTGCGTCAGGCCGGGCTGCAGCAGCGCAAGCTGAGCAAGTGTGCCGGCCTTCAGCCCCAGAGCCTGGTCGCCTGGCTGCCTGCGTGCCCCACAAGGGACTGGAGCTTGGCCATGGGCTGCGGGGTGGGGCAGAGCCCCCAGGGTGCTGCGGGCAAGGGGCAGTGGGCAGAGGCAGGGCTGGCGGCCAGCCCAGGCCCTCTGCGGCTGCCCAGGCCACAGTGCTGCGGCTGCAGCACCCGCTGAGCGAGAGCTGTGGGCCTGCAGCGCTGCCGCAGCCATGTGGAGGATGCTGCTGTCGAAGCGCGGAGCTGCCGAGAGGGTGCTGCAGGAGCTGCTCAGTGTCCTGCAGGATTGGCCGGTGGACGAGACATGCACGTTGGATGGGGACGACAGAGTCATCGTTTCCCTGGCCGTGAGTTTGTGGACGTAGCCTCGCTCTCCCCTAGAGCTGCCCTGGCCTTGCCCGTCCAGCAAGAAGCCCCAGGTCCATGGGGCACCAGGTCCATGGGGTCCATGTCCACGGCGCGACAGGTCCATGGCTGGCAGGGCTTGTTGTGGCCATGGCCCAAAGAGCTTCCGTGCCTTTGCTCTGGCCACACAGGCCGGGCAGGCACTCCTGCTTGTCCCAAGGCTCAGGGCAGTGTGTGAGGCTCACCGCCAAGCTCGGGCAGCGCAACAGGCACGTCTCAGCAGCGAGAGCTGTCTCTGGGCTTCTTCTGCAGGCAACGAGAGTGCTCCATGAGATGCTGCAGCAGCCCAGCTGCCAGCACGTGCTGGAGGTGTTCTTCCCCAAGCTCTTCCTGGCGCTGCTCTTCCAGATTTCCTTCTGCGCAGAGCTGACGCCGGAGGAGGCTGAGATGTGCTGGGGGGAACGGCAAGGGGAAGAGTCTGCTCCCGGCAGCCCCGTGAGGTGCTCCATGCCAGCCCTGCTGTGTGTGCTGTGGAGGTGGCGGCAGGGCCAGGGGTGCCAGGGTGACGCGGCCTTTGCTGTGCACGCAGGTTGGCAGTGCAGACCATGAAAGCACTGCTGTGCCGTGCCGGCTACGAGAGTCAGGTGCTGGCCATGGCGAGGAAGGGCGCCTGGGACACGCTCCTCAGCGCGGAGACCTGCCACAGGGGAGTGGGTTTGCTGGCCAGGTGAGAACCCCCTTGTCCCTGCTCTGCCCCAGCATTTCTCCCTTGCACACAGGCTGCCCCGCAGAGCCCCACGGGGCTGCAGCTTGAGGCCTTGTGACGGCGGGCTGGCCGAGTAGAGCAGCCAAGGGAGCTGCCGCTCCATGGCTGCGGGGCTCTGCGAGCCCTGGCTAGAGGGATGGGCTCACAATCACAGACGAGGTGTTTGCCTGGCTGCTCAGAAGTGACAGTGCCTTCTTGCCTCTGCCAGAGAGATGAGGAAGAGCCCAAGACAGCTGCGTCTCTTCCTCTTCCAATGGCTGACAGCGCTGCTGAAACGTGGCGCGGCCCACTGGGAGATGCCTGCCACGGCTTTCCTGGTGGAGGTGAGCCTGATGGCAGGCGGTGCCTCTCGGGGCTGGAGAGGAGTGGAGGAGCAGGCGAGGGCTGTGCGCGGTGCGGCCTGAGGCCCAGGGCAGGGAGTGGGGTGCCAGGGGCTGTCGGCGCTGACGGCTGCCTTTGGGCCGGGCCTGGTGCCCTCGCCCGGAGCTGTTGGTGGGATCGGGCGCTGCCTGAGGCCGGGAGTCCTGCCGACCTCACCGCTTTCTCTGTGCTGTGCTTCAGCTGCTGGCCTGCAGTGACCTTTGCACAGAGGAGGACGACTTGCTGATTCTCTTCTGGAGCTACCTGCGGAGTCACTGGCGGGTGATGCACGGGCTGGCGCTCAGAGGCCTTGTGCTGCTGTGCAAGAGACAGGAGATGGTGAGCAGGGGCCAGCCGGGTGACGGTGCGCAGGCAGCGAGGGGCTGGGCGGTGGGGTGCTGGGCAACAGGGTAGCTGGGACTTTGGTGGGCCTCAGGAGCTGTGGGAGCTGCTGCCCTGTTGGAGCCTGAGCACAGGGCCAGGCTGATGCCGCAGGCAGCTTCCGGGCCGCCAGGCTGCAGCCCCCACCACGCAGGGGCCGCCGCGGGCCGAGTGCCGCCTTGGGGTGTTGCACTGCGTCACAGCCTCTGTGCACAAGCCGGGGGTGTCGGCAGGGCCTTGGCAATGGGGCAGCGAGCCCTGCCAGGAAAGGCGCCTGCTAGGGCTGGGACAGCCCGTGGCCCGGGCAGCTTTGCAGGCAGCGTGGGTTACTAAACCCGCTGCCCGTTCAAGTGTGGCGGAGAAGAGGGCGAGGGGTGAGGTGCAGAGGAGCCGGTGCTGCCCTCTCCTGCCTCGCTCTGCCCCAGCCCTGCCCAGGCCCGTGGCTGTGCCGGTAAAGGCTGCCAGGCAGCAGGTTGCCGCAGTCATCGCCATGGCCGCGTCTGGAAAGGCAGGGGGGAAGCTGGTGTGTAAGAAGGTGAGCCTTTTTGCCAGGGCAGTGGGTTCTTTCTTCAGGCACCGAGGTTGTGTTTCCCCCAGGCCAGAAGAATGCAGTACCTGTGGCCCCTGCTGGTGGGGCACCTGCAGGACGTGGACAGAGACATCAGCGCAAAGGCCCTGCTGGTGCTCAGCAACGTGGTCCACGTCATGGAGAAGCAGGTGGTGGCCCACTTTGCTCCGCTGCTGGCCGAGAAGCTGCTGCCTCTCTTTGATGAGGTAAGGCTGGGGGGAGAGGCGGGGGCCCTGTTGGCGTGTCGGTGAGGCTGTGTGCGGGCTGCGGGCTGTGGTGTGTTGCCGTGTGTGTGTGTGTACCCGCGGCATGGGAATTTGTGCTGGCCAGCAGGGGCCCTGGGTGCTGCCAGGAACGTTTTTGCCCAGTGGCTTTTGGGGTCATTGCGCTGTGCTGCCCGTGGTGCGCTGGCCTGCAGGACTGTGTTGAAGCAGCCCCTTGTCTAGCCTCAGCTGCAGGGTATTGTGCTTGGCCCCTGCAGCCGTGCCCTGTGGCTGCCTCCTTCTGCCGGCCTCTAGAGCTGGCAGCACAGCTCGAGCGCCTGGGCGATGAAGAAAGGCTCTCCAGGAGGGCCAGGCAGGCCGAGCTGAGGGAAGCCTGAAGTCCTGCTGCTGCCCATGCCTGCAGATAGGCCCTCAGTAACGCCAACGTCCCCACAGCCCCAGGAGCCGCTGTGGAGGGCCATCCTGGAGCAGCTCTGTTGGGCCTTGGCCAGGGGTGATGCGGGGAGCGTGGCCAGGGCGAGAGGAGCCCTTCCAGGCGCAGGCTTCTCCGCCAGCTCCGCTCTCCCTGGCCGCAGCATGGTACAGAAGCACGCTGCATCGCCCTGCCTGGGCCGGGGGCCATTTTGCAGTGGGTGCAGACGAGGCCCACAGCTCACTGGTGCGGAGGGAGGGTCCGAAACCTTCATCTCGCCATCAGCCCCACTGACCCCTGTGCTGACTGTGGGCTTGGAGCAGGCAGTGCTGAGGTGCCCCCTTTCCCTTCCCGCCAGGAGCCGGCCTGCGTGCGAGAGCTCTCCATCCGCCTCTTCCAAGAGGTGATGGAGGCTGTGGTGGGCACCAAAACACAGGCCCTGAAGAAGCAAGTGCACAGGAGCCTGCTGCCTCTGCTCTTCCACTGGCATGACGAGATCCCCCGTGTGGCCCAGGTATGGATGTGTAACGGGACGGGTCGTTGGAGGAGGGCGATGCGGACGCCCTGTGAGTGGGCGTGAGCATGAGGAGCAAGGGCTGCTGGCAGTGGGAGCCTTTGAAGGTGGGTGGGCTGGAGGTGCCAGGTGCTGAGGCTGCAGAGCGCCCCCTTGCTGTTTGCACCAGGCGCAGCAGTGCCTTCGTCTTCCTGCCATGCCTCCACCTGCAGCACCATACACCTGCGGGGGTGGTTGCCCCACATGTCTGCCCGGGGCACGGAACATGCTGGCAGAGGCAGTTGCCAGCTGCTCCCTCTTGCCATTGTGGGCGAGGAAAGGCCCCGAGGAGGCCTTGCCAAGAGGAGGGGCACGGTGGGGGTTGTGCGCTGGGCTGCGGTGGCATCAGCAGGTCTGTGCTGCTGTGCAGGCCTCTCAGGAAGCCCTGCTTGGTGCTGCCAAGTTCCTGAGGTGGGAGCAGCTGAGGCAGCTGGCTGAGACAGCGCAGAGCTGGAGGATCGGCGAGTGCCTGGTAAGGATGGCCCCCAAAGCCCCCAGAGGCAGCCTGGGCAAGGCCTGTGCCCCTGCATGGCCAGGGTGTGTGGGGGGGGGGGGGAGTGGGGGGGGCAGGCAGCCGTGTGCCTCGCCACGGCTGGTGCCCAGAGGTGCCAGCCTGGGGCAGCACTCCCGCCGCCCTTGTCCAGCACACTGCCCCAACGGGCTCTTCTCTAGGTTGCTGTGCCCTCACTGAGCCCTGGGATGCTAAAGCGAGTGGTGGGTGGAGGGAGTGGCTGGCTGGGTGGGGAGGGTGTGCGCCCAGCCTGTGGCCTTGTGCTCTGCCCAGCTGGCGAGGGGCAGGAGAAGATCGGAAGAATACCTGCGCCAGAGCCTGCTGTACTTGGAGAGCCCCCAGGAGTGCTTGCGAGAGATGGCTGTGCGGTTCCTTGGTGAGCTCCAAGCCCTGCGGACCCTCTCTGCACTGGGGCAGCTTAGCGCTAGCCCTGGGGGAAGGGTGGTGTGGGGAGCAGGATTGGTGAGGGGCTGTGCGTGTGCCTAGGGCTCGTCGGGCAGAGCATGAGGGGCCAGAGCAAGAAGAAGGTGGAGGACATCTGCGAGGGTGAGTGAGGGCAGCAGGGTGTGAGGCAGGGCTGGCGGGGAGGAAGACAGAGGCTGGGCAGTGAGCTGCAATGCCTGGCGCAGGCCAGGAGGGCTCTGCTCCCCGTGCGGCTCAGAGGCGGTGCGGGTAGAGTCGCGAGAAGATTTCAGGGGCCTTTGGGACATTCCTGGCCAGCAAGTCCCAGCTGATCCATGTGTCCCTTCTGCTGCCTCCTGTCTGTGGGAAGAGGTGGGTGGGACAGGCCATGTCGTCCCCAGGAAGGGCTGCCTGGGGTCTGTGCAGATATGGGGGCTTGATCTCTGCTCTGGCTCTTTCTCTCAGCGCTTCAAGGCTTGGAGGAGGACGTCAGCCCGTCCATCTGTTCCCTGGCCACGCAAACCATCCTGCTCCTGAGAGCTCCAGGGAAGACGTCTGCGTCTGGAGGCGGCCACGAAGGCCTGGGCTGGCAGCTGAGGAGAGCGTGGCAGAGGTGGCACTGGCCTCTGCGAGGTGGCTGCGTTTGCTGCTAGAGCTCGGCTGCCTCCTGATGCCGGGCTGCTCTCCCCCGAAGGACCACCGGCGTGTGGGGGCAAGTTGTGGGTGGGGGCGTTGCTGGCCTCTCTCCCTGCCCGCAGGACAGCTGCAGCCCTCAGGCCCAGCCCGTGCCAGGCTTGTGCCGCCAGCCCACCGTCTGCTGGGTTTTTCCAAAAGAAGCCGCCCAGTCTCTTCGCCACGTGCCAGTGTCTTGTCTTTGCGCAAACCAATCGGTGGAGAAGGAGGCTGAACCTAGAGGAGCTCCAGAGACCCCTTCCAACCACAACCGCAGCCGCTCTGTGCCCCTGTGAGATTTTGCCAGGGCAAAATCTCACACCTCTAGCACCGAACCCCAACCTCAGCCACACACTCCAGGCTGGTCGCAGGTGCCAAAGCCAGAGGCCTGTGGGGCACAGGGGACTTCTCTTTTCTGGGGGCCCTGCAATGCTTTGCTTTCCTCCTTCTAAGCATCCTTGGCCCTGCTGGCCCTGCTGGTCCCCTGCTCCCCCGCCCCGGGGGCAGCAAGCCAAGCATCAGGCGCCTGCTCACACCAGCAACAACGGGCCCTAGGTCGTCAAAGAACCTTGGCATGGGTGTGGTGGGGCTGGCGACAGCAGCAGGGTTGGACGAGACTGGAGATTTCCCCCAGGGCTGGCCCACCCTGGAGCTCAGAGAGAGCTGTACTCCCGCTGTGGGGACTGGGCTGACCTTTCCTGATACAAAGCTGGGGTGCCACAGCCCTCGTCCCTGAACGCTGCTCTCTCCCCCCAGCTGCCGGACCCATGCCAAAGCCATCTGTGGGCAGGGGAAGGGTGTCGTTTGCGAGCAGCCACCAGAAGAAGCTATTCTCCTGGCCTGGCTCTGCCCTCTGCAAAGCCCCCCAGCAGGCAGCGCACTAGAGCAACCTGCCCTAGCTGGCCCTGCTCGAGAAGGCGGCTTAGACTGCAGGAGCTCCAGAGACCCCCTTCCAACCGCAACCACTCTGTCATCCTGTGAGGCGGCCAGAGCAAAATCTCACTCCCCCACCACCCAACACCAACCTCAGCCTTAGAGCTGCTTGTAGCAGTTGCCAAAGCCAGAGGCCTGGGGGGGCACAGGGCGCTCCTCCCTTTGGGCTGCCTGCAGTGGTTTTTAGTCCTCCTGAAGCATCCTTGGCCCAAGCACTTTGCGCTCCCCTGCTGCTCCCCTGGGGGCAGCAGGCCAAGCACCGAGGCCTGCGCTCACCAGCAGCTTCCACAAAGGCCAAGGCGGTGCCAAACCCCTTCCTCTGCTTCTCTGCTCTCTGGTGCCTGCCCTCCTGCGGGTGCACGTGGCACAGGTGCCCCCGGACTTTCTCATCAAGGCAGGGTTGGCCTCCAGCCAGCAGAGCACCTTGCAGCAGCTACCACAGCTGCACCCATCCCAGCAGCCTGTCCCCAGGGCAGCGGAGGGTGTTTGGCCCAGCTCCTGCAAGAGCCATGCCAGGGGCCTCAGGGGCCTGAGACCTGGCTGGCTGCATTTGGCCTCTTCTCCACCAACTCAAGCCTCGCTGCACTGCTCCAGCTTGTGCTAAGAACTCCTGCGGCAGTTCCTGGGTGTTCACCTCCCAGTGGATTTCAGCCCAGCTGCTCAGCAGGTCTCCGCTTCCCCCTCCAAGGCCCAGACCAAGGCCCGCCTCCTGGCGGCACAACAAGGCCTGGCAAGAGGCACATGACCCTTCGGGTCCTGCCAAGGCTTCCTGCTCCCTGGAGGTTGGACTGGACACTGGGATCGCGCTCCCCTCTCCCAGAGCAGCCTCCTCCCTAAGGACCCAGACAGCAGCGCTCGCAGCAGCCCCTTTCATCTCCCGGCACCCCCGGAGCCACGCTGCAGCTGGGATTGCGTGGGCAGGCAGAGAAAAGCCTCTCGCTCTCTTCCACACCTTGCGTTTCTTCTCTGCTCTCTCGTCCTTGTGCCCGTGCTCCTGCTTCTTTCAGCCTGCTGGCCGTTGCCCTGGGCAGAGCATGCTGCAGCTGCTGCCTCTGCAGCACCAGCCGCCTGCACCCATCGCACAGGGCCAACAACAACCGCCCCCCCCTCCCCCCCAACCACCACCACCCACCACCTCGCTCATGGGGGCCTAGCGCATGCTCCCGGCATCCCCGGGCCTCCAGCAAGCAGCAAGGGATCCCTTCCGGGACCTCCACTTAGGACACACAGGGCACAGCCACTCCTCCACCACCTGGGGGCTCAGACCTCCCTCACTTTTTGCCCGGTGCCTCGCAGCCTGTCCCTGGGCACCACTGGGCACAGTCTGCCTCCAGCCTCTTGACACCCTCCCGCCACAGATTCATCCCCATTGAGAAGACCTTCCTCTGCCTGGCTTTTGCAGTCACGAGGCCTGAAGAGCCCCCGTTGTGGAGGGGCTGGAGCCTCTAGTGTCTGTGCAGAGCTCTGGCCTCTGATGCCGTGGTGCTGGCATGGGCACGTCCTGCGGCGCCTGGCCACAGGCACTCACAGCCCTTGGTGTGCAAAGGGAAGCTCAGCGCTTCCTCAGTCCCTAGCTGGGTCGTCCTGCTGGGCTGCTGCACTCTTTCCCAGTCTACTGCCCAGGGCTCCAGACTGATTCGCTCTCATCTCTCAAGTCAGACACTGAGCTGCTCTCCTGAGTGCTGCGACTGAGGCTGCATCAGGACCAGCGCTCTCCGCTTAGCTAATGCACCAGCTTCCTGCAGCTGAACGCGGCGGACAAGAGCTACCCCTCTTCCTTGCAGACTTGCACTTGAGTAACAGAATCGCTCCGCAAAACACGCAGAACTTCTCAGAGGCAGCAGCCAGCGCTTAAACTCTGCTTTCTTTGCGACTTACAGGCCTTGCATTAATCTGTCTAGTTTCATCGGCAAGAAGCCAAGGGAATTGGGAAAGACATGTCCAAGTTTCTTTGCACCTAGAGCTCCTGCAAATACCCGGTCCTCTCAACGCCAGCACTGAACAGCTCGTGTTGTGCTTTAAGCCGGTATCAGTTCTTGCCAATTCCAGGAGCCGTGTGGATCCAGTTCTGTTTGCACCTCCGAGGGAAGTTTCTCTCAGGACCTTTCCTGATACAAAGCTGGGGTGCCACAGCCCTCGTCCCTGAACGCTGCTCTCTCCCCCCAGCTGCCGGACCCATGCCAAAGCCATCTGTGGGCAGGGGAAGGGTGTCGTTTGCGAGCAGCCACCAGAAGAAGCTGTTCTCCTGGCCTGGCTCTGCCCTCTGCAAAGCCCCCCAGCAGGCAGCAAAATTAATGCAACACGAACGCGAATGCAAACGTGACCACAAAGCGCTTGGCTGCCAGGGAAGCGGGCAGGCCGGTGGGGATGGCGAAGTTCAGTCCTTTGCAGAAAGAGCAGGAGCAGCCCACCGACGCGAGGTCCTCCTTGGTGCCCGCTACCAAGTAGCCCAAGGGAAGGGACCGAGGCTGCTCAGCCGCTGCTCTGTACCCGCTCACAGGCAGAAAGGCAGCAAGGCCTCAGGGTGCCTTTTGGGCTGTGCCAGATCCTTCCTTGTGCAGTCCTGGGGCCTCCACGTGGCTTTTGGTGCATCGTCGGGGCCTCCGTGTGGCTTTGCAGGCACCAGAGGGACCTCTGTGTGCTTTATGGTGGACCCCGGGGGACGTCTAGGTGCCCCTTGGTGACCCTGATCCCCCCACGGCAGGGAGACGGGGGCCAGCACAGCCCTGGGTGGCCGCTGTCCCTGGGGCCAGGGAGGCGGGTCCCTACCAGGGCAGCACGGGGAGGCCCTGGCGCGCAGCAGAAACCCACACAAGGCGACGGCGGGAGGCCGGCGAAGGGCGCCTGGACGTGACAGGCGCTGGGGAGAAAGGCAGCCCCAGGTGAGGCCCTGGACCCTTGTGGAGGGGCAGCAGGAGGGGCTGAGCCCGTGGCCTCAAGCTGCCCTGCCAGGGCTCGGCTCTGGGCGCCCACTGGCCCAGCCCCTGCTGCCAGCAGCGCGCCCCACGCCGCTTCGTGGGGACACCTCCTCCGGCCGCTGGGCACCGATGCTGCTGCCAGAGGCCAAGCCAGCCCCAGCCCGGCCCCCGGGCAGCTCGGGGTGGGGGGCAGCGCACCAAGAGCCTGGTGGTGGGCCCCAGGGGGCAAACAACCACCCACCCCGCACGCTAAGGTAGATGGGGGACCCCACCAGGACGCTTGTCGGGTGTCGCCGTTCGGGAGGGTGCGTGATGGCCCCAGGGAACCCAGGCCGCCAGTGCAGACGCCTGGGTTTGTCTGTGCCCCGCAGGGGTGGCTGGCGGGGGTGATGGAGCAGCCGCCAGGGTGCCCGGGGAGGAGAGGTGCCCTTCGGGGCTGGTGCCCTTCCCCGCGGTGCCGGGGTGTCCCCGCGGGGCGCTTGCTGGGCTGGCTGAGGACGGGGTCAGGAGCAGCGGTGGCGGGGACAAGAAGAGGAGGGGAGCGGCCCGGAGGGCCCCAGGCGCCACGGGGGCCGGGCGCCCCGAGGACAGAGAGAGGTGTGGCAGGGGGCGAGCCGGCCCGGCACCCCCGAGGGGACCCGGCCTGCCCCTGCCCAGGCCGGGGCCGGGGCCGGGGCCGGGGCCGGGGCCAGCCCGCCCCAGGGTGACAGTGGGGGCCCTTTGTGACCGCGCTCCTGTGACAGCCCGCGGCCTCGCCCGGCGCCGGAGGCCTCGGCCCCGCAGTGTCCGGCTGGCCGGTGACGGGAGCGGGCGGGAGCACGCGGGCTGGTCCAGGAGCCTCCCGAGCACACCCCGCACTCTCCCTGCCGCCCCCGGGCAGCCTCGCGCAGCCTCTGCCGCCTCGCCTGCCATGGCGCGGAGACCCCCCAGCCGCCCCAGGACGGCCTGGGAGGCCGAGGACGAGGAGGACGGGGCCCCGGCCGAGGGCCGTCGCCAGCTGGAGCCCCGGCAGGGCCACGCGCCCCCGGCGCTGCCGACGGGTGAGCACGCGGCCCCCGACGCTGGGCCGGCCGGGGCCGCCAGCCCGCCCTGCGCTGCCCGGCTCCCACCTGCCCGTCGCCAGCCCCTTCCCGCCGGGCGCGCTCGCACCTTTCCCCCGCGCTGGCTCCGGTGCTGCCCCCGGCCGCCGGGCGCCTGCCGGCCGCCCCGAGCCCGGCCGCATGGGGCCTCTGTGCCCCAGCGGCCCGCCCGGCTGGGCTCGCTGTGCCGGGCAGCGGCGGGCGCTGGGGCCGGGGCTCGGCGCTCTCCGCCCCGAGCCCGGCCGCCCTGCACCTCGCCCTGCTCTCTGTCTCCCTCAGTGCCCGGCCCGGCTCTGCCCAGCGAGGAGGCCCGAGCCCTGGAGCGCCTGCGCGCCTTCCTGCGGCACCGCGGACAGGTGAGGGGCGCCACGGCCTCTGGGCTGCGCCCGCCTCTCCCCGCGGCGGCCGGGGCTGCGCCCTGCTCGGCACCCGCAGGGCTGCTGGCCGCGGGCGGCTGCCCCCGGCGCCCCACACCTGGCTGCGGGCCCTGCGCCGCCCGGGCTGCTGGCCGGGCCTCTGCCCCTCTGACGCTCTCCGCTGCTCTCTGCTCCCGGCAGCAGGCCGAGGCCGAGAAGCTGAGGTTCCTGGCCTGCGTCTGCAGCCTCTGCACCGCGGCCAGCTCCAGCGCGGCGCTGCGGCAGGAGCTGTGCCCGTGCAGCCTGGACCTGGCAGAGTCCCTGGAGGTGAGGGGAGGGGGCCCTGCAGCAGGGCGGGAGCGGGGGGCGCGGGCCCACCGCTGAGGGCCGGAGGCGGGGGTCTGAGCGTGGCAGCTGGGGGGCCCCGGCTGGGGGCGCAGCCCTGGCCAGCGTGGGGCTGCAGGAGGCACTGCGGAGCCGGGCGAGCGGGGCCCTGGGCAGCCAGGGGGCCGCCCGGGGGGTCCGTGCTGGCAGGGGGCACCTGGGCTCTGCCAGCCCTGCAGCCTGATCGCTGGCCCCCGGCACCTCCCGAGGCCCCTTCTGCTTGTGCTCTCCAGGTGCTGCTGCAAGAGGAGCCCACCGACCACCTGGGCACCGCCGTGCGGCAGCAAGTCATGCTGGCCATCAGCGCCATGAGGTAGCTGCCCGAGCCGCTGGCCTGGCCAGGGCCTGCGTGGCCCCAGGTGGCCCCGATGGCCCCAGGGCTAGCGGGGAGCCATCCGCCGTCCTGCAGGCGTCTGCCAGTGCCGTCGGCTGGGCCTGCGCCGGGCCCGACCGTGGTGGAGACGGGAGGGCAGAGAGGGCCCTGGGGCTACCGTGCGTCTCCTGGGCTTTCCCCCAAAGGGTGAGGCAGGCCCTGGAGAGGGCCTGGGGCCCCAGCTGCCAGGAGGGTCCTCTGTCCCTGGGCTGCCTGCTGGGGGAAGACGTGGCTGCCCGTAGGGCTCCCCCACCTAGTGCGGCTATCACCCGGGAGTCTCCCTGCCCCAGGTCTGCGTCCACCTTCCCAGGGCGTCCAGGTACTGGTGCGGGCGCCAGGGACGGAAAGGCCCCTCTCTGTCCTTGCAGCAAAGTCGGGCTGGTTCCGGAGAGCAGAAGGAAGAGCCTGCTGCATGCCTGCTTCTGCAGCATCTTCTGCCTGCCTCCCAGCGAGGACCTGCAGAGCCTGGATGCTGCCCTCTACTCCAAGGTATGCGCTGGATGGCGGAGGGTGGCCCGGCAGGCTGTGGGGGCTGCTCCCTGGCTACCCCGCGCTGAGAGACAAGCGTAAGCTGCAAGCCAGGGCACGATCCCAGCTTGCCTTTCCCACCCCCATCCCTTCTTTGCCTTCTTTGCGCTGGGCAGGGCCACGGGCAGTGCCGCCAGGCTGGGCCCTCGGCAGCAGCTCCCCTGCCCTGGGGCCCCTCGCTGGGCTCCGCAGGACCATAGGTGTGCCCCTCAGGCAAGAGGAATTCAAGCCCCTCTCCGGCAGGTAAGGGGCACCAACGAAGAAGCAGCTCAACCCTGTGTCCGTCCCCCTTGCAGGCCCTGGACGCCATGGACAGCATGCTGCAGGTGCTGGCCCTCAGCTGCCCTGCCTCCGGCCTCCTAGAGATGCAGAACATCTTGCAGGTCTGGTATTTGCCAAGAGCGGGCTTCCCACCACCAGTGCCTCAGCCCAAAGGGAAGTTCCCCCCTCAGGTGGACCGCCCTCGCCCAGCAGCAGCTGCAGAGAGCAGGCTGCGGGGAGGGGACCGGCTCCGTCGCGGGAGCAGCGTTGCCCATGGCGCTGTTCTGTGAGCCCAGTGCCTCCTGGCTGCAGTCAGCATGCCTCCCTCCCGCCCCTTTCCTGCAGCGGCAGGGGAAAGCCCCGCCCTCTGCCCCTCGAGGCCAGCACTGCCGCGAGCCTTCCCGGCGCCAAGCAGGGCGAGCAGTTGCAGCCTCCTTCCTCGGCCCCCCCACAGCCGGCAGCTGGCCCTGCCCCCTCTCGGCCCCCCCATCCCTTGTGCTTTCCTCCCCGGGGCTGAGGAAGGCAGCGGCCCCCGGGACCTGCCCTTGCCAGCCCGCAAGCTTTGTTGGTGCGCCTTTGTTGCTGCTGGGCCAGAGGCGCGAGCGGCCAGCGGCAGGGAGGTGCTGGGGAGGCCCCGGAGGGCCAGGTTTGGAAAGGAGCAGGGGCTGCCGTAGGCATGGGCTCCAGCTCTCAGTGTGGCCACAGCAGGCCCGTCGGGGGGCTTTGCCCCACGCATGCCAGCGACTCTGGACGCAAGACCCCCACTCCCAGGCTTGGCTCGTGCTCCGAGGAGCCGAAGCACAAACGTGGCCAGGCATTAAGCAGAGCTGCCTCCCTTGGAGCAGACCAGCAGCTTCTCTCCTCCCAGGTCCTGCTGCCCTTCACCGAGTCCCAGCAAGCAGCTGTGCGTGAGAGGGCCATAGGCCGCATTGCCCGGCTGGCTGGTCTCCTGACGAGCTCTTCCTTGCTGCCGGTAAGGAGCCTGTGGTGCAGGCAGCCTCCAGCCACCCCATCAGCCCTTGTCAGTGGCCCCGAGTGGCCTGCAGCTCCGGGCTCCCTGCGCGGGAAGCCTGGGCAGAGGTTAAGACCCTCAGCAAGACCCTGCCCTGAAGCGGAGATCTTGGCCTGCCTCTTTGGGTGTCGCACTGCAGTCCCTGCTCTCTCAGGAGCCAGCTGTGCCTGCCCTGGGCGCATGCCATGGGCCCCCAGCAGGAGCCTGGCTCAGCAGGGGCCACCAAAGCTCTGGCTGAGGCGGGAGGCAGCCCTGCTTGGAGCGTGGGTTCAGGGCTTTGGTGCCCACTGGTGCCCCTGAGCCGTGGTGCCAGCGCCGCCTGCCTCCTGCAGGCCCGCTGCCGCTTGGAAGGAAGCAGGGCCAGCTCTGCCTGCCACAGACCCAAGTGTTTCCTGATCCTGGGGCAGCTGGTGGGGCAGCTCACCCTGTGCTGCGCCTACAAGGAGCAGGGGAGCAGTCACGGCGCAGCGGAGGCTCTTTGCCACCTCTACAGATTCATCCTGCAGGAAGAGAGTAAGAAGCTGCACTGGGCTGGCTCCTTCCACACACGGGGCCCCACACAGCAGCCACTCATCCAGCTCCCGCTGAGCAGTGGCCTGCAAAGCCTTCAGCAGCACCTGCTGCTCCCAGGCCTCCTGTCTTGCTTCACAGCAGAATGGCCCATCAGAGGCGCTGTGCCTTTCTCTATTCTTGCAAGCCGTTTCCCCTTCCCCCACCTTACCATAGGCCCAGGCCCTCCCTCCCTGCGAGTCCTGCTGCCCAGCCATTTCTGGCCTGTCCTCTTGGTCTGCCAGGGCAGAGTTCTCCCTGGCACCTTCAGTGGGCCACCTCCACCTCTGCAGCCTTGGTGCTGACGGCCCTGCTTTTCCCCTGCTGTGCAGGCAGGAGGCTGTTGCAGGATAGCCCCGAGTACCTAGAGCTCCAAAAGGCCTGGGAAGCTGCCAACACCTTCTGGCTTTTGGAGCCCAAGGAGGCCAGTGAGATCAGCACGGTAAGGAGCGCCTCCCTGGTTGGCACTGGTGGCCGTGGTGTGACTTGAGCGAAGAGAGGGATGGCTAGCGGGTGGGGCTGAGGGGGCCTTGCGGTCACTGGGGAGAGGGCTCGCACTGTGTGCGGGCAGCGCCAGTGCACGGGGACCCGGACCCCAACCGTCCACCTCCTGCCCAGTGCCACCGGCCAGCCCTGCAGAGCCGCTGCTTCCTGCCCCTGCTCCTGACTCTCCGCGGGTGGCTGTGCCAGCAGTGCCCCGCGCATCTCTCGCCAGGATCACTCGCTGCTCAGCCAAGCACTGCTGCCACGGCACTCGGTGTGACGTATGTCTCTTGGCTGCCCTGCTTTGTCCCGCAGATGTTTGGGAAATACCTTCAGCCCTCTGAGAAGACAGACCTCATCCTCGCAGCCCTCAGCGGCATGAGAGCCTGCAGCACCTATGACACGCAGGCAGCCGCTCACATGCTGGATGCTCTTGTGGCGGACGATGCCTGCCTTTTGGAGCATGTAAGTAGCCTGCAGGTGGCGTGGCCGGGGCTCGAGGCCTCCGGGGGCTTGTTTTTGCCCTGACTCCAGGCCTGGCAGGCCCGCCACCCCCTCTGAGGCCAGCACAGAGCGGGGGCAAGGGCAGCCGGTCTTGGAGGGAGCTGGGCAAATTGCTGCCACTCTGACAGCAGCCCCACTCTGAGTCGTGTGCCCTCCAGGTGCCGAAGGTGGTGAGGGGCATGTGGAGCAACGTGCTGCTCATCACAGAGGTGTCTGCGCGGCGCAGCCTGGACAGGGCTCTTCTGCTGCTGACCTGTGCATGTCCAGAGGAGGTGGTCGTGAGCCTCTTGCAGTCTTCCCCCTCATGCGACAGGTAGGGGCCCGCTTGCCTTGAGAGCTCGGGGGCCAGCAGCCTGGAGAGCTCGTGCCCTGCGGGCTGCGGGGCAGGTGGAGATTTTCCGGCCTCTCGTGAGGGGCTGGGCCCTGCTGTTGTCCCCGTGTGCCAGCCCCGGTGCGTCAGGCCGGGCTGCAGCAGCGCAAGCTGAGCAAGTGTGCCGGCCTTCAGCCCCAGAGCCTGGTCGCCTGGCTGCCTGCGTGCCCCACAAGGGACTGGAGCTTGGCCATGGGCTGCGGGGTGGGGCAGAGCCCCCAGGGTGCTGCGGGCAAGGGGCAGTGGGCAGAGGCAGGGCTGGCGGCCAGCCCAGGCCCTCTGCGGCTGCCCAGGCCACAGTGCTGCGGCTGCAGCACCCGCTGAGCGAGAGCTGTGGGCCTGCAGCGCTGCCGCAGCCATGTGGAGGATGCTGCTGTCGAAGCGCGGAGCTGCCGAGAGGGTGCTGCAGGAGCTGCTCAGTGTCCTGCAGGATTGGCCGGTGGACGAGACATGCACGTTGGATGGGGACGACAGAGTCATCGTTTCCCTGGCCGTGAGTTTGTGGACGTAGCCTCGCTCTCCCCTAGAGCTGCCCTGGCCTTGCCCGTCCAGCAAGAAGCCCCAGGTCCATGGGGCACCAGGTCCATGGGGTCCATGTCCACGGCGCGACAGGTCCATGGCTGGCAGGGCTTGTTGTGGCCATGGCCCAAAGAGCTTCCGTGCCTTTGCTCTGGCCACACAGGCCGGGCAGGCACTCCTGCTTGTCCCAAGGCTCAGGGCAGTGTGTGAGGCTCACCGCCAAGCTCGGGCAGCGCAACAGGCACGTCTCAGCAGCGAGAGCTGTCTCTGGGCTTCTTCTGCAGGCAACGAGAGTGCTCCATGAGATGCTGCAGCAGCCCAGCTGCCAGCACGTGCTGGAGGTGTTCTTCCCCAAGCTCTTCCTGGCGCTGCTCTTCCAGATTTCCTTCTGCGCAGAGCTGACGCCGGAGGAGGCTGAGATGTGCTGGGGGGAACGGCAAGGGGAAGAGTCTGCTCCCGGCAGCCCCGTGAGGTGCTCCATGCCAGCCCTGCTGTGTGTGCTGTGGAGGTGGCGGCAGGGCCAGGGGTGCCAGGGTGACGCGGCCTTTGCTGTGCACGCAGGTTGGCAGTGCAGACCATGAAAGCACTGCTGTGCCGTGCCGGCTACGAGAGTCAGGTGCTGGCCATGGCGAGGAAGGGCGCCTGGGACACGCTCCTCAGCGCGGAGACCTGCCACAGGGGAGTGGGTTTGCTGGCCAGGTGAGAACCCCCTTGTCCCTGCTCTGCCCCAGCATTTCTCCCTTGCACACAGGCTGCCCCGCAGAGCCCCACGGGGCTGCAGCTTGAGGCCTTGTGACGGCGGGCTGGCCGAGTAGAGCAGCCAAGGGAGCTGCCGCTCCATGGCTGCGGGGCTCTGCGAGCCCTGGCTAGAGGGATGGGCTCACAATCACAGACGAGGTGTTTGCCTGGCTGCTCAGAAGTGACAGTGCCTTCTTGCCTCTGCCAGAGAGATGAGGAAGAGCCCAAGACAGCTGCGTCTCTTCCTCTTCCAATGGCTGACAGCGCTGCTGAAACGTGGCGCGGCCCGCTGGGAGATGCCTGCCACGGCTTTCCTGGTGGAGGTGAGCCTGATGGCAGGCGGTGCCTCTCGGGGCTGGAGAGGAGCGGAGGAGCAGGCGAGGGCTGTGCGCGGTGCGGCCTGAGGCCCAGGGCAGGGAGTGGGGTGCCAGGGGCTGTCGGCGCTGACGGCTGCCTTTGGGCCGGGCCTGGTGCCCTCGCCCGGAGCTGTTGGTGGGATCGGGCGCTGCCTGAGGCCGGGAGTCCTGCCGACCTCACCGCTTTCTCTGTGCTGTGCTTCAGCTGCTGGCCTGCAGTGACCTTTGCACAGAGGAGGACGACTTGCTGATTCTCTTCTGGAGCTACCTGCGGAGTCACTGGCGGGTGATGCACGGGCTGGCGCTCAGAGGCCTTGTGCTGCTGTGCAAGAGACAGGAGATGGTGAGCAGGGGCCAGCCGGGTGACGGTGCGCAGGCAGCGAGGGGCTGGGCGGTGGGGTGCTGGGCAACAGGGTAGCTGGGACTTTGGTGGGCCTCAGGAGCTGTGGGAGCTGCTGCCCTGTTGGAGCCTGAGCACAGGGCCAGGCTGATGCCGCAGGCAGCTTCCGGGCCGCCAGGCTGCAGCCCCCACCACGCAGGGGCCGCCGCGGGCCGAGTGCCGCCTTGGGGTGTTGCACTGCGTCACAGCCTCTGTGCACAAGCCGGGGGTGTCGGCAGGGCCTTGGCAATGGGGCAGCGAGCCCTGCCAGGAAAGGCGCCTGCTAGGGCTGGGACAGCCCGTGGCCCGGGCAGCTTTGCAGGCAGCGTGGGTTACTAAACCCGCTGCCCGTTCAAGTGTGGCGGAGAAGAGGGCGAGGGGTGAGGTGCAGAGGAGCCGGTGCTGCCCTCTCCTGCCTCGCTCTGCCCCAGCCCTGCCCAGGCCCGTGGCTGTGCCGGTAAAGGCTGCCAGGCAGCAGGTTGCCGCAGTCATCGCCATGGCCGCGTCTGGAAAGGCAGGGGGGAAGCTGGTGTGTAAGAAGGTGAGCCTTTTTGCCAGGGCAGTGGGTTCTTTCTTCAGGCACCGAGGTTGTGTTTCCCCCAGGCCAGAAGAATGCAGTACCTGTGGCCCCTGCTGGTGGGGCACCTGCAGGACGTGGACAGAGACATCAGCGCAAAGGCCCTGCTGGTGCTCAGCAACGTGGTCCACGTCATGGAGAAGCAGGTGGTGGCCCACTTTGCTCCGCTGCTGGCCGAGAAGCTGCTGCCTCTCTTTGATGAGGTAAGGCTGGGGGGAGAGGCGGGGGCCCTGTTGGCGTGTCGGTGAGGCTGTGTGCGGGCTGCGGGCTGTGGTGTGTTGCCGTGTGTGTGTGTGTACCCGCGGCATGGGAATTTGTGCTGGCCAGCAGGGGCCCTGGGTGCTGCCAGGAACGTTTTTGCCCAGTGGCTTTTGGGGTCATTGCGCTGTGCTGCCCGTGGTGCGCTGGCCTGCAGGACTGTGTTGAAGCAGCCCCTTGTCTAGCCTCAGCTGCAGGGTATTGTGCTTGGCCCCTGCAGCCGTGCCCTGTGGCTGCCTCCTTCTGCCGGCCTCTAGAGCTGGCAGCACAGCTCGAGCGCCTGGGCGATGAAGAAAGGCTCTCCAGGAGGGCCAGGCAGGCCGAGCTGAGGGAAGCCTGAAGTCCTGCTGCTGCCCATGCCTGCAGATAGGCCCTCAGTAACGCCAACGTCCCCACAGCCCCAGGAGCCGCTGTGGAGGGCCATCCTGGAGCAGCTCTGTTGGGCCTTGGCCAGGGGTGATGCGGGAAGCGTGGCCAGGGCGAGAGGAGCCCTTCCAGGCGCAGGCTTCTCCGCCAGCTCCGCTCTCCCTGGCCGCAGCATGGTACAGAAGCACGCTGCATCGCCCTGCCTGGGCCGGGGGCCATTTTGCAGTGGGTGCAGACGAGGCCCACAGCTCACTGGTGCGGAGGGAGGGTCCGAAACCTTCATCTCGCCATCAGCCCCACTGACCCCTGTGCTGACTGTGGGCTTGGAGCAGGCAGTGCTGAGGTGCCCCCTTTCCCTTCCCGCCAGGAGCCGGCCTGCGTGCGAGAGCTCTCCATCCGCCTCTTCCAAGAGGTGATGGAGGCTGTGGTGGGCACCAAAACACAGGCCCTGAAGAAGCAAGTGCACAGGAGCCTGCTGCCTCTGCTCTTCCACTGGCATGACGAGATCCCCCGTGTGGCCCAGGTATGGATGTGTAACGGGACGGGTCGTTGGAGGAGGGCGATGCGGACGCCCTGTGAGTGGGCGTGAGCATGAGGAGCAAGGGCTGCTGGCAGTGGGAGCCTTTGAAGGTGGGTGGGCTGGAGGTGCCAGGTGCTGAGGCTGCAGAGCGCCCCCTTGCTGTTTGCACCAGGCGCAGCAGTGCCTTCGTCTTCCTGCCATGCCTCCACCTGCAGCACCATACACCTGCGGGGGTGGTTGCCCCACATGTCTGCCCGGGGCACGGAACATGCTGGCAGAGGCAGTTGCCAGCTGCTCCCTCTTGCCATTGTGGGCGAGGAAAGGCCCCGAGGAGGCCTTGCCAAGAGGAGGGGCACGGTGGGGGTTGTGCGCTGGGCTGCGGTGGCATCAGCAGGTCTGTGCTGCTGTGCAGGCCTCTCAGGAAGCCCTGCTTGGTGCTGCCAAGTTCCTGAGGTGGGAGCAGCTGAGGCAGCTGGCTGAGACAGCGCAGAGCTGGAGGATCGGCGAGTGCCTGGTAAGGATGGCCCCCAAAGCCCCCAGAGGCAGCCTGGGCAAGGCCTGTGCCCCTGCATGGCCAGGGTGTGTGTGTGTGGGGGTAGGTGGGGGGGCACAGGCAGCCGTGTGCCTCGCCACGGCTGGTGCCCAGAGGTGCCAGCCTGGGGCAGCACTCCGGCCGCCCTTGTCCAGCACACTGCCCCAACGGGCTCTTCTCTAGGTTGCTGTGCCCTCACTGAGCCCTGGGATGCTAAAGCGAGTGGTGGGTGGAGGGAGTGGCTGGCTGGGTGGGGAGGGTGTGCGCCCAGCCTGTGGCCTTGTGCTCTGCCCAGCTGGCGAGGGGCAGGAGAAGATCGGAAGAATACCTGCGCCAGAGCCTGCTGTACTTGGAGAGCCCCCAGGAGTGCTTGCGAGAGATGGCTGTGCGGTTCCTTGGTGAGCTCCAAGCCCTGCGGACCCTCTCTGCACTGGGGCAGCTTAGCGCTAGCCCTGGGGGAAGGGTGGTGTGGGGAGCAGGATTGGTGAGGGGCTGTGCGTGTGCCTAGGGCTCGTCGGGCAGAGCATGAGGGGCCAGAGCAAGAAGAAGGTGGAGGACATCTGCGAGGGTGAGTGAGGGCAGCAGGGTGTGAGGCAGGGCTGGCGGGGAGGAAGACAGAGGCTGGGCAGTGAGCTGCAATGCCTGGCGCAGGCCAGGAGGGCTCTGCTCCCCGTGCGGCTCAGAGGCGGTGCGGGTAGAGTCGCGAGAAGATTTCAGGGGCCTTTGGGACATTCCTGGCCAGCAAGTCCCAGCTGATCCATGTGTCCCTTCTGCTGCCTCCTGTCTGTGGGAAGAGGTGGGTGGGACAGGCCATGTCGTCCCCAGGAAGGGCTGCCTGGGGTCTGTGCAGATATGGGGGCTTGATCTCTGCTCTGGCTCTTTCTCTCAGCGCTTCAAGGCTTGGAGGAGGACGTCAGCCCGTCCATCTGTTCCCTGGCCACGCAAACCATCCTGCTCCTGAGAGCTCCAGGGAAGACGTCTGCGTCTGGAGGCGGCCACGAAGGCCTGGGCTGGCAGCTGAGGAGAGCGTGGCAGAGGTGGCACTGGCCTCTGCGAGGTGGCTGCGTTTGCTGCTAGAGCTCGGCTGCCTCCTGATGCCGGGCTGCTCTCCCCCGAAGGACCACCGGCGTGTGGGGGCAAGTTGTGGGTGGGGGCGTTGCTGGCCTCTCTCCCTGCCCGCAGGACAGCTGCAGCCCTCAGGCCCAGCCCGTGCCAGGCTTGTGCCGCCAGCCCACCGTCTGCTGGGTTTTTCCAAAAGAAGCCGCCCAGTCTCTTCGCCACGTGCCAGTGTCTTGTCTTTGCGCAAACCAATCGGTGGAGAAGGAGGCTGAACCTAGAGGAGCTCCAGAGACCCCTTCCAACCACAACCGCAGCCGCTCTGTGCCCCTGTGAGATTTTGCCAGGGCAAAATCTCACACCTCTAGCACCGAACCCCAACCTCAGCCACACACTCCAGGCTGGTCGCAGGTGCCAAAGCCAGAGGCCTGTGGGGCACAGGGGACTTCTCTTTTCTGGGGGCCCTGCAATGCTTTGCTTTCCTCCTTCTAAGCATCCTTGGCCCTGCTGGCCCTGCTGGTCCCCTGCTCCCCCGCCCCGGGGGCAGCAAGCCAAGCATCAGGCGCCTGCTCACACCAGCAACAACGGGCCCTAGGTCGTCAAAGAACCTTGGCATGGGTGTGGTGGGGCTGGCGACAGCAGCAGGGTTGGACGAGACTGGAGATTTCCCCCAGGGCTGGCCCACCCTGGAGCTCAGAGAGAGCTGTACTCCCGCTGTGGGGACTGGGCTGACCTTTCCTGATACAAAGCTGGGGTGCCACAGCCCTCGTCCCTGAACGCTGCTCTCTCCCCCCAGCTGCCGGACCCATGCCAAAGCCATCTGTGGGCAGGGGAAGGGTGTCGTTTGCGAGCAGCCACCAGAAGAAGCTATTCTCCTGGCCTGGCTCTGCCCTCTGCAAAGCCCCCCAGCAGGCAGCGCACTAGAGCAACCTGCCCTAGCTGGCCCTGCTCGAGAAGGCGGCTTAGACTGCAGGAGCTCCAGAGACCCCCTTCCAACCGCAACCACTCTGTCATCCTGTGAGGCGGCCAGAGCAAAATCTCACTCCCCCACCACCCAACACCAACCTCAGCCTTAGAGCTGCTTGTAGCAGTTGCCAAAGCCAGAGGCCTGGGGGGGCACAGGGCGCTCCTCCCTTTGGGCTGCCTGCAGTGGTTTTTAGTCCTCCTGAAGCATCCTTGGCCCAAGCACTTTGCGCTCCCCTGCTGCTCCCCTGGGGGCAGCAGGCCAAGCACCGAGGCCTGCGCTCACCAGCAGCTTCCACAAAGGCCAAGGCGGTGCCAAACCCCTTCCTCTGCTTCTCTGCTCTCTGGTGCCTGCCCTCCTGCGGGTGCACGTGGCACAGGTGCCCCCGGACTTTCTCATCAAGGCAGGGTTGGCCTCCAGCCAGCAGAGCACCTTGCAGCAGCTACCACAGCTGCACCCATCCCAGCAGCCTGTCCCCAGGGCAGCGGAGGGTGTTTGGCCCAGCTCCTGCAAGAGCCATGCCAGGGGCCTCAGGGGCCTGAGACCTGGCTGGCTGCATTTGGCCTCTTCTCCACCAACTCAAGCCTCGCTGCACTGCTCCAGCTTGTGCTAAGAACTCCTGCGGCAGTTCCTGGGTGTTCACCTCCCAGTGGATTTCAGCCCAGCTGCTCAGCAGGTCTCCGCTTCCCCCTCCAAGGCCCAGACCAAGGCCCGCCTCCTGGCGGCACAACAAGGCCTGGCAAGAGGCACATGACCCTTCGGGTCCTGCCAAGGCTTCCTGCTCCCTGGAGGTTGGACTGGACACTGGGATCGCGCTCCCCTCTCCCAGAGCAGCCTCCTCCCTAAGGACCCAGACAGCAGCGCTCGCAGCAGCCCCTTTCATCTCCCGGCACCCCCGGAGCCACGCTGCAGCTGGGATTGCGTGGGCAGGCAGAGAAAAGCCTCTCGCTCTCTTCCACACCTTGCGTTTCTTCTCTGCTCTCTCGTCCTTGTGCCCGTGCTCCTGCTTCTTTCAGCCTGCTGGCCGTTGCCCTGGGCAGAGCATGCTGCAGCTGCTGCCTCTGCAGCACCAGCCGCCTGCACCCATCGCACAGGGCCAACAACAACCGCCCCCCCCCTCCCCCCCAACCACCACCACCCACCACCTCGCTCATGGGGGCCTAGCGCATGCTCCCGGCATCCCCGGGCCTCCAGCAAGCAGCAAGGGATCCCTTCCGGGACCTCCACTTAGGACACACAGGGCACAGCCACTCCTCCACCACCTGGGGGCTCAGACCTCCCTCACTTTTTGCCCGGTGCCTCGCAGCCTGTCCCTGGGCACCACTGGGCACAGTCTGCCTCCAGCCTCTTGACACCCTCCCGCCACAGATTCATCCCCATTGAGAAGACCTTCCTCTGCCTGGCTTTTGCAGTCACGAGGCCTGAAGAGCCCCCGTTGTGGAGGGGCTGGAGCCTCTAGTGTCTGTGCAGAGCTCTGGCCTCTGATGCCGTGGTGCTGGCATGGGCACGTCCTGCGGCGCCTGGCCACAGGCACTCACAGCCCTTGGTGTGCAAAGGGAAGCTCAGCGCTTCCTCAGTCCCTAGCTGGGTCGTCCTGCTGGGCTGCTGCACTCTTTCCCAGTCTACTGCCCAGGGCTCCAGACTGATTCGCTCTCATCTCTCAAGTCAGACACTGAGCTGCTCTCCTGAGTGCTGCGACTGAGGCTGCATCAGGACCAGCGCTCTCCGCTTAGCTAATGCACCAGCTTCCTGCAGCTGAACGCGGCGGACAAGAGCTACCCCTCTTCCTTGCAGACTTGCACTTGAGTAACAGAATCGCTCCGCAAAACACGCAGAACTTCTCAGAGGCAGCAGCCAGCGCTTAAACTCTGCTTTCTTTGCGACTTACAGGCCTTGCATTAATCTGTCTAGTTTCATCGGCAAGAAGCCAAGGGAATTGGGAAAGACATGTCCAAGTTTCTTTGCACCTAGAGCTCCTGCAAATACCCGGTCCTCTCAACGCCAGCACTGAACAGCTCGTGTTGTGCTTTAAGCCGGTATCAGTTCTTGCCAATTCCAGGAGCCGTGTGGATCCAGTTCTGTTTGCACCTCCGAGGGAAGTTTCTCTCAGGACCTTTCCTGATACAAAGCTGGGGTGCCACAGCCCTCGTCCCTGAACGCTGCTCTCTCCCCCCAGCTGCCGGACCCATGCCAAAGCCATCTGTGGGCAGGGGAAGGGTGTCGTTTGCGAGCAGCCACCAGAAGAAGCTGTTCTCCTGGCCTGGCTCTGCCCTCTGCAAAGCCCCCCAGCAGGCAGCAAAATTAATGCAACACGAACGCGAATGCAAACGTGACCACAAAGCGCTTGGCTGCCAGGGAAGCGGGCAGGCCGGTGGGGATGGCGAAGTTCAGTCCTTTGCAGAAAGAGCAGGAGCAGCCCACCGACGCGAGGTCCTCCTTGGTGCCCGCTACCAAGTAGCCCAAGGGAAGGGACCGAGGCTGCTCAGCCGCTGCTCTGTACCCGCTCACAGGCAGAAAGGCAGCAAGGCCTCAGGGTGCCTTTTGGGCTGTGCCAGATCCTTCCTTGTGCAGTCCTGGGGCCTCCACGTGGCTTTTGGTGCATCGTCGGGGCCTCCGTGTGGCTTTGCAGGCACCAGAGGGACCTCTGTGTGCTTTATGGTGGACCCCGGGGGACGTCTAGGTGCCCCTTGGTGACCCTGATCCCCCCACGGCAGGGAGACGGGGGCCAGCACAGCCCTGGGTGGCCGCTGTCCCTGGGGCCAGGGAGGCGGGTCCCTACCAGGGCAGCACGGGGAGGCCCTGGCGCGCAGCAGAAACCCACACAAGGCGACGGCGGGAGGCCGGCGAAGGGCGCCTGGACGTGACAGGCGCTGGGGAGAAAGGCAGCCCCAGGTGAGGCCCTGGACCCTTGTGGAGGGGCAGCAGGAGGGGCTGAGCCCGTGGCCTCAAGCTGCCCTGCCAGGGCTCGGCTCTGGGCGCCCACTGGCCCAGCCCCTGCTGCCAGCAGCGCGCCCCACGCCGCTTCGTGGGGACACCTCCTCCGGCCGCTGGGCACCGATGCTGCTGCCAGAGGCCAAGCCAGCCCCAGCCCGGCCCCCGGGCAGCTCGGGGTGGGGGGCAGCGCACCAAGAGCCTGGTGGTGGGCCCCAGGGGGCAAACAACCACCCACCCCGCACGCTAAGGTAGATGGGGGACCCCACCAGGACGCTTGTCGGGTGTCGCCGTTCGGGAGGGTGCGTGATGGCCCCAGGGAACCCAGGCCGCCAGTGCAGACGCCTGGGTTTGTCTGTGCCCCGCAGGGGTGGCTGGCGGGGGTGATGGAGCAGCCGCCAGGGTGCCCGGGGAGGAGAGGTGCCCTTCGGGGCTGGTGCCCTTCCCCGCGGTGCCGGGGTGTCCCCGCGGGGCGCTTGCTGGGCTGGCTGAGGACGGGGTCAGGAGCAGCGGTGGCGGGGACAAGAAGAGGAGGGGAGCGGCCCGGAGGGCCCCAGGCGCCACGGGGGCCGGGCGCCCCGAGGACAGAGAGAGGTGTGGCAGGGGGCGAGCCGGCCCGGCACCCCCGAGGGGACCCGGCCTGCCCCTGCCCAGGCCGGGGCCGGGGCCGGGGCCGGGGCCGGGGCCAGCCCGCCCCAGGGTGACAGTGGGGGCCCTTTGTGACCGCGCTCCTGTGACAGCCCGCGGCCTCGCCCGGCGCCGGAGGCCTCGGCCCCGCAGTGTCCGGCTGGCCGGTGACGGGAGCGGGCGGGAGCACGCGGGCTGGTCCAGGAGCCTCCCGAGCACACCCCGCACTCTCCCTGCCGCCCCCGGGCAGCCTCGCGCAGCCTCTGCCGCCTCGCCTGCCATGGCGCGGAGACCCCCCAGCCGCCCCAGGACGGCCTGGGAGGCCGAGGACGAGGAGGACGGGGCCCCGGCCGAGGGCCGTCGCCAGCTGGAGCCCCGGCAGGGCCACGCGCCCCCGGCGCTGCCGACGGGTGAGCACGCGGCCCCCGACGCTGGGCCGGCCGGGGCCGCCAGCCCGCCCTGCGCTGCCCGGCTCCCACCTGCCCGTCGCCAGCCCCTTCCCGCCGGGCGCGCTCGCACCTTTCCCCCGCGCTGGCTCCGGTGCTGCCCCCGGCCGCCGGGCGCCTGCCGGCCGCCCCGAGCCCGGCCGCATGGGGCCTCTGCGCCCCAGCGGCCCGCCCGGCTGGGCTCGCTGTGCCGGGCAGCGGCGGGCGCTGGGGCCGGGGCTCGGCGCTCTCCGCCCCGAGCCCGGCCGCCCTGCACCTCGCCCTGCTCTCTGTCTCCCTCAGTGCCCGGCCCGGCTCTGCCCAGCGAGGAGGCCCGAGCCCTGGAGCGCCTGCGCGCCTTCCTGCGGCACCGCGGACAGGTGAGGGGCGCCACGGCCTCTGGGCTGCGCCCGCCTCTCCCCGCGGCGGCCGGGGCTGCGCCCTGCTCGGCACCCGCAGGGCTGCTGGCCGCGGGCGGCTGCCCCCGGCGCCCCACACCTGGCTGCGGGCCCTGCGCCGCCCGGGCTGCTGGCCGGGCCTCTGCCCCTCTGACGCTCTCCGCTGCTCTCTGCTCCCGGCAGCAGGCCGAGGCCGAGAAGCTGAGGTTCCTGGCCTGCGTCTGCAGCCTCTGCACCGCGGCCAGCTCCAGCGCGGCGCTGCGGCAGGAGCTGTGCCCGTGCAGCCTGGACCTGGCAGAGTCCCTGGAGGTGAGGGGAGGGGGCCCTGCAGCAGGGCGGGAGCGGGGGGCGCGGGCCCACCGCTGAGGGCCGGAGGCGGGGGTCTGAGCGTGGCAGCTGGGGGGCCCCGGCTGGGGGCGCAGCCCTGGCCAGCGTGGGGCTGCAGGAGGCACTGCGGAGCCGGGCGAGCGGGGCCCTGGGCAGCCAGGGGGCCGCCCGGGGGGTCCGTGCTGGCAGGGGGCACCTGGGCTCTGCCAGCCCTGCAGCCTGATCGCTGGCCCCCGGCACCTCCCGAGGCCCCTTCTGCTTGTGCTCTCCAGGTGCTGCTGCAAGAGGAGCCCACCGACCACCTGGGCACCGCCGTGCGGCAGCAAGTCATGCTGGCCATCAGCGCCATGAGGTAGCTGCCCGAGCCGCTGGCCTGGCCAGGGCCTGCGTGGCCCCAGGTGGCCCCGATGGCCCCAGGGCTAGCGGGGAGCCATCCGCCGTCCTGCAGGCGTCTGCCAGTGCCGTCGGCTGGGCCTGCGCCGGGCCCGACTGTGGTGGAGACGGGAGGGCAGAGAGGGCCCTGGGGCTACCGTGCGTCTCCTGGGCTTTCCCCCAAAGGGTGAGGCAGGCCCTGGAGAGGGCCTGGGGCCCCAGCTGCCAGGAGGGTCCTCTGTCCCTGGGCTGCCTGCTGGGGGAAGACGTGGCTGCCCGTAGGGCTCCCCCACCTAGTGCGGCTATCACCCGGGAGTCTCCCTGCCCCAGGTCTGCGTCCACCTTCCCAGGGCGTCCAGGTACTGGTGCGGGCGCCAGGGACGGAAAGGCCCCTCTCTGTCCTTGCAGCAAAGTCGGGCTGGTTCCGGAGAGCAGAAGGAAGAGCCTGCTGCATGCCTGCTTCTGCAGCATCTTCTGCCTGCCTCCCAGCGAGGACCTGCAGAGCCTGGATGCTGCCCTCTACTCCAAGGTATGCGCTGGATGGCGGAGGGTGGCCCGGCAGGCTGTGGGGGCTGCTCCCTGGCTACCCCGCGCTGAGAGACAAGCGTAAGCTGCAAGCCAGGGCACGATCCCAGCTTGCCTTTCCCACCCCCATCCCTTCTTTGCCTTCTTTGCGCTGGGCAGGGCCACGGGCAGTGCCGCCAGGCTGGGCCCTCGGCAGCAGCTCCCCTGCCCTGGGGCCCCTCGCTGGGCTCCGCAGGACCATAGGTGTGCCCCTCAGGCAAGAGGAATTCAAGCCCCTCTCCGGCAGGTAAGGGGCACCAACGAAGAAGCAGCTCAACCCTGTGTCCGTCCCCCTTGCAGGCCCTGGACGCCATGGACAGCATGCTGCAGGTGCTGGCCCTCAGCTGCCCTGCCTCCGGCCTCCTAGAGATGCAGAACATCTTGCAGGTCTGGTATTTGCCAAGAGCGGGCTTCCCACCACCAGTGCCTCAGCCCAAAGGGAAGTTCCCCCCTCAGGTGGACCGCCCTCGCCCAGCAGCAGCTGCAGAGAGCAGGCTGCGGGGAGGGGACCGGCTCCGTCGCGGGAGCAGCGTTGCCCATGGCGCTGTTCTGTGAGCCCAGTGCCTCCTGGCTGCAGTCAGCATGCCTCCCTCCCGCCCCTTTCCTGCAGCGGCAGGGGAAAGCCCCGCCCTCTGCCCCTCGAGGCCAGCACTGCCGCGAGCCTTCCCGGCGCCAAGCAGGGCGAGCAGTTGCAGCCTCCTTCCTCGGCCCCCCCACAGCCGGCAGCTGGCCCTGCCCCCTCTCGGCCCCCCCATCCCTTGTGCTTTCCTCCCCGGGGCTGAGGAAGGCAGCGGCCCCCGGGACCTGCCCTTGCCAGCCCGCAAGCTTTGTTGGTGCGCCTTTGTTGCTGCTGGGCCAGAGGCGCGAGCGGCCAGCGGCAGGGAGGTGCTGGGGAGGCCCCGGAGGGCCAGGTTTGGAAAGGAGCAGGGGCTGCCGTAGGCATGGGCTCCAGCTCTCAGTGTGGCCACAGCAGGCCCGTCGGGGGGCTTTGCCCCACGCATGCCAGCGACTCTGGACGCAAGACCCCCACTCCCAGGCTTGGCTCGTGCTCCGAGGAGCCGAAGCACAAACGTGGCCAGGCATTAAGCAGAGCTGCCTCCCTTGGAGCAGACCAGCAGCTTCTCTCCTCCCAGGTCCTGCTGCCCTTCACCGAGTCCCAGCAAGCAGCTGTGCGTGAGAGGGCCATAGGCCGCATTGCCCGGCTGGCTGGTCTCCTGACGAGCTCTTCCTTGCTGCCGGTAAGGAGCCTGTGGTGCAGGCAGCCTCCAGCCACCCCATCAGCCCTTGTCAGTGGCCCCGAGTGGCCTGCAGCTCCGGGCTCCCTGCGCGGGAAGCCTGGGCAGAGGTTAAGACCCTCAGCAAGACCCTGCCCTGAAGCGGAGATCTTGGCCTGCCTCTTTGGGTGTCGCACTGCAGTCCCTGCTCTCTCAGGAGCCAGCTGTGCCTGCCCTGGGCGCATGCCATGGGCCCCCAGCAGGAGCCTGGCTCAGCAGGGGCCACCAAAGCTCTGGCTGAGGCGGGAGGCAGCCCTGCTTGGAGCGTGGGTTCAGGGCTTTGGTGCCCACTGGTGCCCCTGAGCCGTGGTGCCAGCGCCGCCTGCCTCCTGCAGGCCCGCTGCCGCTTGGAAGGAAGCAGGGCCAGCTCTGCCTGCCACAGACCCAAGTGTTTCCTGATCCTGGGGCAGCTGGTGGGGCAGCTCACCCTGTGCTGCGCCTACAAGGAGCAGGGGAGCAGTCACGGCGCAGCGGAGGCTCTTTGCCACCTCTACAGATTCATCCTGCAGGAAGAGAGTAAGAAGCTGCACTGGGCTGGCTCCTTCCACACACGGGGCCCCACACAGCAGCCACTCATCCAGCTCCCGCTGAGCAGTGGCCTGCAAAGCCTTCAGCAGCACCTGCTGCTCCCAGGCCTCCTGTCTTGCTTCACAGCAGAATGGCCCATCAGAGGCGCTGTGCCTTTCTCTATTCTTGCAAGCCGTTTCCCCTTCCCCCACCTTACCATAGGCCCAGGCCCTCCCTCCCTGCGAGTCCTGCTGCCCAGCCATTTCTGGCCTGTCCTCTTGGTCTGCCAGGGCAGAGTTCTCCCTGGCACCTTCAGTGGGCCACCTCCACCTCTGCAGCCTTGGTGCTGACGGCCCTGCCTTTCCCCTGCTGTGCAGGCAGGAGGCTGTTGCAGGATAGCCCCGAGTACCTAGAGCTCCAAAAGGCCTGGGAAGCTGCCAACACCTTCTGGCTTTTGGAGCCCAAGGAGGCCAGTGAGATCAGCACGGTAAGGAGCGCCTCCCTGGTTGGCACTGGTGGCCGTGGTGTGACTTGAGCGAAGAGAGGGATGGCTAGCGGGTGGGGCTGAGGGGGCCTTGCGGTCACTGGGGAGAGGGCTCGCACTGTGTGCGGGCAGCGCCAGTGCACGGGGACCCGGACCCCAACCGTCCACCTCCTGCCCAGTGCCACCGGCCAGCCCTGCAGAGCCGCTGCTTCCTGCCCCTGCTCCTGACTCTCCGCGGGTGGCTGTGCCAGCAGTGCCCCGCGCATCTCTCGCCAGGATCACTCGCTGCTCAGCCAAGCACTGCTGCCACGGCACTCGGTGTGACGTATGTCTCTTGGCTGCCCTGCTTTGTCCCGCAGATGTTTGGGAAATACCTTCAGCCCTCTGAGAAGACAGACCTCATCCTCGCAGCCCTCAGCGGCATGAGAGCCTGCAGCACCTATGACACGCAGGCAGCCGCTCACATGCTGGATGCTCTTGTGGCGGACGATGCCTGCCTTTTGGAGCATGTAAGTAGCCTGCAGGTGGCGTGGCCGGGGCTCGAGGCCTCCGGGGGCTTGTTTTTGCCCTGACTCCAGGCCTGGCAGGCCCGCCACCCCCTCTGAGGCCAGCACAGAGCGGGGGCAAGGGCAGCCGGTCTTGGAGGGAGCTGGGCAAATTGCTGCCACTCTGACAGCAGCCCCACTCTGAGTCGTGTGCCCTCCAGGTGCCGAAGGTGGTGAGGGGCATGTGGAGCAACGTGCTGCTCATCACAGAGGTGTCTGCGCGGCGCAGCCTGGACAGGGCTCTTCTGCTGCTGACCTGTGCATGTCCAGAGGAGGTGGTCGTGAGCCTCTTGCAGTCTTCCCCCTCATGCGACAGGTAGGGGCCCGCTTGCCTTGAGAGCTCGGGGGCCAGCAGCCTGGAGAGCTCGTGCCCTGCGGGCTGCGGGGCAGGTGGAGATTTTCCGGCCTCTCGTGAGGGGCTGGGCCCTGCTGTTGTCCCCGTGTGCCAGCCCCGGTGCGTCAGGCCGGGCTGCAGCAGCGCAAGCTGAGCAAGTGTGCCAGCCTTCAGCCCCAGAGCCTGGTCGCCTGGCTGCCTGCGTGCCCCACAAGGGACTGGAGCTTGGCCATGGGCTGCGGGGTGGGGCAGAGCCCCCAGGGTGCTGCGGGCAAGGGGCAGTGGGCAGAGGCAGGGCTGGCGGCCAGCCCAGGCCCTCTGCGGCTGCCCAGGCCACAGTGCTGCGGCTGCAGCACCCGCTGAGCGAGAGCTGTGGGCCTGCAGCGCTGCCGCAGCCATGTGGAGGATGCTGCTGTCGAAGCGCGGAGCTGCCGAGAGGGTGCTGCAGGAGCTGCTCAGTGTCCTGCAGGATTGGCCGGTGGACGAGACATGCACGTTGGATGGGGACGACAGAGTCATCGTTTCCCTGGCCGTGAGTTTGTGGACGTAGCCTCGCTCTCCCCTAGAGCTGCCCTGGCCTTGCCCGTCCAGCAAGAAGCCCCAGGTCCATGGGGCACCAGGTCCATGGGGTCCATGTCCACGGCGCGACAGGTCCATGGCTGGCAGGGCTTGTTGTGGCCATGGCCCAAAGAGCTTCCGTGCCTTTGCTCTGGCCACACAGGCCGGGCAGGCACTCCTGCTTGTCCCAAGGCTCAGGGCAGTGTGTGAGGCTCACCGCCAAGCTCGGGCAGCGCAACAGGCACGTCTCAGCAGCGAGAGCTGTCTCTGGGCTTCTTCTGCAGGCAACGAGAGTGCTCCATGAGATGCTGCAGCAGCCCAGCTGCCAGCACGTGCTGGAGGTGTTCTTCCCCAAGCTCTTCCTGGCGCTGCTCTTCCAGATTTCCTTCTGCGCAGAGCTGACGCCGGAGGAGGCTGAGATGTGCTGGGGGGAACGGCAAGGGGAAGAGTCTGCTCCCGGCAGCCCCGTGAGGTGCTCCATGCCAGCCCTGCTGTGTGTGCTGTGGAGGTGGCGGCAGGGCCAGGGGTGCCAGGGTGACGCGGCCTTTGCTGTGCACGCAGGTTGGCAGTGCAGACCATGAAAGCACTGCTGTGCCGTGCCGGCTACGAGAGTCAGGTGCTGGCCATGGCGAGGAAGGGCGCCTGGGACACGCTCCTCAGCGCGGAGACCTGCCACAGGGGAGTGGGTTTGCTGGCCAGGTGAGAACCCCCTTGTCCCTGCTCTGCCCCAGCATTTCTCCCTTGCACACAGGCTGCCCCGCAGAGCCCCACGGGGCTGCAGCTTGAGGCCTTGTGACGGCGGGCTGGCCGAGTAGAGCAGCCAAGGGAGCTGCCGCTCCATGGCTGCGGGGCTCTGCGAGCCCTGGCTAGAGGGATGGGCTCACAATCACAGACGAGGTGTTTGCCTGGCTGCTCAGAAGTGACAGTGCCTTCTTGCCTCTGCCAGAGAGATGAGGAAGAGCCCAAGACAGCTGCGTCTCTTCCTCTTCCAATGGCTGACAGCGCTGCTGAAACGTGGCGCGGCCCACTGGGAGATGCCTGCCACGGCTTTCCTGGTGGAGGTGAGCCTGATGGCAGGCGGTGCCTCTCGGGGCTGGAGAGGAGCGGAGGAGCAGGCGAGGGCTGTGCGCGGTGCGGCCTGAGGCCCAGGGCAGGGAGTGGGGTGCCAGGGGCTGTCGGCGCTGACGGCTGCCTTTGGGCCGGGCCTGGTGCCCTCGCCCGGAGCTGTTGGTGGGATCGGGCGCTGCCTGAGGCCGGGAGTCCTGCCGACCTCACCGCTTTCTCTGTGCTGTGCTTCAGCTGCTGGCCTGCAGTGACCTTTGCACAGAGGAGGACGACTTGCTGATTCTCTTCTGGAGCTACCTGCGGAGTCACTGGCGGGTGATGCACGGGCTGGCGCTCAGAGGCCTTGTGCTGCTGTGCAAGAGACAGGAGATGGTGAGCAGGGGCCAGCCGGGTGACGGTGCGCAGGCAGTGAGGGGCTGGGCGGTGGGGTGCTGGGCAACAGGGTAGCTGGGACTTTGGTGGGCCTCAGGAGCTGTGGGAGCTGCTGCCCTGTTGGAGCCTGAGCACAGGGCCAGGCTGATGCCGCAGGCAGCTTCCGGGCCGCCAGGCTGCAGCCCCCACCACGCAGGGGCCGCCGCGGGCCGAGTGCCGCCTTGGGGTGTTGCACTGCGTCACAGCCTCTGTGCACAAGCCGGGGGTGTCGGCAGGGCCTTGGCAATGGGGCAGCGAGCCCTGCCAGGAAAGGCGCCTGCTAGGGCTGGGACAGCCCGTGGCCCGGGCAGCTTTGCAGGCAGCGTGGGTTACTAAACCCGCTGCCCGTTCAAGTGTGGCGGAGAAGAGGGCGAGGGGTGAGGTGCAGAGGAGCCGGTGCTGCCCTCTCCTGCCTCGCTCTGCCCCAGCCCTGCCCAGGCCCGTGGCTGTGCCGGTAAAGGCTGCCAGGCAGCAGGTTGCCGCAGTCATCGCCATGGCCGCGTCTGGAAAGGCAGGGGGGAAGCTGGTGTGTAAGAAGGTGAGCCTTTTTGCCAGGGCAGTGGGTTCTTTCTTCAGGCACCGAGGTTGTGTTTCCCCCAGGCCAGAAGAATGCAGTACCTGTGGCCCCTGCTGGTGGGGCACCTGCAGGACGTGGACAGAGACATCAGCGCAAAGGCCCTGCTGGTGCTCAGCAACGTGGTCCACGTCATGGAGAAGCAGGTGGTGGCCCACTTTGCTCCGCTGCTGGCCGAGAAGCTGCTGCCTCTCTTTGATGAGGTAAGGCTGGGGGGAGAGGCGGGGGCCCTGTTGGCGTGTCGGTGAGGCTGTGTGCGGGCTGCGGGCTGTGGTGTGTTGCCGTGTGTGTGTGTGTACCCGCGGCATGGGAATTTGTGCTGGCCAGCAGGGGCCCTGGGTGCTGCCAGGAACGTTTTTGCCCAGTGGCTTTTGGGGTCATTGCGCTGTGCTGCCCGTGGTGCGCTGGCCTGCAGGACTGTGTTGAAGCAGCCCCTTGTCTAGCCTCAGCTGCAGGGTATTGTGCTTGGCCCCTGCAGCCGTGCCCTGTGGCTGCCTCCTTCTGCCGGCCTCTAGAGCTGGCAGCACAGCTCGAGCGCCTGGGCGATGAAGAAAGGCTCTCCAGGAGGGCCAGGCAGGCCGAGCTGAGGGAAGCCTGAAGTCCTGCTGCTGCCCATGCCTGCAGATAGGCCCTCAGTAACGCCAACGTCCCCACAGCCCCAGGAGCCGCTGTGGAGGGCCATCCTGGAGCAGCTCTGTTGGGCCTTGGCCAGGGGTGATGCGGGGAGCGTGGCCAGGGCGAGAGGAGCCCTTCCAGGCGCAGGCTTCTCCGCCAGCTCCGCTCTCCCTGGCCGCAGCATGGTACAGAAGCACGCTGCATCGCCCTGCCTGGGCCGGGGGCCATTTTGCAGTGGGTGCAGACGAGGCCCACAGCTCACTGGTGCGGAGGGAGGGTCCGAAACCTTCATCTCGCCATCAGCCCCACTGACCCCTGTGCTGACTGTGGGCTTGGAGCAGGCAGTGCTGAGGTGCCCCCTTTCCCTTCCCGCCAGGAGCCGGCCTGCGTGCGAGAGCTCTCCATCCGCCTCTTCCAAGAGGTGATGGAGGCTGTGGTGGGCACCAAAACACAGGCCCTGAAGAAGCAAGTGCACAGGAGCCTGCTGCCTCTGCTCTTCCACTGGCATGACGAGATCCCCCGTGTGGCCCAGGTATGGATGTGTAACGGGACGGGTCGTTGGAGGAGGGCGATGCGGACGCCCTGTGAGTGGGCGTGAGCATGAGGAGCAAGGGCTGCTGGCAGTGGGAGCCTTTGAAGGTGGGTGGGCTGGAGGTGCCAGGTGCTGAGGCTGCAGAGCGCCCCCTTGCTGTTTGCACCAGGCGCAGCAGTGCCTTCGTCTTCCTGCCATGCCTCCACCTGCAGCACCATACACCTGCGGGGGTGGTTGCCCCACATGTCTGCCCGGGGCACGGAACATGCTGGCAGAGGCAGTTGCCAGCTGCTCCCTCTTGCCATTGTGGGCGAGGAAAGGCCCCGAGGAGGCCTTGCCAAGAGGAGGGGCACGGTGGGGGTTGTGCGCTGGGCTGCGGTGGCATCAGCAGGTCTGTGCTGCTGTGCAGGCCTCTCAGGAAGCCCTGCTTGGTGCTGCCAAGTTCCTGAGGTGGGAGCAGCTGAGGCAGCTGGCTGAGACAGCGCAGAGCTGGAGGATCGGCGAGTGCCTGGTAAGGATGGCCCCCAAAGCCCCCAGAGGCAGCCTGGGCAAGGCCTGTGCCCCTGCATGGCCAGGGTGTGTGGGGGGGGGGGGGGGAGTGGGGGGGGCAGGCAGCCGTGTGCCTCGCCACGGCTGGTGCCCAGAGGTGCCAGCCTGGGGCAGCACTCCGGCCGCCCTTGTCCAGCACACTGCCCCAACGGGCTCTTCTCTAGGTTGCTGTGCCCTCACTGAGCCCTGGGATGCTAAAGCGAGTGGTGGGTGGAGGGAGTGGCTGGCTGGGTGGGGAGGGTGTGCGCCCAGCCTGTGGCCTTGTGCTCTGCCCAGCTGGCGAGGGGCAGGAGAAGATCGGAAGAATACCTGCGCCAGAGCCTGCTGTACTTGGAGAGCCCCCAGGAGTGCTTGCGAGAGATGGCTGTGCGGTTCCTTGGTGAGCTCCAAGCCCTGCGGACCCTCTCTGCACTGGGGCAGCTTAGCGCTAGCCCTGGGGGAAGGGTGGTGTGGGGAGCAGGATTGGTGAGGGGGCTGTGCGTGTGCCTAGGGCTCGTCGGGCAGAGCATGAGGGGCCAGAGCAAGAAGAAGGTGGAGGACATCTGCGAGGGTGAGTGAGGGCAGCAGGGTGTGAGGCAGGGCTGGCGGGGAGGAAGACAGAGGCTGGGCAGTGAGCTGCAATGCCTGGCGCAGGCCAGGAGGGCTCTGCTCCCCGTGCGGCTCAGAGGCGGTGCGGGTAGAGTCGCGAGAAGATTTCAGGGGCCTTTGGGACATTCCTGGCCAGCAAGTCCCAGCTGATCCATGTGTCCCTTCTGCTGCCTCCTGTCTGTGGGAAGAGGTGGGTGGGACAGGCCATGTCGTCCCCAGGAAGGGCTGCCTGGGGTCTGTGCAGATATGGGGGCTTGATCTCTGCTCTGGCTCTTTCTCTCAGCGCTTCAAGGCTTGGAGGAGGACGTCAGCCCGTCCATCTGTTCCCTGGCCACGCAAACCATCCTGCTCCTGAGAGCTCCAGGGAAGACGTCTGCGTCTGGAGGCGGCCACGAAGGCCTGGGCTGGCAGCTGAGGAGAGCGTGGCAGAGGTGGCACTGGCCTCTGCGAGGTGGCTGCGTTTGCTGCTAGAGCTCGGCTGCCTCCTGATGCCGGGCTGCTCTCCCCCGAAGGACCACCGGCGTGTGGGGGCAAGTTGTGGGTGGGGGCGTTGCTGGCCTCTCTCCCTGCCCGCAGGACAGCTGCAGCCCTCAGGCCCAGCCCGTGCCAGGCTTGTGCCGCCAGCCCACCGTCTGCTGGGTTTTTCCAAAAGAAGCCGCCCAGTCTCTTCGCCACGTGCCAGTGTCTTGTCTTTGCGCAAACCAATCGGTGGAGAAGGAGGCTGAACCTAGAGGAGCTCCAGAGACCCCTTCCAACCACAACCGCAGCCGCTCTGTGCCCCTGTGAGATTTTGCCAGGGCAAAATCTCACACCTCTAGCACCGAACCCCAACCTCAGCCACACACTCCAGGCTGGTCGCAGGTGCCAAAGCCAGAGGCCTGTGGGGCACAGGGGACTTCTCTTTTCTGGGGGCCCTGCAATGCTTTGCTTTCCTCCTTCTAAGCATCCTTGGCCCTGCTGGCCCTGCTGGTCCCCTGCTCCCCCGCCCCGGGGGCAGCAAGCCAAGCATCAGGCGCCTGCTCACACCAGCAACAACGGGCCCTAGGTCGTCAAAGAACCTTGGCATGGGTGTGGTGGGGCTGGCGACAGCAGCAGGGTTGGACGAGACTGGAGATTTCCCCCAGGGCTGGCCCACCCTGGAGCTCAGAGAGAGCTGTACTCCCGCTGTGGGGACTGGGCTGACCTTTCCTGATACAAAGCTGGGGTGCCACAGCCCTCGTCCCTGAACGCTGCTCTCTCCCCCCAGCTGCCGGACCCATGCCAAAGCCATCTGTGGGCAGGGGAAGGGTGTCGTTTGCGAGCAGCCACCAGAAGAAGCTGTTCTCCTGGCCTGGCTCTGCCCTCTGCAAAGCCCCCCAGCAGGCAGCGCACTAGAGCAACCTGCCCTAGCTGGCCCTGCTCGAGAAGGCGGCTTAGACTGCAGGAGCTCCAGAGACCCCCTTCCAACCGCAACCACTCTGTCATCCTGTGAGGCGGCCAGAGCAAAATCTCACTCCCCCACCACCCAACACCAACCTCAGCCTTAGAGCTGCTTGTAGCAGTTGCCAAAGCCAGAGGCCTGGGGGGGCACAGGGCGCTCCTCCCTTTGGGCTGCCTGCAGTGGTTTTTAGTCCTCCTGAAGCATCCTTGGCCCAAGCACTTTGCGCTCCCCTGCTGCTCCCCTGGGGGCAGCAGGCCAAGCACCGAGGCCTGCGCTCACCAGCAGCTTCCACAAAGGCCAAGGCGGTGCCAAACCCCTTCCTCTGCTTCTCTGCTCTCTGGTGCCTGCCCTCCTGCGGGTGCACGTGGCACAGGTGCCCCCGGACTTTCTCATCAAGGCAGGGTTGGCCTCCAGCCAGCAGAGCACCTTGCAGCAGCTACCACAGCTGCACCCATCCCAGCAGCCTGTCCCCAGGGCAGCGGAGGGTGTTTGGCCCAGCTCCTGCAAGAGCCATGCCAGGGGCCTCAGGGGCCTGAGACCTGGCTGGCTGCATTTGGCCTCTTCTCCACCAACTCAAGCCTCGCTGCACTGCTCCAGCTTGTGCTAAGAACTCCTGCGGCAGTTCCTGGGTGTTCACCTCCCAGTGGATTTCAGCCCAGCTGCTCAGCAGGTCTCCGCTTCCCCCTCCAAGGCCCAGACCAAGGCCCGCCTCCTGGCGGCACAACAAGGCCTGGCAAGAGGCACATGACCCTTCGGGTTCTGCCAAGGCTTCCTGCTCCCTGGAGGTTGGACTGGACACTGGGATCGCGCTCCCCTCTCCCAGAGCAGCCTCCTCCCTAAGGACCCAGACAGCAGCGCTCGCAGCAGCCCCTTTCATCTCCCGGCACCCCCGGAGCCACGCTGCAGCTGGGATTGCGTGGGCAGGCAGAGAAAAGCCTCTCGCTCTCTTCCACACCTTGCGTTTCTTCTCTGCTCTCTCGTCCTTGTGCCCGTGCTCCTGCTTCTTTCAGCCTGCTGGCCGTTGCCCTGGGCAGAGCATGCTGCAGCTGCTGCCTCTGCAGCACCAGCCGCCTGCACCCATCGCACAGGGCCAACAACAACCGCCCCCCCCCTCCCCCCCAACCACCACCACCCACCACCTCGCTCATGGGGGCCTAGCGCATGCTCCCGGCATCCCCGGGCCTCCAGCAAGCAGCAAGGGATCCCTTCCGGGACCTCCACTTAGGACACACAGGGCACAGCCACTCCTCCACCACCTGGGGGCTCAGACCTCCCTCACTTTTTGCCCGGTGCCTCGCAGCCTGTCCCTGGGCACCACTGGGCACAGTCTGCCTCCAGCCTCTTGACACCCTCCCGCCACAGATTCATCCCCATTGAGAAGACCTTCCTCTGCCTGGCTTTTGCAGTCACGAGGCCTGAAGAGCCCCCGTTGTGGAGGGGCTGGAGCCTCTAGTGTCTGTGCAGAGCTCTGGCCTCTGATGCCGTGGTGCTGGCATGGGCACGTCCTGCGGCGCCTGGCCACAGGCACTCACAGCCCTTGGTGTGCAAAGGGAAGCTCAGCGCTTCCTCAGTCCCTAGCTGGGTCGTCCTGCTGGGCTGCTGCACTCTTTCCCAGTCTACTGCCCAGGGCTCCAGACTGATTCGCTCTCATCTCTCAAGTCAGACACTGAGCTGCTCTCCTGAGTGCTGCGACTGAGGCTGCATCAGGACCAGCGCTCTCCGCTTAGCTAATGCACCAGCTTCCTGCAGCTGAACGCGGCGGACAAGAGCTACCCCTCTTCCTTGCAGACTTGCACTTGAGTAACAGAATCGCTCCGCAAAACACGCAGAACTTCTCAGAGGCAGCAGCCAGCGCTTAAACTCTGCTTTCTTTGCGACTTACAGGCCTTGCATTAATCTGTCTAGTTTCATCGGCAAGAAGCCAAGGGAATTGGGAAAGACATGTCCAAGTTTCTTTGCACCTAGAGCTCCTGCAAATACCCGGTCCTCTCAACGCCAGCACTGAACAGCTCGTGTTGTGCTTTAAGCCGGTATCAGTTCTTGCCAATTCCAGGAGCCGTGTGGATCCAGTTCTGTTTGCACCTCCGAGGGAAGTTTCTCTCAGGACCTTTCCTGATACAAAGCTGGGGTGCCACAGCCCTCGTCCCTGAACGCTGCTCTCTCCCCCCAGCTGCCGGACCCATGCCAAAGCCATCTGTGGGCAGGGGAAGGGTGTCGTTTGCGAGCAGCCACCAGAAGAAGCTGTTCTCCTGGCCTGGCTCTGCCCTCTGCAAAGCCCCCCAGCAGGCAGCAAAATTAATGCAACACGAACGCGAATGCAAACGTGACCACAAAGCGCTTGGCTGCCAGGGAAGCGGGCAGGCCGGTGGGGATGGCGAAGTTCAGTCCTTTGCAGAAAGAGCAGGAGCAGCCCACCGACGCGAGGTCCTCCTTGGTGCCCGCTACCAAGTAGCCCAAGGGAAGGGACCGAGGCTGCTCAGCCGCTGCTCTGTACCCGCTCACAGGCAGAAAGGCAGCAAGGCCTCAGGGTGCCTTTTGGGCTGTGCCAGATCCTTCCTTGTGCAGTCCTGGGGCCTCCACGTGGCTTTTGGTGCATCGTCGGGGCCTCCGTGTGGCTTTGCAGGCACCAGAGGGACCTCTGTGTGCTTTATGGTGGACCCCGGGGGACGTCTAGGTGCCCCTTGGTGACCCTGATCCCCCCACGGCAGGGAGACGGGGGCCAGCACAGCCCTGGGTGGCCGCTGTCCCTGGGGCCAGGGAGGCGGGTCCCTACCAGGGCAGCACGGGGAGGCCCTGGCGCGCAGCAGAAACCCACACAAGGCGACGGCGGGAGGCCGGCGAAGGGCGCCTGGACGTGACAGGCGCTGGGGAGAAAGGCAGCCCCAGGTGAGGCCCTGGACCCTTGTGGAGGGGCAGCAGGAGGGGCTGAGCCCGTGGCCTCAAGCTGCCCTGCCAGGGCTCGGCTCTGGGCGCCCACTGGCCCAGCCCCTGCTGCCAGCAGCGCGCCCCACGCCGCTTCGTGGGGACACCTCCTCCGGCCGCTGGGCACCGATGCTGCTGCCAGAGGCCAAGCCAGCCCCAGCCCGGCCCCCGGGCAGCTCGGGGTGGGGGGCAGCGCACCAAGAGCCTGGTGGTGGGCCCCAGGGGGCAAACAACCACCCACCCCGCACGCTAAGGTAGATGGGGGACCCCACCAGGACGCTTGTCGGGTGTCGCCGTTCGGGAGGGTGCGTGATGGCCCCAGGGAACCCAGGCCGCCAGTGCAGACGCCTGGGTTTGTCTGTGCCCCGCAGGGGTGGCTGGCGGGGGTGATGGAGCAGCCGCCAGGGTGCCCGGGGAGGAGAGGTGCCCTTCGGGGCTGGTGCCCTTCCCCGCGGTGCCGGGGTGTCCCCGCGGGGCGCTTGCTGGGCTGGCTGAGGACGGGGTCAGGAGCAGCGGTGGCGGGGACAAGAAGAGGAGGGGAGCGGCCCGGAGGGCCCCAGGCGCCACGGGGGCCGGGCGCCCCGAGGACAGAGAGAGGTGTGGCAGGGGGCGAGCCGGCCCGGCACCCCCGAGGGGACCCGGCCTGCCCCTGCCCAGGCCGGGGCCGGGGCCGGGGCCGGGGCCGGGGCCAGCCCGCCCCAGGGTGACAGTGGGGGCCCTTTGTGACCGCGCTCCTGTGACAGCCCGCGGCCTCGCCCGGCGCCGGAGGCCTCGGCCCCGCAGTGTCCGGCTGGCCGGTGACGGGAGCGGGCGGGAGCACGCGGGCTGGTCCAGGAGCCTCCCGAGCACACCCCGCACTCTCCCTGCCGCCCCCGGGCAGCCTCGCGCAGCCTCTGCCGCCTCGCCTGCCATGGCGCGGAGACCCCCCAGCCGCCCCAGGACGGCCTGGGAGGCCGAGGACGAGGAGGACGGGGCCCCGGCCGAGGGCCGTCGCCAGCTGGAGCCCCGGCAGGGCCACGCGCCCCCGGCGCTGCCGACGGGTGAGCACGCGGCCCCCGACGCTGGGCCGGCCGGGGCCGCCAGCCCGCCCTGCGCTGCCCGGCTCCCACCTGCCCGTCGCCAGCCCCTTCCCGCCGGGCGCGCTCGCACCTTTCCCCCGCGCTGGCTCCGGTGCTGCCCCCGGCCGCCGGGCGCCTGCCGGCCGCCCCGAGCCCGGCCGCATGGGGCCTCTGCGCCCCAGCGGCCCGCCCGGCTGGGCTCGCTGTGCCGGGCAGCGGCGGGCGCTGGGGCCGGGGCTCGGCGCTCTCCGCCCCGAGCCCGGCCGCCCTGCACCTCGCCCTGCTCTCTGTCTCCCTCAGTGCCCGGCCCGGCTCTGCCCAGCGAGGAGGCCCGAGCCCTGGAGCGCCTGCGCGCCTTCCTGCGGCACCGCGGACAGGTGAGGGGCGCCACGGCCTCTGGGCTGCGCCCGCCTCTCCCCGCGGCGGCCGGGGCTGCGCCCTGCTCGGCACCCGCAGGGCTGCTGGCCGCGGGCGGCTGCCCCCGGCGCCCCACACCTGGCTGCGGGCCCTGCGCCGCCCGGGCTGCTGGCCGGGCCTCTGCCCCTCTGACGCTCTCCGCTGCTCTCTGCTCCCGGCAGCAGGCCGAGGCCGAGAAGCTGAGGTTCCTGGCCTGCGTCTGCAGCCTCTGCACCGCGGCCAGCTCCAGCGCGGCGCTGCGGCAGGAGCTGTGCCCGTGCAGCCTGGACCTGGCAGAGTCCCTGGAGGTGAGGGGAGGGGGCCCTGCAGCAGGGCGGGAGCGGGGGGCGCGGGCCCACCGCTGAGGGCCGGAGGCGGGGGTCTGAGCGTGGCAGCTGGGGGGCCCCGGCTGGGGGCGCAGCCCTGGCCAGCGTGGGGCTGCAGGAGGCACTGCGGAGCCGGGCGAGCGGGGCCCTGGGCAGCCAGGGGGCCGCCCGGGGGGTCCGTGCTGGCAGGGGGCACCTGGGCTCTGCCAGCCCTGCAGCCTGATCGCTGGCCCCCGGCACCTCCCGAGGCCCCTTCTGCTTGTGCTCTCCAGGTGCTGCTGCAAGAGGAGCCCACCGACCACCTGGGCACCGCCGTGCGGCAGCAAGTCATGCTGGCCATCAGCGCCATGAGGTAGCTGCCCGAGCCGCTGGCCTGGCCAGGGCCTGCGTGGCCCCAGGTGGCCCCGATGGCCCCAGGGCTAGCGGGGAGCCATCCGCCGTCCTGCAGGCGTCTGCCAGTGCCGTCGGCTGGGCCTGCGCCGGGCCCGACCGTGGTGGAGACGGGAGGGCAGAGAGGGCCCTGGGGCTACCGTGCGTCTCCTGGGCTTTCCCCCAAAGGGTGAGGCAGGCCCTGGAGAGGGCCTGGGGCCCCAGCTGCCAGGAGGGTCCTCTGTCCCTGGGCTGCCTGCTGGGGGAAGACGTGGCTGCCCGTAGGGCTCCCCCACCTAGTGCGGCTATCACCCGGGAGTCTCCCTGCCCCAGGTCTGCGTCCACCTTCCCAGGGCGTCCAGGTACTGGTGCGGGCGCCAGGGACGGAAAGGCCCCTCTCTGTCCTTGCAGCAAAGTCGGGCTGGTTCCGGAGAGCAGAAGGAAGAGCCTGCTGCATGCCTGCTTCTGCAGCATCTTCTGCCTGCCTCCCAGCGAGGACCTGCAGAGCCTGGATGCTGCCCTCTACTCCAAGGTATGCGCTGGATGGCGGAGGGTGGCCCGGCAGGCTGTGGGGGCTGCTCCCTGGCTACCCCGCGCTGAGAGACAAGCGTAAGCTGCAAGCCAGGGCACGATCCCAGCTTGCCTTTCCCACCCCCATCCCTTCTTTGCCTTCTTTGCGCTGGGCAGGGCCACGGGCAGTGCCGCCAGGCTGGGCCCTCGGCAGCAGCTCCCCTGCCCTGGGGCCCCTCGCTGGGCTCCGCAGGACCATAGGTGTGCCCCTCAGGCAAGAGGAATTCAAGCCCCTCTCCGGCAGGTAAGGGGCACCAACGAAGAAGCAGCTCAACCCTGTGTCCGTCCCCCTTGCAGGCCCTGGACGCCATGGACAGCATGCTGCAGGTGCTGGCCCTCAGCTGCCCTGCCTCCGGCCTCCTAGAGATGCAGAACATCTTGCAGGTCTGGTATTTGCCAAGAGCGGGCTTCCCACCACCAGTGCCTCAGCCCAAAGGGAAGTTCCCCCCTCAGGTGGACCGCCCTCGCCCAGCAGCAGCTGCAGAGAGCAGGCTGCGGGGAGGGGACCGGCTCCGTCGCGGGAGCAGCGTTGCCCATGGCGCTGTTCTGTGAGCCCAGTGCCTCCTGGCTGCAGTCAGCATGCCTCCCTCCCGCCCCTTTCCTGCAGCGGCAGGGGAAAGCCCCGCCCTCTGCCCCTCGAGGCCAGCACTGCCGCGAGCCTTCCCGGCGCCAAGCAGGGCGAGCAGTTGCAGCCTCCTTCCTCGGCCCCCCCACAGCCGGCAGCTGGCCCTGCCCCCTCTCGGCCCCCCCATCCCTTGTGCTTTCCTCCCCGGGGCTGAGGAAGGCAGCGGCCCCCGGGACCTGCCCTTGCCAGCCCGCAAGCTTTGTTGGTGCGCCTTTGTTGCTGCTGGGCCAGAGGCGCGAGCGGCCAGCGGCAGGGAGGTGCTGGGGAGGCCCCGGAGGGCCAGGTTTGGAAAGGAGCAGGGGCTGCCGTAGGCATGGGCTCCAGCTCTCAGTGTGGCCACAGCAGGCCCGTCGGGGGGCTTTGCCCCACGCATGCCAGCGACTCTGGATGCAAGACCCCCACTCCCAGGCTTGGCTCGTGCTCCGAGGAGCCGAAGCACAAACGTGGCCAGGCATTAAGCAGAGCTGCCTCCCTTGGAGCAGACCAGCAGCTTCTCTCCTCCCAGGTCCTGCTGCCCTTCACCGAGTCCCAGCAAGCAGCTGTGCGTGAGAGGGCCATAGGCCGCATTGCCCGGCTGGCTGGTCTCCTGACGAGCTCTTCCTTGCTGCCGGTAAGGAGCCTGTGGTGCAGGCAGCCTCCAGCCACCCCATCAGCCCTTGTCAGTGGCCCCGAGTGGCCTGCAGCTCCGGGCTCCCTGCGCGGGAAGCCTGGGCAGAGGTTAAGACCCTCAGCAAGACCCTGCCCTGAAGCGGAGATCTTGGCCTGCCTCTTTGGGTGTCGCACTGCAGTCCCTGCTCTCTCAGGAGCCAGCTGTGCCTGCCCTGGGCGCATGCCATGGGCCCCCAGCAGGAGCCTGGCTCAGCAGGGGCCACCAAAGCTCTGGCTGAGGCGGGAGGCAGCCCTGCTTGGAGCGTGGGTTCAGGGCTTTGGTGCCCACTGGTGCCCCTGAGCCGTGGTGCCAGCGCCGCCTGCCTCCTGCAGGCCCGCTGCCGCTTGGAAGGAAGCAGGGCCAGCTCTGCCTGCCACAGACCCAAGTGTTTCCTGATCCTGGGGCAGCTGGTGGGGCAGCTCACCCTGTGCTGCGCCTACAAGGAGCAGGGGAGCAGTCACGGCGCAGCGGAGGCTCTTTGCCACCTCTACAGATTCATCCTGCAGGAAGAGAGTAAGAAGCTGCACTGGGCTGGCTCCTTCCACACACGGGGCCCCACACAGCAGCCACTCATCCAGCTCCCGCTGAGCAGTGGCCTGCAAAGCCTTCAGCAGCACCTGCTGCTCCCAGGCCTCCTGTCTTGCTTCACAGCAGAATGGCCCATCAGAGGCGCTGTGCCTTTCTCTATTCTTGCAAGCCGTTTCCCCTTCCCCCACCTTACCATAGGCCCAGGCCCTCCCTCCCTGCGAGTCCTGCTGCCCAGCCATTTCTGGCCTGTCCTCTTGGTCTGCCAGGGCAGAGTTCTCCCTGGCACCTTCAGTGGGCCACCTCCACCTCTGCAGCCTTGGTGCTGACGGCCCTGCTTTTCCCCTGCTGTGCAGGCAGGAGGCTGTTGCAGGATAGCCCCGAGTACCTAGAGCTCCAAAAGGCCTGGGAAGCTGCCAACACCTTCTGGCTTTTGGAGCCCAAGGAGGCCAGTGAGATCAGCACGGTAAGGAGCGCCTCCCTGGTTGGCACTGGTGGCCGTGGTGTGACTTGAGCGAAGAGAGGGATGGCTAGCGGGTGGGGCTGAGGGGGCCTTGCGGTCACTGGGGAGAGGGCTCGCACTGTGTGCGGGCAGCGCCAGTGCACGGGGACCCGGACCCCAACCGTCCACCTCCTGCCCAGTGCCACCGGCCAGCCCTGCAGAGCCGCTGCTTCCTGCCCCTGCTCCTGACTCTCCGCGGGTGGCTGTGCCAGCAGTGCCCCGCGCATCTCTCGCCAGGATCACTCGCTGCTCAGCCAAGCACTGCTGCCACGGCACTCGGTGTGACGTATGTCTCTTGGCTGCCCTGCTTTGTCCCGCAGATGTTTGGGAAATACCTTCAGCCCTCTGAGAAGACAGACCTCATCCTCGCAGCCCTCAGCGGCATGAGAGCCTGCAGCACCTATGACACGCAGGCAGCCGCTCACATGCTGGATGCTCTTGTGGCGGACGATGCCTGCCTTTTGGAGCATGTAAGTAGCCTGCAGGTGGCGTGGCCGGGGCTCGAGGCCTCCGGGGGCTTGTTTTTGCCCTGACTCCAGGCCTGGCAGGCCCGCCACCCCCTCTGAGGCCAGCACAGAGCGGGGGCAAGGGCAGCCGGTCTTGGAGGGAGCTGGGCAAATTGCTGCCACTCTGACAGCAGCCCCACTCTGAGTCGTGTGCCCTCCAGGTGCCGAAGGTGGTGAGGGGCATGTGGAGCAACGTGCTGCTCATCACAGAGGTGTCTGCGCGGCGCAGCCTGGACAGGGCTCTTCTGCTGCTGACCTGTGCATGTCCAGAGGAGGTGGTCGTGAGCCTCTTGCAGTCTTCCCCCTCATGCGACAGGTAGGGGCCCGCTTGCCTTGAGAGCTCGGGGGCCAGCAGCCTGGAGAGCTCGTGCCCTGCGGGCTGCGGGGCAGGTGGAGATTTTCCGGCCTCTCGTGAGGGGCTGGGCCCTGCTGTTGTCCCCGTGTGCCAGCCCCGGTGCGTCAGGCCGGGCTGCAGCAGCGCAAGCTGAGCAAGTGTGCCAGCCTTCAGCCCCAGAGCCTGGTCGCCTGGCTGCCTGCGTGCCCCACAAGGGACTGGAGCTTGGCCATGGGCTGCGGGGTGGGGCAGAGCCCCCAGGGTGCTGCGGGCAAGGGGCAGTGGGCAGAGGCAGGGCTGGCGGCCAGCCCAGGCCCTCTGCGGCTGCCCAGGCCACAGTGCTGCGGCTGCAGCACCCGCTGAGCGAGAGCTGTGGGCCTGCAGCGCTGCCGCAGCCATGTGGAGGATGCTGCTGTCGAAGCGCGGAGCTGCCGAGAGGGTGCTGCAGGAGCTGCTCAGTGTCCTGCAGGATTGGCCGGTGGACGAGACATGCACGTTGGATGGGGACGACAGAGTCATCGTTTCCCTGGCCGTGAGTTTGTGGACGTAGCCTCGCTCTCCCCTAGAGCTGCCCTGGCCTTGCCCGTCCAGCAAGAAGCCCCAGGTCCATGGGGCACCAGGTCCATGGGGTCCATGTCCACGGCGCGACAGGTCCATGGCTGGCAGGGCTTGTTGTGGCCATGGCCCAAAGAGCTTCCGTGCCTTTGCTCTGGCCACACAGGCCGGGCAGGCACTCCTGCTTGTCCCAAGGCTCAGGGCAGTGTGTGAGGCTCACCGCCAAGCTCGGGCAGCGCAACAGGCACGTCTCAGCAGCGAGAGCTGTCTCTGGGCTTCTTCTGCAGGCAACGAGAGTGCTCCATGAGATGCTGCAGCAGCCCAGCTGCCAGCACGTGCTGGAGGTGTTCTTCCCCAAGCTCTTCCTGGCGCTGCTCTTCCAGATTTCCTTCTGCGCAGAGCTGACGCCGGAGGAGGCTGAGATGTGCTGGGGGGAACGGCAAGGGGAAGAGTCTGCTCCCGGCAGCCCCGTGAGGTGCTCCATGCCAGCCCTGCTGTGTGTGCTGTGGAGGTGGCGGCAGGGCCAGGGGTGCCAGGGTGACGCGGCCTTTGCTGTGCACGCAGGTTGGCAGTGCAGACCATGAAAGCACTGCTGTGCCGTGCCGGCTACGAGAGTCAGGTGCTGGCCATGGCGAGGAAGGGCGCCTGGGACACGCTCCTCAGCGCGGAGACCTGCCACAGGGGAGTGGGTTTGCTGGCCAGGTGAGAACCCCCTTGTCCCTGCTCTGCCCCAGCATTTCTCCCTTGCACACAGGCTGCCCCGCAGAGCCCCACGGGGCTGCAGCTTGAGGCCTTGTGACGGCGGGCTGGCCGAGTAGAGCAGCCAAGGGAGCTGCCGCTCCATGGCTGCGGGGCTCTGCGAGCCCTGGCTAGAGGGATGGGCTCACAATCACAGACGAGGTGTTTGCCTGGCTGCTCAGAAGTGACAGTGCCTTCTTGCCTCTGCCAGAGAGATGAGGAAGAGCCCAAGACAGCTGCGTCTCTTCCTCTTCCAATGGCTGACAGCGCTGCTGAAACGTGGCGCGGCCCACTGGGAGATGCCTGCCATGGCTTTCCTGGTGGAGGTGAGCCTGATGGCAGGCGGTGCCTCTCGGGGCTGGAGAGGAGCGGAGGAGCAGGCGAGGGCTGTGCGCGGTGCGGCCTGAGGCCCAGGGCAGGGAGTGGGGTGCCAGGGGCTGTCGGCGCTGACGGCTGCCTTTGGGCCGGGCCTGGTGCCCTCGCCCGGAGCTGTTGGTGGGATCGGGCGCTGCCTGAGGCCGGGAGTCCTGCCGACCTCACCGCTTTCTCTGTGCTGTGCTTCAGCTGCTGGCCTGCAGTGACCTTTGCACAGAGGAGGACGACTTGCTGATTCTCTTCTGGAGCTACCTGCGGAGTCACTGGCGGGTGATGCACGGGCTGGCGCTCAGAGGCCTTGTGCTGCTGTGCAAGAGACAGGAGATGGTGAGCAGGGGCCAGCCGGGTGACGGTGCGCAGGCAGCGAGGGGCTGGGCGGTGGGGTGCTGGGCAACAGGGTAGCTGGGACTTTGGTGGGCCTCAGGAGCTGTGGGAGCTGCTGCCCTGTTGGAGCCTGAGCACAGGGCCAGGCTGATGCCGCAGGCAGCTTCCGGGCCGCCAGGCTGCAGCCCCCACCACGCAGGGGCCGCCGCGGGCCGAGTGCCGCCTTGGGGTGTTGCACTGCGTCACAGCCTCTGTGCACAAGCCGGGGGTGTCGGCAGGGCCTTGGCAATGGGGCAGCGAGCCCTGCCAGGAAAGGCGCCTGCTAGGGCTGGGACAGCCCGTGGCCCGGGCAGCTTTGCAGGCAGCGTGGGTTACTAAACCCGCTGCCCGTTCAAGTGTGGCGGAGAAGAGGGCGAGGGGTGAGGTGCAGAGGAGCCGGTGCTGCCCTCTCCTGCCTCGCTCTGCCCCAGCCCTGCCCAGGCCCGTGGCTGTGCCGGTAAAGGCTGCCAGGCAGCAGGTTGCCGCAGTCATCGCCATGGCCGCGTCTGGAAAGGCAGGGGGGAAGCTGGTGTGTAAGAAGGTGAGCCTTTTTGCCAGGGCAGTGGGTTCTTTCTTCAGGCACCGAGGTTGTGTTTCCCCCAGGCCAGAAGAATGCAGTACCTGTGGCCCCTGCTGGTGGGGCACCTGCAGGACGTGGACAGAGACATCAGCGCAAAGGCCCTGCTGGTGCTCAGCAACGTGGTCCACGTCATGGAGAAGCAGGTGGTGGCCCACTTTGCTCCGCTGCTGGCCGAGAAGCTGCTGCCTCTCTTTGATGAGGTAAGGCTGGGGGGAGAGGCGGGGGCCCTGTTGGCGTGTCGGTGAGGCTGTGTGCGGGCTGCGGGCTGTGGTGTGTTGCCGTGTGTGTGTGTGTACCCGCGGCATGGGAATTTGTGCTGGCCAGCAGGGGCCCTGGGTGCTGCCAGGAACGTTTTTGCCCAGTGGCTTTTGGGGTCATTGCGCTGTGCTGCCCGTGGTGCGCTGGCCTGCAGGACTGTGTTGAAGCAGCCCCTTGTCTAGCCTCAGCTGCAGGGTATTGTGCTTGGCCCCTGCAGCCGTGCCCTGTGGCTGCCTCCTTCTGCCGGCCTCTAGAGCTGGCAGCACAGCTCGAGCGCCTGGGCGATGAAGAAAGGCTCTCCAGGAGGGCCAGGCAGGCCGAGCTGAGGGAAGCCTGAAGTCCTGCTGCTGCCCATGCCTGCAGATAGGCCCTCAGTAACGCCAACGTCCCCACAGCCCCAGGAGCCGCTGTGGAGGGCCATCCTGGAGCAGCTCTGTTGGGCCTTGGCCAGGGGTGATGCGGGGAGCGTGGCCAGGGCGAGAGGAGCCCTTCCAGGCGCAGGCTTCTCCGCCAGCTCCGCTCTCCCTGGCCGCAGCATGGTACAGAAGCACGCTGCATCGCCCTGCCTGGGCCGGGGGCCATTTTGCAGTGGGTGCAGACGAGGCCCACAGCTCACTGGTGCGGAGGGAGGGTCCGAAACCTTCATCTCGCCATCAGCCCCACTGACCCCTGTGCTGACTGTGGGCTTGGAGCAGGCAGTGCTGAGGTGCCCCCTTTCCCTTCCCGCCAGGAGCCGGCCTGCGTGCGAGAGCTCTCCATCCGCCTCTTCCAAGAGGTGATGGAGGCTGTGGTGGGCACCAAAACACAGGCCCTGAAGAAGCAAGTGCACAGGAGCCTGCTGCCTCTGCTCTTCCACTGGCATGACGAGATCCCCCGTGTGGCCCAGGTATGGATGTGTAACGGGACGGGTCGTTGGAGGAGGGCGATGCGGACGCCCTGTGAGTGGGCGTGAGCATGAGGAGCAAGGGCTGCTGGCAGTGGGAGCCTTTGAAGGTGGGTGGGCTGGAGGTGCCAGGTGCTGAGGCTGCAGAGCGCCCCCTTGCTGTTTGCACCAGGCGCAGCAGTGCCTTCGTCTTCCTGCCATGCCTCCACCTGCAGCACCATACACCTGCGGGAGTGGTTGCCCCACATGTCTGCCCGGGGCACGGAACATGCTGGCAGAGGCAGTTGCCAGCTGCTCCCTCTTGCCATTGTGGGCGAGGAAAGGCCCCGAGGAGGCCTTGCCAAGAGGAGGGGCACGGTGGGGGTTGTGCGCTGGGCTGCGGTGGCATCAGCAGGTCTGTGCTGCTGTGCAGGCCTCTCAGGAAGCCCTGCTTGGTGCTGCCAAGTTCCTGAGGTGGGAGCAGCTGAGGCAGCTGGCTGAGACAGCGCAGAGCTGGAGGATCGGCGAGTGCCTGGTAAGGATGGCCCCCAAAGCCCCCAGAGGCAGCCTGGGCAAGGCCTGTGCCCCTGCATGGCCAGGGTGTGTGTGGGGGGGGGGGGGAGTGGGGGGGGCAGGCAGCCGTGTGCCTCGCCACGGCTGGTGCCCAGAGGTGCCAGCCTGGGGCAGCACTCCGGCCGCCCTTGTCCAGCACACTGCCCCAACGGGCTCTTCTCTAGGTTGCTGTGCCCTCACTGAGCCCTGGGATGCTAAAGCGAGTGGTGGGTGGAGGGAGTGGCTGGCTGGGTGGGGAGGGTGTGCGCCCAGCCTGTGGCCTTGTGCTCTGCCCAGCTGGCGAGGGGCAGGAGAAGATCGGAAGAATACCTGCGCCAGAGCCTGCTGTACTTGGAGAGCCCCCAGGAGTGCTTGCGAGAGATGGCTGTGCGGTTCCTTGGTGAGCTCCAAGCCCTGCGGACCCTCTCTGCACTGGGGCAGCTTAGCGCTAGCCCTGGGGGAAGGGTGGTGTGGGGAGCAGGATTGGTGAGGGGCTGTGCGTGTGCCTAGGGCTCGTCGGGCAGAGCATGAGGGGCCAGAGCAAGAAGAAGGTGGAGGACATCTGCGAGGGTGAGTGAGGGCAGCAGGGTGTGAGGCAGGGCTGGCGGGGAGGAAGACAGAGGCTGGGCAGTGAGCTGCAATGCCTGGCGCAGGCCAGGAGGGCTCTGCTCCCCGTGCGGCTCAGAGGCGGTGCGGGTAGAGTCGCGAGAAGATTTCAGGGGCCTTTGGGACATTCCTGGCCAGCAAGTCCCAGCTGATCCATGTGTCCCTTCTGCTGCCTCCTGTCTGTGGGAAGAGGTGGGTGGGACAGGCCATGTCGTCCCCAGGAAGGGCTGCCTGGGGTCTGTGCAGATATGGGGGCTTGATCTCTGCTCTGGCTCTTTCTCTCAGCGCTTCAAGGCTTGGAGGAGGACGTCAGCCCGTCCATCTGTTCCCTGGCCACGCAAACCATCCTGCTCCTGAGAGCTCCAGGGAAGACGTCTGCGTCTGGAGGCGGCCACGAAGGCCTGGGCTGGCAGCTGAGGAGAGCGTGGCAGAGGTGGCACTGGCCTCTGCGAGGTGGCTGCGTTTGCTGCTAGAGCTCGGCTGCCTCCTGATGCCGGGCTGCTCTCCCCCGAAGGACCACCGGCGTGTGGGGGCAAGTTGTGGGTGGGGGCGTTGCTGGCCTCTCTCCCTGCCCGCAGGACAGCTGCAGCCCTCAGGCCCAGCCCGTGCCAGGCTTGTGCCGCCAGCCCACCGTCTGCTGGGTTTTTCCAAAAGAAGCCGCCCAGTCTCTTCGCCACGTGCCAGTGTCTTGTCTTTGCGCAAACCAATCGGTGGAGAAGGAGGCTGAACCTAGAGGAGCTCCAGAGACCCCTTCCAACCACAACCGCAGCCGCTCTGTGCCCCTGTGAGATTTTGCCAGGGCAAAATCTCACACCTCTAGCACCGAACCCCAACCTCAGCCACACACTCCAGGCTGGTCGCAGGTGCCAAAGCCAGAGGCCTGTGGGGCACAGGGGACTTCTCTTTTCTGGGGGCCCTGCAATGCTTTGCTTTCCTCCTTCTAAGCATCCTTGGCCCTGCTGGCCCTGCTGGTCCCCTGCTCCCCCGCCCCGGGGGCAGCAAGCCAAGCATCAGGCGCCTGCTCACACCAGCAACAACGGGCCCTAGGTCGTCAAAGAACCTTGGCATGGGTGTGGTGGGGCTGGCGACAGCAGCAGGGTTGGACGAGACTGGAGATTTCCCCCAGGGCTGGCCCACCCTGGAGCTCAGAGAGAGCTGTACTCCCACTGTGGGGACTGGGCTGACCTTTCCTGATACAAAGCTGGGGTGCCACAGCCCTCGTCCCTGAACGCTGCTCTCTCCCCCCAGCTGCCGGACCCATGCCAAAGCCATCTGTGGGCAGGGGAAGGGTGTCGTTTGCGAGCAGCCACCAGAAGAAGCTGTTCTCCTGGCCTGGCTCTGCCCTCTGCAAAGCCCCCCAGCAGGCAGCGCACTAGAGCAACCTGCCCTAGCTGGCCCTGCTCGAGAAGGCGGCTTAGACTGCAGGAGCTCCAGAGACCCCCTTCCAACCGCAACCACTCTGTCATCCTGTGAGGCGGCCAGAGCAAAATCTCACTCCCCCACCACCCAACACCAACCTCAGCCTTAGAGCTGCTTGTAGCAGTTGCCAAAGCCAGAGGCCTGGGGGGGCACAGGGCGCTCCTCCCTTTGGGCTGCCTGCAGTGGTTTTTAGTCCTCCTGAAGCATCCTTGGCCCAAGCACTTTGCGCTCCCCTGCTGCTCCCCTGGGGGCAGCAGGCCAAGCACCGAGGCCTGCGCTCACCAGCAGCTTCCACAAAGGCCAAGGCGGTGCCAAACCCCTTCCTCTGCTTCTCTGCTCTCTGGTGCCTGCCCTCCTGCGGGTGCACGTGGCACAGGTGCCCCCGGACTTTCTCATCAAGGCAGGGTTGGCCTCCAGCCAGCAGAGCACCTTGCAGCAGCTACCACAGCTGCACCCATCCCAGCAGCCTGTCCCCAGGGCAGCGGAGGGTGTTTGGCCCAGCTCCTGCAAGAGCCATGCCAGGGGCCTCAGGGGCCTGAGACCTGGCTGGCTGCATTTGGCCTCTTCTCCACCAACTCAAGCCTCGCTGCACTGCTCCAGCTTGTGCTAAGAACTCCTGCGGCAGTTCCTGGGTGTTCACCTCCCAGTGGATTTCAGCCCAGCTGCTCAGCAGGTCTCCGCTTCCCCCTCCAAGGCCCAGACCAAGGCCCGCCTCCTGGCGGCACAACAAGGCCTGGCAAGAGGCACATGACCCTTCGGGTCCTGCCAAGGCTTCCTGCTCCCTGGAGGTTGGACTGGACACTGGGATCGCGCTCCCCTCTCCCAGAGCAGCCTCCTCCCTAAGGACCCAGACAGCAGCGCTCGCAGCAGCCCCTTTCATCTCCCGGCACCCCCGGAGCCACGCTGCAGCTGGGATTGCGTGGGCAGGCAGAGAAAAGCCTCTCGCTCTCTTCCACACCTTGCGTTTCTTCTCTGCTCTCTCGTCCTTGTGCCCGTGCTCCTGCTTCTTTCAGCCTGCTGGCCGTTGCCCTGGGCAGAGCATGCTGCAGCTGCTGCCTCTGCAGCACCAGCCGCCTGCACCCATCGCACAGGGCCAACAACAACCGCCCCCCCCCTCCCCCCCAACCACCACCACCCACCACCTCGCTCATGGGGGCCTAGCGCATGCTCCCGGCATCCCCGGGCCTCCAGCAAGCAGCAAGGGATCCCTTCCGGGACCTCCACTTAGGACACACAGGGCACAGCCACTCCTCCACCACCTGGGGGCTCAGACCTCCCTCACTTTTTGCCCGGTGCCTCGCAGCCTGTCCCTGGGCACCACTGGGCACAGTCTGCCTCCAGCCTCTTGACACCCTCCCGCCACAGATTCATCCCCATTGAGAAGACCTTCCTCTGCCTGGCTTTTGCAGTCACGAGGCCTGAAGAGCCCCCGTTGTGGAGGGGCTGGAGCCTCTAGTGTCTGTGCAGAGCTCTGGCCTCTGATGCCGTGGTGCTGGCATGGGCACGTCCTGCGGCGCCTGGCCACAGGCACTCACAGCCCTTGGTGTGCAAAGGGAAGCTCAGCGCTTCCTCAGTCCCTAGCTGGGTCGTCCTGCTGGGCTGCTGCACTCTTTCCCAGTCTACTGCCCAGGGCTCCAGACTGATTCGCTCTCATCTCTCAAGTCAGACACTGAGCTGCTCTCCTGAGTGCTGCGACTGAGGCTGCATCAGGACCAGCACTCTCCGCTTAGCTAATGCACCAGCTTCCTGCAGCTGAACGCGGCGGACAAGAGCTACCCCTCTTCCTTGCAGACTTGCACTTGAGTAACAGAATCGCTCCGCAAAACACGCAGAACTTCTCAGAGGCAGCAGCCAGCGCTTAAACTCTGCTTTCTTTGCGACTTACAGGCCTTGCATTAATCTGTCTAGTTTCATCGGCAAGAAGCCAAGGGAATTGGGAAAGACATGTCCAAGTTTCTTTGCACCTAGAGCTCCTGCAAATACCCGGTCCTCTCAACGCCAGCACTGAACAGCTCGTGTTGTGCTTTAAGCCGGTATCAGTTCTTGCCAATTCCAGGAGCCGTGTGGATCCAGTTCTGTTTGCACCTCCGAGGGAAGTTTCTCTCAGGACCTTTCCTGATACAAAGCTGGGGTGCCACAGCCCTCGTCCCTGAACGCTGCTCTCTCCCCCCAGCTGCCGGACCCATGCCAAAGCCATCTGTGGGCAGGGGAAGGGTGTCGTTTGCGAGCAGCCACCAGAAGAAGCTGTTCTCCTGGCCTGGCTCTGCCCTCTGCAAAGCCCCCCAGCAGGCAGCAAAATTAATGCAACACGAACGCGAATGCAAACGTGACCACAAAGCGCTTGGCTGCCAGGGAAGCGGGCAGGCCGGTGGGGATGGCGAAGTTCAGTCCTTTGCAGAAAGAGCAGGAGCAGCCCACCGACGCGAGGTCCTCCTTGGTGCCCGCTACCAAGTAGCCCAAGGGAAGGGACCGAGGCTGCTCAGCCGCTGCTCTGTACCCGCTCACAGGCAGAAAGGCAGCAAGGCCTCAGGGTGCCTTTTGGGCTGTGCCAGATCCTTCCTTGTGCAGTCCTGGGGCCTCCACGTGGCTTTTGGTGCATCGTCGGGGCCTCCGTGTGGCTTTGCAGGCACCAGAGGGACCTCTGTGTGCTTTATGGTGGACCCCGGGGGACGTCTAGGTGCCCCTTGGTGACCCTGATCCCCCCACGGCAGGGAGACGGGGGCCAGCACAGCCCTGGGTGGCCGCTGTCCCTGGGGCCAGGGAGGCGGGTCCCTACCAGGGCAGCACGGGGAGGCCCTGGCGCGCAGCAGAAACCCACACAAGGCGACGGCGGGAGGCCGGCGAAGGGCGCCTGGACGTGACAGGCGCTGGGGAGAAAGGCAGCCCCAGGTGAGGCCCTGGACCCTTGTGGAGGGGCAGCAGGAGGGGCTGAGCCCGTGGCCTCAAGCTGCCCTGCCAGGGCTCGGCTCTGGGCGCCCACTGGCCCAGCCCCTGCTGCCAGCAGCGCGCCCCACGCCGCTTCGTGGGGACACCTCCTCCGGCCGCTGGGCACCGATGCTGCTGCCAGAGGCCAAGCCAGCCCCAGCCCGGCCCCCGGGCAGCTCGGGGTGGGGGGCAGCGCACCAAGAGCCTGGTGGTGGGCCCCAGGGGGCAAACAACCACCCACCCCGCACGCTAAGGTAGATGGGGGACCCCACCAGGACGCTTGTCGGGTGTCGCCGTTCGGGAGGGTGCGTGATGGCCCCAGGGAACCCAGGCCGCCAGTGCAGACGCCTGGGTTTGTCTGTGCCCCGCAGGGGTGGCTGGCGGGGGTGATGGAGCAGCCGCCAGGGTGCCCGGGGAGGAGAGGTGCCCTTCGGGGCTGGTGCCCTTCCCCGCGGTGCCGGGGTGTCCCCGCGGGGCGCTTGCTGGGCTGGCTGAGGACGGGGTCGGGAGCAGCGGTGGCGGGGACAAGAAGAGGAGGGGAGCGGCCCGGAGGGCCCCAGGCGCCACGGGGGCCGGGCGCCCCGAGGACAGAGAGAGGTGTGGCAGGGGGCGAGCCGGCCCGGCACCCCCGAGGGGACCCGGCCTGCCCCTGCCCAGGCCGGGGCCGGGGTCGGGGCCGGGGCCAGCCCGCCCCAGGGTGACAGTGGGGGCCCTTTGTGACCGCGCTCCTGTGACAGCCCGCGGCCTCGCCCGGCGCCGGAGGCCTCGGCCCCGCAGTGTCCGGCTGGCCGGTGACGGGAGCGGGCGGGAGCACGCGGGCTGGTCCAGGAGCCTCCCGAGCACACCCCGCACTCTCCCTGCCGCCCCCGGGCAGCCTCGCGCAGCCTCTGCCGCCTCGCCTGCCATGGCGCGGAGACCCCCCAGCCGCCCCAGGACGGCCTGGGAGGCCGAGGACGAGGAGGACGGGGCCCCGGCCGAGGGCCGTCGCCAGCTGGAGCCCCGGCAGGGCCACGCGCCCCCGGCGCTGCCGACGGGTGAGCACGCGGCCCCCGACGCTGGGCCGGCCGGGGCCGCCAGCCCGCCCTGCGCTGCCCGGCTCCCACCTGCCCGTCGCCAGCCCCTTCCCGCCGGGCGCGCTCGCACCTTTCCCCCGCGCTGGCTCCGGTGCTGCCCCCGGCCGCCGGGCGCCTGCCGGCCGCCCCGAGCCCGGCCGCATGGGGCCTCTGCGCCCCAGCGGCCCGCCCGGCTGGGCTCGCTGTGCCGGGCAGCGGCGGGCGCTGGGGCCGGGGCTCGGCGCTCTCCGCCCCGAGCCCGGCCGCCCTGCACCTCGCCCTGCTCTCTGTCTCCCTCAGTGCCCGGCCCGGCTCTGCCCAGCGAGGAGGCCCGAGCCCTGGAGCGCCTGCGCGCCTTCCTGTGGCACCGCGGACAGGTGAGGGGCGCCACGGCCTCTGGGCTGCGCCCGCCTCTCCCCGCGGCGGCCGGGGCTGCGCCCTGCTCGGCACCCGCAGGGCTGCTGGCCGCGGGCGGCTGCCCCCGGCGCCCCACACCTGGCTGCGGGCCCTGCGCCGCCCGGGCTGCTGGCCGGGCCTCTGCCCCTCTGACGCTCTCCGCTGCTCTCTGCTCCCGGCAGCAGGCCGAGGCCGAGAAGCTGAGGTTCCTGGCCTGCGTCTGCAGCCTCTGCACCGCGGCCAGCTCCAGCGCGGCGCTGCGGCAGGAGCTGTGCCCGTGCAGCCTGGACCTGGCAGAGTCCCTGGAGGTGAGGGGAGGGGGCCCTGCAGCAGGGCGGGAGCGGGGGGCGCGGGCCCACCGCTGAGGGCCGGAGGCGGGGGTCTGAGCGTGGCAGCTGGGGGGCCCCGGCTGGGGGCGCAGCCCTGGCCAGCGTGGGGCTGCAGGAGGCACTGCGGAGCCGGGCGAGCGGGGCCCTGGGCAGCCAGGGGGCCGCCCGGGGGGTCCGTGCTGGCAGGGGGCACCTGGGCTCTGCCAGCCCTGCAGCCTGATCACTGGCCCCCGGCACCTCCCGAGGCCCCTTCTGCTTGTGCTCTCCAGGTGCTGCTGCAAGAGGAGCCCACCGACCACCTGGGCACCGCCGTGCGGCAGCAAGTCATGCTGGCCATCAGCGCCATGAGGTAGCTGCCCGAGCCGCTGGCCTGGCCAGGGCCTGCGTGGCCCCAGGTGGCCCCGATGGCCCCAGGGCTAGCGGGGAGCCATCCGCCGTCCTGCAGGCGTCTGCCAGTGCCGTCGGCTGGGCCTGCGCCGGGCCCGACTGTGGTGGAGACGGGAGGGCAGAGAGGGCCCTGGGGCTACCGTGCGTCTCCTGGGCTTTCCCCCAAAGGGTGAGGCAGGCCCTGGAGAGGGCCTGGGGCCCCAGCTGCCAGGAGGGTCCTCTGTCCCTGGGCTGCCTGCTGGGGGAAGACGTGGCTGCCCGTAGGGCTCCCCCACCTAGTGCGGCTATCACCCGGGAGTCTCCCTGCCCCAGGTCTGCGTCCACCTTCCCAGGGCGTCCAGGTACTGGTGCGGGCGCCAGGGACGGAAAGGCCCCTCTCTGTCCTTGCAGCAAAGTCGGGCTGGTTCCGGAGAGCAGAAGGAAGAGCCTGCTGCATGCCTGCTTCTGCAGCATCTTCTGCCTGCCTCCCAGCGAGGACCTGCAGAGCCTGGATGCTGCCCTCTACTCCAAGGTATGCGCTGGATGGCGGAGGGTGGCCCGGCAGGCTGTGGGGGCTGCTCCCTGGCTACCCCGCGCTGAGAGACAAGCGTAAGCTGCAAGCCAGGGCACGATCCCAGCTTGCCTTTCCCACCCCCATCCCTTCTTTGCCTTCTTTGCGCTGGGCAGGGCCACGGGCAGTGCCGCCAGGCTGGGCCCTCGGCAGCAGCTCCCCTGCCCTGGGGCCCCTCGCTGGGCTCCGCAGGACCATAGGTGTGCCCCTCAGGCAAGAGGAATTCAAGCCCCTCTCCGGCAGGTAAGGGGCACCAACGAAGAAGCAGCTCAACCCTGTGTCCGTCCCCCTTGCAGGCCCTGGACGCCATGGACAGCATGCTGCAGGTGCTGGCCCTCAGCTGCCCTGCCTCCGGCCTCCTAGAGATGCAGAACATCTTGCAGGTCTGGTATTTGCCAAGAGCGGGCTTCCCACCACCAGTGCCTCAGCCCAAAGGGAAGTTCCCCCCTCAGGTGGACCGCCCTCGCCCAGCAGCAGCTGCAGAGAGCAGGCTGCGGGGAGGGGACCGGCTCCGTCGCGGGAGCAGCGTTGCCCATGGCGCTGTTCTGTGAGCCCAGTGCCTCCTGGCTGCAGTCAGCATGCCTCCCTCCCGCCCCTTTCCTGCAGCGGCAGGGGAAAGCCCCGCCCTCTGCCCCTCGAGGCCAGCACTGCCGCGAGCCTTCCCGGCGCCAAGCAGGGCGAGCAGTTGCAGCCTCCTTCCTCGGCCCCCCCACAGCCGGCAGCTGGCCCTGCCCCCTCTCGGCCCCCCCATCCCTTGTGCTTTCCTCCCCGGGGCTGAGGAAGGCAGCGGCCCCCGGGACCTGCCCTTGCCAGCCCGCAAGCTTTGTTGGTGCGCCTTTGTTGCTGCTGGGCCAGAGGCGCGAGCGGCCAGCGGCAGGGAGGTGCTGGGGAGGCCCCGGAGGGCCAGGTTTGGAAAGGAGCAGGGGCTGCCGTAGGCATGGGCTCCAGCTCTCAGTGTGGCCACAGCAGGCCCGTCGGGGGGCTTTGCCCCACGCATGCCAGCGACTCTGGACGCAAGACCCCCACTCCCAGGCTTGCCTCGTGCTCCGAGGAGCCGAAGCACAAACGTGGCCAGGCATTAAGCAGAGCTGCCTCCCTTGGAGCAGACCAGCAGCTTCTCTCCTCCCAGGTCCTGCTGCCCTTCACCGAGTCCCAGCAAGCAGCTGTGCGTGAGAGGGCCATAGGCCGCATTGCCCGGCTGGCTGGTCTCCTGACGAGCTCTTCCTTGCTGCCGGTAAGGAGCCTGTGGTGCAGGCAGCCTCCAGCCACCCCATCAGCCCTTGTCAGTGGCCCCGAGTGGCCTGCAGCTCCGGGCTCCCTGCGCGGGAAGCCTGGGCAGAGGTTAAGACCCTCAGCAAGACCCTGCCCTGAAGCGGAGATCTTGGCCTGCCTCTTTGGGTGTCGCACTGCAGTCCCTGCTCTCTCAGGAGCCAGCTGTGCCTGCCCTGGGCGCATGCCATGGGCCCCCAGCAGGAGCCTGGCTCAGCAGGGGCCACCAAAGCTCTGGCTGAGGCGGGAGGCAGCCCTGCTTGGAGCGTGGGTTCAGGGCTTTGGTGCCCACTGGTGCCCCTGAGCCGTGGTGCCAGCGCCGCCTGCCTCCTGCAGGCCCGCTGCCGCTTGGAAGGAAGCAGGGCCAGCTCTGCCTGCCACAGACCCAAGTGTTTCCTGATCCTGGGGCAGCTGGTGGGGCAGCTCACCCTGTGCTGCGCCTACAAGGAGCAGGGGAGCAGTCACGGCGCAGCGGAGGCTCTTTGCCACCTCTACAGATTCATCCTGCAGGAAGAGAGTAAGAAGCTGCACTGGGCTGGCTCCTTCCACACACGGGGCCCCACACAGCAGCCACTCATCCAGCTCCCGCTGAGCAGTGGCCTGCAAAGCCTTCAGCAGCACCTGCTGCTCCCAGGCCTCCTGTCTTGCTTCACAGCAGAATGGCCCATCAGAGGCGCTGTGCCTTTCTCTATTCTTGCAAGCCGTTTCCCCTTCCCCCACCTTACCATAGGCCCAGGCCCTCCCTCCCTGCGAGTCCTGCTGCCCAGCCATTTCTGGCCTGTCCTCTTGGTCTGCCAGGGCAGAGTTCTCCCTGGCACCTTCAGTGGGCCACCTCCACCTCTGCAGCCTTGGTGCTGACGGCCCTGCTTTTCCCCTGCTGTGCAGGCAGGAGGCTGTTGCAGGATAGCCCCAAGTACCTAGAGCTCCAAAAGGCCTGGGAAGCTGCCAACACCTTCTGGCTTTTGGAGCCCAAGGAGGCCAGTGAGATCAGCACGGTAAGGAGCGCCTCCCTGGTTGGCACTGGTGGCCGTGGTGTGACTTGAGCGAAGAGAGGGATGGCTAGCGGGTGGGGCTGAGGGGGCCTTGCGGTCACTGGGGAGAGGGCTCGCACTGTGTGCGGGCAGCGCCAGTGCACGGGGACCCGGACCCCAACCGTCCACCTCCTGCCCAGTGCCACCGGCCAGCCCTGCAGAGCCGCTGCTTCCTGCCCCTGCTCCTGACTCTCCGCGGGTGGCTGTGCCAGCAGTGCCCCGCGCATCTCTCGCCAGGATCACTCGCTGCTCAGCCAAGCACTGCTGCCACGGCACTCGGTGTGACGTATGTCTCTTGGCTGCCCTGCTTTGTCCCGCAGATGTTTGGGAAATACCTTCAGCCCTCTGAGAAGACAGACCTCATCCTCGCAGCCCTCAGCGGCATGAGAGCCTGCAGCACCTATGACACGCAGGCAGCCGCTCACATGCTGGATGCTCTTGTGGCGGACGATGCCTGCCTTTTGGAGCATGTAAGTAGCCTGCAGGTGGCGTGGCCGGGGCTCGAGGCCTCCGGGGGCTTGTTTTTGCCCTGACTCCAGGCCTGGCAGGCCCGCCACCCCCTCTGAGGCCAGCACAGAGCGGGGGCAAGGGCAGCCGGTCTTGGAGGGAGCTGGGCAAATTGCTGCCACTCTGACAGCAGCCCCACTCTGAGTCGTGTGCCCTCCAGGTGCCGAAGGTGGTGAGGGGCATGTGGAGCAACGTGCTGCTCATCACAGAGGTGTCTGCGCGGCGCAGCCTGGACAGGGCTCTTCTGCTGCTGACCTGTGCATGTCCAGAGGAGGTGGTCGTGAGCCTCTTGCAGTCTTCCCCCTCATGCGACAGGTAGGGGCCCGCTTGCCTTGAGAGCTCGGGGGCCAGCAGCCTGGAGAGCTCGTGCCCTGCGGGCTGCGGGGCAGGTGGAGATTTTCCGGCCTCTCGTGAGGGGCTGGGCCCTGCTGTTGTCCCCGTGTGCCAGCCCCGGTGCGTCAGGCCGGGCTGCAGCAGCGCAAGCTGAGCAAGTGTGCCGGCCTTCAGCCCCAGAGCCTGGTCGCCTGGCTGCCTGCGTGCCCCACAAGGGACTGGAGCTTGGCCATGGGCTGCGGGGTGGGGCAGAGCCCCCAGGGTGCTGCGGGCAAGGGGCAGTGGGCAGAGGCAGGGCTGGCGGCCAGCCCAGGCCCTCTGCGGCTGCCCAGGCCACAGTGCTGCGGCTGCAGCACCCGCTGAGCGAGAGCTGTGGGCCTGCAGCGCTGCCGCAGCCATGTGGAGGATGCTGCTGTCGAAGCGCGGAGCTGCCGAGAGGGTGCTGCAGGAGCTGCTCAGTGTCCTGCAGGATTGGCCGGTGGACGAGACATGCACGTTGGATGGGGACGACAGAGTCATCGTTTCCCTGGCCGTGAGTTTGTGGACGTAGCCTCGCTCTCCCCTAGAGCTGCCCTGGCCTTGCCCGTCCAGCAAGAAGCCCCAGGTCCATGGGGCACCAGGTCCATGGGGTCCATGTCCACGGCGCGACAGGTCCATGGCTGGCAGGGCTTGTTGTGGCCATGGCCCAAAGAGCTTCCGTGCCTTTGCTCTGGCCACACAGGCCGGGCAGGCACTCCTGCTTGTCCCAAGGCTCAGGGCAGTGTGTGAGGCTCACCGCCAAGCTCGGGCAGCGCAACAGGCACGTCTCAGCAGCGAGAGCTGTCTCTGGGCTTCTTCTGCAGGCAACGAGAGTGCTCCATGAGATGCTGCAGCAGCCCAGCTGCCAGCACGTGCTGGAGGTGTTCTTCCCCAAGCTCTTCCTGGCGCTGCTCTTCCAGATTTCCTTCTGCGCAGAGCTGACGCCGGAGGAGGCTGAGATGTGCTGGGGGGAACGGCAAGGGGAAGAGTCTGCTCCCGGCAGCCCCGTGAGGTGCTCCATGCCAGCCCTGCTGTGTGTGCTGTGGAGGTGGCGGCAGGGCCAGGGGTGCCAGGGTGACGCGGCCTTTGCTGTGCACGCAGGTTGGCAGTGCAGACCATGAAAGCACTGCTGTGCCGTGCCGGCTACGAGAGTCAGGTGCTGGCCATGGCGAGGAAGGGCGCCTGGGACACGCTCCTCAGCGCGGAGACCTGCCACAGGGGAGTGGGTTTGCTGGCCAGGTGAGAACCCCCTTGTCCCTGCTCTGCCCCAGCATTTCTCCCTTGCACACAGGCTGCCCCGCAGAGCCCCACGGGGCTGCAGCTTGAGGCCTTGTGACGGCGGGCTGGCCGAGTAGAGCAGCCAAGGGAGCTGCCGCTCCATGGCTGCGGGGCTCTGCGAGCCCTGGCTAGAGGGATGGGCTCACAATCACAGACGAGGTGTTTGCCTGGCTGCTCAGAAGTGACAGTGCCTTCTTGCCTCTGCCAGAGAGATGAGGAAGAGCCCAAGACAGCTGCGTCTCTTCCTCTTCCAATGGCTGACAGCGCTGCTGAAACGTGGCGCGGCCCGCTGGGAGATGCCTGCCACGGCTTTCCTGGTGGAGGTGAGCCTGATGGCAGGCGGTGCCTCTCGGGGCTGGAGAGGAGCGGAGGAGCAGGCGAGGGCTGTGCGCGGTGCGGCCTGAGGCCCAGGGCAGGGAGTGGGGTGCCAGGGGCTGTCGGCGCTGACGGCTGCCTTTGGGCCGGGCCTGGTGCCCTCGCCCGGAGCTGTTGGTGGGATCGGGCGCTGCCTGAGGCCGGGAGTCCTGCCGACCTCACCGCTTTCTCTGTGCTGTGCTTCAGCTGCTGGCCTGCAGTGACCTTTGCACAGAGGAGGACGACTTGCTGATTCTCTTCTGGAGCTACCTGCGGAGTCACTGGCGGGTGATGCACGGGCTGGCGCTCAGAGGCCTTGTGCTGCTGTGCAAGAGACAGGAGATGGTGAGCAGGGGCCAGCCGGGTGACGGTGCGCAGGCAGCGAGGGGCTGGGCGGTGGGGTGCTGGGCAACAGGGTAGCTGGGACTTTGGTGGGCCTCAGGAGCTGTGGGAGCTGCTGCCCTGTTGGAGCCTGAGCACAGGGCCAGGCTGATGCCGCAGGCAGCTTCCGGGCCGCCAGGCTGCAGCCCCCACCACGCAGGGGCCGCCGCGGGCCGAGTGCCGCCTTGGGGTGTTGCACTGCGTCACAGCCTCTGTGCACAAGCCGGGGGTGTCGGCAGGGCCTTGGCAATGGGGCAGCGAGCCCTGCCAGGAAAGGCGCCTGCTAGGGCTGGGACAGCCCGTGGCCCGGGCAGCTTTGCAGGCAGCGTGGGTTACTAAACCCGCTGCCCGTTCAAGTGTGGCGGAGAAGAGGGCGAGGGGTGAGGTGCAGAGGAGCCGGTGCTGCCCTCTCCTGCCTCGCTCTGCCCCAGCCCTGCCCAGGCCCGTGGCTGTGCCGGTAAAGGCTGCCAGGCAGCAGGTTGCCGCAGTCATCGCCATGGCCGCGTCTGGAAAGGCAGGGGGGAAGCTGGTGTGTAAGAAGGTGAGCCTTTTTGCCAGGGCAGTGGGTTCTTTCTTCAGGCACCGAGGTTGTGTTTCCCCCAGGCCAGAAGAATGCAGTACCTGTGGCCCCTGCTGGTGGGGCACCTGCAGGACGTGGACAGAGACATCAGCGCAAAGGCCCTGCTGGTGCTCAGCAACGTGGTCCACGTCATGGAGAAGCAGGTGGTGGCCCACTTTGCTCCGCTGCTGGCCGAGAAGCTGCTGCCTCTCTTTGATGAGGTAAGGCTGGGGGGAGAGGCGGGGGCCCTGTTGGCGTGTCGGTGAGGCTGTGTGCGGGCTGCGGGCTGTGGTGTGTTGCCGTGTGTGTGTGTGTACCCGCGGCATGGGAATTTGTGCTGGCCAGCAGGGGCCCTGGGTGCTGCCAGGAACGTTTTTGCCCAGTGGCTTTTGGGGTCATTGCGCTGTGCTGCCCGTGGTGCGCTGGCCTGCAGGACTGTGTTGAAGCAGCCCCTTGTCTAGCCTCAGCTGCAGGGTATTGTGCTTGGCCCCTGCAGCCGTGCCCTGTGGCTGCCTCCTTCTGCCGGCCTCTAGAGCTGGCAGCACAGCTCGAGCGCCTGGGCGATGAAGAAAGGCTCTCCAGGAGGGCCAGGCAGGCCGAGCTGAGGGAAGCCTGAAGTCCTGCTGCTGCCCATGCCTGCAGATAGGCCCTCAGTAACGCCAACGTCCCCACAGCCCCAGGAGCCGCTGTGGAGGGCCATCCTGGAGCAGCTCTGTTGGGCCTTGGCCAGGGGTGATGCGGGGAGCGTGGCCAGGGCGAGAGGAGCCCTTCCAGGCGCAGGCTTCTCCGCCAGCTCCGCTCTCCCTGGCCGCAGCATGGTACAGAAGCACGCTGCATCGCCCTGCCTGGGCCGGGGGCCATTTTGCAGTGGGTGCAGACGAGGCCCACAGCTCACTGGTGCGGAGGGAGGGTCCGAAACCTTCATCTCGCCATCAGCCCCACTGACCCCTGTGCTGACTGTGGGCTTGGAGCAGGCAGTGCTGAGGTGCCCCCTTTCCCTTCCCGCCAGGAGCCGGCCTGCGTGCGAGAGCTCTCCATCCGCCTCTTCCAAGAGGTGATGGAGGCTGTGGTGGGCACCAAAACACAGGCCCTGAAGAAGCAAGTGCACAGGAGCCTGCTGCCTCTGCTCTTCCACTGGCATGACGAGATCCCCCGTGTGGCCCAGGTATGGATGTGTAACGGGACGGGTCGTTGGAGGAGGGCGATGCGGACGCCCTGTGAGTGGGCGTGAGCATGAGGAGCAAGGGCTGCTGGCAGTGGGAGCCTTTGAAGGTGGGTGGGCTGGAGGTGCCAGGTGCTGAGGCTGCAGAGCGCCCCCTTGCTGTTTGCACCAGGCGCAGCAGTGCCTTCGTCTTCCTGCCATGCCTCCACCTGCAGCACCATACACCTGCGGGAGTGGTTGCCCCACATGTCTGCCCGGGGCACGGAACATGCTGGCAGAGGCAGTTGCCAGCTGCTCCCTCTTGCCATTGTGGGCGAGGAAAGGCCCCGAGGAGGCCTTGCCAAGAGGAGGGGCACGGTGGGGGTTGTGCGCTGGGCTGCGGTGGCATCAGCAGGTCTGTGCTGCTGTGCAGGCCTCTCAGGAAGCCCTGCTTGGTGCTGCCAAGTTCCTGAGGTGGGAGCAGCTGAGGCAGCTGGCTGAGACAGCGCAGAGCTGGAGGATCGGCGAGTGCCTGGTAAGGATGGCCCCCAAAGCCCCCAGAGGCAGCCTGGGCAAGGCCTGTGCCCCTGCATGGCCAGGGTGTGTGTGGGGGGGGGGGGGAGTGGGGGGGGCAGGCAGCCGTGTGCCTCGCCACGGCTGGTGCCCAGAGGTGCCAGCCTGGGGCAGCACTCCGGCCGCCCTTGTCCAGCACACTGCCCCAACGGGCTCTTCTCTAGGTTGCTGTGCCCTCACTGAGCCCTGGGATGCTAAAGCGAGTGGTGGGTGGAGGGAGTGGCTGGCTGGGTGGGGAGGGTGTGCGCCCAGCCTGTGGCCTTGTGCTCTGCCCAGCTGGCGAGGGGCAGGAGAAGATCGGAAGAATACCTGCGCCAGAGCCTGCTGTACTTGGAGAGCCCCCAGGAGTGCTTGCGAGAGATGGCTGTGCGGTTCCTTGGTGAGCTCCAAGCCCTGCGGACCCTCTCTGCACTGGGGCAGCTTAGCGCTAGCCCTGGGGGAAGGGTGGTGTGGGGAGCAGGATTGGTGAGGGGCTGTGCGTGTGCCTAGGGCTCGTCGGGCAGAGCATGAGGGGCCAGAGCAAGAAGAAGGTGGAGGACATCTGCGAGGGTGAGTGAGGGCAGCAGGGTGTGAGGCAGGGCTGGCGGGGAGGAAGACAGAGGCTGGGCAGTGAGCTGCAATGCCTGGCGCAGGCCAGGAGGGCTCTGCTCCCCGTGCGGCTCAGAGGCGGTGCGGGTAGAGTCGCGAGAAGATTTCAGGGGCCTTTGGGACATTCCTGGCCAGCAAGTCCCAGCTGATCCATGTGTCCCTTCTGCTGCCTCCTGTCTGTGGGAAGAGGTGGGTGGGACAGGCCATGTCGTCCCCAGGAAGGGCTGCCTGGGGTCTGTGCAGATATGGGGGCTTGATCTCTGCTCTGGCTCTTTCTCTCAGCGCTTCAAGGCTTGGAGGAGGACGTCAGCCCGTCCATCTGTTCCCTGGCCACGCAAACCATCCTGCTCCTGAGAGCTCCAGGGAAGACGTCTGCGTCTGGAGGCGGCCACGAAGGCCTGGGCTGGCAGCTGAGGAGAGCGTGGCAGAGGTGGCACTGGCCTCTGCGAGGTGGCTGCGTTTGCTGCTAGAGCTCGGCTGCCTCCTGATGCCGGGCTGCTCTCCCCCGAAGGACCACCGGCGTGTGGGGGCAAGTTGTGGGTGGGGGCGTTGCTGGCCTCTCTCCCTGCCCGCAGGACAGCTGCAGCCCTCAGGCCCAGCCCGTGCCAGGCTTGTGCCGCCAGCCCACCGTCTGCTGGGTTTTTCCAAAAGAAGCCGCCCAGTCTCTTCGCCACGTGCCAGTGTCTTGTCTTTGCGCAAACCAATCGGTGGAGAAGGAGGCTGAACCTAGAGGAGCTCCAGAGACCCCTTCCAACCACAACCGCAGCCGCTCTGTGCCCCTGTGAGATTTTGCCAGGGCAAAATCTCACACCTCTAGCACCGAACCCCAACCTCAGCCACACACTCCAGGCTGGTCGCAGGTGCCAAAGCCAGAGGCCTGTGGGGCACAGGGGACTTCTCTTTTCTGGGGGCCCTGCAATGCTTTGCTTTCCTCCTTCTAAGCATCCTTGGCCCTGCTGGCCCTGCTGGTCCCCTGCTCCCCCGCCCCGGGGGCAGCAAGCCAAGCATCAGGCGCCTGCTCACACCAGCAACAACGGGCCCTAGGTCGTCAAAGAACCTTGGCATGGGTGTGGTGGGGCTGGCGACAGCAGCAGGGTTGGACGAGACTGGAGATTTCCCCCAGGGCTGGCCCACCCTGGAGCTCAGAGAGAGCTGTACTCCCGCTGTGGGGACTGGGCTGACCTTTCCTGATACAAAGCTGGGGTGCCACAGCCCTCGTCCCTGAACGCTGCTCTCTCCCCCCAGCTGCCGGACCCATGCCAAAGCCATCTGTGGGCAGGGGAAGGGTGTCGTTTGCGAGCAGCCACCAGAAGAAGCTGTTCTCCTGGCCTGGCTCTGCCCTCTGCAAAGCCCCCCAGCAGGCAGCGCACTAGAGCAACCTGCCCTAGCTGGCCCTGCTCGAGAAGGCGGCTTAGACTGCAGGAGCTCCAGAGACCCCCTTCCAACCGCAACCACTCTGTCATCCTGTGAGGCGGCCAGAGCAAAATCTCACTCCCCCACCACCCAACACCAACCTCAGCCTTAGAGCTGCTTGTAGCAGTTGCCAAAGCCAGAGGCCTGGGGGGGCACAGGGCGCTCCTCCCTTTGGGCTGCCTGCAGTGGTTTTTAGTCCTCCTGAAGCATCCTTGGCCCAAGCACTTTGCGCTCCCCTGCTGCTCCCCTGGGGGCAGCAGGCCAAGCACCGAGGCCTGCGCTCACCAGCAGCTTCCACAAAGGCCAAGGCGGTGCCAAACCCCTTCCTCTGCTTCTCTGCTCTCTGGTGCCTGCCCTCCTGCGGGTGCACGTGGCACAGGTGCCCCCGGACTTTCTCATCAAGGCAGGGTTGGCCTCCAGCCAGCAGAGCACCTTGCAGCAGCTACCACAGCTGCACCCATCCCAGCAGCCTGTCCCCAGGGCAGCGGAGGGTGTTTGGCCCAGCTCCTGCAAGAGCCATGCCAGGGGCCTCAGGGGCCTGAGACCTGGCTGGCTGCATTTGGCCTCTTCTCCACCAACTCAAGCCTCGCTGCACTGCTCCAGCTTGTGCTAAGAACTCCTGCGGCAGTTCCTGGGTGTTCACCTCCCAGTGGATTTCAGCCCAGCTGCTCAGCAGGTCTCCGCTTCCCCCTCCAAGGCCCAGACCAAGGCCCGCCTCCTGGCGGCACAACAAGGCCTGGCAAGAGGCACATGACCCTTCGGGTTCTGCCAAGGCTTCCTGCTCCCTGGAGGTTGGACTGGACACTGGGATCGCGCTCCCCTCTCCCAGAGCAGCCTCCTCCCTAAGGACCCAGACAGCAGCGCTCGCAGCAGCCCCTTTCATCTCCCGGCACCCCCGGAGCCACGCTGCAGCTGGGATTGCGTGGGCAGGCAGAGAAAAGCCTCTCGCTCTCTTCCACACCTTGCGTTTCTTCTCTGCTCTCTCGTCCTTGTGCCCGTGCTCCTGCTTCTTTCAGCCTGCTGGCCGTTGCCCTGGGCAGAGCATGCTGCAGCTGCTGCCTCTGCAGCACCAGCCGCCTGCACCCATCGCACAGGGCCAACAACAACCGCCCCCCCCCTCCCCCCCAACCACCACCACCCACCACCTCGCTCATGGGGGCCTAGCGCATGCTCCCGGCATCCCCGGGCCTCCAGCAAGCAGCAAGGGATCCCTTCCGGGACCTCCACTTAGGACACACAGGGCACAGCCACTCCTCCACCACCTGGGGGCTCAGACCTCCCTCACTTTTTGCCCGGTGCCTCGCAGCCTGTCCCTGGGCACCACTGGGCACAGTCTGCCTCCAGCCTCTTGACACCCTCCCGCCACAGATTCATCCCCATTGAGAAGACCTTCCTCTGCCTGGCTTTTGCAGTCACGAGGCCTGAAGAGCCCCCGTTGTGGAGGGGCTGGAGCCTCTAGTGTCTGTGCAGAGCTCTGGCCTCTGATGCCGTGGTGCTGGCATGGGCACGTCCTGCGGCGCCTGGCCACAGGCACTCACAGCCCTTGGTGTGCAAAGGGAAGCTCAGCGCTTCCTCAGTCCCTAGCTGGGTCGTCCTGCTGGGCTGCTGCACTCTTTCCCAGTCTACTGCCCAGGGCTCCAGACTGATTCGCTCTCATCTCTCAAGTCAGACACTGAGCTGCTCTCCTGAGTGCTGCGACTGAGGCTGCATCAGGACCAGCGCTCTCCGCTTAGCTAATGCACCAGCTTCCTGCAGCTGAACGCGGCGGACAAGAGCTACCCCTCTTCCTTGCAGACTTGCACTTGAGTAACAGAATCGCTCCGCAAAACACGCAGAACTTCTCAGAGGCAGCAGCCAGCGCTTAAACTCTGCTTTCTTTGCGACTTACAGGCCTTGCATTAATCTGTCTAGTTTCATCGGCAAGAAGCCAAGGGAATTGGGAAAGACATGTCCAAGTTTCTTTGCACCTAGAGCTCCTGCAAATACCCGGTCCTCTCAACGCCAGCACTGAACAGCTCGTGTTGTGCTTTAAGCCGGTATCAGTTCTTGCCAATTCCAGGAGCCGTGTGGATCCAGTTCTGTTTGCACCTCCGAGGGAAGTTTCTCTCAGGACCTTTCCTGATACAAAGCTGGGGTGCCACAGCCCTCGTCCCTGAACGCTGCTCTCTCCCCCCAGCTGCCGGACCCATGCCAAAGCCATCTGTGGGCAGGGGAAGGGTGTCGTTTGCGAGCAGCCACCAGAAGAAGCTGTTCTCCTGGCCTGGCTCTGCCCTCTGCAAAGCCCCCCAGCAGGCAGCAAAATTAATGCAACACGAACGCGAATGCAAACGTGACCACAAAGCGCTTGGCTGCCAGGGAAGCGGGCAGGCCGGTGGGGATGGCGAAGTTCAGTCCTTTGCAGAAAGAGCAGGAGCAGCCCACCGACGCGAGGTCCTCCTTGGTGCCCGCTACCAAGTAGCCCAAGGGAAGGGACCGAGGCTGCTCAGCCGCTGCTCTGTACCCGCTCACAGGCAGAAAGGCAGCAAGGCCTCAGGGTGCCTTTTGGGCTGTGCCAGATCCTTCCTTGTGCAGTCCTGGGGCCTCCACGTGGCTTTTGGTGCATCGTCGGGGCCTCCGTGTGGCTTTGCAGGCACCAGAGGGACCTCTGTGTGCTTTATGGTGGACCCCGGGGGACGTCTAGGTGCCCCTTGGTGACCCTGATCCCCCCACGGCAGGGAGACGGGGGCCAGCACAGCCCTGGGTGGCCGCTGTCCCTGGGGCCAGGGAGGCGGGTCCCTACCAGGGCAGCACGGGGAGGCCCTGGCGCGCAGCAGAAACCCACACAAGGCGACGGCGGGAGGCCGGCGAAGGGCGCCTGGACGTGACAGGCGCTGGGGAGAAAGGCAGCCCCAGGTGAGGCCCTGGACCCTTGTGGAGGGGCAGCAGGAGGGGCTGAGCCCGTGGCCTCAAGCTGCCCTGCCAGGGCTCGGCTCTGGGCGCCCACTGGCCCAGCCCCTGCTGCCAGCAGCGCGCCCCACGCCGCTTCGTGGGGACACCTCCTCCGGCCGCTGGGCACCGATGCTGCTGCCAGAGGCCAAGCCAGCCCCAGCCCGGCCCCCGGGCAGCTCGGGGTGGGGGGCAGCGCACCAAGAGCCTGGTGGTGGGCCCCAGGGGGCAAACAACCACCCACCCCGCACGCTAAGGTAGATGGGGGACCCCACCAGGACGCTTGTCGGGTGTCGCCGTTCGGGAGGGTGCGTGATGGCCCCAGGGAACCCAGGCCGCCAGTGCAGACGCCTGGGTTTGTCTGTGCCCCGCAGGGGTGGCTGGCGGGGGTGATGGAGCAGCCGCCAGGGTGCCCGGGGAGGAGAGGTGCCCTTCGGGGCTGGTGCCCTTCCCCGCGGTGCCGGGGTGTCCCCGCGGGGCGCTTGCTGGGCTGGCTGAGGACGGGGTCAGGAGCAGCGGTGGCGGGGACAAGAAGAGGAGGGGAGCGGCCCGGAGGGCCCCAGGCGCCACGGGGGCCGGGCGCCCCGAGGACAGAGAGAGGTGTGGCAGGGGGCGAGCCGGCCCGGCACCCCCGAGGGGACCCGGCCTGCCCCTGCCCAGGCCGGGGCCGGGGCCGGGGCCGGGGCCAGCCCGCCCCAGGGTGACAGTGGGGGCCCTTTGTGACCGCGCTCCTGTGACAGCCCGCGGCCTCGCCCGGCGCCGGAGGCCTCGGCCCCGCAGTGTCCGGCTGGCCGGTGACGGGAGCGGGCGGGAGCACGCGGGCTGGTCCAGGAGCCTCCCGAGCACACCCCGCACTCTCCCTGCCGCCCCCGGGCAGCCTCGCGCAGCCTCTGCCGCCTCGCCTGCCATGGCGCGGAGACCCCCCAGCCGCCCCAGGACGGCCTGGGAGGCCGAGGACGAGGAGGACGGGGCCCCGGCCGAGGGCCGTCGCCAGCTGGAGCCCCGGCAGGGCCACGCGCCCCCGGCGCTGCCGACGGGTGAGCACGCGGCCCCCGACGCTGGGCCGGCCGGGGCCGCCAGCCCGCCCTGCGCTGCCCGGCTCCCACCTGCCCGTCGCCAGCCCCTTCCCGCCGGGCGCGCTCGCACCTTTCCCCCGCGCTGGCTCCGGTGCTGCCCCCGGCCGCCGGGCGCCTGCCGGCCGCCCCGAGCCCGGCCGCATGGGGCCTCTGCGCCCCAGCGGCCCGCCCGGCTGGGCTCGCTGTGCCGGGCAGCGGCGGGCGCTGGGGCCGGGGCTCGGCGCTCTCCGCCCCGAGCCCGGCCGCCCTGCACCTCGCCCTGCTCTCTGTCTCCCTCAGTGCCCGGCCCGGCTCTGCCCAGCGAGGAGGCCCGAGCCCTGGAGCGCCTGCGCGCCTTCCTGCGGCACCGCGGACAGGTGAGGGGCGCCACGGCCTCTGGGCTGCGCCCGCCTCTCCCCGCGGCGGCCGGGGCTGCGCCCTGCTCGGCACCCGCAGGGCTGCTGGCCGCGGGCGGCTGCCCCCGGCGCCCCACACCTGGCTGCGGGCCCTGCGCCGCCCGGGCTGCTGGCCGGGCCTCTGCCCCTCTGACGCTCTCCGCTGCTCTCTGCTCCCGGCAGCAGGCCGAGGCCGAGAAGCTGAGGTTCCTGGCCTGCGTCTGCAGCCTCTGCACCGCGGCCAGCTCCAGCGCGGCGCTGCGGCAGGAGCTGTGCCCGTGCAGCCTGGACCTGGCAGAGTCCCTGGAGGTGAGGGGAGGGGGCCCTGCAGCAGGGCGGGAGCGGGGGGCGCGGGCCCACCGCTGAGGGCCGGAGGCGGGGGTCTGAGCGTGGCAGCTGGGGGGCCCCGGCTGGGGGCGCAGCCCTGGCCAGCGTGGGGCTGCAGGAGGCACTGCGGAGCCGGGCGAGCGGGGCCCTGGGCAGCCAGGGGGCCGCCCGGGGGGTCCGTGCTGGCAGGGGGCACCTGGGCTCTGCCAGCCCTGCAGCCTGATCGCTGGCCCCCGGCACCTCCCGAGGCCCCTTCTGCTTGTGCTCTCCAGGTGCTGCTGCAAGAGGAGCCCACCGACCACCTGGGCACCGCCGTGCGGCAGCAAGTCATGCTGGCCATCAGCGCCATGAGGTAGCTGCCCGAGCCGCTGGCCTGGCCAGGGCCTGCGTGGCCCCAGGTGGCCCCGATGGCCCCAGGGCTAGCGGGGAGCCATCCGCCGTCCTGCAGGCGTCTGCCAGTGCCGTCGGCTGGGCCTGCGCCGGGCCCGACCGTGGTGGAGACGGGAGGGCAGAGAGGGCCCTGGGGCTACCGTGCGTCTCCTGGGCTTTCCCCCAAAGGGTGAGGCAGGCCCTGGAGAGGGCCTGGGGCCCCAGCTGCCAGGAGGGTCCTCTGTCCCTGGGCTGCCTGCTGGGGGAAGACGTGGCTGCCCGTAGGGCTCCCCCACCTAGTGCGGCTATCACCCGGGAGTCTCCCTGCCCCAGGTCTGCGTCCACCTTCCCAGGGCGTCCAGGTACTGGTGCGGGCGCCAGGGACGGAAAGGCCCCTCTCTGTCCTTGCAGCAAAGTCGGGCTGGTTCCGGAGAGCAGAAGGAAGAGCCTGCTGCATGCCTGCTTCTGCAGCATCTTCTGCCTGCCTCCCAGCGAGGACCTGCAGAGCCTGGATGCTGCCCTCTACTCCAAGGTATGCGCTGGATGGCGGAGGGTGGCCCGGCAGGCTGTGGGGGCTGCTCCCTGGCTACCCCGCGCTGAGAGACAAGCGTAAGCTGCAAGCCAGGGCACGATCCCAGCTTGCCTTTCCCACCCCCATCCCTTCTTTGCCTTCTTTGCGCTGGGCAGGGCCACGGGCAGTGCCGCCAGGCTGGGCCCTCGGCAGCAGCTCCCCTGCCCTGGGGCCCCTCGCTGGGCTCCGCAGGACCATAGGTGTGCCCCTCAGGCAAGAGGAATTCAAGCCCCTCTCCGGCAGGTAAGGGGCACCAACGAAGAAGCAGCTCAACCCTGTGTCCGTCCCCCTTGCAGGCCCTGGACGCCATGGACAGCATGCTGCAGGTGCTGGCCCTCAGCTGCCCTGCCTCCGGCCTCCTAGAGATGCAGAACATCTTGCAGGTCTGGTATTTGCCAAGAGCGGGCTTCCCACCACCAGTGCCTCAGCCCAAAGGGAAGTTCCCCCCTCAGGTGGACCGCCCTCGCCCAGCAGCAGCTGCAGAGAGCAGGCTGCGGGGAGGGGACCGGCTCCGTCGCGGGAGCAGCGTTGCCCATGGCGCTGTTCTGTGAGCCCAGTGCCTCCTGGCTGCAGTCAGCATGCCTCCCTCCCGCCCCTTTCCTGCAGCGGCAGGGGAAAGCCCCGCCCTCTGCCCCTCGAGGCCAGCACTGCCGCGAGCCTTCCCGGCGCCAAGCAGGGCGAGCAGTTGCAGCCTCCTTCCTCGGCCCCCCCACAGCCGGCAGCTGGCCCTGCCCCCTCTCGGCCCCCCCATCCCTTGTGCTTTCCTCCCCGGGGCTGAGGAAGGCAGCGGCCCCCGGGACCTGCCCTTGCCAGCCCGCAAGCTTTGTTGGTGCGCCTTTGTTGCTGCTGGGCCAGAGGCGCGAGCGGCCAGCGGCAGGGAGGTGCTGGGGAGGCCCCGGAGGGCCAGGTTTGGAAAGGAGCAGGGGCTGCCGTAGGCATGGGCTCCAGCTCTCAGTGTGGCCACAGCAGGCCCGTCGGGGGGCTTTGCCCCACGCATGCCAGCGACTCTGGACGCAAGACCCCCACTCCCAGGCTTGGCTCGTGCTCCGAGGAGCCGAAGCACAAACGTGGCCAGGCATTAAGCAGAGCTGCCTCCCTTGGAGCAGACCAGCAGCTTCTCTCCTCCCAGGTCCTGCTGCCCTTCACCGAGTCCCAGCAAGCAGCTGTGCGTGAGAGGGCCATAGGCCGCATTGCCCGGCTGGCTGGTCTCCTGACGAGCTCTTCCTTGCTGCCGGTAAGGAGCCTGTGGTGCAGGCAGCCTCCAGCCACCCCATCAGCCCTTGTCAGTGGCCCCGAGTGGCCTGCAGCTCCGGGCTCCCTGCGCGGGAAGCCTGGGCAGAGGTTAAGACCCTCAGCAAGACCCTGCCCTGAAGCGGAGATCTTGGCCTGCCTCTTTGGGTGTCGCACTGCAGTCCCTGCTCTCTCAGGAGCCAGCTGTGCCTGCCCTGGGCGCATGCCATGGGCCCCCAGCAGGAGCCTGGCTCAGCAGGGGCCACCAAAGCTCTGGCTGAGGCGGGAGGCAGCCCTGCTTGGAGCGTGGGTTCAGGGCTTTGGTGCCCACTGGTGCCCCTGAGCCGTGGTGCCAGCGCCGCCTGCCTCCTGCAGGCCCGCTGCCGCTTGGAAGGAAGCAGGGCCAGCTCTGCCTGCCACAGACCCAAGTGTTTCCTGATCCTGGGGCAGCTGGTGGGGCAGCTCACCCTGTGCTGCGCCTACAAGGAGCAGGGGAGCAGTCACGGCGCAGCGGAGGCTCTTTGCCACCTCTACAGATTCATCCTGCAGGAAGAGAGTAAGAAGCTGCACTGGGCTGGCTCCTTCCACACACGGGGCCCCACACAGCAGCCACTCATCCAGCTCCCGCTGAGCAGTGGCCTGCAAAGCCTTCAGCAGCACCTGCTGCTCCCAGGCCTCCTGTCTTGCTTCACAGCAGAATGGCCCATCAGAGGCGCTGTGCCTTTCTCTATTCTTGCAAGCCGTTTCCCCTTCCCCCACCTTACCATAGGCCCAGGCCCTCCCTCCCTGCGAGTCCTGCTGCCCAGCCATTTCTGGCCTGTCCTCTTGGTCTGCCAGGGCAGAGTTCTCCCTGGCACCTTCAGTGGGCCACCTCCACCTCTGCAGCCTTGGTGCTGACGGCCCTGCCTTTCCCCTGCTGTGCAGGCAGGAGGCTGTTGCAGGATAGCCCCGAGTACCTAGAGCTCCAAAAGGCCTGGGAAGCTGCCAACACCTTCTGGCTTTTGGAGCCCAAGGAGGCCAGTGAGATCAGCACGGTAAGGAGCGCCTCCCTGGTTGGCACTGGTGGCCGTGGTGTGACTTGAGCGAAGAGAGGGATGGCTAGCGGGTGGGGCTGAGGGGGCCTTGCGGTCACTGGGGAGAGGGCTCGCACTGTGTGCGGGCAGCGCCAGTGCACGGGGACCCGGACCCCAACCGTCCACCTCCTGCCCAGTGCCACCGGCCAGCCCTGCAGAGCCGCTGCTTCCTGCCCCTGCTCCTGACTCTCCGCGGGTGGCTGTGCCAGCAGTGCCCCGCGCATCTCTCGCCAGGATCACTCGCTGCTCAGCCAAGCACTGCTGCCACGGCACTCGGTGTGACGTATGTCTCTTGGCTGCCCTGCTTTGTCCCGCAGATGTTTGGGAAATACCTTCAGCCCTCTGAGAAGACAGACCTCATCCTCGCAGCCCTCAGCGGCATGAGAGCCTGCAGCACCTATGACACGCAGGCAGCCGCTCACATGCTGGATGCTCTTGTGGCGGACGATGCCTGCCTTTTGGAGCATGTAAGTAGCCTGCAGGTGGCGTGGCCGGGGCTCGAGGCCTCCGGGGGCTTGTTTTTGCCCTGACTCCAGGCCTGGCAGGCCCGCCACCCCCTCTGAGGCCAGCACAGAGCGGGGGCAAGGGCAGCCGGTCTTGGAGGGAGCTGGGCAAATTGCTGCCACTCTGACAGCAGCCCCACTCTGAGTCGTGTGCCCTCCAGGTGCCGAAGGTGGTGAGGGGCATGTGGAGCAACGTGCTGCTCATCACAGAGGTGTCTGCGCGGCGCAGCCTGGACAGGGCTCTTCTGCTGCTGACCTGTGCATGTCCAGAGGAGGTGGTCGTGAGCCTCTTGCAGTCTTCCCCCTCATGCGACAGGTAGGGGCCCGCTTGCCTTGAGAGCTCGGGGGCCAGCAGCCTGGAGAGCTCGTGCCCTGCGGGCTGCGGGGCAGGTGGAGATTTTCCGGCCTCTCGTGAGGGGCTGGGCCCTGCTGTTGTCCCCGTGTGCCAGCCCCGGTGCGTCAGGCCGGGCTGCAGCAGCGCAAGCTGAGCAAGTGTGCTGGCCTTCAGCCCCAGAGCCTGGTCGCCTGGCTGCCTGCGTGCCCCACAAGGGACTGGAGCTTGGCCATGGGCTGCGGGGTGGGGCAGAGCCCCCAGGGTGCTGCGGGCAAGGGGCAGTGGGCAGAGGCAGGGCTGGCGGCCAGCCCAGGCCCTCTGCGGCTGCCCAGGCCACAGTGCTGCGGCTGCAGCACCCGCTGAGCGAGAGCTGTGGGCCTGCAGCGCTGCCGCAGCCATGTGGAGGATGCTGCTGTCGAAGCGCGGAGCTGCCGAGAGGGTGCTGCAGGAGCTGCTCAGTGTCCTGCAGGATTGGCCGGTGGACGAGACATGCACGTTGGATGGGGACGACAGAGTCATCGTTTCCCTGGCCGTGAGTTTGTGGACGTAGCCTCGCTCTCCCCTAGAGCTGCCCTGGCCTTGCCCGTCCAGCAAGAAGCCCCAGGTCCATGGGGCACCAGGTCCATGGGGTCCATGTCCACGGCGCGACAGGTCCATGGCTGGCAGGGCTTGTTGTGGCCATGGCCCAAAGAGCTTCCGTGCCTTTGCTCTGGCCACACAGGCCGGGCAGGCACTCCTGCTTGTCCCAAGGCTCAGGGCAGTGTGTGAGGCTCACCGCCAAGCTCGGGCAGCGCAACAGGCACGTCTCAGCAGCGAGAGCTGTCTCTGGGCTTCTTCTGCAGGCAACGAGAGTGCTCCATGAGATGCTGCAGCAGCCCAGCTGCCAGCACGTGCTGGAGGTGTTCTTCCCCAAGCTCTTCCTGGCGCTGCTCTTCCAGATTTCCTTCTGCGCAGAGCTGACGCCGGAGGAGGCTGAGATGTGCTGGGGGGAACGGCAAGGGGAAGAGTCTGCTCCCGGCAGCCCCGTGAGGTGCTCCATGCCAGCCCTGCTGTGTGTGCTGTGGAGGTGGCGGCAGGGCCAGGGGTGCCAGGGTGACGCGGCCTTTGCTGTGCACGCAGGTTGGCAGTGCAGACCATGAAAGCACTGCTGTGCCGTGCCGGCTACGAGAGTCAGGTGCTGGCCATGGCGAGGAAGGGCGCCTGGGACACGCTCCTCAGCGCGGAGACCTGCCACAGGGGAGTGGGTTTGCTGGCCAGGTGAGAACCCCCTTGTCCCTGCTCTGCCCCAGCATTTCTCCCTTGCACACAGGCTGCCCCGCAGAGCCCCACGGGGCTGCAGCTTGAGGCCTTGTGACGGCGGGCTGGCCGAGTAGAGCAGCCAAGGGAGCTGCCGCTCCATGGCTGCGGGGCTCTGCGAGCCCTGGCTAGAGGGATGGGCTCACAATCACAGACGAGGTGTTTGCCTGGCTGCTCAGAAGTGACAGTGCCTTCTTGCCTCTGCCAGAGAGATGAGGAAGAGCCCAAGACAGCTGCGTCTCTTCCTCTTCCAATGGCTGACAGCGCTGCTGAAACGTGGCGCGGCCCGCTGGGAGATGCCTGCCACGGCTTTCCTGGTGGAGGTGAGCCTGATGGCAGGCGGTGCCTCTCGGGGCTGGAGAGGAGCGGAGGAGCAGGCGAGGGCTGTGCGCGGTGCGGCCTGAGGCCCAGGGCAGGGAGTGGGGTGCCAGGGGCTGTCGGCGCTGACGGCTGCCTTTGGGCCGGGCCTGGTGCCCTCGCCCGGAGCTGTTGGTGGGATCGGGCGCTGCCTGAGGCCGGGAGTCCTGCCGACCTCACCGCTTTCTCTGTGCTGTGCTTCAGCTGCTGGCCTGCAGTGACCTTTGCACAGAGGAGGACGACTTGCTGATTCTCTTCTGGAGCTACCTGCGGAGTCACTGGCGGGTGATGCACGGGCTGGCGCTCAGAGGCCTTGTGCTGCTGTGCAAGAGACAGGAGATGGTGAGCAGGGGCCAGCCGGGTGACGGTGCGCAGGCAGCGAGGGGCTGGGCGGTGGGGTGCTGGGCAACAGGGTAGCTGGGACTTTGGTGGGCCTCAGGAGCTGTGGGAGCTGCTGCCCTGTTGGAGCCTGAGCACAGGGCCAGGCTGATGCCGCAGGCAGCTTCCGGGCCGCCAGGCTGCAGCCCCCACCACGCAGGGGCCGCCGCGGGCCGAGTGCCGCCTTGGGGTGTTGCACTGCGTCACAGCCTCTGTGCACAAGCCGGGGGTGTCGGCAGGGCCTTGGCAATGGGGCAGCGAGCCCTGCCAGGAAAGGCGCCTGCTAGGGCTGGGACAGCCCGTGGCCCGGGCAGCTTTGCAGGCAGCGTGGGTTACTAAACCCGCTGCCCGTTCAAGTGTGGCGGAGAAGAGGGCGAGGGGTGAGGTGCAGAGGAGCCGGTGCTGCCCTCTCCTGCCTCGCTCTGCCCCAGCCCTGCCCAGGCCCGTGGCTGTGCCGGTAAAGGCTGCCAGGCAGCAGGTTGCCGCAGTCATCGCCATGGCCGCGTCTGGAAAGGCAGGGGGGAAGCTGGTGTGTAAGAAGGTGAGCCTTTTTGCCAGGGCAGTGGGTTCTTTCTTCAGGCACCGAGGTTGTGTTTCCCCCAGGCCAGAAGAATGCAGTACCTGTGGCCCCTGCTGGTGGGGCACCTGCAGGACGTGGACAGAGACATCAGCGCAAAGGCCCTGCTGGTGCTCAGCAACGTGGTCCACGTCATGGAGAAGCAGGTGGTGGCCCACTTTGCTCCGCTGCTGGCCGAGAAGCTGCTGCCTCTCTTTGATGAGGTAAGGCTGGGGGGAGAGGCGGGGGCCCTGTTGGCGTGTCGGTGAGGCTGTGTGCGGGCTGCGGGCTGTGGTGTGTTGCCGTGTGTGTGTGTGTACCCGCGGCATGGGAATTTGTGCTGGCCAGCAGGGGCCCTGGGTGCTGCCAGGAACGTTTTTGCCCAGTGGCTTTTGGGGTCATTGCGCTGTGCTGCCCGTGGTGCGCTGGCCTGCAGGACTGTGTTGAAGCAGCCCCTTGTCTAGCCTCAGCTGCAGGGTATTGTGCTTGGCCCCTGCAGCCGTGCCCTGTGGCTGCCTCCTTCTGCCGGCCTCTAGAGCTGGCAGCACAGCTCGAGCGCCTGGGCGATGAAGAAAGGCTCTCCAGGAGGGCCAGGCAGGCCGAGCTGAGGGAAGCCTGAAGTCCTGCTGCTGCCCATGCCTGCAGATAGGCCCTCAGTAACGCCAACGTCCCCACAGCCCCAGGAGCCGCTGTGGAGGGCCATCCTGGAGCAGCTCTGTTGGGCCTTGGCCAGGGGTGATGCGGGGAGCGTGGCCAGGGCGAGAGGAGCCCTTCCAGGCGCAGGCTTCTCCGCCAGCTCCGCTCTCCCTGGCCGCAGCATGGTACAGAAGCACGCTGCATCGCCCTGCCTGGGCCGGGGGCCATTTTGCAGTGGGTGCAGACGAGGCCCACAGCTCACTGGTGCGGAGGGAGGGTCCGAAACCTTCATCTCGCCATCAGCCCCACTGACCCCTGTGCTGACTGTGGGCTTGGAGCAGGCAGTGCTGAGGTGCCCCCTTTCCCTTCCCGCCAGGAGCCGGCCTGCGTGCGAGAGCTCTCCATCCGCCTCTTCCAAGAGGTGATGGAGGCTGTGGTGGGCACCAAAACACAGGCCCTGAAGAAGCAAGTGCACAGGAGCCTGCTGCCTCTGCTCTTCCACTGGCATGACGAGATCCCCCGTGTGGCCCAGGTATGGATGTGTAACGGGACGGGTCGTTGGAGGAGGGCGATGCGGACGCCCTGTGAGTGGGCGTGAGCATGAGGAGCAAGGGCTGCTGGCAGTGGGAGCCTTTGAAGGTGGGTGGGCTGGAGGTGCCAGGTGCTGAGGCTGCAGAGCGCCCCCTTGCTGTTTGCACCAGGCGCAGCAGTGCCTTCGTCTTCCTGCCATGCCTCCACCTGCAGCACCATACACCTGCGGGGGTGGTTGCCCCACATGTCTGCCCGGGGCACGGAACATGCTGGCAGAGGCAGTTGCCAGCTGCTCCCTCTTGCCATTGTGGGCGAGGAAAGGCCCCGAGGAGGCCTTGCCAAGAGGAGGGGCACGGTGGGGGTTGTGCGCTGGGCTGCGGTGGCATCAGCAGGTCTGTGCTGCTGTGCAGGCCTCTCAGGAAGCCCTGCTTGGTGCTGCCAAGTTCCTGAGGTGGGAGCAGCTGAGGCAGCTGGCTGAGACAGCGCAGAGCTGGAGGATCGGCGAGTGCCTGGTAAGGATGGCCCCCAAAGCCCCCAGAGGCAGCCTGGGCAAGGCCTGTGCCCCTGCATGGCCAGGGTGTGTGTGTGTGGGGGGTAGGTGGGGGGGCACAGGCAGCCGTGTGCCTCGCCACGGCTGGTGCCCAGAGGTGCCAGCCTGGGGCAGCACTCCGGCCGCCCTTGTCCAGCACACTGCCCCAACGGGCTCTTCTCTAGGTTGCTGTGCCCTCACTGAGCCCTGGGATGCTAAAGCGAGTGGTGGGTGGAGGGAGTGGCTGGCTGGGTGGGGAGGGTGTGCGCCCAGCCTGTGGCCTTGTGCTCTGCCCAGCTGGCGAGGGGCAGGAGAAGATCGGAAGAATACCTGCGCCAGAGCCTGCTGTACTTGGAGAGCCCCCAGGAGTGCTTGCGAGAGATGGCTGTGCGGTTCCTTGGTGAGCTCCAAGCCCTGCGGACCCTCTCTGCACTGGGGCAGCTTAGCGCTAGCCCTGGGGGAAGGGTGGTGTGGGGAGCAGGATTGGTGAGGGGCTGTGCGTGTGCCTAGGGCTCGTCGGGCAGAGCATGAGGGGCCAGAGCAAGAAGAAGGTGGAGGACATCTGCGAGGGTGAGTGAGGGCAGCAGGGTGTGAGGCAGGGCTGGCGGGGAGGAAGACAGAGGCTGGGCAGTGAGCTGCAATGCCTGGCGCAGGCCAGGAGGGCTCTGCTCCCCGTGCGGCTCAGAGGCGGTGCGGGTAGAGTCGCGAGAAGATTTCAGGGGCCTTTGGGACATTCCTGGCCAGCAAGTCCCAGCTGATCCATGTGTCCCTTCTGCTGCCTCCTGTCTGTGGGAAGAGGTGGGTGGGACAGGCCATGTCGTCCCCAGGAAGGGCTGCCTGGGGTCTGTGCAGATATGGGGGCTTGATCTCTGCTCTGGCTCTTTCTCTCAGCGCTTCAAGGCTTGGAGGAGGACGTCAGCCCGTCCATCTGTTCCCTGGCCACGCAAACCATCCTGCTCCTGAGAGCTCCAGGGAAGACGTCTGCGTCTGGAGGCGGCCACGAAGGCCTGGGCTGGCAGCTGAGGAGAGCGTGGCAGAGGTGGCACTGGCCTCTGCGAGGTGGCTGCGTTTGCTGCTAGAGCTCGGCTGCCTCCTGATGCCGGGCTGCTCTCCCCCGAAGGACCACCGGCGTGTGGGGGCAAGTTGTGGGTGGGGGCGTTGCTGGCCTCTCTCCCTGCCCGCAGGACAGCTGCAGCCCTCAGGCCCAGCCCGTGCCAGGCTTGTGCCGCCAGCCCACCGTCTGCTGGGTTTTTCCAAAAGAAGCCGCCCAGTCTCTTCGCCACGTGCCAGTGTCTTGTCTTTGCGCAAACCAATCGGTGGAGAAGGAGGCTGAACCTAGAGGAGCTCCAGAGACCCCTTCCAACCACAACCGCAGCCGCTCTGTGCCCCTGTGAGATTTTGCCAGGGCAAAATCTCACACCTCTAGCACCGAACCCCAACCTCAGCCACACACTCCAGGCTGGTCGCAGGTGCCAAAGCCAGAGGCCTGTGGGGCACAGGGGACTTCTCTTTTCTGGGGGCCCTGCAATGCTTTGCTTTCCTCCTTCTAAGCATCCTTGGCCCTGCTGGCCCTGCTGGTCCCCTGCTCCCCCGCCCCGGGGGCAGCAAGCCAAGCATCAGGCGCCTGCTCACACCAGCAACAACGGGCCCTAGGTCGTCAAAGAACCTTGGCATGGGTGTGGTGGGGCTGGCGACAGCAGCAGGGTTGGACGAGACTGGAGATTTCCCCCAGGGCTGGCCCACCCTGGAGCTCAGAGAGAGCTGTACTCCCACTGTGGGGACTGGGCTGACCTTTCCTGATACAAAGCTGGGGTGCCACAGCCCTCGTCCCTGAACGCTGCTCTCTCCCCCCAGCTGCCGGACCCATGCCAAAGCCATCTGTGGGCAGGGGAAGGGTGTCGTTTGCGAGCAGCCACCAGAAGAAGCTGTTCTCCTGGCCTGGCTCTGCCCTCTGCAAAGCCCCCCAGCAGGCAGCGCACTAGAGCAACCTGCCCTAGCTGGCCCTGCTCGAGAAGGCGGCTTAGACTGCAGGAGCTCCAGAGACCCCCTTCCAACCGCAACCACTCTGTCATCCTGTGAGGCGGCCAGAGCAAAATCTCACTCCCCCACCACCCAACACCAACCTCAGCCTTAGAGCTGCTTGTAGCAGTTGCCAAAGCCAGAGGCCTGGGGGGGCACAGGGCGCTCCTCCCTTTGGGCTGCCTGCAGTGGTTTTTAGTCCTCCTGAAGCATCCTTGGCCCAAGCACTTTGCGCTCCCCTGCTGCTCCCCTGGGGGCAGCAGGCCAAGCACCGAGGCCTGCGCTCACCAGCAGCTTCCACAAAGGCCAAGGCGGTGCCAAACCCCTTCCTCTGCTTCTCTGCTCTCTGGTGCCTGCCCTCCTGCGGGTGCACGTGGCACAGGTGCCCCCGGACTTTCTCATCAAGGCAGGGTTGGCCTCCAGCCAGCAGAGCACCTTGCAGCAGCTACCACAGCTGCACCCATCCCAGCAGCCTGTCCCCAGGGCAGCGGAGGGTGTTTGGCCCAGCTCCTGCAAGAGCCATGCCAGGGGCCTCAGGGGCCTGAGACCTGGCTGGCTGCATTTGGCCTCTTCTCCACCAACTCAAGCCTCGCTGCACTGCTCCAGCTTGTGCTAAGAACTCCTGCGGCAGTTCCTGGGTGTTCACCTCCCAGTGGATTTCAGCCCAGCTGCTCAGCAGGTCTCCGCTTCCCCCTCCAAGGCCCAGACCAAGGCCCGCCTCCTGGCGGCACAACAAGGCCTGGCAAGAGGCACATGACCCTTCGGGTCCTGCCAAGGCTTCCTGCTCCCTGGAGGTTGGACTGGACACTGGGATCGCGCTCCCCTCTCCCAGAGCAGCCTCCTCCCTAAGGACCCAGACAGCAGCGCTCGCAGCAGCCCCTTTCATCTCCCGGCACCCCCGGAGCCACGCTGCAGCTGGGATTGCGTGGGCAGGCAGAGAAAAGCCTCTCGCTCTCTTCCACACCTTGCGTTTCTTCTCTGCTCTCTCGTCCTTGTGCCCGTGCTCCTGCTTCTTTCAGCCTGCTGGCCGTTGCCCTGGGCAGAGCATGCTGCAGCTGCTGCCTCTGCAGCACCAGCCGCCTGCACCCATCGCACAGGGCCAACAACAACCGCCCCCCCCCTCCCCCCCAACCACCACCACCCACCACCTCGCTCATGGGGGCCTAGCGCATGCTCCCGGCATCCCCGGGCCTCCAGCAAGCAGCAAGGGATCCCTTCCGGGACCTCCACTTAGGACACACAGGGCACAGCCACTCCTCCACCACCTGGGGGCTCAGACCTCCCTCACTTTTTGCCCGGTGCCTCGCAGCCTGTCCCTGGGCACCACTGGGCACAGTCTGCCTCCAGCCTCTTGACACCCTCCCGCCACAGATTCATCCCCATTGAGAAGACCTTCCTCTGCCTGGCTTTTGCAGTCACGAGGCCTGAAGAGCCCCCGTTGTGGAGGGGCTGGAGCCTCTAGTGTCTGTGCAGAGCTCTGGCCTCTGATGCCGTGGTGCTGGCATGGGCACGTCCTGCGGCGCCTGGCCACAGGCACTCACAGCCCTTGGTGTGCAAAGGGAAGCTCAGCGCTTCCTCAGTCCCTAGCTGGGTCGTCCTGCTGGGCTGCTGCACTCTTTCCCAGTCTACTGCCCAGGGCTCCAGACTGATTCGCTCTCATCTCTCAAGTCAGACACTGAGCTGCTCTCCTGAGTGCTGCGACTGAGGCTGCATCAGGACCAGCACTCTCCGCTTAGCTAATGCACCAGCTTCCTGCAGCTGAACGCGGCGGACAAGAGCTACCCCTCTTCCTTGCAGACTTGCACTTGAGTAACAGAATCGCTCCGCAAAACACGCAGAACTTCTCAGAGGCAGCAGCCAGCGCTTAAACTCTGCTTTCTTTGCGACTTACAGGCCTTGCATTAATCTGTCTAGTTTCATCGGCAAGAAGCCAAGGGAATTGGGAAAGACATGTCCAAGTTTCTTTGCACCTAGAGCTCCTGCAAATACCCGGTCCTCTCAACGCCAGCACTGAACAGCTCGTGTTGTGCTTTAAGCCGGTATCAGTTCTTGCCAATTCCAGGAGCCGTGTGGATCCAGTTCTGTTTGCACCTCCGAGGGAAGTTTCTCTCAGGACCTTTCCTGATACAAAGCTGGGGTGCCACAGCCCTCGTCCCTGAACGCTGCTCTCTCCCCCCAGCTGCCGGACCCATGCCAAAGCCATCTGTGGGCAGGGGAAGGGTGTCGTTTGCGAGCAGCCACCAGAAGAAGCTGTTCTCCTGGCCTGGCTCTGCCCTCTGCAAAGCCCCCCAGCAGGCAGCAAAATTAATGCAACACGAACGCGAATGCAAACGTGACCACAAAGCGCTTGGCTGCCAGGGAAGCGGGCAGGCCGGTGGGGATGGCGAAGTTCAGTCCTTTGCAGAAAGAGCAGGAGCAGCCCACCGACGCGAGGTCCTCCTTGGTGCCCGCTACCAAGTAGCCCAAGGGAAGGGACCGAGGCTGCTCAGCCGCTGCTCTGTACCCGCTCACAGGCAGAAAGGCAGCAAGGCCCCAGGGTGCCTTTTGGGCTGTGCCAGATCCTTCCTTGTGCAGTCCTGGGGCCTCCACGTGGCTTTTGGTGCATCGTCGGGGCCTCCGTGTGGCTTTGCAGGCACCAGAGGGACCTCTGTGTGCTTTATGGTGGACCCCGGGGGACGTCTAGGTGCCCCTTGGTGACCCTGATCCCCCCACGGCAGGGAGACGGGGGCCAGCACAGCCCTGGGTGGCCGCTGTCCCTGGGGCCAGGGAGGCGGGTCCCTACCAGGGCAGCACGGGGAGGCCCTGGCGCGCAGCAGAAACCCACACAAGGCGACGGCGGGAGGCCGGCGAAGGGCGCCTGGACGTGACAGGCGCTGGGGAGAAAGGCAGCCCCAGGTGAGGCCCTGGACCCTTGTGGAGGGGCAGCAGGAGGGGCTGAGCCCGTGGCCTCAAGCTGCCCTGCCAGGGCTCGGCTCTGGGCGCCCACTGGCCCAGCCCCTGCTGCCAGCAGCGCGCCCCACGCCGCTTCGTGGGGACACCTCCTCCGGCCGCTGGGCACCGATGCTGCTGCCAGAGGCCAAGCCAGCCCCAGCCCGGCCCCCGGGCAGCTCGGGGTGGGGGGCAGCGCACCAAGAGCCTGGTGGTGGGCCCCAGGGGGCAAACAACCACCCACCCCGCACGCTAAGGTAGATGGGGGACCCCACCAGGACGCTTGTCGGGTGTCGCCGTTCGGGAGGGTGCGTGATGGCCCCAGGGAACCCAGGCCGCCAGTGCAGACGCCTGGGTTTGTCTGTGCCCCGCAGGGGTGGCTGGCGGGGGTGATGGAGCAGCCGCCAGGGTGCCCGGGGAGGAGAGGTGCCCTTCGGGGCTGGTGCCCTTCCCCGCGGTGCCGGGGTGTCCCCGCGGGGCGCTTGCTGGGCTGGCTGAGGACGGGGTCGGGAGCAGCGGTGGCGGGGACAAGAAGAGGAGGGGAGCGGCCCGGAGGGCCCCAGGCGCCACGGGGGCCGGGCGCCCCGAGGACAGAGAGAGGTGTGGCAGGGGGCGAGCCGGCCCGGCACCCCCGAGGGGACCCGGCCTGCCCCTGCCCAGGCCGGGGCCGGGGTCGGGGCCGGGGCCAGCCCGCCCCAGGGTGACAGTGGGGGCCCTTTGTGACCGCGCTCCTGTGACAGCCCGCGGCCTCGCCCGGCGCCGGAGGCCTCGGCCCCGCAGTGTCCGGCTGGCCGGTGACGGGAGCGGGCGGGAGCACGCGGGCTGGTCCAGGAGCCTCCCGAGCACACCCCGCACTCTCCCTGCCGCCCCCGGGCAGCCTCGCGCAGCCTCTGCCGCCTCGCCTGCCATGGCGCGGAGACCCCCCAGCCGCCCCAGGACGGCCTGGGAGGCCGAGGACGAGGAGGACGGGGCCCCGGCCGAGGGCCGTCGCCAGCTGGAGCCCCGGCAGGGCCACGCGCCCCCGGCGCTGCCGACGGGTGAGCACGCGGCCCCCGACGCTGGGCCGGCCGGGGCCGCCAGCCCGCCCTGCGCTGCCCGGCTCCCACCTGCCCGTCGCCAGCCCCTTCCCGCCGGGCGCGCTCGCACCTTTCCCCCGCGCTGGCTCCGGTGCTGCCCCCGGCCGCCGGGCGCCTGCCGGCCGCCCCGAGCCCGGCCGCATGGGGCCTCTGCGCCCCAGCGGCCCGCCCGGCTGGGCTCGCTGTGCCGGGCAGCGGCGGGCGCTGGGGCCGGGGCTCGGCGCTCTCCGCCCCGAGCCCGGCCGCCCTGCACCTCGCCCTGCTCTCTGTCTCCCTCAGTGCCCGGCCCGGCTCTGCCCAGCGAGGAGGCCCGAGCCCTGGAGCGCCTGCGCGCCTTCCTGTGGCACCGCGGACAGGTGAGGGGCGCCACGGCCTCTGGGCTGCGCCCGCCTCTCCCCGCGGCGGCCGGGGCTGCGCCCTGCTCGGCACCCGCAGGGCTGCTGGCCGCGGGCGGCTGCCCCCGGCGCCCCACACCTGGCTGCGGGCCCTGCGCCGCCCGGGCTGCTGGCCGGGCCTCTGCCCCTCTGACGCTCTCCGCTGCTCTCTGCTCCCGGCAGCAGGCCGAGGCCGAGAAGCTGAGGTTCCTGGCCTGCGTCTGCAGCCTCTGCACCGCGGCCAGCTCCAGCGCGGCGCTGCGGCAGGAGCTGTGCCCGTGCAGCCTGGACCTGGCAGAGTCCCTGGAGGTGAGGGGAGGGGGCCCTGCAGCAGGGCGGGAGCGGGGGGCGCGGGCCCACCGCTGAGGGCCGGAGGCGGGGGTCTGAGCGTGGCAGCTGGGGGGCCCCGGCTGGGGGCGCAGCCCTGGCCAGCGTGGGGCTGCAGGAGGCACTGCGGAGCCGGGCGAGCGGGGCCCTGGGCAGCCAGGGGGCCGCCCGGGGGGTCCGTGCTGGCAGGGGGCACCTGGGCTCTGCCAGCCCTGCAGCCTGATCGCTGGCCCCCGGCACCTCCCGAGGCCCCTTCTGCTTGTGCTCTCCAGGTGCTGCTGCAAGAGGAGCCCACCGACCACCTGGGCACCGCCGTGCGGCAGCAAGTCATGCTGGCCATCAGCGCCATGAGGTAGCTGCCCGAGCCGCTGGCCTGGCCAGGGCCTGCGTGGCCCCAGGTGGCCCCGATGGCCCCAGGGCTAGCGGGGAGCCATCCGCCGTCCTGCAGGCGTCTGCCAGTGCCGTCGGCTGGGCCTGCGCCGGGCCCGACTGTGGTGGAGACGGGAGGGCAGAGAGGGCCCTGGGGCTACCGTGCGTCTCCTGGGCTTTCCCCCAAAGGGTGAGGCAGGCCCTGGAGAGGGCCTGGGGCCCCAGCTGCCAGGAGGGTCCTCTGTCCCTGGGCTGCCTGCTGGGGGAAGACGTGGCTGCCCGTAGGGCTCCCCCACCTAGTGCGGCTATCACCCGGGAGTCTCCCTGCCCCAGGTCTGCGTCCACCTTCCCAGGGCGTCCAGGTACTGGTGCGGGCGCCAGGGACGGAAAGGCCCCTCTCTGTCCTTGCAGCAAAGTCGGGCTGGTTCCGGAGAGCAGAAGGAAGAGCCTGCTGCATGCCTGCTTCTGCAGCATCTTCTGCCTGCCTCCCAGCGAGGACCTGCAGAGCCTGGATGCTGCCCTCTACTCCAAGGTATGCGCTGGATGGCGGAGGGTGGCCCGGCAGGCTGTGGGGGCTGCTCCCTGGCTACCCCGCGCTGAGAGACAAGCGTAAGCTGCAAGCCAGGGCACGATCCCAGCTTGCCTTTCCCACCCCCATCCCTTCTTTGCCTTCTTTGCGCTGGGCAGGGCCACGGGCAGTGCCGCCAGGCTGGGCCCTCGGCAGCAGCTCCCCTGCCCTGGGGCCCCTCGCTGGGCTCCGCAGGACCATAGGTGTGCCCCTCAGGCAAGAGGAATTCAAGCCCCTCTCCGGCAGGTAAGGGGCACCAACGAAGAAGCAGCTCAACCCTGTGTCCGTCCCCCTTGCAGGCCCTGGACGCCATGGACAGCATGCTGCAGGTGCTGGCCCTCAGCTGCCCTGCCTCCGGCCTCCTAGAGATGCAGAACATCTTGCAGGTCTGGTATTTGCCAAGAGCGGGCTTCCCACCACCAGTGCCTCAGCCCAAAGGGAAGTTCCCCCCTCAGGTGGACCGCCCTCGCCCAGCAGCAGCTGCAGAGAGCAGGCTGCGGGGAGGGGACCGGCTCCGTCGCGGGAGCAGCGTTGCCCATGGCGCTGTTCTGTGAGCCCAGTGCCTCCTGGCTGCAGTCAGCATGCCTCCCTCCCGCCCCTTTCCTGCAGCGGCAGGGGAAAGCCCCGCCCTCTGCCCCTCGAGGCCAGCACTGCCGCGAGCCTTCCCGGCGCCAAGCAGGGCGAGCAGTTGCAGCCTCCTTCCTCGGCCCCCCCACAGCCGGCAGCTGGCCCTGCCCCCTCTCGGCCCCCCCATCCCTTGTGCTTTCCTCCCCGGGGCTGAGGAAGGCAGCGGCCCCCGGGACCTGCCCTTGCCAGCCCGCAAGCTTTGTTGGTGCGCCTTTGTTGCTGCTGGGCCAGAGGCGCGAGCGGCCAGCGGCAGGGAGGTGCTGGGGAGGCCCCGGAGGGCCAGGTTTGGAAAGGAGCAGGGGCTGCCGTAGGCATGGGCTCCAGCTCTCAGTGTGGCCACAGCAGGCCCGTCGGGGGGCTTTGCCCCACGCATGCCAGCGACTCTGGACGCAAGACCCCCACTCCCAGGCTTGCCTCGTGCTCCGAGGAGCCGAAGCACAAACGTGGCCAGGCATTAAGCAGAGCTGCCTCCCTTGGAGCAGACCAGCAGCTTCTCTCCTCCCAGGTCCTGCTGCCCTTCACCGAGTCCCAGCAAGCAGCTGTGCGTGAGAGGGCCATAGGCCGCATTGCCCGGCTGGCTGGTCTCCTGACGAGCTCTTCCTTGCTGCCGGTAAGGAGCCTGTGGTGCAGGCAGCCTCCAGCCACCCCATCAGCCCTTGTCAGTGGCCCCGAGTGGCCTGCAGCTCCGGGCTCCCTGCGCGGGAAGCCTGGGCAGAGGTTAAGACCCTCAGCAAGACCCTGCCCTGAAGCGGAGATCTTGGCCTGCCTCTTTGGGTGTCGCACTGCAGTCCCTGCTCTCTCAGGAGCCAGCTGTGCCTGCCCTGGGCGCATGCCATGGGCCCCCAGCAGGAGCCTGGCTCAGCAGGGGCCACCAAAGCTCTGGCTGAGGCGGGAGGCAGCCCTGCTTGGAGCGTGGGTTCAGGGCTTTGGTGCCCACTGGTGCCCCTGAGCCGTGGTGCCAGCGCCGCCTGCCTCCTGCAGGCCCGCTGCCGCTTGGAAGGAAGCAGGGCCAGCTCTGCCTGCCACAGACCCAAGTGTTTCCTGATCCTGGGGCAGCTGGTGGGGCAGCTCACCCTGTGCTGCGCCTACAAGGAGCAGGGGAGCAGTCACGGCGCAGCGGAGGCTCTTTGCCACCTCTACAGATTCATCCTGCAGGAAGAGAGTAAGAAGCTGCACTGGGCTGGCTCCTTCCACACACGGGGCCCCACACAGCAGCCACTCATCCAGCTCCCGCTGAGCAGTGGCCTGCAAAGCCTTCAGCAGCACCTGCTGCTCCCAGGCCTCCTGTCTTGCTTCACAGCAGAATGGCCCATCAGAGGCGCTGTGCCTTTCTCTATTCTTGCAAGCCGTTTCCCCTTCCCCCACCTTACCATAGGCCCAGGCCCTCCCTCCCTGCGAGTCCTGCTGCCCAGCCATTTCTGGCCTGTCCTCTTGGTCTGCCAGGGCAGAGTTCTCCCTGGCACCTTCAGTGGGCCACCTCCACCTCTGCAGCCTTGGTGCTGACGGCCCTGCTTTTCCCCTGCTGTGCAGGCAGGAGGCTGTTGCAGGATAGCCCCGAGTACCTAGAGCTCCAAAAGGCCTGGGAAGCTGCCAACACCTTCTGGCTTTTGGAGCCCAAGGAGGCCAGTGAGATCAGCACGGTAAGGAGCGCCTCCCTGGTTGGCACTGGTGGCCGTGGTGTGACTTGAGCGAAGAGAGGGATGGCTAGCGGGTGGGGCTGAGGGGGCCTTGCGGTCACTGGGGAGAGGGCTCGCACTGTGTGCGGGCAGCGCCAGTGCACGGGGACCCGGACCCCAACCGTCCACCTCCTGCCCAGTGCCACCGGCCAGCCCTGCAGAGCCGCTGCTTCCTGCCCCTGCTCCTGACTCTCCGCGGGTGGCTGTGCCAGCAGTGCCCCGCGCATCTCTCGCCAGGATCACTCGCTGCTCAGCCAAGCACTGCTGCCACGGCACTCGGTGTGACGTATGTCTCTTGGCTGCCCTGCTTTGTCCCGCAGATGTTTGGGAAATACCTTCAGCCCTCTGAGAAGACAGACCTCATCCTCGCAGCCCTCAGCGGCATGAGAGCCTGCAGCACCTATGACACGCAGGCAGCCGCTCACATGCTGGATGCTCTTGTGGCGGACGATGCCTGCCTTTTGGAGCATGTAAGTAGCCTGCAGGTGGCGTGGCCGGGGCTCGAGGCCTCCGGGGGCTTGTTTTTGCCCTGACTCCAGGCCTGGCAGGCCCGCCACCCCCTCTGAGGCCAGCACAGAGCGGGGGCAAGGGCAGCCGGTCTTGGAGGGAGCTGGGCAAATTGCTGCCACTCTGACAGCAGCCCCACTCTGAGTCGTGTGCCCTCCAGGTGCCGAAGGTGGTGAGGGGCATGTGGAGCAACGTGCTGCTCATCACAGAGGTGTCTGCGCGGCGCAGCCTGGACAGGGCTCTTCTGCTGCTGACCTGTGCATGTCCAGAGGAGGTGGTCGTGAGCCTCTTGCAGTCTTCCCCCTCATGCGACAGGTAGGGGCCCGCTTGCCTTGAGAGCTCGGGGGCCAGCAGCCTGGAGAGCTCGTGCCCTGCGGGCTGCGGGGCAGGTGGAGATTTTCCGGCCTCTCGTGAGGGGCTGGGCCCTGCTGTTGTCCCCGTGTGCCAGCCCCGGTGCGTCAGGCCGGGCTGCAGCAGCGCAAGCTGAGCAAGTGTGCCGGCCTTCAGCCCCAGAGCCTGGTCGCCTGGCTGCCTGCGTGCCCCACAAGGGACTGGAGCTTGGCCATGGGCTGCGGGGTGGGGCAGAGCCCCCAGGGTGCTGCGGGCAAGGGGCAGTGGGCAGAGGCAGGGCTGGCGGCCAGCCCAGGCCCTCTGCGGCTGCCCAGGCCACAGTGCTGCGGCTGCAGCACCCGCTGAGCGAGAGCTGTGGGCCTGCAGCGCTGCCGCAGCCATGTGGAGGATGCTGCTGTCGAAGCGCGGAGCTGCCGAGAGGGTGCTGCAGGAGCTGCTCAGTGTCCTGCAGGATTGGCCGGTGGACGAGACATGCACGTTGGATGGGGACGACAGAGTCATCGTTTCCCTGGCCGTGAGTTTGTGGACGTAGCCTCGCTCTCCCCTAGAGCTGCCCTGGCCTTGCCCGTCCAGCAAGAAGCCCCAGGTCCATGGGGCACCAGGTCCATGGGGTCCATGTCCACGGCGCGACAGGTCCATGGCTGGCAGGGCTTGTTGTGGCCATGGCCCAAAGAGCTTCCGTGCCTTTGCTCTGGCCACACAGGCCGGGCAGGCACTCCTGCTTGTCCCAAGGCTCAGGGCAGTGTGTGAGGCTCACCGCCAAGCTCGGGCAGCGCAACAGGCACGTCTCAGCAGCGAGAGCTGTCTCTGGGCTTCTTCTGCAGGCAACGAGAGTGCTCCATGAGATGCTGCAGCAGCCCAGCTGCCAGCACGTGCTGGAGGTGTTCTTCCCCAAGCTCTTCCTGGCGCTGCTCTTCCAGATTTCCTTCTGCGCAGAGCTGACGCCGGAGGAGGCTGAGATGTGCTGGGGGGAACGGCAAGGGGAAGAGTCTGCTCCCGGCAGCCCCGTGAGGTGCTCCATGCCAGCCCTGCTGTGTGTGCTGTGGAGGTGGCGGCAGGGCCAGGGGTGCCAGGGTGACGCGGCCTTTGCTGTGCACGCAGGTTGGCAGTGCAGACCATGAAAGCACTGCTGTGCCGTGCCGGCTACGAGAGTCAGGTGCTGGCCATGGCGAGGAAGGGCGCCTGGGACACGCTCCTCAGCGCGGAGACCTGCCACAGGGGAGTGGGTTTGCTGGCCAGGTGAGAACCCCCTTGTCCCTGCTCTGCCCCAGCATTTCTCCCTTGCACACAGGCTGCCCCGCAGAGCCCCACGGGGCTGCAGCTTGAGGCCTTGTGACGGCGGGCTGGCCGAGTAGAGCAGCCAAGGGAGCTGCCGCTCCATGGCTGCGGGGCTCTGCGAGCCCTGGCTAGAGGGATGGGCTCACAATCACAGACGAGGTGTTTGCCTGGCTGCTCAGAAGTGACAGTGCCTTCTTGCCTCTGCCAGAGAGATGAGGAAGAGCCCAAGACAGCTGCGTCTCTTCCTCTTCCAATGGCTGACAGCGCTGCTGAAACGTGGCGCGGCCCACTGGGAGATGCCTGCCACGGCTTTCCTGGTGGAGGTGAGCCTGATGGCAGGCGGTGCCTCTCGGGGCTGGAGAGGAGCGGAGGAGCAGGCGAGGGCTGTGCGCGGTGCGGCCTGAGGCCCAGGGCAGGGAGTGGGGTGCCAGGGGCTGTCGGCGCTGACGGCTGCCTTTGGGCCGGGCCTGGTGCCCTCGCCCGGAGCTGTTGGTGGGATCGGGCGCTGCCTGAGGCCGGGAGTCCTGCCGACCTCACCGCTTTCTCTGTGCTGTGCTTCAGCTGCTGGCCTGCAGTGACCTTTGCACAGAGGAGGACGACTTGCTGATTCTCTTCTGGAGCTACCTGCGGAGTCACTGGCGGGTGATGCACGGGCTGGCGCTCAGAGGCCTTGTGCTGCTGTGCAAGAGACAGGAGATGGTGAGCAGGGGCCAGCCGGGTGACGGTGCGCAGGCAGCGAGGGGCTGGGCGGTGGGGTGCTGGGCAACAGGGTAGCTGGGACTTTGGTGGGCCTCAGGAGCTGTGGGAGCTGCTGCCCTGTTGGAGCCTGAGCACAGGGCCAGGCTGATGCCGCAGGCAGCTTCCGGGCCGCCAGGCTGCAGCCCCCACCACGCAGGGGCCGCCGCGGGCCGAGTGCCGCCTTGGGGTGTTGCACTGCGTCACAGCCTCTGTGCACAAGCCGGGGGTGTCGGCAGGGCCTTGGCAATGGGGCAGCGAGCCCTGCCAGGAAAGGCGCCTGCTAGGGCTGGGACAGCCCGTGGCCCGGGCAGCTTTGCAGGCAGCGTGGGTTACTAAACCCGCTGCCCGTTCAAGTGTGGCGGAGAAGAGGGCGAGGGGTGAGGTGCAGAGGAGCCGGTGCTGCCCTCTCCTGCCTCGCTCTGCCCCAGCCCTGCCCAGGCCCGTGGCTGTGCCGGTAAAGGCTGCCAGGCAGCAGGTTGCCGCAGTCATCGCCATGGCCGCGTCTGGAAAGGCAGGGGGGAAGCTGGTGTGTAAGAAGGTGAGCCTTTTTGCCAGGGCAGTGGGTTCTTTCTTCAGGCACCGAGGTTGTGTTTCCCCCAGGCCAGAAGAATGCAGTACCTGTGGCCCCTGCTGGTGGGGCACCTGCAGGACGTGGACAGAGACATCAGCGCAAAGGCCCTGCTGGTGCTCAGCAACGTGGTCCACGTCATGGAGAAGCAGGTGGTGGCCCACTTTGCTCCGCTGCTGGCCGAGAAGCTGCTGCCTCTCTTTGATGAGGTAAGGCTGGGGGGAGAGGCGGGGGCCCTGTTGGCGTGTCGGTGAGGCTGTGTGCGGGCTGCGGGCTGTGGTGTGTTGCCGTGTGTGTGTGTGTACCCGCGGCATGGGAATTTGTGCTGGCCAGCAGGGGCCCTGGGTGCTGCCAGGAACGTTTTTGCCCAGTGGCTTTTGGGGTCATTGCGCTGTGCTGCCCGTGGTGCGCTGGCCTGCAGGACTGTGTTGAAGCAGCCCCTTGTCTAGCCTCAGCTGCAGGGTATTGTGCTTGGCCCCTGCAGCCGTGCCCTGTGGCTGCCTCCTTCTGCCGGCCTCTAGAGCTGGCAGCACAGCTCGAGCGCCTGGGCGATGAAGAAAGGCTCTCCAGGAGGGCCAGGCAGGCCGAGCTGAGGGAAGCCTGAAGTCCTGCTGCTGCCCATGCCTGCAGATAGGCCCTCAGTAACGCCAACGTCCCCACAGCCCCAGGAGCCGCTGTGGAGGGCCATCCTGGAGCAGCTCTGTTGGGCCTTGGCCAGGGGTGATGCGGGGAGCGTGGCCAGGGCGAGAGGAGCCCTTCCAGGCGCAGGCTTCTCCGCCAGCTCCGCTCTCCCTGGCCGCAGCATGGTACAGAAGCACGCTGCATCGCCCTGCCTGGGCCGGGGGCCATTTTGCAGTGGGTGCAGACGAGGCCCACAGCTCACTGGTGCGGAGGGAGGGTCCGAAACCTTCATCTCGCCATCAGCCCCACTGACCCCTGTGCTGACTGTGGGCTTGGAGCAGGCAGTGCTGAGGTGCCCCCTTTCCCTTCCCGCCAGGAGCCGGCCTGCGTGCGAGAGCTCTCCATCCGCCTCTTCCAAGAGGTGATGGAGGCTGTGGTGGGCACCAAAACACAGGCCCTGAAGAAGCAAGTGCACAGGAGCCTGCTGCCTCTGCTCTTCCACTGGCATGACGAGATCCCCCGTGTGGCCCAGGTATGGATGTGTAACGGGACGGGTCGTTGGAGGAGGGCGATGCGGACGCCCTGTGAGTGGGCGTGAGCATGAGGAGCAAGGGCTGCTGGCAGTGGGAGCCTTTGAAGGTGGGTGGGCTGGAGGTGCCAGGTGCTGAGGCTGCAGAGCGCCCCCTTGCTGTTTGCACCAGGCGCAGCAGTGCCTTCGTCTTCCTGCCATGCCTCCACCTGCAGCACCATACACCTGCGGGGGTGGTTGCCCCACATGTCTGCCCGGGGCACGGAACATGCTGGCAGAGGCAGTTGCCAGCTGCTCCCTCTTGCCATTGTGGGCGAGGAAAGGCCCCGAGGAGGCCTTGCCAAGAGGAGGGGCACGGTGGGGGTTGTGCGCTGGGCTGCGGTGGCATCAGCAGGTCTGTGCTGCTGTGCAGGCCTCTCAGGAAGCCCTGCTTGGTGCTGCCAAGTTCCTGAGGTGGGAGCAGCTGAGGCAGCTGGCTGAGACAGCGCAGAGCTGGAGGATCGGCGAGTGCCTGGTAAGGATGGCCCCCAAAGCCCCCAGAGGCAGCCTGGGCAAGGCCTGTGCCCCTGCATGGCCAGGGTGTGTGTGTGTGGGGGGTAGGTGGGGGGGCACAGGCAGCCGTGTGCCTCGCCACGGCTGGTGCCCAGAGGTGCCAGCCTGGGGCAGCACTCCGGCCGCCCTTGTCCAGCACACTGCCCCAACGGGCTCTTCTCTAGGTTGCTGTGCCCTCACTGAGCCCTGGGATGCTAAAGCGAGTGGTGGGTGGAGGGAGTGGCTGGCTGGGTGGGGAGGGTGTGCGCCCAGCCTGTGGCCTTGTGCTCTGCCCAGCTGGCGAGGGGCAGGAGAAGATCGGAAGAATACCTGCGCCAGAGCCTGCTGTACTTGGAGAGCCCCCAGGAGTGCTTGCGAGAGATGGCTGTGCGGTTCCTTGGTGAGCTCCAAGCCCTGCGGACCCTCTCTGCACTGGGGCAGCTTAGCGCTAGCCCTGGGGGAAGGGTGGTGTGGGGAGCAGGATTGGTGAGGGGCTGTGCGTGTGCCTAGGGCTCGTCGGGCAGAGCATGAGGGGCCAGAGCAAGAAGAAGGTGGAGGACATCTGCGAGGGTGAGTGAGGGCAGCAGGGTGTGAGGCAGGGCTGGCGGGGAGGAAGACAGAGGCTGGGCAGTGAGCTGCAATGCCTGGCGCAGGCCAGGAGGGCTCTGCTCCCCGTGCGGCTCAGAGGCGGTGCGGGTAGAGTCGCGAGAAGATTTCAGGGGCCTTTGGGACATTCCTGGCCAGCAAGTCCCAGCTGATCCATGTGTCCCTTCTGCTGCCTCCTGTCTGTGGGAAGAGGTGGGTGGGACAGGCCATGTCGTCCCCAGGAAGGGCTGCCTGGGGTCTGTGCAGATATGGGGGCTTGATCTCTGCTCTGGCTCTTTCTCTCAGCGCTTCAAGGCTTGGAGGAGGACGTCAGCCCGTCCATCTGTTCCCTGGCCACGCAAACCATCCTGCTCCTGAGAGCTCCAGGGAAGACGTCTGCGTCTGGAGGCGGCCACGAAGGCCTGGGCTGGCAGCTGAGGAGAGCGTGGCAGAGGTGGCACTGGCCTCTGCGAGGTGGCTGCGTTTGCTGCTAGAGCTCGGCTGCCTCCTGATGCCGGGCTGCTCTCCCCCGAAGGACCACCGGCGTGTGGGGGCAAGTTGTGGGTGGGGGCGTTGCTGGCCTCTCTCCCTGCCCGCAGGACAGCTGCAGCCCTCAGGCCCAGCCCGTGCCAGGCTTGTGCCGCCAGCCCACCGTCTGCTGGGTTTTTCCAAAAGAAGCCGCCCAGTCTCTTCGCCACGTGCCAGTGTCTTGTCTTTGCGCAAACCAATCGGTGGAGAAGGAGGCTGAACCTAGAGGAGCTCCAGAGACCCCTTCCAACCACAACCGCAGCCGCTCTGTGCCCCTGTGAGATTTTGCCAGGGCAAAATCTCACACCTCTAGCACCGAACCCCAACCTCAGCCACACACTCCAGGCTGGTCGCAGGTGCCAAAGCCAGAGGCCTGTGGGGCACAGGGGACTTCTCTTTTCTGGGGGCCCTGCAATGCTTTGCTTTCCTCCTTCTAAGCATCCTTGGCCCTGCTGGCCCTGCTGGTCCCCTGCTCCCCCGCCCCGGGGGCAGCAAGCCAAGCATCAGGCGCCTGCTCACACCAGCAACAACGGGCCCTAGGTCGTCAAAGAACCTTGGCATGGGTGTGGTGGGGCTGGCGACAGCAGCAGGGTTGGACGAGACTGGAGATTTCCCCCAGGGCTGGCCCACCCTGGAGCTCAGAGAGAGCTGTACTCCCACTGTGGGGACTGGGCTGACCTTTCCTGATACAAAGCTGGGGTGCCACAGCCCTCGTCCCTGAACGCTGCTCTCTCCCCCCAGCTGCCGGACCCATGCCAAAGCCATCTGTGGGCAGGGGAAGGGTGTCGTTTGCGAGCAGCCACCAGAAGAAGCTGTTCTCCTGGCCTGGCTCTGCCCTCTGCAAAGCCCCCCAGCAGGCAGCGCACTAGAGCAACCTGCCCTAGCTGGCCCTGCTCGAGAAGGCGGCTTAGACTGCAGGAGCTCCAGAGACCCCCTTCCAACCGCAACCACTCTGTCATCCTGTGAGGCGGCCAGAGCAAAATCTCACTCCCCCACCACCCAACACCAACCTCAGCCTTAGAGCTGCTTGTAGCAGTTGCCAAAGCCAGAGGCCTGGGGGGGCACAGGGCGCTCCTCCCTTTGGGCTGCCTGCAGTGGTTTTTAGTCCTCCTGAAGCATCCTTGGCCCAAGCACTTTGCGCTCCCCTGCTGCTCCCCTGGGGGCAGCAGGCCAAGCACCGAGGCCTGCGCTCACCAGCAGCTTCCACAAAGGCCAAGGCGGTGCCAAACCCCTTCCTCTGCTTCTCTGCTCTCTGGTGCCTGCCCTCCTGCGGGTGCACGTGGCACAGGTGCCCCCGGACTTTCTCATCAAGGCAGGGTTGGCCTCCAGCCAGCAGAGCACCTTGCAGCAGCTACCACAGCTGCACCCATCCCAGCAGCCTGTCCCCAGGGCAGCGGAGGGTGTTTGGCCCAGCTCCTGCAAGAGCCATGCCAGGGGCCTCAGGGGCCTGAGACCTGGCTGGCTGCATTTGGCCTCTTCTCCACCAACTCAAGCCTCGCTGCACTGCTCCAGCTTGTGCTAAGAACTCCTGCGGCAGTTCCTGGGTGTTCACCTCCCAGTGGATTTCAGCCCAGCTGCTCAGCAGGTCTCCGCTTCCCCCTCCAAGGCCCAGACCAAGGCCCGCCTCCTGGCGGCACAACAAGGCCTGGCAAGAGGCACATGACCCTTCGGGTCCTGCCAAGGCTTCCTGCTCCCTGGAGGTTGGACTGGACACTGGGATCGCGCTCCCCTCTCCCAGAGCAGCCTCCTCCCTAAGGACCCAGACAGCAGCGCTCGCAGCAGCCCCTTTCATCTCCCGGCACCCCCGGAGCCACGCTGCAGCTGGGATTGCGTGGGCAGGCAGAGAAAAGCCTCTCGCTCTCTTCCACACCTTGCGTTTCTTCTCTGCTCTCTCGTCCTTGTGCCCGTGCTCCTGCTTCTTTCAGCCTGCTGGCCGTTGCCCTGGGCAGAGCATGCTGCAGCTGCTGCCTCTGCAGCACCAGCCGCCTGCACCCATCGCACAGGGCCAACAACAACCGCCCCCCCCTCCCCCCCAACCACCACCACCCACCACCTCGCTCATGGGGGCCTAGCGCATGCTCCCGGCATCCCCGGGCCTCCAGCAAGCAGCAAGGGATCCCTTCCGGGACCTCCACTTAGGACACACAGGGCACAGCCACTCCTCCACCACCTGGGGGCTCAGACCTCCCTCACTTTTTGCCCGGTGCCTCGCAGCCTGTCCCTGGGCACCACTGGGCACAGTCTGCCTCCAGCCTCTTGACACCCTCCCGCCACAGATTCATCCCCATTGAGAAGACCTTCCTCTGCCTGGCTTTTGCAGTCACGAGGCCTGAAGAGCCCCCGTTGTGGAGGGGCTGGAGCCTCTAGTGTCTGTGCAGAGCTCTGGCCTCTGATGCCGTGGTGCTGGCATGGGCACGTCCTGCGGCGCCTGGCCACAGGCACTCACAGCCCTTGGTGTGCAAAGGGAAGCTCAGCGCTTCCTCAGTCCCTAGCTGGGTCATCCTGCTGGGCTGCTGCACTCTTTCCCAGTCTACTGCCCAGGGCTCCAGACTGATTCGCTCTCATCTCTCAAGTCAGACACTGAGCTGCTCTCCTGAGTGCTGCGACTGAGGCTGCATCAGGACCAGCACTCTCCGCTTAGCTAATGCACCAGCTTCCTGCAGCTGAACGCGGCGGACAAGAGCTACCCCTCTTCCTTGCAGACTTGCACTTGAGTAACAGAATCGCTCCGCAAAACACGCAGAACTTCTCAGAGGCAGCAGCCAGCGCTTAAACTCTGCTTTCTTTGCGACTTACAGGCCTTGCATTAATCTGTCTAGTTTCATCGGCAAGAAGCCAAGGGAATTGGGAAAGACATGTCCAAGTTTCTTTGCACCTAGAGCTCCTGCAAATACCCGGTCCTCTCAACGCCAGCACTGAACAGCTCGTGTTGTGCTTTAAGCCGGTATCAGTTCTTGCCAATTCCAGGAGCCGTGTGGATCCAGTTCTGTTTGCACCTCCGAGGGAAGTTTCTCTCAGGACCTTTCCTGATACAAAGCTGGGGTGCCACAGCCCTCGTCCCTGAACGCTGCTCTCTCCCCCCAGCTGCCGGACCCATGCCAAAGCCATCTGTGGGCAGGGGAAGGGTGTCGTTTGCGAGCAGCCACCAGAAGAAGCTGTTCTCCTGGCCTGGCTCTGCCCTCTGCAAAGCCCCCCAGCAGGCAGCAAAATTAATGCAACACGAACGCGAATGCAAACGTGACCACAAAGCGCTTGGCTGCCAGGGAAGCGGGCAGGCCGGTGGGGATGGCGAAGTTCAGTCCTTTGCAGAAAGAGCAGGAGCAGCCCACCGACGCGAGGTCCTCCTTGGTGCCCGCTACCAAGTAGCCCAAGGGAAGGGACCGAGGCTGCTCAGCCGCTGCTCTGTACCCGCTCACAGGCAGAAAGGCAGCAAGGCCCCAGGGTGCCTTTTGGGCTGTGCCAGATCCTTCCTTGTGCAGTCCTGGGGCCTCCACGTGGCTTTTGGTGCATCGTCGGGGCCTCCGTGTGGCTTTGCAGGCACCAGAGGGACCTCTGTGTGCTTTATGGTGGACCCCGGGGGACGTCTAGGTGCCCCTTGGTGACCCTGATCCCCCCACGGCAGGGAGACGGGGGCCAGCACAGCCCTGGGTGGCCGCTGTCCCTGGGGCCAGGGAGGCGGGTCCCTACCAGGGCAGCACGGGGAGGCCCTGGCGCGCAGCAGAAACCCACACAAGGCGACGGCGGGAGGCCGGCGAAGGGCGCCTGGACGTGACAGGCGCTGGGGAGAAAGGCAGCCCCAGGTGAGGCCCTGGACCCTTGTGGAGGGGCAGCAGGAGGGGCTGAGCCCGTGGCCTCAAGCTGCCCTGCCAGGGCTCGGCTCTGGGCGCCCACTGGCCCAGCCCCTGCTGCCAGCAGCGCGCCCCACGCCGCTTCGTGGGGACACCTCCTCCGGCCGCTGGGCACCGATGCTGCTGCCAGAGGCCAAGCCAGCCCCAGCCCGGCCCCCGGGCAGCTCGGGGTGGGGGGCAGCGCACCAAGAGCCTGGTGGTGGGCCCCAGGGGGCAAACAACCACCCACCCCGCACGCTAAGGTAGATGGGGGACCCCACCAGGACGCTTGTCGGGTGTCGCCGTTCGGGAGGGTGCGTGATGGCCCCAGGGAACCCAGGCCGCCAGTGCAGACGCCTGGGTTTGTCTGTGCCCCGCAGGGGTGGCTGGCGGGGGTGATGGAGCAGCCGCCAGGGTGCCCGGGGAGGAGAGGTGCCCTTCGGGGCTGGTGCCCTTCCCCGCGGTGCCGGGGTGTCCCCGCGGGGCGCTTGCTGGGCTGGCTGAGGACGGGGTCGGGAGCAGCGGTGGCGGGGACAAGAAGAGGAGGGGAGCGGCCCGGAGGGCCCCAGGCGCCACGGGGGCCGGGCGCCCCGAGGACAGAGAGAGGTGTGGCAGGGGGCGAGCCGGCCCGGCACCCCCGAGGGGACCCGGCCTGCCCCTGCCCAGGCCGGGGCCGGGGTCGGGGCCGGGGCCAGCCCGCCCCAGGGTGACAGTGGGGGCCCTTTGTGACCGCGCTCCTGTGACAGCCCGCGGCCTCGCCCGGCGCCGGAGGCCTCGGCCCCGCAGTGTCCGGCTGGCCGGTGACGGGAGCGGGCGGGAGCACGCGGGCTGGTCCAGGAGCCTCCCGAGCACACCCCGCACTCTCCCTGCCGCCCCCGGGCAGCCTCGCGCAGCCTCTGCCGCCTCGCCTGCCATGGCGCGGAGACCCCCCAGCCGCCCCAGGACGGCCTGGGAGGCCGAGGACGAGGAGGACGGGGCCCCGGCCGAGGGCCGTCGCCAGCTGGAGCCCCGGCAGGGCCACGCGCCCCCGGCGCTGCCGACGGGTGAGCACGCGGCCCCCGACGCTGGGCCGGCCGGGGCCGCCAGCCCGCCCTGCGCTGCCCGGCTCCCACCTGCCCGTCGCCAGCCCCTTCCCGCCGGGCGCGCTCGCACCTTTCCCCCGCGCTGGCTCCGGTGCTGCCCCCGGCCGCCGGGCGCCTGCCGGCCGCCCCGAGCCCGGCCGCATGGGGCCTCTGCGCCCCAGCGGCCCGCCCGGCTGGGCTCGCTGTGCCGGGCAGCGGCGGGCGCTGGGGCCGGGGCTCGGCGCTCTCCGCCCCGAGCCCGGCCGCCCTGCACCTCGCCCTGCTCTCTGTCTCCCTCAGTGCCCGGCCCGGCTCTGCCCAGCGAGGAGGCCCGAGCCCTGGAGCGCCTGCGCGCCTTCCTGTGGCACCGCGGACAGGTGAGGGGCGCCACGGCCTCTGGGCTGCGCCCGCCTCTCCCCGCGGCGGCCGGGGCTGCGCCCTGCTCGGCACCCGCAGGGCTGCTGGCCGCGGGCGGCTGCCCCCGGCGCCCCACACCTGGCTGCGGGCCCTGCGCCGCCCGGGCTGCTGGCCGGGCCTCTGCCCCTCTGACGCTCTCCGCTGCTCTCTGCTCCCGGCAGCAGGCCGAGGCCGAGAAGCTGAGGTTCCTGGCCTGCGTCTGCAGCCTCTGCACCGCGGCCAGCTCCAGCGCGGCGCTGCGGCAGGAGCTGTGCCCGTGCAGCCTGGACCTGGCAGAGTCCCTGGAGGTGAGGGGAGGGGGCCCTGCAGCAGGGCGGGAGCGGGGGGCGCGGGCCCACCGCTGAGGGCCGGAGGCGGGGGTCTGAGCGTGGCAGCTGGGGGGCCCCGGCTGGGGGCGCAGCCCTGGCCAGCGTGGGGCTGCAGGAGGCACTGCGGAGCCGGGCGAGCGGGGCCCTGGGCAGCCAGGGGGCCGCCCGGGGGGTCCGTGCTGGCAGGGGGCACCTGGGCTCTGCCAGCCCTGCAGCCTGATCGCTGGCCCCCGGCACCTCCCGAGGCCCCTTCTGCTTGTGCTCTCCAGGTGCTGCTGCAAGAGGAGCCCACCGACCACCTGGGCACCGCCGTGCGGCAGCAAGTCATGCTGGCCATCAGCGCCATGAGGTAGCTGCCCGAGCCGCTGGCCTGGCCAGGGCCTGCGTGGCCCCAGGTGGCCCCGATGGCCCCAGGGCTAGCGGGGAGCCATCCGCCGTCCTGCAGGCGTCTGCCAGTGCCGTCGGCTGGGCCTGCGCCGGGCCCGACTGTGGTGGAGACGGGAGGGCAGAGAGGGCCCTGGGGCTACCGTGCGTCTCCTGGGCTTTCCCCCAAAGGGTGAGGCAGGCCCTGGAGAGGGCCTGGGGCCCCAGCTGCCAGGAGGGTCCTCTGTCCCTGGGCTGCCTGCTGGGGGAAGACGTGGCTGCCCGTAGGGCTCCCCCACCTAGTGCGGCTATCACCCGGGAGTCTCCCTGCCCCAGGTCTGCGTCCACCTTCCCAGGGCGTCCAGGTACTGGTGCGGGCGCCAGGGACGGAAAGGCCCCTCTCTGTCCTTGCAGCAAAGTCGGGCTGGTTCCGGAGAGCAGAAGGAAGAGCCTGCTGCATGCCTGCTTCTGCAGCATCTTCTGCCTGCCTCCCAGCGAGGACCTGCAGAGCCTGGATGCTGCCCTCTACTCCAAGGTATGCGCTGGATGGCGGAGGGTGGCCCGGCAGGCTGTGGGGGCTGCTCCCTGGCTACCCCGCGCTGAGAGACAAGCGTAAGCTGCAAGCCAGGGCACGATCCCAGCTTGCCTTTCCCACCCCCATCCCTTCTTTGCCTTCTTTGCGCTGGGCAGGGCCACGGGCAGTGCCGCCAGGCTGGGCCCTCGGCAGCAGCTCCCCTGCCCTGGGGCCCCTCGCTGGGCTCCGCAGGACCATAGGTGTGCCCCTCAGGCAAGAGGAATTCAAGCCCCTCTCCGGCAGGTAAGGGGCACCAACGAAGAAGCAGCTCAACCCTGTGTCCGTCCCCCTTGCAGGCCCTGGACGCCATGGACAGCATGCTGCAGGTGCTGGCCCTCAGCTGCCCTGCCTCCGGCCTCCTAGAGATGCAGAACATCTTGCAGGTCTGGTATTTGCCAAGAGCGGGCTTCCCACCACCAGTGCCTCAGCCCAAAGGGAAGTTCCCCCCTCAGGTGGACCGCCCTCGCCCAGCAGCAGCTGCAGAGAGCAGGCTGCGGGGAGGGGACCGGCTCCGTCGCGGGAGCAGCGTTGCCCATGGCGCTGTTCTGTGAGCCCAGTGCCTCCTGGCTGCAGTCAGCATGCCTCCCTCCCGCCCCTTTCCTGCAGCGGCAGGGGAAAGCCCCGCCCTCTGCCCCTCGAGGCCAGCACTGCCGCGAGCCTTCCCGGCGCCAAGCAGGGCGAGCAGTTGCAGCCTCCTTCCTCGGCCCCCCCACAGCCGGCAGCTGGCCCTGCCCCCTCTCGGCCCCCCCATCCCTTGTGCTTTCCTCCCCGGGGCTGAGGAAGGCAGCGGCCCCCGGGACCTGCCCTTGCCAGCCCGCAAGCTTTGTTGGTGCGCCTTTGTTGCTGCTGGGCCAGAGGCGCGAGCGGCCAGCGGCAGGGAGGTGCTGGGGAGGCCCCGGAGGGCCAGGTTTGGAAAGGAGCAGGGGCTGCCGTAGGCATGGGCTCCAGCTCTCAGTGTGGCCACAGCAGGCCCGTCGGGGGGCTTTGCCCCACGCATGCCAGCGACTCTGGACGCAAGACCCCCACTCCCAGGCTTGGCTCGTGCTCCGAGGAGCCGAAGCACAAACGTGGCCAGGCATTAAGCAGAGCTGCCTCCCTTGGAGCAGACCAGCAGCTTCTCTCCTCCCAGGTCCTGCTGCCCTTCACCGAGTCCCAGCAAGCAGCTGTGCGTGAGAGGGCCATAGGCCGCATTGCCCGGCTGGCTGGTCTCCTGACGAGCTCTTCCTTGCTGCCGGTAAGGAGCCTGTGGTGCAGGCAGCCTCCAGCCACCCCATCAGCCCTTGTCAGTGGCCCCGAGTGGCCTGCAGCTCCGGGCTCCCTGCGCGGGAAGCCTGGGCAGAGGTTAAGACCCTCAGCAAGACCCTGCCCTGAAGCGGAGATCTTGGC